>NC_045606.1:50972843-52215343 GCF_009762305.2 Zalophus californianus | reverse complement strand
AATGCTCGGAATTCGTTTATCATCTTGGAAACCTCTGATCTTGAATATAGGTGCCTATTTGAGTTTGTTTGCCCAGATTTCAACTGTTATATTTGGATTGCATGAATAGTAACCAAGATTAAATATTGCTTTCTTAGAAGTACATACACCTATATGTAAGTACTATCTGGGATTTTCTCTTCATTTTTATAAATTTTGGGTCTCTATTGGTTTTGTGAAAAGTTAACTGTTGTATCACATGGCAGGAAAGGTCATTATGTGTTGTATTTGATAGTAAAACTAGTTAAAAAAAAAAGTTGATTTTAGTTTTTTTGCCATTAGTCGTTGGACAATCATCCCTCTATAATAATGTATGTTTATATATTACTACATATATAATATATAATATTAAGTTTAAATTTGTATTTAAAAAGATTAAAAAAGAATTGCTTGTGTTTTTCTTTTATATATATATGTTTTTTCTTACAGAGAGAGAGTGTGGGCTCACACTTGTGCAAAGGGGGAGGGACTAAGGGAGGCGGAGAGTGCTGAACACAGAGCCTGAGAGGGGGCGGGGAGCCTCCATCTCCACCCTGAGATCATGACTTGAGCAGAAATCAAGAGTTAGATGCTTAACCAACTGAGCCACCTAGGTACCCTGCTTGTATTTTTCTGTTACATGTTCTTGGAATACCTTCCTTATTAGAAAGGTCATTTTTGGTCTCCTAACCTAAAGTAGTTGACCATCTGGCTCTATCATTCTCTCTTAGAACTCTGTTCTTTTCCTTGTAGAACCTACTGCAATATATAAGAAAAGATTTGGAATTGTTACTTAATGTCAGGCTTCCTCTATAGACTTAAGCTCATAGTTTTAGAGACCAGACCATGTCTATTTTGTTTGTTGGTTTATCTGTAGTGCTGAACCCTATGCTTGTCGTATGGCGCAGGTTTAATAAATATTTGTTGCATGAACAGATGACTTGAACACTATGAGTATATTCTTAAAAAAAAAAAAAGGATACTGTAGCTATTGGGCCTTCTCTTTGCATAACAGGAGCCATCTGCCTTCTATTTAGAGCTCAGCCACAACCCTGGGTCGCTCCCTAACCCTTTGAATCTAAGCTTTTAGTCTCTCTTACTTCCTACCCTCTGGCTCTGACCTTGGGCCCCATTCAGAGAACCCAACTTTGATCTTTTCTCTCTGTTGGAGCCTCCCACCTGGTTTGTGAAGATGGAGTGTTACAGATGTGCTGAATGCCCAGGGCCAAGTCTGTGAGCAGCTGTACCCATTTTCTTTGTAAACGAAGAGGCAAGAAGGTTGAAATGCACTGTCTTAAGTCTGTTTCCTGTCATAGTAAAATTTCAAAACCTCAATAACTCTAGGTTTGAACATTTGTGCTACTTTTCATGGGCATGATTCAGAGACTGGCATCTACTCTTGAGCCCTGGTTAGGTGGCTGGGGTGCTACTTTCTGCTGATAGACTTTCCTAATACTAGCTGTCAGTCTCTGCCTGAAGTTTGACCACTGCTATCACTGGATTTCCCATGACTGCTCAGTATGTCTCAGGGGATGGCCAATAAATTCAGGTCAGCTTCCTGAATGTGAGTTGCTTAAAAACTGTGGTTGCACTCTGGAAAACAGTATAGAGGTTCCTCAAACAGTTGAAAATAGAGCTACCATATGATCCAGCAATTGCACTTTGGGGTATTTACCCCAAAGATATAAATGTAGGGATCCGAAGGGGTACGTGCACCCCAATGGTTATAGCAGCAATGTCCACAATAGCCAAACTGTGGAAAGAGCCAAGATGTTCATCGACAGATGAACGGATAAAGAAGATGTGGTATATATACACAATGGAATATTATGCAGCCATCAAAAGGAATGAGATCTTGCCATTTGTAACGATGTGGATGGAACTGGAGGGTGCTATGCTGAGTGCAATAAGTCAATCAGAGAAAGACATGTCTCATATGACCTCACTGATAGGAGGAATTCTTCATCTCAGGAAACAAACTGAGGGTTGCTGGAGTGGTGGGGGGTGGGAGGGATGGGGTGGCTGGGTGATAGACATTGGGTAGGGTATGTGCTATGGTGAGCGCTGTGAATTGTACAAGGACTGTTGAATCACAGACCTGTACTTCTGAAACAAATAATGCAATATATGTTAAGAAAAAAAAAAGAAGAAGATAGCAGGAGGGGAAGAATGAAGGGGAGTAAGTCGGAGGGGGAGATGAACCATTAGAGACGATGGACTCTGAAGAACAAACTGAGGGTTCTAGAGGGGAGGGGGGTGGGGGGATGGGTTAGCCTGGTGATGGGTATTAAAGAGGGCACATTCTGCGTGGAGCACTGGGTGTTATGCACAAACAATGAATCATGGAACACTATATCAAAAACTAATGATGTAATGTATGTTTATTAACATAACAATAAAAAAGATAGAGAACCTGCAAGTGGGGGTCTGGGGGGAGGGGTAGAGGAAAAGGGAAAGAGAATCTTTTTTTTTTTTTAAGATTTTATTTATTTATTTGAGAGAGAGAGAGAGAGAGAGAAACAGCATGAGAGGGGAGAAGGTCAGAGGGAGAAGCAGACTCGCTGCTGAGCAGGGAGCCCGATGCAGGACTCGATCCCGGGACTCCGGGATCATGATCTGAGCCGAAGGCAGTTGCTTAACCAACTGAGCCACCCAGGCGCCCTAAAGGGAAAGAGAATCTTAAACAGGCTCCACACCCAGCATAGGGCTCATTCTCATGACTCGGAGATCATGACCTGAGCCAGAATCAAGAATCAGATGCTTAACCGCCTGAGCCACCCAGGAGCCCTGATATGGATTTCTTTTTATGTTGTAGTTGAGGTCAGCAGCAAATGGATGGGGAAGGGGCAGAAGGAAGGCTGAAGGTCATTTTATCCTGAGACTGTCTGGATAGGCCAGGCCAAGTTAGGGGATATGCCTTGAGGGCCCCAGGCGGCAAGAAGATACAGGGCCCTGGGGAATTGCAGAGGTGAAAAAGAACATGTGAAGAGATTAAAGATGAAGTTCACATTTCAAAAAAACAACAAAAAAACTGTGGTTGCCATATCCCCTTGGCTGCCAAATTATTCTATTTGTATTTACAGTTTGGCCTCTCCTTCCCCTAGTATCACCTTCAAATTATGGTTTGCTTGTGTTTACCTTTTGGGCAGCAGGGCTGTGCAGAGTGATGTTCAGAGATGACATTCATGTTATGCCTGTATTGTATACTTCATCCTGTACCCCATTCATGATCTGTCATAATAAGAAAGCACTCCAAACTTATTTTCTGTAGTTGATTGATATCATTTTAAAAGATCATTCTTTTCAGTGGTACTCACCTTTTGACATGGTTCAGCCTTCTACCATTAACATGGAACCCTGAAACTGGAAATACAGCCCTCTGCTTGTAAATAGGGCTTGTTTTTCTGGGCAGGTGATTTTCCTGTTATTTCTGAAATGCACTCTGAGGTATTTGCTTCCATGGCCCAGGTTAAGGTACTCTGTGGTAATGGCATATGACCTATTTTCTTTTCATTTGAGATACTGAAAAGGGCCTGTGGTTCTAGATCTCTTTAAGAAAGGAGCTGTATTTGGGCACCTGGGTGACTCAGTTGGTTAAGCGGCTGCCTTCGGCCTGGGTCATGATCCCAGAGTACTGGGATGGAGTCCCGCATCGGGGCTACCTGCTCAGCAGGAAGTCTGCTTCTCCCTCTGACCCTCCCCCCCTCTTGTGCTCTCTCACTCTCTCTCTCTTTCTCTCTCCAATAAATGGAAAAATCTTTAAAAAAAACAATTTTCTGTACAGTAAAGGAAACAAGCAACAAAACTATAGAATGAGAGAAGATATTTGCAAATGACATATCTGATAAAGCATTAGTATCCCCCCCAAAAGAAACAAAACACAAAAGAAAGGAGCTGTATTGGCCTGGTATTACCTATTAGCATATAAAAGCAAATCCTCCAGAGGTTGGCAATAAAGATTAAGCATGTGTGGGCTAGCAGAAGTAATATGCAAGGCACAGAGTCAGGTTTTGCAGCCTCAGGCAGCACATCTTACCACATTCAACTAATTACAGAGTAGTTATTTAAAGGAAACACTGGATGTAAATTACTTCATTTAATAGTTAAGCTATTAAAAATTAAAATTTTAAGAAATTGCTTTAAATAAAATAATTGGTATATTTGGTTTTTTTCTTCCTTAGGGTGATTATGGGACATGGCCCCTCTGTTGTTTTGATGGCTGTACCAGGTTTTACAGAAGGCAGATTTATCAGTTTTTGTGAAAAAACACAGGCAATCACTTGCTGCTGAGGTCATAGTGAGGGAGGCTTATGAGAGCTGATAAAATAAGCAACCTCAGGACAAAAATAAATGTACACTATGTAGAGTAAAAACAAAATATTTTGTTATAGGAGGATTTAACAACATTACTAACATACTGTTTAAAGTTCTTCAAAGGAAATATGGTAGATCCTGTTGGTTATTATTTTCTTTTTTTTTTTTTTTTTTTTGGTTATTATTTTCAACACCCGTTCCCACCCTTCTCTCCCTTGGGCACTTTCACTATAGAAGTTGCAAAAGTTAAATACTAATTTCTCTAGCTTCTCTTGAAGCTAAGCATGTGACATATTTCTAGTTAATGAAACCTGGGAGTGGGGAGGTGGGGGTTGGCTAGAGAACACTCATGTAATGATCAAAACTGGAAGCCATCTTGTAACCATGAGTTTACAAACATGAGAAAAAGGTCAAGAGACTAACAGTGATGTGATCCTGATAATGTTGAGCCACTGAACCATGTATGTACCTCCCCACCTTTAGCAACTTGGTATATGTGTTAAAGGTGATGTTACTGAGAGAATCCTAGTACTTGCAGCTAATAGCATGGTTGAGTACTATTATATGTCATGAGACTTACACACATTATACTAAATTTCATCTTTATGACATTGTGACCTAAGTTTTACATATGAATGAGGTAAAAGAGATGCGGAAAGGTTAAGTTATTTGCTCTTCTGCGATCTTTCCCGAATTAGAGTTGGAATTCAAAATCAAGTTGTTAAATTCTAGTACATAATGCTGATAAATAGTCTGATGGAGTTCATACAAAGTTATGCCTGTTTTGGAGTCTAAATATAGTAAACCTTCATCATTGGGGTTTTCCTCCTTAAAATGCCATGTGACAAAGTTACCCACATTTATGAAATTTACACTTTTAAAAACAAATTAAAGACTCTCAATCTTCAGAAAAGTGCACAGCAGAGGGGTGAGGATCTAGATTAGTCAGTAAACAAATAATCAACATGAGTTTACTCAAAATTGCAGGTACATTTTGAAGAAATAATTGGTTAGAGCCGCTTAAATACCTTGGGAAGCAGAAAACTCATGTTGTTTTATTTAGGTTGTTTGCTCCTAAGCCACTATTCTATAGTGAAGTCAACTCCTACCTCAGATGTATCTATTGGTACAGGTTTGAAAAGCTGAAGGAAGAACTGGGGATTTGAAATCTGAGAAGAAACTCAGAGAATGTAGCACTTTTAGTTCATTCTGCTTGTTAGGTCCCCTCAATTTCTTCTCCAAGTAATAGCCACCAAGTAAAGAGAACTGCTGCCTTTGTGGGAGATGCAATAAAGCTTTTAAATGGCACCAAAAATCAAGGGTGTCTTTGACTCTTCTTAGAGTCTTTCTACTCTGGATAAAAAACAAAAAACCTTCATCTGTGCCTAGTAGCTGTTACCATGCTCTCATATATCTTATACCATTTCACATTCTAAGGAGTTTTGAATTTCTTTTTTTTTCTCCTAGGTGATCATTCTTTTTAAAACTTTTGATTTGGGGATTAAATATTACAATTTAAAGATATGGATTGGTTGAATGAGTTAGGCAGGGAGGGTATATGTTGTTCTGTCGGGAGGTAGGATGGCTCTAGGAATATTTTAATCTAGCGTTGTTGGTAACAGCACCAGCAGAGAATATATTTTATTTTATTTTCTTATTTATTTATTGCAGACAATATAGTTTAAAAAAGTTTTTGAATTGAAACCTGGCTTTATTATCCTTAAAAATGAAACTAAGAATGAAGGAAGCATTAAAATTTATGTACTGTGTTTAAATTTCTTCTTCCACATTTTTTATGTAAATATGATGCCCAAATGAGATATCACCATTTGATTTGGTTTGGACATTTTGCTGTCTTGCTTTTTTTGTTCTTCTGTAGGAGGAACATTATACTTAGATTATCTGCCAATTCCCTTTACATTGTTCTATATCTGTAACTTAGCTAAATGTCCTGTCATTGAAAAAATATTTTCAATTAAATATATATAATATAATTACACAAAATAAATAGAAAACTTCTTTACATATCCACACAGAGGAGATCGAAATGATTATAAATATTGTTTGAGTAATTCCCAACTGGAAGTTTTTAAAAGAGATCTCTAAATGAAAACAAAAACAAAAAACAAAAAAACCCTAAAAACCTAAGTAATTATTTAAGTCAGAAATAAGTAAGACCTTATAAAAAACTGGCTAAAATACACACATAATCTCATTTTTAGGGGAGGAGATAAAATCTACTTTTAAAAATTACTCTTTTAAATTTTGAATTGGTAGAGAGTTTTTAAATAAATATACAATTTTAAAGTACAGTAGCAGTTGCAGTGAAATTTCCTTAGATAAAAATACCTGCTGTGCATATATTCCTTATTTTTTTCTTGGAAATATTTGGGAGCTCCTTGTACATAAAGCTTATTAAGCTACATAATCTACATATTATAGAATACATTTGTGATGCAGTCAGTTGATAATGACTCAATTAATTTTCTTTTTCAATATATAAAAGATTCCATTGCAGATGTGAAGAAATTTGGTATTTTAGTGGCTGAAATTCTAAAAGCTTAACCAGAAATGTAAGAAGAGAACTGATAATTCCCCTCATATTTGGCCCTCATAGGCCTATGCCCTTTTCTGTACTATTAAGTTAAATCTTATTCTATTCTTTTAAAGATTTTATTTATTCATTTGAAAGGGAGAGAGACAGAGAGAGCACAAGCAGGGGGAGAGGCAGAGGCAGAGGGAGAAGCAGAGTCCTCGCTGAGCTGGGAGCTCGACTTGGGGCTCAATCCCAGGACCTGGAGATCATGACCTGAGTGAAAGGCAGACGCTTAACCATCTGAGCCACCCAGGCGCCCCAAAATCTTATTCTAGTATTATTTTTATTTGACTAGAATGCTCTAACTTTATTTATCGAATGTGGTATTTGTGCATTTACAAAGTTAAATACTAATTGTCTTTTACTGAAAGCTGCTGGAATTTCCTGTTCTACCAGTCTTCTGTTCAGAGAAGTGGCTATGATGTTTGCATTTTGTATAGTTGTCCAGGAATCAGCCTTAACATTAGTACTTTTATCTCTTGGGACATATTCCAAAGTTTTCTGAACAGTCTGTACAGCCATGCAAAGAATATTGTGGTTTTTCAGATTGCTCCCAGCAATTCCCTTGACTGAATTTTTTTTTTTAAGATTTTATTTATTTATTTGACAGAGAGAGAGCACAAGTAGGCAGAGTGGCAGGCAGAGGGAGAGGGAGAAGCTGGCTTCTCACCCAGCAGAGAGCCCGTCGTGGGGCTCGATCCCAGGACCCTGGGATCATGACCTGAGCCGAAGGCAGACGCTTAACGACTGAGCCACCCAGGCGCCCTGCCTTGACTGGATTGTTAATCTGGTTTCTCCCACATCGGTGATATCACTGTAAACCGTGAAGGCCAGGAAGGCTAGGTTTTAGGTTAAACCTTAAGAAATCTTCAGGAGGAAGTCTTTTCCTCCAAATACTGTACTCAAACTTTGAGAAAACACTTGTTCTTTAGCCTTTGCTATGCTACTAGCAGATGTTTATGCTGTTAAATTTTTGAAAAATGGCAATAGGTAAATTAACTTTATGAATCTGTGAGGTCAGAATCTATAGACTCTGAATTCATTCAATGAGACTCCAAGAGACTCTTTCCACTTTTCTTCCATGATTATAATTTGGTAAAAGAGTTCATTAAATATTAATTTTATCTGTTACTTATATATTCTCCTAGTTACCCATTTCTAGGTTGGTAGACTGTGTTACCATAGTTCAGGATTTTTTTTTTCTGGTAGATAGCAGATGACATTTTATTACGTTTGTTCAACACATTGTCTGTGTTGATGCCTAGTGCATTCTGGGAAAGAAAATGACTTTTTGTAACTTCCAATTGTCTATTGCCCTTAAAGAAGATAGAATGTCCATTTATTTGTTAAGACTGCTTATTAAGAGGTGATGTAGCTAAATAATTGGTGAATTTAAATATGAACTCTGGACAGCATCATTGTTAAATTTGCTAAAATTGTTCATCGTACTGGATCTATGAAAGAGAATGTCCTTTTCTGAAAAGATACACATTGAGGTATTAAAGGGATAATAGGTACAAAGTCTATGATTCACTTTCAAATGGTTCTGGAAAATTTTTTCATATATGTGCACATACATATATAGAGAGAGTGAGAAAGATGAGGCAAATATGGCAAAAAATTAACAATTGAATCAGGGTGAAGGGTACACAAGTACTTTGTGTAATTCTTGCAACATTTCTGTAAGTTTGAAATTACTTTAGAGCTAAAAGATAAAATGTGCTTTCAAATTAAGATTTAAGCAAAAATGAATGTATGTTTCTGGCCACCAGAGAGCCATACTCCTTTCTAATCAGTATATTATATTTCTGTATTTTAAAATAATGAGAAGGCATATGTATGACTTTTTAGGACATCCGAAAGCAAGAAGTGAGACCTCCATTATGGCTTTGGAGACTGCTGATGGTTGCTGCAGGAAATGGATTCCATGAGCGCTTCCTTCCTGTCAGGACTGAAAACAAGCAGCCTTGGAGAGCTGCCTCTTCAGTTCAGCACTGTGGGGAAGGTAGGGGTTTTATTTATTTCTAATTTCTTTCTTCTAGTAAGAAATCAGTTATGTCAATGTGCTAATCAAATTCCTTCATACACAATTGTAATTTTAGGGAATAAATAAGTGGAATGCCTTAAACATGCTATACTATTCTGAGTGCTCAAAAATCTTGGTTTTTTTCTAATAAAATATGAAAGCTTTGCATTTAAATTAGGGTTTTGCATATAATAATATGGAACACTTTTTGTCCGTTATACAATTATTTGTTTGACTTCAAAGATAGGATTAACTATGATTAACCTTTATTTCATATAGCTTCATACTTTTCAATAATGATACTTTCTTACATGCTTTGATGAATTTTATTTAATATTTATGTCTTTGTAAGACTTTCAAAAATTAGGAAAAAAAATTTCCATCAGACTGTATGTTGGGAAATAAGACGGTTGCATTGTTAGCTCCTATGAATTAAGCCAGGTAAAGTGAGGGTTAGTAATCAGCATTAGACAAACGGGGAAAAATGAGGTACAGAGGACTGAAATAGCTTTTTCAAAGTAAAATAATCTGTACTTGAGTTTATGCTTACTTTATGGCATTAAGCAGTAGAATTCTTTATAAGGTTTATAAATTCTCTTATAAAATGAGTTTATAATTAGACATTATATAGTCATCTTTGGTCATTCTTTCTATTTGTTTATACTAAGTTGCAGTTTAAAGGACACAGTATTTTTTGCAATTGAAACCTATAGAATTCTTGCTGTTTTGTAATTGTCAATGGCAAAACACTTTGAAGTCAAATTGTGGAGCTTTAATAATATTGTGATATTTTGATTGTTATGATATCTTATATGTTATGTTTTTAACAATATGGTTCTGAGTGTCTTCTCATTTAGAAATACTTTAAAAGGGCACCTGGGTGGCTCAGTCGTTAAGCGTCTACCTTTGGCTCAGGTCATGATCCCAGGGTCCTGGGATCGAGCCCTGCATCAGGCTCCCTGCTCCGCAAGAAGCCTGCTTCTCCCTCTCCCACTCCCTCTGCTTGTGTTCCCTCTCTCGCTGTGTCTCTCTCTGTCAAATAAATAAAATCTTTAAAAAAAAATGCTTTAGAAGATCATCACTTTGAATATTGATTTATTTCTAAAATCAAAGTATGATACTCACCTAATACTGGTACTCTCGTCTCATGTTGAAAGAAACGTTGGAAGTTCTACTTTGTGTGTTAAGAAAGGATTTGATTCCTTATATCTCTCTGGATGCAGGTCCTCAGGGTTCAATCTTGCCATATCTTTGTGACTATTTCCTTACTCTTGGCTACCCAAATCTATCGTTTCTATTTTGTACCCTCCTGTATCCTCTGAGTTGCCACTATTCTATTGTATGGAACCCTATTTCTCCTCACTCTCCTTATTTCATCCTTCTTCTTTTAATATGGGTTTTAAAATGGGTTATATAATGGTTTCCATCTTCACCTCCATAAGCAGAGCCCCAACTCATGGTGGATATATTTTCTATTATTTCTCCATAATGGCAGGTCACACAGAATTAGAAATTTCATAATTAGATATATAATGAAAAGCATTTAGAAAGAGGAGGTTCTATGATGACTCAGGCCAATCTCAATGAAACCATCAATATTTTCGGCTTTAATCTTCCTCTTCAACCTTTTCCGGGCTAATAATCTTTCTAGCATCCCCATATTTATTTTCTCAGTCAATACTGTAGTCAAAGTGAATGCCCCACTAGGAACCTATGCAGTACACATTTAGCCTCTTAATGTCAGTTTCAAGTATTGCAACACTTCTGAAACAGCTTGATAGGGAGGCAAATGAAGAAGAGGGAGAGAACAGAAGCTTGATGAGGCAGTGGGGGGACTGAATCATAAAGATGCTCACATGCTATGATCCATGGAGGTTAAAAAAAAAGTATAAATGCTAAAAGGAGAAACCTCATAATGTCTAATGGAATTATAGAGAAAGTAAATATTTTGAATAGATCAAATGATACAACAGTTGAATTAAACATAAATATTAGATGATGCTTTTCAAATTTTGAAATGTATACAGATCACCTGGGAATCTTATTAAAAATGCAGATTCTGAGTCAGTAGGCTGAGTGGAGCCTGAGATTCTGTATTTCTGACAAGCTCTAAAGTGATGCTGGTTACTGCTAGACCATGAGCACACTTTGAGTAGCACAGTTTTAGAATATCCTTATCTTTTTGCATTGAAATATACATTTTACATGAAGACCTTTTATGAAAAATTTTTAAATAACTTCAAATATACCTGATCTTAGTGTGTAGATTAAAAAGAAAGAAAGATGTGCAATGGAGAATCAACTAATTAAGCATGCATTTTAAACGATTCAATTAAGATGACAAGAATCCAAAGAAAGTAATTAGTTTTGAAGTACTAGAGAATATGGCACTACATTTCCATCAGGAGAAACAGAAGTAGCACACATTATATTAATAAATAGTTTTAACTTCTAGAGAAGAGATTCTGAATCATTTGTTCGCTCATGTTGTTCTGCCAAGGTTCATAAAATTTCTTCAGCTAGTAAATCTATGTGCCCTTGTCATAATCATGGCCTTCTGCTAACACAAGTGTTTGTTCTCTAGAAACTTGAAGGTTGGGTCCTGAGGGACTTTTACAACTAGTCTTTTTAGGTTTGTAACATTGATATTTTTCAGTCCTATGTTTCTTTCAAATTTGATCTGTTAATACTGAATGATGATAATACATATTTACATATATATTCATATATGTTCACATATATTTAATCATTTATATTTGTATAATGTTTTAAAATGCTTTCCACATACTCTCATTTGATGCTCATGATGATCCTGTGAGTTTAGCTATTTTCTCCCATTTTATTAACAAGGAAACCAAGTCTTGAAAATGTCAGGAAACTTGTCCAGGATCAGGTAGTTACTAAGTGGCAAAATCAGAATTCAAATCTAGGTCTTTGGCTTAAAAATCTTAGTTTTTTTCCACCAGGCCTTATTTCTTTTTATCATATAGACCATATAGAGAGATGAAGTTATTGTCAAGTTAAGAGGATAATTTCTAAGATTATTTCTAAGTCTAAACAAAGACTATAGAATGAAAACAGAAAAACAGCCTCCTGAAAACTTTGGCCAACAAGTCAACTCCAGAGTTCAGTTGCATGGCTAAAAAAGATATATTAACTCTGATTAAATAACAGGTTTTGACATACAGCAGACAACAGACAACAGGAAGAGACTCAGAGCTTGTAGGTGTACAGACTGGAAATAAATTACTTTTGTCAGTGAAATACTAGTAATCTGGGATTTCCTTTAAAGTTAAATCTCCCTTAAAAATGAAAAAAAAAAGGGAGGCAAATTTTATTTAAAAAATTATTTAAAATAAGCTGTGTTGGCTGAGCCAAATAGCTGTTACTATTTGTGGTGAACTTTTATATCTTGTTAAAAATTCAAATTTCTGTTTATGTATGTGCGGTTTCACAGTTTAATATGTATGTATTATGTAACTTGTCAGTGCCATGTATTCTTCTAATTAGGTTCTCTTTTGTTTCCTGCTTGCTGAACTATTTTTTAAGGAGACTTGGGCATTGTTCATCTTAACTTCCTTGTAAACATCTCTGCCACCTAGTGGACTATATGAAATCTGTCAGGTTGACTCATTAGGTATGTGGTTAAGCACCAATATATAAAGTGCTCCTATGCCACACTAAGTGAACTAGAAAGTAGAGTTGGAGATGGCTATAAATCCTGGATTTATATGTTAAGCTATGCTAAGGTAAATTGAGTAGCCAGCCTGTACTTAGGTATTTTGTACCTTGAGATCTCCATATACGGAGAGAAGTGGCTTCTGTACTCTTAAGTAGCTGTTTTGATTAGCTCTGCTGAAATGAGCTATGAAGGAGAGGTCCCATAAGAAGTGGGAGGGAAGACTCTTAGGACCAGGGATAAGTGTTTGAAGAAGTAGTTCTGATCCTTGGTGTTGTCAGTAGGAGATGATGGGACTCTGGAAATCCGAGATATCTGGGAAACCAGCTGGAAAACTTCTGTTTGAAGAGCCAGCCCTTGGGTCCTATCTTTATCACAGGTGTAATGAAATAACACTATGTCATTACTATTACCAATGTAATAAATAACATTATTATTAGTTGAAATTATCACCTAATTTGCATGTTGTTTTATCTTTGTAACTACAACACAGGTTGTTCTAAAAGTTTTTGCCTACGGGCGTGTGGGTGGCTCAGTTGGTTAAGTATTTGACTCTTGGTTTCTGCTCAGGTCATGATCTCATGGGTCATGAGATGGGACCCCAAATTGGGCTCCACGCTCAACAGGGAGTTGGCTTGAAGATTCTCTCCCTCTGCCCCCCTCCACCCATTTGTACTCTTTCATTCTCTAAAAATAAATAAATAAATATTTTTAAAAATGTTTTTGCCTATTTATAATCTGAGATTAATTATTATGAAAGTGCTAGGAATGTAATCCTTATGATAGTGAATATATTAGTGCTAGGTTTACTTTTAGACATCTGATATTCAGAAAAATTGGCAAATTCAGAGGTAAAAAAACCCCAAAAAACCAAAATCATTTGCCTGCCAATGCAGAAAATTTAATTGAATTGAGATTATTTTAATGTGGAGGTAAAGATTTAAAATGAAATAATTAGCTCCCATTATAGCTATAGTAATATTGGAAGAATCTTCATAGTTTGGGGAGCACATTAGCAGGGGCATTCTTGAGCATTGTACAATCTCTTCTACTCCTCATAATATGCACACCAAAACCATTCTGAAATTAGAGACTGCAGTTTTGGTTTGGAGTTTAGAATTCAAATTTAGGCCATCAGTTTTCTCTAGAATTTAAGGTATTTATTTTGAAGTTGCCTTTCCTAATGTAATTTCAGGAAAATTTGAGTTCCCTAGATCCCTAGATCCCTGTTAAAATCTGACACACACACACATGCTCACATACACACACGTACACATACATACAAACACACAAACACTTCAACATGAGAGATGGCTCTAGGATAGAAACAAGTGCCTTTCACTGCTTGGGTTTCAGCTTCTGGCCCTTTGATCCATGGGATAACCTTGCAATGTTCTCTGGGTCCCCTTGCTCTGGCTCTCTACTTCTTACTTTTGGCCTTTGTTGAGGTTTCTTCCTCAACTCAAGATTTGGCTCTTCTGTTGATTTGATCGGGTTGGACACACAAGAATACTTTGGCATGAGTTTGGAAACAGAAATGCCAATAGAGAAGTAGTCTACTTATTTGTAAAAAGGCAGTTGCTACTCCTTATTTATAGTTTTTCCATGTTTAATTATTATTATAATAATATTTTCTTATCACAAAGATAATAAGTATGTATATTGCTAGAAATTTTAGAAAATACATTAAATTTCAAAGCAAAAAACTATAAATCTATATCACATGGAGAAACACTGATGAATAGAACTAAAAACCAGTTTTTCAGCACATAAGCACCAATTTTTAAACACAAATAGGATATTATTTATTTTTTTACTTATGATCAGATGCCCATTTCCCAATGTCCTTTTATTTTACTACAACATCATTTTTCAATGGCTGCAGAATAAACCACTGTGAATATAACTTTTTAATTATTTCCTTACTGTGGACAAATTTAGATATTTAAATACTTTTTCTATTTTAATAATATTGTGTGAACATTTTTGTATATATATATAGATTTGGTAGACCTAGGATATTTCTATAAGATATATTCCTAAAATTTAATATTTTTGAAGTATACGTTCAGAGATGGACACACAGTATTAACAATATTTCCAAAGTGTAGCTATTTTCATATTTAAGAGTAAACTTAGAGATTTTGAATCTTTTGTGGGGAAGGCCACTCTGTTTTGACAAAGTTTGATTATAATCCGAATAAGCAGAAAACTTATTATATGGTTTCTTTTTCCCCTTAACATGCAAGTCATGGTTCTGATTTTTATTGTTTTATGCCTTCTTTGGTTTAGTCTTTGTTTACTTTTAAATTTTTGTTTGTTTATGGTCCAAAAAACAAAAATTTTTGAGGCAGGATCTTTTTTTTTTTGCCAAAATCTGTTGCAAAATTGATGATATATGAAACAATAGAGCAAGTAAAATATGTTGTTCTTACATGGAAAATGTTCTAGTTTGCTTCATTTGATCATTTTCCTATAAAAAGTTTATTAAAACCTTCTCAAGCATATCTGGAATTGAAACTAAAACAGCAACCTCAGCATGTACAGTGAATGTATAGGCTTGTTCAGCCTTCCCATAAAGGCACTAGATAAAATCCAGCTTGTAAAACAAGGTAACAGTTAAAATTATTCCATAGCAAATGTACTGTGCCAGGTCTCTGTGCCAACTCATAAATATTTCCATCCACATACACTTTCCAGAGGATAGTTTTTCAGTTGCAATTAAACTCCAAACTATTGCATATTTTGGGGCTTCAGTAATTTTACCTATTCACAATTAAAATTTTGAAAATGGTATTCTTAATTTATTATAATTATAATAAATTCTTTTTAAAGAAATATGCCTTCTAATCTTAGGTATCCCTATGTAGT
The DNA here is from genome assembly GCF_009762305.2 of Zalophus californianus. Lineage (NCBI taxonomy): Eukaryota > Metazoa > Chordata > Mammalia > Carnivora > Otariidae > Zalophus > Zalophus californianus. Next base: position 52,199,839 of record NC_045606.1, on the reverse strand, counting down.
AAGCTATATTCCAAATCTGAAGGCCTCCATTTTAATAAGGTAGTAGGTATTTCCATTTTTCCATAGATAAACCCATAGAGGAGAGCTTCAGACACAATAGTTATAGTAAGAAACACTGATATATTCATTAAAACCAAAGATTAATCTGATGATCCCAACCTCAAAATAGCAAAAGCTCAAACATTTGGTTCTAAAGAAATGCATTTTGACTTCCTAAGTTTCCTGTGGCAACTAAGATTTTATGGTTTTATGCCTCAAACGACTAGACATCCTGTGAAATGCCCTGCCTGTCTTTCTCTGTAGATCTATTTGATCTTTATTGTTACTTCTTTTAAAATGTTCATAGCATATTAAAAATTCTTATTTGTTGAATGCCCACTATATTCCAGGATCAGTCCTAGATGCTTACTTAATTTAATCCTCACAATAATTCTATGAGGGAATTAGTGTTATTCTTGTATTGCACATAAGAAAATGGAGGGTCAGAGAAGTTGAGTAATATCACCAATGTCACACACCTTAGAAACAGCAAAGCTAAGTTTCAGACTTAGTTCTGGATGAAATAGGTACTACAAATTAGATTTTTGAGAGTAGGCCTTTGCTGAAAGAAACAAACTACAAAATAAAGTACTGATAAGTATCATTTTATCTCATTTTTGTTTCCATATATTTATGTTTTATTTGTAGGAAAACTGTAAGTGAAAGATGGCAAAATATATATAAATAAATTTATATATATATATATATATACCAAACCTGCATTGAGACTACTGTTCTTATATTTTTTTTTTGTTGGTGCTGATGAAATCTAAATTTGGAGAGAAGAATCAGAGCTGTAAAGATACTTAAAGTTTAAAGGTTCTTTCTGGCTATGCCAGTAGTCAGTTCAAATAAGTATTTCATATTCCTTCAATAATGTTTTAATGACTATACCATTCTATCCTTTCTTTAAGTTTACTACCATTTGCTTTCTATTAGAAAATAATTTTAAATTAAGGGCCCCTTTAAGATGAAAAGCCCATAGACTGTAAGAAGTTAATAAATGAGAGAATATTCTTTTGTATTTCACCAACCTGAACCTATATCAAGGATCTATATATATGAAGATTAAAGTATAAAATACCCAACTTTTTACATTTCTTTTCTGTCCTCTTCCATGGCACAGATATTACCCAGTGTAGAGAATGTACTCTTCTAGCCTCTTCCAAAGTACTTATGTCTCCTGAAGTGTGTCCAGTAATAGAAGGTAATTTACTTCTATTTGAAGCCAGAGTAAAAGCTGATCAGGCCAGGATGACTCAAGCTACCTGCCAGCCACATTCAAAGGAACCAAAGAAGCAGTAAGTCTCCACAACAAAGTTCAGGTGAATTCTTGCTGCCCTGGAACACAGTACCTTATAAATTGTTTTGTAACGTGTTGTATTTCTATTCTTATTCTATTTTCTCTAAACAAATGGCATTATTACCCAAAGAAGGCTTGAAATGCCAAAATAAACTGGTGCCAGTGGAAAATTCAACTAGCGATGAACAGATTAATCATCAAGGAAATGAGTAGCCTTGGTTTAATGCATAGGAGTTTAAGAAGACAGGCAGCATTTTTGAGCAGCATTGCTAGCAGGCAGCATTTTGCTCTTTCTTAGTAATGTGGAGGAGAAAACTGGATTTGGAGTGTGAAGATCTGAGCTTTAAAAGGGGAGAGGGAAAGGGAGAAAATGTTTTTTGAAGACTTTGATGAGGAATAGTCACTGAGTTAAGAGTGTTCACATTTTATCTTGGTAAATCTTCGCAACACTGGGACTCAGAGAGGTTAGGAGATTTGTCCTAGGTCAGAGCTAGAAAGCAGCAGAAGTAGAATATAACTCTATGTTAATCCAAACCTGGAGCTCATCTTCCACTCTTCTTATTTGAGTATAATTATATACAGTTTATCAAGGAGTAGGGTAAAATCCATTCGCTTTTCTGAGTGTCATCTGAGTGTCACCTGCTTCAAAATCATTTGGAAATCCCCAGTCTCATTCCAGACCTATGGAACCAAAATCTTGGAGAAGGGCCTGGGATGTGGCAATTATAACAACTCCCATGGCGTGCTTTATTATGCACATTAAAATATGAGAGCTTCTGCTCTCGAAGAGGGCATGAAGACTGTGCTTTTTCATATAAGACCTTTATTATGTTGAGGTATGTTTCCTCTAAACCTACTTTGTTGAGGGTTTTTTATAATGAATGGATGTTGTACTTTGTCAAATTCTTTTTCTGTTCTACTGAGATAATCATATAGTTTTTATCCTTTCTGTTATTGATATGATGCTTTACATTGATTGATTGATTTGGGAATATTGAACCACCCTTGCATCCTGAGAATAAATTCCACTTCATTGTGGTGAATGATTTTTTTTAAATGTATTGTTGGATTCAGTTGGCAGGTATTCTGTTCAGTATTTTTGCATCTGTGTTCATCAGAGACATTGGCCTGGAGTTCTCTTTTTTTGTGGTGTCTTTATCTGGTTTTGGTATCAGGGTAATGCTGGCCCCATAGAATGAATTTGTATTCATTCTATGTATTTTGTATTCATTCTCTCGTATTTTTTGTATTTTGTATTCATTCTCTTGTATTTTCTGGAATAGTTGAAGAATAATAGGTATTAACTCTTCTTTAAATGTTTGGTAGAATTCACCTGTGAAGCCATCTGGTCCTGGATGTCTGTTTGTTGGGAGTTTTTTGATTACTGATTCAATTTCATTGCTGATAATCATTCTGTTCCAATTTTCTATTTCTTTCTGCTTCATTTTTGGTAGGTTGTATGTTTCTAGGAATTTATCCATTTCTTCTAGGCTGTCCAATTTGTTGGCATATAATTTTTCATAATATTCTCTTATATTTGTTTGTATTTCTGTCACGTTGGTTGTTATTTCTCCTCTTTCATTTGTGATTACATTTACTTGAGTCCTCTCTCTATATATTTTTTTGATGAGTCGTGCTAGAGGTTTATCAATTTTGCTAATCTTTTCAAAGAACCAGCTCCTGCTTTCATTGATCTGTTTTGTTTTGACTCTGTACCATTTATTTTTTTCTCTAATCTTTACTATTCCTTCCTTCTGCTGGTTTTGGGTTTGTTTTGTTCTTTTTCCAGCTTCTTAAGGTATAAGGTTTGGTTATTTGAGATTTTTCTTGCTTCTTGAAGTAGGCCTCTATTGCTATAAACTTCACTCTTAAAACAAATTTTGCTGCATCCCCCAAATTTTTGACTGTTCTGTTAATCTTTTCATTTGTCTCCATTTATTTAAAAAAATTTCCTCTTTGATTCCTTGGTTGACCCATTCATTGATTAATATGATGTTACTGAACCTCCAGGTGTTTTTGTTCTTTCTAGATTTTTTTCTTGTGGTTGATTTCCAGTTTCATAGTATTGTGGTTGGAAAAGATGCATGATAGGATTTCGATCTTTTTAAGTTTGTTGAGACTGGTTTTGTAGCCTTACATGTGATCTATTCTGGAGAATGTTCCATATGCACTTGAAAAGAATGTGTATTCTGCTGTTTTAGAATGGAATGTTCTGAATATATCTGTTAGACCGACTTGTCCAACTTGTCATGTCAAATTCAGTGAAAAGGATTTTCTCATAGGCCTTCTCAATGCACCCAGCAATCTCATCCCTCATAGTGTCAAGCAGGATGTCAATGAAGAAGGTATAGCTCTTGGCAGGGATGTTGCCTTTGGCCAGGAACACCTTGTTATAGCTTAATTTTACTGCTTTTGTCCTTCCTGCTTTTCTTTTGCTTATGGTCTTTCCTTTCCATTCACAGAGTCCCCCTTAACGTTTCTTGTAAGTCTGGGTTTAGTGGTGATTAATTAATTAATTAATTAATTAAATTTTTTTGTCTGGGAAATTCTATTCTTCTATTCTAAGTGGTAGCCTTGCTGGATAGAGTATTCTTAGCTGCAGTTTTTTTTTTCTTTCAGCACTTTGAATATATTATGCTATTCTCTTCTGGACTGCAAAGTTTCTACTGAAAAATCAGTAGCATTTTCCCTTGTGGCATTTTCCCTTGTATGTAACTTTTCTTTTGTCTTGCTGTTTTTGAAATTCTCTCTTTATCACTACGTTTTGCCATTTTAATTACTATGTGTCTTGGTGTGGACCTCCTTGGGTTTATTTTGTTGGGGGCTCTCTCTGGCTCATGGATCTGGATTTCTGTTTCCTTCTCCAGATTCAGGAAATTTTCAGCTATTATTTCTTTAAAAACTTTATCTTTTTTTATAAAGATTTTACTTATTTATTTGACAGAGAGAGAGAGTTAGTGAGAGCAGGAACACAAGCAGGGGGATTGGGAGAGGGAGAAGCAGACTTCCCGCTAAGCAGGAAGGCTGATGTGGGGCTCAATCCCAGGACCCTGGGATCATGACCTGAGCTGAAGGCAGACACTTAATGACTGAGCCACCCAGGTGCCCCCTCCTTTTTTTTGTCTTCTCCCTCTGGGGTCTCTATAATGATAATGTTGTTATTCTTGATGGTGGCACTATGTTCCCTGGATCTAGTCATTTTTTATTATTCTTTTTTTATTTCTCCTGTACAGCCTTATTGCTTTCCTTTACTCTGTCCTGCAGGTTGCTGATACATTCTTTTGCCTCCTCTTGTATGCTATGTTTTTTTCCTCTAGGGTATTTTAAATTTCAATTATTGAGTTCTTCATCTCTGATTGGTTCTTTCTTATGTTTTCTAACTCTTTGTTGAAGGTCTCACTGAGGGCCTTCACTCTTCTCTACCTAAAGAAGGTATCTTTATGACCATTACTTTAAAATCTCTATTAGGCATACTGCTTATCTTCATTTTGTTTAGTTCCCTTGCTGTGAATTTGCCCTGTCCTTTTGTTTGGCACATCATCCTCTGTCTCCTCATTTTGTCTAACTCTCTATGTCTGTTTCTATGTGTTATGAAAGGCAGCTACATCTCCTGCTCTTGAAAGTAATGGCTTTATGAAGAAGTCTTATGGTGCCCTGTAGTGCAATGTCCCCTGTTCACCAGAACCTGGCACTTCAGGAATATCTCCTGTGTGTGTTGCACCCACTCTTGTGGGTGAGTCATGTTTGTCTTTAGTCTGGTCGTCTGCAATGGCTCTCTTTTCCTCATGTGGGCAGAGTTTGGTTTCTGTGCTGTTAGTGGACTAGTCTGAGCTGCCTTGGGCTTGAGCTGGATCAGACCAGGTGTTTGTCATAGTTGTGGTCACACCAAACTGGAGGGCAATCTCCCTACGTTGTCCTCTGAGAAGCTTTTGTTGGTGAGCGGATGTCAGACCAGATGTCAACCTACATCCCATTGCTGGGGCCCACATTCAAACTGGTGTGTATGGTTTTCTTCCCTTACCCCCAGAATTCACTTTAGGATGGTGCTGACCCCTTTTGAGGCTGCTTGCACACAGCCACATTTTTCAATTTATCTATTTTTAAACTTATGCTTTTGATGTTAAATCTAAGAATCCATTGCCAAATCAAAGGTCATGAAAATTTACCCCAATTTTTTTTTCTAACACTTTTATAGTGTTAGCTCTTATATTTCAGTGTTTGGTCCATTTTGAGTTAATTTTTGTGAATATGTTAGGTAAAGGTCCAACTTTGTTATTTTGCTTGTAGCTGTCCAGTTGTCTCAGCACCATTTGATGAAAAGACTATTCTTTTCTCATTGAATGGTCTTGGCACCATTGTCAAAAAATCAGTTGACCGTAGATGTATATGTTTATTTTAGCACTCTCTGTTTTATCCCATTGAATTATATGTCTACCCTTGTAGTACTACATTGTCTTGATTACTGTTGCTTTGTAGTTATATTTTGAAATCAAGAAGTTTGAATCCTTCTACTTTGTTCTTCTCTTTCAGATTTGTTTTAGCTATTCTACATCCCTTGCAATCCCATATGTATTTTAGAATCAGCTTGTCAAGTTGTTCAAAGAAGTCAGCTCAGATTCTGATTGTATTCAATTTGTAGATCAGTTTGGGGAGTGTTGCCTTTTTAATAGTGTTCAGTCTTCTGATCCATGAACATGGGATGTTTTCACATTTATTTTTATTGTCTTTAATTTCTTTCAACAATGTTTGGTGCTTTTCAGTGTAGTCTTCTTTTTTTTTAAATATGTTATTTACTTATTTGAGAGAGAGAGTATGAGTGGGGGGAGGGGGAGAGAGAGAGGGACAAGAAGACTCCCCACTGAGTACAGAGCCTGATGCAGGACTCGATCCCAGGACCCTGAGATCATGATCTGAGCCTAAGTCATACATGTAACTAACTGAGCCACTCAGATACCCCCAGGGTAGTCTTCTTGAGTCAATTTTGCTGTTTGTGTCTTTCTAGGAATTTGTCCATTTCCACTTAAGCTATTTATTTTGTTGGTGTATAATTGTTTGTAGTATTCCTTTATTATACTTTTTATTTGTCTAATGTCAGCAGTAATGTCCCCTCTTTCATTACTCATTCTAGTAATTTGATTGTTATTTCTTTTTATCCAGGTCTACAAAGCTAAACATTTTCCAATTTTGTAGATCTTTTCAAAAAAAACAGCTTTTGGTTTCATTGATATTCTTTATTGTTTTTCTATTTTCTATTATGTTTGTTTCTGCTGTAATCTTTATTAATTCCTTCCACTTGCTTTAGGTTTAGTTTGTGTCTTAAGGAGGAAAGCTAGATTTTTCATTTGAATTCTTTATTATTTCTTAATATAGGCATAAACAGAAATTTCCCTCTAAGTTCCACGTTAGCTGCATCCCAAAGTTTTGGTATTTTTTTTATCTCAATATATTTCCTGATTTCCCTTTTGATTTCTTATTTGACCCATGGGTTATTTAAGAGTGCTTTGTTTAATTTCAACATATTTGTGATTTTCCCAAATATTTTCCTGGTAAAATGTTCTAATTTCATTCCATTCTAGTCAAAGAACATACTTTATATTTTTTTATCTTTTCAGATTTTTTGAGGTTTGCTTTTTGGCTTAGCATATGGTCTATTCTAGAGAATGTTCCATGTATACTTGAGAAGAATATATATTCTGTTGTTGTGTTAAATGTTCTGTAGATGTCTGTTATGTCTAATTAGCTTGTAGCTTTATTCAAGTCTCCTGTTTCCTTGTTGATCTTCTGTCTAGCTCTTCTATCCAATATTAATAGTGGGATATTAAAATCTCTGACTATTATTGTTGACTGTTATTTTTGCCCTTCATTGCTATCAATTTTGCTTCATGTATTTTGGTAGTTTGTTAGTAGGTGCATATATATAGATTAATGACTTTATGTCATGAACCAACATATAACATTAATCCATTTCTGTTCAAAACATTTCTAAAGAGAAAAAAATATTAATGGAACCCTATTTCTTTGATTTTAAGATGTCATGAGTTATAAGATTTACTGGTGAAAAAAAGGAACATATAATATTAAATGTTCATGTTTATTTTATAAGTGACACAATTTCTAAAAAAGAGTCAAAAATAATAATAATGTATTTAATAATTAGAATTAATTGGACCTTTAATTAATCATATTACTTGTTCTCAGTGATGGTATGATATGAAAGAATTTGTTGATGATTTGGTTGTATTCAGTGGGGTGGTATTGGGACATGTTTATCAAGAAATAGACCAGACTCAGTTTGTCACTGAACCTTTGAAAATTTCATGTAAACAACAATAGTAGATGGCTCATTTGCCTGTGAATCTTTGTAGTTAATTGACTCGATGAAGCAATTTGGTCTCTGCCAGGCAGAAACTGTTAGCATTCACATACTCCATTGTGATGAATCACCCTGGTTATATTTTCCAGCTTTGACAATACCTATTTTTTTAGTCAAATGTAAGTAAATATGTGAAGGCCAGGTTCTTTTAAAAAGTGCAGGCTAGGGGCGCCTGGGTGGCTCAGTCAGTTAAGGGTCCAACTCTTGGTTTAGGCCCAAGTCATGATCTCAGGGTCATGGAATTGAGCCCCATGTCAGGCTCCATGCTCAGTGTAGGTTTGCTTGAGATTCTCTCCCTTTCCCTCTCCCTCTGCCCTTCCCCCTGCTCATGCTCTCTATCTTTCTCTAAAATAAATAAATAAAACCTTTTAAAAATGCAGGCTAAATATTTTTAAATTAAACAAAATCAGCCCAGTATTAATTTCATAGCTCAGACATATCTTCTACACTTTAGAGTGAAGGCTGGTAGGAAAATATACCACATAAAACTGCAAAACTATCAACTTATTTGAAAAGGCTAACTCCTCACTTGACTTCATACAATTTTGGATAACTTTTTTTTTTTTTTCTGTCTGAAATGTGTACAGTTTGGGCTGATTGTTTTTGGCATAAACAGTCACAAAGTTAAAATGGTTGCCAAGGGATTGGGGCCAGATCTTTCTGAGTCAGTCATCTTTTTGACAGATATTACATAGAACTACTCAGCTTTCTCAGTGAGGAGTAATTGGAGTCAAGTCATGCTTACAGAAGTTCCTTTTTTGTTCTTCATGTTGCCTTTTAACCTAATTCAGAAGGGCCATTACTCCACTACAGATAAATGCCAAACATTCTTTGGAAATAAACAGTAAAGCTGAATTATGCATTTGTGTATGTGTTGTAGCATTTAGTATGGTGCATGCAGATATATATATATATATATATATATATGTATATATATATATATATATATATATATATCCAAATAAATTCTAAAAAGAGAGAGGTTGTATATTAGAATGACTAAGATAAATATATTGCTTTGCTCAAAACAGCTAAATATTAGTAAGAGAAGGGAATTTCAATTCCTTTCACATTCTAATTGTGGTATATGTATCTGTTTCATGACTGTCTAGCAGGGTTTCTTCATGACTCTTTGTTCAAAACTATAGTCCCAAACTGTATATCATAGCATGCTTGCTAATAATTCTAATAAGGGTTTCTTGGTCAGATAAGTTTGAGAAATTGTGGGTTTGGCAGAATTAAAGAATTGTGTTTTTTAGTTTTTTTTTTTACCTATAGGATTTCTTAGGGCTTTTTACATATTTATATAAATTATGAATCCCTAAGTTGTTAGAGAATACAGTATTTTCAAAATTCATTTGGTCATGAAGCCCTTGTAAGGAGGAACACATACTGAAGCTAGTGTTACAAGGGAATCACTCTGGGAAAAACTGCTGTGGTCTACAAGAACACATTAAAATGTCTCCCATTCAAGACTTACTCCTTTTTTATGGTATTTCAGTAGATAAGACAAATCACCCTTCTTAGGGGACACAGATTCAGACTTTCCTAACCCCCTGTTCCTCCTCTTTTCCTATTCATAGTGAACACTGTGGTTTACCAAATTGTGCTTTGGAACCTTTTGTCTTCCTGAGAAGCAGCCTCTTAGCTTAGGAGAATTCTGCAAATTGGTGGGGTCCTAGCTGAGACCATATGGACCCAAATATGCTCTGAAATCAATTCCCTCAAAGGGATTCTTCTCAAGAGAAGGGGTTACTGGTATAAAGGCTCTCCAAGTGAGGATTTTTTTCTTATGTTTTAGAGTCTGCCCTAGAGAACTGATTCTGCATAGATGCTAGAAGAGTGTCATCTTAAGTGGGAAACTGTGGGCCCCACCATAAATTATTTATAATCCTGAGTTATCTCTGAACCACTTGGGGGGGAAAAAAGGTCCCTTGGATAGACTGTCTTGGTTCACAGTAAATTTCCTCAATCCATTTTTTTAAAAAATTTTAATTAATTAATTAATTTATAAAGATTTTATTTATTTATTTGAGAGAGAAAACGAGCATGAGTGGGGAGCGGGGAAAGGCACAGGGAGAAGCAGACTCCCCACTGAGCAAGGAACCCGATGTGGGGTTCCATCCTGGGATCATGACCTGAGCCGAAGGCAGATGTCTAACCGACTGAGCCACCCAAGTGCTCCTATTTATTTATTTTAGAGAGAAAGAACAAGACAGAGTGGGGGGAGGGGCACAGGGTGAGGGAGAGAATCTTCAAGCAGGCTCCCTGCTGAGCACAGTTCCCAACACGGGGCTCAATCCCAGGACCCTGAGATCATGACCTGAGCCAAAACCAAGAATTGAATGCTCAACTGACTGAGCCACCCAGGAACCCCTTCTTCAGTCCATTTTAGAGAAAACCAAAATTGTCTTAGGAATTAGGAGAGGATGTGTTTGAAAACAGTGAGGTGCAAGATTTTAATAAACATGGTGTGTATTAGTTTGCTAGGGCTGCCACAATGAATAGCACAGACTAGGTGACTTAAACAACAGAGATTTATTTTTTCACAGTTCTGTAGGCTAAAAGTCTGAAATCTTTTTTTGGCAGGGCTGATTTCTTCTGAGACCTCTCTCCTTAGCTTGTAGGTGGCTGTCTTCTCTTTATATCTTCACATGGTCTACCCTCTGTGCACATCTGTGCGCTAGTCACTTATAAGGACACCAGACATATGAAATTATGGCCCACTTCATTAACCTCATTTAATCTTAATTAGTTAATTTAACTTCTTTAAAGGCCCTCTCTCCGAATATAGTCACATTGTGTGGTCACATTCAAATTCAACATATGAACTGGGGGAGACAGTTTAGCCCATAACAGTGAATAGCCCTTGACCAACAATCTTCTGAGTGTGTTCCATTAGGCCAAACATATTATGAACATCTCAGAGACAGGCAAAATTTCATAGGAAAAATATTGCAAAATTTTATGGCCCATGGATATTATAAATAATGTTTAAGCCTCACTTTGCTTTTCTATGAATTTCTCTAGATTTTTGCAAATCTTATGATCTGTAAAAGGAACTGTGAGCTTCACTGTAAGATACTGTAAAAAAATCAGGTCTAAGGATTGTTTGTGTACTGATCGTAGTATTTCTATTTTCAGGTCAGAGCCTGGGTAGGAAATGGTAATATTGGTCCTTCACACTGGGATCAATGTAACAGGTGCTTGTGACTATTGAAGCCTGAAGGGATCTTTATCTCAACATACCCATAACTTTTTCTTCAGCAGAAACATGGTATAAGTCATATACCATGACTTAACTATAAATGGCTTACCTGAAACTGAGGAACTTGAGGGAAATCAGACTCATGTATTAAAGCAATAGAATTTTAACTTGGAAGGGACTTTCGGTATCACACTTCATTCACAAACCTTCTTTCAATTTGTTTTTACCATATCAGTGAAATACAATGCGGTATTGTTAATTATTTAATGTCTCTCTTTATATTTACTTTATAAAAACTTTTATTAGATTTAGCCACATCTTAGAAAAAACGGTATTTTGAATTAGAATTCAAAATATGTTGAAACCATAAGAGACTCTTAACACTAGGGAACAAATTGAGGGTTGATGGAGGGAATTGGGTGGGGGATGAGCAAGACGGGTGATGGGTATTAAGGAGGACACTTGTTATGAAGAGCACTGAGTGTTCTTTTTTTAAATTTAAATTAAATTAATTAACATATAGTGTGTTATTAGTTTCAGATGTAGAGTTCAGTGATTCATCAGTCTTATGTAATACCCAGAGCACTGGGTGTTGTATATAAGTGATGAATCACTGAATTCTACTGAAACCAATACTGCACTGTATGTTAACTAACTAGAATTTAAATAAAAATTTGAAGAAAATAACAGTATGTTGAAAATACCTTCTGACCCTAAAAAATACATGGTATATATAATTTACAAATATATATGTTTATATATAAATAAATAAGTATAAATATGTAATATATATTAAATAATATGTAATACTTATACATAGTACTATTATTATATTATTTATATGATATTATTTGATATTATGTGATATTTATTTTTTTAAATTTTATTATGTTATGTTAGTCACCATCCAATACATCATTAGTTTTTGATATGGTGATCCATGATCCATTGTTTTTGTATAACACCCAGTGCTCCATGCAGTACATGCCCTCCTTAATACCCATCACCGGGCTAACCAATCCCCTCTCCCCACTCCCCTCTAAAACCCTGTTTGTTTCTCAGAGTCCATAGTCTCTCATGCTTCATCTCTCCCTTCAATTCCTGCCCCTTGCTCATTTTTCCCTTCCTTCTCCTAATGTCCTCCCTGCTATTCCTTATGTTCCACAAGTAAGTGAAACCATATGATAATTGACTTTCTCGGCTTGACTTATTTCACTTAGCTTAATCTCCTCCAGTCCCATCCATGTTGATGTAAAAGTTGGGTATTCATCCTTTCTGATGGCTGAGGAATATTGCATTGTATATATGGATGACATCTTCTTTATCCATTTGTCTGTTGAAGGGCATCTCAGCTCTTTCCACAGTTTGGCTATTGCGGACATTGCTGCTATGAACATTGGGGTGCATATGGATAGCATTCTTCTTTTCACTACATCTGTGTCTTTGGGGTAAATACCCAGTAGTGCAATTGCTGGGTCATAGGGTAGCTCTATTTTTAAATTTTTGAGGAACCTCCACACTGTTTTCCAAAGTGGCTGTACCAACTTGCATTCCTACCAACAGTGTAAGAGGGTTCCCCTTTCTCCACAACCTCTCCAACATTTGTTGTTTCTTGCCCTGTCCATTTTTGCCATTCTAACTGGTGTAAGGTGGTATCTCAATGTGGTTTTGATTTGAATTTCCCTGATGGCTAATGATGATGAACATTTTTTCATATGTCTGTTAGCCATTTGTATGTCTTCTTCAGAGAAGTGTCTTTTTATATCTTCTGCCCACTTTTTGACTTGATTATTTGTTTTTTGGGTGTTGAGTTTGAGAAGTTCTTTATAGATCTTGAATACTAGCCCTTTATCTGTAGTGTCATTTGCAAATATCTTCTCCCATTCTGTGGGTTGCCTCTTTGTTTTGTTGACTGTTTCCTTTGCTGTGCAGAAGCTTTTTATCTTGATGAAGTCCCAAAAGTTCATTTTTGCTTTTGTTTCACTAGCTTTTGGAGATGTATCTTGAAAGAAGTTGCTGTGGGTAATGTCAAAGAGGTTACTGCTTATGTTCTCCTCTAGGATTTTGATGGATTCCTGTCTCACATTGAGGTCTTTCATCCACTTTGAGTTTATCTTTGTGAATGGTGTTAGAAAATGGTCGAGTTTCATTCTTCTGCCTGTGGCTGTCCAATTTTCCCAGCACCATTTATTGAAGAGACTGTCTTTTTTCCATTGCATGTTTTTTCCTGCTTTGTCAAAGATTATTTGACCATAGAGTTGAGGGTCCATATCTGGGTTCTCTATTCTGTTCCATTGGTCTATATGTCTATTTTTGTTTCAGTACCTTGCTGTCTTGGTGATCACAGCTTTGTAATACAGCTTGAAATCGGGCAACGTGATGCCCCCAGCTTTGTTTTTCTTTTTCAACATTTCCTTAGCAATTCAGGGTCTTTTCTGATTCCACACAAATTTTAGGATTGTTTGTTCTAGCACTTTGAAAAATGTCACTGGAATTTTGATTGGGATGACATTGAAGGTATGCCATCTTCTCTCGGTAGCATAGACATTTTAACAATGTTTATTCTTCTGATCCATGAACATGGAATATTTTTCTATCTTTTTGTGTCTTCTTCAATTTCTTTCATGAGTGTTCTGTAGTTCCTAGAGTATAGATCCTTTACCTCTTTGGTTAGGTTTATTCCAAGGTATCTTATGGTTTTTGGTGCTATTGTAAATGGAATCATTTGTCTAATTTCTCTTTCTACAGTTGCATTGTTAGTGTATAAGAAAGCAACTGATTTCTGTGCATTGATTTTGTATCCTGCCACATTACTGAATTGCTTTATGAGTTCTAGTAATTTGGAGGTGGGGTCTTTTGGGTTTTCCACATAAAGTATCATGTCGTCTGTGAAAAGAGAGAATTTGACTTCTTCTTTGCCAATTTGAATACTTTTATTTCTTTTTGTTGTCTGATTGCTGTTGCTAGGACTTCTAGTACTATGTTGAACAATAGTGGCGAGAGTGGACATCCTTGACGTGCTCGTGATCTTAAGGGAAAGGCTCTCAGCTTTTCCCCATTGAGGATGATATTCGTTGTGGGGTTTTCATAGATGGATTTTATGAACTTGAGGAATGTTCCCTCTATCCCTATACTCTGAAGAGTTTTAATCAGGAAAGGATGTTGTATTTTGTCAAATGCTTTTTCTGCGTCAATTGAGAGGACTGTATGGTTCTTCTCCCTCCTCTTATTAATGTGTCCTATCATGTTGATTGATTTGCGACTGTTGAACCACCCTTGCATCCCGGGGATAAATCCCACTTGGTCATGGTGGATGATCCTTTTAATGTATTGTTGGATCCTATTAGCTAGAATTTTGTTGAGGATTTTGGAATCCATATTCATCAGGGATATCGGTCTGAAATTCTCCTTTTTGATGGGGTCTTTGCCTGGTTTGGGGATTAAGGTAATGCTGGCCTCATAGAATGAGTTTGGAAGTTTTCCTTCTGTTTCTATTTTTTGAAAGAGCTTCAGGAGAATAGGTATTATTTCTTCTTTGAACATTTGGTAGAATTCCCCAGGGAATCCATCAGGCCCTGGACTCTTGTTTTTTGGGAGGTTTTTGATCACCGCTTCAATCTTGTTACTGGTTATTGGCCTATTCAGGTTGTCAATTTCTTCCTGTTTCAGTCTTGGCAGCTTATAGGTTTCCAGGAAGGCCTCCATTTCATCCAGATTGCTCAGTTTATTGGCATATAGTTGTTGATAATAATTTCTAATAATTGTTTCTATTTCCTCGGTGTTAGTCGTGATCTCTCCCCTTTCATTCATAATTTTATTAATTTGGGTCCTTTCTCTTTTCTTTTGGATAAGTCTGGCCAGTGGTCTATCGATCTTATTAATTCTTTCAGAGAACCAACTTCTAGTTTCATTGATCTGATCTACTGTGTTTCTGGTTTCTAATTCATTGGCTTCTGCTCTAATTTTAATTATTTCTCTTCTAATGTGTGGCTTAGGCATCATTTGTTGCTTTTTCTCCAGTTCTTTAAGGTGTAGAATTAGTTGGTGAATTTGGGATTTTTCTATTTTTTTGAGTGAGGCTTGGGTGGCTATGTATTTCCCCCTTAGGACCACCTTTGCAGTATCTCATAGGTTTTGGACCGATTTGTTTTTGTTCTCATTAATTTCCATGAATTGTTTAAGTTCTTCTTTGATTTCCTGGTTGACCCAAACATTCTTGAGCAGAGTGGTCTTTAACTTCCAAGTGTTTGAATTTCTGCCAAATTTTTTCTTGTGATTGAGTTCCAGTTTTAAAGCATTGTGGTCTGAGAATATGCAGGGAATAATCTCAATCTTTTGCTATCGGTTGAGACCTGATTTGTGACCCAGTATGTGGTCTATTCTGGAGAAAGTTCCATGTGTGTTCGAGAAGAATGAGTATTCTGTTGTTTTAGGGTGGTATGTTCTGTAAATATCTATGAGGTCCATCTGGTCCAGTGTATCATTCAAAGCTCTTGCTTCCTTGTTGATTTTCTGCTTAGAGGATCTGTCCATTGCTGAGAGTGGAGTATTGAGGTCTCCTGCAATTAATGTATCGTTATCAATATGACTCTTTATTTTGGTTAACAGTTGGCTTATGTAGATGGCTGCCCCCATGTTGGGGGCATAGAGATTTACAATTGTTAGATCTTCTTGTTGGATAGACCCTTTAAGAATGATATAGTGTCCTTCTGTGTCTCTAATTACAGACTTTAGTTTAAAATCTAATTTGTATGATATAAGAATTGCTACCCCAGCTTTCTTTTGAGGTCCGCTGGCATGGAAGATGGATCTCCATCCCTTCACTTTCAGTCTGGATGTATCTTTAGGTTCAAAATGAGTCTCTTGTAGGCAGCGTATGGATGGGTCCTGTCTTTTTATCCAATCTGCAACCCTGTGCCATTTTATGGGAGCATTTAGGCCATTCATGTTGAGAGTGATTATTGAAAGATATGAATTGATTGTTATCATGTTGCCTGTGAAGACATTGTTTTTATAGATTGTCCCTATAAATTGCTGTTGTATATCAGTCTTGGGGTCTTTCTCCTTTTATAGAACCCCCCTTAATATTTCTTGCAGGGCTGGCTTAGTGGTCACATATTCTTTCAGTTTCTGCTGGTTGTGGAAGCTCTGCATCTCTCCATCCATTCTAAATGACAGCCTTGCCAGATAAAGTATTCTTGGGTTCATGTTCTTCTCATTTATTACCCTGAATATGTCTTGCCAGGTTTTTCTGGCTTGCCAGGTCTCTGTGGATAGGTCTGACATTATTCTGATGTTCCTCCCTCTGTACGTAAGGAATCTCTTCCCCCTAACTGCCATTAAGATGGTTTCCTTGGTTCTAAGATTTGCAAGTTTTATTATTACAAGCCAGGGTGTTGGCCTGTTTTCCTTGATCTTGGGAGGGGTCCTCTCTGCCTCTAGGATGAGAATGTTTGTTTCATTCCCCAGATAGGGAAGTTCTCAGCTACGATTTGCTCAAATACATCTTCTAGTCCTCTCTCTCTCTCTCCACTCCCTCCGGGATTCCAGTTATTCTGATATTGGAACACTTCATGGTGTCACTTATTTCTCTGATTCTATTTTCATGGATTCTGATTTGTTTTTCCCTGACCTTCTCTTTTCCCTTTTTATCTATTAAATGGTCTTCCAGGTCACTAATTCGTTCTTCTGCCTCACTTACCCTGGCTGTTAGATTATCTAGATTGGATTGGATCTCATTGATAGCATTTTTAAGGTCTGCCAATTCAGCTTTCATTTCTGCCCTTAGAGACTCTATGTTGCCGTTAATTGATTTCTCCATTCTAGCCATTATCTTCACAATTGCTAGCCTGAATTCCATCTCCGACATCTTGGTTATATCTGCATCCATTTGTAAATCTGCAGCATAAGTCATAATCTCTGAGTCTTTTCTATTTTGGGGGTTCCTCCTCCTAGTCATTCTGTTGATGGGTGTTTGAGAGAATGTATAGATTCCAAATTATCGACCAGAAGCCAAGCAAGATGCACCTGTTTTCTTGGGACCTTAGGGTTGCTGGCCCCTTGTTTTCCCAGCCTGTCTTCTGGGGGAAGGATCTGCTGCGCTATTACTCAGGCAACCCTGTTTGGGTGGAGTTGCCCTGCACCTCTGTGGCAGGGGATGGGCTCATTGAGAATCTGTTTTGGGGGCTTTTGTTCTCTGGCGGCTTTCCGCGTCTCTTCCGTGAGTCAGAGCAGAAGAGACCGTTTCCAACCGTCTGCTTCAGAGCGGAGAGACCGCAGTCTGTTTTTCAGTGAGCTCTCCAGGCCACACTGTCTCTGTTTCTGTCCGTGCTGCTATAAACTGCAGCGTCCTGGGTTGTGCGCCCCTCCGCAGTGCCCCCCAGTCCTGCCTCCAGGTCGGAGCACGTCTCTGACCTTTGTGCTTCTAAAACTGCCAGCTGCTCCCAGTTCGCATGCGGGACCCCACTGCTCTAGGTTTCTGCCCGGGGGGCTGCCCTAAAGTCCTTTCCCTGCCGCTACTGGTCTGTGAGTCTGTGTGCAATCCCCAGGGAGCAAGGCTGTCGCTAACCGGCGGTGTAGGACCACCCCCCCCCCCCCGGCCAGGCTCCCTCTCGCTGCCATTTATCTTCTGATATCTGCCCGTGGAATCAGGGCTCCCCACTTCGTACCTCAAAACCAACCGCCTGTGATATTGTTTGTAGAGATCCAGATATTCTTACATCTCAGGCTGGTTTCGTGGGTGCTCAGAGTGGTCTGGTCAGTATCCAGCTCAATTCCGGGGACCAGTTGAAATATGGTCCCCTACTCCTCTGCCATCTTTCCTTCCTTCTATGATATTGTTTAATTATTGTATTATATATATGGTTATATATAAATGTTATTCCACATTTACTCTCTCTGATCATTTAGCAGTGGGAGAGGCAATTGGGAATGGTAGAGTCACTACCTAGAAGAAGTCTGGGTCCTTGCATGACTGCAAAAGAATGTGACATTAGCAAGAAATAAATCTTATGTTAAGCCTCAGAGATATTGGTGCTGTTTGTTACCACCATTTGCCTACCCCAACTAATGAAGTCAGTTCTATAAGACTTTAGATATTTCAACCTCCAATGATCTTTTCTTGCATTTAAATTTTAGACACTTCTTTTTTTTTAATTTTCAAATAATTTTTCCTTAGGTCAGTACTTTTTATGAAACCACTAGATTTATATTTTTGGTTGTGGACCTACATTAAAGGTAATATTGAAGTAAGTGTATTACTCAGTCTCATCATTCTTTTGCATGTTATGGTAACTATCCTATTTAAACATTTTAATATATTTTTGCTTTTTTAGGAATTTAACATTCAAATGGGAAAAAGGTAAATGTCATTATATGGAAGGTTATATAGCAAACTGCAATGCCCTTACCCATGCTCTGCTTAGAAATCCTAGAATCCTACTTTTGGATGAATTCTCACTGCCTCTAGGCACTCAGAATTAACCCTTAGTACATGAAAATCGAGAATAGGTAAGAATCGTTCCTCACCAAGAATTTAGGCCAATTCAAAATCACTATTACAAATAAAAAGTAAAATTATAAATACCTGACTATAATACAGAGAGGATTGACTAACTTGAAAAACAAGATTCGTTCTATTTAGAAGTTTTTAAAATGAGTTTTTAAAAGATTTTATTTATTTTGGAGAGAGAAAAAAGAGAGGATGAGCAGGGGGAGGGGCAGAGGGAGAGTGAGCGAGAAAATCTCAAGCAGACTCCACACTGAGTGCAGAGCCTGAGGCAGGGCCTGATCTCATCCCTGAAATCATTACCTGACCTGAAATCAAGAGTCGGCACTTAGCTGACTGAACCACCCAGGTGCCCCTTAAAATGATTTTTAATTTTATTTGCTTTATTGGTCTTGGAGCTTGACAGGGCTATTATAGGGATATGTGTGATGAGGTAGATAGATCCAGGTGCCACTTGCAGATGAATGCCAGATATAGTCATCCTGGGAGTGGGAATGCACTAATAGATATGAACCGAGGTAAACATTCTAGATTTTATTTTATTTTGTTTAGTTTTATTTTTTAAGATTTATTTATTTGAGAGAGAGAGTGAGGGGCAGAGAGAGAGGGAGAGATTCTCAAGTAGACTCCCTGCTGCGCACAGAGCCTGACATGTGGTTCCATCCCATGACTCCTGAGATCATGACCCAAGCTGAAATCAAGACTCTGATGCTTAACCAACTGAGCCACCCATGCATCCCTACATTCTAGATGTTAAAACAAATACAGTGATAGAATATTAAAGATGAAGTGGAATCAATTTGCTCAATAATATTATTGAGTTCTAGTAGAGTAGTGGCAACCTCAGTAGGCTATACTGTGACTCAAGTGTGTACACCAAAAGCACCACAGCCCCTCCTTTCATGGGACTTCTAGACTATGTGTTGAAATATAAATAGCACAGGTAATGGACCCCTCACTCAATACTTGCTTGTGTCAGAACTGCCCCTGTGTGTCTCAGTCTAGCATGTTCCTTCAATACTACACTAAAGCATCCTCTCAAGACCCACAAGAGTTTCTCTCCTGCTAGTATCCTTGCCTTTCCTTATCTCTTACCATTTTGACATGACCTTGCTCTTGGAACTTACCCCCATTCCCAGAGCTGTGTTTAACTCCTCCTTTGGGCTTCAAGATCTGTGACTTGCTAAAGAGTTGAAAATCATTTTTGCCAACCTCATGATCATGGTTGATTAATCCTGAAAACTATTGGATTTGCATTAAATAAACCGCAAATATAGATTATATATACAAAACATTTTAAAATGCCATCTGGCAGAGGAATCTGTGTGATACCTTAAGAAGTTGTAAACATTTAATCAAATCAAATAATAAAATCATACTTTTTTATACAAAGGAAAATTCAGCCTTAAAATATTACTAATATGTCCTTATAATAACTCTTAATGACAAAAAGGTCCAAACTAGGGTATGAGGTAGTTACAGAAGTAGAGATAAAGACTGCAATAAAGAATTGTGTATATTAGATTGATTGCTTAATAATAAGCAAGCAAACTTGGAAAGAGAATCTTAAATCTAGTGAGAATTTCCAATAGATATAAACATTAGATTATAAATCACCTTACTTTTATAATCTAGAAAATTTAACTCTATAACTCTCTATTCCATTTTATTAGAAGATTCTTATCTTGGTCTCAAATGCTTTATGCCATAATTATTATTCCACTGCTTAGTATTTTCAGTCTTCAGCAGGAATAATTATTAATCATATTCTAAAATGTTCTTCCTTGATTTCCTTGAAAAAGAATATAAGTGTAATATCATCAGTTTATTACAATATAACTTAAGAAAAGAAAAAGAATAGAATATTTATCATTATATATCTATAGCAATTTCTAACATATAAAAATTGATATAAATCAATTTTGGTCCTGAAAACACTGATGAAAGAAATTGAACATGACACAAAGAAATGGAAAAACATTCCATGCTCATGGAAGAACAAATATTGTTAAAATATCTATACTACCTAAAGCAGTCTACATATTTAATACAAACTCTATCAAAATACCAAGAGCATTTTTTTTAAAGGTTTTATTTATTTGACAGAGAGAGACACAGCGATAGAAGGAACACAAGCAGAGGGAGTGGAAGAGGTAGAAGCAGGCTCCCCGCTGAGCAGGGAGTCTGATGCAGGGCTTGAACCCAGGACCCTGGGATCTTGACCTGAGCTTAAGGCAGACGTTTAACGACTGAGCCACCCAGGCACCCCATCAACAGCATTTTTGATAGAGCTAGACTGAACAATCCTAAAATTTGTATGGAACCACAGAAAACCTTGAATAGCCAAAGCAGTCTTGAAAAAAAAAGCAAAGCTGGAGGCATTATAATTCTAGACTTCAAGTTAAATTTCAAAGCTGTAATGATCAAAGACAGTATGGTACTGGTACAAACACAGACAGATAGATTAATGGAACAGGATAGAAAACCCAGAAATAAACCCACAATTATATGGTCAATTAATCTTTGACAATGCAGGAAAAAATATGCAATGGAAAAGACAGTCTCTTCAACAAATGGTGTTGGGAAAACTGGACAGCAACATGCAGAAGAATGAAACTGCACCACTTTCTTACACCCTACACAAAAATAAATTCAAAATGGATTAAAGACCTAAATGTGAGACCTGACACTATAAAAATCCTACAGGAGAACACAGGCAGTAACCTCTTTGACATTGGCTGTAGGAACTTCTTACTAGATCTGTCCCCTGAGGCAAGGGAAACAAAAACAAAAATAAATGAGTGAAACTACATCAAGAAAAAAAGCTTCTGCACAGCGAAGGAGACAATCAACAGAACTAAAAGGCAACCTTCGAATGGGAGAAGATATTTGTAAATGACATATCCGATGAAGGGTTAGAATCCAAAATCTATAAACAACTTACCAACTTCGCACCCCAAAAAACAAAAAATCCAGTCAAGAAATGGGCAGAAGACATGAACAGACCTTTCTCTAAAGAAGACATGCAAATGGCCAACAGACACATGAAAAGATTCTCAACATCACTCATCATCATAAATCAAAACCACAATGAGATATCACCTCACACCTGCCAGAGTAGCTAAAATTAACAACCCAGGAAACAACAGATGTTGGTGAGGATGTGGAGAAAGGGGATACCTCTTACACTGTTGGTAGGAAGGCAAACTGGTGTAGCCATTCTGGAAATCAGTATGGAGTTTACTCAAAAAGTTAAAAATAGAACTATCGTATAATCCAACAATTACACTACTATTTACCCAAAGGATACAAAAATACTGATTTGAAGGGATACATGCACCCTAATATTTATAGCAGCATTATTAACAATAGCAAATTATGGAAAGAACCCAAATGTCCATCGACTAATGAATGGATAGGAAGAAGTGGTATATGTACATAATGGAATATTACTCAGCCATCAAAAAGAATGAAATCTAGCCATTTGCAACAACATGAATGGAGCTAGAGTGTATTTTGCTAAGCAAAACAAATCAGAAAAAGACAAATACCATATGATTTCACTCATATGTGGAATTTAGGAAACAGAACAAATGAACATGGTGAGGGCAGGGGGAAGGAGAGACAAAACAGGAGACAGACTTAACTATAGAGAACAAACTGATGGTTACTGGAGTGGAGATGGGTGAGAGGCTGAGTTAAATAGGTGATGGGGATTAAGGAGTGCACTTGTGATGAACACCAGGGGTTGTATGGAAGTGATGAATCACTAAATTCTATAACTGAAACTAATATTAAACTGTATGTTAACTAAGTGTAATTTAAAAAAAAAAAAAACAGAAAAAAAATCAACTGTGGCCCTGAAATGAATAAAATAGTTTTGTTTTTAAAAGCATTCACTTTTTTTTATATATATCCGGGCTGTTTTTTTAAGCAATGTCAACAACTCTCAGAGTCTCAAAGAAACAGGGCTTGGTCACTATTTGAAGAGGAAAAAGTAAACATTCTTGTTAGAGATGTCATATGCTGACTTTCTTCAGAGTTGGATTTTTATAATGGAATTTATCAAATATTCATTACTTTTCAATGTAATGCATGAAATGCAAAATAAAATTAGTCACTTGCTTTCTAATAATACATTAGATCTTGTGTGACTTTTTTTATACTGTCTTTTTAATTACTGATCAATTCTATAGAGTGGGTCAATATGTTAAGAGTTTTAAATATGGTATATAAGACTAAAGAGTCAAAAGTGATATCATTTCTGTGAGAGAAAGAAATTGAATTTATAGCTACACTGAAACTTAAGTTGCATGATTCTACTTCCTTTATTTTTGTTTATTTTTTTAAACTCAAGGTTAACATGTTTCTTAGACAAAATGCAGAAAATACAAACAGCAATAATAAAATAATTATCTATAGCCTTACCACTATCAAAACCCAATCATTGTTAAAATTCTGGCATATTTTTTCCTGTATTTTTAAAGTAAAGTTGTAATTTTGTGTGTGTGTGTGTGTGTTTAATTTAGGCTCCTGATGTTTAACTCTATGTTGATAAGTATTTTTCCCAGTATTATTATTTCATAATTTTCATACACATTATATATCCTTCATTGGTATATATCATCTACTTTTGGGAGTTTCTTTCTCTCTTTCTCTCTCTCTCTCTTTCTTTTTCTCTTTCTTTCTTTTTTTTCTCTCTCTCTCCTTCCCTCTCTCCTTCCCTCTCTCTCCCTCCTGCCTTCCCTCTCTCCCTTTTCTTTCTCTTTCTTTCTTTCTTTCTTTCTTTCTTTCTTTCTTTCTTTCTTTCTTTCTTTAGTTCTGCAATGATCATCTTCATGTATAAATTGTCCAACTTTTATTTCTCATTTGGAGGATTCAAGGTCAATGCATATAGATCTTTTTGAGACTCTTGGTAAATATTGTCAATTTGGAGATGCCTGGGTGGCTCAGTCAGTTGAGTGTCTGACTCTTGGTTTCAGCTCAGGTCATGATCTCAGGGTCGTGAGATTGGGCCCCACATCGGGCTCCACGCTCAGCTCAGAGTCTGCTTGAGATTCTCTTTCTCTCTCTGCCCCTCCCCCCACTCATGTTCTAAATAAATAAATAAAAATGTTAAAATAGTAAAATATTATCAATTTATTTTTAACAAGAGGTTTGGACCAAATTAAATTGCTGCCAGTATATATGAGAACAATTGTTTTGTCATGTTGTCACTAGGATTGGAAATTACCTGATTTTTGTTGTTGTTGCTGATTTGAAGTTAAAAATGTCTCACTTCTGTCTGCCCATAGCACTTTGTATTTCCATTGAATTAATCATTTTTAATAACTTTTCTTTGTTCTTGTTAATTTTATTAAGAAGAAATTATTTTCAGAAGCTATATATAATACACATTATTTGGAATTTTCAATTACTTATAATTCAAAAACATAACAAAATAAAATATGCTCTTTCCTGAAATAAATGTTTAATTTGCCTTCTTGACATAGATGCTGTTTTTTGACAGTATTTAACTTTTGGTAGAAAATCTTTTATTTATATGAAGCCTTTTAACCATTGCAGAAATGGATTTTTCATTTTAAAATTTAAAGTCAGTTTTCTCTTAAGGTTAGAAGCAGCTATTGTCTAAAAAGAGTCCATCTGTAATTTCAATTGAGCATAGGATGGTATTGTGCAGGATGTGGCACAATTCAATGAGTTGTTTTTTGAGAGCAAAAATATTAAAACTTTACTAAATATTCAACTTCAACACTTAGGTGTATATTGTAATTCCCAGTATTAAAATACTTCATGTAGGAATGCCTGGGTGGCTCAGTAGGTTGAGTATCTTAACTCTTGGTTTGGGCTCAGATCACAATCTCACAGTTGTGGGATCAAGCCCCACCTTGGGCTCAAGCTCATTGTGGAGTCTGCTCGAGATTCTCTCTCCCTTCCTCTCTGCCCCTGTCCCTCTGCTCCTCTCCCTGTTCATGCTCTCTTTCTCCCCCTCTCTAAAATAAATAAATAAAATCTTTAAAATAAAATACTTCATCTATTTTGTGCTTTCCTTTAATTCTCTCTTTTGAGACAGTTATAGATTATACTGGGAAGTCTCCTATAAACTCATATTTGTTCATTCTAAATATTCCCTGAGGATTTTAGTATTTTGGATTTTTATCAACCAGGTAGGGTTAAGTGAGTATATGGTACTGTGATTAGTTGCTCTTCCACATTAATCAATGCTGCTCAGAGCTCTAAGGAGGATTGAAGAGGCCAATCTGCCAAAATGCCCCACCTGTTAGCTCTTCAGATCTACTCTTATTTGGTCAGGTTTCCTCCATTAGAGTCACAGCTTTGGGTAGAACACAAAGTAGGGATGATCTATATCCACCATCCTGATAAAATAACTAAATTGTTTACCTGGGAATGGAGGAGAGTACTGGCAAATCTCCCCCTTCCCCTTATCATTGCCTAAGTTATCAATCATCTTTTGGGAGTATACTCTCTTTTAAAAACAATTTAGAGTGTTTCGGGTAGTCGATAAAACATTTTCCATTATATTATGTGATTTCAAACAAAATAAAAATATTTTTGTAGGTTTTTTATTTACTGTGATGTAGGAGAGGGGATTGAGATTGCTTTTTATTTAGAATTGGTTTAGAAATAGCATAAATGACATAGAGCAGGGACTTTGGAAATCTATTTTTGCCATTTACAGGTTGTTTTACCCTTGGACTAAATATTTTTTCTCTAGGAGCTTTTATGATTTCCTTTGTAAAATGAAAAAAATCAACACTCCATCTACTTGACAGGATTTTTGTGGTGGCCAAATGACATGAGAGTGAAAGTACTCCATAGATTGTTATATTTTGTTTTAAGGGCACATATTTTGAATTTATATTTAAATAAATTTTTACAGTTTAAATTAGAAAAATATTTCTTAAACATTTTTGTTCTGTGTTATCATAGATATTTTAAAACTTGCTTTTTTTTGAAGGAGATTGCAAATAACTCTTTTTCTACTTTGTAGATTATTCTTTATAAAAGAAATGATTATGGAAAATAGAGATAAGAAAAAATCTTATTAAAATTGCTTATAGCCCCACTATTCAGAAATAATAATACCTCATAATTTTACTTAAGGTAGTAGTGGGGGTTGGGGTGTTTGAAACATATTCTCCACGGTGCTGACATGTAAACATTATGGAGGGTTTTTTTGAGATATTTTTAATCTGAATTTTGGGATCTCTTTTTTGAAGGCAGTAGAAAATGTCTGCAAAATTTTAATCTAGACATTTCTAATCCTATGTTTTTGGTCTTAAGTATGATTCGTCTGTCCTTGCTGGAATGAGACTTAGCTGCCCATGTTTTATAAAAGAAAAATTCAATTTATCACTATGACTACATCCAGTAATCCATCTGGTTTGTTGCCAACTCTTTACCACTTAACTGAGGCTGAATTAGACTAATAGTTTTGTGCACTGAACAGTGAGACTTTCAGCTCCTTATAATGATTCATGTGTTACAGCTGCAGTCCATGCTCGTTAATAACATCTGACTTTTCATTGAACCACAGAGCTTCCTTTCCTCTCAGCTAATCTTTTGATAAAATTTCAGCTTTTCAGTTTTCTGGATGAACATTTGAAAGTTAACAAAATTCATGGACTTGAAAAAATCATTATTTAGAGTATATTAGATTGTGAGAAAATTAACTTTTTAAAAATGTTTACTAAGATTCATTTAGGAAATATTACATACTTTCCCTGGGAAAACACTTTTTTCATATTTTCAGAGAAGTGTTCATGCTTAAAACAATTTTTTATGCAGAATAGAAACTTCCCCAATATGTCCTATCCTAGAATTTTTGCTCTACATAAGCCAAGATTGACTTTTATTATTTTAGGAGTATTTATGGGTATTAATTTTATCTTGCATTTACCCAATTTGCTCTGTGTTATGTGAGCATGATTGAGAGAAAATGACAATTGGTTCAAACCGAGAAATAAGGAACCTAAAGTATTCTGATTATTATCTCTGAAATAGTCTATCTTAAAATAGTAAGTTATGTTATCAAAATATGTAATACATATGTGATGCATATACATTAATTAAAGTTATGGATGAAAAATAGCATCAGCAAGCAAAAGTTTTAATATTTCTCTGGGAAACACATATCAGAATGAACTCAAATTTTATAACAAAAAGAAATTTGATTAAACATGGATGAGGAAATTATTGAAGCTTTGTATTAGCTTTAAAGAAGTATAATGTGGGGCGCCTGGCAGTCAGTTAAAGCATCTGCCTTCAGCTCAGGTTGTGATCCCCAGGTCCTGGGATCAAGTCCCACATCAGGCTCCCTGCTCATTGCGGAGTCTGCTTCTCCCTCTACCCTCCCACCTGCTTATGATCTTTCTCACTCTCAAATAAATAAATAAAATCTTTTTTTTAAAAAGCAGTATAATATGTGTTTGTGTAAATATTTTCAAGAATTATGTTCATACATTTTTATTATTATGTTAATCACCATACATTACATCATTAGTTTTTGATGTAGTGTTCCATGATTCATTGTTTTAACAAATGATTTTGACTTAAATAAATTATAAGTATATTTCCCTTGGTTCTAGTAGTTTTGGATATGGGTCCCACATATGATCTTCACTAACACAGCAGATAAATCAGTCTGACCTTCTCAATGTTCATGACTGAGTGAGGAAAGTATAACTTCTTCAGTTTGCTATTTGGCTTCTTTATTTATTTGGTAAAAATCACAGTAAGCCTTTTTGGTAGATCCTGTGGATTGTTTTCCTAAACATGCATTAAAAAAAAAACAAACATGCATTCCAGCTTCTTACTCCTACGACTTCCAGTACTACAATAACTGGAGGTTAAAATAAAACAAAACATGCCACATATATCCTTGTTGCTTAGTTTCCAGGTATGATTTGGTACACTCATGGGAGTACTTGAATTTGGAACTAAGTTTGTTGGAATAGAGACCACAATTCTGCTGTTCAGATGATGGCCCTAAAAGCATGGGTCCAAGCCACTGACTTCCTGATTCAACAACTTTCTCTGGTGGCAGGTGCAGCATCCCCAAACACAGTAAGTAGCAGTGGGACAATTCTTGGTGCTGGGAGCTTTCTGAGACATTATACTGAGCGCTTACTTTTCCAGATCACCTAACAATTTTTAAGCCACAGAGTAGCTAGTAATGTGTCCCTTTCTGTATAGCAGGTCTCTATGGTCTGTAAGGGAGCCCTTAACACTGAGGAATCTTCCTAGATTTTAAGCTACTCAAGGGAATTTTGACTACCCATTTCTGATGATGGGATGAATAGATGTTCCATGTTTTCATTTGTTATTTGACCCATGCTTTAGGTGGAAATTACTAGCAGATAAGGTTCTGTTTTCCGAGTAGGTTTTTGACAACAGAAATATTGAGGATATGAGGGGGAAATATGTGTTCTTTTAATATTCTTTTCATGGAAAATAATAACTTTATAGGGCGCCTGGGTGGCTCAGATGGTTGAGCGTCTGTCTTCGGCTCAGGTCATGATCTCCAGGTCCTGGGATGGAGTCCCACATCGGGCTCTCTGCTCGCGGGGAGCCTGCTTCTCCCTCTCCCTCTGCCTCTGCCCCTGCTTGTACTCTCTCTGTCTCTCTCAAATGAATAGATAAAAAATCTTAAAAAAAAAAAGAACCACACACAAAAAACAACCTTCTAAAAAAAAAAAGAAAAAACTTTATTCGGTGATGCAATGAAGGTAAACATACATACATACATTCTTAGAATCATGCATTATCTGTAATATTGGGGGGAATTAATGCTACAAATAATCCAAAAGTTATACATTTAAATAAGGTATGATAGTGAACTGATATCATATCACCCATTGCCTTTATTTGTCTAGTATGTAACTTATGATGATGTTCAGATGCCAGTTCCTTTGTAAAGCTTCTGCTCCTCTCATGCTTGCCTCTCTACCTACTACACACACACACATGCACACATATACCATTCCTGCATACCAATTCTGTATGTAATTATATTAGTACTTTGACCAAAGTTTATGACATTTATTTAACCAGTCTTCCATTCTTGATCATGAGGTCATTGAGGGTGAGAATAATGTTTTTATTGTAATCTCCGAATCCATAGTATCTAGAATATTGTAGGTATTTAAAAATTGTTGGCTGAACTGAAGAGATGAGGGAGTAGGGGAAGGAATATGTGAAGAGGACAGCATAGAGAACTACAGAGATTAATGGATGAGGAGTGTGGAGACCTATTGTTGCAATTATCTATCACTGTAAAACAAACCACCTCACAATTTAATGACTTTAAACAATTGATAATTTCTTATAATTCTGTAGGTTGATACACAATTCCTCTATTTGATTTTTGTTGGTTGGGCCTCTGGAATAGCTGGAAGATCCAAAATAACTTCACTCACATGGTTGTCAGTTGGTGTTGGGTTTTAGCTGGCAAAAGATGATGGTAAATGATGGTAAACCCTGATGATCTCTTAAGACTCTGTCTTGGAAGTAGGCAGCCTTGCATCCAATGCCCTTTACCAGTCAAAACAAGTCTCCTGGTCAGCCCAGATTTAAGGTGAAGGTAAATAGGTATCACCTCTTAAGTGTGTAGTAATAAAGTCACATTGCAAAAGAAGGATGGGAAATACTGTTGCTGCCATCTTTGAAAACACTCTCTGCTCCATCTTTATTTTATTTCTGTCTCTCCTTAGATGTGAAAAATTTTTCATGGGTTTCAGTTTTCTCATCTGTATGATCATAGTACTAGATTTGATAATCACTAAATTTCCTTGGAGCTGTGGGACGATATGATGGAAGAACGCTTTTGTTAAAAAGTTTCATTATTGAAAGTGGAACCAGATTTTATCATGTATTTATTTCAACTAAAATCAAACTGCTTAAGTTTCTTATGAGCTTCAAGATGCTTTGTAGACTAGTGGTACTCAAAATGTGGTCTTCCCATCACCATTATCAATATATTCTGAGAGCTTTTTTGAAGAAATACAGTAATCCCCCTTTATCCTTGGTTTTGCTTTCCATGGTTTCAATTACTTGCAGTCAACTACAATCCAGAAGCAGAAGGATCTATCACAATGCCTACATCATTCACCTCACTTCATCTCATCATATAGGCATTTTATCATCTTACATCACAAAAAGAAGAGGAGCAAGAAGAACAACAAGAAGGATGAATACAGTATGGTAAGATATTTTGAGAGAGAGAGACAACATTCACATAACTTTTATTATAGCATATTGTTATAATTGTTCTATTGTATTATCAGTTATTGTTAATCTCTTACTGTGCCTCATTTATAAATTAAACTTTATCATAAGTTTGTATGTATAGGAAAAACTATAGTATATATAGGATTTGGTACTATCTGCAGTCTCAGGAACCTGCTGGGTGTCTGGGATCTTATCCCCAGCAGATAGAGGGGAACTACTGTACATATTAATGGACATCATTCACCCCAGAACTACTGAATCAGAATCTGTGGAGTTGGCTCAGGAATCTGGATCTTAACTAGTTTTCTATGAAATTTTGATGCATCCTACAGGTTGA
This sequence comes from Zalophus californianus, assembly GCF_009762305.2. Classification (NCBI taxonomy): domain Eukaryota; kingdom Metazoa; phylum Chordata; class Mammalia; order Carnivora; family Otariidae; genus Zalophus; species Zalophus californianus. Next base: position 52,169,822 of record NC_045606.1, on the reverse strand, counting down.
GAAGCACTGGCATACAATACATCAGAAGTGAAAAAGTAAGCAGTAATATTAAGCAAAGTAATACTGCTTACTGGTCATACATTTAGTCAAAAGAATTGGGTAGAAGTATGATTAAATTTCCCAAATTCTCATCTCAGCCAACCACACTGGAGTTCTACTATTACAGATTCATTATTTGGGTTCAAATCTGAGAGTTTAATCTTAGAGGATAACCCCTCTAAAAGAAAAACATAAGCAAACATTAAAACTGTGGCAGGGAACCACATACCAAAACCTTAAAGAAACCAAACACCAGACAATAAAATCTTATTTTGAAAAAAAAAATCTAAATTTGAAGAAAAATTTGATCCATATGATTTCAAGTCTCCCTGAGAAAGAAAGAAGATCCACGGTGGGACCTCTGGGAGTGAGGAAAAAGGTGTGGGGTGGTCTTGATAATTTGAGACAGGAATAAGGTAGTATAACATAGATAGGTGAGATGAAAAGAGTAGAAAATAAAAGATAAAAGCTACTTTTTCCCTCATTTGACTCTGGGCCAGCCTTAATGCCTATTACCATGGAGATGGGTTATGAAGTTTCTCAAGAACAGTAGAAAAGATGAAGAGACGAAGAGCTGAGAAAGGAATAGGAAGGGAGTGTGAGAGACAGAATATGAAGAGAAATGTTTGGAGCTGTTTACGACAGCCAAGAGTAAAGAAGACAGAAGAAAATTATCCTCAAAAAATAGGACCCTCTACCTCTAGTACTCTCTACCCATGGCCTAAATATAATTTGGAGGTAGGAAAAAGATTCAAGTTTGAAAAATTCCCACATCCTTTTATTTTGAACTCAGTTACTTGTGCCCAACCCAGCTACAAGGGAGGCTGGGACAAATTCCTTGGGAGCTCTTTGCCTACAAGGAAAAAGAAAGGTGATTTAATTAATACGCAGCTGTCTCTACCACACAGATACAAGTAACATATGGTTAAAAAAATGATTTATTTCAAGTCTACCCTCAGAGCAAAGATGAACAATTTTAATAAAATTAAAAGAACAGTTATAACTGAAGTTTATAAAAGATTATGAATTTATCTGTGGTCACTTTGATATAAAATAAATGCATTGGTTTTCCTAGAAGCTTTCTTAATTTCAGCTTTAGTTGCATTTACTTTTCCAAGTGGAATATTATCAGTTGTTGACATAACAAACTATGTAGGCTAATGGCTTATAATATGTTATTTTCTTTAGCCGTTTTATATTAAATGTTCAAATACCATAGCCATCTAGGTAATCTCAAAAAAAGAATGTTGATTGGAGCAAAAATTATTTAACAAAATATAATAACTTGACTTAAATGTGGGTATTATTAAAATTTCAAAACATGATGCTGGAAAATTGGGGAAAGATAACACAACACTGCTAAGCAGATATTAAATATATTACTGAATGTATAAGGGAACGGTGGGATGTTCAAGAGCCACCTCGCACTTTCCAGTTGTTTAACCCTGAGTAAGTCACTTAGTATTCTGGGACTCAGTTTCCATATCTGTGAAATATGGAGGGGGGTTGCAAATTTGTAATAATTAATTTCTAAAACCCTTTCCAACTCTAAAGGTTTAAAAGGCACGTTAGAATAATAGAAGTCTTTAAATGTTTTGTGCACTTAAAAGTGTAGCAGAAGCCTCCCTTTCATTAGAACTAAACCAAAAACCTTTCAGATACATTGGTATCTGTAGAATTCCCTTTCTGGGAAAGGAAGTAGAGTTATTGGAAGCAAGTAAAGCTGTAAAGCTCTTAGCATAGTGCTTGCTACAAAAAGAGAGCTCAATAAGTTAATTTTAGCCATTAGAAAACCATCTCAGAATACTTCATAGGCCTCATGTCCAAAAAGTTCTTTCTTCTTATTCTGTCACATAAAAAATACTTCCAGATAATTTACAATTTAGACTACAACTTTACGTATAAATATATCCCAAGGGGTTAGGTTGCCAGGAAGGGAAGAGGAAAATTTGTTTATCAACTGTCCTTTTCTCATTACTTACTCTTTTCTCCTTTCCTCTTTCCCTCTTTCTGTCCTGTAAATCCATGATTATGAATTAAACCTAGTAGTCTAATTTCAGAGCCCAGGTTCCAAACTATTCTTCTATGCTGACTTTTTCTAGCACCTTTGACAGTGCTTTGCACATAGATACTCTATAAATGTTGATTGATGCTAAAATACTGTTTTTGGCTTTTTTGCTTCTGTCTTGTTTTAAAACATTTTTGCAGGATTTGATATTTGGAGAGTTTACAGATATGGGTAGATGTGGGTTTCAAGATGTTTACAGTTATCATTATCTGTATCATAAGCAATTTTTAGCATGCTTGCTAATGCAGCATTGCTTGATTTCTTTCAACCAGCGTTTTATTTCTTTTGGTTACTGAATAGAGTTATCATTGAACCCTTCTTCTTTCTTGCTCCTAGATCCCATCACTGGCCAAAACTTGCTTTTTCTCCTTTCAAATAGCTCTCAAATCTGTCATGTCTCTCCATCTCTATTGTCAATACCCCAGTTAAAAGCTGCCCAGAATCACATCCTTGGACCTCTGTGGTAACCTTCTAATAGATCCTCATATCACTCTTGCTCATCCCAATGCAATGATTTTCCACACAGTAGCTACAGTGATCAATTAAAAAATGCAAATAGATTTTGGCTGTTCTGTTGAGCATCAGTCACAATTCAGACAAGAATCAGATTTAAGTTCAAATAGTTTAAATGCAGAGATTATAAAGAAAGACCCACTTTGCAGTATGGTCATGGTTAACTAGTAGGAGATTTTGAGGAACATGAAGGTAGACAAAAATATAAACTGCTTACTATCCCTCAGGAAGGAGCAAGGGGAAGGAGTTGTATTACCAGAACTCACTGAGAAGGTCCACACAGCAAGGACTATAATTGTGGAGAGACAAGCTACTACCGATGATATTGCAGTGAAACAAGAAGGAGTTACCTTGATTTTCATTTGTCCTCCAGTCTCAGCTCTTTTGTCCGTGCCTTTTATTGGCCAAATTTAACTGGAAACCAGAGTGCAAGGAACCAGTGTAAAATAGTCTACGGGGGTCAGCCTGAAAGAGGATAGAGGTGGGCAGATACCATGAAGAATAACCAGTGCACCATAGCACCAAATCTTTAATCTGACCTGCAGAACCCTGTAAGATCTAACTATTTTCTACCTCATCAGGCTCATCTTTAACCACTTTCTTTGTTTTACTGGGCTTCAGCCATATTGGGATTTTTCGTTTTCTTGAATGTACTGTGCTTACTCCCACTTCAGGGTCTTTACACAGCTGTTTCCTCTGTCTGATGAGTTCTTGCCCAACTTCTCACTTCATTAAAATTTAATCATCTTTCAGAGCTTAGCTCAAAAGACACTTCCTCAAGAAAGTCTTACCTGATTCTCCATACTAGGTCAGATCCTTGTGAAGTATGTCTGACTGCATCCAGCTCTCTTCTTTGTAGAGAGAATCTATCATTGTAATTAAATAACAATTTATTTATTAATTAAGAGAATATTTGTATTACTGTATGAACACAAAGATTTTTGTCTATCTTGTTCACCACTGATTTCCCAGTGCCTTGCTCAGCATTTTGCAAATAGTAGGCAGCCAATAAACACTGAATGATTGAATGAATGAATATTTTTCATGGTTTATCCAAAAATGCAAAAATTTCATGCATGCCTATTTAACTTAATACAAAACCACATATGAAATAGCATGGGGAAAGAGTAATTTTGAGCTGGTTTTCTTTTGTTGTAGGTATTACTGTAGTGTTCCATTTATGTAGAAGACTGAAAATACAAAAAAGCGACTTGCATTTAATATACTTCTTTCCTGCCTTTTAAGATAGACTGGATGATTACTTTTTGTAAAGCCAAAGTGTAGCAGAATGCTTGTGAGGTTAGTATTTATAAGAGCAGGATTGCAATAGAATGTGCTCTAGATATCCTTATTGTACCTTTCCCAATTCCTCATTATTGTGTTATGTGCATCCCCTTCTCAGAATGTAGCAGAGGATCTTTAAGCCATTCTGATTCATCCCTTGCCTCCAAATATCCCTGCTCCTCACCTGCCCCAGAAGATTATTCATAACTACAAATTAGGTGGAGAAAGGGAGGGTTTTATGGGGTAGAGGTACACTGAAAGTGTGTTGCTTTTCAATACAATGAGTGCATCAGACAAGAACTTTAATATCTTATGTCGTGTGCAAATATTAGACATGGTTATTGTTCTCCTGCTAAATCTGTTGTAGATAATAATTGCTCCATTTGATAGCCATTTAAAGTACAATAGTGAAATAATTCTCTCAATGTCACCACAAAATGAATGCATTAATATCCCTACATTGCATATAAAATAGCCAAAGGATGAATCTGTTAAGTCCCTTGAATATTGGGGCTCCTTAGACTTCTTTTTTTGGATGTTTTCTCTTCTTGTTTGTCATATTTTACTGGGTGGGCTTAGCCTCATCTGCTCCCATGGCTGCTTGTAGGTATGTATGTATGTATGTATGTATGTATCTATGTATCTATGTATGACCCTTGAACAACACAGAGATTAGGGGTACTGAACCCCCACACAGTCGAAAATCTGCATGTAACTTTTTTTTTTGCGTAGAACTTTTGTTTTCTCTAAAACTTAATTGCTCATAGCTTGCTGGTGACCAGAAGCTTTACTGATAACATCAACAGTTGATTAACACATATTTTCTATGTTATATGTATTATATGTATATATATATATATATAATATATTCTTATAATAAAGTAAGCTAGAGTAGAGAAAATATTAAGAAAATCATAAGGAAGAGAAAATAAATTTACTGTACTATAATCTGTTTATCAAAAAAAAAATCTGTGTAGAAGTGGACCCACACAGTTTAAACCCAGGTTGTTCAAGGGTCAACTGTATATATATATATATATATATATTTCTTTCCCAACACCACATCTGTTAAACTTCTTGTATTTTCAATCTCAGTTAGTGGATCACCACCTGAGTAGTTTCTCACATCTTGTTTCTTAAACTCATTTTTTGACATCTCTTTCCGTATCTAACCAGCCATCAAGTCCTTTCAATTCTAACTCCAAATGTTCCATTAACCTAGTTTCAACATTTTCTCCCTACTGCTATTCCAAAATAATATTTTTCTGTGGTCTTCTTGCCCCATTTTCCCCTCTTCATCATGGTCTGTGTTCTGGGCAGAGATAGCCACCTACCAAAACAAGATTTATATTACTTTTGCTCAGAAGTATTTATTGTACCTTAAGCTTCTCTTTGCTTACTCCTCAGCTTGACATAAAAAGTTCTTTGAAGTATGAGCCATGTGAATCTTCTCTACCATTCTATCTATTTTAACTTATCACTTGCCATCTCCTATCTCACCCAAGGATTCTGTATCGACATCTTGATGACATTAGTTACCACATGATTTCTATAACTTTGTTTAGTGATGGGAGAGCTAAGAAGTCCTTTGAAAGCTTGCATTTTTGTGCTTATCTGCAAAGCAGCTTAATGGCTAATTCTTGGCATATTCCAGACCCCATCTTATCCCTTCCACCATTTGGTATTTCAAGAACTAGTGTTAATGAGAATTATGCCAAAATCACTCATACTCCATCCTCCTTCATTTATAAGGCAATTTATTTAACCATTTATTCAATTATTCAGTAAACTTTTATTGAATACCCACTATGTGCCAGACACTGAATATAGAGTTAAAGACCTCATCATCGAGGAACATAGTCTAGTAGAAGAGATGAATATGTAAATAATTGTAGGGATTTATATCACCCTATTTTGAGTCTAAGATATAGATGTGTTTGTAAATGTATGGCAAATGAGTAGGGCTGGCTTCTCATAAGGAAAACAAGTATGTAAATTGCTGCTAATTTTTCAGCCTTTAAAAAATTATTGGTTAAGGAAAGACTATTTCAAGAATTTCTTTTTGGTCCAAGCCCTTACATTTTCAAAATACGTTTTAAAATTTCAAATGTTTTGCTTATAAATCATCTTAGAAGTTCTCAAAACAATTTAGAAATCACAAGTGAGATATATTGAATGTAAGTTTTAGTTTTATTTTTTTCCTGAGTGTTCCTTGGCATAGGTGCTACTGAACAAGTAAATACTGACTGATACAACTCAACACGAAGAAAACCCAAATTATCCAGTTTAAACATGGGCAGAGGATCTGAATAAAAATTTTCCCAAAGACAGACAGATTGCCAACAGACACATGAAAAGATGCTCAACATCACTTATCATCAGGGAAATGCAAATTCAAAATACAATGAGATATCACTTTACACCTATCAGAATGGCTAGTATCGAAAAGATAAGAAATATCAAGTATTGGCTGGGATGTGGAGAAAAGGGAATCCTGGAGTACTGTTTGTGGGAATATAAATTGATTCAGCCATTGTGGAAAACAGTATGGGGGTTCCTCAAGAAATTAAAAATAGAAATACTATATGTTCCAATAATTCCACTACTGGTTATTTACCCAAAGAAAACAAAAACGCCAATTTGAAAAGATATATGCACACCTATGTATATTGCAGCATTATTTGCAATAGCCATGATATGGAAGCAACCTAAGTGTTCACTGATAAAAGAATGAATAAAGAAGATGTGGTGTATATATACAATGGAGTGTTACTCAGCTATAAAAAAGAAAAAAAGGATGAGATCTTGCCATTTATGACAACCTGGCTGGAGCTAGAGAGTATTAATGCTAATGAAATAAGTCAGACTGAAGAAATATACCATATGATTTCACTTATATGTGAAATCTAAAAAACAAAACAAATGAATAAACAAACAAAAAGCAGAAACAGACCCATAAATACAAAGAACAAACTGATGGTTGCCAGAGGGAAGAGAGATGGGGGAGTGGGCAAAATGGGTGAAGGGGAGTGGGAGATACAGGCTTCCAGTTATGGAATGAATAATTCGCGGGAATAAAAAGTACAGCATATGGAATATGGTCAGTGGTATTGTAATATTATATGATGACAGCTGGTAGCTACACTTGTGGTGAGCATAACATAATGAATAAACTTGTCAAATTCTGTATTATACAACTGAAACTAATGTAGCATTGTGTGTCAACTATACTTCATAAAAATCCTGACTAAAGTGGGTAAGAACCAACACATTTTTGTTCACTCATAAATATAAATATATACTATTTATTATATATCATATATTATAAATATAAATTTGTTAGTAAGTAGTATAGTATAATCAACTAGCACATTCAGGTGTGTATGCACAAGATGTTCTGATATGTTTATAGAAATAATGAGTTATGTTAAGAACTTAATTATTTCTCAAAAAAAAAGAACTTAATTATTCTCTTGGAGATTCTATCTAAAAATACTGACAGATTCTGTCTACAACCATTTGCTTTTCACACCACAAATTTTTTATTATGATTCCAACTTGGACAGGCAGCTTGGGATTAAATGTAACCCTACGTATTTTTTCTTATTAATCTTTTTACAAATAAGTTTTTGAGATACTTACATTAACCAGAACCATGATTTCAATAAAGCCCAGTAAAAATCTAAATGTGCTGTCCAGTGCAAAGTTGCTATAATTTTTCTTTTTATTTATTTATTTATTTATTTATTTATTTATTTATTTATTTTTCTCTTTAAATTTTTTATTATGTTAATCACCATACATTACAGCATTAGTTTTTGATGTAGTGTTCCATGATTCATTGTTTGTGTATAACACCCAGTGATCCATTCAATACATGCCCTCTTTAATACCCATCACCAGGCTAACCCATCCCCCCACCCTCTCCCCCTCTAGAACCCTCCGTTTGTTTCTCAGAGTCCATAGTCTTTCGTGGTTTGTCTCCCCCTCCGATTCCCCCCACTTCATTTTTCCCTTCCTACTATCTTCTTTTTTTTTTTTTAACATATAATGTATTATTTGTTTCAGAGGTACAGGTCTGTGATTCAACAGTCTTACACAATTCACAGTGCTCACCATAGCACATACCCTCCCCAATGCCTATCACCCAGCCACCCCATCCCTCCCACCCCCACCACTCCAGCAACCCTCAGTTTGTTTCCTGAGATTAAGAATTCCTCATATCAATGAGATCATATGATGCATGTCTTTCTCTGATTGACTTATTTTACTCAGGATAATACCCTCCAGTTCTATCCATGTCGTTGCAAATGTTAAGATTTCATTCCTTTTGATGGCTGCATAATATTCCATTGTGTGTGTGTGTGTGTGTGTGTCTGTGTGTGTGTGTCTGTGTGTGTGTGTGTGTGTACACCACATCTGCTTTATCCATTCATCTGTCGATGGACATCTTGGCTTTTTCCATAGTTTGGATATTGTGGGCATTGCTGTTATAAACATCGGGCTGCACGTACCCCTTTGGATCACTACATTTGTATCTTTGGGGTAAATACCCAGTAGTACAATTGCTGGATTGTAGGGTCGCTCTATTTTCAACCTTTTGAGGAATCTCCATACTGTTTTGCAGAGTGGCTGCACCAGCTTTCATTCCCACCAACAGTGTAGGAGGGTTCCCCTTTCTCCACATCCCCACCAACATCTGTTGTTTTCTGACTTGTTAATTTTAGCCATTCTGACTGGTGTGAGGTGGTATTTCATTGAGGTTTTGATTTGGATTTCCCTGATGCCGAGTGATGTTGAGCACTTTTTCATGTGTGTCTGTTGGCCATTTGGATGTCTTCTTTGCAGAAATGTCTGTTCATGTCTTCTGCCCATTTCTTGATTGGATTATTTGTTCTTTGGGTGTTGAGTTTGATAAGTTCTTTATAGATTTTGGATACTAGCCCTTTATCCGATATGTCATTTGCAAATATCTTCTCCCATTCTGTCGGTTGTCTTTTGGTTTTGTGGACTGTTTCCTTGGCTGTGCAAAAGCTTTTTATCTTGATGAAGTCCCAATAGTTCATTTTTGCCCTTGCTTCCCTTGCCTTTGGCAATGTGTCTAGGAAGAAGTTGCTGCGGCTGAGGTCGAAGAGTTTGCTGCCTGTGTTCTCCTTTAGGATTTTGATGGACTCCTGTCTCACATTTAGGTCTTTCAACCATTTGGAGTCTGTTTTTGTTTGTGGTGTAATGAAATGGTCCAGTTTCATTCTTCTGCATGTGGCTGTCCAATTTTCCCAACACCATTTGTTGAAGAGACTGTCTTTTTTCCACTGGACATTCTTTCCTGCTTTGTCAAAGATGAGTTGACCATAGAGTTGAGGGTCCATTTCTGGGCTCTCTATTCTGTTCCATTGATCTATGTGTCTGTTTTTGTGCCAGTGCCATACTGTCTTGATGATGACAACTTTGTAATAGAGCTTGAAGTCCAGAATTGTGATGACACCAGCTTTGCTTTTCTTTTTCAACATTCCTCTGGCTATTTGGGGTCTTTTCTGGTTCCATACAAATTTTCGGATTATTTGCTCCATTTCTTTGAAAAAAGTCGATGGTATTTTGATGGGGATTGCATTGAATGTGTAGATTGCTCTAGGTAGCATTGACATCTTCACAATGTTTGTTCTTCCAATCCATAAGCATGGAACGTTTTTCCATTTCTTTGTACCTTCCTCAATTTCTTTCATGAGTATTTTATGGTTTTCTGAGTACAGATTCTTTGCCTCTTTGGTTAGATTTATTTATTATCTTATGGTTTTGGGTGCAATTGTAAATGGGATTGACTCCTTAATTTCTCTCTCTTCTGTTTTGTTGTTGATGTATAGGAATGCCACTGATTTCTGTGCATTGATTTTATATCCTGCCACTTTACTGAATTCCTGTATGAGTTCTAGCAGTTTTGGGGTGGAGTCTTTTGGGTTTTCCACATAAAGTATCATATCATCTGCAAAGAGTGAGAGTTTGACTTCTTCTTTGCTGACTCGGATGCCTTTTATTTCTTTTTGTTGTCTGATTGCTGTGGCTAGGACTTCTAGTTCTATGTTGAATAGCAGTAGTGATAGTGGACATCCCTGACGTGTTCCTGACCTTAGGGGGAAAGCTCTCAGTTTTTCCCCATTGAGAATGATATTCGCTGTGGGTTTTTCATAGATGGCTTTTATGATATTGAGGTATGTACCCTCTATCCCTGTACTCTGAAGAGTTTTGATCAAGAAAGGATGCTGTACTTTGTCAAATGCTTTTTCTGCATCTATTGAGAGGATCATATGGTTGTTCTTTCTTTTATCAATGTATTGTATCATATTGACTGATTTGCAGATATTGAACCAACCTTGCAGCCCAGGAATAAATCCCACTTGGTCGTGGTGAATAATCCTTTTAATGTACTGTTGGATCCTATTGGCTAGTATTTTGGTGAGAATTTTTGTATCCATGTTCATCAGGGATATTGGCCTGTAATTCTCCCTTTTGATGGGGTCTTTGTCTGGTTTTGCGATCAAGGTAATGGTGGCCTCATAAAACGAGTTTGGAAGTTTTCCTTCCATTTCTATTTTTTGGAACAGTATCAGAAGAATAGGTATTAACTCTTCTTGAAGTGTTTGGTAGAATTCCCCTGGGCAGCCATGTGGCCCTGGGCTCTTGTTTGTTGGGAGATTTTTGATGATTGCTTCAATTTCTTTAGTGGTTATAGGTCTGTTCAGGTTTTCTCTCTCTTCCTGGTTCAGTTTTGTAGTTTATAGGTCTCTAGGAATGCATCCATTTCTTCCAGATTACCCAGTTTACTGGCATATAGTTGCTAATAATATGTTCTTATAATTGTTTGTATTTCTTTGGTGTTGGTTGTGATCTCTCCTCTTTCATTCATGATTTTATTTATTTGGGTCATTTCTCTTTGCTTTTTGATAAGTCTGGCCAGGAGTTTATCAATCTTCTTAATTCTTTCAAAGAACCAGCCCCTAGTTTCATTGATCTGTTCTACTGTTCTTTTGGTTTCTATTTCATTTATTTCTGCTCTGATCTTTATTATTTCTCTTCTTGTGCTGGGTTTAGGCTTTATTTGCTGTTCTTTCTCCAGCTCCTTTAGATTAGGGTTAGGTTGTGTATAATTTTTCAATGTGTAGTTTGTGGTTTCAAATTTATTCTCTAAGGGTAGGTTATGAATCAAAAAGCTGGAAGGGACTTTATGGGGTTCATTGTTTCTACTATTGCTTAGACATGCATGAGACAAACTTATCTAAATTGACTTTGTTATTTGAAACTCATCTGAGGAAAGAGGGACCACAGCCTTGCCTGACTGAAGTACTTAATCACCCTTGGAATGGAGATGATGTTCTTTCTTAGAGTATGAATACTATTTGGCTCCTTCATTGAAAATTAAGCCAAATTTCTTTTTAGTTTTTGGTAGGTGCTTTTTGGTCACACTATCTTTCATTAACCTGAAAGCATTTATATAACCCTTTGGTCTTTGCTTTGTAAGAATAAAACAGGGGAAAAACAAAACCAAAGAATGCTTTACACTTTTCTTATAGTATCTGTTTTCCTATTTCTTTTTTGGGTGCTCTTTTTTAAAAGTTTCACTGTAATTTAAAATACAAAAAGAAAATTTGAAGATGTTTCTCTTAAGCAAGATCAAGAAGAGCTGGCTTCTTCCTTCCAGTTCATTTGGCAAAAATCTATTGAGCACATATTTCATTCCAAGCCAGTATTCTGGATGTTAAAAGGGCAGTGCTGAACAAGAGGAAGGCTCTGACCACTTGGAGCTAAACATCCGGTCAGGATGGTCAGGACGGCAGAAAAGGAAGCAGGCAATGCAGACTGGAATGCTAAGTAAGTTAGTGGGAGTATTCAGAAAGGGGTTGCCAATGGTGGCCTTAGGCTACTAAAGTGGTGAAGCACCTGTGGTGACTTGATGCCATATTTAAGAATTTTGTATGTTTATGCAGTGTAAAAAAAGGTTTAAAGCAGGTAAGAACTGCAACTTTAGTTTCATGTGTCCTTAAAACAAACAAAGGAAATGATTTGTGTTGTGGCATTGTCCATAAGCAGCCTTTTAATCTAGAGAAATTTTCAGTTTTCTGATTCCTTGCCCAATCCCTTATAAACCTTTGGGAGACAAAAAAACACATTAGGTCTTATTCTAATACAAATACAAATATAATTCCTAAAATATTGTTTTAAAGAAAATATAATAATAAATCTTAAAACAATATTTACTCTTGACAAAAGGTGAATGCAGTTGGTTTTCTTTTATCCCCATGTCTCCTTCAACTATAGATGATTATATATATATATATATATATACACATACATACATACATACATACATATCTACTTTGTTGATGGGGTTGATAGTTGACTGCCATTTGGTCACTATATGTTCAACTTCCACTTTGAGAATACAATTCTTAAATTTATTCTGTTCTTATCCTGAACAGAAAACCAAATTTTTAGCCCTTATTTAAGTGCTAAATGATTATTATGACACTATGTACCCTCTAGGTATATAAATAAATGTGACCATATATTCTAATTTTTCCAGGATGGATCTGATTTTCACGTACAGTTCTAATGTAATTATTAATTCAATATTTTTAATACTCAAAAGTATCCTAGATTGAATGATAAATTACATGGTTGGTCTATATACAGTGAACTTTACATCAACTGCAGTAATGAGGATAAGGAAGTAGTTGGCATGAAGCAATATGAAAGCATTTAAAGCTACCTTTTGAAATTAGTAAAAATAACACATTTATTCCTTTTTTGAAGAGGTCTGATATTTTTCTTGGCTTGAGACTTATTCCTGATTGTATTTAAGTGACATGAGGGAGGTGAGAGTGTTTTTGAGAGTCTAGGTTACTATAAATAGTTCATATAAAAGATAATCAATAAACAATCTCAATCTGGCTGCATTTGAGTAAAATAAGTTAGAATGAAGAAGATCCAACCAATTGTTTATGAAAATTTATTCCTCTGCCCTAATTACTTATTTGTATTTCTATATTCTCAATGTTATATTTCTGAATTTTCTATAATTAGCTTCATCTTCTATCAAAATATCAGCACACAGATTTCTAATGTAATAAAATAATTGCACTATGTTAATGTTTTAAGTACAAAGATTTTCTGAATATTGATATGTCTTGTATCCTCCAAGTTATCATATCTGGACAGGCCTAAAATTACTTTTGTTTTAGATATACATTAAGCTTTAATTGATGTATTTATATATTTATGCATCCTATGTGGAGTTATCATCATGGCATAAGTTATAAAGTTCACATGGAGATGAATAGGGGATGTTAAGTTGCTTGAGTTGGGGAGAGGAAGGGATGATTTGGGAGAGTCAGTGATATCATATGTTTTATCATTTTGGAGAAATAGAATGATTGGAGAGCTACCTGTGAAAAGGCTATGTTTTAGTTTTCTATGGCTGCCATAGCAGAATACTATGGACCGAGTGGCTTAAACAACAGAATTGTATTTTCTCACAGTTCTGGAGGCTAAAAGTCCAAGATCAGTGTGTTGGCATGGTAGTTTCTTCTGAGTTCTCTCTCCTTAACTTGCAGGTGACTGTCTTCTTGCTGTGTTCTTCACAAGGTCATTCCTCTTTGTATGTGCACCCCTGTTGTCTCTTTGTGTGTCCAAATATCCTCTTCTTATAAGGACACCAGTCAGACTAGATTATGGCTCACCCAAATGACCCCATTTAACCTAATTACCTCTGTAGTCACATTCTGAGTTACTGGGGGTTGGGGCTCGAATGTATGAATTCTGAGGGAGCACAGTTCAGCCCATAACCTCTGGAAGGAGAAATTTCACTTGCTAGAATTCATGAAGCCAAATCCTATAGCACAAAAATTTGAAGGCAATGATGAGACAAGGTCTGAACTACTCCAGGAAAATTCTGGAAAGTTGTATTATAGTTTAGATGGTATTTATTGTTGAAACAAAATTTTCTTTTTACTGTTTATAATCTGAAAAATTCTAGTGCCCTTGAATAATTATGTTACCTGAATACATGAATAACTCATGTGTTAGTGGTTTCTGTTTGTTTGTTTGTTTTATGCCTCCCCAAAATATCCTGTTTAAATGATAAAATAAAGAGGCTAAGACTCAGAATAAATCAGTTGAAATCCTTATAAGCAATTAATTAGTTTTGTAGTCCTAAGGAAAAATGTTAAATTCTTCATTTAAATTTTATTACTGTTTTAGAAGATATGTTCCTTTTCTCATACCATACCCCTCACTTCTAATACAAAAGAATTAGGTTAATTGGATACATAAAATGATTAAATCACTTAGAGAAATGCAGAGAGAGATCTTGAAATTCATTGATCATTAGAGCAGGAATATTACAGATAATCTCCTTCAGATTTTTTGATTTTCCATATGAAGAATGTGAAGCCCATGAAAACTTGTTTATTAAGAGTTTAAGCTCTGGAGTCAGATCAATCTGGGTTTGAATCAGTCTTGGCCGCTTTTTAACAATGTGCTTGGGGTAAATTACTTAACCTTTCTAAACCTTGGCTTCTTTAACTACAAAATGAAGAGAATAACAGTACCTTCTTCATAGAATTACTGTGTGTTTCAAGTGAAATAATAATTGTAAAGCACTTAGCACAGTGTTTGGCCCCTGTTAAGTGTTCAATAAATCTTAGTTCTAATAATAACTTAGAATAGTATTGCCCAGGATCATGGAAATGGTATTATTTGAAACCCTGACATTTCTCAGTTCTAAAGCTATGTTTCAAATTTAGCAAGAAAACCATTTCCACTTTTAAAAGCTTTATAAATACTATTTACTTCTATTCATGCCTTCTTTTGATGGCTTTTACCAACCATTAAGTGCAATAACTTTCTTTAAACTGCTTTAGCTTTCACTCCTGCTTTGTCATAGCAGACAGTTTTGTAGCATTTGGGATTATCAGAATTCTAGAAATAAATTCTGATTTCCAATTCTAGAAATAAAAACACATTTACCCTTTGATAGTTTACTAAATGCAGTTATTTAGGGTTGAAGGTCTGTTGACTTTTAGAATATTTCTCAGATTTGGGAATAAATTTACAGCCCAACAAATAGAACCTCTTTTGAACTATGTCAATGGATTTGTATTTTATTTAAAAATTGACAAGAACTGGCAAGAAACTTGATGAACTATTCTGAAAAGTCCTAAAGGTACAGGTTTCTTAAAAATAATTTTACTGTAATAAACATAAGAATAGGCAATTATATATGTATCATTATAAATTGACCATACAAAAGTTTAATGAAAAGTACAGTTTAGGGTTGTGTTTTCCATGTAGAGGGATAGGGTTGAGAGGAATGGGGGCAAAAGGACATGTATCAGAATGTTCGGGGTATGTGGGTGGGTGGCTTAGTAGTGTGAAAACACCCTCAGTGTGTTCCTCATTGCTTTGACTTGCTTTTAGTCATGCATGGTATTCAATGTATAATCAAGCAGGAAACGAGATCTTTGTTTATCAAATGAGGGCATTGGTTATAAAAGGTTGAGAAAACCTGGTTTGGGTCAGGGGCATAATGATCATAAGTTACCCAGGTAAAGTGAAAAAGGCTTTGTTGTTGCCAGAATTTGATCAAAATCACATTTTGATTCTACAATTGCATTGTGACCTTAAGAAAGGTAAATATCAAAAAGTTTCTCAGTGAAAGGATGGGCAAAATATCGATTGTCCTTAAAATAGGGTTGCTATAAGAATTAAATGTGTTAACTTAAGGGCCTAGCAGATAGTTGGTATTCTTTTAGTAACAGCTATTATAAGAATAGCATATAACTTCTTGTGTCTGTGGTTCCTGTCTCAGTCAGTTCAGATTGCTGAACAAAAAACTATAGACTGGATGGTTTAAACAACAAACATTTATTTTTCACAATTCTAGAGGCCAGAAAGTCCAAGATAAAAGTGCTACCATATTCAGACACTTTCTTGCTACCATTATATGGCAGAGAGCAGGCAGGCGCAAGCTCTTGTGTTTCTTTCTATAAAGGCACTAATCCCATTGATGAGGGCTCTACCATCATGATGTAACTGTCTCTCAAAGGTCCTACCTCCTCTCAAAGGCCATCCCATCACATGGGAAGTTAGGTCTTCAACATATGAATTTGTGTGTGGGGGGAGGGAGACACAGACATTTCAGTTCCTAACAGCCACAAACACTTCATTATTCTCTATAACATTAACCATTTTAGCTAATGTTACTATGTAATCACTTCTATGGTACTATAACTTGCTTTGGTGAAGAATCTAAAAAAGTAAACAAAGAGATAAAAATATGAAATTTCTTTTAAAAAAAAGGAATTATTTTCCATATACAAGAATGAAATCCTTATGGAGATTTTGTAATGTTAGGCATGATTGTATTAAAGTTGGGAATTAAGTCAACAAAAGCATAAAAAGTGACAAAACATAAGAAAAATGTCAGAAGTTGCACATATAAAAAACTATTTTAATTATATACTTATTTTTAATCAAATACATTTTATAATAGTATATAGTAGCGCAATTTTGTGAAATCTCTAGAAATCTATAAAATAAGTTAGACTCTGATCTGCTTGGGGTGGCTTCCATCAGTTAATTCAGAATGAAATAAGAAAATGTTACTACTATGCAAATTTTCATTAGAGAAAAAGCAATGTGTTTAAATGGGTACAACTTAAGTCTTTTCATTTACTAATTCATATTGGATTTTATATTAAATAGAGATGAAATGTTCTACTAAAAATAAAATTTGTTATCACATATTGTTAATAGATACAATAGAAAATAAAACTATAATTGTATATAGAATGCATCCATACACCTCAACTATTCTGTTTAATATAATGAAGTTACTAATGATATTAAAATAATTATTCATATGAAAATATGTTCTCTAGTTTATTTTTAAAGATTCTTGTTGGTGACACATCATATCAAATTATGTTTGTTGTCCTACCCCTTCTACCTGTTCAGTACTGTTTTGATTTGAATAATAAATAATTTGTTACCTTAATGATATTATTAAGAAATTTAAAAATGTCTTCTAAAATATTTACAGTAGAAGTCTCAGTCATTCATTTAACAAAAGTTTATTTAGAGCCTTATGTGGATCATGTGCTAGTGCTAATGAGAAAATGAAATAAAGTGAAATAAAATAATTAAAAGAGAGACAGGGCCTTTATTCTCACAGAACCTATAGTGCATGGAAAGGTGGTCCTTAATATACAAATTACACAGATAAATGTATAATTGCAGTGTGGTTAAGTGTTAAGAAGGGGGAGGTTCATGGTACTATGAAGGAATATAACAAGGAAGAATTGTCTTGGAGATTTAGAGAAGGCCTTTCTGATAAGAACAGATACTACACTTGATCTTAGCCAAAAGGCCGAGAAACGATGAGAAGGCCTTTCTGAAGAAGTTGTGATTGTAATAAAATATTAAGGTATCTAATCTTTAACACAAGTAAGATTCATGAGGTGTAATCATTAAGCCTCTTCATTGGCCATTTCACAACATGGAAGTTGGCTTCTCTTGGAGTGAGGATGGGAGAAATCTTAAAAGTGTCCCTAAACCAGAAGCCACAGATTTTTGGTAATCTTTTTTTTTTAAAGATTTTATTTATTTATTTGAGAGAGAGTGAGCGAGAGAGCACAAGCAGAGGGAGTGGCAGAGGGAAAGGGAGAAGCAGGCTCCCCGCTGAACATGGAGCCCAATACAGGGCTTGATCCCAGGATCCTGAGATCAGGACCTGAGCTGAAGGCAGATGCTTAACCAACTGAGCCATCCAGGTGCCCCTGCAAGCTTGTCAATTTTATTAATCTTTTCAAGAACCACATTTTGTTTCATTGATTTATTAATTCTATTTGCTTTGTGTTTATTTTACTCTTCTTTTTCTAGATTCTTAAGGTGGGAGTTTAGATTGTTGATGTAAGACTTTTCCTCATTATAACATAGCATTTAATTCTATAAATTTCCCTTTCAGCACTGTATTAGCTGTGTCCTACAAATTTAGACAGGATGTATTTTCATTTTAATTCAGTTCAAGGACACCCCGGAGGGGGAAGATGAACATCCTGGCTCCCAACTTGGTCTTCTGTGACCCCAGCCCAGTACAGGTTGGGTAGAAGTGTTTGTTTAGAATGATACCTTGTTACAACTTGGCAGGACTGTAGGCTCTCTCCTCAGCCTTTGCTGGTGGTTGTGGGGGTGGAGCCACAGTTTTTAATGTGGTATGCCTAAAAGTTTTCTGACTTGCTAGGTATCTAGGTGTATCTTGTCTTTTTCCTTGTCTTTTAACTTGAGGGAGAAGGCTTTTGTTGGGCCTTTTTGGTCTGTGCCCGTTGCCATTTCCTAATTGTCAGTTACCCAATATTCAGTCTGCCATGCATGTAGCAAAAAGAAAACCCAGAGAACTCATAGTATTGTTTCTTGTGTTCTGGGGTTCCTGGCCAGACTGCCTTTGGAGTCTTATGTTTATTTCATATATAATGTCCTGGGATCTTAACTGTGCTTGGTAGGAGGATTAGGGAAAAGTACATCTGTTCCATCTTCCCAAAAGCAGAAGTCTTCTACATGTCTTATTTTAGATACATAGTATTTTAAATATTGTTTAGTTCTAAGTATTTTATGTTTATTATTCCTTCTTTGATCAACAAATCATTTGGAAGTGCATTTTAACATGTCACGACATATCGTTTTCTAGATACAGTTTGGTCATTGGCTTCTTACTCTTGCATTTTGTTGGAGAATATGGTTTATATGATGTCAATCTTTAAAATTATTAGGAAGCCTCAGAAACTCAATGGGTTTGAAGAAGACATGCAGGCTTCACTTGTTGGGTGGAACATTCAATATGATTAGATCAACTTGTTTTCAAGTCTCTTTATTTCTTTCCTGCTGGATATATTGTTTACTGAGAGAGATATAGTAAAATATCACATAGTGATGAATAATTTATCAATTCTTCTTATGCTTCTGTTAATTTTTCTTTAAAGTTATGTCACTAGGTACATACAAATTAAAAATTGTTAGACTTTTCAAATTCAATGTTCAATTTTGTAGTGACTATCTTTAATAATTTTTTGCCTTTGTATTTATTTTATCTGATTTTAATATGCTTACTCCAGCTTTCTCTTGCTTAGTATTTGCTTGGTTGATATCTTTTCTATTCTTTTGGCCTTCAATATTTTGTTTCTTTATGATATATTGGTCACATAAACAAATTAACAGGACTTTAAGTATTTTTTTTAATTTAGTGCAATGAACTTTGGATTTGGGTTTTTTTTTTTGAACTTTTTTTTTTAAGATTTAATTATTTATTTAACAGAGACACAGCGAGAGAGGGAACACAAGCAGGGGGAGTGGGAGAGGGAGAAGCAGGCTTCCCGCGGAGCAGGGAGCCCGATGCGGGGCTAGATCCCAGGACCCTGGGATCATGACCTGAGCCGAAGGCAGACGCTTAACAACTGAGCCACCCAGGCGCCACTTGAACTTTGTTTTTAATGAAAAATTAGTTTAGGTTTAAAATGATCACTGATAATCTTTTGATTGGTTTTATCATTTTATTAGGACTGTCCATTTGCCTCAGCTTTTCTCTTTCTCCCTACCTTCTTTCTTGCTACTTACTGCTTTTACACTTTCCTTTTTTTTTTTTTTTTGGTCTGTGCAAAAGCTTTTAATTTTTATTGATTAAATTTAATAATTTTTGGAATTGCATCTGGAGTTTGAATTCATATTTGCTGTTTCTCTTCTCATAATTATGTGTTTCACGTTTACCTCCTTTAATATCATCTCTTCCAAGTTCTATTATTTTCTTTAGAGCTCTTAGATATGTACCATCTTCTTTTTTTAGGATTTTATTTATTAATTTCAGAGAGAGCTCACGCAAGTGGAGGGGCAGAAGGGGGAGAGAGAATCTCAAGCAGACTCTGCCTTGAGTGTGGAGGCCAACGTGGTCTCAATTTCATGACCCATGAGATCATAAACTGAGTAGAAATCAAGAGTCAGTCACTCAAACAATTGAGCCACCCAGTCTCCCAAATATATACCATCTTAATTTCTCATTTTTATTTACCATAGTTGTCTTTCTCTTTACTATATTCCTGATAATTTCTTTGAATTTATCCTTCATTTTACCAATTCTCCCCTTAGATTTTCATTTGCTTCTTTCAGTCACCTTAGCATTTAATTAAGTTCTTTAAATTTTATTCTCTATCGAAGCTTTTTCAGACAACAGAGGCATTAATAATTCAACTGTAAATCCATGAGGGCAACTTTGTGGTTATGAATTCTCTGGAGGGAGTCTCTGCTCCCTCCCACCCCCACTATATCCTCATCTATGTCCTGGCTTGAGACAAATGAATTTCCTTGTTACCTCCTTATGCATAGCAGGTTTTATTTCTTCTTCACCTTTATACTGCTGATAAGAAATCTTACTAGATTTCTCACTTCGAACAAGTGCTAAATATTATTATCACCAGTCCCCCTGTATGCTATGCAACTTTAGAGAGAACTCAGGTGTCCACGGTTGGGCAGAAGCTCTCATAGGAAAAAGAATTCCTTAGGCTGGCTTGTCTCCCATTTCCTATGCAGCCGTGCGGGGCTCCACAAGTTCTTTTGTTGGTTTCTTAGTTTTTAACTGAGCAAATCTTTAAAATTAAAACTATACATATATATTTACCATTTTAGTTGATTTTATCTAGAGAGTAGTTCAGGATGTCCAATGCCGCTAGAAATGAAAGTTTAGACCTAATCCTTTTATTTTTTTATTTTTTTATTTTTTTATTGTTATGTTAATCACCATATATTACATCATTAGTTTTTGGTGCAGTGTTCCATGATTCATTGTTTGTTCATAACACCCAGTGCTCCATGCAGAACGTGCCCTCCTCAATACCCATCACCAGGCTAACCCATCCCCCTACCCCCCCTCCCCTCTAGAACCCTCAGTTTGTTTTTCAGAGTCCATCATCTCTCATGGTTCGTCTCCCCCTCTGACATACTCCCCTTTTCTTCCTCTCCTGTTACCTTCTTCTTTTTCTTTTCTCTTAAAATATGTTGCGTTATTTGTTTCAGAAGTACAGAACTGTGATTCAACAGTCTTGCACAATTCACAGCGCTCACCGTAGCACATACCCTCCCCAATGTCTATCACCCAGCCACCCCATCCCTCCCACCCCCAACCACTCCAGTAACACTCAGTTTGTTTCCTGAGATTAAGAATTCCTCATATCAGTGAGGTCATGTGATACATTAGACCTAATCCTTTTTATTTGTAATTTCACTTCCTTTGCAAAGTCATTATTTCTTACTAATTTCTGTGTTAGTGGGTGGCTCTATTACAAGCTGATATCACTGTACCCTTAAGGTGATGAGTCAGCTGTTTGGGGGTTAAAAGAAGAATTATACTTCCATCTGCTTGTCACTTAGGTTTTAAAGTAGATAATTTCATCTCCTGACTTAACAAAAAATCTATTCCTGTATTTCACAAGCAGATGATAGCTATGAAAACATTCTATTTCTATTTTTTTCTTATATTTTTAAGCATCGTCAATATTTTGGCCGGGAAGGTGATCAGATCTCCCTTGATAGCAGATATGGCTTGCTTTTCCCATTGTTGTACTGACCTGTCACCACTTGAGTACCAAATGGAGACCATTTTAGGATTTGATGAAAGAGCACTGGATCTGGCCACTGTGTAGAAGAGAAAGTGTCTGTGAGAAAAAATTCCTGTCCATGTAGAGTCACAGATCAGATTCCTACAGGTCAATCTGAGATTCTACTGCTTTCTCGTCTCAGCTTTTACTTGAATATCTATCTGTTGATGGCCATGGTTACTTTTCTAATTAAAAGTGGGAAGAAAGGGAGGGAGGGAAGAAGGAAAGAAAAAGTTTTCCTAAAATTTTCAGTTATTCTTGTTTAATTATCGAATATATGTTGATTACTTACAAAGAAGCTGCATCAAGGCTTCTATAGAAATTTGTTACCTTAGCTTGAAATATTTTCCCATATGCACCCACTCTACCCACCTACCCAAATGAAACAATCATCCTGGTTCTCATTCATGAGTAGATAGTAAAATCATGGAGGGCAAGAACCATCTTTTCTTCCCCCCTTCCATCCCTTCCCCTCCCCTCCTTTCCTCTCCTTTTCTTTTCTTATTTTTCTTAAAACTTGAGGACTTAGGAATTAGAGAGTCTTCAATTAAATTTTAATTCAATCTCCGCTCCAGTGCTATCTCCTCTGGTTATACTCTCTGTGAGAAAATTTACCCTAAATACTATATTACAGGATAAGTACAAGTTACCTATAGTTGATACCTTAGGTAAGGTTATTTATAGAGACTTCCTTATTCTACATAAATGACTTAGGGTTAGTTAATTAATAAAATGGTGTTATTGATGCAATTGAAATGAATGGGATTTAAATTATGAGGGTGATTGGAATGGTGATACAGGACCCACCACCTTGGCCTGAACTAATATATAGGAGAAGACACCCAGCCTAGCAGTGTGTGTCAGTGAAGCAGAACGCCAGGTTTGCACTCTGGTGGGCCTGCAGACTCCTCACCCCAGTGATGGGGATCAGACTACAGGATCCAATATTGAGTACCCTTTGAAGTGGGCATTCTGTGCAAAAGGCTGCTGGCTATTTTTTAGGTCAGAGAGAGGAAATTTGCACTTCAGACAGGTCACATTGGCTTACTAATAAATGTCTTTGCATTTGGTGGTCTGAGATTTCTTTTATTGAAAGAGATCCCTTGGAAATGAGGCATAGGGTTGGGGACTATTGTTTCTGTTTCTTCCTCTAAATATTAGAGGTCTCCAAAAAGAACTGGACATTTATTAGACAGGCCAGCTGACTGGTTTGCAACACTTTAGTTTTATGGTTATTTACGTTCCTGTTTACTTCCTTAGGTATCAGAAATTCTCTGAGAGCCAGATTCCAGAATATACCATGAGTAGCCATGATATTAGGGTGCTACTTTGACACAGCACATAGTAAGCTTTCAAAAAATCCAGTAGAGGCTTTTGAACTCTGTAAGTGAGGGTGAGAACACTTTTCTAAGAAAGAATTGGATAAAAGAAAAGAAACAGAGTACATTACTCTCCTACCTTCTCAAGGTTAAATTCCTCTTGGGTTTATCATTGTTTCCAATCCTTTCCCTTGACCTACCAGCAGCACTATCTTCAGACTAAGGAAAAATGATCACATGTCTATATTCACATGCAAAATGGTGACCCTTGTTTGGTGTTATATGAAACAAAGAGCCTAGTATTTGCAAATCATATATCATTCATTGTTCTTTGGAAATTAGTGATACATGATTTATATTATAGCCAAAGCCACCTCTGTGTGTGCATGTGTGTGTGTTTCTTCTGTAAGTTGCCATATTAATTTTTCTGCGTAGGCATCCTCCTCCACTGTCACATATTCTTTTCCTGAAATCTTGCTGTGCTTTGCAGCAAATATGTTAAAAAGCTTTTGTTCTGAAAAAAGCCAACCATTGAGTAGGAGTGTGAATTCAAATGTTAAGGTCACCATGGGACCCCACAGTTATTTGGCTCAATAAGGTCTGTGTGACATCACACTTTTGTGAAATATCTTAGGAAAAAAAGAGAGGGAGAGAGAGAGGCTAACACTTGCTGACTTTAAGTGCTGAAAGAACTTTTGTTTCTTGTCTAAATTCTCTCTCTCTCTCTCTTCTCCTTCAACCAAGGCAAAGAAGTATTTCCCAGTATTTTAAACTTATGTTATATAAAAATGGGATTGATTAATCCATCTTTGGAATATTAAACACTGACCGTTTCACCGAGTGGCTACTTTTACAGATTTTCCTCTCTTTCATATGCTTTTTCTAGAACATTTTTGAGGCAGATGTTAACTTTACTCTTAGAACTAAGATATTGTGGATTTCTTGTTTTTTTGTTATAAAAATAGACAACATAAAATTTACCATCTTAACCATTTTTAAGGGCAGTAATGTTAAATATAATTACATTGTTATGCAGTCAATCTCCAGAACTTTCTCATCTTACAAAACTGAATTAAAGAACAATTCTCCATTTCCCTCCCTCCCAGCATTCTGCTTTCTATCTTTATGAAGTTGGCTACACTAGATGGCTCATTTAAATGGAATGACCTGGTATTTCTCTTTTGTGACTGGTTTATTTTACTTGGCATAAGTAAAGTTTCATCCATATTATAACATGTATCAGAATTTCCTTCTTTTTAAAGGCTGAGTAATATTCCATTGCAGACCACATTTTATTTATCTATTCATCTGTCACGGGACACTAGGGTTGCTTTTACCTATTGGCTGTTATGAATAGTGATGCTATGAAATGGGCATGCAAATATCTCTGTGAGATTCTGCTTTTAATTATTTTGGGTATACACTGAGACAGTGGAATTGCTGGATTATGATAATTCTAACTTCTGAGGCACTGACATACTGTTTTCCATAGCAGCTATACCATTTTATATTCCTACCAACAGTTCATAAGGGTTCCAGTTTCTGTGCACCCTTGCCCATACTTGTTATTTTTTATTTGTTTTTTTAACGGGTCTGAGGTGAAATCAAATTACGGTTTTGATTTGCATTTAACTAATGATTAGTGTTTGTTAGCTATTAATATATCATCTTTCCATATGTTTGTTAGCTATTAATATATCATATTTGGAGAAATGTCTATTTAAGCCCTTTGCCCTTTATTCAACCATGTTATTTTGTTGGTGTTGTGCTGTAGGAGTTCTTTATATGTTACAGATATTAACCCCTTATCAGATACATGATTTCCAAATAGTTTCTCTCATTCTGTAGGTTGCTTTTTCATTCTGTTGATTTGTGTCCTTTGATGAACAGAAGTTTTTAAATATGATATAGTATAATTTATCTATTTTTACTTTTGTATCCTATGCTTTTGGTGTCATATCCAGGACATCCTTCACAAATCCAATGTCATGAAGCTTTCCCCTTATATTTTCTTATAAGAGTTTTATAGTTTTAGGATTTCTGTTTAGGTCTTTGATTCATTTTGCATTACTTTTTGTATATGGTGTAATATAAAGGTACAATCTCATTATTTTGCATGTGGTTATCCAATTTTTCCAGCACCATTTGTTGAAGAGACTGTTCTTTGGTTTTGGAACCTATATTAGTTGGTTTGGTCTGCCATAACAAAATTAACCAGAGACTGATTGGCTTAAACAACAGAAATTAATTTTGTCACAGTTTTGGATGCTGGAAGTCTGGGTTCTTTATTTCATTGGTCTATATGTCTCATTTCTTGCATTTTTGCTTTGTTGTCATAACTGTAAATTTCAGTACCTCTTCTTTATATCTGAAAAAGGGATAAAAGTTTACTTGGGAATTTAAAAATATAAGGTAAACAGGTATTGTGAAAATTCTTAGTAACTGGCTTAATTTCAAAGTGTATTTTCTTGATAACATTGCGATATATTTTTGACTTCTCAGGAGTACCTGTTACTAAATAATAAATTCTGCTTTAATTTTATCAAAATATATTCTTGGATTAATTTATTCAAACTTCATAACTATATTAACTGTGTTCTAGCATAATCCCCATTTTGACTTAGTTATTTTTATGTTAATCTTGTTTCTAAGTATTATAGAAAGCACATTATATGTTTTTAAAAGTAGATCTACCTAAAGTTTTAAGCATTTACTTCCATTGTTTTCAATATTTAAATTTTAGTTTACCTATAGCTTGTAAACAGACAATCATTGCTTTTCCCTTGTATGTACTTAAAATAAATACAAACTAAGTCACAGAGTAGCTAGGTATGAAATGTCATTAGGCTCCTTTTCTTCTAGCCACCCGATACCTGATAGTACATAATCAAAGAACTATCAAAATAGAAAACACTGAACAAATGTGGGAGCGAAGGAAAGAAAACAAAAGAGCCTGCTCTGAAGGAAACTTTTGATTCCCTCCCTGGAGAGGGTATGTGCTATGGTGAGCACTGTGAATTGTGTAAGACTGTTGAATCACAGACTTGTGCCTCTGAAACAAATAATACATTATATGTTAAAAAAAAAAAAGAAGAAGAAGAAGATAGCAGGAAGGGAAGAATGAAGGGGGGAAATCGGAGGGGGAGATGAACCACGAGAGACTATGGACCCTGAGAGACAAACGGAGGGTTCTAGAGGGGAGGGGGGTGGAGGGATGGGTTAGCCTGGTGATGGGTATTAAAGAGGGCACATTCTGCGTGGAGCACTGGGTGTTATGCACAAACAATGAATCATGGAACACTACATCAAAAACTAATGATGTAATATATGGTGATTAACATAACAATAAAAAATTTAAAAACCTAATGTAATGTATGAGATTAACATAATAATAAAAAAGTAAAAAAAGAAGGCACATATTGCATGGAGCACTGGGTGTTATATGAAAACAATGAAGCATGGATCACTACATCAAAAACTAATGATGTATGGTGACTAACATATCATAATAAAATAAAATTAAAAAACAAACAAACAGTTGAGGTTTTCCAAAATAATTAAAAATAGAATTACCATATGATCGTGCAATTCCACTTCTGAGTATACATCCAAAGGAAATGAAAACAAGGTATTGAAGACATATATGCACTTCTATGTTTATTGCAGCATCATTCACAGTAGCCAGTAAAAGCAAACAACCTAAGTGTCTGTCAATGGATGGCATATAAACACAATGGAATATTATTCAGCCATTATAAAGAGAAATTGTGCCATTTGGAACAATATGGATTGATCTTGAGGGAATTATGCTAAGTGAGATTAGTCAGAGAGAGACAAATTCTGTACCACACTTACCTGTGGAATCTAAAAAAGCCCAACTTGTGAAAATGGAAAGCAGAATGGGGGTCACCAGGGGCTGGGAGGGTGGAGGATTGGGGGAAATTTAGTTAAGGTACAAACTTTCAACTTAATAGATAAAGAAGTCCTGGAGACCTAATGTGCAGCATAGTGATTATAGACAACAATACTGTTTTAGAAACTTCAAACTTACTAAAAGACTAAATCTCAATTGTTCCCACTACAAAAAAGAAATGATAATGTGACATGATACAGATGTTAACTAACACAGTGGAGGTAATCATATTGCAACGTATATAACATGTATCAAATCAACATACTGTATACCTAGTACTTACCTAATGTTATATGTCAATTATATTTTTAAAATAATTAATTAATTAATTAATTTTAAAAAATCTTTTGATTCTAAGAAATAAGGGATAAGTTTATGGAGCACATATTCAAATTTTCTTTGTAATTTCTTATAAGGAGAACATCTTTCGACGTAATAAACCAGTATTAGTAAACTAGAAAGAAATATAATATCAAATGGAACCAGCAAAATGCTAATTTCACTATAAAAATATCTTTCAAAAATATGTATCTTGTAATTATAGCTATATTTAAAGTTATGAAATGTATGCATAACTCAACCTATGTGCTAAAGCAGACCCCAGTCCCAACACTAACTTTTCAAACCTCTGTGTCTTTATTCAGGTTTTCTCTTGAGAAAGTTGAAGATGAAAGTAGCATTGTCATTTGAGCACAGCAGAAACAGCACAGGCTGGGGTATGAATCCTTGCTCTGCCATTTATTAAATGTAGTGCCTTAGACTAGTTATCTCATCTCTCTGAGCTTCCATTTCCTTACCTGCTTGCAACCTTGTAACAAAGAGATTATTTTCTTAAAGAAGTTAGCAAATGATAAGAATTAAAAATAAATAGCTATTATGGCTGATGCAAAAACCTAAAACTCTATATTTATGCTAAATATGGAGATATGTCACTGGGCAGGGACTGTGGTTAACCTTATATCTGTAGAGTTTCTACAGTTGCTCATGACCTTTAAAAAAAAAATACATTTTCTTGGGACACCTGGGTGGCTCAGTCAGTTAAGCATTTGCCTTCAGCTCAGGTCATGATCCTGCAGTCCTGGGATCGAGTGCCGCGTTGGGCTCCTTGCTCGGCGGGGAGCCTGCTTCTCTCTCTGCCTGCCTCTCGCCCTGCTTGGGCTCTCTCTGTCTCTGTCTCTCTGACAAATAAAGAAAATCTTAAAAAAAAAAAAAGTTAAAAAAATACACTTTCTTGTTATGTAAGCTTGTAATATGTTAGAAATCTTTAAAAGTTGCTTTAACAATGTAGAGGCAAATGCAATTTGCCTAGAAGTCCTGTCTTGCTAGGCATCCCTCACTTAATATGAAGTGGTGGTATAACTTAGTTATTTCCTAATCTCTGATGTACTTGTCCAGCTGGGAAAATTTCAAGGTTGTTTGAGTCTAGATGCATTGCAGAATTGACTATGTTTGGAGCCAACTCTAAGGGTTACTGTTCACTATGAGGGTGAGGACTTGTAATTGTTTCTCTGTGGCCCAAACAGATTTTGAGTTCAAGAAGCCCTTAGGGTATTTGCCTAGTATCCCACTTTAGTGACTTCTTTTTTGTTTTGGCTAGAGAAGAACAAGCATACCTCAAGTAATTCTGTATAGTGATCCAAATCACTGGAGATTTCCAAGTACTGAAAGTAAGAAACATAAAAATATAAAATATTACTTTCAATATAACTGTAGCCTGCACAAATTTCCCTCAGTTACTTTCTGCTGGTGGCAGAACCAAGTTAAGAACATCTCAGTAGGGCATGTTTTACAAGTGCTACCTCTGTTTTTCTTTAATGTGGCTTCTTGAAAAACTATATGGAGACAGAAGAGATTAATGTAAGTATTTAGTTTATTTTTGATGGAAAGAAAGAGAATCATTCCTTTAAAATTTTCTTTTCTTGGGGCACTTGGGTGGCTCAGTTGGTTAAGCATCTGCCTTCCCTCAGCTCAGGTCATGATCCCAGGGTCCTGGAATAGAGCCCCACATCGGACTCCCTGCTCAGGGTTGAACCTGCTTCTTCCCTCTGTTGCTCTCTTTCTCTCTCTCAAATAAATAAAAATCTTAAAATTCTTTTTCTTTTCTCTATCATCTGAAGTTCCATGTAAATGTCAGTGGCTACACATACAGTAATTTGAGAACCTTGAGGGTAGGCTAATGAATACACATTAAGTCTATCATCTATATCTATTATATAGTGAATCATTTTCAAAACGGAGCTGGATTCTTGACACTTTTATTGGTACAAAATAAAGTGTGTATCCATATCTGAAAATATATTTGGGCCTTTTTCCCCCCCTTAATCCCTCAGGGTACGTTGTTTCAATATCTTCTAAGGAAATTATAAGAGTGAGGAGTAAAGTAAGTGGCTGGCCATTATATGTTCCTATAGATGCCAGTAATTTCATTTTACTAGCTTAAGTGCTTTAAAAAGGGAAAGTCAAAGTAAAATCTCTTTTTCCACTCATTGCTCCTTTGGGAGACAATTGTTATTTCTTAAGCATTTTTGCATTTCACTGTAAAAAAAAAAGATCTGATAAGAAATCATTTATTCATTTAGAGGAGGGCATGCACCCTGGGTTGTTTTTCTGGTCATGATGATAGATTTCTGCTGATCCATGCACACCCTCCTGCCCTGTTCCCATTATGAAATAATGGCTTTTATTTATAATGTGACTAACCAGGGTTGGGGTCCATTCTGCAACCATGGAACAAAATATGGACTGAACCCTGTACATTGACCATATTAATATTTTAATCAATGTGGAAACTACCAGAAGCTTGTAATTAGAATAATCCTAAATGACATAATGTAGCAGATAACACTTAACATCATTATGATTAAAATGCCCATTTGTGAAATAAAATATATAAAACCAGCCTACTCTTAAATCAGTATTGGTACCTTACTTCCTTTTGATATTAATAAGTTATTTGATTAACTGTTATAATAATAACAACAATTTAGTGTTTCTTTTAGGCTAGTTTTGTGCATTGAATTCTGTCTCCTACATCCTAGTCCCCAGTTCATATGTTGAAGTCTTAACCCCCAGTATCTCATCATGTCACTGTATTTAAAGAGCCTTTAAAGAGGTAATGGAATTTAAGTGAAGTCATTGGGGTAAGCCCTCATTCAGTATAATTGATGCCCTAATAAGAAGAGGCGAGTGTGATGCTGACACAAAGGGAGGAGTCCATGAAGACTCTGGGTGAGCGAGCCGAGGAGAGAGGCTTCCGAAGGAACCAGCCCGTCAACACCTACATTTTGGACTCCTCGTCTCTAGAATTGTGAGAAATTAATGTTGTTTAAGCCACCCAGTCAATGGAATTTTATTATGACAGCCCTAGCAAACTGATAAAACACTGTGTTAAGTGTTTTACATTCATTTTCTCTGTTAGTTTTCATAATAATCTTTAGCATACATGCTATTATTATTCCTACTTTGCAAATGAAGGATCTTAGGATAAGATCATTTTTAAGGTCTAATGAATAGAAAAGCCAAAGTGAGAACCATTGCAAGTGCATTCTTGGATGTATTGCCCTGCCCCTACCATCTGTCACGTGATACAGGCTGTAGCACAAATGGGGAATTTGACACTCGTCTGAGACTCCTGAGCGTCTTGTCTAAGATCACTCTGCCATCAAGTGCCAGAGTCAGAATCCCATGTCAGATGTGTCTGACTCCATGATTGCAAATCATAACCATCAAACTATCCTGCCTTTATTGCCTTTTGCCTGGAGGAAAAGACCTATCTCTTAATTGATTTTTGGATCTTTAGAGCCTAGCATAATGCTTGAACAAAATTAAAATTGATGAAAATAACCTACTTTGTTCTGCTTACTTTAGTGCACCATTTGAAATTCTAATAATTATTCATTATTACTTAGAACTGAGGGGAAGAAAAAGGTCTAAAAGGAAATCACAAACAGCATAGTCATTTTCTTCTGATAAATAGTTTATGACATTGACCAGCTATTTTATATTTTAGTAATATTCACAAAAGGATCAGACTTTAGTTAAATGGTATTACATGGTTGAATGATTGTCCTTGAGCTATTTGGTTATTTTATCTTCCACCTCATTAGGCTTCTATTTTTTGTGTCCACGAAAAGGCAATAACATTTTATTTTAGCTTGCTCAGTAGAGGTTTTATGAAAATTACTGAGTAAAATGGGAGTTGGAAAATAATTTTAATTTAATTGAAGAAACATAATGGGGGAAAAATTCAAATAACCTAAAAGCAATTGTATTTGATTATTAAGTGACCCATTTAAACCCAGCACATTTATACAACATATCTTTAGAAGTATCACCTTTTTAAACCATTCTGTCATATTTTAAAACACATTATCATAAACAACAACAAAAATTCATGCAAATTCCAGGCAGATCCAGAGAGATATAAAGGTAGATATTTTAGTTATCTGAAATTTGCTTTTCAAATTTGCTCAACTCCACTCTTAAGAACTTGTCTGAAAACCACAAGTTTGCAAATACAAGGCTTATGCTTCAAAAGTAGACTTCAGAGTCCTTGTATTAAAATTCCTGTGCTCACAGAGAAGGTACACTAGGTCCTTGGCCAGAACATATTTCCTCCTAACACATCTAGCAAGTTGTTTATTTGCTTTTCCTACCTCACTACTTGTTAGAAGCAGCAAATTAAAAAGGAAGGCTTGGGGTATTACTAAACACAAATCAATTGTTAACAAGAAACAGGGCTTCAACACAGAAAGAAATTTAAAAAAGGTAAATTTAAAACATTGTTTAATGTCAAATGGCAAGAAGGTGGCAGTGTAGAAAGAGTATAGCTTTTGCACACAAACTGTACCTGTTTAACATCTCAGTGTCCATTTTATCAAGTATAAAATGAAATAATATTAGAATTCCTAGAGTGGTGCAGGGATTAAATGAAATAATGTGAGCAAAATGTTTCATTCTCAGGTCCAAAAGCACATCTCTGTATACACTTCAATAGTTTTCACAACTCAATAGATCCTAAAGTAGTTCATGCTCATAATAATGACTGGTACTGGATTGTTACGAAAATATTAAAGCTATATCCAGTATATTCTACTTAAGAATTTATCCCAATATGTATTTCATGTTAGAAAACACATCAGAATGATTACTGTTGGAGTCATCTGTGGAATGGGCTACTTGTTCCATTTTTCTCTTTGGTTCCTGACACCACCTATCTGGGGACACTGAGTACAGTGTCTTCCTTCCAGGACTCAAGATGACAGGGCAGTTCATATCTCAAATGTTGCCAAACCACCAACACTAAGGAAACAAGCTCTGGAAAGTCTCACACTGGCAATTAAATGCTCGGGCCCAGAAGTGACACATTGCTTCCACGCATGAATGCATCATTGTCATATGGGCTCATCCAGCCACAAGGGGCCAAGATGTGGAGTTTTGCTCTCTGCCCAGAAGGTGGAGGACTGGAAATATTGGGGAACAACCATATGACTAAACTCAAAAGAGACTGATGGATAAACAAAGTTTCCAGTATATTTATTTGAAGAAGAAATGTCAGAAGGGATCAGACTGGATGCTAACGTTCATCTATGAAAAAGATCTGTCCCATTGCCATCTTATTTGTTTAAAATGAAGAATATCTATTTTTAGTTTTTGGATTATTGATGCTAGCTTTCCAAAGAACACTTACCCGTGTCCGAGCTGAGAAGCTGTAATTAGAAAGTTGTTTGGTGGTTGCCAAGCCAGATCAGATCACAAGTGTTAGATAATTTAGAGGAATGATTCATCCATGTTCTGATAAAGCCTAATGAACTATCCTTGCCTCCTGACTGAGAACACTTCTCTAGGAGTAGTAATGCTAGATTCAGTGTCTTTCCTTGTTAGATCATGGTAAATAATCATCAGCAAATTTTATATTTCTGACTTCTGTTTTTACTTTCCTCAACCTGCTCCATCTTTTTTAGACAGGTTTCCTTCAAGTGTATTAATACCTTTTCTGAGACCCCATTCCAGCCCTGTTATTTTTCAGTTTATTGGGGTATAATTGACAAATAAAATTCTAATAAGTTTAAAGTATACATGTGATGATTTGATATATGTATACATTGTAAAAGGCTTCCCACTATTGAGTTAATTAGCATATGTTCATCACCTCACATATTTATCTTTTGTTTGGTTGGTTTTTGTTTTTGGTGAGAACACTTAAGTTCTACTCTCTTTGCAAATTTTAATTGTACAACACAGTGTTATCAGCTATAGTCATGATGTTATATATTGGATCCTCAAGTATTATTCCTCTTATAACTGAAAGTTTGTACCCTTTACCAACCTCTTCCTATTTCCCCCACCAAACCCTCACTGCCCATCCAACCTCTGGAACCACCATTCTCCTTTCTGTTTCTGAGTTTGACCCTTTTTTTTTTAGATTCCGCATATATGTGATGCCATGCAGTATTAGTGTTTCTTTGTCTGGCACTTAGTACAATTCCCTTCTGGTTCATCCATGTCATTGCAAATGGTGATTTCCTTCTTTTCTAAGACTGAATAACATTTCATTGTATATATGTGAATAGATAGATATCACATCTTCTTTATTCATCTGTTGACAGAAACTGAGGTTGTTTTCATTTCTGGGCTGTTGTGAATAATGCTGTAATGAATATATGGGTACAGATATCTCTTTGAGATAATGATTTCATTTCCTTTGGGTATAGACCCAGAAGTAGGAATGCTGAATCATATGGTAGTTCTATTTTTAATTTTTTGAGGAACCTCATTACTGTTTTCTATAGTGTCTGTACCAGTTTACATTCCCACCAACAGCATACAAGGGTTTCCTTTCTCCTCATTTTTGCTAGCACATGTCTTTTTGATAATAGACACCCTAAAAGGTGTTGAGGTGGTATCTCACTGTGGTTTTGATTTGCATTTCCTTGATAATTTAGTAATATTGAGTACTTTTTCATGTACCTCTTGGCTATTTGTATGTCTTCTTTGTAAAAAGTCTATGCTGGTCCTTTGCCTGTTTTTAAATTGGGTTATTTGTGGTTTTGCTATTTTGTTGTATGAGTTCCTTGTATATTTTGGATATTGCCTCCTTATCAGATATGTGGTTTGCAAATATTTTCTCTCATCCTGTAGGTTACCTTTTCACTTTGTTGATGGCTTTTTTGCTGTGCAGAAGCTTTTAAGTTTGATGTAGTCCTATTTGTTTATTTTAGCTTCTGGTGTCAATTCAAAAAAAAAAAAATCATTGCCAAGACCAATGTCAAAGGGCTTATTCCCTCCTGTTTTTGTGTTTTAATTGTTGGTTGTTTTGTTTTGACCAAAATATATTTTACTTAAAGTTGGATCTTGTGTATATCTGATCTCATTCTTCATGTTTTATTTAACTGGCTTTATTTTAGGGTTGGGAGGTGTTTGAGATAAATGGAAATGTTAAATAAATTTTAAAAAATCTCACATGCTGTGTGACCTTGAATTCAAGGGGGGGGGGGTGAAAACCGTACATAAGCCATATCAGAACTAGAATAATAATGGGGATAGATTAGCAGTGTGCCCACATCACATCTCCAGATAATGGTGGTATTATTAGTCACCATAATTGTCAGCCCAGAAGGGGGAGAGATAGTATAATTTTAGAGCAGAAAGGGTCTTATTGGCATTACTCAGTATTATTCAGAACATTTTTATGTCCCTGACTGATCAATAAAGGCCAAAATATATGCTGATTCAATACATTTTCTTTAGAAGAACAAATCATATTTAACTTACCACATTTAATTATATGCTTGCTGAAGAAATATAGAAAGAATGTTCCTTCTTTTATAATTCCAGCGATGAAATCAGAGCCAAAAAGGAACTCAGTACTTACAAGGTCAATACTAGTTGGTATGTTTCCAAAATTGTTCTCAACATTAGTGTACAAGAAAAAAATTTCAACATTTCATTGAGCTGAAATATACAAACTGCTCCCTTGGGAGCCGATAGTCCTTGACTAGGGAAAAATAGTCAAGGGTAGAATGATCTGTAGTCAGCTCTCCTGCTAACGCAAGGTCTAGAGATAAGGGATACGACAGACTATCACCAGTAGGAGTGCGTTTCTTGAGGCCCACTAGCTGGAGCACCTTATATAGGGCAAGCTTCTACCTCTAATGGTGGAAATTATGTCAAGTAAGTGGTCAAGATATTTGACTCACTCTCTAGTAAAAATGTCATGATAGAGGTTATAAAAAAAGTTATTGTGTGGTGGGAGCTAAAACAGTGTCAGTACTAGTTCTTACGTTTCTTTTTTTTTTTTTTAAGATTTTATTTATTTATTTGATAGAGAGAGACACAGCGAGAGAGGGAACACAAGCAGGGGGAGTGGGAGAGGGAAAAGCAGGCTTCCCGCCGAGCACGGAGCCCGATGCAGGGCTCGATCCCAGGACTCCGGGATCATGACCCAAGCTGAAGGCAGACACCCAACGACCGAGCCACCCAGGCGCCTGAAGTTCTAAAAATGTTCTCAGTATCAATGTATAAGAAGAAAATCTTCAGTATTTCTTTGAGCAAAAACATATATACTTCTTCTTCAAGTATTTGATTGTCCTTGACTAGGGAAAAAGTTTCTGGGGAAGAATTGCTTATTTACTTTAGGAATCTCTTGTTTCCAGCAATTCTGGAGATCATGTGAGCAGATACAGGATCAATTAATCACTGGCTACAGTTCCACCTTCAGACATTTCAAGTTCATTACCCTAACACATCCTGTGAAGTGTGAAGGAACACAACTTCTCAGATTTTCCTGCAATTTCTTCTTTGTTAGTGTTTATAGCAAATCACATTCTTAATAGTTAGTGTTTGTGAACTGGTCTCCTGATGAGGCTTCCTAAAAAGAGGAAGCCTAAAGCTTTAAACCAAATGACAGAAGCCTCAGGGTATGCTAATCTCTCCAGCTCTCTTTGTTCATAATGTCTGAGTCCGGTCTGATTTTGGGTCTGGAATTATTCTGGGATGTAGTGAGCTTCACTGAGTCATTAATTCTACTCTAAAGATGATTCCTCCCAAATCTATCTTTGGGACTATTCATTCAACCAACATTTATTTAACACATACTTCATGCTAAGCAATGCCTAGAATGTAGTGGACACATTTTTAAAAGAAAAGACACAAGGAGATAATGGTTTGTTAGTATATTGGACAGATACATAAGGAAATAATTATAATAAAACGATTTATTTAGCTGGGTTCAAAATTCTGAGGAAACCCAGAGTAAATGGGATGTTGGGCAAGTTTCCAGTGGAGAGGTGATAAAAATGCTTGATCTTGAAGATGAGCAGGAGTTTGTCATCCAGAGACAGTAAGGAGCAAATTATATCAAACAGCCTGGAGCGTTCAGTGACGAGAAAACAGCCACTTCCAATGTACATTGGAAGCAAGATTTGTGGGTTGGGAAGGGGGTAGCTGGAGAGGAACAAGGGCAGGAAAGGGAGATTCAGATCATGTCATGAAGGCTTTGAATTCCATGGTGAGGGTTTGGGATGTTATTTTATTGGCAGAGAGGGAGCTACTGAAGTTCTGAAGCAGAGAAATACTATGATCGGACTTCTTCAGAGGTAACCCTCAGATTTACATGGAAAATAGCCTGAAGGTGGGGAAGAGCCTGAGCAAGGAAGATGAGTTAGGAGGCCATTTCAGTATCCCTGGGAGACTTAATGGAAATCTGGTAATTGGCTCTTAGAATGCTGAATTGACAGGACCTGGTGACAAAGGAAGAAGAAGATACATTCTTATATTCTTTCAGTAATTAATCATAGAGCTCCTATTCTGGGCCAGACACTGTTATAGATGCTTAGGATACTGAGGTAAAAAGATAAAGGCCCTGTTCTCACAAAGTTGCATTCTAGTGAGAGAGAAATAAATAAGTCCATTAACGTACATCCTCAAATTATGTGATGTGATGTTAAGTGCTATGAAGAAAAATAAAACACATCGTGGAAATGATGTTATATGACCTCTGAGCTTGAAGCTTCTACTTTTGTCCCTGTAGAACACTGTCTGAGATGGCCAGGTAAAGAAGCCTGTCTGGCAGATAGGAGGATCAGGGGAAAAGGAGATTTTGGACACCCAGCTGATAGCCACCATTGTCTGCCAGAGTAAGGAACATTCTATCTGAACTTTCCACTGAAAGCTGCCTTGTTAGGGAGCTCAGAAGAAATCACTAGAGGAACTGCCCAGCTAATCCACAGAGTCATGAGAAATCATAGATCTTTGTTACTTTTAGCCACTAACTTTGGGAGAGTTTTATGACAGGAATAGATAAGAGAAACAATGAAGAATAAGAGACAGTTATTATTCAAGAATGATTTCTGGATCACTGACATAAAATGATGAGCTGGCTTTGTGGTGCCACTGGCTAAGAGAGGCAAAACTTGAAAAAAAGGAAATTCAGAATTGCCCCAGGATGGAAAGTCTTTGTCCATTCCAGATGAGGGCAAAATTTAATATTTTTTTTGTATTAACTTTGAAAGGCCAGATTTAAGGAGAACATATTTTTTTTTCCTTTAAAAACTTGAAAAAGTAAAGTCCTCAATGAGACAGTTCTTTAGTTTGAATGCATTTTTAATTAAAGAGTAATTGCTAATCAATATGTAACCATAACTGTTCATTGTATCTTTTCAGATTTTGTTTTGTGTTGTTTTGATTATTTATATAGGACAGGGTCAGGGAAAGTGAGGAGAACAACAGGGCTCCAGAAATGGGTGGAAATTAGTAGGGAAACTAATACTAAGAGGAGAAAAGATAGAAACAGAAGCACCTAGGGAGAAGACAAAGTTTTCCTTTGTTAACTTTTATGCACTTGCATAAAAGGCAGTTGCCCACAGAACAGTATTTTGTCATCCAGTCTGTTTTGCATGATTGATGAATTTTTTTTAAAAGATTGAATTTTCATAAAGTAGCCTTTATTCTTAGGGACTATATTAATCCTAGAGTTACTATCATGTATTTTGTAAGCGAGAAGAACCTGTGTGTTTTCTCAGTTACAGTATACCATATTGGGTCATAAATAAGTGAAAAAAAATGTCTTTGCCAAATATCTTAATTTTTTCCCCAGAAATTTTAATCTAATTAATATTAGTTTTAACATAGTTGTAGTCATTCATTTTAGATACCACTAAGGATATTTCATCCTTTTATTGGCAGCAGAATTCACAGAAATGGCTTATAACAGATTAATAGATCATGCTTGTTAAGTCCCATTAGTCTGGAAATTGCTGCTCAGTGCTCTCGTTACACACGTTCCCTCAATTTCCATGAGATTCAGTATAGAAAGAGAAGATCATTTATGTATATTTTTATTATGAAGAGAACACTTGAGTTTTAAGAAGAGAAAAAAAATAACCTTAGCTTATCCATCTACCCTGTGTGAAATGTACCTAACTTGGCCTGGATATTGATTTTAATGTTTAAGGAGCCCAGTTTATGCTACAGTTTGACCACATGACCTAACAAACAAAATTCAAGATCAATCAAAAGCTTTTATGCAGCCCCTCTCTTCCAAACTAAATTTATATGTAAACTCCTACAAAGAGGGGACAATGATAAAAAAAAAAAAAAATTGAGGGAAAATAATGAAATAATTAAATCTATTGACTAGTGCTCTGGACTAAGCATTTGTGTTCCTCAGAATTCTTATGTTGATATCCTACACCCTGGTGTGATGGTATTAGGAGGTGGGGCCTTTGGGGAGGGGATTAGGTCATAAATGGGAATAGTACCCTTACAGGAAGTGACAACAGAGTGTTTTCCGTTCTCTTGCTCACTCTGCCATGAATGAGAGGATGAGGTCTGCAAAACACTGAGAGGGCCTTCACCAAGACCCCAGCCATGCTGACACTCTGGTCTGGAACGTCGAGCTTCCAAAGCTCTGAGGAATAAAACACAGTCTATATCTATGTCATAGCAGTCCAAACTAAGACAGTAAGATTTTCAAATCTTAGGAGGGAAGCAATGACATAGCCTCAGTCTTTAAAGATTGCTTTTAACATACGTTTAAACCATGGAATTCTCAGTAGTGAACTATTAGTTTTGTCAGAAGGGTTCTTTTGACACCTGTTGAATAAATACTAAAAGGAAGGTGAACTTCTGTTTTCCTCCCAAAGGCCAAATAAAGGGTATAAAGAAGAAGCTGCATTTCTTGCTACCAATGGACACAAGAGTGTCTGCATTATAGCCTATCATAATTGACCTTATTTCATAATTATTTATGTCCATGTAAGTCTTACTTATGAAGTCATAAGCCCTTTAAAAGCAAGGAGTACTTTTGCCTCATCTTTAGATGTCTGACATCCAAACACAGAACCACATACAAATAATGAGATGAATGAGTAAGCTGAAGTCATGCATTTTGTTTCTCAAGTCTTAGCTCATAGCACGTGTAACAGTTATAATTATTGTTATTAACTGTGAGGATTGCTACTTAATGCCTAAGCCCCCAGTAGACTGGGAGCTTTGTTAGGGCATGGATGGTGTTTGTCTATTCATCACTTCATTTCTAGGACAAGCACCTGCTGGAATATGGTGGCTTCCCAGTAAGTATAAAATCTAGCACAACTGAATGCACAAATGAAGTAGAAATTGTTTTGTTCTCTTGAAATTAAGCATTTGGTGTTTGACTGTTATAGCCTTTTTAGCATGTGCATGTAAATCTGGGGTTCAGGCTCCAGAATCTGGGAGGCGGAGGGTTATCAGGGAAAAGGGATTACTCTAAATTATTCAAGTCTCTTTATCCCATGATCACAGAGGAAAAACAGACTGTGTCTAACTTAAAAAGAAACAACTTCATAGAGCACCTTCCCTTTGTTAGTGTTTCTTCGGCTAAGTATTCTCACATGTCATTCTTGGAAAAAGTGCTGTGAAGAACTTTTAACCTGGACATATCATGCATGTCCAGGTTTTAGATGGAGCAACTGAAATACAGAGAGGTTAAGTGACTTGCCTCGAGTCAGAGAGATGGTAAATGGCGGAGCTGTGATTCAAACTACGGGTTTTTGGCTTTGAGGCTAGTGATCTTTCTGTTACTACCACGGTGGCCACCCACCCCCACAGCCCCCTCTTGGGAAGCCCCAGGATCCCCCTGAAGCTGTTCAGGGGTATGGGCCTCGGGTGTGGTTGTTGGGTAGTAAATGCCCCGTGGTTAAATGACTTTTGATAGCAAAGTTTTGAAAAAAAAAAGCAATAATGCCAGATTACTTCAGTGTCAGAGATGGGAAAATGATTCAGAATCATATGCTATTAGGCAACCAAATTTGGTTGCAAGTTTTTCTTTTTAAGAGTTGGATTGCTCTTTATTCCTGAATAAAGCCATGGTGGAGGTTAAACAGATCATGTCAACACCATTGAGGTCCATTTTCAAGGCTGTTGGGCAGTTAAAGGGGAAGTGAAGCAAAATTGTGATGTACGGGAACTTGATCTTTGGTGCCCTCTCAATGACCCTCTAAAGCAGCTTTGTTCTCCTTTCTTAGCTCTGCAGAGCCTGACAGTTTAGAAAGAATCTGAAAGATTGCTCTACTGTCATGTTAGCTTATGAGTACTCAAAATGGAAACTCTGCTTAGGATATGAGAACTTTAATAGGGGATATATGAAAAAGAAACAGTTGAATTTCTAAATGGTAGCATCCTTGTAGGTCAGCAAATGGGGGATGGGGGTCTTTTGAGGGTGGAAAACTACTCGAACCATGCTTCCTATGTAGTACCAGAAAAGAGTGACTATGAATTAGAATTAGATACTTTATGTTAACTGTGGTTAGTATTATTTAATTAGTAAGTTGAAGGCAGGACCCCCATGTCTTAAAGGTTGTAGAAATATGATGAAAATCAGCAAATTTTAAAATATGGACTTAAATACTAAAGAGAGTTGATGAGTATTGGGATCAACATTTGGTCTGTGGGAAAGAAAAGCAAGACATAATCCCATATCAGGTGGGAATTAAGGGATTTGGTTTGATATCCTTCATCTTTATGAAATAAAGAACTAAGAAAAGATAGACATGAATAGGATTTGGTACAGAAAGAATCAATGGTGCATTTTAATGTTGGATTTCTTGATGGAAAATTATCTGGAGATACTGGAATTTGCCACTATAGACTTAATTGCTTAGACTAGGAGGTGGTATGATATAGTACAAACAGCCTGGTTTTGGAGTCTGACAGAACTGGATCTTGTTCTGATCTATGTCAATTTCTTACTCTTTTTAAACCT
Source organism: Zalophus californianus (assembly GCF_009762305.2). NCBI lineage: Eukaryota > Metazoa > Chordata > Mammalia > Carnivora > Otariidae > Zalophus > Zalophus californianus. The sequence goes on along the minus strand of NC_045606.1, from coordinate 52,128,754 downwards.
CAATTTCCTCTTCTGTAAAATGAGAACAATAATACGTAATTGAGTTATTTTAAGAATATTCTGAAAACTAATGAGATGCTATTTATAAAAAACCTAGTAAATATATATAGGACCTTAGTGTTATTCTCATATTTCTCTTTCCTTTTATTTTAATAAATAACTTATACATAATTATGCCTGGATATAATAAACTGGTTAGTTATAGTTCCTAGATTAAAGCCGTGCCTTGTAGCAGTGAAATAACAGTAAGAAGGCTTAGAAATTAAGAGCAATATTCATGTAAAATTAGAAAGACAGAACAATGTGTCCAGTTGGAGTTTTTATCTTAATTTGATCACACTATGCTTTCACATTGAGTTAGAAAATAAGCATATCAATAGGCATATTCCTCCTGAGTACTTAGGAAGAATAAATTACTTGGACCTTAAGTTAATAATGAATAGACCAAGCTGTTTATATTCAAACCTCATAAGCATGTTTTTATTGGGAGCAGGAATTCATTAAGTATTAATAGCAATAATGATAACCTATTTCTGGAACTGGAGAGTCACTTTTGGAATTAGAAACTTTGCCAAGGACTTGATACTTAAAATTCTGCAAATGCAAATAAAAGGAGTAGGGCAGGGAGAAGGTGCTGCATCTGCTACAATTGATCAGGAATACATGGCAGGGACATCTGGGTGGCTCAGTTTGTTAAGCGTCTGCCTTTGGCTCAGGTCATGATCCCAGGGTCCTGGAATCGAGTCCCGCATTGGGCTCCTTGCTCAGCCCTGGGAGTCTGCTTCTCCCTCTGCCTCTGTCCCTTCCCCCTGCTCATGCTCTCTCTCTCTCTGTCTCAAATAAATAAATAAAATCTTTTTAAAAAAGGAGTACATGGCAAATTATTACACTTTGTGAAATATGTTATATTGTTATATGCTTTAACCATGTATTAAGAACCACTGAACTTAAACTTGAGGACTTTATCTTTTCTTCAAAATCTGACATGTTTTAAAATAGTCACTTGGGCACTGTTGACAAAAGACTATAGGGAACAAGAACTGAAGTAAGAAATAGAGTGAGGAGGCTCTTATATTAATCAGGTGAGCAATGGTAAGTGTTTAGACCAGGGTAGTGGCATTTCAGGTTGTAACAGATCCTGAATTTATGTTGAAGATGGAGCCAATAAGTGCCCAAAAGACACATGAAGAGATGCTTAATATCACTAATCATCATGGTAATGCAAATTAAAACCACAATGAGATGTTATCTGTTAGAATGGCTAAAATCAATAACACAAGAGATAAGTGTTGGTGAGGATGTAGAAAAAACAGAATCCTTGTACACTGTTGATGGGAATGGAATGCAAATTGGTGCAGCCGCTGTGAAAAACAATATGGAGGTTCCTCAAAAAACTAAAAATAGAATTACCATACAGTCTAGTAATTCCACTACTGGGTATTTATTTACCCAAGGAAAACCAAAACACTAATTGGAAAAGATATAGGCACCCCTGTGTTTACCGCAACATTATTTACAATAACTAAGATGTGGAAGCAACCTGTGTCCATCAATAGATGAATGGATAGAGAAGATGTGGTGTATATATACAATGGAATATTACTCAGCTATGAAAGAGAATGAAATCTTGCCATTTGTAACAACATGGATGGACCTAGAGGGTATAATGCTAAGCAAAATAAGTCAGTCAAAAAAAGATGAAACCATATGATTTCACTTGTATGTAGAATTTAATAAACAAAACAAGTGAACAAAGACAAAAAACAAGACTCTTAAATATAGTGAAAAAACTGGTGGTTGCCTGAGGGAGGTGAGTAGGGGGATGGGTGAAATAGATAAAGGGATTAAGAGTACACTTATCTTGATAAGCACTGAGAAATATATAGAATTGTTGAATCATTATATTGTGCAACTGTAACTAATATAACACTGTATGTTAATTTTATTTGAGTAATAATAATAATAAACAAAAGCTAGACCCTATAGGTTTCTTAATGGATTGAATGGGAGAAATTAAAAGAGAAATCAAGAGTAACCACACATTTCTGCTTTGAGTAACTCAACAAAGGATATTGCCGCTTTTATGGGGAAGTCTGTGGAGGAGCAGGGTTTTGAAAGAAGGGTTTGAGGTATAAGGAGTTCGGTTTTACTCATATTAAGTTTGAGATGGTTATTAAAGTATCAACTGGGAAGTCAAGAGGTAAATGGATAAATAAATCTGGGTTTCAGGAACTGGAGAGAGAAATTTAAAATTGTCAGTGAAATAAGCTATGAAAATGAATGAGATCACACAAAGAATGAGAAAAGTTCTTAGAACTGGATCTTTGGGCCCTCCAGCATTGAGAAGCTGGAAAGATTAGGAGGGCCCCCCAAAGGAGATTGGAAAGAAGTGGCCAATGAGGAAGGAGAAGAATCGAGGAAGAGTTTTATCCTAGAAACCAAGTGAAAAAAAGTGTTTCAAAAAACAGAGAGAGATTGACTATGTCAAATATTGCTGGTCAGCGGAAATGAGGACTATGAATTATTCAATTCAGAAATGTGGAAATCATTGGTTGGCTTGCTGAATTGTTTCAAATGGAGGGACAAACAGGCTTACTCTTAACCTTTGCAGGCTCCATCACAAGAGTATAATTTGAAGTCCATGCACCATGTATCTACATTTTAAAAATTACAAGTCAAAATAGCAAATAGCAGGTATCTTGTAACCACAAGGCAATAAGCATGAGACAAAGGCCAAGAAAATAGCTGAAACATTGGCCCTGATGTAGTCTAGCCATTGAACCAATACCAGAAGCCACCTTCCCCTGCCCCACCACACCCAAGCTTGGCAAGAGAAGAGAAGGACCAGTCCCCATCTTCCCATCATCATGCTGGGAAACATGCAGGGATCTAGCAGTCTTTGGAGCATGTAGTGTGGGTCTCTACTCTTCCTCTTCTTAGAGTGCAAGCATTGAGAACAGCCTTATCAGTGGTATAATACATAAACTGCTTAGCTTTGGGGTTACCAGGTGTCACAGGAGTCTTCTGGGAACAGAGCTGCCTTGAGGTCCATGAGATAGAGGAAGCCATGAGTCCTGTGGGGCACCAAGGTGAGGCATAGCCTCCCCGCTGAGAGAAAGGGGATCTCCAGTCTCAGATACTTTGTTGTTTACAGTGAGCTCCCAGTCATTTTGGGGCAAGCCTGGTCTTGCATTTGAGATTTTCTGTTACTTATAGCTGAATGAATTCTAAATGATTAATAGGCATTCGATAAATATTCATTAAGTAGCTGAATGAATAAGAAGACTTTATTATGATATAATATATAGTCATTAATAAGGGTGAATCACAGCTATAAAAATGATTTTTTTTAAAGATTTTATTTATTTATTTGACAGAGACAGCAAGAGAGGGAACACAGTGGGGGATTGGGAGAGGGAGAAGCAGGCTTCCCACTGAGCAGGGAGCTGGATGCGGGGCTCGATCCCAGTACCCCAGGATCATGTCCTGAGCTGAAGGCAGACGCTTGATGACTGAACCACCCAGGCACCCCTAAAAATGATGTTTATTATGATTTCATTTATGTATGTGTTCATATATATTTATGTATGTATGTATATACATTTAGTACATGTCTAGAATAGGTGTACAGAGAAATATACATATACATATGCACATAAGTCTTCTTTATCCCTTTTCAGTGAGTACAGTTCTTTGCTACTAGCAAATACTTGAATGCTTGTGGAATGATTAAACACTAAAATAGTAGTTTAGAGTCTTGATCTAAGAAGGAGAGTAGGCTCAGATCCTCATAGCAACCATTGGGTTCACTCCAATTTTCAAGCTGTCCAGCCTGCCAAAGACACCTTTCCCTTTAAAGCCCCAAATATTTATCCCAAGGCCTCTTTCCAAATTCCTGCTCAAAGCTGTTATTTTATTTTGCATTCTGTCTACCAGTGTTCATTAAATGCTTCAGGAAGTACTTACTTGTTTTTCAAATCCATTGAGATTTGTGCTTGGCAGGGCCATTTCCAGTGATGGCTCTGGACTACTTTGTTTGCTTTCTACATTCTGCTGCCTCTGAATAGCCCCTCCAATGCTGTTGTGGCCTCCATTCCCAGACCGTAGTTCTCTTTTTCAGAAGTTTCTATTTTAATTCTAGTTAGTTAGCAACAGGGTTATATGAAAGTTTCAGGTGTGCAATATAGTGATTCAACACTTCCATATAACACCTGGTGCTCACTACAAGTGCACTTCTTAATCCCCATCATCTATTTCATCCACCCCCCACCCATCTCCACTCTGGTAACCATCAGTTTATTCTCTGTATTTAAGAGTCTGTTTCTGATTTGCCTCCCTCTTTCTTTCTTTTTTTTTCCCCCACAATTTAATCATTTGTTTAGTTTCTTAAATTCCATGTATGAGTGAAATGATACAGTATTTATCTTCCTCTGACTTGTTTCACTTAGTATTATACTTGCAAATGGCAAGATTTCATTCTTTTTTATGGCTGAGTAATATTCCATCGTGTATATATACCATATCTTCTTTATCCATTGGTGGACATTTGGGCTGCTTTCATAATTTGCCATTGTCAATAATGTTGCTATAAACATAGGGGTGCATGTATCCCTTTGAATTAGGATTTTTGTATTTTTGGGGTAAATAGCCAGTAGTGTGATAGCTGGTCATAAGGTAGTTCTATTTTTAATTTTTTGAGGAATCTCTATACTGTTTTCTCCAGTGGCTGCACTGGTTTGCATTCCCACCAACAGTATAAGAGGGCTCCACTTTCCTCCCCATTTTTGCCAACATCTGTTATTTCCTGAGTTGTTTATTTTAGCCACTCTGACTGGTGTGAGGTGGTGTCTCATTATGGTTTTGACTTGCATTTCCCTGATGGTAAATGATGTTGAGCATCTTTTCATGTGTCTGTTGGTCATCTGTATGTCTTCTTTGGTGAAATGTCTGTTCATGTAAGACCTTAATTCTCATTGCCAATGGACATTGGCCTATGGTTTTAACATAGGTTTCATTAAGGCTTAGGACACCCAAGGAATTACAATGCAGACTAAAACTTAGGACTGCCTCAGTATTCACTGTTTTAGTTCAGGCTTCTTAGTGCGTAGAGAGTGCGCCCTACTGGCCACACTTCTCCTGAGGCCCTGCAGGTTGCTTGGGTAGGGGGGAAGTCAGGGTGGGGGGGGGGAGGGAGGGAGCGAGGCTGAGGGCAGCTTCTCTTTCCCAAACTGGAGAGTCCCCTTCAAATTTCCTTTTCTTTCCCTTTCTCTGTGGGCCATATCAGAGCTCCAAAATTTTCTGTCTAAAGCCTAATCCAAAGGAAGGGAGACAACACAAATAGCCAAACAAACTCCAACAAGCAATGCCACGATTATCCCCAGGCCCTTAGGCCTCAAATGAAGATTGCCTTTTACATCATGACACAGATGGATTATGGATTTAGTCTGGAACATCTGCATTTAGACATTTCATTGCTACCGGGCTTTTCTGAGAACAAAGTCTACCTCTGCATTCTGTCTCCTTTGCCCTAAACAAATACTTTTTGAACGTATACTATGTGCCAGACACTCTACCAAGTATTTGGGATACAGTGGTATGTAACAGAAACATCCCCTGTACTCACAGAACTTAACAGTCTTACAATTAAAAGCCTGAACACAGTAATTCTTTCTAGAAAAAAATGAGAGAGTTGGTCCCAAGAATCAAGACCAGTTTCTACTCTAAAATACAGAAGCTACTTACTATCCTCTTAATAAATTTACCAACTTCTCTGCTCAGGTCCAGACACCATCTCTAGCAGTAGAAAATGGTGTCTTGATACATTAATAATGAAAAATGTTTGTGAGGTAAATCTCAGAATTGTGTCAGTAGTATATAACTTAGCCTAAGTATTTTTCTAATCCAGGCTCCAAAGAGAGAATGTATCACAACCACTTGTGAACTCACAAGCACACACACAACACACACCACATTTACACCATATACATACACACAAACCATCTCCCTTCCACCCCATCTGCTCCCCCTGCTCAAAAGGGCCATATTGCTGAAGTTTCAAAAGGGAGTATTTGACTTGGGGTAGGGGTGGGGGAGTAGAGGCAGGGAATCTGTTATGTTAAAAAAAGTGACTAGAAATCCTAATCATCTATCAGATTTGGACTCTAATCCAGTAGAAAGATCAGTTGATTGGAAATTTGGAGAACTGGTTTAGAGGAATGGTGACCATGTTCCCTGTAGTAATCTACAGGGCATGGGAAAGCCATGCCCCCTTGAGATCCCATTTCTCCATAATTGTACTGCTCTCCCCACCATGACCTGCAATTGAATTATAATTACAATTGCTTTCTCCCAGTATAGAACCTTGCCTGTATTCCCCAGACCACATTCACATGAGCCTTGGTGGAGGTAAGTGTCCTTTCACTGAAGGCCCTAGAAAATCTTACATATAGCACAGGAATGCCAGCACAGGAATTCCAGAGATTGTGATTTTATGTAAATTGCATAGTTCTGCATTTGCTAGAATGTAAGTAAGCTCTTATAGACTTCTCCTTCAAATTTCCAGTTGGTATTTCTTCCCTATCTTTGGCAAAGGTCAACTCTGGCCATAGGAAGAAGAGTTTCTATCCCTTGATACATTCTCTTTGTCAAGCAAATTCCAAGTCCTGTGGATTTATCTGGATTCTAATGAGTCTCACCTCTCCCCAGACTTTGGTCCCAAAAGCAGGAGAGAGAGAGTCAGATTCAGACCTTTTCTATTTCTAACAAAAGCCTAAAAATCAGGCACACATTGCCAAAACTAGGGCCTTATTTTTTTGCCCAGAGACAACATATTAAGAAAGTGCAGTCCTGTTTTATATATGTCTTGGATCAAATTCTTGGCCTAAAAATAACCCTGGCATGAACGGGTTATGGAGCATCTGATTCCTTTATGGGCCTGGCTTATTTCAAGAATCACCTCATTAGCTGTCCGTGACTCTATCTTAGCCATCTTGATGGCACCAGCTTCACTTAAATTACTTTTGATTTTTTAATTAAAAATATTTTAATTACAATTATAGAAGATGATATAACAGATGGTTATTTTTCCATTACCTGGATCTAATAGTTCTTTCAGTCTGCCCTCTTTTTTGGTAAAAACAACTGTAGATACAGCTAAAGAAATCTCCATCCTAAACCCTTTCCACTCCCTGAGTCCCAGCAGAGTTACTATCCCCAAAATGTTGTGAATGTACAAGTTTATTATTTATACTATGTGTGTTCTGTATCCTAATAAACAATATCTAAAGTTGTTTTGTGTCTTAAAGTTTATATAAATAATAAACAGGGTTAAATTTGATGAGATCTCCATGAATTATGATTAATATATTTCTAAAGCATAATGTTTAATTTAAAAATTTTCTGCTTATTAAAAGAAGCAGGAGAATAGTCTTGATTTTTTTCATCATATGGAGTGCTGTTCATTCATTTAAATGGGACCAGACAATAGTAATGAAAACCATTTTTTAAAACAAATGAAGAGGCCGCTGGGTGGCTCAATTGGTTAAGGTCCCTGGGATCGAGTCCCACATTGGGCTCTCTGCTCAGCGGGGAGCCTGCTTCCCTCTCTCCCTCTGCCTGCCGCTCCCCCTGCTTGTGCATTCGCTTGCTTGCTCTCTCTCTGTCAAATAAATAAATAAAATCTTTTAAAAAATAAAACAAATTCACACCCAATATTATATTTGTATATTTAAAAACTATTGGATGCAAGGGGGAAAAAAATCTATCCTCAACAGCGAAGAAGAAAAATGTGCTTTTCCTTGCTGTCAAAGAACTGATGACATGGTTAAGACCTGATGACAGCTGTAGACAATTGGGGAAGCACTTCAGCAGAAAGTGCCTCATAAGATAGCAAATACGGATTTGAGTTTGGGAAATCCAAAAGGCATATTTGGAAAAACCCATCATCATGGAGCAGTTTACAGTTGTTTCATGATCTTATTAGATTACAAAACATGAAGCAGAATAGATTAACAAATTTAGTCTTTACTTTGCCACTGGGAAAACTTAACAGAAATTTAGACAATGAGAATTTTTTTAATGTAAAAATGTAGATAAAATAATGCTGCAATACTTTAGAAATACATGAGGAATGAGAAGACTTGACCAATGGTTTGAGTTCATTCTGTTTCCTCTTCATTTTTTTAATTTCAAAATCTGTGTATTTTTCATACAAAATGTAGAAGACATAGAAAATCATGAAGAGGAAATAAATTGCTCACAATTCTTTCACCCTGAAATAATCACCATTAACATTTTTTTCAATTGACGTATTGTGAGCATTTACTTATGTAATTATTCTTGTGTAACCTCATTTTCTTTCATAGTTTTAAAATCATATAATATATGCTTATTATAAAATATTCAAGCAACACACACATACTTGCATTAAAAAGTCTGTTCTTGACTACCACTTCCCATGCAAATTTCACTCCACTGTTTCAAACACTTTATGTTTCCATGCAAACATTTTTAAAACAATGGTTTTCCTATTATACTCTTCTCTTTTTCATTTGTTTACTGAATAATTGTGGCAGACTGTTATAGTGGTGACCCCCAATGAACCATACTTCCTGGAATCCACACCTTTGTGTAGTCCTCTCTCACATTGTGTCTAGGTTTGGCCAGTGCCTGGCTTTGGCTAATGGGACATTAGCAGGCCTGAAGCAAGCAGGGGCTTAATAAGAACTTCCACAGTGTGGCTTGACCTCTTAGATCACTTCCTCTTGGAACCCAGCTTCCATTCTGTAAGGAAGCTGGTCTAGCCTTGTAGATAAAGAGAAGCTTTATGGAAGAGAATTGAGGTTCTCTAGGAGACAGCCAGCAGCAAATGACAGATTTGTGAGTGAGGTCTTGGATGTTCCAGCCCCATTTACCTGCCAGCTGAATGCAGCACTCTATGAGTGGCCCTAGCCAACACCAGAAGGAACAGGAGAATACCTCCAGTCAATCCACAGCATCTTGAGAAATAATAAATAATTGCTTTATATTTGAGTGTTTTGTTATATAGCAATGATATGATAATATACCAGTTCATTTTCATTCATCTCCTTTTTCATTTCCACTTAGTATGCAATTATGTGAAAATACAACCATTTATTTAGTTCTTGATAGATTTTTTTGCTTGTTTGTACCAACAATATGGCAATGGACATCATAATTAACACTAAGGCAAATATCTTGATATACAAACTTTCACGTATACCTCTGAATATGTCCTTAGAACAAATTCCTAGATACCTCTGAATCAAAGACTAGTCTGTTTTTAAGGCTATTGATAGATTTTGCCAAATTGCTCTCAAAAAGAGGTGAGATATCTTTATTTTTCAGAAAAAATGAAGATAAGAAAGGCCACATTTAATCATTGACAATCAGCTTGGAATCTGGCCTGTTTGCCTTAATTAATTACTTGGATTGAGGAGGTGGAACATAATTGTGGATAAACAAACAAATTTCTTTTAATATCTTTTGGAATGAGGATCCATCCAGATTCAAGCATTGTTGGAGTTGAAATTTCTATTTGGTAATGTCTGTTTAAAAAGTTGAAAGGAGAGAAGGGTTATGAATTTGACCTCTTTCAAAATAATTTTTTCAATATCTAGTTTAGTTGAAGATGTACATACCTTTTGTTCCAGAAATTTTGCTTCTAAGTATAGCCTAGGGAAATTCTCATGTCTGAACACACATGAATTTTGAAAAGTATTTTTTGTAATGGCAAAGTAATCCTGTTTGTCAGTAGGAAAATGGCTATATGGCTCTATATTGATACAACAGAATCGTGCAGTGCAAATGTTATTATAGAACCTTCTATATCAACATAGGTGAATCTCGCAAACATAATGATCATTGAAGAGAGAAAGAGAAAGAAAGAAAAAGCAAGTTGCAGAAGTATTCATACTGTGTGAATGATTTACCTTTAGTTTTGGAAAGATGAAAAACTATGATATATGTTGTCTAGGAATGCCTACAGATGGAGTAAAAGTATAAAACATATGGGAATAAGCATCAAATTCAGAGTAGTAGTTATTCTATGAGGGAGTAAGTGTCATGTGATCAGAGATCAGTTCTCAGAGGCTTCTAAAGTTTTGGTAATGTGGTATTTCTTTTTTTCATGAATATGATATTAATATTTTATAATACAGCATGGCAAATCTAGACTTCAGATAAAAGGAAAACTTTACACATCCCAGTGCCTTTAGCATATTCTATGCAAATACTGTTTAGAATAAAAATTCTAATTTCACATGAAGAAGATTGATGATGCATACCTATTGTGGTTTAATCACTGTATACCCCAGAAGGCATTGACAGTTGTCCCATGGAAGCTATTACAGTTGCTGTCCAAGGTTAAATGAAATTTCAGTTTGTCAGAGTAGCATTGAGGAAATAAGGGAATTTGTTCATGGCTCTTGATTAATGCCAAGTATGGTCCATACAAGGGGGTTCATTAAGCTATACATCATGTGGGTAATTTCACATGTCATTGTGCTTGCTTTCTGCTTTGAGTGTGCATGGCCCTGAGTTTCAAAGTTGTATCTCTGATGCCACTGAGTTCTGCACAAAAACATCCCTCTGTTTTGTTGTGTATTTTCTGTTATACATACTTTTTAAAGACATGTTACATGTCTTTAAATTATTTATAAATATATAAATTATATAAATTATTTAATGTGTTTTGGGACAAAAAATATGTCTGGCTTTTTAATGGGTTCTTCTCACACTATATGCAATAAAACTTATTAGGAAACTCTTTTCCTTTTGAATTTTTCTTTTCCTCTAATCATATTTCTGTCTTCAAATCTGATGTGACTGAGGCTATTTCTCAAGTTGGGAGGTAGGTACCTGGCTATATGTTTTATTATTTTACACACATTTTTCTGTGTTTTAAATATTTTGTATGTACACATTTTTAAAGACTGTGTTAGGGGGTGGGTAATGCAGAGGTGGCAGATGTCTCTTCTGTGGTGTAGTATTTCTTCATGCTGAGATGGGGAAAGTAACAGGTGATAGCTGGGGAATTCCCAGTCATATGTACAATCAATCCGTTGGTGGCTGGTCCCTGCTGACTGGCAGAGGAATCCCCAGTATTTTGGAAATATTTAGAATATCAAGAAAGTTTTCCAGTGGATAGGGCCTTTTCTCACTTCCTTTAAAGTACTTCCTATTATCTCTATCATGACAATACATTTTTGGCTCAGTTGGGGAAATAATCTATTGTTCATGTCTTTACCCATTGAAGGGTCAATCCTTCACCTTCCTATATAAGGAAGTGATAGAAGGTAGTATGGTGTAATGGACACGGAACATGAATTGTGAAGACAGACCATCTTAAAATCAGATCCTGACTTCTCATGCTGCAAGCTGTATCAACTTGGGCAAGGGTTAAGTTACTCAATTTTGCTGATTTATTGTGAAAATCAAATGAAATGTCCTCTATAAAGTGCCTGACACACAGGGGCTCAGTCATATCCTACTTTTTCTCATAAGACATTTACAATTTCAGGGCACCTGGGTGGCTCAGTCAGTTAAGCATCTGCCTTTGGCTCAGGTAATGATCTCAGGGTCCTGCGATAAAGCCCCATGTCTGGCTCCCTGTGGGGTGTCTGCTTCTCCCTCTCTCCCTCTGCTGCTCTCCACCCCTCCTCCCCCGCGTTGTGCGCTCTCTCTCAAATAAAGAAATAAAATCCTTAAAAAAAAATCTACAATTTCTGCATCATTCTAATGATACCTGGAACCATAGAATAGAATGGCTAAACATTAAAATAGTATGCTGAGTCAATTAAGCTACTCTTTGTTGAGTGAGCTGTTACTTACCAAAGCTAAGGACTTTCCCCTTATTTGTAATTGTACAATAGAGGGTTCTTTATTTATATTAGAAGAAATGAGTGCATGTTTTGGTATTTGTACTATCTATTTGCAAATTGGTGTTTATGATGAAGATTTCTTTTAACTGGAAAAATTATAGCATTTAAATCCATTAGAATTTTAGATTTTAAGTGGTCTTTAGAGGCCATTCTGAACCTGGTTTGGACCTATGAGAGGGAGGGTGATCCCTAGGGCCTTCTCACAAAAAGGTTTGATTGATTCATCACCCAACAGCCTCCTTTTCCTGCCTTCCCTTTCCTAACTGAGGGACTCCTAGAGATTTCATTCTGTAGTCAGTATACCTGCTATTCTCTTCCTCATCTTGCTGTGGTTTTAAGATTCAAGGAAAGAAAAGTTACTCTTCTTTGGGAGGAATTTAGACTCCTTACCTCATCTAAACCTCCTCAGCTTCTGTATCACAGTTTGGTCATTGTGTTTTGCCCTTCACAGCTGCTGTTCTGCTTTGACCCCCATTACAAACTTGTTTGATTTTAATTAATTGCCTCTTCTAGGAAGAACTGGATAAATAGAAGTTTAAAAGAACCCAAAGAAGGTTAAGCTTCTTTTGTCTTGACAAATTTGGATGACAATGAAGTTGAATTAACTGACCCTTTACATGAACAGTGAACTTACACCAACAGAACCGTTAAGGCACAGATGTCAACTGAGATAAGGTAGAAGAGAAAGCACCAAAAACAAGACACTAATCAGATACAAACAAAATTCCATTATTTTGATTGCCTTTCCAAAAATTCTGGAAGGCTAGCTCAATCCTATCTGGCTTATAAGCAAAAGAAATATATGTTAACATCTCATGGTACACACTTTTTCCATTTCTGTATCCTCTGGTTAGGATATCATTTGTAATCTATGTTTTCATTCTTCCTTGTTATTCTTTAAATTTTATTTGATTCGCTAATGCTATGTTTTCCATTTATGGTAAAAATTCCAGAGAAGGAAACTAATCAGCAGATGAAATGAAAGCAAAATGGAAAGAAGGAATGACATATGTGGCCCATTCAGCAAACTAATAACTAAAAGTTCCACATATTTAATGTCAGAAAACAGTTGGTTTCATACTAAATACCTTTTTTTAAAAAATGAAGATAACTATTTTAAGTACATTATTAGAAATATTTGTTCAATATATCTTGAATAAATGCATCTCTTTCACAATATAAACTTCAGTAAAATGTTTTCTTTTTTTTTAAAGATTTTATTTATTTGAGAGAGAGCGACAGAAAGCATGAGCAGAGGGAGGGGCAGAGGGAGAGGGACAAGCAGACTCCCTGCTGAGCGGGGAGCCAGACTTGGGACTCCATCCCAGGACCCTGAGATTATGACCTGAGCAGAAATCAAGAGTTGGATACTTAACTGACTGAGCCACCCAGGCACTCCTCAATGAAATGTTTTCTTGACTCCAGGGAGTATTTATGAACTGAAGTTTCTCTTTAGAGCTTACTCTAGTGTAGCCACTACCCTAAATGGGCTAAGATGATTATGGTTTTAGAACTCAGGTCTACTTTTCACAGATCTTCTCTTTCTCCTTAGCCTTCTCTCTGATATTAATAAATGTTTCCCAATTTGCAGAGACTAAAAAGAGACATGTAACATTTATGATAATTTACGATATATAACATATGATGGAATATTATTAAAATTGATTAGTTACAGACTAATATTTACCAAGTAGAAATGCTCCTGATGAAATAAAAAGTAGGAAAAGTATATAAAAATAGTGTATGGACTTTGATATCAGTTGAAGAAAACAAAAATACATATAGGCATAGAAAAACAGAAAACAAAGCAAAAAGTGGATAATACTTAATGTTGGTATTACTGGAGATTTCAATAGTTTCTTTTCTTTCATTTTTTCAAATTTTCTAATATCTATGTTATATATCTACTGTATGTGTCCTGAGATATGTATACATATACTTTAAAGAAACAGGTAGCTCACATCCACATACTGCGACTGTTACGACTACTACTGCTACCACAACTACTACTAACTAACCCTGACACAGTTACTACTTTTCTTAGCACCTTGCATAGGTTAACTCAACAGCCTGCTGGAGACAGTCCTCCATAGGTCTCTTGTACTGCGAAGCATCTTGCCAAGAATGCAAGACCCTGACAGCTCTTTACCTGGGTCACTTTTCAGGATAGTGTTTGCCGTGACAACCTTGGGGATGAGATAATATCCTGCTCTCAGACAAAGAGTAGGCTTGCTTACAGCCTTCCATAAAACAGCAACCCCCCAGGCCAGCATTCCTCTTCTGTAACACAGTACACTCTTGTGTGCAGGCATCAATCTAGGCAAACCTGCGGTGCCACTGGGCACTTGGATTCAGGGAACTGACCAAGAAGTGCTGATACTCTGGCTACTGCTTTTGCTGTAGGTAATAAAGCCTTTTGTTTCTGATCCAGGAATCTTGTATCTTTTGTCAGTGTACGTGAAATTGTGGCAAGTTAATTTGTTAGCTTGCAAGTAAGGTAAAATCTAAGAGTTTTCATAGTTCTTGACAAAATTGCATTATTATTCCCATTAGATAGATGAGGAAAGAGAGACACAGAGGTTAAGTGAGTGGCTTGAGTTTATATAGCCAGTAATTGGTGGAGTTAGATGTGAAACCTGGTAGACAAGTTCCAGTGTCCAGGCTCTTAATAGTCCATATACTGTTACTGTATAGCAGCTGAAACTAGGTACCTTGGGAGTTCAAATGTCTACTAGCTGCCCCAGATCCTGCAAAACTGAGATTCCTAAGAGTTGCCATATGATGATGCTTCTTTATTTGCGAATGTATAAATGTGGCAAATTGTCACCGTGAAAGCCTGGGATGGCATGTCATAAGGTCCCTCTATTCCTGTAAGATAAACTAAATGTAAAAACAAAGGGGTGGGATAAAAACAGAAACTGGTTAGCCTGGTGATGGGTATTAAAGAGGGCACATTCTGCGTGGAGCACTGGGTGTTATGCACAAACAATGAATCATGGAACACTACATCAGGAACTAATGATGCAATGTATGGTGATTAACATAACAATAAAAAAATTTTTAAAAAAGCAGAAACTGTTCTATCACCTTTATGTTCTGTGTTATATTATTGTATGCTTGCCATTTTGTGTATCTCTGGTAGTGACTAAAAGGAGCCCTCCTCAAAAAAAAAGGAAAAGTTATGTCTGGATCTTATCACTGTCAGTTATCTTGGTTATCAGATATGGAGGTGGGTCTCTTTATCACTTCAAAGCAGTCACTAGGTTGAATTTCAGAGCTTGACTCTGCATGAATCTCCAGTTGTGCTTGGATCCAGAGCTGCTGTATTATATAATTCTTAAAGGTGCCATTGACATGCACATAATATGAATGGTCCTTTCTAGAGTGTGTGATATGGAGTTATGTGAACGTTGAAGCAGTCCACAAAGAGGGACATCCCTGGCCTTAAAAAAGAGAAAACCAGTGTAAGCAATATAAAATTTTTAATATCTGTTGACTTTGAAGTAAAAGGATTTTGTTTGAAAGCACTTCTGAGTGACCTCTTTTAGATTTCTTTCTCCCTGTGTTTGATTTTCAGATTAAAAATTGCCATACAATACAAGCTATTCCTATTAAAATATTATAGGCGGATCCTGATTTATTGAGTCTGGGGAGGGGGTTGAGATGCTACATTTTGGTTAAGTTCCCAGGGGGTGTCACTGTCACTGGTCCAAGGATCCATAGTGGATAGCAACATCAGCACTTGACAGACTTATCTGATGGTAAAAATCATCTAGGCAGCTAATGTTTAAAAAAGCTTTCAGGCCCCACCCTTAGAGATTCTAATTAGGTGGCTCTGGAAGATAGCTTAAGCTTTTTTAAATAAAGCAACCCAGGTGAGTTATCATCAGGAAAGTTTGGGTATGCTGTTCTAAATCAGTGATTACCAGATCTGGCTGTGCTTTACTGTCATAACAGAGCTTGTTTAAAAAATGAAGAGATGCCTATAACTGGGAATTAGGCCCAAGTATCTGTTAGAGGCCTAAGAAATTGTTACTTCCTTGAGAGCAGGAACCAAAGATTTTTTGTTCCTTGCAGTATCTAAAGAACTTAGCACAGAGTCTGACAAAGTGAATACTCATAGAATATTTTCCAATTGCCTAATTCTAGGCTCCCCACAATCTAGCCCTAGATTAGTCAGAGCTCTTGTGATTTCAAGTGACAAAAACTCATCCTAAACCAGATTATGCCAAACAAGGGAATTTTGGGGGTTAACAAAACAGAACAGTCTAGGGTTGTTCTGATTCTGGACATAGTTGGATTCAAATGTTTAAACAGTATTATCCGCTTTCAAATTTTCTGCCCTCCCTCTTCCTCCCTCCCCCCCTTTCCTTCCTTCCTTCCTTCCTTCCTTCCTTCCTTCCTTCCTTCCTTCCTTCCTTCCTTCCTTCCTTCCTTCCGTCTCTCCCTCCCTCTTTTTCTTTCCTCCCTCTCTCCCTTCCTCCCCTCTTCTCTTTCTCTTTCCTTCGCTGTCTTTATGTCTTTGCCTACTCTGTTGTTGGTTTTTTTTTCCTATTTCGATGCTAATTTCTTTTGCATTTTCAGTAGGATTCTCTACGTGGAAGATGTCCAGGGGCATCTCCAGGTCTACATGCTCCTTAAATCTTAAATGTCAATGGAAGAGAGAACCTCTTTCCCTGATAGTGCCAACAAAATGCTCGGAAGGAATCTAACTAGCCTATTCCTCTGTGTGTGTGTGTGTGTGTGTGTGTGTGTGTGTGTGTGTGTATTTGGGGAAGGGGATACTTTCATTACTGAAACCTGGAGTTGATTCTACCCAAACCATATAGGTTGAGGAAGATGAATGGAAAAGGGGGAGGGGAAGTCATTCAAACTTGGGAGTGGTAACGTGCAGGAAAATAGATGTCTACTCTAGGCTCAAATCTGTATTTCCAGCCTCATTGTTTGGAATATTACTCAGTGGTGAATGACACACCCTTAACTAGTTGCTTATCTGTGACTATTCTGCATCTATCCCTTTTCCTAAGGTATTCTCTTAGTTCAAGATTCCTTAACATTGTCCCCTATTACTGCCAACTTATTGTAGTTATTCATGTTATTGTTCAATTAAAATGATCTTTCTCTCTGAAGACTTCTTTGGAAGTTGTGGTAAAAAATAAATAACATGAAATGTATCATCTTAATCATTTCTAAGTATACAGTTCAGTAGCAATAAGTATATTCACAATGTTGTGAAACAACAATCTGCAGAACTTTTTCATCTTGCAAAACTAAAACTCTATACCCATTAAATAACTCCCCATTTTCTCCTCCCTTTCATTGTCTGGAAACCACCATCCTACTTTCTGTTTCTATGAATCAGACTACTATAGATTCCTCATCTATGTGGAATCATATGGTGCTTGTGTTTTTATAACTGACTTATTTTGTTTAGCATAATGTCTTCAAGGTTCATTGATGTTGTAGCTTGTGGCAGAATTTCTTTCCATTTCAAGACCGAATAATATTCCATTTTTTGTACATACCACATTTTGCTTATCTATTCATCTGTTGATGGACACTTGGGTTGCTACCCCCTCTTGGCTTTTGTGAATAGTGCTGCTATAATATAGGTATATGTGAAGCCTTCTTAAATCCCTCCTTCCTCTTCTCTTTCCTCTGAGGAATGAATTTCTCCCATTCTTATAAAAATATTGGTTCTTCCCATGCCATAATCCCATCCTACCCATGCCACTCTGCACTCCATGGTACACTGATAACTTTCAAGGTGAGGCAGGTATGGGATTTGAATACCATCTGTATTGCTTTTGATATATACATGGACATCCGTTTTTATAGATGCCTCACTAGTTACAAGATTCCAGAAAAGAGCACTGCTCCAATTATGTAAAAGGACAAATGTTTAAGCCTGTCACAATTACTTCTCCATGTTGCGTGTTAAAGTAGAACATCTGATGTGTGAGATTGCATGTGTATATGTGTGTTTTAAAGCATTTGATTAACGAACTTCATGTTTTTGTTCAAATTAATTGCCATAACTGACTTTCTGAAGAAAAATCACAGTTTACCCATATCATTTACCCAGTAGTTCCCAGAAATATATTACCAGAGAAATACAAACCCCATGCATGAAAAGGCATATCCTTTTGCATGGGCATTAATAGTTTTGTATAGTTTTAGTGCTAATGACTCCATTTGAAAGTTTTGACAGCTATCTGAAACTGCACATAAGGTAAATCCTTAAAATGTTGTAATTGCTTCTCCAGTCTTTCTTGCTTTTAAAAGCTGATTTCGATCTTGATATTTTTCCATAAATATGTTATTATAAAGGAGAGAAACAAAAATAATACTGCTTGAGATTTTCTTCCTCTGGCTTCCCCCCCCCCATATCTTTCTCCTTCTCTAAAAAAAAATAAGCATTTTTTACAATAGCCAAGTTATGGAAGCAACCTAAATGTTCACTCATAGAGGAATGAATAAAGAAGATGTGGTTTATATACACAGTGGAATATTACTCAGCCATAAAAAGAATACCTTGCTATTTATGACAACATGGTTGGAGCTAGAGGGTATTATGCTAAGTGAAGTAAGTCAGACTGAGAAAGACAAATACCGTATGATTTCACTTATCTGTGGAATCTAAAAAACAAAACAAATGAACAAACAAAGCAGAAACAAACCCATAAATACAGAGGACAAACTGGTGGTTGCCAGAGGTGAGGAGTTTGGAGGGTTGGAAAAAATGGGTGAAGGGTAGCGGAAGGTACAGGCTTCCAGTTATGGAATGAATGTCATGGGGATGAAAGGTACAGCATAGGGAATATAGTCAATGGTATTGTCATTGCATTGTATGGTGATAGATGGTAACTACATTTGTAGTGAGCATAGCATAATGTATAGAGATGCCAAATCACTCTGTTGTATACCTGAAACTAACATAATGTGTGTAAACTATACTCCAGTAAAAAGAAATTCAGATAGCATGTGTTAGCAACTGACAGAGAACATAAGGTAAGGCTTCAATTGTGTCCTCATCAGAAAGGAGTGTCTATCTAGTGCCCATCAAATGTCTGCCTGAGAAAAAGGATATGTATAGATAATCATTCTTGGCATAAACAACTTACCTTCAGATAAGCTCCATGAGGGCAGGGGCTTTTATGAATTGCTCAGTGTTCTGTCCCCAGAAACTAGAACAGCAGCTGTTCAGAAAGTATCTGAACATAAAGAGTTATTGAATAAATGAATACAGTCAAGGGTCCTGTATTTCTCCCTGGATAAATATCACTCCCAGGACAACCATGATCTAGTCCTTTCAGTTTAGTTCATAAGTGATTCCCAAATATGCCCACAGCTCTTCATATTGACAACTGCCAACTACAATAGGCTCTCTACTTATTCTTTTCTCCACTCTGATTCCCACTGTGGTGGCCAGACCCCAAAGATGTCTATGTCTTAATCTCTGGAAATGTGACTATGTTAGGTTATAAGGCAAAGGAGAATTAAGGTTTCAGATGGAATTGTGGTTTCTAATTAGCTGACCTTGAGATGAGGGAGATTATCCTGGATGATCTGGGTGGGCACACTGTAATCAAAAGGATCTTTGAGTGTGGAAGAGGGATGCAGAAGAATCAGTAACAGAGAGGGTTGTGATGTGAGAAAGACTAGACTGGCCATTGATAGCTTTGAAGGTGGAAAGGAGCCATGAGTCAAGGAAAGTGGGCAGCTTTTCTAGAGGATTCTAAGCAGTAAAAAGCAAGGAAACAGATTTATCCTAGAGCCTTCAGAAAGGAATATACCCCCATCAGCAACTTGATTTTGCCCCAGTGAGACCCATTATAGACTTCAGAACAATAGAACCTTAAGATAAAACATTTGCATGGTTTAAGTCACTAAGTTTGTGGTAACTTGTTGTATCAGTCCTAGAGAACTAATATATCCTCCAAATGAATCTCATTAGCAGCAACTTCTCATTCAGCGCCTTGTGTAAAACACTGGATTTTCCTATTACTCCTAAGATGAAGACCATGTTGCTTAAAGTAATCTACAAAGCCTTGCTTGGGCTGGCTTTCCCTAACTCTATAGTCTCATCTTCCAAGTTTGCCCTCAGCATCTGTCTTCACCACTCTAGCACTAGCCTTCTTGGCTTTCTGTGGTCCCTTCTAACACCAGTTCTGTTGCCCCTGTCTGCTTTGGTTGGCTAGCTCCTACTCTCCCTTCAACCCTTAAAAAATAATCTCTTCCTCAAGAAGTGTCTCTTATCTCTATAATCAGGTCAGTTTCCACTATTAGGAGTTTTGGTAACACTGGAGAGTGAGCCTCTTATATGCAATGATCAAAAGTGTGATTTCACATTTATTCATTTGATTCTTTGATTAAAGTCTGCAATCTCTGTAGGGTCTGTCCTCCCGTGTCATAATATTTTTTATGTCTAACATAATGCCTGGCACACAGTAGGGACTCAGTAAATACTTGTTGAATAAAGGAATGAATGAATGAATGATGTTAGACTACCAGAAAGCGGGGTCCCATGTTGGCCGTGCTCTTTATGGAATCACTCTAATGGAGAGAGGCATGTTAATATTACCTGTTATCAAGAATACTGTTGAAAACAGCTCCATGAAATATTATAATTCTGTTTCCTATAGGGCTATTGGTGAGGATTTTTTTTCATCATATTACTCAGTTTTCTATGTACCAAGTAGTGAAAATAATTTATTTTTCATCCTGTTTTGGAATAACTTTGCTTTCCCAGAGAGAGTAATCTGTTTTCTTTCTTTTATAAGTGAACAGTAGGGGTACAGATTAAACACATGACCTTCAAGATTATAACACACATAACAAAGCTCCTGGGAGAATTGACAGCTGATGACTTGCAGTGACGGCCCTTCCCGCTCACCCTCAATTGCCCTCTGCTGAAGAGAGCCACCTGGCCCAACATTACCCCACTTCCCAGGAATAACCTGCATCAGTGATGGCCCAATCTGGGGGTGGGTGGGTGAGAGGTGTAAAGGCTGTATTATCCAATTGGAATAACTCCGCAGAGCTGCCCCAGCTTCAGTGCTCTCCAAAGGGGAGACTTTGGTGGCTTCATAGTTCAACTCCTCTCTCTTTCCATTGGACTTCCTTTGCCCTCCCCCATAGGTGCTAATCTCAAGAACCTCCCCTCAGTAAACTTCCTAAATACAAAGATGTCTCCTTCCTAAAAACCTGACTTAAGACCTTCTCTTTCTCCAACATGAGAATTGAATGATTTTACTTCACCTGGAAACTCAGAAACCCAACTAAAGTAGCTAAGGTGACTTATATAATCTACATATTAACAGATTTGGTCTAGGTTATCTATTTGCATGCCTGTTTGTCCAGTCTCTTTTTATTCGTATTATATAATCATTTTTATGGGTATACTCTGATTTTAAAGTGTCCCAACTTTAAAGTGGTGAACAAGGCAGGATTTCAATGAGTAAACAAACCAAATAAATAGGAATAATAGTCTGTTTAGGAGATAAAATAAATACTAAGCACAGAAATTTAGTTTTACCTAGGATGTGTTGAAATTTCTTACACTAAAGGGAGATAGATATGCCCAAATATTGGGCATCTTGTTTTTCCTCTGGTGTTCTTCCATTAGGGTACAGTTATATGACCATTTGAAATAAAAGTTAGCTGGACAGAAAAAGGAGCTGTGAGTGTATTTGCCTTTTCTTTAAAATTTACTTTATGCCTAAGAAGCAAGCTGGGAGAAAAGAAAATGAAAGTCAGGAGGCAAATGGTCACTGGTTCAGTCAACCTTCTACAGTTTCCTCCTTTTAGGCAGTTGTCCTTAAATAACCTTTATCATGTCTTGATTCTGTACTACTTCAAGCCATTTATCTCCTGGGAAATGAACCAACGTGCAATGTTAAATTTCTCCTATAAAGTGGGTATGACTCTGCTTCTCAGTTCCTCATTTTCCAAATCCTTGTAACCAAAGTTACCAAACAGAAATAGCGTGAGAATTAAATAACAGAAACATTTCCTGATACAGTCGTTCAATTCATTTACATGCATCTCATAGGTTCATCGTTTTTAGGGAGTAGGAATCAAAGCTTTTGACCTTGTGTTTTGGCTTGGGTAAGTGAACTATGTACTCTGCTAACTTTCCTGATAGAGTACTCCTTGTACCCATATCAAAGACATTTACATTTTCTGATCCTATTTCCTCATGGTAAGGTTTTCTGATCCTATTTCCTCATTTGAAATTTATCTCAAAAAGTGAAATAAAAAACATGAACTTCTTTGATAAAGTTGGGGGAAATGTTAGGATCTCTTTTTTACTGATAGTTAAGGTCTTCCTTAGGAACACTACATCCCTTAACAAGGGATTACATAACTTAAGGAACATTGAATCTAGTGCATTTCCCATTAATGTCAAATTACTTCATACAGTCAGGAATCTGTATATGATGTTTAATGTAGACCTCAAAGACTATTGTAACTTGAATGCTAACCTTGGTAATATCTGAGTGTCCTAGCAGAGAAAAGAGATGGAGTGATTCTAGAGGTTTATTAGACTATTTGCTAACCTGTTTACTCTATATTATGAATACCAATTAAGATCTACTTATAAAAATAATAGAAAATACAATTAAAAATATAGTGAAAACTGCCAGGCAGTTAAAGAAGAATTCTTCCTTTAAAATAGAACTCAGGGGAACCTGGGTGGCTCAGTCAGTTAACTGTCTGCCTTCAGCTCAGGTCATGATCTCAGGGTCCTGGGATTGAGCCCTATGTTGGACTCCCTGCTCTGCGGGGAGCCTGCTTCTCCCTGTCCCTCTGCTGCTCCCCCTGCTTGTGCTCTCTCGCTTGCTCTCTTTTTCTCTCTCTTAAATAAATAAATAAATAAATATCTTGAAAATAGAAGATCTAAGAGGGTACCTGGGTGGCTCAGTCAGTTAAGGCTCGGACTGTTGGTTTTGGCTTAGGTCATGATCTCAGGGGTCATGGGATTAAGCCCTGCGTTGGGCTCTGTACTCAGTGTGGAGTCTGCTTGAGATTCTCTGTCTTCCTCTTCCACTGCTTGTGTGCCCACGCTCTCTCTCTAAAATAAATGGATAAATACTGAAAAATAAAAATAAAATAAAATAGAACTGACTATTAAGTTAGCAAAAGAGTGCTAAGTCATCAGAAAAATCTGCTTTTCGAATCAGTTTATTCTGATAATCATCCTAAAATATGTGGCTTCTTTTAGGAGTAAAGTCTTTATAAAAAGAAATAAATTTGGGGGAGATTAAGATAGTTATTTAGCAAAGTTAAGATGGTGTTCAGAAACATGGCTTGGAGAAATGAATCCTGATTTTTGAACATCCTTCCACCCCCTAGCAAGAGAACAGGGAAAAGTGATGGTAAAAGTTGTGACCTCCTTAACCTAATTATACTTGTTAAAAAACACTGACTCAATCTTACAATTTGGCTATAAAATCACTAAGTGGACTCAGTAATAGAGGATAGAAAGCAAAAAAGAAAAGATTAGAAGAACTTAGAAGAATGTAATTAGAATGTGATGTGACTTCAATTAAAAAAGGACTGCAGTGGATTCTGACCTTAACTAGGCCCAACTTCACAGATTAGGAGCCCAGGCCTCCATAAGACTGCCCTCATTTCAGACATCAAATGCAAGGAGACCATAGACCACCCTCACTTCTGACCAGTTAGCTGTGAATTTAGAGGTTCCCACTACCTTGTCAGGTGTGATAATTTGTTGAAATGACTCACAGAACTCAGGAAAATGCTATACTAATGATTATAGTTTTAATATAGCAAAAGATACAAATTACATCCAACCAAAGAGAGAGATGCATCATGGGGTGAGGTTTGGGAGGGTTCACAAAGCTTCAATTTTCCTCTCCCCATAGAGTGAGGACAGGTTACTTTCCCAGCACATCAGCGTATGACAGTGCATGTATTGCCAATCAGGGAGTTCAACTCAGCTTTGCTGTCCAGAATTTTCCACATAATTGAACTCAGTCTCCAGTCCTTCTCTCCTCCTCAGAGGTTGAGCTGTTATTATCTCGCTCAAAACTTTAACCCTGTAACCACATGGTTGGTCTTTTGGGCATGGCCAGCCTCTATCCTGAATTATCTGTTTAGCCTAAATCATCAGAAGGATTACTGTGTTAATCTTATTTCAGTCACCTAGTTAGTATAAACTCAGGTGTGGTTCCGGAGGCCCACCATTAATAGCAAAGACACTGTTATCACTCTGGAAATTCCAAGGGTTTAGAGGATACCTCTCAGTAACAAGGGACAAAGGCAAGCCAAATTCATTGTTAAACAAAAAGGAACTAAAATATTGTAGAAGGGTGGCATTATAAAAAAAAAAAAGATAAAAATAAATTTTTACATTATTTGTGTAATTACTATTACATAACTTATTCTGGGGCACAAATGCTATTTGTGCTTAATGAGTCCAACCACTAGGTGAAGGTATTGCCAGGCATTTATTGCACTGACTGGTAGCAAAATGCACTTTGCACTTTTTTTTTTAAAGATTTTATTTATTTATTTGACAGATAGAGACATAGCAAGAGAGGGAACACAAGCAGGGGGAGTGGGAGAGGGAGAAGCAGTCTTCCCACAGAGTAGGGAGCCCGATGCGGGGCTCCATCCCAGGACCCGGGACCATGACATGAGCCGAAGGCAGACGCTTAACGACTGAGCCACCCACGTGCCCCAGCAAAATGCATTTTTAAGAGTTCTTTAATTTTTGAGAGTTTTAAGTATCCAATGTCCATTTTCATTATGCAAAAAGTGACATGAATTACCAGGACAGCACAAACTATTAAAGGTGTTAGATGACTTTATGTGAAAGAGAACATGGCAATATTTTGGTAAAATATAAAATAGGCTTTCATTTTGATTTAAAATATGCCTTATTTTGTAAGTTTGTTTATTTATTTATTTATTTATCTATCTATCTAGAGATGGACAGAGCAGGGAGGGGAGGAGCGGAGGGAGAGGGAGACAGAGAATCCTAAACAGAATCTTAAGCTTGGCGTGGAGGCTGACATGGCGCTTATTCTCACATCCCTGAGATCATCAGCTGAGCCAAAATATAGAGTCAAACACTTAATCAACTGAGCCACCCAGGTGCCCTAATCTGACTTTTTTTTTAAAGTTGTTATTTTATTTTATTTTGTTTTATTTGAGAGAAAGCAGGAACAGAGGAGAAGCAGAGGGAGAGGGAGAAGTAGGCTCTCCTTCAGAGCTGAGCAGGGAGCCTGATGTGGGGCTCGATCCCAGGACCCTGGAATCACGACCTGAGCCAAAGGCAGCCGCTTAACACACTAAGCCACCCAGGCGCCCCACCTAATCTGACTTTTTAAAAGCAAGTCAAGATTAAAATTCTGACTTATTTTGTGTTAATCAACATTTTGCTTAAGAATCATGGTTCATTGAAAATTATTCAAAAACTAATATATTCCAGTTTATGATTAAGACATTTATTCACCAAATTTTATATTTAAATGTTTATAATTAAATATTTGTGTAATGTTAACTTATTTTCTTTTTTTCTGATAACCCATTCTACACTATATGAAATTTTCAAGTTTGACTTTGGGGATAAGAAAATAACACATGATGTTCACTTGGTTGTGATTCACAAATATGTGCTTCTAGCTTTACATTTTAGGATTTTTCATTTTCTATTTAATGATTTCCAAAATACTGGACTGTGTTAATCTTATTTTATTTACCAAAAATATAATAACGAAAGCTATTATTTTGTCAAGTCTTAGCTCGTTGGGTCTGAAAACAAGTTTTGAAATTCAGTCTTCTCACATCCAAAGGTTTTATATTTTCTAAAGTTAGTTTCCTTAGGCTTTTCTAATTTTCAGAAAGGTACTTACATCTGGAGAACCCCCAAATAATTTTTCCTCAAAAATACTCAGGAAGATGATTTGTAGAATGATTTGTATACTGATTAAAGAAAAATAAGATACAGAAATGACAATTCAATCTGATTCTTTCATTGGACAAATCACTTAAATTACTAGCTGCAAAAGTTTCCCCCACTTGGTTTTTTTGCCCTTCCTCCCTGCCTCCTTTCCTTTCTTCCTTATTTTCATTCATATGGTGCTTGGTGAGAGAGAAATTTTGAATTTGCAGATAGAGACTTTCTTCCTTCCTAGCATGTTTAAAATGTTTCTAATATTCTACCAAAGTTCATTTCCTTGTAATGTTAAATTATGGTACTTTGGGGGTGCCTGGGTGGTTCAGTCGTTAAGTGTCTGCCTTCGGCTCAGGTCATGATCCTAGGGTCCTGGGATCGAGCCCCACATCAGGCTCCCTGCTCTGCAGGAAGCCTGCTTCTCCCTCTCCCACTCCCCCTGCTTGTGTTCCCTCTCTCGCTGTCTCTCTCTCTCTCTCTCTGTTGAATAAAAAAATAAAATCTTTAAAATCAATCAATCAATCAATCAATTATGGTACTTTTTGAAAAAATACTTAATGTCTTAGGATCCTAGCATAAAAGGTAATAAAGCTCTGTATTTTTGTGTGTGTGCTAACATGCTTCCAGAAACTTAGCAAAATATTTCATAATCCATCTGTGTAATAATCAAATCCAGAATATTCTACAATTCATATCCCAAGCATGTAGCCCTAGGCAATTCAGAAATTGTGTGGGTATTGAGCCAAACTTCTTTTCTTTTTTTTTTAAAGGTTTTATTGATTTATTCATGAGAGACACAGAGAGAGAGAGAGAGAGAGGCAGAGGGAGAAGCAGGCTCCCAAGGAGCAGGGAGCCCGATGCAGAACTCGATCTCAGGACCCTGGGATCATGACCTGAGCCGAAGGCAGACACTTAACCATCTGAGCCACCCATGCGCCCTGAGCCAAACTTCTTGTGAAAATATTTCTCACTCTGTTTTTGTTGTCATCAAGTAGAATGGAAGCAGTAGCTAGAAGGAGATCTGGAAAAGGGCCAGGTTGATAAGTGGGAAGGTTACTGGAGATCAAGGCCTTCCCTAAGCATCATTGCTGAAGACAGAACAGTCTTCTTTGGTATTTCCCCAGCTAGGATTAATAACTTTGTTCATATCCTACCTCCTCAGGCCTAGAAACAATCCCTAGCCTTTTCTTTCTACCAGTACATTCTCTTTTACCTGTTATTACATTATCCCAATGAGGTATCCTCCTATATAGAGGATCTGATTAGTGAATTCACACTAGTAAGTTAATAATAACTGCTAAGAGCCAAGCATGTTGTTACTCTCTTAGAAGGATATTGCATCTTAGAGATGACACTTTGATTCAACAGAACAAATGTTTAATGACAGAATTTTATGAAGGCAGAAGAGATGATGATATTTTGTAGATGACTTGGTTATAACCTAACCAGCACAAGAAAATTATGAAAAATGCTTAGAATTAAAAAAAAATAAGAGAAATTTACAAAAATCAATAACTTTCTTATATGCAATTTACATCTATCTAAAAGCTATAATGAAGAGTGGGCATGGGATATTCTTTATTGAATAACAAAAAAGAAAGCCTTATAACATATCAAATAATAACCCTCCAAATTTGTGTGGCTTATGAATAAAATTACAATAATGTATTGAGAGGTATAAAAGAAAAGTTGAATTTGCAGTTTTGTACAGGAATACTGCTTTTGTTTCTAAAGAGGTCAATTCTTTTTTTAATTTTTAATTTAAGTAGTTGACAAATATTATATTAGTTTCAGATGTACAGCACAGTGATTCAACAATTATATGCATTATGAAATGCTCACCAGAATAAGTATAGTTACCTTTTGTCACCATACAAAGTTATTCTAATCCTATTGACTATATTACCTATGCTATATTTATGGTCCCTGTGACTTATTTACTATATAACTGGAAGTTTGTACCCCTTAATCTCCTTCACCTATTTCCCTATCCTTGTGCCCCTCTCCCCTCTGGCAACCACCAGTTTGTTCCTTGTATTTATTAGTCAGTTTCTGTTTTTGTTTTTGTTTTATTTGTTTGTTTTGTTTTTTAGATTCCACTTGTAAATGAAATCATATGGTGTTCGGCTTTCTTTGTCTATGTCTATGTTAACATAATACCCTCTAGGTCCATCCATGTTGTCCCAAATGGCACGATTTCATTCTTTTTAATGGCTGAATAATATTTCATGTGTATGTATGTTGTGTGTATGTGTGTGTGTGTGTGTGTATATATATATATACACACACATATATATACCACATCTTCTTTATAAGGTCCTATATATATAAGGACCTCCTTTATAAGGAGGTCAATTCTTACTAAATTATTTTTTGAAATTGCAATATAATTACTAATAGGATTCTTTTCTTGAGTGGGTATGGGACTTGATGCAAAATTCTGAACTTCATTTGGAAAGATGAGATTAGCTAAAAATGTTCTGAAGAAAAATATAAAAAGGAGGGATTTGCCTAAAAATGCATAACTATTGTGATTAAAATATTGCAGTAGTGTGAGAGTAGATTGACAGAGTAAGAGATCAGAATAAATAATCAGCCTAGAATAGATAAATAGATGGATAGACATCCTACTGAGTATTCACAGTTCATTCATAGCAATCACAAGGGACTCATGCCTGAGGACTTCCCTTAACTCAGCAACTTATCAAGATGAATCCTGACTAATGGCATTTTTGTTTACCAACTGGAGCAGAAGCCATCAATTCCTATCCAAAACCCCTAGGCCTCCGTGTTGTAGTATACCACCCCCCCATCTCCCCCCCAAATCTATGCTCCCTCATCTGGCTGCTAAAGCCAGGTCTGCCTCCAGAGGCCTCTGGAAATGCTGGAGAGTTAGCACCACAGCTAGTAGCTTTCAACCTAGACTGACTGAGGTTGCTGCATAAAATCTCCAGTTCCCTCCTCCCTAGTGTGGACACCTTAGAGGAAGGAGATCTACATTGACTCAAGCTTAAATTCCAGTTGCCCACAGTGGTAAAGAGTTTGATACAACATTCCTTATTGGTCATTTTCCATTTCTGTTTGTATTTCCCATTTCCCGATCAGTGTTTTCTCAGATCACCTCCCAAATAAATTACTTCCACTTGAATCTTCCGAGGTGGAGGCAGCAGCTTCTGGGGGAGTCCAAATTAACCCACCAGCTAAGATTACAGTTGCTGGTTATAGGGCTTCTCAGACCAGGGTTGCATAGACCAAGGGTATAATTTTCTAGAATATACGATGCTATGTGATAGGTGCTACCATCATATTGCACAACATGGGGACATGGATGGTTTATTATTTTTCCTATTTTTCTTTTTGGAATTACTATATTCTTGAGAGATTTTTAATTTAGAGTGCAGGTATTTTCTGCACAAAATAATGTTTTCAAATTCCCCATAATTTAAATTTATAAGCAAGAATGCATCTTCAGTTTGTGTGGTTGCAATGAATTCAATATTAGGAAAAGAAAGAATTATACAATAAATGGTGCCAGTACAATTAGTATGGGGTGAAATTCAAGTTATCCCTAACCTCATAATAAAAACAAAAATAAATAACAAATTCGTCAATAAATTAAATGTAAATAAAAGAAAAAATACTCTCAGCGACTGGAAAATACTGCAGAATATCTTGTCTTGAAGTGGGAAATGACTTCCCAACCAAAAAAACAGTGAAGGAAACTGCACTGTTAGATATTACTACATAAAAATGAAATATTTCTGTATGGCAATTAATATAAACTAAGAGGAAAATTATAGAGTGGGGAGATATATTAAGAGGTTTTGGCAAGGGGTGCTAAAACACAATATTAACGTTAGGGACTTTAGGGAGCCAGAAATGGATAAATTCACTGGTTTAAGATTTGGCTCTGTTTTCTAGCTGTGTGACCTTGGGCAAACAAATTAATCCTGATCAGTCCCTATTTTCTTTTTTTTTTTAAAAGATTTTATTTATTTATTCATGAGAGACAGAGGGAGAAAGAGAGAGAGAGAGAGAAGCAGAGGGAGAAGCAGGCTCCCAAGGAGCAGGGAGCCCGATGCGGGACTCGATTCCAGGATCCTGGGATCATGACCTGAGCTGAAGGCAGACGCTTAACCATCTGAGCCACCCAGGCGCCCTCAGTCCCTATTTTCTTATCTGCTAAAGAGAGATAACAATATATTTACTCGTAAGGTTGTTTTGAATATTAAATGATATTATCTAGATAAAGTATTTGCAGAATGCCTGAAATATGTTAAGAGTTCAATGAAGTCTAAGTATTATTGTCTTTAAAATTGGTCTACATTTTTTTATAGTGAATACTTATAATGCTATTTTTTTAAAAGATGAACATGACAGAGAGAAATAAAAAAAAGAACATGAACAATTTACAAAACAAAGAGATTGAAATGATTAAGCGCCAGGCATTTGGTCTAAGCACTTTACATGTATTTGTTATTTTAATACAACCTTGTAAGATAGGCACTATAGTTATTTTCATGTTTATGAGATGAGGAGACTGAGGCACAGAGGGGTTGAGGAACTTGCCAGTGGTCATGCATCTAGTATTATATGTATATTTCTCAAGGAGTTTCAGTGATTATCAAAAAAAAAAAAATGTGATTTGAAAATTCCTTTACCTAATTTGGAGTACCAAAAAACTTTTAATTATTTTTATAATCCCTTTATTATTGATAATATATTAAATATTTTTCAATGGAAATTGGTTATTTCCTTTTGTCCTCCCCAGACATGGGCAGAGTGTAAAAATTAAATTTGGTTGAGTGACTTGAGTCATTCTATTTTATCTACTTTCTCCTACTCAAAAAGCTGAAAGTATCTGGTGTTTGTGGAGAAGGGAACTGGGTGACTGGGACAGGAGAGGGAGGACAACTCTCAATAACTTAATAAAAAATTTTTCAAATAATAGTCTTTTTTTTTTTTTTTTTTTTTTTTTTAAAGATTTTATTTATTTATTTGACAGAGAGAGACACAGTGAGAGAGGGAACACAAGCAGGAGGAGTGGGAGAGGGAGAAGCGAAGCAGGCTTCCCGCAGAGCAGGGAGCCCGATGTGGGGCTCGATCCCAAGACCCTGGGGTCATGACCTGAGCCGAAGGCAGACGCTTAACGACTGAGCCACCCAGGCGCCCCTCAAATAATAGTCTTGAGTAGAAAAATTATTCATGATGAAACTCATAAAATAGAAAGCTGACAACTTAAAGGTCAGGAAAAAAAGAGAAATTATGTAAGGAAAATTAATCTACTCACAGAAGTCTCAAGTTTAGATGTAGATGACAGCAACAGTTTTTGAGTCCAGGGAGCTCAACAGCATTGAGAGCCTTCTGGAATCCTTAAAGACCCGTCATTATTCTCACCAGCCAGGACAGCAAAGCTGAGAGTCAACTTTGGAGGTGGTGGAAATGGGGTGTCAAATGGGGAATTACCTTCATATAATGGAAGCCTACAAGTATCCAACCAGAGAAGCTTTCCCAGAGGTCACAGAAAGACTCAGAGACTAAACTAAAATTATTAAAGCTCATGGTTTTTTCAATCAACATAAAGCAAAGAGTAAGAAGCAAGAAAAGAGATGGGGTAGGTCTACACTTAGGAAAGGGTAGAGAGTCAGAAGGACCACACTATTTAATTTCTGTGTTATACAGGGCTACTATGTCTTATCTTTCTCTCTGCCATATCAGCTATCCCCACTATCAGTGCGATTAAAAGGACCAGAATTGAGAGTGAACAAGGAACTGAGCTGATGGAAGGTGCCTGGAGTCAAATTCTTGTGCTATAGGAAAGACACAGGGGCAAGGATGCCTTGCCACAGCCTTAGCTTGCCCATTAGTTTGACTAAGTGGTAGATTTTATCTGCTTGTCTCAGGCAGAGGACACATGAGTCAAAATGAGTGTTGCCAATAGATGGAGGGTCATTAAAAATCTCATGAATATTTAGCATCTCTTTTGCCTTATAAATATTTAGTAGAATGTTAAGATTTGGTGTCTCATGTGCCATACTAATATTTGATTCCTTTGATTTTTCCATTTCCACCTATGTTTATCACTAGCGGTCTTTTTACTTTATTTATGTCTAACATATTCACATGTTATTAACTTAGGATTTGTGCTTAACACATTATGAGTTTTTCTTGTGTCTCACAAGCTACTTTTATACTTACTAACTATATTTAATGTTTCTTAGGAGTTTTACTGATTCCATTTGCTTTTCCTGTCTTCTATAGGAGATCTGATTATTCTCAAATAATATAGCAAACACACCTTACGAAGGGGAGGTGTGAATAGGGACAAAGAAGGATCAGGGGTCATACAGAGGGAAGACTTCTGTGTGTTTGTGGAGATAGTGCCTTGGTGTGGTATGGCCCTATAGAACCTGGCAAAAAGTGAACAAGGTACTTACTCTTCTTCTTTCTGGGTATTTCCTGCATTCCCTCTTAGCTCAAATACTCTAGAGCGTTTATACAGCAGTCCCCCCTTATCTGCGGTTTTGCCTTCTGTGGTTTCAGTTACCCGTGGTCAACCACAGTCCGGAAGCAGATGATCCTCCTTTGACTTATCGTCAGGTCAGTAGTACCTAGTGCTACGTCACAACGCCTCTATCATTCATTTCACTTTGTCTCATCATGTAGGGGTTTTATCATCTGGCATCATCACTAGAAGAAGAGTGAAGTGCAGTATAATAAGATTTTGAGAGAGAAACCACATTCACAGAATTTTTATTAGAATATATTATTACCATAATTCTATTATTTATTATTAATTATTATTGTTAATCTATTACTGTGCCAGAATTTATAAATTAAACTTTATCGTAAATATGTATGTATAGGGAAAACAGTGTATATATAGGGTTCAGTACTGTCCCCTGTCTCAGGCATCCACTGGGGATCTTGGTCACCTGAGGGTGAGGTGGGGGTGGGGGTGACTAATG
The DNA here is from genome assembly GCF_009762305.2 of Zalophus californianus. Taxonomy (NCBI): domain Eukaryota; kingdom Metazoa; phylum Chordata; class Mammalia; order Carnivora; family Otariidae; genus Zalophus; species Zalophus californianus. The sequence continues at coordinate 52,095,959 of NC_045606.1, read as the reverse complement.
TACTGGTTTTCATGGATGATTTATAAACAGGTGCTGAAGGATACTCTTCATATAGCTGTATACTTTGAAAGCATTCCTTTTATAAACTGTTATGCTGTTTATTCTTCTACCATCACATCTTTACTAAAACTAATAAATTGTTTATTTTAGGTTGATAAGTCTTAACTAGAAAAACATACCAAAAATCAGAGTATCAGAGGATAGAAGAAAGGGGAATACACAGACATTCTCAGGCAGATGGCTCCTAAATTATTCAAAATAGAATTAAGACTTGCACACAGAATTTGATTGTGGGTAATGTATAAAATTGGGATTCATCAAGTATCCTACTCTATAATTCCTACTGCATTCAACTTGTATTTGTATTTCAAAGCATATGTTTGATTTTGACCATTGAGTACTATAAATTCCAGCTGAATTTTAATTAGCTGAGTTCTAATATTATAAGGGAGAAAAATCCCCACTGTCATTTACAGTATAAGACTTTATTCTTTGTTTTTCATCTTGGATCATGGAAATCACCAAAGTTTTACTGTGGACTCTTAAGATTCTGATCTGAGTGGGGGTGGTACTTGTCCAATATTTGGCAGTTTCTATTTCCCAGGCAATTACTCTGTACTCTGTCCGTCACACTAAGACAAATAAATTTTAGAAAGGAATATTTAACAATTTGCAATTCCTTACCCAGGTAATTTAATCATCTGGAGACCGTTATTAAGGCCCAAACTGAAAATGTCCACTTGCATAGGTGGCTAAATACGTCCATGAAAACAGGTGCCAGTTTCATCACAGGAAAACTTGACTGGGCCAAAAGTTGCACTGTTCTGAGCTCCCATACGGTTTTAATTCTAAAAGCTAGCTTTAACCGTTATTTTTCATTTTTCATTTTTAATGAAAGCCATTTGACGACATTTTAAATGGGTTTTGGTTTTCTATTCAAAGATGAGAAAATATTAAAAATGATTTTTACAAATTAAGGATATTTCACACTTATTTGATAATGAAGAGGTGTGTGAAACTATTCAAGACAGTGTTAAATTGAGGTTAACAATATTTATGTGACCATATATTTTAGTATTTCTCTATTGAATAGTACCTTTCCGTAGGTAGAAGGAAGCTGAGTGTGTGTCTGAGGTGGGGGACTACAAAGAAATAGAGATTTTAATAAAAGAAAGAATAAGCATGTATAGGACGTTATATGTAATTTAAATTTAGATATGTCAAATAGGTTTTATTTTTACATCCCCTACAAAGATTAACACAGTGTTTCTCATATGGTACTTATTGAGTGAATAAATGTAACATTTTATCTTATTCTCTTATATATATTTTTACAAAGGACTTTCAGAGAAACAGGAGGTTCTTTTTATCTTTGCAGTTCCACCAAAAATAAAGGAGCACAGTCTTCCATAATTGTTCCAAGAGCAGTAAGGGTGGGCGGAGGATTATCTGTGAGCGTAACATTACTGGAATCTCCCCAGAACTAGAACTAGAAATTCCCTGTATTATTTTACGAGGAGAAAAATACCGATTGTAATACTCAAATATTATGCCACCCTGCCTCTCCACTACTCTCCCCCACTGATTCTCATCTCTATTCCCTGATCCCCAGCAGTTTCTCCCTCTTCTTGACATGGCTTTTTGCTAATAAAAATGGACTGGAAGAGTGCTCATGTCCAGATGATTGGCCCATGGAAAGAGAATTTAGATAATTGGAGAAGGGTTCATGGAGGGGGTGAATTAAACTGGACCTTGAAGTAAAACAGGAATCCAGATAGATGAAGGGAAAAGAGTATTGAGGGTCAGAGAATGAGCATCAGTCAAGCAGGATAGTGAGATACAACAGCTTAGAGTTTGTGACTGCACCTTGTGCAAAATATGGTAGAACATGTAGAGTGAGGTTATACTGTACAGGGTTAAAAGCAACTGAATTAGTTCAGCATTGAAAAAAGTCAATAAATGTAAATTTACCATATCAACAAACTAAAAAAGAGGAAAAATATGATCAGAAGTTACACACCGTCATTTCCAGAGTATATTACTTGTTACACAGCCCTATTAAATTTAGGAGAGTACTACATAGAGATGTGAATCCCAGTATCTCTGGATCATTTGGGGGGCCATCTTGGATGCTGACTACTACAGATAGCAAAGAAGGACGTGAAAAGAAGCTTCACATCTTTAGTCATTAGGGAAGTGCAAATTAAAACTACAAAGATAGAGCAGTACATGCTATTAGAATGGCTCTTTAAAACCTGACACTGCAAAGTTCCAACAGGGATGCAGAGCAACTGGAACATTTGTATATTTCAGCAGGGAATGCAAAATGGTACATCCACTTTGCAAAATAGTTTAGTAGTTTCTGATAAAGTTAATCACACAGTTGCCATTTGACCTAACAATGCTACATCTAGGTATTTAAATAAGGCAAATAAAAATATGTATTTGCCTGAAGGTCTTTGTAAGATTGCATACAGCAGTTTTGCTCATAATCACCAGAAACTGAAAATAGTCCAAATACTCATTAATCAATGAATGGATTGTCAAGTTGTGGTACATCTAGACAGTGGAATTCAGCAATGAAAAGGAATTTCTTATACATGTCAGTGAGATTGAATCTCAAAAGCATTATGCTAAGTGAAAAAAAAACATACACAAAAGTCTATTTTATGGTATAATTCCATTTGTATGACTTTCTGGAAAACAGAGACTATTAGTGGTTGCCAGGACCTGGTAATAGGAAGAGAGAACTGACTATTAAGGAGTATTGGAAACTTTTGGGCATGATGGAAACATTTTGTATCTTGATTGTGGTAGTGGTTATATAACTATATGCATGTACTTGTCAAGATCCATCTGAAAAGAGTGAATTTTTCTATAGGGAAATTATACTATAATAAACCTGACTTTTACAAAAGCAAATATAATGTATTTAAATATTATGCTAGCTTCTGTACCTTAGTATTGCTATGAGAAGATTGTGTTTGGGTAAATGTCAGGTGAGGGGCTGTTAATTCTGAGGGACATCACAATTAAGAAAGTTATTTGGTTATGGTAAGAGATATTAGTGATTGCAAGAAAGGGGAGGTGTACTAGGTTCTCCAGAGGAACAGAAACAATAGGATGGAAATACCTCTTTCTCTCTCCAATAGGATAAATATATATTTATATATATAAATTTTATATGGTTTATGTGTTTAGTTTTTTGTTTGTTTGTTTATTGGAATTGTTTCATGTAATTGTGAAGGCTTAGTAAGTCCAAAATCTGATGGGTGAAGCCAGCAAGCTACTCAGGAAAGAGTAGCAGGTTGAGTCTAATTGCAGTCTTCTGAAGAGCCAGAAAGAACCGATTTGCAGATGAAGGCCAAAGAATTGATGTTGTTGCAAAGGCAGTCTGCTGGAGAATTCCCTCTTGCTTGAGGGAGGTTAGTCTTTTGTTCTATTCAGTGATAGAAGAAACTGTTTCAAATTCAACTTCAACTTCAGCTGATTGAATGAGGCCCATTCATATTATGGGGAGGAGGGCAAGCTGCTTTACTCAAAGTCCACTAATTTAAATGTAAATCTCAGTCCAAAACACCCCCACAGAAATATCCAGAATAATGTTTAACCAAATATCTGCACAATTTGTCCCAGTCAAATTGACACATAAAATTAACCATCACAGGAGGGAATGATTGACTGGAAAGGGGAATAAAGAACTTTCTGAGTTGAGAAATGTTCTATATCTTAATTGGGTTGGTGGTTGCATAGGTATATATATTTGTCAAAATTCATCAAGTTGTAAACTTAAGATCTATGCATTCTCTTATATGTAAATTATACATAGGAGAAAAACATCCCAAAGGGGCCTTGGACAGCTGTATCATGACTGTTAATACTCATACAGAGTACATGTATGTGAGTGTGTATATGTATACAAGAGTGTGTGTGCATTGGGAGGGGGAGCTGGTAGACAAGTGATAGAGATTTTCTTGCTGTAACATTTTGTTCCCCATTTCTCTCCTTTATTTTTGAACCACCCACACCCAACATAAAGACTCACTGACACCTTCACTCATCATCAGTGTTTAGAATGCATTTACTTTATCCCCAATTCTTTGGAAGTGTGTGGGTTTCTTTTTCTATTCTGCTCTTTTTTCAAATGATTACTGACTAATTAGGCCATTATCTATATCTACCCATTACCAGAGTAGAGAGTTAAGATGTATCTGTATTCTTATTGAATGACTAAGGAGCTAGGAAGAAACTTAAATTGCATGTTTATCTTTTATTAATAGAGGAAATTTAAAAGATACATGTATAGTTACCATTCTAGTCATCCAATTTTGACTCAAAGACTTCTATTTATATGACAATGAAATGAAATCTTGAAGCTTAATAATTGGCCTTTTCACAGATTATCCAAGGGCAAAGGAGAACATCATGGTCATCAAATAATAGGAAGCTATGAAATTGTCTAGTGAAAAGTAATCAATATTTACAAAATCAATCTGCAGATTAAATGTAATATTTTATGCAAATTAATCTCATAAACTTAAATGCATTAAAATATGAACTTTAATTTTTTAATCTAATCAGATATAATTGACACGAAATATTGTATTAATTCCACGTGTACAACAATGATTTGACATTTGTGTACATTATGAAATGGTTACCATAATAAGTCTGGTTGCCATCTATCACCTTACAAAATTAATAAAATATTGACTATATTCCCCATGCTGTTTATTACATCCCCATGACTTACGTATTTTACAACTAGAAGTTTGTATTTCTTAATCCCCTTCACCCATTTCTTGCATCTCTCTCCCTCTGGCAATCATCAGTCTGTTCTCTGTGTCTGTGAGTCTCCATTTTGTTTTGTTTTGTTTTAATTTATAGTTTCTAAATATAAGTGAAATCATGAGATATTTGTCTTCATCTATGTGACTTATTTTATTTAGCATGATACTGTCAGGGTCCATTCATGTTGTTGTAAATGGCAAGATGTCATTCTTTCTTATGACTGAGTAGTATTTCATTATATATATGCCACTTCTTTTTATCCACACATTCATCAGGAGATGCTTGAGTTTTTTTCCATATCTTCCTTGTTGTAAGTGAACTTGGGGGTGTATATATCTTTTTCAATTAGTGCTTTTGTTTTCTACAGTTCAATACCCAGTAATGGAATTGCTGGATCATGTGGTACCTCTTTTTTAAATTTTTTGAGGAACCTCCATAACTGTTTTCCACAGTGACTGTACCAACTTCTGTTCCCATCAACAGTGCATTAGGGTTCTCTTTTCTCCACATCCTCACGAACTTTTGTTTTTTTTTTGTCTTTTGATAATAGCCATTCTGACAGGTAGAAGGTGATATCTCATTGTCATTTCAATTTGCATTTCCCTAATGATTAGTGAATTTGAGCATCTTTTCATGTGCCTGTTGGCCATCTTCGTTGGAAAAATGTCTATTTAGATTCTCTGCCCATTTTCTAATCAGATTGCTTGCCTTTTTGTTAATGAGTTATATGAGTTCTTTATATATTTCAGATATTAACCCCTTACTTTGCAAATACCTTCTCCCATTCACTAGGTTGCCTTTTTCTTTTGTTGATGATTTCCTTTGCTGTGCAGAAACTTCTTAGCTTGATGCTGTCCCATTTATTTATTTTTGTTTTTGTCTCCTGTTGGGGTCAGAGCCAAAAAACATTGTTAAGACCAATGTCAAGGAGCTACCACTTATGTTTCTTTTATGAGTTTTATGGTTCAGGTCTTAGGACATTTAAAACAACCCCACAGATAACCACACTCAACAGGGAAAACCTGCAAGCTTTACCTCTAAGATGAGGTTTTTAGGACATTTTGAGGTAATTTTTTGTAGGATGTAAGATAATGGTCCAGTTTCGTTCTTTTGCAGGTAGCTGTCCAGTTTTCCCAACACCATTTAATGAAGAGACTGTTGTTTCCCCATTGTATATTCTTGCCTCCTTTGTTGTAAATTAATTGACCATATATCCATGGTTTATTTCTGGGATCTCTGTTGTGTTCTATTGATCTATGTGTCTGTTTTTGTGTCAATACCATACAATAGCTTTGTAGCATAGTTTGAAACCAGGAAGTGTGAAACCTCCACGTTTGTTCCTCTTTCTTAAGATTATTTTGGCTCTCCAGGGTCTTACGTGTTTCCATACAAATTTTAGAATTGTTTTGGTTCTGTGAAAAATGTCATTGGAATTTTGATAGGGATTGCATTGAATCTTTGGATTTCTTCGGGTAGTATAGACAAATTAATATGTGCTTTTCCATCCATGAGCATGGAATATCTTTCTATTTATTTGTGTCTTCTTCAATTTCATTCATCAATGTCTCATAGTTTTCAGTATATAGGTCTTTCATGTCCTTGGTTAAATTTATTCCTAGGTATTTTATTCTTTTGTATATGAATGTAAATGTGATTGTTTTCTTGATTTATCTCTCTGATAGTCCATTATTAATGTGTAGAAATACCACAGATTTCTGTATATTAATTTTATATCCTATAACTTTACTGAATTCATTTATTAATCTAACAGGCTTTTTTTTTTTCTTTTTTTGTGGAGTTTTGGGGGTTTTATTATGTCATCTGCACATAGCAACAGTTTTACTTTCTTTTCAATTTTATGCCTTTTATTTCTTTTTCTTGCCTAATGGATGTGGCTAAGACTTCCAATACTATGTTGAATAAAACTGTGAATAGTGGGCATCCTTGTCTTGTTCCTCATCTTAGAGGTAAAGCTTGCAGGTTTTCCCAGTTGAGTATGGTTATCTGTGGGGTTGTTTTATATGACCTTTATTAGGTTGAAGTATGTTCTTTCTATATCCACTTCGTTGAGAGTTTTTATCATAAATGGATGTTGAATTTTGTCAAATGTTTTTTCTGCATCTCTTAAGATGGCCATATCATTTTTATCTTTCATTTTTAATATGTGGTATGTCATGTTGATTCATTTAGACATGTTGAACCATCCTTGCATCCCTAGAATAAATCCCACTTGATCATGGTGTATAACCCTTTTAAAGTATTATTGAATTCTGTTTGCTAATATTTTGTTGAGGAATTTTGCATCCATGTTCATCAGGAATATTGGCCTTTAATTTTCTTTTTTTGTGATGTCCTTGTCTGATTTCAGGATCAGGGCAATGCTGTCTTCATAAAGTGACTTTGGAAGCTTTTTTTCCTCTTCAGTTTTTTGGAAGAGTTTGATAAGGATGGGTACTAATTCTTCTTTGGTTGTTTGGTAAAACACCATTGAAGCTGTCTGGTCTTGGACTTTTGTTTATTGGGAGGTTTTTGATTACTGATTTGATCTCCTTATTAGTAATTAGTGTATTCAGATTTTCTATTTCTTCATGATTCAGTCAGAGTATTGTAAATTTCTAGTAATTTATCCATTTCTCCTAGTGGTTCAATTTATTGGCAATATAACTGTTCATAGTAGTCTTGTTTGATCCTTTATATTTCTATGATATCTGTTATAACTGCTCCTTTTTTATTTCTGATTTTATTTATTTGAGCCCTCTTTTTCTTTTTCTTGGTGAGTTTGGCTCAAGGTTTGTCAGTTTTGTTTATCTTTTCAAAGAACCAGCTCTTAGTTTCAGAGATCTTTTCTATTGTCTTTCTAGTCTCTATTTCATTTATTTTTGCTTTCACTTTTATTATTTTCTTCCTTCTGCTAACTTTGTGTTTCATTTGTTCTTTTTCTAGTCCCTTATGTGTAAAGTTTATTTATTTGAGATTTCTCTTGTTTCTTGAGGTAAGCCTGTATTGCTATTAACTTCCATCTTATAACTGCTTTTGCCATATCATGTAGATTTTGGTATGCCATAGTTCTGTTTTCATTTGTCTCTAGACTTTTTTTTCTCTTATGACCAAGTAGTTTTTCAGTAACATATCTTTAATCTCCACATATTTGTAGTTTTTCTAATTTTCTTCTTGTAATTGATTTTCAGTTTTCTATCATTGTGACTGGAAAAGGTGTTTGATATGATTTCAGTTTTCTTGAATTTACTTACACTTCTTTTGTGGTCTAACATGTGATCTATCCTAGACAATGTTCCATGTGCCCTTTAAGACGCATGTCTATTTTGCTGCTTTTGGGTAGAATGTTCTGTGTATATCTATTAGTGTATTTGGCCTAATATGTTGCTTAAGGCAATTGTTTCCTTATTGATTTTCTTTCTGGATGATCTATCTGTTGATATAAGAGTGGAGGGTTAAAATCCCCTACTATTATTGTACTGCTGTCAATTTCACCTTTAGATAATATTTGCTTTATATATTTTGTAAGTGATTAATCCACTGCCTTTACTATATGTTTACATTTTCCAGTGAGATTTTTACCTTTGTGTATTTTCTTAAAGGTGCCTTTTATTTTCAGGTTAAAGAAGTCTCTGTAATATTTCTTGTATGGCCAGTTTAGTAGTGGTGAACACCTTTAGCTTTTGCTTATCTGGTAAACTCTTTAACTCTCCTTCAAATCTAAATGATGACCTTATGGGGTAAAGTATTCTTGGTTGGAAATTTTTTCTTTTTAGCACTTTGACTATCTCATGCCACTTCTTTCTGGCCTGCTAAGTTTCTGCTGAGAAATCTGCTGATAACCTTGTGGGTTTTCCGTTGTACACAACAATTTGTTTTTCTCTTGCAGCTTTTAAGATTCTCTCTTTAACTTGATATTTTTTCACGTTTTTATTTAAGTTCTAGTTAGTTAACATACAGTGTAATGTTAGTTTTAGGGGTAGAATTTAATGACTCATCACCCACATATAACACCCAGTGGTCATCACAAGTGCCCTCCTTAATACCCAACAACCACTTAGCCCATCTCCTGCCTACATCCCCTCCAGTAACCTTTGGTTTGTTCTCTATAGTTAAGAGTTTGTTTTCTGGTTTGCCTCTCATTTTTCCCCCTCTATGTTCATCTGTGATCCAGCAATTGCAGTACCAAGTATTTACCCAATGGATACAAAAATACTGATTCGAAGGGATACATGAATCCCAATGGTTATAGAAGCATTATCAACAACAGCCAAATTATGGAAAGAGCCCAAGTGTCCATTGACTGATGAATGGATAAAGAAGAAGTGGTATATATAATGAAATATTACTCAGCCATAAAAAAGAATGAAATCTTGCAGTTTGCAACAATGTGGATAGAGCTAGAGAGTATTATGCTAAATGAAATAAGTCAGAGAAAGACAAATGACATGTGATTTCACTCATATGTGGAAATTAAGAAACAAAACAGATGAACATATCTTCTGACATTTTAATTATAATACGTCTTGATGTGGCTTTCTTTGGGTTCATCTTATTTAAAACTCTGTGGACTGCCTGGATTTGGGTATTTGTTTTTTTTCCCCTAGGTTGGGGAAGTTTTCAGCCATTATTTCTTTGAATAAGTTTTCTGCCCCTCTTCTCTCTGTCTTCTCCTTCTGGGAACCTAATAATGTAAATGTTATTCCACTTGATGTCCTAGAGATCCCTTAAATTATCTGTTAAAAAATGAAAGAACTGAGGCACCTGGGTGGCTCAGTCAGTTGAGTGGCTGCCTTCGGCTCAGGTCACGATCCTGGAGTCCCGGGATCGAGCTCAGTGCGGAGTGTACTTCCCCCTCTGCTCCTCACCCTGCTTTTATCCTCTCTCTCTCTCTCAAATAAATACAAAATCTTAAAAAAAATGAAAGAACTATTTAAATTCTTTTTGTTTTCTGCTTTGTCTGGGTGAATTCCAATACTTTATCTTCTAGTTCACGGATCCATTTTTTTTTTAACTTCATCCAGTGTGTTGATTCTCTCTAGTATATTTTTTGGTTCAGTTATTGTATTCTTCAGCTTTGTGACTTTTATGTAGTCCTTATGTTTTCTAGGTCTTTGTTGATGTTCTTACTGTGTTCATCCATTCTCCTGAGTTCAGTAAGCATCTTTATGACTACTACTTTGAATTCTTTATCAGGTGGATTACTTATCTCCATATCATTAAGGTCCTTTTAAGAGGTTTCATTTGAAACATATTTTTCCATTTCTTAATTTTTCTTGGTTCTCTGTGTTTGTTTCTGTGTATTAGGCAAAACAGCTACCTCTCTCAGTCTTCAAGAGTGTGTAGGTGATGATTTTTCTTTAACCTTGCCCTAGCTCTTGGTTGTCTTTGGAACTTTTGTGATTATCTGAACCACCTGATTTATTCCTGATACGCCACCATTGTTGAGGGTGTGCCAAGACCTGTTAGTGATCCAAAGGAAGAAATCTCATTTAGCACCTATTTTTATGCTGGTTGGAAGCCAGACTCTCAGGTAGCATCTTTTGGAAGTTTCACAGTATATGTGAATTCTTTGTATATGCAGTTCTTTGTGGCCACAATTGTAATCTCTCCTGATCTTCAGACTAGATCTGGAGGTGTCCTCTGCATGACAGTTGCAAAAATCAGGGCTTTAGAAAAGTGTGTAAGTTACCTTCTGGGAGGTCTCCTTGAGCTGTAATGTGGTCAATTAGTGTGCTAGGATGGCATCTATCTCCCTGCTTAGGTTCCCTGGGAGTGCCTCCTTAGTCTCTAGATAAGTGAGAAACCTGAAACCTATCCCTCAGGCTGAAGCTCCAGGCTAAGTAAACAGACCTTTTTCACTGGGTGACTGGGCTTGTTTCAGTGACCTGGGTATGGTGGCCTGCCAAGAACTGTCTTTCCAATTGTTACAGTACTGTGGAGCTCTGGAATGTCAGCCCCCTGGGCCACCAGGGCCAGGCAATCAAGGAGTGTCCCTTATGTGAATTATATGTGCCTGCTGGCTTTAGCAAGGCAGCTGGAGAGTTTATCAGGTGGAGCCTGCTTGCTGGCTTCTGAAAGGCAGGGGGAAAATGTCTTGAATGTGCCCTTCCATGGGCTTCAGCAATGCAGCAGAAAAGTGCCTTGTCTCCACATGCACCAGTTTTAGGTTGAGAGCAAGAGAATGCTTTGACCTCTCACACAGGCCAGCCCCAGGCTTTGGGGAGGGAGGAGGTACAAAGGAGTGAGGAGCGTTGCAATTGGCTATACTTGCAGATGTTAGTGGGGGAGCCGGAGAACTCTGTGATCTGCCCTAGTTAGGGAGTAGGGGAATGCTGCAACCACACATATTCTCTGGCCTCAGCAAGTATTGTGATCCCTTGTCCTGCTCATCCCAGCAAAGCAGCAGGAGGGTGTTCCATTCAAGATCACCCACCTGTGCTAGCAGGTTGTGTGGAGAGTGCAACAATGGCATCCACCAGAGTTTCTGCTTCTAGGGAGTTTCTCAACTGATTGAGCCCCTTCAGCTGATGCCCACAGATCAGCAAATGAATCTCTTTCTCATATAGTCTGAGTGCTTTTCAAACTGCTATTTTTTCATTGGGTCTCAAGGTGAGCAGGACTGAATGTGAGCCATCCAAGAGGGGGAACTCAATTTTCTATAGCACTTTGGGACTTCCAAATATCAGTCCTGTTGGTTTTCTAAGCCAGGTATTCTGGGTGCTGTCTCTCTGGTGCAGATCTCAGGAGTAGGGGTTCCTGATCTTTGCTCCTCTGAGAGAAATGCCGCTGGTGAGATCCCTTCTTATTGTGTGTCCCTGTACCAGGTGTAGGTTTTTTAGTGAGAATGGGTTTTCCTCTCCTACTCCTCTCAATGTGGTCTTTTTGTTCTTTATTGTGCAGAGCAGTTCATCTAGTTTTCAGATCTTCTTCAGAGGGAATTGATCCATTTACAGCTGTAGATTTGGTGTGTCTGTGGGAGGAGATGAGTTCAGGATCTTTTTATGCTGTCATCTTGGACCCCCTCCTCTAAATACTTTTTAAAAACATAATAAACTGTATTTTTGGAAATATTTTCAATACATGTTTTTTGTTGTTGTTTTCAGATTCTCTGGTCAGGAGAGAGGGAGTTGTAAATTATATCCAAAATCATTCTTGAGAAAAGTCTGACATTGTTTTGCTATTTGAAAGGAAAGAAAATGGCACTTATTTATTCTGTTTCAAATTATACTCTAACTTGTAAAATAAGAATAGATACTTCGTTAGAATTAGGGTAGACATACGTAGTACTAGCCACTCATCCCCTTTTCCTAGGAAGAGATAGGACCCAGAATATAGCCTTATATGTTGTCAACACCAATGTATGATGATTGGTATTTTCTCTACCACCTCTACCCTCTCTTTATTTCCTCCTTGGCCCAAGGGATCCATAGTCCCAGAACCAGTTCTCAGTACCATTTTTTATTTTTTGGGTCTGTTTGTTACATACACATATGTATGTATGTATTGTATTCTTTCCCTTTTGCTATTCATTTGCAACATAAGGATTATTGTCCCTTTTCCAAGCCCACACAAAAGCAGAAATACTACCAAAACAAGTGCAAAATTTAGTGGACTCGAGACAAATAAGGGTACATGTCTGTAGATCCACTTTTTTTTTCAAGACAAGATAAAATTGGGTGTAGGGCGAGGGAGAAAGAGATGAATTAGACCTGAGAGAACAAAAATAAACAAACGGGATTCCTAAAAATAAGAGGGACCATAAGGATTTTCTACTCCAGTGACCAGTGAGTGGGATGGAAGGGATACTGTGCCCAGCTGTCCTTGGTGTGGCTGTCCCCCCTTGTATTCCCTGAAGACAACAAATAGACCCGGACACTCATGTCACTAAACGAAGAAGAAGGAGAGAAGTTGTATACTTTGGTGGGGATGAGAGTAGGAAGAGAAGATTTAGTCCTCTGACCAAGATAGAATCCATAGGCCATATTAGGAATTTCCCTGTTAATTAGGGTAGTGGTTGAGATCCTTCAATGTTTCATGCATGCACACAAATATAAATGCATATAGCTCTTGGAAAGAACAGAGAGGGTTTCAGTGATAGAAAAATGAGAACTGGTTATAGATAATAAAAATATTTAATGTAGGCCTCTACATACATTGGAGATGTTAGGCTTGCTATAAAAAGTAACTGAAGTCAACCTTATTTTTTTAGAATAACAGGCCAAACAATCATTTTATTACTTTGATTATAACTATAAAAAATGACAAGCACATTTTGAGCACAGTCTTTTCTCAGGGACATGTCTCAGGGGCTCAGAGAAAACAGAACATCATTGACTCACTCAGCACTTATTTATTGAGTACTTGTACTGAGTATTGAGTATCAGGTACTGACCAGTAAGCATAACCCATAGCTTATGGTCTGTTGATTCTAGTTTTCACTCTTTATGGAGATGGTTCTCAAACTTTGGCATGCATCAGAATTACTTAAGAGAGTATGTTAAACACAGATGAGGGCCCCCATTCCCAGGGTTTCTGATTCAGAAGATTTGGGGTAGAAACCAAAATCTGCATCTCTAGTAAGTTTTCATGTGACATTGATGCTGCAGGTCTGGGGAATGCCCTTTGAAAACCATGAACTTATAGATTATAATTTAATAGTGGAAAATGTAAAATAAATTGTTAATCTCAAATTAAGGTTTTCTTAAGTGGATGATTATCTCTCATGACTTTAATGATGGTTAGAATGTATTTTGTAGTCGTAACAATGCAAAAACAGCACAGAGTATGACAATGTCCAATAAAGAAAGTGTTTTCCTCTCACCACTATAGTCTGAGGAATTTTTTTAAAGTTTAAAGCAATTCACTGGAAGAAGTCTAAACAATACCAGGCCCTAAGTGCTAAATAATGCACCAGTCTGAATAAGAGTTAAAGGATTGCCAAGTTGAAAGCCAACGTATCATTTATTTTCCTTGGGTAGCCTACCATTGCTTCTAATTAAGATCAAATTATTCATATACAAATAACTGCTTAAAAGGAGATACTGCCTATCTTGCAGTTAGGCTTATTTTGATAATTTTTAAAGCATGATCATTGACACGGTTTAAAAATTCACAGCTTTAGTTTTGTCTGGCCAAACATTTTGATGAAGTTAAAATTTAGTCTAAAAGTCATGGATTGGCGAGAATGATGTGGTTTGTAAGACCAGATTGGAAGCTTTATCCAATTTGGATAAGAAGTCTATAGTGACTTTTAGAGTTGGCATTGAAATTCTCTTCTACTAACTTCTTTCCTTTTCACCTATTATCTAGCCAGTCCCCAAATTCTCTCAAATCTTCCTTGCAATAGTAGCTTATATACACTCCCTTTGTACTTTGGTCTAGATTTTTACTTCTTCATAAAAATTCTTCAAGTTCATTTCACTGGCTCCTTTTTGTCACAATTGAAATGCTTCCGTATTGTACCTTAAACCAATCCAAACCTTCCCAACATAAATATTTCTGTCTACATTGGCTCCTTCTTCTTTGCCATTATAAATATGCAAATCCTTCCCATTCTAAAGCAACTTACTTAACCAATCTCCTCTTGTTGAATACTGAAGTTTAACCAATATATTTTTTTAAGATTTTATTTATTTATTTGACGGAGAGACAGAGAGAGAGCACAAGTAGGCAGAGTGGCAGGCAGAGGGAGAGGGAGAAGCAGGCTCCCGCCGAGCAGGGAGCCTGACGCGCGGCTCCATCCTAGGACCCTGGGATCATGACCCGAGCCGAAAGCAGCTGCTTAACCAACTGAGCCACCCAGGCGCCCCAAGTTTAACCAATATTTTATGTTTGGTATCATACCCTGCTCATTCTTTACTCAGTAAATATAAGAGATAGTGGGACATTCGTGGATGCGATAATATACACCTATTAAAGATTGTTTAAATTTTGGCATGGAAAAATTTGAAGTGTTTTTGAATAAAAAAATATTTTTATACTAGACTATTCATAGCATATTTCTACCTTAGATACTAACAGGTATATATCTCTAGAAAATAATGGCAATGGTCAATGCTGGGTGGTCACACTGGAGGAGTATTTATTTGAACTGTAGTGCCTAGGTATTTTTGGATGTTTTATAATAAATATGCATTATTTGCACAATAAAAATGGTAAAGTACATAGAAAAATAAAATGAAAATATGCCTAGATGTGAAAGTGATTGATATTAGAAAGTTGGATTTTGACTTTTTTTCTACTTTTGTATACTTCCAATTTTTTTTACATTAGTACTAAATAGCATTTAAATTTGGTATAAAAAGCATTTAACAGCGTTAAATACTTAATAATATATATTTTTATTTTATTTTTTTAATTTTTTTAGAAAGCAAACCAAATCACCTTTATTATGTTATGTTAATCACCATACATTACATCATTAGTTTTTGATGTAGTGTTCCATGATGCATTGTTTGCGTATAACACCCAGTGCTCCATTCAGTACATGCCCTCTTTAATACCCATCACCATGCTAACCCAGCCCCCCACCCCCCTCCCCTCTAGAACCCTGAGTTTGTTTCTCAGAGTCCATAGTCTCTCGTGGCTCATCTCCCCCTCCGATTTCCCCCCCTTCATTTTTCCCTTCTTGCTATCTTCTTCTTCTTTTTTTTAAACATATAATGTAATTTGTTTCAGAGGTACAGGTCTGTGATTCAACAGTCTTACACAATTCACAGTGCTCACCATAGCATGTACTCTCCCCAATGCCTATCACCCAGCCACCCCATCCCTCCCACCCCCCACCACTCCAGCAACCCTCAGTTTGTTTCCTGAGATTAAGAATTCCTCATATCAGTGAGATCATATGATACATGTCTTTCTCTGATTGACTTATATCGCTCAGCATAATACCCTCCAGTTCCATCCACGTCATTGCAAATGGCAAGATTTCATTCCTTTTGATGGCTGCATAATAGTCCATTGTATATATATACCACATCTTCTTTATCCATTCATCTGTCGATAGACCTCTTGGTTCTTTCCATAGTTTGGCTGTTGTGGACATTGCTGCTATAAACATCGGGGTGCACGTACCCCTTTGGATCACTACATTTGTATCTTTGGGGTAAATACCCAGTAGTGCAATTGCTGGGTCATATGGTAGCTCTATTTTCAACTTTTTGAGGAGCCTCCATACTGTTTTCCAGAGTGGCTGCACCAGCTTGCATTCCCACCAACAGTGTAGGAGTATAAAAAGCATTTAATAGCATTAAATACTTAATAATATTTAAAAAGAAATTTTTAATTGAGTAGAGTTGACATGTTATATTAGTTTCAGGTGTACAATGTAGTGATTCAACCTTAATGGTATTAAAAAGTATTGACAGCATTAGAGGGTATGAAATTAATGTTTAATTAAGAAATTATGTTTGGTTTTTATGAGTATATGCCAAACTATGTATAATTCCAATAATATCACTTTTCTATTTAAAAACTTCAGGGCTTGCTTTTTTCTCAGAGCCAAAATTCAAACTTTTAACCCTGGAAATCAAATCCAAAACTTAGGACCTGTAGGTTATTGCCTTTTATTATCCAGTGGTGTATCTCTACAAGATTTCAATGTTCTTGCATGGAATTCTCACCTTTGTCTGCTTTACCATTCCCCTAACTCTCTCTGACGTCACATATGTCCACACTCACCTTTCCTTCAAAGTCCAGGCCAAATGATCTTCTCTGTGGACGTACTCTAGTGTAACTCCAACATGAGTGCATTAGCATTTTTTTTTTCATTTTTAAGGTTTAGTCACTCTTTCCTGTGTAGTACTTTTGCACATACATTAAATCTCCAAGTTAATTTATTGCACTGTTTTGGGGGGGGCATGGGGACATAGTTCGACTAGTAAAACTAGTTACACTAGTAAAATCTATCCTCACAAAACATATAATCAGTCATTTAAGGAGAGAGAAACAGATCTGGGCATGAATTCTGCTTGGCAACTTGCTGGCTGTGTGTATTTGTATAAGGTCCTTAACACCTCCTTGAGTTGTTTTTCTTATTTGAAAAATCAAGGGAAATGCTAGTTAGTATTGCTGAAGATTCAGTGAGACAATTATATAAAGAATACATTGTTAGTCAGAGTGTAGATTATCTGCTATAACATCAAATGCAGTGGTTTAGCTGAAAGGATTGTTTCCCTACCAGGTATCAGTCTTGAGGTAAGCAGCTGATGGCTGAAGGGGTAGCTCTGACAATTTCAGCACAGGGCTTCCTTGGCCAAGACAGCCGCTCCAGTTGTTCCAGACAACAAAAAGAGACAAGTAGGAAGTGGGATCCAGGGTTGCACATACTCCCTCCTTTCCCATTTCACTGGCCACATTTAGTCCTCTGATCACATTTAGCTGCAAAGGAGTCTGGGTAGTTAAATCTTAGCTGTGTTGCTGTACTGAAACTCGGGTCCTATTATTGAAGATGGAAGGGAAGAATGGGGTCAAACAGCACTCATAAAAAAAAATCATGATTCTGAGCCTGCAAGACTGTAGTCTGAACCCAACTGGGATGAATTCTCAAAAATAAAGTCCTTGTGAGACCTCCTGATAGATTCCATCTGATCTTTCCAGTGCAACTGTTCTACTTACAGATGTGCTACACATACCTTTTCCTTCAAACTATTAAAATTCCTTAATGACAGGCAATCTGTCCACATGTCCTATTTGACTTTTACTTGTCCCCTCATCTGCTTTACTTTCACCCCTCAGTTAAACAGAGAAAAATCACAACACAAGGGTATTCCATAAATTTCAGTTATTTAAGTATGCCTCTCAAGAATGGGCAATTGCAGTTTATTTGTATCAAGGTGATGGTAGAAGTCTCTGGCTAGTAAAAAAAAGCCTGACTTATCTTTTAGCAAATTTTTCAGTTCTCTGTAATTCAGACATTCTTTCTGCTTCCACTTTTGGACAGCTAGCAAAAGGGAAGAGAGAAATTTGGATGACCCCACATCTTTATCATTGACTCTACAACTTCCTAGAAGTCGTAGCTTTTTGAAATTATGTAATGTCCTCTACCAATGACAATGTATGGATGATATTACATTTCCTTGTATGAAAATGTGCTATTTTCTGGCAGCTCTGAGGGTCATGTAACACAAATGGTAAACAAAAAAGCATTCTGTGCATTCTTAGATCTTTACATTTTTATTTTAAAACATAAAATTTCATACTGATTAATACCTACTTTTAAACAGAATGATGCATTAATTAAATGCCTTGTCATAACTATTATAAGCTCTGTTAGAAAAATAAACATCTCAAACTACAGTGTCAGCTCTTTAATAAATACATAAAACAGAAGTTAGTAGTCAATCAGAATTACATGAACATGTTCATAGTATAGTTTCTGAAATTATCTTATTCCCCAATTTTCTGTGACATTTAAGGCAATTTAACTATGTATAATTCAAAGCCAGAAATAATAAGAAACTTGTTTAATGAGAATCTTTCTTTCATAAGAGCTATTTTAAATTCAAATATTTTAATTTAAAAATACACTCTATATTAATTTTACTTTTTACAAAGACAGGACTTGTTAAATGAAACAAATAAGGTTATATTACTGATAATTTAAAAACATTTCTAAATTATTTTTGCAGATGTTTAAAAAACTTTAATGAAGTAGCTGGTAAATGTAAAATAGTTTTAAAGTTATGTTAAATATACACAAAATGAATTTCTATATTATGTGCAAATTTATATTTTCTTATAATTTAGAATTAAAATATTTCATATCCAACATTCTTAATAAAATTTATGTACCATAAATTTTGTCATTATGGGGAATTCTTATCAAAATCACATTTATCTGTGATACAGTGTAAAGTTAGTAAATGTTCTTTACACAAATCACACATTTCCATCCTTGATAACTGCAGGTTTTTGTTTTGTTTTTTAATATTGTTGGATTAAATAATTTTAACTGAAATAGGTCATAGAGGTTGGAAATCTGATTAACAGAGTTAGTTTACAAAGACAGATTTTATGCAGGAAAGGATGCCAGGTAGATAAAAGAGTAGTGTTATTACTCTCAGCTATTTCATTAACAGCTGCCCAGATAGCTGAACAATTGTTTCATATAATTCAAATAACTTAAATATGCAGTTTTATGACAGTCATTATATGGGCTTGAAGGTAAATTCATCAAAGCCAAAGAAAAAAGTCAAACAAAAGAGCAGAAATGAGAAAGAAGTATAAAAAAATGAGAGGACTTGAAGGGAAAGTTTTTTTTCCCTACAGTACTGATTGCTTGTATCATATTTTTCATCTGTCATTGACATAAGACATACGAGATGCTACAAAATCTAATTGTGATGGTTTCATACATTTTTCCAGTTAATTCTGTTTAAAGTGAGATGATCATATGAAAGTATTCTTTAGAAAGGAATAGAAAGATTAAAAATTTGTTAGCAAAACTGGGAGAAACCCATCCATTCTTGTCAGTTAAGTTAGGTTTGCTGAAATTGTAGCCACTAGCATAAAGTATACATAGGAAGATGAAGAGCTTTTATAACCTAAAGGTCTGCAGGATCTGAGCTCATAATCAGACAGCCTCCATGATGAGTTGTATGTGATTCAGTTATACTGAAAATTGGTCTCACATGTTATCATAAACAGGTTCTCAAATATTTATAAGTAAAGGAATGTTCCTATCCCCATGAACATTTAAGGGTGAATTAGTGTAATACTTATTCAAGTACAACTTCAAACACTGCATCTAAGATGCCAGTGATTGCAAGATATGTCACAATTTTAGAAATGTGAAATTGAAAAGCAGATATCTTAGAATCAATGAAATATGAATATGTATAATCAGTTATCCATAATAAAATTGCCATACAGTAATTATAAAAGAAAAAGGAAATGATCTGAAAGAATGCCAGTTCTATACTTCTCTGAAAATATATCTCAGTTTGCATTGTATGAAATGGAGTTCTTAAGGTCAATATAAATAAGGATAGTTGTAAATTAAATATTGAGTATATAAAACAATACAATATGCACATGATTGAACTCCCATATAGCTATATTTCACTCAAACTTTCACTAAAGATACAGATCTCAAACCCTTTAGACCTGAGAGAAGCTCAAATGGCTGTGAAAATTTTAAATTCTTAGTTTTTAATGTGTATGTCTTGGTTCAGTTACATGATGAATTCTGAAATCATTAAGAGATGTTTGGAAATGGAGAACTTCCTTATACCATTACACTGAGTTCTTTTTCACAATAAGCCTTATTGAGCTTAGAGTTTTAGGGCAATCTCGGGAAAAGTGAGTAGGAAAACCAGGAGCAAGGAAGGAAGGAAAAGCCATTGAGTCTAATTTACTATACCATGTAACCAGAAGGAATATAATTCTATGGAGAAAAATTTTTATAGTTCATCATAATCATATTTCAGTGTCTCATGGATATTTGTTGTCATATATAAGAATATTTTTAATGGGATTATTTTAAAGGGATAATGTTTTTTAAAAATTTGGAATTTTTCCTTTTGTGAAGTGTTGTATTTGATGCATCTACCAATTTTAAGTTTTTGAAAAATCTGCCTCCAAAGAAATCTACTCTGTTAACCTTAGATTTTTGTATCCTTATAAACCAAAGCTATATTGAACATTCAGTACATAATCAGATTTTTAAGTGAATTTTTGAGTCTTTCAGAGAATGTTTATGATTTCATACATTTTAATAAGTTTCCAAAAAAGATATCAAATGTTTGTAAATCCATGTACCCTGTGGTGTAAAGATGTTCCCAGAGAAGTAGAATGCATACAGTTATATTGTAGTGTGTATATGGCACATTTCTAAATCATTACATACTTTAGAGCATAAAATGCTATCGTACCAAAAGTGTTGTTCAAGTTCTGTGTTAACTATTTAACATTTCATTATTTGTTTAATATCATGAATCTCAAAAATCTCCTGTGGTCATGTTAGTTGAAAATAGGCTCTATTTACATAAATTATTTAAACTAAGAATAAAAATACCCTGTTTTCCCTTAACTTTTAACTAATTCTAACTAGTCAAATATTAATTCTCTTCTCATAAGCCATTTTACAGGAAAATATCCATTATTCAAGTAAAATATAAGCTCTAAAATCTTTAAGAATCAGGTCTTTAAGTAAAAAAAGAAAGCACAAGACATCACAAGCATAACTACAATCATCATCAAGCATGGAACTGCCTATCAGGAAGTTTGTCTTTTCCTATGATAACAGCCTTGGTCCATTATATTAGTGCAAACTAGTGAGAGCATAAAAATATAAACCCTTGATTTTTAAGGGTTTCATTTGATTATGCTCCTTTGGATAATTCATTCCACATGGAGATTAGCTTACGAACATTATAATGTTCATTTTTTAAATTGTCAGCATTTTAATGAATGGATGTTTTCCACTTTTTCCTTTTGGAGAGCTATCAGGTATCCAATTTTTCTTTTTAAAATGGATACTGTGTGTGACAGGCAGCCTGCAAAGTATGATCTTTACGTTATCCTTGGTGATCAAAGGTATCTTACACAAGTGAGTCACAGTACTGAATTATGTCAGTGTCCCCAATCTCATTAGGGGAAGGAAATACAGTTCAACTTAGCGTCATAATTGCTTGGCTGTAGGGGACAGTTAATGGAGCTGCTGTGCTTGTTTGCTCCAGAACAACTTATTATATGTTTTAAAATCCTCTTTGGGGTAAAATATGGGGTGGGAGTTTGTCTTCATTAAAATGCAAATATCTGGCCTTTCTTCAAGTGCTGGAAGACAAATTTGGGAAGTTAATTATAAGAAAACATTTTAAACAAATTCCTTTGTTTTCATAGGCAAAGCTCTGTACTACACACAGGACTGTTGGACTTATAGCCAACAAAATCAGACTGAATAAGTCTGTAGTGATATGGTAATTTTGAAGAAGTTTCCATGGGGGAAGATAAAAGCTCATGGCCTCTGTATCAAGCTCTCAGGCTGAGCACTGCACAACTCACAGGCTGCGGTGTGAATGGATTTCCCTGTAGTTAGGCCATGCAGCATTCTCTTAGAAGCTGATTAGCAGGAAAGAATGGAAGCCAGTCATGGAATTCAGTTTGAGTTACTCTTTTCTGCTTTGCTTTGAAATTTTCTCATGTCATACTCAAGACTCCAGTAAATCACATTTAAAATTACTTCCAATCAAATATTTTAAAGAATCAAGAGGTAGCATGATATGGTGCAATGAACACTAGCCTGGCAATAAGAAGATAGAAGTTCTCTTCAAATGCTGCCACTTAATCACTTGGGCGTTTTTTAAGATATCATTTAAACTTTTTGAGCCTCAGTTCCCTGACTCAGTAAAAGGATGAATTAGCTTATTTCTAAGATATTGTCTATCCTCCTCCAACTGTATACTTTTAAATTCTGGTGAGTACGGTTGAGGTGATTCAGGGAAAGAACTCTTTAGGCTGCACTGAGGGGTGAAAATAATATAGCTTAATATAGCTTTTAATTAGAAAAATGCTAATATCTACTTGGAGTAAATATCTGAGAAAACTCACTAAAAATGTGGCACTTTGAGGCAGAGTTTCTAAACACCTTGTGATCTTCAACCTGATGATTAGACAAATGAAATGGTGAAGCATCCAGTTTATCAGGTAAGAAGATATGTCAGACTCCACATCTGCACACAACGAAGCTGGTCGATTTTGATGTTACTTTACAGTGTCCCTTATTAAACATTCAGCTTTTAAAATCAGTATTCTAATAAAGTGACATTGTATTATTAGGTTTTTATAGCAGTAGTAACTTAGCACTTATTTAATCCAGTCATCTGTGACATATATAAACCTATCCTGTAAGAAAGAAAAAATATAAAGGCAAAGAGAGAATGTTGAAATTAGTATCTTGTAAGAAGCAGAAAACAAACACATGCATAACACTACACAGTTTCAAAAGCAATATCCCTCAAAATTAAGGTTTTATCTATTAACCTCTTGAATAAGTGAAACACTAACCATTTATTCATCTAGATGTTCTTGTCTATTCACTGCCAATTGTTGAAGTGTTTGGCAACAGTAGTATAACTGCCTTTTATTTTTTTTCATCCACACATTCGGTGCAGGGATTACTGTACCCTTGTAGTGACACAGCATTGTCTCTCTCTGGGAAGCATAGGAATGGCAGGTACCTGTAAAGTGTAATCAGTGCTCTTCAGATGATCTACATTCTATGCTGATCTAAATAAGTTATATATTACAGTAAAGTGCTACAATGACACTAGTCTCAAACAGTAGTAAGACACATTTTTCTCTGAAAAATTCAGCAGCGATGTGAGTCACATGATGATGAGGATGTTTGTCAGTCTTCATTCAAGTGGACAACCAGCAACCAGCATGATCTAGAACAGTTTGTCTCCTCCTGTGACTTCTAAAATTATATATTTTTAGGAGCAAATATTAAAAATCCAGTTTCCCATAAAGTACTTTCTATCTTTTTAGAAGTTGCACCTGAAAGTTTCATGAGCATTTAATTTGCTGATATCCAGTTTTATTTCTTCAGGCTTCTCACGTCGGTAGGTTACTGCTCTTGTGCAAACACTTTGCAGAATCAACTTGTCCTTGAGGGAGAAAGAATAATATTACTTAACAGTCTAAATATTGGAAGTAGACAATGACATACTGATAGTAATTCTTTTTTAGAATTCACTGACCTTTTTTGAGGCCGACACCCTGTAATCTGCCGAGGACTTAATTTTATTACTATTCCATTGTAGTATCACCTGTCTAATGATAAGGACTTTAAGCAACCCAATCAAGAATGTAACTATGAAGATGATGAAAAATATTCTTAAATAGCTTGGGCTAGAGAAACATTCTGTAATAAAGCAAACAAATAAATGGATTAAAAACTGGAATGAGTAAATCAAAGGATTTTAACAAGCAAACAATGTTCTCCTTCTCAATTAATAGGACCAGAGATATTTGCAAATCTACATTTTCAAAACAGAAGAATGTCATTACTACTGATTCAAAAAGTAACTGTAATTTTTATTAAACATTTATTATTAAAATATTTCCAAGAGAAAACCATTTTGGAGAATACCCACAATTAAAGTATTCAAAAATATTATTTCTTTGCAGCTTGATTTTTTAATTGTATTAGCTGGAATGTGCCCAAATTCCTTAACAGAATAAAATTTTTTCTGTGACAGAGAGGGGCAGTTTTTGTGGTGTGCATTGTTGATCACTAAGTGGAAAATGGGATTTAAAAATTATTTAACAGCTCTGTGTATCAGCATACGTTTCTCTTGTTATGCTTGCTCTTCATTCACTGCACATCAGTAATGGAAAATAAAGTAAACAACTGCAGAAGCTAAAATCAGTACTATTCTAATAGATGAAAAAGTATTTCCTTTGAAAGTGTAGGGTAAATTTCCATTAATATTACATGTAGCCTCTCCAGGGAATAAGAGTGTCCAGCTCAGGACAATATGCAAATCTCTTTTCCTCAATTTTTATTAATTTAGTTTTTACTTGTCAACCAAATCTGTCAAATTTTGCTTCTAAAAATTCCACTGTATATTTTTTTTCAAGAACAAATAATTACTAGCTGGAAAAGGAAAATGCTGCATTAAGAGGAGGAGCATACAATGTCTCTGTTTTAACACCAGACCTTTGGCAAACCCTAGTTGGAAAGTCTACAGGCTCTGTGGATGCCAGAAGTATTACCCTAATCTAAGAGGAACATTGCACAATATGCCAGTATTCCACAGAATTCACTAGCTACCCCAGATACACAAAATTACCTCCTGGCTTAAAGAGGCATGTGTTTTCTGCCCATTCTCCAGACTTAAGGGACTTCACCTAAATGCCTGAAGGTCTCCCTGAGAGGGCCTTTTGGGAGGAGGACCTGCCAAGATTTAGAAGAGCAGTCACCCAAACGTGGGTAATTTGTGTCTGAATTCACCGGGATGACCAAGCATGCTTTTGAATAAGCCAAGAACTCAGAAATGAGGCAAGGGCTCCTCTCCAAGTGGGAACATTCTAAGCCCAGTTTTCTTTGGTCAGTGATAAGGTTCCTTGAAAGAAAGGCTAAAGGGAGTCCAAAGGACTACAAATTGGAATAGAAACACCAAAAGCAAGCACAAGTCTCCTGTTGTTACTGGTCTCTCAGAGAGAATCCAAGATACTTTATTCAAAGGTGGTATCCTTGGAGTCTTCCACAGTGACCTTCAGGTTTGTGACAAGCATGCCTTTCATCCTGACAGACTGTCATTTCCCTTGGCTGACTTAGAACTAGTCAATCAGCTAAAGCAGATCCTTAAAGGGGACACGTGGCTTGATCCCACTTATTGGCTTCTTGCCTAGGAGGAGCTTAGCCAGAAGACTGGAACAACACCCTTTTAAGTGTGATTGAGTGGATAGATAATAGAGGTGGCTAACAAATGCTCTTTCCCTCTCCTTCCACCATAGTTGTGAAGGGGAGGGGAGCCCCCTAGCTACCAATAAATTTCACAAATATTTCTAATGGGTTAGGATAGAGGACATCTTCAGGCTCAAATCTGCATGCATTTTAGAATGTTGTTTTGGATAGACAAACATTTAGCCTTGGCCATGCCTCTCATCTTAGTCTAGGTCAAGCAAGGGCTTTTCCTAAGGAGCTTTAAGGGAATACTTTTTGTAACCACACTTAGGTCAGAGTAGGTTTGTTTACTTAACATAATAAATGACATGTTGACAGAAAGGGCTCTATTTATTAGAAAAGGCACTTGGCTTTCTGGAGTGATTGCTGCAGCCCCAGCTGGCAGCACATGGGCTCTTTTCAAAGCCAAATTCATTATGGGCTAAGATTAGTGTGGATGCAAGGGAAGAAGGAAAGAAAACTGGAGAAAGTTTATTCTTCTGTGCAGTCTAAGAGCTGGAATTATCTTTACAGGTTTGAGGAGAGACTAGAAATAATAGTAACAGTAGAAATATTTTCAAAGAAGACATAATTTCAAGCTTAATTTCTAATTCATGTGTACTTTAACCTTAACACCTGAGCAAAGTGGCGTACTGGCTTTTGGCTTCTAATGAATTTTTGTCTTAAAATTGTCTTTGAACACAGCTTTTACATGTTTCTCCCATTTGCGTGTCATCTTTTAATTCACATATTTCTTTCATATTCACTGGCTCATTTAATGTCCTACAACTCCTTGAGTTTGGTATTATTATCTCTATTACAGATGAAGAAACTGAGGCTCAGAGAAATTTTGTAAGAGGGCTGGTATTTCTTATCTGTTAGTGTCAAGGGACATGCGTTAAGCCAAGGTCTTCAGACTAAAAGTTTCATGCCTTTTCCATTATGCCGCCTTTATAATCATTCACCCCTAAATTGTATTTACATCAGAATGAAAAATACCAGAAAGGAATGGCCCTTTTTAAGTTATATATTTTGCAAAAGCAGATCAATGCTACTTAGGATTTTTGGCTTCATCTGAAACATAAAAGTGAATTTTGGTTTTACATGAGGAACGTTGTATCTGGAAGCAAGTTTGGGTTCTGAAAGATAAGTATGGCTCCATTGTTTATCTGTAAGGATGAAATGGACTCCACGTAGGAAATTTCCACTCTTGGCTCACTGAGGCCTCTGTAGTAATTCTGCCTGGTGTACTGCCACAGGGAGGCACAGCATGAGAATTTAGCTGGGTAATTGGATGGGAGATGTAACAATTCAGCCAAACAATGGCAAATATACTCAGCTGCTTTTTATAAAACAGTACCACCTCTGGAAGACTGAAAACATTGAAGCAGCTAGTCCTTTTTTAGGATGATTGATTATGGGCCCTTTGGGGGAATGTGATTCTCTGCAGATACTCTTCAGTGCTTTTTAAGCTTTGGTTTACCTGGTGTTTGGTCCATATAATGCTGTTCCATGAGAGCACATGAGGTTTTACAACGATCAAGTATAGCTTGAGACAGGTTGTAAGGGTGAAGGCATTGCACACAATTCCTGTAAGGACGAAAAGAAATGAAACATTTAACCTTTGAAAAGGTTATAGCCCACAGTATTTTCTGCAAGAAATAAAATATCAAAATAGAGTAGTGCTGCTTTAGGACAGCCGCCTTGTAAAACTGGGAAAGCCACGACAGTTATTTGTAATACTGGCTGAATTTACACGGCAAAATTATATTCTAACCACTAAAAATCTTTTAATAATGTATAAAATCAAAATAATGAATTTTCCTTATTGAGAAATAGGAAACACATAAGATGCTTCCATCACAAATAAAACTCGTAAAAATATTTTAGAGGATAAATGTTATACTATAGAAAAGTTTAGCAATGAATACACAGTTCAAGTTTCAGTTGGGTTCGTTAGAAATAACTCCAACATTATGTTTAAGTACTGCATTTCCAAGAGAGTCACATAAATTGCTATATATAATTTTAAAAATTTTACTTGAGCTACCAATCTGAGAAAGTAAATGTCTTAAAAATTTTGAATAAAACAAATTGGAAGGCACAGTAATATTTAGAGTAGTGATCTTTGAGCAGGCTCAAACTGTTCCTGGGAAATTAGTTACTGACACAAAACAACATGCCACCTTCATTTAACATATCACCTCTTACTCATCCATCGCTTATTTCTAGAGGTGCTTCAGAGCCACTGTCATTCTTTATTTTTAAAATAATTTTTAAAAAAAACAAAAAATAAAAAAAATAAAAGAAACCCAATAATAATAGCTAACATTTATTCTAGGATTATTATGCACCAAGTAAGTACAAAGGTTGGGTTGTTTTTGTTTTACATGAATCATCTAACTTAATTCTGTCACAGAACTATATCAGGTACCATTATTATTATAATCCTCATTATTATTTTAATCATCATGTTGCATACCTTAAGCCTTGTGTAAACAAGGTTATATGTCAGTTGTATCTCAATAAAGCTGGGGAAAAAACAATAAACACTGAATATTATTCTTTAAAACAACAAAACTATTCCATGGAACACTACATCAAAAACTAATGATGTAATGTATGGTAATTAACATAACATAATAATAAAAAAAATGTGATGGTCAAAAAAAACAAAACTATTTCAAACAAGCTAAGGGAGTGAATGCCTAGACCAATTCTGATGTTTTCACAGCTATCTAGTGGCCGAAAGTTGGAATCTAAGTTTTCTAATTCCTAAATTCCCCATTCGGTTCTTTTTTAGCATGATGATAACAATTTACCTGGTAGAGAAGATCCAGCAACATCTAAGATTAAGGAAGGCAAAATAGAGAAAGGACGAACCCAGCACTACTGAAGGACTGCTGTATGTATGTTTGGAGGTAGAGAACACGTACCAGTTTTCACTGCAGGCTGTGTGACACGTGGGGCAGTGTTCACAGAAGCGGCCGATACTCCTGGGATCCGTGCATTCACACCTGCCACATACACACGTACCTCTTCCACTGCACACTTGGCCCTTCGGACTGACACAGTGCTGGGCTGAGGCTGACGGGCACTGACAGCGATCCCCTTCCCAGCCACTGAAGCACTGGCATCTGCCCGCTTCACACTCTCCATGCCCTGCAACAGACACTCCAGGACCTAAGTTACTGGGGCCGCTGACTCTGTGACGTGTTTCCAGACCTGAATTCCCCTCCCCCATCCGTGGAAACACACCGACCGTCAAGTGAGTGGGAACAGCATCATTTTCTATTCATCTGACAAGAACAATGCTAGGGTTTAGGAGGGCCTATTTTCAAATTTTCGGTTGTAGGGACTCTCCTGAGGCTAGATGTTGTGCTGACCGTTGTGACATCGGCTCTGCTGCTCGGGCTGCCTGGCCACTTGAAGGTCACTGGCCGTTCCGGTTTGAATGAAAAACACACAAATATAAAAAAGCCTCAAAGGCTGAAGTAATGTTAATTGTCTGTTTTAAGATCTGAAAAACAGGGTATTTGATTAATAGCTTCCATAATTTATTGTCGTGGTCTCTCGTTATTGCTAAGGGCCTGGGATAACTTGGGTCTGTGAGGCAAGCCCTTCTAGTCCTTCAGTGCCGCTAGCGCCATTTTAAAGACAAGATCTCTGGGCAAGTGGAACTAATCCTTTCCCATCTTCAGGACATTAACAGGTTAGAAGGGCATGTCCTACAGTGTGCTGTAAGCTGTTATTAGGTCATAAATGAGAGAAAGTAAGTGGGGTGTGTGTGTGTGTGTGTGTGTGTGTGCAAATGTACACTTGTGTGTTGGGCTTGGGGGCATGCAGACAAATGAGGGGAAACACTGGTCCTATGTACTTACATGGATTTTAGACTGCAGGAGGCATCTAAATTTAATATGTTTATGTGAATTAGAAATCTTCAAGAGCAATTATATATTACAGGGTTACATAGTGTTTCTCAAGCTTATGTGGCCACAGACTTTTCCTTCCTTCCTTCCTTCCTTCTCTTGCTTCCTGGCTTCCTCCCTCTCTTTCCCTCCCTCCTTTTACTGAGGAGCACCTCACAGGGTTACTGTTCCATAGAAGCTACTATTGGATCAACTCAATTGCTAAATGTAAAACTAATGAGATCCAGGCCAAACAAATGCCTGCCAGACCCAGTTCCCTATATGCAGGCTGCACACCTAATCCTAGCCAGCTGACCTGTGAACATGTGTTTTTATTCTCAAAGGAGACTAGTGAAGAAAACATTTGTCAGCCTACAGTTTGCACTATAATTTATACACAAATAATTCAAAGCAGATTCTCAATTGCCTGTGGGCCGGCAGTATAGTCGTATAGAAGGGCTAGTACATTGGTTTTTGATATTTAACTATAAATAGAGACTGAGATTCTCAATGCATTTCAAGCTTCTTTGAGAGATCAAAAGCTGTGGGATATCAGACCTCTTCCCTGTTCCAAATAGGATTAGCTCTAAAAATTAGAAGATAATTGCTAGTTTGTTCTTAAGTCATCTATAATCCATTCTACCAATGATACCAGGTACAGCAGAATAAATGTTTGGCATATAAAATGTTTTGTGTCGATAACAGAATAAAAAGGCAATTTTCCATTGCATATTTATGTGACATAGGGCAAATTTCTAGTTTATACAAGAATAGAAAATTTGTATAGGTTTGTTACTTTCCATATGGTTATGGCAGTGAAATATTTCAGTTCATCGGTAATCAATATTTGCTTACCAAAATGCAAACATTAAAAAGCTGTTTTAACAATAAGTGGATTTAGCACAATGTCACAGAAAAATTAATTCATTTAAAAACAATATTTTCTATTAAATTTCAAATGTTGCACAGATTTTCTAGAATCTAACCTCTAGGTGGCAGTAAACTGAATTAGCCAAAAGTACTTTTGATATTTTTGTTTTAAATTATTTCATTTTTTAAACGTTGTCTGCGTGTGGCCTCTGGTACTAATCTTCTAGATTACTTTTGAAACCAGCATCTTCTTGGAGAATGCTGTCCTTTGATAATTTCGTTGCTGGCGTTGTTCCAAAAATACACTGGAAAGGTTTAAGTTATTACAAATTTATAATACCATCTATAATAGTGCCTTAAGAATTTTCCAATGAATGGAAACTATGTTTTTATAGCTCACTGTCCTCTGAGCAAGCTGGAGGGAGTGACCACTTACGAGAATGAATCAGGTCTTTCCAGAAGAATACTCTGATTATAGAAAACCTGCCAGACATCACAGTAATTTCCTTTTCTGGGTATATAGATCAAGGCATACTTGAGAATAGCACTGAATTTTTGGCTTTTATTTTGAAGTATTTCCTGTACAAAATAATTTAAAATATAAACAGCAGAATCATATGCCATAAATCTGTTGCCATGCCCTAATTTAATAGACTTTGAACCTCTGAATATTAAGTTCAGATTCAGGATTGGTAATTATAAAGATGTGACTTAAAGATACTTTAATATATATGCCAGTTTAACAGTAACTAGTAAAAACTGCATGTATATGTTTATTTAAACCTACCAGCGCACAGATTTCCATGGTGATACGGACAAGAGAAGTCATCCTTTTCACAGTATTTTCCATACACTTTTCCAAGCTTAATTTTGTGACATAGACATTTCCCACAAACACAAACTCCTCGACCACTGCAAACAGGTTGATCCTTGTGTGACTTGCAACTCTCAGAAGGAAATTGATCTTCATCAAAATGACATTTATTCTCATTACACTGGAAACACTTGGCATCTAGAAACACTTCATCTACACACTTTTGTTTAGGTGCTCTCCCGTCATCACACTGACAGCTGCAGTTTCTGTGTATATGAATTTTAGTGGTTTCATTGAAACCAATAGGTTTGATTATTGCATAGCTCTTTCCTCCTGTGACATCACACTTTTTCATTGTAACTGTTACATTGAAAAGAACCTAAATGGGGGAGGGAAAGAAAATATATTTATATGTCCTGATTATTTTTATCATCACTATTATATCTGTTAATGCTATTCTGAATCAATAATGTACCATCTTATAGAAATTTATAATACTTTGTAAATTACACATGCAGTCTTTCATAGGTAGATGTAACATCCCTTTTTAATTTAATTTATTTCCTAATTAATGAACTAGAGAGTTAAAGGAAGCAATGACTGCTACTTGTCTATATTGTACCATTAAATGGATATGGGTTCAAGCCTATTTGAAATGTCCTCCATTGATTTCTTAGCAAACTTGAGAGAGAATAGATCATCTTCTGAATTAAGTCCTAAAATGTGCGGTTATTGAATATTTCGCACAAGGGAGAGAGCAAATAAACTAAAATAAAGGACTATTGCTCTCCTGGTTTAAAACCATGAGACAGGATGTTCAGATGAACAATTCTTATTTTTGTTCCTATTTCCTAGGGGCCCAAGTAAAGTTTCAGGGTTCAATTTTAGTTTATACATGGTATTAATGAAGGAAAACATGAGGCTTTCTCTGATGTTACTTAAAGGAAAAAGATTTAGGACTCTCAGATTTTTTTTTTTTTAAGATTTTATTTATTTGACAGAGAGAGACACAGCGAGAGAGGGAACACAAGCAGGGGGAGTGGGAGAGGAAGAAGCAGACTTCCTGTGGAGCAGAGAGCCCGATGCGGGGCTCGATCCCAAGACTCTGGGATCATGGCCTGAGCCAAAGGCAGCCGCTTAACCGACTGAGCCACCCAGGCGCCCCTGAAGTTATTATTATTAAATAAGTATTTAAAATAGTATGTATTTATTTAACTTGAGAGTTTGAGAGAATAGTCAGTGGAGTTAAAACAAGTAGGAACTTTGGAAAGAGATAATAAAAATTACTTTGAAGTGTATATATAAGATCCTTGGGGTCAGTAGTAAATAAAGTTTTCCAGAATGGTTTGATTTTTCTGTGAGAAACATGCCAGACAACTTAATTTATTTTAAATGGGAAGAATGTACACCCACATACTTCGTCATTGCTTGTCACATTTCCACATCCGTCTGTGCCTGGTTTTCGGGTCCCATCTGGACAGATGGCGGTAATATTAAAATAGACGCCTTTTACCTGGTTTTCCACCTGAAC
This sequence comes from Zalophus californianus, assembly GCF_009762305.2. Taxonomy (NCBI): domain Eukaryota; kingdom Metazoa; phylum Chordata; class Mammalia; order Carnivora; family Otariidae; genus Zalophus; species Zalophus californianus. The sequence continues at coordinate 52,063,650 of NC_045606.1, read as the reverse complement.
TTTCACTTCTGAAATGAGTTTCTGCAGAGACATCATTTTTTGATTGTATATCACAAAAGTTTCAAATGTAAGCAATTAAATAGGGGCAAGCTTATTAAATCATTCTAGATTTAATTTTTAACTAAATCAAAGTCTGTCTCTATAAAAGGATAAATAAATGTAGTGTTTCCATATAATGACCCAATTATATTTGAGATACATAAGAAATACTGAGGGATTAGACCATCTGCATTTAAATTGTTCTATTTTTTCACATATCTCCATGAATGTGCATTTTGACTTTAAAGATATTTCTCGGGGAGATGAACCATGAGAGACGATGGACTCTGAAAAACAAACTGAGGGTTCTAGAGGGGAGGGGGTGGGGGATGGGTTAGCCTGGTGATGGGTATTAAAGAGGGCACGTTCTGCATGGAGCACTGGGTGTTATGCACAAACAATGAATCATGGATCACTATATCAAAAACTAATGATGTAATGTATGGTGATTAACATAACAATAAAAAATTAAAAAAAGATATTTCTCACTCAGCCTGTTACAAAAATAGTCATTTTAATCCAACAATATTTATATTTTGTGACAAAATTTAAATAAAACATTGAGAACACCTATATTGTCACAAAGGGTAAATCTTAACAGCTTAAAATCTGGAACACATTTCTGACATTTACAGCTATTAAATAAACATTTCCATTTCAAACACTTTCGGCTATCATGAAAGCTAAAATACCTTAGTGATACAGCATTGAAAGGTAAGTTTTGGGGAGGGCATTTCTATACTGTAGGCATAAGAATTACCTGCCTGATATGGTCCTGTAAATTCTCCAAGAATAGTGACTAACGTAACAGGAAAAAAAAAAAAAAAAGGGGAGTGGCCTACAATTTTTGCCAAGTCCCTGGGGCTTGCTTGTGTCAGATTTGTTCTAATCCTTAATACTGAAATGGGACCACTTACTAGACAGAAAATCATTCACTCATTTATTCATTCATTTTTTCAATTACTCAAAAAATATCTATGTAAAACTTATCATGTATCAAGCACACACAGATTTCTTCCAGCACAGTCTCTGGTTCCAAAATTTCTAGCTACATTAAATATATACTGAAGATCTATGTGTATTTCATCTCATAAAACAGTCTACCACATGCAAAAATCCTTAACTTATATTTATAAACAAAAAAGATGAAGTATATACCTAAGGAAAGAGTGAGTAGCAGGATATGAAGAAAAAAATATTTTCTAATGGCTTCTAATTTGTTACTTGAGTAAATTTTCATCTTCAACTGTATAATCGATAAAGAAATGTGTGCTTACTGCCTGATAGCTGACCATGGTGGTAAATCTAGAACAAGATACTTCTTCAAGTTAGTAAATTTTATTTGGATTTGATAAGACTGTGTTAGCCACATTTTTAAATCTCTCAGAGAGCTCATCCATTGTAATCACTTAATTGAACATTCTCAGCAAACCAACTGAAACTTGTAACGGTATATAAATGGTGTTGATAGGTGATGGTTTGACAGATCAGAAGGAAATTCCTAAAACAATGAGTGTCTCAGTTTGCCCTTCTGAAGTTCTTTCTCTTAAAAAGTTAACCTTGTTACACTAATGTTTTTCACTTAAGCAGGATTGAAGACAAATATCTAAAATTTTGCCTAGTTTTGAGATTTAGAAATTAGGCTCCAAACACAATATTAAGTTTCCTTTTTAATATCTAACAAGTACAGAGGCAGAATTTATTTTTTTGATGTATAATTCTGTTTGTATTCAATATAATTTACTTTTCATTTCTTAATTTCAGCTTAATTTTTTTAGTCATGATTTTTATTTAATTTAATAAAAAATAAAATGCAGTCACATTTACCATGCACTAAATTTGTTTGTGATTTTATAAAATTCTTAAAAAGGAAATGCAAAAAATTAAAGTTAGAATGAAATATTTTTATTATTTTTCTTCAATGAATTGTGAATTAATTCTGTTGGACTGTGAAGACAAAATAAAATTTCAGAAGAATTTTGAAAATATACATATATGTAAAATAACAGAATCTCAACTTAAGGAGATTAATTAGCCAGAGTAAGTCTTACTGGATTTGCTAGTATTTTCCCATTGTTTAAGGTTAATCAGAACTGCAGTTAGCCAAAGCACTGAATACCTATCCTGGACAAATAAAGAACATAAAACCAAATGCTGCTGGTTCCCTTTCCATTAGTACAGTCTGACACACAGGCAAGTTTGTCAATTTATGTTCCTTGTTTGGAGTAATAAATGGGTTCATACTATAAAAATAAAAACTAGGGTGATTTCTAACACTGCACATTCCCTCCTTATTTTGATTATTCCTGGGAACAAACTGCAGATGGGAATGAACTGTACATGTTTCATCTTCCTTGATAAGAAGCTCCCCCTAGTCCTAATGTTCTTTTGTAACAGTGACAAACAAGAATAAAGATGGTCTTCCTTATTTCATCCAATGTAGTTTTCAGATATAGAGCAATTCCTTGGCAAAAAAAAAAAACAAAACCCACAAGATTTATTTTTCGAGTCCTTCATTTTCTATCCCATGTCTACTTCCTGACTTTTCCTTTTGTGCTCAAGTAGAAGGCAGATGTTGCACAGAGAAAATAAAAGAAGCCTGAGGTTGCTCACAATGCTTGGGCTACTGTGTACACTATTCTTCTCTACTGTGTAAGAAAGAGAATCAGAGAATTTGGGAAGTGAGACTTAATCAGTGGTCCATAAGTTCAAGGTAGAGTAAAGCATACTTTTGGATAGTTTGTAAAAAAAAAAAACAAAGAAAGAAAAACAAGTGTTATCACACAGAAGGAAGCACCTGAGGCCTAGAATTAAGAAAGACCTGGGTTCTGGTCCTGATCCTTCTGCTTGTTTGACCTTTGGTTAGCTTGCTTAGCTTCTTTGAGGTTCTATAAATACAAAATGGGAGTACTAACATCTTCCTTATGGATTGGCTGTGTGGATTAAATGAGGTCATGTATGGAAAGTAACTGTTTCTGGGTGGTATTAAAGTAACAATAACAATTATTACAACATTTTAACAGTGATTATTCTATCCAAGAATGACCTATGCTGAGAGAGCAGATGTTTCTATAAATCTTTGCATTTGGCACTCACTCTTCATAGACTAGGGACAGCGTACAACTGTCAATTCAATAAAATAGTATACCTCTTAAGGTGATTGTTTTAATCAAAGTAGTTTGATAACACTGCTAAAATACCTGATTAAACAATCAAGTGATTAATTTAGGAGACCCCAACAGAGTCCTCTCAGTAATCTCTATATCCCAGATAGTTCATTTTCAGAAGACAATTTGCTGCTTTAAATAGTGTGGATTTCTTTATCTTTATGACATAGGAAATTGTGACATTTCTGATAATAAAGTATGTTTTATAGCCATGATTTGGTGACTTATGGAACATTTGATTTAGAAGAAAATTTAGATAGCCTCTAGCCCAACTTGAGTTTACTGACAATGAGATGGTGAAGTAAAGAAAGCTGACGTGAATTTCCCAAGGTTACATGGCTAGTTAGTGATAGAACCAGGGCTAAATTCATGTTAATTTTTAACCTAATTTTCTGTCCACCATTCCTCTCAAGTTGATAGGGCACTAATTTGTATCTTGCCACAGAAACTGGAGTTAAAAGTTTACACAGACCTATACCTTTGAAACAAATAATACATTATATGTTAAAAAAAAAAAAGAAGAAGAAGATAGTAGGAAGGGAAAAATGAAGGGGGGGAAATCGGAAGGGGAGACGAACCATGAGAGACTATGGACTCTGAGAAACAAACTGAGGGTTCTAGAGGGGAGGGGGGTGGGGGGATGGGTTAGCCTGGTGATGGGTATTAAAGAGGGCACATACTGAATGGAGCACTGGGTGTTATATGCAAACAATAAATCATGGAACACTACATCAAAAACTAATGATGTCTTACACAATCCACAGCAAAAAAAAAATTACAATGAGAAGAAAAAAATTAATGATGTATGGTGATTAACCTAACATAATAAAATAAAATTTAAAAAAGTTTATATGAAAAAATTGTGTGTAATATATACATACCTGATAGGCTTCTACTACCAAATTATTGAGGTTTGCAGCCTTTGATTCTATTTCACCAGCAATGGTGCCAGGCAAGAGGGGTAGAAGATCCTAGAAAACATACCAATAATATTTACTTAATGACAGTAGTATACAGTGGCTCAGTAATCAACAAATATTAACAATTCTTAGAGTTATAAGTGGAAGGTGAGCCATTACATGAATAAAAAAATATAAGATACAAGAAAAATATAAGCAACCAAGTAGGGCACCAGACCATATACACCTGAAATGGGAGTGTGTATGTATACGTGCATGAGCGTGTATGGGTACACAAATTACACGTTGACCTAAAAACCCAATCAAAGTACAGACCAAGATTTCCCAAAGTATTTTCCATATTCCATGGAACATAGTTATCAAAAGGATTCTGAGGGCAAGTATTGCATATGGTTTCTTCCACTTAGATAATCAAAATGCACATTTGTAAAGGTTCAGAGAAGTCTTGGAAATAATTTAGCAGTATTTGTTGCAGCATTTCCAACATTTTAAAATTACAAAACCCTTTTCTCATGTAACATATGTAAATATTTTGCAGAACTAATGTTCTGTGGAGTGACCTTTAGGACATGTTGGCCCAGAATGGAGAAAAAAATCATTGTCACAAGTGGAAGCTTCATGGAGTGGGTACTCTTGATGGATGTCACTTAACAATTATGGAGAAAACTCTAGGTATTTCTAAGTGAGAAAATGAGAATTAGCAAAGGCTTAAAGGTTTACCTGAGTTCTAGATGAAGTAAGAAAAGACAAGAACCAGTCTGACTGGAGTGAAGACTGAATATTTTTAAGGAATCAGATTATGGAAAGTCTTAAAATCCATTTATACACTCATTTTACCATTCACAGGTATTATTAAGTTCCTGTTGTATGCCAGTCACTACTTGGACATTAACAATTTGGTATCTTAGGTAATAGGGAAAATGTATCACTCACAGATTTTTAAAAGCCATTTATCTAACCTTTATTAAGTAACTATTATGTACCACTTGGCAGTTTCCATCCTTAAGGATCTCACAGGTATATAAATGACAATTTCAAAAAACAATGTACATATGAAGTAACAGAGATATGCACAGACCCTGATGAGAGGGATGCCCAGCAAGTGTTTGAGGGCTGAGGAAGGCTGTCAGGGATGGTTTCCTAGAGGAGGTGACTCATGAACTGTATCTTAAAGGATGACTAAGAGTGAGCCAAGTAATGAGGGAAAGAGACTCCCAGGCAAGGGGGAGAGGTAGCAAGAACAAAGGCAAAAAGGAAAGAAAGAACCTGGTGAGTGTGTATGCACAGGAGACTTAAAAGCATGGCTAGAGGGACAAGTGTAAGGCAAGAATAATGGGGGACAAGAGAGGCAAGCAGGGACCAGATGGTTTCATATGCCACATTAAAGATTTTTAAATCAGAGAGAACCACTGGAATATTTTGCTCTAGGGAGAACTTTGGTCACAATTGTGATTTAATAGATCATCTTGCAGACAGGTATAGGATGCATTTGGGAGACAGGTTTGGAGGCTGTTACAACCCAGATGAAGGTAGTTGATAAAAATATCTCTGGGCAGCCAAAGTAGGTGACTGCAAAGACATACACAGGATTCTTGGCAAAACTTGTCAGGCTTTCTGAGCCTGTTGATTCATACTTTATACACAATTTAGTTAATAATAAACCTGGTTTATGGTTTTATCCATCAATGAAAATCTTTTTAAAGGAGTAGGGAGAAACTGCTAAAGCCAATAACAACATCAAGAAATAATACATAGCAGAGAAGGACAAGGCTAAAGTAGTAACAACCTGCACAATAATTTGAAATACAACTATTTTTTTCTCTCTATAGTAAAGTTTATTTTTTATTTAAGTTACACTCTCATTCTTTTTTTTTTCAAATTTTTATTTAAATTCTAGTTAGTTATCATACAGTGCAATATAGGTTCCAGGAGTAGAATTCAGTGATTCATCACTTACATACAACACCCAGTGCTCATCATATCAAGTGCCCTCCTAATATCCATCACCCACCTCCCTTCATCAACCCTCTGTTTGTTCTCTATCTTTAAGAGTCTCTTATGGTTTGTTTCCCTCTCTCTCTTTTACTTTTTTCCCCCTCCCACATGTTCATCATCATCAGTTTTTTATTTCTTAAATTCCACACATGAGTGAATTCATATGGTATTTGTCTTTCTCTGACTGATTTATCTCACTTAGCATAATACACTCTAGCTCCATCCACGGCATTGCAAATGTCAAGACTTCATTCTTTTTGATAGCTGAGTAATATTTCAGTGTGTGTGTGTGTGTGTGTGTGTGTGTGTGTGTGTGTGTGTGTGTATACAGACACCACATCTTCTTATTCATTCATCAGTCAGTGGACATTTGGGCTCTTTCCATAGTTTGGCTATTGTTGATAATGTTGCTATAAACATTGGGGTGCATATACCCCTTTGAATCTGTATTTTTATATCCTTTGGGTAAATACCTAGTAGTACAATTGCTGGATCCCACAGTACTTCTATTTTTAACTTTTTGAGGAACCTCCATACTGTTTTCCAGAGTGGCTACACCAGTTTGTATTCCTGAAATTCAATAATTAAGCTGAGAGGTAAAGAGCACAGGACTTAAGCTGTTAGGAAAGTTTGGCCAAGAATATAACCTCTCTGAATGTGTTTCCTTATCTTTAAAATGGGCTTTAAATTGGTAATACTTCCCTCATTGTTATGAGTATTACATGAGTTAATGTTAATAAACTCAGGGCCTGACAATAGTGTTCAATAAGTGGAATCTGTGACTTTGTTAACAAAGTAGCTTGGGCATTTAATTTGGGCTAGAGACCTACTTCTGTGAATATTAATGGTTATTACATTAAAAAGGGGTTCCATGGTATACCAATTTGGGAATTGATTAAAGTTTCACTGAAGATTTCTAAGGGAAGAAGTGGCATGATTAAAGTGGTGCTTTCAGATGAGATACACAGTGGTCAGGTATTGGGGAAATAGGTGGAGGGAACACCAACTTTGTGGCTAATGCAAACAGATTCAAGCACTTGTTGAAGATGAAAGAAAATGTAGTTTCTCTGAAGTATTAAAAGAAGTAAGTAAAGGACAGTGGGAGTGGAAAGAAGAAGCAGAGACAACAAAGGAGATGGAGATCCACTGAACAGACATGTGCAATAAAAATTAGGGTATGACAATGTCATGAAAATGAAGAAAAGAGAGTTTCCTGGAAATAGGACCCTAGAAGACTGCAAAAAGAATATGACAACGGGGTCCCAGAAGCAGTTTTTTGTTGGAAGTGGGTCGCACGATGCTGCCAGAGTGACATGGCTGCAAACATCTCTTCTGTTTGTGGGTCTCATCTAGCCTGAAGGATTGTGGACAAAACCAGTATTAGTCTTATGTAGCAAAGCTCTGACTGGGTCAGCCACTCCGGTGGCTCCTCTTGTTCCTTTACTAGATCACCTAGACCAAATCTAGGTATGTTGTTACTATTGAAAACTAGCTGATGTTCCCCAACCCAATCTATTATAAGAATATGCCCATGGACCAGAACAGAAGCAGAAATCCAGACATGAAAGGTGTAGTTGGAGTGTGAGCTATTTTTTACCTGATAAAATTCTTCTCCATTATTGTCACAGTCAGTACCACACTAAGTATCAGTCCCCACACTTGGTTCAAGGTATTACATAGAATGTATATGTAAATGCTAATTTAAGACACTGTGTGGTATATATTAGTTAATACATTATTAAATTCAGAGTGTACAAAGTACAATAACTCTAGAATCCTTGCCTGGGGATCTAAAGAAGTATTCTAATTTCAACTACCAATGCAAACATTTTCATTTTTATTTTTTGGGAATTAACGTACCTTATACCAATGAAACTGTTTTCCTTGAACTGCAAAGATGACATTAATGTTGTTGTCTATTAACTTTTCAGAAAGTTGGCCTAGTGAGGGATGTTCCTGCAAAGGATAATAAAAAAAAGAAGGGAGTGAAATATAGTAGCTCAATCCCACACATACCTAAACTTCCATTATGAGGAAAACCATATGACTGACATAAAAATGTAGTGTGTTTGGAAGGATTATGGTTTTATTGAAGGCATTTAAACTCCTTAAAAAAATAAGATCAACATCAATGTATTAGGATATTTTCTAGACAAAGCCCCATAAAAACCTTTAACTCAGAAAAATGAAGAGGGCTGATTCAATGTTGTGCAAAGTGTGTTCAGCACCTAACTTTGGCCTCACAGTTATATAACTGAAAGATAATGTACTATTCAGAAATAGAGACACATTAGTGACAATCATATTCTGAAATTTAGTACAAGTGCTGAAATGCAAATATATGCATGTATAAACATAAATACATAGATATTCAATATATAACACGAGATAGTATAAACTTTATTTAGAAGCAGAAAATCCTGTATTCAAATCCCAGGTTGTCACTTTATGATAAAAATTCTATCTTAGCTCCATCCTCTGTAACACATCAATGGTTTCTGCCTTCCATGATTGCAAGCAAGATTGAAAAGATACCAATCGTATGTGATCTATTTAGTGCAGCTTCTTACATATAGTAGGTGCTCAAAACTAATAGCAACTATCATGATTTTTATTTCCAATAGTTTATACAAGATGTATACAGATCTCTCAACTTGTCAGTATACTTAACCTTTTGGTCATGTGATATATTATAAATCTCTTTTACTTTGATAAATAAAACTTAGGCACAGCCAACTGTGACATTCTTTCTGTTAGTGAGAAAGCTGGGGAAGAGTAGGAGAACGGGTATACAATTTAGTAAATATGAGAAATCAGCCAACTATGGAATGGTATCTAAAGTTATATAGTTAGACATGGTACTTAATATTTTTTCCTTCTAAAATTCTCTTCCAGAAATTAAAGTGATCTCAAATAACAACTTCATAACTAGACACTTCTCGGAGGGATGATGTCAAACTTCACCTACAGTGGTCCTCACCTGTTCACTGTTGCTTAGTTGCATTAGCTAAGTTGCAAATTAGGATCATGTGACTAAGCCTAATTAGTATCATGTGATTCAAGTTCAAATAACTATAGTTTTTACTCCTCCTTTCACCCTCCAATGCTAATTGTGTTTTCTTTACGGAGAAATTTTGCTAAACCATCTTGGTTAACATTTCTGTATTTGGGCAAACTATGTGAACTTAGTAAAAGAGCTAATTTAACTAGAGTTTCCCTTATAGCCTAAGTTCTGAGACCCACATATTAAACTTACATACATAGATATAAGATATAGCCTTGGGTTTAAAAATACTATCACTCACATGAGTAACTGCTAGGATCTGATTATCTGTGCCCTCCTCTCCAAATTCACATGTTGAAATCCTAACCTCTAAGGTGATGGTGTTAGGAAGTGGGCCTTTGGGAGATGATTAGATCATGAAGGTGGAGTCCTCATGAATGGGATTAGTGCCCTTACAAAAGAGGGCCAGTGGAGAAAGCCACCTTGCCCCTTCCACTGCGTGAGGTGGTGGAAACATTACAGCTAGAAGGTATCTTGTATGAACTAGAAAGGAGGCTCTCACAGATCCTGAATCTGCCAGTGCCTTGATCTTAGACTTAGCAAACTCTAGAACTGTAAGGAATAAATTTTTATTGTTTATAAGTCACACAGTTTATGGAGTTTTGTTACAGCAGCCTGAATGGACTAAGATAGTAACCATAACAAATATGTTTTATTTCTATATAATCTATATATTGTTCTGGTAGAAACAAATCAAATTTTCATGAACTTCATTTAATGTGATATGAAACTAATTTATGAAGAGGCTAAAGAAGTATTACCACATGGATTTGCATAAGAAAAATTCTGCCCAGAGCAATTCTTAAGAATATAATTTTAGAGTAATAGAAAATCAATTCCCAAATATAAATTCTGCCAGATAAATTCTTATGCCTTGCTCCTGATACTATGTATACTCTTAAAATAGATTTATGACAGTTTCCATAATGCTAGTAAATTAAAGAGAACAAGTCAAGGAAGGGTAAATCTAGTTGTACTGGGAATATTTTTTTAATGGCAACAACTACTTTTGAAATATTTTTGTTTTGACAAAAAAATCAGTTTGCCAAGCATTCCCCCTTAATTTTAAAAACCATTCATATTTTAAGGAAAATTTAATCCATATGTTTTTTAACTAGTTTATACTTAACTCACATAAAATCAGTATTTAAAGAACAGTCCAAAATGTAAGCAGCTTTTGGAGCCTTCTTAATCTCTTTCCCCTTTTCAAAAACAGGAAGTCACATTGATGAAAAGTACACAAAATTTAAATCTAAAAAGTTCTAGTTTGGTCAGAAGCTCATTAAGAAGGTCAACTGGATTTTTAAATTTAAAAGAACACTTTTTTTTTTAAACCCGAGAAAAAATCTGTTTTAAGAGAAAATTCCAGCTACTTCGAGGCAGATTTGTTAAAATTACAAATGTTTAACAGATGTTTTAATAAACCACTGTTGACAGGAGAACTGTGGATTAATGGCCATTTATGAAGCCCCTTCCCCTTTCCTCCATGAAGCATATTATCTTTTAAATATTTTATCTTTTATGTCTTGTATTTCACTAGCAGAACGCTCCCTCTCCGCCAGCTGTCCTATTCTGGTGACGTCACTCCTTTTCATCTCTAACTCCCCCTCTGTCTAACCCATTACATATTGTTTCTCTAAACTCTGAAAATAATTAACAGAGATAACAGGCATTTCAGGGGCAAAAGGGAGAAGGGAAAGCAATGTACCAAGACAGCTGCTAAGTATTTAAGGGCAAGAGAATTCCTTTCACATTTTTCTTATTCACCAACACCTTCCCGGTGACTTGTGGGAAATAACTTCTAAATGTCAGAAGGGAAGAGGAGGTAAGAAAGATTCACTGGGAGCGATTCCAGTTAAAGAGATAATCGTGTAAAGGTATATGGGAGAATTTTAATAATGTGCATAAATAGGGACCAAAACAAGAAGTGTTTAAGATTCTCTTCATAAAACTGAACCTCATAGTAAAAATTTTTATAAGCTAATAGAGAATTTGTAGTATTAAATATAAGATGAAAAAAAACCCAATGTCTTGTTAAATAAAACACTCAATTATCTGGATAATTTTTTTATAGTTCATTTTTTAGAAGAAAAACAACATAAAAGCAATCTGCTAGCAGAGATTTATTTAAAGATGAAGACTTGAAACTCTGTGTTGTCAGTCCCCATCTCATTGCAATAGCGTATTTTCCATTTGCATAGTTGCACAGTATTAATCACATAGCCCAGGGTTTCTCGTCAGTGGCATTAGTGACATTTTGGGCTGAGTGTTCCATATTGTGGGTGCACTGTGCTTGGCTGGTGCACTGCAGGATATTTAGCAACATCCCTGGCCTCTACCTACTAGATGCCAGTATCTCCTGCCTTCTGCAGTTGTTGTAACAACCAAAATGTCTCTAGAGATGGACATGTCCTCTGGGGAGACAAAAATCACTCCACTTGAGAACCATACCAAGAGCAGAGGCCCTAGAAACAGACCACCTGGGCTCTAATGCCTGGTTCTGCAATGACTAGCTCTGTAACACCGGATAATTGTTGTAATCTTTCTGTGATCCAGGATCTATAAAACAGGTATAAATACTAGTACATACCTCTCATAGTTATGGTGGAGATTAAATGAGTTAATATGTATAAAGTCTTTCACTTATCATTCTGTAGTTATTAAATCCAGATTAATGGTGAGTGGGGGCTCATTCCTGATGTCACACTGCTTGCCATTTACCATAGGCACCACTACGTAGGGCTCTGTGACCACAGACTAATTCCTGATCCCTTTATACCCCCATTTTCTCATTCATAAAATGGAGGTAGTAGCAATATCTATACCTCATTGTGATGTTGGGTGATGTTATATAATGTAATGGGCAAATACCACAGGACTTAATAAAAGACAGCTTTCAGGAAAATACTGCTTAGTGAAAGACATTTGGAGGCCATTACTAAAGGCTAGGTGTTGGGCTCTACTTGGATATGCTTTGTTTGACTTGCTTCATTTGTTACACCTTTGTACCTGGCCCCTCAAGTGTTTGAATTTGTAGCTCCTGCCAAACACTGTATCATTGTAATCACGACATCCCAGTTGCTGAAGGAAGGGGATCGACTAATAATTTTTATAAGTTTTTCAATGAAAGTGGTTATAAAAAGTTTTCTGCTTAAATGATTGAACTGAAACATGTCATTTAATGGGAACATTCTATATAAATATTTTCATCACGTTTGGTTTTTACTGTCACTTTTGCAAACCATCACTTTTTTTTCAGAGTTCATTTTCAGAGTCATTATAAAAGCAGTGCCAGCCCAGGTGTTTCCATGTGCAACCTCTGCTTTCAGCTTAAAGGAAAAAAATAAACTAAATATTGTTGGCAGAGATCATTCCCTGGCTATTTTTCTTTGAGCATGAGAAACCTTCGAATTAAGTCTATTCTAAAGTTATTGAAGTCATTACTGTTGTTATGGCATTTAAAATTTAAAACAGTTAAGAGAGCAATAAGCTGAAATCAGGCATTTTGTTAGTTTTTAAAGTTGTAACAATATTTTTAAAAAACTCAACTGCACCTGGACTTAAAACACGACTTAAAACTTTCTAGGTGCATTCTACCTAGTTGACATTTCCTTTACTTTTCTGATTGTGCACGTTATTACCCAAAGGTGCTTAGTGAAAGACATTTCTCTAAACCGGCCTTATCTCTTTAATTAATTTTAGAAGTTATGTTTTATGTAGTGTTAAGCGGAGAAAAAAAGTAAATAAGGTGAAAAGTATTATTATATGCTTTAGGTGAGCCATATTAGAATTACTGTTATTCTCATAATTACAAATCAGTGATTTCCATGAAACTAAATAAATACTAATTCCCTTAAAAGGATGGTTTTGGTTTAGATGGCCTCTCCATTTGACTTTAAATAGTTATTGTGCTGTTAAACCTCAGTCTGTGACAAAAGGTAGTAGATTTGGGGGTTAGTCGAGATTTGTTTTTCATTAGATATAGGATTCAGTATCATGCAAAATTAGGACTACCATATAAACTTGGCCTTAAGAAGTACATTTTTAAGTGCTCAAAACATTTAGAATAATAATTATTTGGGGAAGACTTCAGAGCTGAATATGCTTAAAACTATTTTTTTAGGGGCGCCTGGGTGGCTCAGTTGGTTGGGCGACTGCCTTCGGCTTGGGTCATGATCCTGGAGTCCCGGGATTGAGTCGCGCGTCGGGCTGCCTGCTTGGCGAGGAGCCTGCTTCTCCCTCTAACCCTCCCCCCTCTCATGTCCTCTCTCTCTCTCTCTCATTCTCGCTCTCTCAAATAAATAAACCTTTAACAACAACAACAAAAAACTATTTTTTTAAATGACTCTCAATTTAGCTTTCCTTCAGTGTCACCAAAATCACTTGCATTCACTGGCTTTCTGAAAAGCAGCCGGTACTCGGTCAGTATGAAAACTGTGGTGTAGGGGGAAAGCTGGAGCTCTGGGAATCAAGTATCCTGGGCAAGATGTTTACCTTCCCTCTCCACTTCATCCATCCTGAATGGCTATGATGATGCTGACTCTGTCAAGTTGATAGGGAGAGTTAATGAGCTAAGATATGTGGAGGGTCCAGCACATCATGTAATTCAGGGTCAGTAGTAATAAATGGAAGCAGCCAGCACAGCATCAGATTAAAGCACAGCAATGGGTTCTGGTATTGGATAGCTTAGGTGTGGATTTTGACGGATATCTGTATTATCTCAGTGACCTTGCGTAAATGAATCTGAGGTCTCTTAAGTTTCAGCTTCCTTATTTATAACATGGCTTATGGTGAAGACTAAATGAGATAAACAATATGCTCAGCACTGTGTTAGTGCAAAATAAGTGCTCAATGAATTAACATTTTTATTAATATGTGTCTGAGACAAAGAAGGTGAGAAGCAGAAAAAAAGACATTTAACACTTTCTGAAGTTATTTCTAAGTTATTTCTTATAGAGCAGCAAAAATGATTAACAAGTCCTTTTACTAAAAGATTAAAATTGTCACCTTACATGGAATGCTGTCTAATAACAACATTAATTATAAATGAGTCTCCCAGACATTTGCAAATGTCAGAAATAACCCTTTCAGAAAAAAAGGAACACAAATATAATAACTTTAACTTTTGTTAACTCAGCAGTGTTATGGATTAAACTAGTCAAGTATCCTCTCAGGCTCCCTTTCTTCATCTGCAGTTCTGGAAAAACTGAATATAATTCCAAGTAGCTGAGATACATGGTGAAAAAGAAGGCTTCCTACAGAAGTTGAATGTCCGACTCTTGATTTCTGCTCAGGTCATGATCTCAGGGTTGTGAGATCCAGCCCTGCCTTGGGCTTGGCCCTGAGCATGGAGTCTGCTTCAGATTCTCTCTCCCCCTCTCCCTCTCCCCCTACCCCCGCTCACATGGGCTGCTGGGCTCACCGGCTTGCACTCTCTCTTAAAAAAAAAAAAAAAGAAGAAGAAGAAGAAGAAGGCGGCTTCCTACATGGCTCACTGTAAGTGAGTAGCATGTTAAACATGTTATATGAGAAGTCACAAAGCAGAATATTGACTGTTTTTTACCCATCAGGAAGCAAAACTCTTTAGTAATGCCTAATAAACCTTCTGCAATTCAGCTTCCATCCTCTAAGGTGGTGACCAATTCAGCAGCTAGTATATCCAAAGGAGCTGCAGGGGAGGGAGTAAACTATGAGGCCAGCAGTAAGGGAAATCTGAGGAGTTACATGATAGGAGGGGTGAAGAATCCCTGACCATGATAGGATGAGGCACAAAAAAAGCTAAGTCCAGAAAGAAATACCAAAGCTAAGCTACTAAATTGGTTTAGGAGTATGGTAGGGTGTTGTCTATTTGCATGTCCCTATCCAGAGCAGAGTCACAGCAGCCTTTGAAAATCCATTAATAAGGGTTCACTGCATGACTGGTGTGCCTCTTCCAAAGATTTGCTCCTTGGCTCCCTTTCACCGTTACTAGAGACTTTTGTATTATTCTTGGCCTCTGCCAAGGATGGGGTAAATGTTGTAAGGAAGGCTCTGAGTGAGGTTGAGAATCACCCTGGAGGAGCTGGGTGGGCAGACAGGTTGAAATTCCAGACCCTCAGTATTAATAACCTTCTTCTACACTATTAATGATTTTTATACTAATATCTACTGTATTAGAAAGAATTCCATTATTTTAAGCTGCCATTATTACTGAATAAATTATAAAACTATATTACTCAAATTTTCATTCTGGACCTTGGAGAAAAAGCAGGGGAAAATATAATTTATTCAACAGTATAACATTATTTTCCAATGGCCATATACTAATACATAATAATGTGTAAAGAGAAACTATTTTAAATTACATCTTATTTATTCATGTGAACCAAATTATGTGCTTTATGTCTTCCATAAGTAAGACTGCAACCAGGAAATTAGAGCAGAAATTATGCCAAGGACTTCAGCACTCTAGCTCTTGTACTTTTCCCTTGAGACATTGTGGCAAAGATTTTAATGTAAGATTGAACTGGATTGAGCCCCAGCTCTGCTATTAGTAACTTTTTAGCTCTCTGTCCTTAGTAAACTTACTTAAGGACTTCTACTCTGGTTTTGTTTTGTTTTTTTTTTTAAGGATAATTATGACCACCCTACAGAGTTGCTGTGAAGATAAATTCGATAGTGTGTGAAGTGTTTTCTTTCTTTCTTTTTTTTTAAGATTTTATTTATTTATTTGACTGAGAGAGAGACAACGAGAGAGGGAACACAAGCAGGGGGAGTGGGAGAGGGAGAAGCAGGCTTCCCGCCGAGCAGGGAGCCTGATGCGGGGCTCGATCCCAGGACCCTGGGATCATGACCTGAGACGAAGGCAGACGCTTAACGACGGAGCCACCCAGGCGCCCCTATGCAGTGTTTTCTGTAGTGGTTTCAGTTAATAAAGGTAGTTGTTATTATTCTGGAATTCACATTGACCCTCATGAAATAGCTATGTGTACAAATAGTAGAACTCTGGCCCATGTAATTTAGTCATGTAGAAGGCCTTTTATCAGTTATTTCCTTTTATAAATAAAACAACCAGAGTTTTAGACCAAAAAGCTCAGATACCATTCAACATTACTGGTATTGGCTGCTGGAGATAAAGCCGGGAAGCGAGGTGTTTGATTGCTTATCTAACTTATACCTTCTTAAATTCCTCTATACTGGCCAAATAGGAGAGGGTGGAGATCATTTTAAAATAAGCAGGTAAATGTGCTTAGAGTCAGGTTCAGGGTAGCTTTGGATATAGGAAGTTTCAGAGCAGTAGCACATCTTGCAGACAGAAATGCATAGTCGAGGGATCAATCAAAATGCTTCAACTTCTTTTGTTTTAGGGCAGTGTCCCTGGAAATGAAGGGAATGAGAATTCTTAGGAAGAGGATCCCTTAAAACAAAGACCTGGGATAAATGAGATACAAATATTCTTCTACGGTGTTAACAAACACACTGCTCCTTGGTTTACTCAATAAACATCAGTGACATGTGGGAGGTTCGTTCTTTCAAGTGGGTGGAACAATGTTCAAGAAGGTTAATGAAGTTCATGATAGATTGTCCAAATTCCTGATGTCATAAGAGCCCAAACGCTGTGTAAAATTCTATCAGAATTATAATTTATTTCCATAAGGTTATATGGCATGGCCTATGTCTAAAATTATGAGAACATTTCTTTGCCATAAGGAATCTTTCCTAGATGTACAACAGTACCCTCTAAAATACAGTTATAAAGACATTTCAGGGACTTGGCAAAAATTCAAAAGGATAATGCACTGCAATTTGAGAAAATGTGATTCTTATTTTTTCTTTAAAAAAAAAAGCTTCTCCTTGTCTCACAATAAAATAGTTCCTCTTGACTCCTCCACTCCCTGGTAAATAATTAGAACTCTATCTCAATTTAAAAAGGTTAAATAAAAGGAAGGAAAGATAAGAAATGACTAAATTAAAGTGGGTGGGTCTACCAAAGTGAAATGTGGCTGAATAGAAGAGAATTAGCAAAGGGAAAGACTATTGGAATAATTCCAAATCCCAAAATTTAAAAATCAAACTCTAGTTAACCTTTTAAAATCTTAAAGTTTTGAGGCTGCTATCAAGAGGCTAAACCAACCAAGGGTTGAATTTGTTCTATGCAGTAACATACTTGCTCCTCTAGATTTGCAGTAAGTCTGGTAAGATGTCCCAGATTAAGTAAATTTAAACTATTTTAACTTGACTCATGGAACCACACAACTTTCAGCACAATTTATATGCTTCTAATATTGCAATTTCCAAACCGTGCAGGAGATGTGTTGGTGCCTTTGTACACCCACCAGAGTGCCCTGAAATATTGTTAATTTTTAAAGTGATGATTTGGCATCTGTCAGGTAGCCATGAACTCCTAGCTGGTGGTAGTTTGTGGTTTTAAGATTACATTTAGCTGTGTTCCTTTGGATGACATCCTATCTTTGCAAAACTGGGCAGTTTGAAAATCAGTGTGGAACAGAAAATGAGGGTGGTGATGTCCAGTCTGATTCTAATGCTTAGGAAGTTCCTATTAGTAAGTTCATTACTAAGAATGACATATATATATACACATATATGTATTTTTTTGATGATTCATGTATATTATTTTTTAACTGGTTACTCTGTACTTAATAGTTAAGTTATTTGGACCTAACTACTTAATAACAGAACTGTCAGATTTTTTTTTGCATATGAAAACCAGAGGAAAAAATTATTTAGACACTAAGGTACCAAGATCTGAGAAAGTTTGAAAGATTTTGTCCTAACATTCTGTATAAATAGTTTCCATCAGAAATAATTGATGCTTTATACAGTTGATTTTCCACACAGAGTTATAGCTAATGCTGGGAAAGATGTGGTTTCTAGGCGATCGTATTAAGTATATGATTCAGAGCTGAAGCTAACCCTCAGGAAGCAATCCAGATATCCACTGGTTTAAAAAAAGAGCCCCTAAATATAGATAAGCTTCAGAGGGAAGCAGTGAGGTCTAGAATATTGACAGCTGGCCTTGTTTTTATTCTTTTTTTTTTTTCTTAATCTCTATTTAGTTGTACCTATTATACTGTGAGGATTCTTCAGGCCAAATATCCTTTTCTTACCAATTCTTAATATGTGTTTAGATACCAACTCTGCAGAACTAATATGTATGTGTGTGTGTATGTGTGTGTGTGTGTGTGTGTGTGTGTGTGTATTTCCTTTTAAAGTTATTCACTTGTATAAAAAGTAAGCTCTTGTATCGCTTTTATTTTGACCTATTACACAATGCTTTTTAGCATATCAGAGAGCTAGCTACAGGATGTTGTTAAAAGTGTTTTAGCCTTATATCAATCAGCATTTATAGATTGCGTTATTCCATAACTTCTCTCTCATGGTTTATCCTGACTCTGTATCATGCTTGTTTAGGTAATTCCTTTGTACAAAAACAGCTGAATTGCCAATTTAAACTTACTTTTTAGCCAAAAGAGTCATAATGACTAAGAAGCTTTTGCTACATTACCATGCTTGTCGATCTGACGTAGATGTTGTTTTTCAGATGGCAGTTTCCGTCATTTGGCACCACTATGCCTGCCAATTTGCTATCAAGAGCAAGATGAGATGTCTGATCTGTCATCACCAGCAGCAATCTTTTAGCTTCTTTTCGCCATCCAATATGACTCTTAAAATAAACATGTAATTAGATCTTGTACAATAACATAGATCTGTACTGTGGTCTTTATCTCAAGAAACATTAAGTTTGAGTTTAACAAACATTAAGTCAGGCTGGAATGAAGTGCATAAATGCAATGCTGTTTCCTAAGTAGCACTGAATTTTATTTGTATATCCTCTATTTTACCACAGCCATTTGACTGCACCAACTCCCAGCTAGAGATTTCTGGTGTTCCCCCAGAGGAAGAACAAGCCAAGTTTACAAAGTACAGAGCACCCAACACAACGTGGGTAGGAAAACAGGCTATTTCAGGCTCTTCCTTGGAAAGTGGTGAGTGAAAAGAGTACTCTTTTGGTAAAGATTTTCCAAGTGCATAAGTTATTTTTTCCCTTTCATATTTTCCTATTTATAACCCTCTTCCAATTTAGCCCCTCTGTCCTGAACACATACCAAAATGAGTAACATTGGTGAGGAATAAGCATTAGAAGAATGTATTCTTCTATATTATGTTTTCACTCTATAAATTAAAGAGAAAATAAAAATCTTAAATTCTGGAGAATTTTGCATCTAAGCAAAAACGCGATAATGGGAAACTTCTTACCTCACAGACAGCTGCCTGAAGCATGGCATCAAAACCTCCTTCAGGTGTATCTATATTTCCAGAGATCTTTTGTCTGTGAACTGCTTTTTCAAACTCAGTAATGTTCTCCGTCAAAGATAGCACATGGATGTATCCATGAGGAGGCATGCAATCTAAATTGTAGTCACTATATGGGAAAAGAAGAAATGCAAATTCTGTTTTGCTACGCTTCATTCAAAGATTCAAAAGACTATTCACATTTAAATTGTGTGGTTTGGTGTAAGAAAGGAATATACATATATAAAAATAAACATATAAGTATATAAGATATAAATATATATAAATATAAACATATATTTATATATTTTATATTTATATATTAAATATTTATGTTTATATAAATATATTTTATTTATATGTGTATAAAAATATATTTTTGTCAAGGTAATTTTATTAGAGAAAATCTGTACTTTATAAAATCAGAGAAAAGTTCAATATTGGTGGATATTTCTTTGCAAGTAGGAAATAGGAATATAATGCTTTGGTGTCCAAAAACTAAAGAAGATTAAGCATGTTTAATATAGGACACCTAAAGAGCTTTTATTATGCTAATATACATGGTTAATTTTTAAGAGGAGATAAGAATTTGCAGTGATTTCCTATCGTATTTGACCACGGGGCAGCTGAAAAACACTTTTGGGGAACTGTTTTTAGGAATTTAGTGAAAATATTATACTATTGCTGGGTATTTAAAAATATTGTGCTAACTTTTTAAAGTGTTGCTTGGTGTGAAATTATTGATGAACAATCAGAGTTTATTAAAATTGTTTTGAGACTGCCATGATGTCCCAAGAAGTGAGAATCATTCCTCAGGCACATGAGCGTTTAAGGAGAAGGAACATGAAGCTCCATGAGGAGATGTATTCATTCCAATAGTTAGCAGAGCTGTTTTGGTAGATGAGAGTGTGTACTGTACAAGTGATCTGGGCAATTCCTGGAAGTAGGAAAGATGATGTTAAAATGAAATGTTATATTAAGGAAGAACTGAACACATTTCTCTCTGAGAACTCAACAGGCTAATTAAGATACTGTCTGAGAAACTTGTATTTTTAAGGTCAGTTCTTGTTTCATAGTGCAGCATATGCTCTTTAGAATCGGACTTTCCAAATGATAAGAAAAGGGTCTCTTTCCAGAAAACAGACAAATTCTCCTCTTTCCAACTACCCTTCATGTCCTAGCTGAACTGTCTTTGAAGTCACATCTTAGGCAACATAATTATAAACAGTCACTACAGAGTAATGTAAAGATAGTTGCAGTACTGGCAACATTAAGTATTTTAAATTTGACAAACCTTAATTTAACAAATTTGGAGCCATCAAAAAGGACACATACAGAATTCTCAAACAGGTATTTATATGCATGGTGGCCTGAATATTGGGGGTTTATCCAAAATTACTAATATTACTTGTGGGTTTTTTGTGATGAAACTGAGTGATATTTGAAAAAACAAAATAAAAAGTCCAAGCTACCCATAATCTCATAAGTTTTCAGATAGGAACATACCTCCTCTCCAAATATTTTCATTTCTCACTTAATAAAACAAAAATATAAAATTTAGTGAGTCCTTTATATAAAAACAAAGAGAGATTTTATAAGAAAAAATTTAATTTGGTATTATGAAGTCCACATCAACCCCTAGATACCTGCATTGATTATGAATCCTTTCTGGGTGGATGCTAATATATGGTGAAACTGTTTTATCAACATAGGAGCCAAATCCAAGGCGGAAATCACGGGAAAAATATGCCATTTTTCTAGATAAATCATTTCCAACGGAATTTAATTTTTCAATATTGTTATGCATTGATGCCGAGACATCAACCAGATAATAAAGATCCACAGGGTATTTCTTCAGAGGATGAATTTTCAGCATAAAATTAGCTTCAGCTTCTGGTTCAAAGAAAGACAGACATTATGTAGTATTCATTTTAAACATCTCAGGATAAGCTCTCAATGAATCAGTCACATTTTATATACAGAACAACTAGCACAAATTTGTGCATAATGAATGAAGTTAGGAATATCCTGGAATAATTTTAAGGCAATTTGAAAACCATGTCAGTTTATTAGTTCCAACTTCTACAATGCATTTCTCACAATTCTGTGGTGCAGATAGTGATAGTAACAAATGGACCAGCTCGATATAAATGTAATAGAGAATACATTTATCACCATATGAACCCGTACTTCCCTTAGTATCTAGGAAAAGAGCACAATATAGCAAGCAGCGTTCTATCTCAAGAGTAGGTGGCTGTCGTGGTTTGAAAGAGGTTTTTGGTTTGAAGAAAAGTAGAAAGGCATCTTAAGAAAAGTTACCTCTTGTTGGATGAAAGTACGAATTCATCCTTTTGGGTTAAGGCATATTTACATATGTGAAGTGAAAACTCTGGTACTGAGTAGTAGGTTAACCTGTCCAGGATATGTAGTACTTCATAATGAATTAGATGATGAGATCCTTCCCAACAGTTAGTCCTGAGAAGGAATGAGACAGCAGTCTAAAGAATTGTACCCAGCACTGCCACACTGGGGACCTGGGCAATGTAGGGAACAGCATTTGTCTAACACATAGTGGGTACTTGATAAACGTATGTTGAAGAGGGATCATGGAAGCAAAGGAACTAGACAAGAAGAGAGGGTCACCATGAGGAGAAATGTGGGAGCTTCCCAACAACTGTGTACACAATACCATTTTATTTAGTTCTCTGTGCATTATCATTTGATAGCTATTACAGTTTCGCTGACTGTATTCTTTATGCTGTGCCTTTTATTCCCATGACTTATTCCTTCCATAATTGGAAACCAGTTATATATGGTAAGCAGTCATCTCTTTAAATATGGGCAATTTGTGAATTTTACTTTTTTAAACAATAAAGTAAATGCTTTCTAAGTCATTATTTGTCAGTGGAGAGTAATTTGAGTAGAACAATAATGAGCACCAATTTGTATGTACAATTGATAGCCTGATCTACCCATCAGAAGAATCCTGTTATTTATCAAGCCATATTTTAAGTCTTAATATGCTCAAGAATAGCAATATTTTCTTTTAAATTATTTTATAAATCAGATGTTTTTAAACCAGTTACAGAATGTATTCAAAATAAGGTTTATCTGGTATGTAATAATAATTATGGAAGAAATTACTCCTTCCTAATTTGCCTGTATATGCTGGAAACCCCTTTATTGTAACATTCAGTTTTTTGGCCCAAGAGTTTGGGAGGAGAAATTGGGAGATGTGAAAGCCACCCAGCCCACTCTCTCACTCCTTCCCTTTACGAGCTGGGCTGCCCCTAAAGAGCATATATTCGGCTCTGCTTTTCCAATGTCTGGTAAAAAGGCCTGTCCCTGTGGAAGTGTCTTGCAGTTTGGGTGGAGAAGTTCAATTCAGGAGAATGTCAGAATCTAGACAGAGCCAGATTGATAAGAAACAGAAATGGAGCATATTTGGGGAGTGTGGTTCATGTGTTTTAATATGTGGATCAGCTTACTCCTCTTCTGCTTCTGCTTCTGCTGCTGCTTCTTCTTCTTCTTCTTCTTCTTCTTCTTCTTCTTCTTCTTCACAAATTGTGTAGTTGCTTTTTAAATGTTGACTTGGGTATAAGGCTGAAGACCTAAGGCACTGGCCACATGGTGTTTTCATCTTGGTGATCATTACAGTTTATGGTGGCTCTGTCTAAGGATGAATTGCTGTGTGTTTTCATGGAGTTATTGAAAAATACACTAGATAGTTAGTATATTGTCCAGGTTGTTATAAAGTTGGTGGTTATCTTAGCCAACAGAAACTGCAAAGGCACAGTCCTTAGAGAACTAAGATATTCAGAGAGGTCCAACCAAATGTTAGCCCTACAAGGGCCCTCAGCACACACTAGCTGCTCTTAGCCTTGCAAGCAAATCCCCGTCTCACTGGCCTCAGCAAAGAAGATGGCTGTAAGGAAGCCTGCCAAACGATCAGGGCTGGAGGGTTTAGGCTGCGGTGGCTTGATTCTGAATTATATAAATGCTGGTCTCAGATATGTACCTGGGTCACTGGAAGACCTCAGCATGGGCTGAGGCCTCAGTAAGACAAAATTTTAATAAAGGGGAAAAGAGATTCTTTCCATACACAGGCCTTTTAGTCACTGCTGGAGAAAATGATAATTACCACTTCTAAACTGCAAGGCATTTGAGGCACCTTGGCGGCGAAGTTGGTTGAGCATTCGACTCTTGATTTCAGCTCAGGTAGTGACCTCAGGGTCATGAGATGGAGCCCTGAGTCTAGCTCCATGCTTAGAGGGAGTCTGCTCGAGATTCTCTCTCCCTTCTCCCATGGCCCCTCCCTCCTCTAAAATAAATGAATAAATCTTTTAAAAAATAATAAACTGCAAGGCACTTAAGGTTCCCATAAAGTTCTAACTTTAAGTCATCAGCTCAATGTAGGCAGCCCTAGATAGGCTGCCTTAACAAGCAAACCCCACTTTGCTTGTTAAGGAGGAAGCCAAGCTTGGATTATGGTGTTTTGCCCATGAGCTTGAGATATTCCAAGTATGCTTTCAAGCTGGCTCTTGATGGTTTCATTATATATGAAGAAGAAACCTTCTCAGAGGCAGTAGAAATACCTCTTTATGGGAACATGGACACTGTGTCCCCAGATAAAATCTCCATTCAGTTCATAATGGGGTGCCAACAACACAGGGCTCAAAAGGCAGATGACATTAATGTGATTTTGAATATATTGGACGAGAAAGAAACACATGTAAAAATAAGACTTAATATCTGTGAGGTTATCAATGTAGGCAGCAGTGTCATAAATACTACTCTGAGAGCAGATTCTTTTAGTGTCTATTTAAAATATTTACTCCAGTATTTGGTACACAGTAAATATATATGTGTTAGTAATTATCACTTAGTAATACCATTAGTATTACTAAACGTCATTAGCATAAAAACTTTTCATTTATCTCTGAAGCTTCTGGGTTTGGTCAGGCATAGCCACTCATAAATGTGTTTAACTAAACTACATTTGAAGCACATTTTGATACATCATTTCAAAAGGTCCCCATATTTTAACCTTAGTGAGAAGCTCATTATCTATGAATTATTTCCTACAGAGTAGGAAAAACTTAGTTTCTCTGTTTGAGAGGAAAGAGTGTCACCTGGCTCCAAAATGTTTATGCCACGATTTATATTATCTCCAAGAAAGCTTCATTCTTATACCTTTTGAGATTCTAAAGGCTCAGATCCTTTTTTCCATCAATCAACTTCAAAGGGAAGTGGGTCTGTGACATAGAATTAGAAAGAGGACTTGGAGGAAAGCTGAGACCTACTTAGAACTTTTGCCAGTATTGGTTTGAATAGCCAAAGAATTGAAAGTAGTTAGAATGAGTTTAAAATCACTGAAATAATGGTGTGAACATCTCTGAAGACTTGGCTACAACCATGACTGGACATTAAGAAAAGATAACTAAAAATGTTCTGCATAAGATGAAATTGAAAAACCGTAAGAAAATGTGGAAAACTGGTAGGAAGAAAGAACAGCCAAATTCTGTTCATTGTACTTGGGCCGGGGAAGGAGAAGGCCCAAAAATGAGATGGGTTTGAAACATCAAGGCACAGACTCCAGCACATTTCTGAATATCTGTGGGGGATAAAATGAGGGATATGTGCCAGGGGTGGAAGGGAAAGGATGCGTGATATCTGTATTTTTCTGGTTTTTAAAAAAATTTTGAATTTAGCAAGAATACCTGAAAAATCTTACATTTTAAGTTAAGCTACACCAAATTAAAGGGAATTCTTTTGTTACGATATTAAAATGAATTGAGTTTGGAAGATTTTCTTAAATTAGTGAGGTATAAATTACACTAATCCTTATTGTATTACTTCTGAAGCACAATTGGAGAATTTCTTTCTCTCTTCTATCTTCCTAAAGATTTCATTTTGGTGTTCTTAGGGAATATCAAGTAGGATCAGTAGCTTCTTTCTGTTATTTTTCCATAAGATTGATAGGTAAAAATAAGAAAAAAAGTATATTTTAAGAAGTAAAAAGTGAAAGAAAATATCACTTTTAAATCTCATTTTAAATATATAAAATGGGGGCGCCTGGGTGTCTCAGTCGTTAGGCGTCTGCCTTCGGCTCAGGTCATGGTCCCAGGGTCCTGGGATCGAGCCCCGCATCGGGCTCCCTGCTCGGTGGGGAGTCTGCTTCTCCCTCTCCCACTCCCCTTGCTAGTGTTCCCTCTCTCGCTGTGTCTCTGTCAAATAAATAAAAAAAAAATCTTAATAAATAAATAAATATATAATAGAGTCCTACTAATATTCTTTAAAAAGTTTAATCAGTATCCATGAAAAAAATTTTAAATTCTTAATAGATGCTACATTGAAGGTAATGAATTTTTATAAGAAGTGATTATAAATAAATCACATCAAAATCAATATTAGAGAATAAATGCATTTTATAGTTAGGTATGTGTGGTATGTGTCATGGTAGAAAGGACTTCTATATTATGAGGAGTGATCGTTCTATATATCTGGAGTTGGTAAAATGTAACTTCATATATTATGCCTCAAAGCTGGCACATCTTTGATGCCATGTGTAGTTTTTAGATGAACTTATTAAATATAACTTAATAAGCATTTGTTATATATGCATATTATAAAATATAGTTCTGTCATGGCTACATTGGAAAGATGACTTAAACACATTAGATAATTACATTAATTTGCATACAGAAATTCAAACAGTAGTGGGAAAATGAATAAAATCAAGCCCCATAAGGATTGACATAGATATTGAGCATTTCTCTTTTCACTCTCCCACTCCTCATACTGCCTTCACTTACCATCATTTACCACCTTATGTTGAAGTCTCCCGCATCTTTATCCAACCTGTATCTCCTGCTGAACTGCAGCCTCATATATAATAAATAAATCACCACCTCAATTTAAGATGTCTCAGTTTGAACTCAGTACCACACCTTCTACAGAGGGCAGCCACCCCTCTTACCTTGTTGCTTGAGCCACAGCCCAAGTGTCCCTGTGCTCATTGACACCAACCCCTGGGGACACTACCTCCCATTATCCCTCATGTCTTTCCACTTCTCTCCTGCCTCATTACCATTACTGTCATTGCTTATCTATAGCACTGAAACAGTTAGACAACTTTTGAACTGTTAATTTTTAGTCTCAGGAGGATTCAACCAGCATTATATCTACAAAAAGGAACAAACTAAATTCATTTAAGTATATAAATTTAAATGTAACACACCAATAAAAAAATGCACCCTTGTAAGTTTCAAATCCCAAGTTTTTAAAAAAAAGCAAGACATTTTGAAAGGATATAGTTACATTTATTAGGAGCAAATAATATATGATAAACTTCATGTATAAGCTACTGAAAAGTAATGTTTAGGGGCCCCTGGGTGGCTCATTCAGTTAAGCATCTGCTTTCAGCTCGGGTCAGGATCCCAGGGTCCTGAGATTGAGCCCTGCGGGGCTCTCCGCTCCACTCAGGGGGCAGAAAGCCTGTTTTTCTCCCTCTGCCTCTGCCTGCTGCTCCCCCTGCTTGTGCTCTCTCTCTGTCAAATAAATAAATAAAATCTTTAAAATAAAAGGTAATGTTTAGTTAGAAAAATAGGAAAATTTGTATGGAGAGGCATATCACACACAAAAAAAGAGAACGAAGATGGTTAATAAGCTTAGGAAGCTTCCTAGTACTAGGAAAAAAGGCAAAAGAAACAGGTAACAGTAGTTACACTTAAAAAACTGAAAAGATTGAAAAGAATGAGAAGGCAAGGTTGACTCATGAAAGCCTTAATTAGACATCCATTTTTCTTGTGAATGACCTGATAACATACATTAAAAACCTAAGTAAATTTGTATATATTTGACCTAGTAAATCTATTTATAAGAACGCATTCTAAATGAATGTTTTTTTATATAAAGATACATGCATAACAAGTATCATTGAAGGTTGTAAAAAACTTCATTCAGGTTGGATTGGAATTGACTTATATTTATTTGTTCATTTGGATTTTGTTACATTTATAGAGTATGTTTACAGAAAACTGTCACTGTTACAAGTATTGTCCTCCTAATCAGGAACATAAAACTCTTCTGCACTTTTTCATATCTTCTTCAAGGTTGCACAGTGGATCTTATACATTTTTTTTAATTTTTTTTTAATTTTTTTAATTTTTTTTATACATTTTTTAAAAAACTTTATCCCTAGACAGTTTACATTTTAGATTGCTGCTATGAATTGATCCTTTTTTTCATTATATTTAATATTACATAGGAAATTCATTGATTTGAATATTTTAAAAAACAACCTGACTTATTTATTTATTTATTTATTTTTTAAGGTTTTACTTATTTAGTTGACAGAGACAGCGAGAGAGGGAACACAAGCAGGGGGAATGGGAGAGGGAGAAGCAGGCTTCCTGCAGAGCAGGGAGCCCGATGCAGGGCTCGATTCAGGACTCTGAGATCATGACCCGAGCGGAAGGCAGTTGCTCAACCAACTGAGCTACCCAGGAGCCCCTCTATTTATTTATTTTTAAAAATATGTATACCTTGTTTATATAACGACGGCAGAAATTTATTTTTTATTTTTTATTTTTTTTAAAGTAAGCTCTAGGCCCAATGTGGGGCTCAAACTCATGACCCTGAGATCAAGAGTGTCATGCTTTACGGACTGAGCCAGCCAGGTGCCCCTGTTTTTTATTTTTAATTTTAAAAGTTAATTTTAGTTGATTTGCTTGGATTTACCAGAGACACATAATGATAATTTTGCTTTATCTTTTCAAAATGTTTATAACTTATATTTGGCTTTTTAGTCTAACTGCTTTTATATAAAACTTCCAGAAGGATTTTAATACATAGTAAAGAACTATTCTTCAGTTTTGGTTTTGGCAGAATGGACACTAAATTTTACTGTATGATTTTTCAGCATCTGTTGAGATAACAATATATATTTTTTTCCTTTTGGCATTATTTTTCTTATCACATATGATTTAATCTGGTTTCCTAAAATGTTAAGGATTTGATACTAGGGTTATGCTAACCTTGTACAGATTGGGTAGCTTCTAGGCCTTCTCTAAAAACTAATGGAAGAGTTTATGTAGCATAGGGATAATGCATTTCTTAATGTTTGGGTGAACATGAAATCATTTCTTCCCAAGAAAACATTAAGTACGCAATGTGGGTTTTTCTTTTACAATGCTCTTAATTTCTTTTATTTTTATTAGGTTTCTTAGGGATCTCCCTCTTCTTGAGCAATATTAGTCATATGTATTTTCCTTAAAATTAGGTATACTATCAATATTTATGCATTTTACCATAGATTTTTATGCTTAACATTTTTGTAGTCATTTTTTCTTTAATATTTGTTTCTTTGGTTATAACTGGGTTACTTTTTTCTTCTTTTCTAAATCAGCTTTGACAACAATTTATCTCTTTTTATTGGAGTTTGCAAAGAACCAACTCTTGGAATTATACATTAATTTTACCCTTTTATTTCTAGTTTGCATTTCATAATTATTTTCTTAACTTATGAATTCCTTTCTCTTGTTTTCCTTATGGCTATTTTCTTTTTGTTGCTCCTATATCTTAATTTGGATGCTTAGTTAATTTTTGCTCGTTCTTTAATAATAAAAGCACTTAAAGCTTTTAATTTTCCTGGGAGCAAATTTAATCACATCCCATATATTTTGATGTGTCTTGTTGTTATTGTAATTATTAAATAGTCTATGGCTAGAGTTTTGATTTATTCTTGGAGACAGACTATATTTAGGAAAAGCTTTTCTTAATTTGTTATTTAATATTTGTTTATCCTCTTATATTGATTTCAAAAGTTATTGCATAGCATACAGTGATATTGACCTATAAAAAGTTTCACTTTTTGGGATTAAGTTTTCTTGTTTAAGATATGATTAATATCTAAAAATATTCCATGGCCTTTGAAAATATTATTTTATATATCAAGTACTATGGACTCAATTGTTTTCCCTCCAAATTTATGTGTTGAAGCCCTAACCCATAATGTGATGGTGTTTGAAGATGGGGCCTTTGGGGGATAATTAGGTTTAGATGAGGTCAGGAGGATGGGGTCCTCATGATGAGATTAGTGCCCTTATGAGAAGGGATACCACAGAGCTCTTTCTCTGTCCCCCTCTCTCTGGGTGTGTCTCTCTCTCTCTCCAGGTACCAAATCAGCCAGTACCTTGATCTTAAACTTTCTAGCTTCCAGGACTGTGAGAAAATAAATTTCTGTTGTTTAAGCCACCTATTATACAGTATTTTGTTATGGTAGCAATAGAAGATAATGAATGGCATAATCTTACCAATCTAATTTCTTTCATTTTTGTGTATCCCTTTCCAACTGTTGCTTATATATGTCCACAATGGGCTGTTTTATATGGTGAAGAGCATAGTTTTAATTGGAAGCTGGGAATATGTCTAAAGCCAAGAAAGAAATAGACTTTGTTTTTCTGGTAATCTAAGAATCTGGAAGAAATAGCTCAGCTTTAGAAAAGGAGGTCATGTGTCAATAATGGTTATTTAAAAATTTAATGAAAGGACAAGACCACCCAGAATGAAATAATGGGAGGCTTGAAGGAAATTGCATACTGCTGAAAACTAAATGCATCTAATTGACTGATGCTTACCTGTGTACCTGAACTTATCTTGCCATGTGTGGTTTGTACACTGGGATTCTCTAGCACCACAGGAAAATGAATAATTTCCAGTGGCCTACTACATGTGCCAAACTGTGGAATACAACGTGATAAAATGGCAAGTACAAGAGAAGTATAGGAGGAGAAATATGTGTTAATCTCAGGGGCCACCACAAAGTAGGTCAAGTTAATTATGATAATTACGAATTGTAGTTTTGTGTTTAAAATTTTATCACACAGGCTCTAAGGGCTTAGCTTAATTTACAGCTCTTACTAATTAATCAAGTAATCATGTCAACAAATACTTATGGAGTGCTTACTACAAGCCAGCACTCTGTGAGGCTTTGGAGAAACAGTGGAATAAAACAAGTTCTCTTTCTTCCAGAGCTGGCAATGGAATAGGAACACAATTACACTACAATGTGATCAAGTCTGGAAACACGTAATTATAATATAGTGTGGTCAGGTTTGCAGAGAGTGTCCGAGGCCACACAGCTAGCTAGCTATAGGCACAAAAAAGAGCAAAATTCTGACTTCTTGATTCTGAGCCCAGTGTTATTTCTACTACAATAATAGTGCCTTCCACAAAATATTAAGTATGAGCAAATAAAGCTAAATGTAATTTCAAGTCAGAATCATTATAGATTTATTTGAAAATCACCAAACCTGGACGCAGCTGGATCAACACTTCTCCTGGCGTCACCTGGGTATTAATTTCATTTTCCCTTGGTATTACATGCACAGATGGGTATTCTATTGAATCAATCGAACAGCCTTTGCTTATTAAATTGGAAATAATATCACAACGTTCACTCCTTGATCCACCTGAAATGAAATCCTGTTTAAAAGAAGGAAAATCACTGACGTTTTTAGTGCATATCATCTCAGTTATAATCAAAGAAAACCACACAGCAAATATTGCAAAGAAGCCATCTTCCAATATTGCACAGCTTAGGCAACTATTCAAAATAGCTGCATGTTTCCAATAAGAAAACTAGTAAATTTGTCTTAACTAAAGCTTTAATTCCTAAATTTTATTTAAAAAGAAGAAAATGAATATTAAAGAGGAGATTTAAACCAAGGACTTTAAATATTGTTAACTGATCACTGTAAAATTATACCAATTTAATTCTTTCTAAATATTTTATGTTGTAAAGACTGCCTCAAAAGAAAATTTATTCAAAATAGGCCATTCAGTCAATCCAAATGTAAGTTTCAGTTTTCAAAGAATCCAGCTAGTATGTTCATTATATATTATTATATTTGGAATATAAAGCAAGCCCTCAGGAGTCACATGCCTAACAAGGTACTAAAAATTAAAAAAAAAAAAAGAATTGGAAATCTATATTGTTTAGACCATAAAATCTCCCAACTTCTTAGACACACAATAGCCTGTAAATAATTTAATAAACCAAGGAAGATGTTCATAATGAGGCTGGAAGATACAAGATTGCAGCTAAAATTCTCCTGATTTTGAAACTGAATCTAGAACTTTTATTACCATTTAGCATTGGTTAGTTGTCATTCAATAGCCATGGAATTAGTGGAGCAAGCTTAAAATTTAATTTATCATGACTGAGAAAAATTTGATATTTTTATTTTTCTTGTAACCAATTAGGTTTTTCCCTAAGAACAGGAAAGTATTGAAGTATATAAATATGTTTTGTTTTATATAATGTTGGCCTGAATTATTTGGAATATTTGCTTACACATTAGCTGGATATTTGCTTAGTGATCTTCCTGGCAGTGGCTATTCTGATCTGGCATTCCGTCATTCCTCCTTTAGTTCAGCTGATTCAGGGAATTGGGTTTCCAACTAATCATTCAATCAAAGAATACAGATTGACCACTTACTCAGGGACAGTAGTTTGTTAGGTGCTGAGGATACAGAATGGAACAAGACAGACTCCCTCCCTGTCATCAAGGAGTTAACGGACCATTGGCAAATTCAGCCATTAAGCAAGTAAAGGTCATTAATATGGACGTTAAATTTAGGGGAAGCACAGAATTTCATAGGGTTATGGAAGAAGGAGATTATATCAAGTTCAATATTAGTTGGAGTATTAGATCACTAATTATGGATAGGAACATCCATAGCACTGGTGAGTGTTAGGTGGGATGGTGGTAGGCAATATAAAAACATTCATACAAGGATTTTAATTTAATTCCCCTCTTAATTTAGAACAGGGGTTGGAAAACTAGGGACAGTGGGACAAATACAACAATCCATGGCCTATTTTGTATTGATTGAGTGCCAAAAAATGCTTTCTACATTTAAAAAATGCTGTAAAACAATAAAAAAGAAGAACATGCAAGAGAAACAGTATGTGGCCCATGAAACTTAAAATTTTTACTGTGTGGCCCCTTACAGTACTGATTCTGAATTAGAGTGTGAAATACACTTAAAATATAAATATAATTAAAAGATAAAAGAGGATATATCCTTTTCAATTAAGATTTCCAGCTGTCATTTGGTAAGCAACTTCACGGGAACAGAAAATTTCAATTTGCTGTGCTATTGACACCTAGATTTTTAGCGTGAAGTTTAAAAAGTCCAAAGCCTTAATTTCTTGTATCCAAATTTATCCATCTATTGATAAAACTCAGAGGTACGCAATATAAGATTTAGTTTATAAACAGTTTGGAGTTCTTCAAAGAAAGGTGGCATAAACTGCTATTAGATGTATCACTTTCCTTCAGAAAGCTCCAGTTGGGGGGACCCTCCTGTCCTGGAGCTTGAAGAATATTGAGGGTGCTGGAGGCTTGTTCACGCCTCACATGACTGGCCACAGACAAAGGGCCACATGCGTTTTACAGATGTAAAAACCCCAAGACTTCAAATCATGAAAGGAAATAAAGTACAAATAATTCCAATTTTTCTTTTCAGCAAGGGATTTTGTTATTTGTGTATACAGAAATGGAAAAGAAGGGAATATGGTTAATTCACTGCAACTATACATCACACTATGCCATCTGACCTTTAAATGTCAAATCATTTTGCTGAAATAGGCAAAATAGTCTCAATTACTTTGCAGTGTCTGAATCGGCATAGCTGTTTTTACTCCACTATAAAAACTGAGTTAGAAAAACACTGCCAATTTGACAATTAGGTTTGAGAAGGGAAGAAAAGACCATGACATCAAAATAAAGGATGGAATGCTGCCCCTACCCACTGTGGCCTACTTTCCACTTTGTATAAAAGAAAAGAATTTGAAACCACACCCTTTTAATTTGTGGTGTTTTGTGTCATTATAATTTCTTCTAATTCTTATGTTTCATTTTTTCTGCAAGAAATACACAAGCAAAATCACTGTCGGCATCTCAAGCCTATTTGTAAATGAAAAGCCCAGGTTGAAGTTACCCCAGATGGCTTTTCATCAGTTGTTACTTTCATTCTTTCAAGATAATTATATCTTGGGGAAAAAAATAAGAAACGTTTTTTCTTCTCATTTCTGAGTCTTTCCGATTTCCAAACATGGCAATCTGCGCAGAAATGAAGGAACTCTACCATCTTCCTTTTGACAGTGAATGCCCTTTGTGTTGTCTTTTAGTATAATTATGTTCGAAGGCTGCCCTCTAAACTTCTGGCTACGTAATCACAATCTGTGTCTAGCATAGCACGCAGGAGAGAAAGAATTCTTCAAAACTCATCAAGATTTTTACATGTGTTAAAAAGGAGGTTGAGGCATTAAACTAGGCAATACTGGTAAGGTCCTTTCTATCCTAATTATTTGTCCAATTATTTTTATATAGCATGGAGAGAAAGAGAAAGCAAAACGTATAGAACAGCAGATTAACATGCTATAAAAAAAGAATGTAGGCAAATTGAATATACCCTGTCTAAATTTTCTAGTGATGTTTTACTTCTGACCATCTTTGAAAATTGTACAAACTAGGCTTAATTTGTTACCGTTTACCTATTCTAATCATGAACAGAGAAAAAAATGCCTATTCTTTCCCTGTCCCTCCACTCCCATTGGTTAAGAAATAAAAGACATTAGTTGCATATGTGCCTAGTGGTGTAATCTTTCAAAATTAACCATTATATTCTTCCTGTCGATGTCAGGTCAGCCTGCAGGGAGTGGACAGCTCCTTCTGTTAATGATGTGGCTAGAGGCTGAGTCCTGATACTGGTTGCTCCCCCTTAGGTGGTGCTCTTAACGCAGTTCTCTTGGTTTCCTAAGCCTCAGTGAGTTGCTCTGGAATCTCACTCAAGTTCTTAAAGTAACAACTCCTATTTTTAAGCAATACGTGGGTCAAATGCTTCTCACATACTGTTTCATTTAATCTTCACTGCAGCGTGTCATAGGTACAATTACTATTTCTGCAGGAAAACTGAGGTTCAGAGTAGTTAGAGTAACATGTCCAAGTTTATACAGTTAGAAACTGATGGCCTTGGGATTTGTATCCAAGGTGATCTCATTTCGGAGCCCGCTTTTTCAATACATGAATGAGATGACCCTACACTACGTAGAAGAATATTTTGCAACATGAACAGCCAGCTGATTTCCAAATGTTTCCTGAGATCCTCTTCTGAAGCATTTGGCCAATAGCAGACATGGGTTTGCCTCCTCTGCTTCGGCAGCACCTGACATTTCCCCTTGGATTACCTCCTTGCATTTGGCCACCAATTTCTCTGAATATTCCAAATCCTTCCCCTTGTGGCAGGACTGACATTTACTATGCCTATAACTGCACCTCTCCAGATTTTCTGTGCCAGCTGCAGTATCAGAGAAAGGGGAACCTCTGGGACTTACCATTCTATATGGCTGGGATGTTACATTTGGCTGACAACTCGGTTTCTTAACCATCTTTTGAAAGTCCCTCTAAACTATACTGACTAAAGTTCTCAGCAGCTGGTATCAAGTTGACATAAACTTCATGGCTCTAAGGATCTTCCTCAGTAAAAATCTAAAATGGAATATTGGCCGAGGGTCAGAAAATATCAAGCCATGAAACATTCTTGACAAGAAAATCTAGAAACAAACTCCAAACTCAGGGTTATAGAGATGAGGAAAGGGAGACTCAGAGAATAGAGTGAATTCTATCTGGTCATTTGACTCATCAGAGGTGATGGGACTAGCAACTCTGGAATTGTCCTCTCTCTGACATTGCTTGATTCCATGGGTTCTGGTGAAGCACTGCTAGTTTTGAATGACATCTGATTTTCTCACTGGTAAAGCCTAGAGTATACCCAAGAAGGCTTTGGGTTGTCAGCAGGAGGGACACTGGCTACTATTTTCTGAACCCCTCCCCTGCCTCTTTCCTGACTTGCTTTAGAAGAAAGTAACGTCCGCCATCCTTTGCTACTTTTCAGCTTTCTTTTTCCCCCTGGGAGATGCATAAGGGCAAGCAGTAACAGGAGAAGTTGGAAAGATGATGGTGGGTGCAGGTTTTGAGCGAAATCAGGAGGCAAAAGCTAGAAATTTCTTTTCATGTCAGGCAAAAGACCATTAAAGATCTATTTGTTCCAATTCACAAGAGCTACATAAACAAATATAAAATTACCTATATAATTTCACAAAAGAACCCCCAGATTAGTAGATGGCTTCTTCATTACAACTTATCATATAAGGTAGTTCTCATTGAAGATTACCAAGAAAAGAAAAAATTCACAAAACAACTTCACAGCCAAGAAAGAAGGAATGCATTATAGTTTTTTTTACTAAGAAATTTGTTATTGGGTTATGTTTCTCTTGTTAGAATAGAAAAACACTAATTTTGAACAATAAACAATTTTTGAATTATTCTTCATTCCACAGAATTTAAATGTACACAGTACTGCATGAATAGGGTCACATGTCAAAGGAAAAGTATCCCATTTTTCATAAGTAACTGGCGAATTGATGTACAATGTTATGAAATGGAGTAAATAACTTATCTCTAAGTATTTCAAGTAAAAACAAATGAAACAGACCAATAAACTAACTTGCTTTTCTTTAATAAGCAAGTACAAGACTATGATCCAACTTGCATATATAACCTACTGCCCCAAGCTGCAGCAAGAATTTCACACAAAGCCTACTGACCTATCAAAAGTCACTTTCTGTGTTTGCCAATTCTCTCTATAGAACAGATGGGAGACATAAAATGGTTTGCACTTCATTTTAAAATCACCATAATTTTCCTAATGAAAAGGTTATACTTTTTATTAAGCCAGATACGCTGTTTCCAAGCATAAAACCAAATAAAATTTTCCTGATGCTCAGCAGTATCTTTCTTTTTTCCCGATGCACCTTCAAGGCACAAAATACCAGGGCAATGAAATCATGCCTAGAGAGAAGGTCAACCATGAGGAACAGAGAAAAGAGGAAGAAAGAGAGAAGAGAAGGAAAGGAAAGGGAAGGGAGACAAGGAAAGAAGGAACGAAGGAAGGAAGGAAGGAAGGAAGGGAGGAAGGAAAGAAGGAAGGAAGGAAGGAAGGGAGGAAGGAAGGAAGGAAGGAAGGAAGGAAAGAAAGAAAGAAAGAAAAAGAAAGAAAGAAAGAAAGAAAGAAAGAAAGAAAGAAAGAAAGAAAGAAAGAAAGAAAGAAAGAAAGAAAGAGAAAGAAAGAAAAGAAAGAAAGAAAGAAAGAAAGAAAGAAAGAAAGAAAGAAAGAAAGAAAAGAAAGAAAGAAAGAAAGAAAGAAAGAAAGAAAGAAAGAAAGAAAGAAAGAAAGAAAGAAAGAAAGAAGAAAGAAAAAAAAATAAGAAAATAAGAAAGAAAGAAAAAGGCACACCTCTTGAGCGCACCATCCACATTCCGGACCCAGCGCAAGGCACTTGGTGCAGGACGCTGCATTCGAAGATGTACATCTATTCTCTTCTGTAATGGAGGATAAAATGAGGTGTTACTCTCATACTGGGAAGTATATACAATTCTAGACCAAAATGTATTTTGAAAACTGAAACAAGCTGACCAATAGTTTAAAGTAAATATTAAAAATATATATAATTTCTTTAGGAAGAGGTAAGGTTAACTGCATTATAATTAACAGATAGAACATTTCTTTTTTTTTTTTAAAGATTTTATTTATTTATTTGACAGAGAGAAACACAGCGAGAGAGGGAACACAAGCAGGGGGAGTGGGAGAGGGAGAAGCGGGCCTCCCGCAAAGCAGGGAGCCCGATGCGGGACTCGATCCCAGGACCCCAGGATCATGACCTGAGCCGAAGGCAGACGCTTAACGACTGAGCCACCCAGGTGCCCCAACAGATAGAACATTTCTTAGATAGTTATTATTTGGTTTTATAAGGCTGGGAAAAAGGAGGGTGATGAAAATGTGATTTTAGTTAGGTTTGGGGTTTGGCTTGTATTCTACTACAAGAGTAAAAGACACTCCACATTTTTTAGTGTGCTGAAGTTTCACTGTATTTCATATTATCTGAACTAATAAGGCATTTTTAGATCTAGAATTTTTCCTGTAAAAATAGTCATATACAGACTTCAGTCTGAACATGTCAATCCATGTTGGGTCATAGTGAATGAATTTTCTGAAAAATGACCTTGATTTCTTGAGAAATGATGACATAATAGATTAATTCAGGAATTCGGTTGTCTCAATATCGATATTTTGGCTTGATGGGTATCAGAACTAAATATAACAGCATGGTTCAACATTTTAGACATAAAGTAGTTAAGATGGATGAATTGTTTTAGTTTACCCAATTTAAGATCACTTTAAGATCATGACCAGTTCACTTTC
Source organism: Zalophus californianus (assembly GCF_009762305.2). Lineage (NCBI taxonomy): Eukaryota > Metazoa > Chordata > Mammalia > Carnivora > Otariidae > Zalophus > Zalophus californianus. The sequence continues at coordinate 52,025,839 of NC_045606.1, read as the reverse complement.
CCATAGATTCCCACACTTAGCTGTGACATAGTAACATAGTATATATGTTAATAACATAGCTGTGCCTGGAAACTCTTTACCTTTATCCGTAGCCACTGACTACTTATATCATTATGAAGAGACTCATCATTATGAACTTAAATACATAAAATACAATAAAGAAAGAGTCATAAATTATTTTATCATGAGTTTTTAGTGGAATAATCACATACTTCCTACAGTCCATCCTTTACTATGAAATGTCACAAGGACACTAGAAATCACAGCATTCTATTCATCTCACTCACAGGCAAATAACAGGCATTCTAGCTGTAAGCATTTCACAGTCCAGGTGAGGAGATAACTATAGAAGCAAAGAATAAAATACAGTATGATAAGCACAACAAAAGAGACATCACCAAGGCACTATGGGAACATAGTGAGGGGCTTCTCACTCTGCTTTAGAGGGAAGGGCAGGGTTAGGTGAAGAGGGTGTGTTTAAGGATGATCCCTAGACGCAGTGAGATCTAGTATATCTCTTTGCCATTACATTTTGTTTCTTCTAATCTGTGTTTATCTTTTAAAAAATGTAATGAAAGAGGCATGAGAGAGGACTACGTGTGTGTGTGTGTGTGTGTGTGTGTGTGTGTGTGTGATCACACAGGGACATGGTAGCTTGAAAGGGGATCAAGCCCACAAAATCTCTAGCTGTCCCCATCCAATCAGTTTTTCTTTTTCTTCTCTGTCAACTTGCCCCAACATTCTAGAATACACAGTTAAAACAGCAGTGACCTGAAGGTGGCATGGGGTGGGCGCTGGCAGTGGGAAGAGAGAAAGAGGAACTATAAGAAAGACAGTAAGTATAGCAGAAAGGTACTAATTGGGGTGGTAGCGAGCGCTCTTCCCTGTATTTCCCCAGACAACCAAGTTAAGCCAAAACCATCCCTCCTTAACTCTTAATAGCTGTTCTATTATCTCCTCCCTGTGTCCCTTGCAGCCTTTGTCCTTTGCTTTATATCAACTTTTAATAAACATGATCCAAACTTCTTTACTGATTTGTCCAGACCTGGTCTAGACTTCCAAGGACTAAAAATAACTACTGTTTTGGGCTGCCTTTACTACTAGTGTGGCCACCTGACTATGAAGACTCCATAGCCTAAAATCCTTCTATTTGGCTTAGCCTGCTGAACTATAAAAGGTGCTTATTTCTAAAGTATTCAGAGGACAGAGTGACCTTTTTAGTTTTATTCTCAGAAAGAAATCAAGCACATTTGCAGACCTAACTTGGCCTTTACCAACTCTTAAACTTGACCTGACTGGAACGTGGAAGTAAGTCTATTTCAGTCCAGGCTTGACTAACTCTTTCACTCCATAGGTAGGATGTTGGCACTGGCAGTCAAGATTGTGCTCTCTTGGAAGGGAAGCTGCCACTTCTATGACTGTGGTCTTTGTTTCTAATAGTTGTGTGACTATGTCCTAAGTTAACCCAGATTCAAGGTTAGGTCAGTCTCCTACTTCCAAGACACAAGTGGTAAATAATGAGTTTACAAGCAAAAATCTTTCTTTATAGTCTGCTTTCTGACTATTTGTTTTAAAAAAGTCCTACTGCCAACTTCTGTTCTCAGACTTCAGACACTTAAGAATGATGACCAAGAGGGGTAGAAACTTTGGTTGTGTTATTATGTCCCAGGTTCCAGGGTTGACATTTCTCAGTCTACATAATTATAGGAAAAATGATCCCATAAATGGATATGGAGGAGGCAGACCTTACGATTCTGCAGACCTGAGGAAGGCCATAAATTGAACTCCATGGGAATAGTGTCAAATGTTACTGCTGGAGAGTGTCATGGTTAGACTTCAGAAGACAAACCAGATACACTTTGGTAAGCAGAATTTTAAGAGTTTTTCTTTTTCATTTTAAACACACATTAGGTAAATACCTAACATGCAAATATCCCACCAATTAGAACAGTTCTTTACACTGAATGGTCATGCTACTATGGAGGCCATTAGTCAATATGTGCTAAAGGGATGTGTGTGTCTTCCTGTCTGTCTGTCAGATCCTCCCATGTAAATAGAAATCTTTATATTGAGCACGCATCAATCAATGCATGAGTGCTGTTTACCGACATGGGCAGTTTATCATCAGCCTCTAGGTCGACTCCTTTCATTGGCTGCATCCCTGACGCAACATCATAGGAGGCTGCTTCCCAGTGATGTTTTCCTAGCAGCCCTCAGCACTGACACCTCATTAGAGGGGGTGCCTGACTGTTTCTTCTTACCACTCTTAAGACAGTGGTCGCTACCTGTCCAGCTATTTGTTCAGTGGTATGGCATAGCACTATATTCTTAATTCTAGTTAGTTCTAGATTCTAGCATTGTGTTTTTATTAAGGATACTTTTTTTGTGGATCTTAAAGGAAATTACAAAAGACAATGGAGGCAGAATCATATTTTAAACCATATGTCTTCAGAACCCTCTTTTGTTCTCATTTCCTTTAGTCCTAACTGCCTCACTAATCCCATGTCATTAAAAAAATGTGCTACCAAGACAGAAATTAGCAAATGATTTAATGTCATGTAAGTGTGTACATTCTGAAAAATTCTATTCCTTGATCTATGAGCATGGGCTGAGATTCTTACTTTTACTCCTATTACAATTGGAGGTAACAGATACAATGAGGTAGCATTGCTAAATAGTTACTGGAAATAAAGTCCCAAATTTCCACAGCACTGTTACTTAAGAGCAATGTGTTCTTAGGCTAGTTACCTAAATTCTGAGGTTCTATTTCTTCCACTATAACATAGGGCTAACTATACCTATATCAAAATACTGATATGAGATGAAATGAGCAAGCATAAGCCAGCCAAGCACAGTACTTAGGATATGGTAGACACTCAGCAAAGGGACTAAATAACTTATTTATAATTAATATTATAATTTATGTGTGCATATATACACACATGTATATATACACATTGTGTGTATACATCTAGCTTCAAAAAAAGGGGGAGGTGTTTTGTGTCTTTAAATTTGTTGTCAATATAATTAGTTGTATTTAAGATGAAAGTCCCTTGGATCATAAACACAAAGTTTTAAAAATATAGCTAATATATAAAAATAACTATTAAATAAAAAGCTACTACTTTTATTTTGATTATTTAAAAATGACTTTTAAAAGCCAATTTATTCAAATATACACACATCAATCCAATCTGTTACAAGTACAATTTTGGCATGACTATAATTGATTACCGAAAATCTCTTATAACACCTTCATTTTGTTCACATTTTTCAATGTGTACCTTGACTTAATCTGAATATTTTTCTAATTATTTCCCAGAATTAAATGTTTCTGACACATGTAAAATGACCTTTATAACAGTCTGTCATAAAGTATATCTATCATCAATAGGATAAAGTACACAAAAATCAGGAAACTACATATTTGTGACTGTCACTTAGATATTCTTTGTTTTAGATGATGCATTTATTCATATTATTTTGAGAATGTTTAATCTATAGAAGTAAGAAGAAAAAGAATATGGACCAAAAAAAAATAATAGTAACTAAAAAAGCCTGTTTTTCAACGTTTAGATTGGGATATTTCCATAAGTCAAGTGATCAGAGAAAGTGAAAGTTTTGAAAACATTTCTAATGTTTTTCTGCTCTGAAGTCTACACCATAAAATTTCAACAAAATTTAAAGGATGCCCAAACTTATCTGGAAGAAGGAACCATTAAAACTGATAAAGATTGTAGTCCCTAATATTCAGAATCAATCATTTTGGATTCTCCTGTTAGGACTAGACAGAATGATTGGTGAAGAATAGAGAAATGCATTTTGTTTCCAGAGTATCCTTTCCTTAACTGCATTTACTATACAAATTAAATTAAGCTTGGATAATTATATAAAGCCACTTCCTTAACAAAAAGATAAAAGTAAACACTGTTAAAATGAATACATACTCTACTATGATAGCAGTCAAAACCAGGCAAATTGAGCACAAAGAATAAGTTTTAGAGTATAACTTTGGAGTTTCCTTGTTCTAGCTGTATATTGCAGCTATGTAATTGTTACAGATATCTTCAAAATACATTACCTGATTACTGAAAGCTCTCTTTTGCACAGAAATTTAGCATGCTATCATTTGATGTAAAAATAAAAATGAAGCAATAGATTAGTGTTCTAATCACTTGCTGTTACCTAGTTATTCCAAATTTTGATTGAGGAGCTGTTCCATAAAGACATTTTGTCTAAATAATTTTGCCTCTACTTGCACTTGAAAAAACATACACCCATATTTATGTTTGGCCAAAAACTACTAGGATTCCTTTCTTTTTCATCTTCTCTGTTAGCTGTTCCAGTGATTAGGTTTGATAGTTTTAAAGTATATTTGGAGAAAAAGGCAATGGTATGATAATGTTCAATACATATATAGAGGCTCAGAAGAAAGGGTGAGGAAATGAAGACATTATAAGGAAAAAAAAAGTCTTAGCTCCCCAAAGGAAGAACCTGAGATAGAGATTTTTGGCAAGCAATCTATTGAGAAGTGAGGTAAGGTCAGGAAAGAAAAGGCACAAAGATACTTTGCAGTCAAATTCTGGTCTTGGGGTGCCTGGATGGCTCAGTTGGTTAAGCAACTGCCTTCAGCTCAGGTCATGATCCTGGGGTCCCAGGATCGAGTCCCGCATCGGGCTCCCTGCTCAGCAGGGAGTCTGCTTCTCCCTCTGACCCTCTTCCCTCTCGTGCTCTCTCTCATTTTCTCTCTCTCAAATAAATAAATAAAATCTTTAAAAAAAAAAATTCTGGTCTTACCCTGCCTGATTCTACCCAGAACTCGGAGCACAAATCATACCACAAAGTTGTCCCACTTTGGGGCAAAGTGGAAGTGTGGCTTTTATACCAACCCATCAGTCAGTCATTGACTGAGGGCAGCACAGAGGGTTGGGGTGGGTTAAACTTTACACATTGCTGAGCGATATGGCTCCCTCTGATGGAGGCCATTTTTCTGAGAATGTGGCAGCTGTGAGCCATTAATGGCCAGAACTCAGAGCAACTGCGGATGGTGAACCAGCCTTATAAAGGATGTCTAGTTTAGTAGCAGCCATCTTGAGCCCTGAATGGAAGGGCTAAGCATGGAAGCCAATGCTAAGAATGGCAAAGGCAAAGATGTCCTGGACCCTCACAGGATCATGGAGTCGCTGCCCCCATTCTGGGTTGTCCCTCAGAACTGTTTCTTTTTTTCTCTTTCTTTTTTTAAAAAGTATTCTCTATACCCAATGTGGGGCTCACACTTACAACCCCAAGATCAAGAGTTGCATGCTCTAAGGATTGAGCCAGCCAGGCGCCCCACTCAGAACTGTTTCTGTTGTAAGAGGAAAATTCACCTGAGTTTTGCAAGATAATAAAAGAAAGACTTGAGCAGGATTAATGTAAATGCTTTTTTAGAAATGTTAAGCATAACATTACTTTACATGACATAGACCATCCACTCTGAAGAGACGTGTTTTTTTTCCTTGGAAAAATAAGACTATGAGACTGTCAGTTCCTGGAGGACAGGTGCTTACGTATATTTTCTTTCTATCCAAGTCTAGCGTCTGGTACACACTCAGTAAATCTGTGATGAATACATGATATTCTAAGTTGAAGTTGACCTGGCAGTCTAATTTCTTAGGTTTTTATAGCTCTTGATTATTTACATTTAAAAAAAAACTTCATTTCCAAAACCAATTTATTGTAAAAGGCAGTAAGTATAATTATGCTTACTGGATGAACTCCTATCTGGATGAGTTCATATCTAGATGAACTCATCTTGCTGTTTTCAAATGTGAAAAAACACAAACCAACATATAGTGACAAGTTTCTTTACATTTGGTCTTCTGATAGTGTATAGTTCTACTGATTTATTTTAAAGCAAGGGTAGTTTCTTTCTAAAGAACCTTGAATATGTGATGGGAATGATACTGAATTGCAATAGCACTTTTTAGTGCTACCATTATCAGATGCAAAGCCACCAATTCACTTATTATTTTCTTATTGCCCAGATCTAAATCAAATTTCACTTGAGCAAATGTTCTTTATCCCTGTAAGCTTGAGTAGTTTTTCCTGAGCACAACTTCCTTATAATGCCAATGTTATGAAATCACACTAATCTTTTCTTCTCATTAACCAGGTTTATTAGGTTTTTATTATGTGTAATCTTTACGTTTCACGGAAAAGTTTCAACCTCCCTTGTTACATAGAAAAAAATCACGTGAGTTCAGTAGGGTTTTCTGCTAGCATAAAGATTTTTGGAAACAAAAGCAGGGGGGAAAGCTACTTGCAATGCTGGGCAGGTTAAGAAATGTTAGGGCAATGCTACACGGATTCCATCTGTCTGCCCTGCCCTGTTTTGGGGCAATCCCAACATGAGTCAGAATTTAAAGTGGGTGAGGATGGCAAAAAGTAAAACTCTAGTTCATGACAGAATTTACAAGAACCATTGTGAAGCCACTGATGACACTCATTTGTGTTGAAATGGGCCATCACAAGGCTGGTCTGGTGAGGTCATATCACAGCCTTTCCTTGTGATTCATTTACACACACTTTAGTCAATTTAGCTTTGAAAAAGATCTGATTGCAGCATACAATGGATAATTGTATAAATTATGCTCTACATCAGAACACTTTTTAATTTGAAAGAGGGCACTCTTAAGTACACTGGGGCAACGGTATAAATTCGAACTTCTCAGGTGAGCTGAAGTCTAAGATCACCCTAAATGCACATTAGTTTGGTGGTGTCAAGAAATGAAAACAATAAACAAGGCAATCCATGCTAAGGTGATAGGAAATGTCAGGAGAAAGGGAATGCCCTGAGTTAGTGATGAAGGAATCTCATCACATGAAGGAGGGCCTGACAGGTTTTGAAGGACAGGTACAGTGCAGAAATCTGGTTGACATTTGTGACTGTTTTTAGATTTTATATATGAACACATATATATGTTTATGTATATTTTCTATTTTATATATTTTGACATATATTCTTAGATGTGGGAAAGAGATGAAAGAGTATAAAGAATACTTGTTGTTTGCATTCAAAAATGACTTTGCAGTTGATATTATTTTCTACACAGTCAAGTTTCTCTTGGTGGGCCAAGAAGGTTTTCAACTATGTATAGCAAGAATTGTTCCTGAAGATGATCAAATTCAGTTTTGCAGTTGCTCCCTTACCTGAGCACATCAGTTTGTCTTCTGACACTCCTCTGGGGTAAATTTGTGAGGAAGTGAGAGAAACTCAGGAAGAAAGATGGGGTCAAAGCACAGCATCTCCCAGTATAGCTTTCCTTTTTCAGACTTGGAACTTCAACAAGGATCAAAATCTCAAGATTCAGGGAGGGCTCCAGAGGCCCCTCTGAGGCAAATTCTGGTTAAAGCTGCATTTGTCTAACTTGGAAAAGCAATATTAGTCATGTGCTTTGTGTCTTGTTTTAACTGGAACTTTTCCATACATTCCAACTGTCCTGTTTATGAGGCACACTCCCTTTTTATAAAAGCCAAAATATTCACCGGTTTCCCACTCTGTTCCTCTAAATAATGTTTTTAATCTAACATACTAGAGTTCCAGGGGCTCTTCCTATTTTCCTCTCCAACTCTTGGCAGGTATGAATTTCCTTTCTCCCATTAAAAAAAAAAAAATCGCATTGCTATTCATGTCACAACCTCAAATGCCATAGTTAAGGATGTAAAAGAAATGCCCCAGGATAGTAGGAATGCATTTTCTACATTATGTTTTTTAAACCTGAAGTCATATTGCAGGTGTGTACTTGATTAGGAAAACAAAGAAACACTTTATATTGTAAAGAATTTTGTTCTAAGTAAAAAATAAATAGGACACAAAGTGAATTTAAGTTCATTTAGCATTTGGCTTTCCTGCAATTAGATTTCAAACACCAGAAAGGTATTTATATTTTACTCTGCCACTTCAAAAAGCAAACCTATATATACAATAGGATAAATTAGGGAAAATAAAAAAGAATAAATATTTATTAAATGATTACTTGGGTTTTGGGTCCTCTACCAAACACCTTATATGTATTATTTCACTGAAAGTTTAGAAAAACCCTATGAGGAAAGCATGCCCATCTGTAAAGATGGGGAACTATAGCTTAGGGAAAGTCTCATCCTAAAGTCAACAGAGAACAAGTTGGAACCCAGTTCTAATTACCAAGCCTTTTCTCTTGAATAACGTCCTATGTGCAATAGGGAATGACATAAAGACGATTATGCCAAAGTATGATATAAAGCTCTTGCTAATTAAACTATTATTAGTCCTCAAGTAATGACTCAATAATAATTCCCATGGGCCTCAAGATAATTCTTCCATACAAGTAGTATGTCATTACTTTTCCTATTATCAGTCCCACTCTCAAGATGAGGATGTTAGATTGCCCCAGCAGGATTATTTTCTGTCATCAGTGCCAAAGACCTCCCTAAATACTACAGTGCCCTTTTCAAAATTCATTTTATTTCCATGTACAAGGAGACTTTTGAGTTTTAACACTGAAGCTCCAGCCTGAACATCTCACTGAGTGTTGAGTGCCTAAATTAGATTGGTTGGCAGTTTTTCAGCATAAGGGAGAACTTATCCTTTTACAACTTGTTTCCCCAACCTTTTGCCAGTGGACAGCTCTGGGCTGCATGCTAATTAGGCAGAAGCACTTGAAATGGTGTTTGCAGTTGCTATTTCCATTTGTGAATTTCCAGTTCTGTCTGGGAAGCCAAATCTGGAACAGGGAACCAGGGAACTTGTTCTTGTCCATAACTGCCTATTCTCTGACCTTGGCTTGATAATTTAACTTTGCTGGGGTTTTGCTTCCTGGCTGATGAAGCAGAGAAAGTGCTCCTCCTTTTTATGTGCTCTAAAAAAAATTTAAAATATAGAGTCTGAGTTAAAAGGACATGATTGGTGGAGAACATTTGCTTTATAGCATTGCACAGTTCTGTTAGTTTATGGGAATATCTTAAGATACAATTTATAATATGGAAGACTTATTTTAATTTTTTATTTGACAGAGAGTGACACAGCGAGAGGGGGAAGACAAGCAGGGGAAGTGGGAGAGGGAGAAGCAGGCTTTCCGTGGAGCAGGGAGTCCGATGCGGGGCTCGATCCCAGGACCCTGGGACCATGACCTGAGCCGAAGGCAGACGCTTAACGACTGAGCCACCCAGGCGCCCCTCACTGTTTTGTTTTAACACTGTCAGCTTAGAGGCACAAGCAAGTTTTCTGAAGGACAGAAGTGTTCTTTATGGTGATTATAGCAGTAGTTCCACAGGCCTATACGTCTGTCAAAACCCACTAATTGGCACTTTAAAGAGATGCAGTTTGTTAATGTAAATTATATCAATACATTTTATTTAAAATTAGCTTTGTGAATTAACTTAGATGGAGTATTTTTTGTTACCTAAAGGACAATGAGTGCACAGTGAGGAAACATATTTCTTTCCTGGTACTATATACAAAAATATTAAATTACTTTATGTGGTTTTTAAGAGGTAAGCCAATGACATCTCACATAAATCCTGACTTACAGATACTTACAGATTAGTTAGTGGGTAACTAAAGTCTTTTATTCCTACACTGTACTTATCTGATTTACATGACTTCCATTCAGATCAAGGGGTAAATTATTTTAATGCTCCTTCAAATAGATTTAGCTCAGTTGTTGGATGATAAAATTATTTTTCAAATTCAAAAATTATTTTTTATATTCTATCAGGAACTTCTTGCAAGCCTTCAGCCATATGAAAAATTGAAAGGAGTGTGTAGTAATACCAAATGAAAGATTAAGTATCTTAGGAATTAATACTATTATTGCTGATAATACTAATACGGCTTAAAGTACACATTAATAATATATTTTATATTCTATTCTCTATAGTAAAGTTTCTTCTATCTCCAGTGATGAAGATCCTCCTAAATACTTAAGTGTCTTTTATAAAATTCATTTTACTTTTGGGTTCAGACAAAGAAAATTCTGAATTATAATGAAAAGATTTTCACCTGTCATAGGATAGAAATTTAATCTTCTATAGTACTTTAATTACCTTAAACTATTTCAAATAATAATTGTCCAGTTTAATTTCGTTGTGTGGAATTTGACTAGGTACTTCTTTATACATATGTATCAGTTGGATAATGTTTTACCTCATCGTCTTTAGTGTGTACTTCCTAAGAACAAGGATGTTCTCTTACAAAACCACCAAAGAATTGGTGAATTCAGGACATTTAATAGTGATATTATATAATGAACTAATCTATAGTCTGTATTGTCCTATGAAATTCTTGCTCCGTATTCTCCATATGTCCCCAAATGGGCCAGCTACTACTTCTCCTTCATCAAAACTTAGCTTTATCAGAGTTCATCTTTCTTTGGGTAAATCTTCAACCAATGCTTTAGTCTTCTTTTCATTCTCACTGGCTGCTTGTAAGGCTCTCCCTAACTCTCTACCTCCCCATCTCCCAAAAGTATCAATTTCTATTCTTTCAAAGTCCTAAGCTCTTATTTAATATAACCCTCCCCATCTTTGTTATTTCCAGACACTTTCCTAAATTTTACAATGTATTCATGCCCTTGCTCATGGTTTTTGGCCTCATCTGATTCCATGTAATCATCCAAATCAATCCAAATCCCACCTGGGGCAGAGCCATTATCAATCCCGGGGCCAGGGACTGTGGTAGGGAATTCTCATGAGGGGCTACTGGATCATGAAACCATGAAAGTGATATCTTTTTCTTTTTAAGATTTTATTTATTTATTTGAGATAGAGAACATGAGTGGGGTGGGGGAAGTGCAGAGGGAGAGGGAGAAGCAGGCTCTCCCCTCAGCAGGGAACCTGATGTGGGGCTCTGTTCCAGGACGCTGTGATCATCACCTGAGCCGAAGGCAGACACTTAACTGACTGAGCCACCCAGGCGTCCCTGAGATCTTTTTATAACGTCTGTAAGTCAGTTTCTGTCCCATCAAGTCTATCAGCAGATAATCTAGTCTGTGACCCTGTTCTCAGAGAGCATTGCCCTTTGGCATCAATGCTATGCTGACCTCCAAGTAACCAAGGGTTAGTCCTGGACATGTATATTAATACCATGTGTACCCTCACAGGGAGCCCTGGCCTCATTCTCCGGCTGTGCTGTGCTGCCTTCAGACATGCTCAGAAACCCACTCCCCTCTCCTGTCCCATCATCGTCCCATGAAATGTCACCAAACATTATGTGGCTTTGAATTCTTCAAGAGGCATCAAACATGTTACATCCTCTGAACTAGAGACTGGTACTAATAACATTTAGTCGTTGTGTTTCCATTACCGACTTCAGACTTTAGGCACTATGATTATCTTACGTTGGCCCTCACCTTAAGGCTCTGGTTCTAGATGGTTATGGCTGAAACACTCCCACAAGGAACCTTTTTAACCAAAATTCAGATGGCCTGAAACTTACTCTCTTCTTGAGGGTTTTTTTAGTGTTACTATCTTCCAAATGAATTACCTTGGAACTTAAGCCCCATCTATCATTTCTAGAGGGTTTTCTTTTGCAAATTACATTCCGCTTGTCTTCAATTCAATAAATTCAATAAAAGTTCAGACCAAATGCACACAAAGACAATAGAGCAACACCTTGGGAGGTATGCCTTGTACTAAAAAAGAGCCCAGCTAGGTCATTTTTTTTCTGCCAACAATACAATTCTGCTACAGTGAGTTCTTTGTTTCCAACTAGAACAGCCAGTTGTACAGCAATTCCTACACACCCAAAAACTTTCTCGCATTCTTTGTTCTACTGCTGTCAGTGAATATCTTACACCACCAGGCAGAGCCAGTCCAGCCTCCTAGCAAGCTGGCAATGAGGAAAGACATTTCCTAGTTTGGCATTCCTTAAGGTACCTACTGTCAGCCTAATCTTGTAGAATTTTGAATTCTTCTTTTAACTATTTTCTTTGTTCAACCTCATAATATTCTCAGTCTGCTTTGGAGCATAGTGGTAATCCCTCATTCCATAAGCTTTCCACCCAGCTCCTTTCTCTACCCAGTATCTGTCACAGTTACTAGGGAATTTTACTAAATATATGCTCTCCACTCAAATCAGGAAAAATGCTTGTATCTGGGAAAATGTTTGTGGTTCAATTCAAAGGGTAGGACCCTGGTACCATATGTATATGTGGAACAAACAGTACCTCAACTGTGGCTGCACTTTACCATTGGCATATCTCAAAATACCAATTTTTTCTATCATAAAAGGAAGTTTGATCCCAAACCATGCAAAACATCAAAACATCCCTGGCCAAAAGCAACTGTCCACTTCACATACCTAGTAAGACATATTTGGTACATTTATTTCTTCACAGCTGACATTTCTTGTCTTTCATCTTCCTGCCTTCATTACCAGACTTCCCCTCCACTTCTAAACTTGGTCTCTCCCACGGACTTTGGCTTGAACTAGCCCTTGGCAGGTACTTTTCCTTCCTCCATACAATCTGGGGACTGTGATTTTGAGAGGCAGTTTTCTAAATCAAACTGCACCAGTCCTAACCTGGAATGGCAAAGACTGACTTTGACAAATGGAACAGTGTTTGTTGATTAAAAAAAAAACAAAGTAACACAAAATAATAAAAACACCTGGGAAAAAGAGATAACACTTCTCCAAAACCACTATAGCAATGATTGTTGGCTCATTGATAAGATTATCATGAAAGGCCACTTTTTAAAAGCCTCTATGTTGTTTTAAAATAAGAACATTTAGGGGCAGCTGGGTGGCTCAGTTGGTTAAGTGACTGTCTTCGGCTCAGGTCATGATTCGGGAGTCCTGGGATCCGGCCCCACATCCGGCTCCCTGCTCAGCAGGGAGCCTACTTCTCCCTCTGACCCTCTTCCCTCTCATGCTGTTTCTCTCTCTCAAATAAATAAATAAAATCCTTAAAAAAATAAAATATGAACATTTAGTACTTTAAATAAGCACTCAAAAGCATTTTAAAAATCATCTTGAGTTATATATACAATAAGACCACTATAATTTAACATTGCAATTCTAATTTAATGATCTTACTCTTATTTCCTAAACTAATTTTAGTTGGGAACTTCTAAAAAATAACTTAGGGAAGGTAATTTTATTTACTTATTTATTTTTAAATATTTTATTTATTTGTCAGAGAGAGAGGGAGAGAGAGATCATAAGCAGGAGCAGTGGCAGGCAGAGAGAGAAGCAGAAGCAGGCTCCCTGCTGAGCAAGTAGCCCAATGTGGGACTTGTGGGACCCCATCCCAGGACCCTGGGATCATGACCTGAGCCAAAGGCAGACACTTAACTGACTGAGCCACCCAGGCGTCCTGGGAAGGTAATTTTAATAAGTCTGTTTAATATTAGTAGTTCCCTCGCATGAATTGATCTTAGTACTTTTGTTGAAAGGTAGGACTGTTTTAATTAAATTATAAAATCCCAATGGAAACCATTTTAACTTTCATTGTTTTTCTTTGATATGTAAATTATACTAATTTACTTACTCTGAACAAAAAGGTCACATTAAGATTGATTTTTTTTTTAAAGATTTTATTTATTTATTTGACAGAGAGACACAGCTAGAGAGGGAACACAAGCAGGGAGAGTGGGAGAGGGAGAAGCAGACTCCCCGTGGAGCAGGGAGCCTGATGCGGGGCTCGATCCCAGGACCCTGGGATCATGACCTGAGCTGAACGCAGATGCTTAACGACTGAGCCACCCAGGTGCCCCAAGATTGATTTTTAAAATGAAAAATAGGCCTTTAATCCATGAAAGCAGTATGGAAATGTTTACCTATTCATTCACTTACAGATATTAAATATATGCCAGCTGAATAATTCAACCAAATTTGGCTAATTCATGTCAGTAAAATATTCCTTTCTGTGACATATTTTAAATTAATAGGGGAAATAAAAAGGAAAAACTAAATTAAAAATATGCATACATTAGACTCTTACTGTAACATTCTTTGCAAGAAAATAGGATTCAGTGTAATCTGTTCACATCTTAGAGTTTACCAAAAGGCATTTTGTTACTAACAAATAAAAGCACCTTGACATGAGGTTATTTTTCCTTATGCAATAAGCACTGGTGTTTTCATTGTTTGTCACTCTTCCTAGAGTAATATATAAATTACTAGACAAGTCTGTCCTTAACTTTTTTAGGGCCCAGAGTAAGAGTAAAAATGGTTGTGGGCTTAACAAGACTAAATAATTAACAGTAACAACCCAGACTAAGAAATCATTAAATAAAATAAGTTATATTTTCTTATCTTGATAAATATACATTGATAATATGCTAGAAGGCTAAGTTGAATTTAGAATTTCAGACTCTTTAGATTTCTGTTTGGCAACTTGGCACTGTATAAAGTGTTGCCCCTCCAGCCCCTGATCTGCTCCATTTCTCTCTTACTTCTAGTTTTATTCTGCATTGCAAGAAGCCTAACACTTACCAGCATGGACACTCCAACGTGCATTTCCAAGCTCTGTTTACTTCCCCTCTCTTGGAGTTTGGCATACAGGTAGCACGGTCTACCCAAAGGATGGCCCTGAAAGTAATTTGGGGCTGTTTGGGCAGAGAATTCTGGAGATGATCTAGAAGGGGACCAAAGACTGAATAGTCATACAACATAGATAACTTGCCTGTGGGGAGAGCCAGAGGAGGGACTCTTCTCACCCCTGGAAGACCCCTGGAATGATGATTGAGGGTGTAGAGTCACATTACTTATTAGCTAAGAGATCTTGAAGAAGTTATTCAATATCTCCTTAATTAGTCTGCTTAACTATAAAATGGGAATTATCAGAGTACATACCTCAGAGGGTTGTGAGCATTAAAGGATATATTTTTACACCATATGTACAGAAGGGTACCTGGCATACAGAAAATACTTCACAAATGTTAACTATTGTTATTCTTTTAACTCCAGAACCCAGAACCATGCCTGACACAAAGCTATAGATGTTTTAAGAAAATCTGAATGAATAATGATTAAATGGATTAGAATAGTCTATCATCAATATCAGTTTTAGTATTTGGTTAAATGACTATAAATTCCAGTTTGTATGATCTAAATAGAAATCAGTTTTAAAGTACAGATTGAGGGTAGAGGATCAAGATTATTTTTTATACTTAATTATCAACAATGAAAGTAATTATCACAGAAATTCAAAAGGAAAACAATTTTATAAAGAATAGATTTAAAAAAATGAAGTCTCTATTTTGATCTCTGCTAAAGATTTGCCTATAAAGCCAAGAAACTGCTTTCTGGAGTGGACTGAGAAAGCAGAAACAAGTGTATTTTATGGCATTAAAACTTTTATAGTAGAACTTGCTTTTAAAAGAAAACTGTATTTCTTAAAGTTCAAATTCAAATGAGGATTAGAGCTAAAGAGGCTTATTTGCTTAGATATGCATTTTTAAGCTAATCACTATTATCCTCACTTCACTCATTGAGTCATTTATTTCAAATAGTTTCTTAGGACCTACTGTATGCCAGGCATTGGAGATACAGAACCAACAGGAAGTTTCTCTTTCTTTCTTTTTTTTAAGATTTATTTATTTATTTAAGAGAGAGAGAGAGAGAGAGAGAGAGAGAGAGGAAGGGGGCAGGGAAAGAGGGAGAGAGAGTCTTAAGCAGACTCCATGCTGAGTGTGGAGCCCGATGCGGGGCTGGATCTCAAGACCCTGAGATCAGGGCCCTGAGATCATGACAGGAGCTGAAACCAAAAGTCAGTTGCTCAACCAACTGCACCACTCTGGTGCCCTGCAGTTTCTCTCTTAAGAAGGTCATAGGTGGGTGTGGAAATGGGACATGAATAAGGATTCAGAGGGTTAGGCATGAGATGCTCTGGTAGGAATCTGTCTGCAATGTGGAACAGCCTGAAGACAGTGGGAGCCATAGAAGGTTCTGAGTAGAAAGGAAAAATGTGGACAAAGATTTGAAATGCTGGAGATCAGTTAGGAAGCTCATAGAATGAAGGCTATTTCAGGCTTTTCCTACTCTAGCAGCATTGTATTAAAAAGGGGAGATAAACTTGAGAAACCATTATGGACAAAGAATTGATGTTAAAAAAATAAAAATCTCCATTTTCCTTTAAACATCTTACCTAGTCTCACCCACTTACTTATCATCTTGTCACCCCTTCACTACCTTACATCTCACCATAAGTGAGAATTTGATCCCCTTTAATAGCAAAGGAGAAGAAAATTCCTATTATTGTTATCAACTTGGAAATCCTAACATATCTTTCCCCTCCTTTTTAGAGGAGCTGAACCATCGGAAAGATTGTGAAATGCCTTAAGTGGACCATAGAAAGAAAAAATTAAAAATTTAATGTCATCTTATTAAAATAGCCTGCTCTGAGTCTCATATATAATAACAGCCTGTCTCAGTCTTTCTCTCTCTCAGGACAATTTCTCACTCTGCTCTATTTTTTCTTCTTTTTACCATATGTGTATATATATGACATATACATATCATATGTAATAAAATATGTATATTTTATATATATAATATATATTTTATCATACATATGTTTATATATATATAAGCACATGCATAATACATATATTTGTCCTTTTCAATTAGAATGTAAGCATCATGACAGCAGGAATTTTGTTTTGCTCTCTACTGTATTCCTAGTGCTTGGGTAGAGCCTTTGATGTCTCAGCATCAAACTTCTCCCTGAAGGGACATAATCCCTTGTGTTCCCTGGATGGCCCCCTCAAAGAAGAGTGACAAGGATAAGAAGGGCCTGCCCTTAATGAGAGGGCGACCAGGGAATACACTAAGGGCATTCACAAGTGCATCCATGGAATGGACTTTAAGAACCATGCCCCTCAGGCACTCAAAGAGGGCCTGGAAATTTTCCATGAAGGAAAAGGGAACTCCAGATATGTGCATTGACACCAGGCTCAACAGAGCTCTCTGGGTCAAAGGAATAAGGAATGTCCTGCACTGAATGTGTATTTGGTTGTCCAGAACACATAAAGATGAAGATTCACTAAATAAGCTCTATATTTCTGTTTACCCATGTACTTGTCACAGCTTTCAAAAATCTATAGTAAATATGGGGCGCCTGGGTGGCTCAGTTGGTTAAGCAACTGCCTTCGGCTCAGGTCATGATCCTGGAGTCCCTGGATCGAGTCCCGCATCGGGCTCCCTGATCGGCAGGGAGTCTGCTTCTCCCTCTTACCCTAACCCCTCTCATGTGCTCTCTCTCATTCTCTCTCTCTCTCAAATAAATAAATAAAATCTTTAAATTAAAAAAAAATCTATAGTAAATATGGATAAAAACTAACTGCTGACCATCAAATAAAATCGTAAAACTGCAAAAAAAAAAAAAATCAACAGCAAAAACTTATGCCCGAAGAAAGCAATTGTAGTATATTCCTTCAGCCTAGAATATACTGGAAATGCTCTAAATAACCAATACTGCTAAGCATGGCTCATCACTGCAAATATTTAACAGCCAAAGAATTACCTACTTTAGTAAAAATTCATGGAGACAAAATAATGTAAATATATTAAACAATATAAAGTATCAAGCTATAATAGAGTAGCTCCAAGCAGCTAAGAATGCCACAAGTCTTATGATGATCAGCCGTGTCACCCATATACTGTGATTTTGTCCCTTTGAACACTTTTGACTGAACAGGTAACCACATACTTAGCAGATCAGTCTCTTTTTCTTTCTCTCTCATAACCACAAGTCATACACATCTGTAACACATTGGAAATCCTATGTGAGGCACAGTTACCGTCCAGGTTACTCCCATAAAGCCACATGTCTTGTTTCCATTCTCACTATGACAGGAAACTAACCATAGTGAGGTATATTTAAGATGAGCTGAGAGCGTTTGGGAGCTTCCACCTGAGGTATGCTTGGATCATGCCCCCAATTCACAAATCAGTATATTCCCATCTGTGGTTATTCTGTGCCAGTAACATTGTTACAGCATAGGACTCAGGAATCCCCACAGGAGTGTGTGAAGGTCCTCTTTCATCTGACAGTCACAGTGAGTATATAACTTAGAGCAACATCCAGAAATTTTTTGAAGAAGGTAAGAGGCAACATAACAGAGTTCAAATCTCATCTCTTCTACTTACTAGCTAGGTGACTTTGAGCCAGTTATTTCCTCTGGGCTTCAATTTCATCATCTCTAAAACAGAGATGATAATTCTACCTATCTTATAGTATTAGTATGAAGATTAAATTAATGTGGTGTATCAGTTAGATCAGTGAACAGTATAGAGTGAGAGCTACCCAAGTGTTTGTTACATGACATGAGCATTATACTTTCTTTCCACTACATATAGAAGTCACCCTTACATGACTTCTTTAGGATATAATTGGGAAAGTGACATTTTTAGAGATTAACAATTAGGTCACCTACTTAAGCTCAGTAATTTAATTGTTCAATTTAATAAAATACAATATGAATCATCATAAAATATTATTTTTTCTATGGCTGCTTTTATTTTATAATCAATAAACAGCTTCCAGAATGCATTTCATATATAACTGGAGAAGATATATAGGGCTCAGCATTCTCATGCTGGCAAAACTCTAAATGTATAGATTTGGGCTGCAACAGGGACTAGTTTTGAGAACCAAGAAGTACTTAAGCATATACAGTACAGGGTTGGTTATGAATATCGTTAGATTATTTGATGAACATATAAAAAGACTATTTCCTTACATCAGTTTGGTAAGGTAAGATTCGATAATATCACAAGTAACACAATTTTTATAGCAGTTACTCAGTGAGACTCACCAAACCAGCAAAAAGACATCATTTAAATGACAGACTGCTATACAACAGGCATTTTCAAGGGGGATGCTTTGAGCATCTTAGCTTATTAAGTACAGGCAAGAGAAAGACTCCATAAAGGCAAATAGTTTATTACTTTTCAAGAAAACTGATGGTCCCCGTAGAGGATTGGCTCCTGTTTATTAGAGTCTAAAGAAACTGAGATCAAAACAATACCCTCTGACCCCCAGCTGGTGGACAGTAAAGTGACTGTGTGGGTGATGGTGGTGGTGGTGGTGGTGAACAAAATGAGGAATTTAACACACCCAACTGCTGATACCTGGATAGGTCAAATTTAACAGGTGTGGCAGAAAAGGCTCTAAACTGTTGAGCAACAAAACCAGGTTATCTCAAATACTTTGTTTTGAGGAAGGTTCATTCAAAATGGGGAATAGGAAGATTGAAAAGGCAATATAGTGTTGCTATATCATATTTCTCATGCCTCATAAAAATATTGGAATGAAAACTGATTATCGTATTTATCTTGTTATTGCCTATATTAAAACCTATTCAAAGATGACCTTTACTCTCCTAAATAATACCTCCCAACTCCTCTTTGTTTATTAAAATTATTAACTAATTTTGTTTTTGGTCTAATTAAGGCTTAATTAGCTTACCAGTTGTATACGTTCATGAATAAATAATTTATCTTTAAAACTTAAACACACATGGGAAAAAATTATCAGCTGGTACAATTATTTCTTTTATACCTGGTCGGTCTTATCTTTTTAAAAATATTTATTTGTTTATTTGAGAGAGCGAGCAAGTGGGGGGGAGCGGCGTAGGAAGAGGGAGAGAATCCTTAGGCAGACTCCCTGTTGAGCACAGAGTCCAACAGGGGGCTCCATCCCAGACCCTGAGATCAGGACCTGAGCTGAAACCAAGCCCTGGATGCTCAACTGACTGAACCACCCAGGTGCCCTGCTCAGTCCTACTTTTTTTTTTTTTTTTAGGATTTTATTTATTTATTTGCCAGAGAGAGAGAGAGAGAGAACAAGCAGAGGGAGCTGCAGACAGAGGGAGAAGCAGGCTCCCCACTGAGCAGAGAGTCTGATGTGGGGCTCGATCCCAGGACCCTGGGATCATGACCTGAGCTGAAGGCAGACGCTTAACGACTGAGCCACCCAGGTGCCCCTGGTCAGTCCTACTTTTTACAGTCCTGTATATATGGTTCTACCACTTGAAGATACGGTATACAGTTCAAAAAAAAAGAAAAAAGAGGTTACAAGATTCATTCAACTTTTATCAAATGTGAATGGACAAAAAAAATCACAGCAAAATTGGCTTATTAGGCAATTTTTTCATGTCTATACTAAATATAGAAATACCTTTGTTTTTTCTTCTGGAAGAAGGTTCTGTTATTATCTAATAAATATAGTGGGACTTGATTCTTCAGTTCATCTCTTTGTTACAAAGATTAGAGAGGTTGAGAGAAAATAAATGAAGCCCTGTCTTGGAATGAACAGAGAATCAGTGTGATAACAAAACTGAGAAGAAATTTATTTATTCTTTCATTCATTCAACAAATATGTATTGAGCATCTTTTACATAACTGGCATTTCCATAACTAAAACAAGAGCAAAGTACCTTCCCTTATAAGCTATAATGTAGTTGCTGGGTTGGGAGCAAGAGAAAAAGACAGGAGACAAATATATAATATATCAGGGATGCTACTAGATATATATATATATATATATATATACACACACACACATATATATACACACACACACACACACACACACACACACACATATATATATATATATATATATATATATATATATATATGATCCCGGGTAAGGCACTAGATAGTGTTGATAAGGAGGACAGAGAGGGCCTCTTTGCTAAGATGATATTTGAGTAGACATCTGGAAGGACTAAGGGAGAGGGAATCAGAAATATATCTCATGGGAACACATTCCAGGCAGAGGAATAGTGAGTTCAAGATTGGAGGTAGGATCATGCATCATACATCCAAGGCATAGCAAGGATCAGTGTTGCTGGAACAGAGTGAGAGAGGAAAGGAGAATAAGGAGGTGAGGTCAGGAAGTCATCAGGATCCTGGAAGCCATGTAAAGACTTGGCCTTCAATTTGAGATAGATGAGAAGAAACCATGTAGAGCTCTGATGGGAGGAGTGACAGAATCTGAGGCACATTTTAAAAAGGTAAGTCTGGCTGCACTGTGAAGCAGAGAAGACAGTTTAGTAGGCATTCAATAGTTCAAGCAAAAAATGGCATGGACCAGAGTGGTGGTAGTGGAGGTGGTAAAGTGACTGTGGAATGTGAGAGAAACAGAAATCAAGGATGCCACCAAAGTGTTACCCTGTACTACGGAAGTGTGGCTGATCACTTAGTGAGATGAGGAAGAGTATGAAAGAAGCAAGCTTGGGGGAGAAAACTGGATGTTTGGTTTTGAATACATTAGGTTGATTTTGCCTTTAGACATACGGTGGAGATGCCCAATAGGTAGTTTGCTATCCCCTCTGGAGATCAGAGAAGGGGTCAGGACTGGAGTTGTCAGCATACAAGTGGTATTTAAGACCCAAAACTGTATTAGTCCATCTGAAGACTCAGTATATATCTAGAAAAGAAAGTTTGAGGACTGAGTCCTCAGCCACTTTGACATTTAGAGTTGGGACAGGAGGAAGAACCAACATCAGAGAGAGAGAGAAGGAGCTTAAACCAAGAGAATGTGGGTTCAGGAAGTCAAGGAAAGAAGTGTTTGGAAGGAGGGAGTGGTCGACAGTGTCAACTCACTGACAGATGATAGGCCAGTGGGATGAAAGCCATAAACAGGCTATCTGCTGTGGCGATAGGAAGGGCACTGTGATCTTAACAGGACCGTATAACTGCAGAAGTGGTTAACACAAGCCTGACTGCAATGGATTCAAAGAGAAGGTGAGGAGAACTGGAGAACAGCGAGAATGGACAACTCTTTCAAGGATTTTTGCTAAAAAGGAGAGGAGAAATAGAAGATGAGAGATATTACAACATGTATGGGTATGCATATGCTATAGATGATCCAGTAGAGAGGAGAAAACCTGACGATTCCAGAGACAGGGGGAACAATCCTTAAAACTGAAACCCAAAACAAGTTATACCTATGATTCCACTGGGATAAAAAAACTGATGTTCATCTGGGGAAGTAGATTTATTCATGCTATTTTTTTTCATATACATGCATACCAAAAAGCTGTTACATATGCATAGTTTTAAGAGAAATATTTTTAATGCAGCCGTAACAGAATCACTGAAAAGTAAATGGTTGAAACTATCTTTGTCTTTGCTTCCTCCCTCATTTCTGCATTTCTTCCTTTAAACATAGTAAACATTCCTGTAGTCCTAAATTTCAACTCAAAAATTCATGCTGTGAGACAAATAATAGTGTGTCTCCTCCAGTAGTACTTTGATTTACTGAAATATTTTAGGATAAAATGATACAAAATTTGCTTCAAGATAATCTTATTGGGGGAAGGACATGAAATGAGTAGGGGAAGAGATGAAAAAAGTTGGCCCTGAGTTGATAGTTGATGAAGCCTGGTGATGGGTGTATGGTGATTCCTTATACCATTTTCTCTGCTTCTGTATGTGTTTGAAAATTTCCAAATATAAAGTTAAAAATTAAAAGAAACCTACTGTCAATACCATACCCAATCCAAAGAAATCCATTACATGGTGAAATTTCTGGTAATTTGTTAACAGGTGAAGGAGCTATTTGAGGACACGGGAATTTTTCAGTTCTTTTGCTTTCATATACAGCACAAACTTTTTTTTTTATCAGAAAGTGTCTCAGTTGCTTTAAGATAGAATTAATTTGGATGCTTATTGTACAAATATTTTGGAAAACTGGACTTCTAAAAATGAAGCCTTGATTCTCTTAAAAATCCTCTTACTTTAGGTAAGCATAAAGAAATCTAAGAACACTTGTGATATGAAATATGTTCTGAGGTAAAATATTACAGTTATAAAACAATGCTAATCTAGCTGATTGTTATTTAAAAGAATAAATAGTTGATTATGCACAGAAGGTGAAATTTCATTGCAATAATAGCTAACATTTTTTAAAAAAATAAATGGTAATTTCTGAAATTTGTCACTCTTATATTGCTATATAAAAATTTAGGTAAAAAAAGATTTTTAACCTTTCAAAGCGAGCAAATGTAGAAACAATAGTGTTGCTACATTAACTCTTCAAATATTAACCACTAAGTATTCTTTAGTGTTTTCCAGTTACTCATTAACCATTTTATACTGTTATTGTTTCTCCAGTTGTCGGTGATTTCCACCAGGGAAAGTTGAAAAACATTTTTCTAGATCAGAAAAATAGTCAGATTTATTAACAACATCCCCCTTGCTCACCATATATTCATTATTAGAAGTCCACTATGTATTTGGGACCTATAGATCCTACTTCAAAAATTAAACCCAAAGTTATGTTGTTGTGCAGTTTATGGTTCCTTGTGTATGGCTTTATTGTCCTCAGCATTTCCTTGGTGTAACCTACTGAGCAAGGGAACAAAATTTCTTTTGTAACTGATACCTAAATTTCTATTCAGCTTTAAGCATCTAATTTGCACTGTGAAGACATATAATTTGAGACTTGTAGCTATATCATGAAAGTACAACAGTTTACGCTGATCTCTAATTTTCTGAGTTGTACTGGCTATAATTTAAATTTTTTGCATGATTTTAACTGCAACGCAAACCAGTATACATCAGAAACCTTTGTATATTGACAGAGACTGGGAAAAGGATGCCTTGTTTGGATTTCAGATAAGCATTCCCTTTTCACAACTGCAGGTGCAAGGGAGCCCATTCATAGTATTTGCTTCAAACCAGTTATAGTCACTGGATGGAAATACAATGCTATTGCATGAGAACTTGACTGATCTTTACAAGCACAATGAATATTTTTAAAATACTGTTATTAGTAGTAAATTTTAGAAGCCAGTAGCACTTTTTTGTCTATGTACTGGGGACAAAATATACTCTATTGACACAATCTTGGTCACTTTACTCTTGTGTGTGTATGTGTGCATGTTTACTAAATCTAGAAAAATACTTCATCACATATTAACACAAGATGGAATTATACTCGGTGGAAAATCTGCTGCAATCAATGCATAGTCCCACTGAAGAGATAATTGGTAATGAATGTTACTATTTCCTTTGCCTTCAAATTTCACTTATTTTGAAATAAACATATAAGCCAAAAAATAACCACAAGACAAAAATTTACTCTAATTGCTCTCATTTCACATAACTGGGTAACTCTCCTTTGAAACAAACATTAGACAACTATATGTGCAACAAATGAGTGAAAGTAGCTGGGTGTTTCCATGTTAAACTCTTACTTATAAGATTATGACTTGATCGTTTTTATTAGCTTCAGGCAGAAACATGCCACATCAATTGAAAGCATAAGAAAATTTTAGTCTACAAAACAATTACAACTCTACTTCAACAGGAGAGGTCAGAGAAAGGTGCTAACAGAATTTAAGGGCTTGATGACCAAACACAGATAAAGCAAGTTAAAAAAAGAAAAAAATTGGCAATAATCATTGTATTGGCAAAAATAAATGTTTGGCCTGTATTTAAAACCAAGAACTCATCCCAAATTGATGATTACTACTATTACTTACGGTACGTTTTACTGTTTGCTAAAAATCCAGTACAGCCACCTTAAATTTGCACGTAATTCAAAAGTGCCAACACACCTTTTTATGCACTATTTGACCTGAGCTTTTCTTGTGATTTAGGATGGGAGATATTGTCCTCATTTGTAAAATAAGGACAATATACATTATAAAGAAGTATCCTTTCCAAATCAAGGCAATTCTGATAGAAGTGGCTTGCCTGGATTGAAAGCTGTCAATCCTGGTCTAGGTTTCTGTCTCAGGGTCTTATTCTCAGGGGCTGATGTGACTGAGGGATTAATTAGCTAAGACTTTTTTTTTTTTTGAAGCTGAAAAAGTGGTGACTTAACGAATATTTTGCAAGTGTGTTTAATTCATTCAGGCTGAGCCCTATGATAGAAGAAACTGGATAGAGGATGCAGCCATCCTCTTCTTTCATGGACTCAAAACCAGAAAACTCACTCCCATTATTCCAATGTACCCTCAGCCTTGAATCAAATACTAGTGGTAGGTGGATCCACACGCAAAAAGATGGGGGGGGGGGATCCTCAAAGATGCCTTCAAGGAGGATGCCTTCAAGGATGGAGCAGAACCCCTAAATTGGCTTATGTAAATACGACTTTCCACTCTTCCAAACTTCCATTCTATTACTGCTCCCCCCAAACCCGGGAGCAAAACACATAGTCTTCTCGTACAATTAGTTACTGCTGTCACTCCGGGGCGGAAATACTTGACACCTGGCCTCCCTCGGGACGCCTGAATGGAGGACGCTGCCACACACCCGCCCTTCAGAAGTTCTCAGGGCAGTTGGAGGCTGACATTGGGCCACTTACCTGGCCAGGATGTTCGTCACAGCCCAAGACCTTTGAGGAAGAGAAGAAAACAAAAGAAAGCAGAACAACTTACCACTCTGGCCCAGTCCAAGAACAACTAAAAACACCCAGGCCGCCCGAAGGACCGGGGCAGGACCGGGCCGGCAGTTTTGCAGGCAGACAAATGCGGCAGTAAAAAAAGCCAGGGCGGAGCGGCACATAATGCAAAGCAGCCCGCACCGCGCCCGCCGCCTGGTTGCTATCCGGCTGCGCGCTGGCGACTCCCGGGCGCACCTCGGGGCCCGCGGGCCAAGTGTCGCTAGGACGTTGCCCGCAGGCCCAGCAGGCGGACCCTGCGGCTCGGAGCAAGCAGTGCAGGTACGCTGGCCCGGACACCGCTTGGCATCTCAGGGCCCCCGAGGCCCTGCCAGCTCGGCTCGGCGGGTCCCGCGGTCTCCGCGAGAAGCACCTCCTCTGACGGTCAATGGCCCGGGGCGGCGACGCGAGCGAAGCCTCCGCAGCCCGCTCTGGGACAAAGAAAAGAGCTTTTGTTTCTCTCCAGCCGATGGGGCTTCTGCTGCATAAATCAGCTTAGTGAACAGCCAAACAGAATCAAACCCAAACAAAGCCCGAAGCCTGGGGGAAAAACCAGCCTAAAGTACTATCACTGGGTGATGCTACATCTGTGGGAGGGGACGCCGGCGAGGCCGAAGGGGAAAAAAGTCGATGGCGCATCAATCAGCGCGAGCTAATAATTCCACAGGTGGGCAGGGAGGCCAATTCCACTTAGTTACAGCTCTGCAGCCTCGTCAGCTGAGCAGCGGGCAAAGTCAAAACGGCAATGTCCTGGCTGGCGAGGGAGGAAGCGCGGGGTGCCAGCAGCTGGGGGAAACGGCTCCGGCAGCACCCTAGAAGTCCCCGCCGGCGTCCGCGGACACAGAGCGAGGCATAGCAGCTCCCCGCTTGGCCGGGAGTGGAGCGCACGGCCGCTAGCACAGGAGGGGAGGTTCCGCGAGGGTGCAGTAGCCCGGCCTCGCGGGGCGGGAGCTTCGTGCCCTCGTCCTTCTGGCCCCCAGTGTGCGGCTCAGGCGTCCCGCCGTCCAGAACCCGGGCAGCTGGCGCACTCTGCGGTGCACCCCGCGAGGAGGCGAGGGGCGGGGGAGCAGTGGTCCTGCTCCGGCCCCGGGGTAGGGGGGCTCCCGAAGTGTGGATAGCTGGGCGCGCTCTGGGCCGCGAGTTGCTAGGAAACCGCCCCACGCTACCCAGCGCCTTGCCCCGGCCGCCTGCAGGCGCAGCGGCGGCTCCGGCGGCAGCAGCAGCAGCAAGCAAGAGCTCGGAGCAGCGTGGGCGGGACATTGGTGAGGCATGAAGTCACCGCGGCCCACACTTGCTCTTTGTTTTGCTCACTCCAGCCCTTTTTCTCCCCCTTGGCTCTGATAGTTGTCATGCCCACCGTTCACAAGAGCTCCCGATGCGTAGCTGCGCAACAAGAATCGCTCCCCCTGTTCCCTTTCCCCCTGCTCGCCGAATCCCTACAGCCCAACGCTCCCCTAGCCCGTACGAAGACTCGCTCAGTACTAATGGCAGCTGCGCACAAACCCCAGCCTCTCACCCGGGCACTCTGCGCTCCTTTGTTCGGAAAGAATCACTGCCCGGCAGCTGCAGCGTACAAAGCAGAGCATGGGGCCCTCTCCCCGCCCCCAACACCCTCCGTTCCGCGGGTGCGCACTGCCAACTCTGCTGGTAGATTTAGGAGCTCACCCTTTACCCCACCCCATGACCGTCCGGCATCTCCCCAACACTTGGAGAATTGATCCAGTCCGCAGAGGCCGTACCCAGAGCTGCTAGCTGAAATTCTCGCGCTTCCTTCTCCTCTCCGAGTCTCAACCCTGGGCTGAACAGCCTTGTTCTTCCCAGGGTCTGGTGGTGGCTCTGGGTTTTGCTAGTGACAGTGGGTCTTTTGACCTTAAGCGTCACCTTTCCAATAAACGGAACAAAGAAGTTAAAAAGTGCGGCGAAGCAAGAGAGAAGCAAAGGAGAGGACGAGACAGGGCGTTTCTGCCTGCTTGCAGCTCAGAAATTTAGGTGCAAAAAGGGAGCGGATATTAAGCTGGGCAACTGTTGGAGAAGCCGCGCGCCTCCTGGGATCCTTGTCACTACCACTCTAGGCCGGGGGAGGGAACCCAGTCCCCCGGATTGAAAACAAGGCACTGTTTCCAGTCTGAGACACAGGGTGATAGTTTTCTTTTTCCTCTAGGGGCAGGAGTGGTTCCCTGTGGTAAAGTCTGACCTCTCATTTTTCCACTAGCAGCCTGCCCGAAGTCTTTCATAGGGCACCCGCCTCTTACAGGCATCAGACCAGTCCAGCCAGGTCAAGGTGAAATATGCGGGAGTTTCCCCTCCTTCTTATTTGTTTAACAGTTTCCATCTCCATATTTGGAATAAAAAAACAAGTAGGAGGCTTTCTCTGTCTCTTACTCTCTTTTTTTCTGTTTTCTAATTGTTAACTGAGTGAATGGAAAGTACCTGGTTAATAAGCCACAACATTGAAAACTCCCCCTTTTCAGGTGTGGACTGCGCATTGGGACCCACAGAATTAGCTAAGCAAACCAAGAACCCAGCTGGAAAATTACAAGTGCCCTACATCTACAAAGCAGGCCCTTTTGAGAGACCAAATGAATGTTCCAAACCTGAAAAACTGATACTTTTAAACACAATTCACTATAGGCAGTGTACTCTAAAGAGATAATTAAATCTAGCTCAGCTTCTTAACTCGTTTTCTTTCTTTGGTTCCAAGTTTGAACAGTTCTAGTTTTGCTTTAGGTGGTCTTAAAGGAAAGGCCTGGAAAGTGGCTGGGGTGGGGAGGAAGAGTTTAAATTTGAACACAAAAGGAGCATATTCACGCTCTCATTAGTCACTCTTCAATGGGGGAGCATGTGTATTTTCCAGAGATTATTTCACAGCCTTGAGGAATATAGCCACTATTGAGACAGGGTAGTGCTACAATGAGGAAAAAAAGTCAATTCATAATCCCTATAAGGACATGTCTGTAAGTGCACTCTACACTGTAAAGTAACCAACACATCAGAGTTTCATGACATATTTAAAAATCTAACTCTCAATGTTTTAAATGTAAATGGCAATTATAGTATTAAATAAAATGTAACTTTATGTAACTAATGATGTAGTTTTGTGATATGGAATAGATATGCACTAATTTTTAACTCTATACATATCTTCTGTGACTTACGATGAGATTATAAATCCATCATAAGTTGAAAACACTGTAAGATGGAAACGCACTTAATAGACCTAACCTACTGAACATCATAGCTTGGTCTAGCCTAAGTTAAACACGCTCAGAACACTTAACGTTAGCCTGCAGTAGGGCAGTATCATCTAACACAAAGTCTATTTTATAATGAAGTAATGAAATCTATTGAATACTGTATTGAAGGTGAAAAACAGAATGTATGTGTACAGAATGGTTGCGGGTGTATTGGCTGCTTACCCTTGTGGTAGCATGGCTGAATGGAAACAGTGGCTAGCTGAGGCTGTCCAGCATGAGAGGTAGGTATTCTACCACACGACCCTAGCCTGGGAAAAGATCAAAATTTAAATACAGTTTCTACTGAACTCATATCACTTTTGCACCATTGTAAAGCAGAAAATTGTGAGTCAAATTGTCATTAAGTCAGGGACTGCCTGTATTGCTAGATGTCTCTATATTCTATATATTCTCCTTACTAGGCCAAAACAACTGTGTAGCAAGAGGAATAAAACGGTTTGGAAATCTGTTGCAGGAAATTTTTGAGCCCTTTAAAAAGAAAGACTTCCATGTTTTGTTAGATGAAACCCATGCAACTATGTATCAGGATGCCAGTTTTATGGAGTTGTTGAAGAATAACTACAGTTCCGTTTATCACCGCTTCCCAGTTGTAAAGAGGTTATAATTCTGGTTATCAAAATAAACTAAGACAGTATCCCAGCTGAGACTGTGATCCTGGCAAGTTATTTACAAACAAGTTATCTGTACATTTTGGGTTGTAAAGATAAAAGTGAATTCTCCTGAGCCCTGCAAATCATCTGTAGGGTTTCTTTCAGTAAATAAAATTAGGGCCCAGGAACAAAGTTGGCTTTTTTCCAATAAGTGTCATTGGTCACCACAGCTCATCCTTTTTTCTATAAGAAAATATATAAGATACTGTGAAGAAATATGGTATTGTTATCTTCATCATATTACCTGAAGAATTCTAACAGAAAAAAAATGTTCCAAAAGATGGTTAGTTGATTAATTCCTGTTTCTATGATGTTTTGCTCTCTTGCTTTGAAATTTCTCACAGCTAATTTTTCATCATTTGTGGCAATGAGAGCAAATGAAATTCACAGATAGTCTAAAAATAACATTTTAGCTATTCATTCCAGTCTTCCTATCATGAGATTCTTTTAGTTGCTAGTAAGTCATAAAATTAGATGAATTAAGTTTCTTCCCTACTCCTTTGATTTCTCCTTAACCTTGATTTCTTGCTAACTCAGTTTATGGTGAGAAATGAATAGGCTATAGATGGATAGCGGCAGTGAGAGAGACATTTGAGAGACTGCTCCTTTTAGTGTGTATTTCGTCTTTAAC
Organism: Zalophus californianus; assembly: GCF_009762305.2. Classification (NCBI taxonomy): domain Eukaryota; kingdom Metazoa; phylum Chordata; class Mammalia; order Carnivora; family Otariidae; genus Zalophus; species Zalophus californianus. The sequence goes on along the minus strand of NC_045606.1, from coordinate 51,995,940 downwards.
TAGATTTTGTCCAAATTATTGACCTCCTGGATACAGTTAAAACCATACGTACATTTTAGTATTATATCTTTCTGAAGTTAGGATCAGACATTCAGTAGGTCGTAAGCAGATGTTCACAAGTTGTCTATAATCTTGCTTCATCTACAGCTCTAAGGAGTTGATGAATGATCCAGTAAGTGGGATTTATTATTGTGACTATGACTTCTAGCTTCTTCCAGTGATAAAGAACATAAGCCACTGGAAGGCAGTTTTCACTGAAATATGACATGAAGTAGTGTTCTTCATACTGTGAACTGAAGACTGCCTACAATCTAATCATCTGTTGAGTGATTTCTTAGCTCTATTCTAGGAGACTATGAATTCATAGATATGGTGTGGTATCCAGAGTATTTATTATTATAAGATCCTTAAATGTTTCCTTAAGTACTGAGGTTCAAGAACCCCTACCATAATAGATTAATACAGAAACTCCTCAAAGGCCTCTTGTGTGCTTATTGACAAACTCCAGTGCAAGATGCAAAGTCAAAGAAAAATGAATTGCAGGAGCTAAAGTATCTTCTCAAGGTATTCTTTGAATGATTAACTCTGTAAGATGTTTTTGGAAACGGACTTCCATGACTAAGTTTGGGAAATGCTGGGTTAAAGTTAAGTAAAATCCTTTCCTGGAGGATTTTCCAAAAACTTATACAGGCTACATGCAACTGGATTCTCCAAAGAAAGAACCCTTTTCCAGAGAACATTTCACAGACTAATTTCCATAAAGCACACTGCTAAATGAATCCAACTTTATGAAAGTGGAAACTAAGAACCAGATTGGTGGGGAGACTGACCTTACTTCTTCAAGAGAATTATTGAGCAGACATAAATCAGAGCTCTGAGTCTTGTCCACTACCTCATATCAGTGATGACTTTTGGTTTCAAGTAACAGAGTCAGACTGTGACTGCCCTAAGTGAAAAGGGAAATTATTGGAAGGAAATTGCGAGCTCACAGAATCAGTAGGAGGCTGAGAAACCAGGACTGAACAAGGTCAAAAACCAAGGGAGGCATAAGCAAGGGCAGCAGGCATCCGGCAAACAAGAATCCTTTTCTAGTCATCCCTTCGTCTTTGTACCACTTGATCAAGATTCAGAATCCTGGCTGGAAATGTCGAATTTTCAGAACGTTAGTCACATGACAGTCCCCTGGCCTTATGGGGGTAGAGGGAGAGGAGGAGGAGGAGCTCTCTCCTTTGGCTTCCTCCGTGGAAAATATAATACTCTTTCCCAACAAGATGGCACAAAATCGCATAGGTAGATGAAGGAAGCCCTGTAAGGTGGCAAATGCTCATCACTCAGATACCCTGCTTTGCATTACAGTTGGATTTGGGGTCACAATGCCGCTTTAATTTAACTACCCTGCCTACTAACTGATACTCTGGTTGGTAATATTAATTATCTTCATGGGTACTTTTGGAATGAAACATTTTCTATGTTCACAATCTAATCCTAGCTTTCTGTTATCTTTCTTTAAGCTGCAGTTGCCCACAGTGATAACTTTATTCAAATCTATTCTTCACTGGCTGCCTTTTCTTCCCTCATTTCCTTACTGTTCTCTAGCATTTCCTTGTCTTAGGGTGCTCTTCTGGAGGAACCTAACTAAGACAAATAATAATGAGCCTGGCAACCACACTCTCTGGAGTCCTCCATGTGTGAATTTGAATTTTATTCTTGTCTAGCTATTAGGCAACCCACAGAATAAAAAGCACAGGAGCTTTGGAGCCTGAAAGAAAACTGTTTGAATCTGTTACTTAACAGCTGTAGAACCACAGGCAAATTAATTACCTTCTCTGAGCCTCAGTTTATTCACTTACGCACAACAAAATTAACATAACTACCAAAATTGCAAATTAAAACAATGAGATACCAGTGTACTTCTATTGGAATGGCCAAAATCCAAACACTGACAACTGGTAAGGTTATGGAGCAGGGGGAAACCTCATTCATTGCTGGCATGGAGTGCAAGAGGTACCACCACTTTGGGAGAGTTTCATGGATTCTTACAGAACTAAACTAAACACTCTTTCCATATAATCCAACAGTTGCGCTCCTTGGTAGTTACCTAAAGAAGCTGAAAATTTATGTCTACACAAAAACCTGTACATGGAGGTATATAGCAGTTTTATTCATAATTGCCAACACCTGCAAGCAATCAAAATGTTCTTTCATAGGTGAAGGGATAAATAAACTGTGGTATATCCAGACAATGAAATATTATTCAGTACTAAAAAAAATGAGCTATCATGCCATGAAAAGGTATGAAAGAACCTTAAATATATATTGCTAAATAAAATAAGCCAATGTGGAAAGTCTACATAATGTATGATTCCAACTATATGACATTCTGGAAAGGCAGAAGTGTGGGAATAGTAAAAAGATGGTTGCTAGGGTAAGGGGGGAGGGAACAATAAATTGATGGAGCACAGGGCATTTTTAGGGAAGTTAACCAACTCCATATAATACCACAGTGGTGGATACATAACAGTGTACGTTTGTCAAAACCCATAGAATGTACAACATCAAGAGTGAACCCTAATGTAAATTATGGACTTTGGGTGATAATGATGTGCCAGTATAGGTTCAGTCATTGTTTCAAGCGTACGTCTGTGATATGGGATGTTGACAGTGGGGAAGACTATGCTAAGAGGCATATGGGAACCCTCTATACTTTCCATTCAATTTTGCTGTGAACTTAAAACTACTCTAAAAAGTAAAGTTGAGAGGCATCTGGGTGGCCTAGTTGGTTAAGCACCGGACTCTTAATTTCAGCTCAGGTCATGATCTCGGGGTCGTGGGATTGAGCCCAACGTTGGGCTCCACATTCAGCAGGGTGTCTGCTTCCCCCTCTCCCTCTCCCTCTGCCCCTCCCCCTGTTCTTTCCTTCTCTCTCTCTCTCTTTCTGAAATAAATAAATCTTCTAAAAAAATAAAAAGTAAAGTTGATATAACACACACACAAAACTACCAATACGATTATTGTGAGAATCGAAGGAGAGATCATGTATGAGACATGTTAAAATTCATCATATATTTTCCAAGCAGTTTTTGCAATGGCAACTTAGATTATTTAAATTTCACAATATAAACAACATTGAAAATACATAAATACTTTTTTCAAGACTTGCATATTGTCATAAAAATACCATCAAATATTTTTGGTTTTGATGAATACATAACTTTCCTTTTCTGGTAACTATACAATTCTTTACCCACATTAGTAGATATAGTGAGCATGACTTAATATAGATGCCTGTAATCCTAGCATTCTTTAGGACGGTCTAGTTTTATGTCTCCTTAATCAAGCAAAATTGTTCTGCAATCTTTTCAGCCTGAAGTCATCCTTGTACAGTTTGGCATAAAACTATTTGAAAGCCTCACTTATTTGTACATGACGGGGACAATATACTTAACTGCCTTTTATTTAAAATCCAACATGTTTCAACTTATATGTAGTCAGGAGGGTAATATGAATATGTAGTGTATTTTAAATGTTTTTATTTAAAGCTTTATTGCTTGTGCTCTAAATGGGTAACAATGTTAAGGACCCACAGCTGGTTTTCCCAAATAAAGGTATCAGCAGATATTAAAAGGACAACATTTCACCATTGACATAGTTCATCTGTGGAGCCTGGATGGTATGTGGACTGATTTGCACATCATTACACAGCTAAAGGCCTTTCTGAACTTCAATAACTCAGAGTGAGCCCGCTACTAAAATTTTCCTTCTCAGCATTTTCTCATGATCACATAGCCTCTGGAGAATGAAGTCACTACAAAATTTAAATTATTCTAATCAGATTCACATGGCATTTTTATACTTGGAATGCTTCCATTCTCAGCCCCCTTCTCCAATTTCAAAATTACTTCATGTTTCACCTTGAAGAATGTGACCTTTTAACATAGTGAGGAAATTCTTTGTAAATTAGGCACAGGATATTCAATTTCAACATTCATTTAACAAATATGTAAATATTTATTGAACATTTGCTATGTGTAAAGTGATAGATCCTATGGAAAATATAAGCTTCAGTAAAATCCAGTCCTTTTCTCAAAGATATTTAATCTGATTTGGAAGTAATATGTAATAATAAAAAAAATGACTGAGTTGATAAATAGGTCAGAAATAGACTCTAACATCAATAATAATTGAATATAACACAAAATATGCTTTGAAAATTGATGGAGAGGGAATAAATACTTTAACAAATGGTATTGGGATAATTGTGAGTTTTGGGAAAAAACAATATTAACTTAGAAACTTACTGTATACCCAAATGCATTCATGATGGATTAAAGGGCTTAAGTATAAAACTACAAGACTATTTCTATTTTTTTCTGATATTGCCAATAAAATTTCTCTCTAAAATGTAAAGATTATTTATCCAATTTCAAAAGAACAAATCAATAAGTTTGATGATGATTTATTTAAAACTTAGGTGTTTATACGTACTTCAGAAAAGGGTATAAATAATACCATAGGATGTGTTCGTAGAAATCATTAAGAAAACATTTACTCTACAGTAGATTAATGTGCGACACTAATTTCACGTCTGGGAAGTTAGTCTTCCAAAGATTCAGAAATATAAGAAAATTGTTTATAAAGATGCACATTTCAGTATGATATACAATAACAACAAAAAATGCAATGATATTTTGGTCATTTGAACCCTTTTCAAGCTAAACTAGCAGAGAAGATTATCAAGGGTTTTTGTTTGTTTTGTTTTTAAGATTTTATTTATTTGAGATAGAGAAAGAGCACAAGTAGGGGGAGCAGTAGAGAGAGAGAGAAACAGACTCCCTGTGGAGCAGGGAGCCTGACCCAGGACTCAAGTCCAGGACCCTAGGATCATGACCTGAGCAGAAGACAGACACTTAACCGACTCAGCCCTCCAAGCACCCGGGAGCTTTCCTTCTGAAACGAAAATCTAAACTTGTTATTCTTTTCTTAAACCTTTCTATGGTTCTTCTTATGCTATTTCCCAGCTTTCTTTAAGCCATGAAAGAGAACTTTAGTTAGCATCAACTATGAAACCTTGAATATTCTGGTCCCAAATCACAATTCCCAGCACTATTTTGTATGACATCTCCCTTGACTACCTTATGCTCTACAGAAGAGAATCCTGATTTTCTATAAGCACTTTCACTTGTCTTTTCACAGGCCTTAATATCAGCTGGATATTTTTCCTCTACCCCTTTTTCCTTTCCATTTGTCCCACTTGATTGTTAAGAATAATTTCTAATACCATTTCTACCAAGTCTTTTAGGATTTCTCTTGGCATAATCTATAATATCTTTCACTTTTAAGTAATCTTTAAATAAAAATTTTTCATTTAAAAAGTAATATCTTTTTATTATAGAAAATTTGAGGAATATATTGCATTTTCATGCCGAATTTTATTTGCCAAATTTTTATGTAGTTTTTTTCATACTGGATCTACCATTTTTGTTTTTAATATGCATTCTTCATGAACATCTTTCCACGTTATATTTTATTCCCTAGTGAGTTTGTTATTCAGTTTACTTAAATATGCTCCTTGATTCCACCAGATTCTTGGCAGTGAAACAGAGGCTTACTCAAACTGGGTAATTTGAGGAGAATTTGTTAATAAAGAGGCTATTTATAAACATGGGGGTAGAGTGTCAGTGATAATGCTATATTCTTGGGTTAGAAACCGTGGGGAGATTCGTCACTATCCTCAGGCTTCAAAGAGTAAAAGAAGGGTGCATTACTAAACCCCAGAGAAATTGAGTGTGTGGATATTACCTGGCAAGTTCTGTCACCTTTGTTCAAGAGTGACAGCCAGCCTGAGGTCATTTGCACAGAAAGGACAGGAAGAATAGTTGCCCCTACTTCATTCTTTTCCCATTCTCTGAGGTCCTGCTAAGACGTACCATGGGCGAAGCCCATCCCTAGGCAAGAGGCTGGAGCTATAGCAGGGTCCAGGCAGGCTGGCCCCTCAAGGCAGAGAGCGTAGTGGAGTGGAAAGCTGGTGGAACAAACAAAAGATGGCTGGCATCCCTTAGGATGGGATGTGGATTGTTTATGGTTTTTGATCATTTTAATAACAAACATATTTGCATAAATCTTTTTTTAAATTCTTAAATATTTAAGACTTTTTCCTTAGGAAAAATTTTCAAGGTGAAGTTACTGGGTCAAAGGTTAGATACATTCTCAGGGCTCTTGATACTTCCTGCCAAATAGCTCTGCTTTTCCAAAGGACCCAGAAAAATAAGAATAAAATGACTTGTTGAGTTTTGCCCAGTGAAGAGCCCAGCCCTGGGAAACGATTGTGTCTTTGGAAAAGGCATCTTAAGGCAGGCTCCCAGCAGGAAATGGAAAGCAGAGTTAAGCTAGATAATTGAAGCCTAAAGGGTAGGTTTTATGGAAGGGAACAAGTGATAGTGTAGTCTTCTGGGGCTTACAGCAGTAAGGAACTTTTAGCACCCTAGGCTTAAAGGGTCAAGAGGCAGTATTTCAAGGAACACACACACACACAAGGTATGGAGGAGCTGTATAAAGAAAGCTCCGGACAGGAAGAAAGGAACCTGTTGGTGAACCAGCAGGGGAAAGGCAGGGCAAATAAAGATCGTGATATCAATTTCTTCCTATCCTCCAAACTCCTGCCAGTGCCTCAGATGGGTCAAACCCAATGAAAGCTAGCAATAAAGTAACCCTTCAATGCAATCTATACTAGCTAGTTTCCTGGGACACAAAAAGGGTAGAGAAGGAAACTGGATGGGTAAATGGAAAATATCCAGCCTGTTTAGCTTCAAAGGAGATCAAATGGCCAAGGGAAAGGAGATTGGCTTTATTAAGATATCCATAATCTACCTTGGCAAGATTAGCAAAAGAAACATGAAAATTGCCCCTTACTCTAAATTTCACATCTTTGCCTAATTAGTAAGTGTTTGTATTGTTGTAAGCAAATGTCATTTTCCTCTTAAACATACCCCTAACTGTTTGCTTGAATTTCCTGGATCTTCTTGATTGACTGTGAAACACACATTTCAGAATCAAATATAAACACATGTTTTGTGTGGCCCTCATTCTATCTGCCGATAGAGTTGTTTAACTTTTTAAAAAAAAATTTTGCCAAATGCTTTAAAATCAGGAGGTATCATAAAATCCTACTTTTAGCTTTTGAACAGTCAGACTACTGGACACAACTGGGCCTTCATTTCTGCAAGGCACTGAGCTGAGTTGCATATCTGCTGCTACCTAAGAAGGAGCCCAGGCTCCTCAGTTTGCCACAGTCCTCACCACTCCCTGTTGTATTTTTGATCGTGTGTTACCGGTTTTCAATGCGATCATGCCACTGCTTTTCATATACCTAGGCTGGGTTTGCTCATATGTGTTACATGCCCAAGTCCTACAGACATTTAAGTTTGTGGTCCCTGCCCTAGTGGCTCACAGGCAAAGGAGGCCTCCGATTCTTTATTTTCTCAGGCTAAACTGAACACTGAATGTCAATGCAGCAGGAACTACATTCTGAAAATGGGAGGTAGTATAAGTAAAACTACTGACAAGCTTCTCACAATTCCCTTTACCAAATAATGATTGCCTGTTACCTGTCCTGTGTCCTGGCCCTCACCTCTTTCCATTATACTTCCTCCCTCTGATTTGATTGGATCTGCAGGAAGTGGCTTGGAATTAAAACAGCTTTTCTCCCACTAAAACAGATTTCTTTTTATGAAACTAGATACTTCCCAGATGGTTTTAGGCCCTGAAACTAAATAATAATATGGCTCTCTATTACGGACATTGAAGGTGGTGTTAGAGATTTGCTCAAGCAAAGATATATGTACAACTGGCCAACATCAGATTTTGTTACTTGCATAAAGTATTCAATAAGATATTGGGCCTAGCACCTTTAAGAAACTATTTGTCAACACTCCTTAGAATTATTAGAAAAGTTAAAAGACAACAAGAGTTTGAAGAACTTAAAGGTTTGTTTTACATATTTTACCCAGATAGCAAACAATATGTCTCTAGAGAAAGGAGAGAAGTAACAATGGGAGGCATAGTTGCCACATGACCTTACTTGAGAAGAACAAAAGAACTTGAAAAATCAGTCCAAAAACCTTACTCTGTCTTTGTTTTCTCTTACCTGTGTTAGACCCTAAGACAGAAGTTTCAAGGGCATATTAGAGTACACATACGTTTATGTTTTGAGGAAGGTGAAAAATAATTTTTGCTGACAGGAAACCAGATTGTTAAGGCTAACCAGGATTCAAAGAGATAAAGTTCTTGGTAGGACATCTTAAGATTAAGTAAGTGATTAAACCCCTTTAAGCATAACCTAAGAAGTTCTCTCAAAGTTCAATCATCCTGAGACCTAAAAGAACCTGGATCAGCTGTGTGAACAGGATCAGGAAGATTAGAGGTGGTACCCAAGTGCAGGTAAGGTGGAGAAAGGGGCAAAATCCAGGTGTGAGTGAGAAGTTTAAGGACTGAAATGAAGAGTGAGAGTTTTAGTAAGATAAATAAGGTCTGAGAATCTAATGTGAAACATGGCAGCTATAGTTGATAGCACTATATTGTATAGTTGAAAATTGCCACGGAGGTAGAAAAATGTTCTCATAAAAAAAAGATAAATATGTGAGGTGATTGATGTGTTAATTACCTGGATGGGGGGAGTTTTTTCACAGTGTATACTTATATCAAATCACCATGACATACACTTTAAATATGTTCTCATCTTATATGCCAATTATACCTCAGTGAAGCTAAAATTTTTTAAAAAGTAAGATTTTTAAACTAAATACAATATTTATCTTAGGTTTTTATCCTTATACTTTTTATGCTGAGTAAATCGTTACTGGACCAATTTATATCTTTATTCTCTTACTAATTCAAGAAACATATATAGAGCTTTGGTGTATCCCCATCTTTCTCCTAAGTGCTGGGATACAATAATTAATAAGACATAGTCTCTATGTCCTAGGACTTCATGATACACTGAGGAAGATAGTCATTTAAAAAATAACTACAATATAATTGTGTATTGCTTATATGAGCAAAGCTAGCAACATGTTTGGAACGTGTTAGGTAGTATAGGGAAGTGAAAATTTTACTCCATCTAGGAATCAGGAAAGGCTTTACATGAGAAAAGCTTGTGCAGGGTTTTGAAGAATAAGGAATGGATACTGGGATAATGAAGTGAATGGAACAGAATGTGCAAGAGCCCAGAGCTATTAAGTTTTATAGTGGGTTCCAGTTTGACTGTGGAAGGAAGTAGCCAATAATGAGGCTAGAGAGGTGTGTAGAAATAGACCACAGAAGACCCCGTTGGGCAAAGAGACTTTCTCCTGCAGATGATGGAGAGTCATTGTGAAGTTCAAAGCAGGCAGATGATGTGGTTATCTTGGCATTTTGGATATATCTTTCTGGTGTTAGTGTGGAGAGTGAATGTGAGAGGATGGGACTGGAGCAGGATTAGGTGAGATGTGCAAAGGACCTGGGCCAGGAAAGTGGCATTTGGTGATGGAGAGGAAATATTTATATTTAGGAGATTAAAAAAAGATATTTAGGGTATATTTAGTGATTAGTCAAGGAATATAAGAGGAAAACTAAGATATGCTGGGGAAGATAATTTAGAAGTGGCCCGAAGGAATTTCAGATGGAGATATCCAGAAGAGAGTTGGGAATATATGAATATAGGTTTGAAGCTTAAAAGAGAAGTATATACTGGTATTGATTTGAGAGTAAAAATATGCTAGGTGGTATATAAAGTCGTGGGTATTCTCTGGGGGAATATATAGAAGGATTATGCATCATGGCCAAGAAGAGGAATCTGTGAAACAACAATTGAAGGTTGAGACAGGATGGTCAATGAGGCAAGAGAACAAGGGTAGTAGAGACTCATTGATAGAAACCAAGAAAAGCTGAAGCATATCTAAAAGGAAAGAGTGTACTCCTTACAAATGCTACAGAAAATCAATTCTTATAAGGGCTTCAAATGCCCTATTAGTTTGGAACCCAGAAGATCACTGTTGTTGTTAGGGGGAGCATCCTCTGTGAAGGGTGTGTTAGAAGCCAGACTGTACTACGTGAACAAGTTGGACACATCTTTTGAGATGCTGACATGAGAGGAGGATGAGAGAGATCAGAATAACCTGAGAGAAACTTCTACATTTCTCAAAGAATCTTTATATATGCTGCCATATTAATATTTTTTATAAAATCAGTATGGAAACATTTGTTTGGTATCACAATATAAGCTATGTCTATAGGACAGCATATATGTTGTCAGTCTTCCTGGGGGTAGGAATTGACATTTCAGATTTCAGTCTAAGAGGAAATAAGTAATATGTATAAAACTTGACAGGGAAATTCAAATACCTCTGTGTTTCAAGGCATACTTAACTTGATGTCAGACGAAATGAAAGCTATGGAAACTGACTTTGCAGTACAATAGTCAAAATAATAGACTAAAATATATGCTATATTCATGTAAATTGGACACTGATACAGGAAAATAGGTAAAGCTCTGCTTCAGAGGCCAGATTCTTAGAAATAAAAGCTAGAAGGAACCTGGAACAATGGATAATTATTGAGTTGAATTTTAGGAATTAAGCCTTTTATGATACAAATAAAAAATTGGATAGTCAAAGGATAAAGTGATTTAATCAGAGTTGCTCAATGAATTAGTGACAGAAACCAGCATTAATTATATTTGACAGTTAAATTTGATTCTCATTCATTAAGTACATCTTATATGCCAGGGACTGTGCTAAGCACTTTCTATTCATTTTATCTTTTAATCTTCAAAGACAATTATGACCTCAGTACTATTATTATTATATTTGCAGAAGAGGAAACTGAGTCACAAGAGATAAAAGAACATGCCCAAGATGATTTTTTAAATGGTGGAGTTAGCAATTAAACCTAGGCAATCTGCCTCAAGAGTTACGTGCTCTTACTCATGACCATCTTCTACCAGATATAGGCACATACACTGTATAACTATTCCTTGAAAGTTTTAGAGACATTCAGCTTTCTCTTTCATAGATAGGGATCATATGTACAACATTAAAGATTCTTTTTGGTTTGGGGCTTTAATGGGAAAGAGTTAAAAACAGAAAAGTTACAATGCGATAATTGAGAAATTTAATTTATTAAATTGGTGTTTTCCTTTGACAAATAAATTTTGAAAAGAAAAACATAGTTTTGATTTTTTTCTTTTTACCACAAATGTAATGTAATAATAACATGTTCAGAAAAGCTTATTGTCATGATGAAATAACACATTTTTGCCAAGGTAATTATTATAATAATAGGCTATTTCACATTTTTCCCTTCTCCACCCAAGTCATTTTTTTTTTAATAAGCAGACTTTCATCTGCTTAGCATATGAGACAGATAGCAATGTATTTGCCTAACTGGTTGTTTTATTTGGGGGGTGGCAAAGCAAGTTCACATCCTATCAACAACTTTAGTCATCATCTTGAACTATGTAAATCATAAAAATTATTTGAGTTAGCATGACACTCCAGTGTTAAAATTCAAAGAATATTAACTGATGTTTTTATATTCATCTTAAGCAATTAATGGAAAATCCAGTAGAGCTGATTTTATTGGTGGAGAGGTGCATAGCACACCGAGGCCACTATACCTGAATTGGCTGTTCAGCATTTACTAAGTGGTGCTGCTTACTGACTTAACAAGAATTAACTAAGCCTTAGGGTTTTCTTCCAGCCCAGATAAGTACAGAAGAATGAAATGAGAGTCTGGCATAGGTCTTTTTTCTTGCCAGAACCGGGCAGCCTAAGTGCAGGCAAACATGAAGGCCAAAGGTTTTCAGTGGAAGAAGGGGAAGAGGGTTGCCAACAGAATTACCTATTGGAATTTTCCAGTTTTACTCTTTAGACTCTATCAACATTCGTCCCCAAGTTAGGAGTCACAGTCTCCAGGCAAAAGGACCAGTGTCTCTGGTTCTAATGCTTAGCTGCACATTAGAATCACCTAAGGTGCTTTTAAAAACTATTGGCCTACAGTATTTTTTTGAACCAGAATCTCTAGAATTGACGATTAAGCTGGTATTTAAACAGAGTTAGTATTTCAAAACAAAACAAAAAAAATTTCTGACAAATTATTGTAATTTGTTGCCAGGGTTGAACATCATAGGCTCACCTGTATAGGTTGAAAATCCTCACAAATAATCCTGATATTCTAACTCACTGCAAGCCCTCCCTCCCACCCCCACCCCTAACACATACACAATTTTTTCAACTCCTGGTTGAGAACTCTAGACCTATATGATGGTGAAGAGAACCATGGGTAAGAATGGAGTACCCCACTGCTGGACCAGATCATGTCTGAGTTTCTCTACCTCTGCACTATTTAGGTTTGATAATTCTTTGTTGTTGGTAGGTGGGACTGTGCTGTACATTGTAGACTGTTGACCATCATCCCAAGCTTCTACCCACTAGAGGCCAAGTGCATTTCATCCCCAGGTGTGGCAACCATCAAATGTCTCCAGACATTGCCAATGTCCCCTAGGGGGCAAAATCACTTCTTTTTGAGAACCATAGATCTAGGCAATGACCTAGCAAGTGAGTCTGGAGTGAATCTGGCTGGATGGAATTAGAAATCCTTAAATGCAAACTGGAATGCATGAAGGTTTATCTGGGGCTTTACATTTCATCCAAAGAAGCCACAGAACTATTTGGAATTTGTTCTGGTTATCTACTGCTGCATAAAAAAACGCTGTAAAATTTAGTGACTTAGAACAGTGACAACATTAATTTTATTCACAAATCTGCTATTTGGCCATGGCTAAGTGAGAGGGGTAGGTTTTGCTCTCCTGGGGTGGCCCAAAAGCTGGGGGCTAGAATCATCTGAAAGCTCACTCTCATGTCTGATGGTCAATGGCTGGCTGTCAACAGGGGCTTCAGCAGGAGCTATGGCTGAAAGACCTTCACGTGGCCTTTTAATGTGGCTTTCTCACAGCGTGGTGGCTGGATTCCAAAGACAAGTGTCTCAAGAGAACCAGGCAGAAGCTGTTTTGCATTTTATGAATTGTTCTTGGAAGTCACATAACATCACTTCCACTGTGGTCAAAAGTCTGTGCGGATTCAAGAAAAGGGAACATAAACCCCATTTTTTGGTGAAGAGATGTCAGTGTCACTTTTTCGGAAGAGCATGTAAGATGGTATGTATTGCAACAGTCATCTTTGGAAAATGCAAGCTGCCACAAATTTGAAATGGCAGATCATTTAGGACTGGTTATCTAGAGTCTATGACAGTGTTATCTAAGGATTTTTCTAAGGACCACATATATCAATAAGCTGGGGAATATTTGTTTCAAATGGCAGTATTTGGACCTCTCTCTCAAGGATTCTCATTTGGCAGATCAGCTTTAGGCATCTGGCATCTGGTTTTTCAAGAAGTCCTCAAAATTTTTCTTACGCGTGTTAAGAATGTTCTTTGTTTATACAGATGCTTTAATCATTTACACATTTCCATTACACATTTATACATTTTCTTCCATGAAATAAGGTGGTGATACAGGCAGAGCTTTGAGGAATGTAGGTCTCCGGAAGAACCACTTCAAACTGCCTTTGGGTTTGTAATATGCATATGTTACTTGTCAAAAGACACTTTCAAAGTAGGGCTGCTGATTGGGGCTTTGTGGACATTGATTTATTTTAGTTTCCATGAATGTCAAAATAAAAAAAAAATGGAGAGATTACATTATAGTCACAGTCAAGAAATTTGGGATTTTTTTTTTTAGTCTAGTTTTATGGTCAAATTTTATATGCTTTTATGCTACATTTGAAAACTATACTTTAGGCATAAAATGAAAAAGCAGTATTTATAATGATGTAGTTGAAGTTGTGTCATAAGGAAGGATTCTTTGTAGAAACTTAACATGGTAATGTATATGGTAGTGGGAATTTCATTTTCAAGGAACCTCATGAAAAATGTGGGAAATAAAATGCTAGTATAGGGACATTTCCCTGACTTGAACTTTGCTGATCAAGCAACTTCAATGACCTAAAATATACTTGAGAAAACAGCATGTAAAAAAAAGCCTCTGTGTAATCAAAATAGAATACAAAAGTTCATACTTGACTTGGGGTCTACACACTATCAATGTGCATGAAAGTCTGATAGGGTTCCCACCTTACCAGCAAAGGAAAACCATCACGTTAGAATGGGTTAGAAGCGAATGACCTCAATCTGACACAATGAAAACTAGGAACAACTGAGGCAACAACAAAATTTAAGTATTCCAAAGCACGCTGGTTTTTCTTAGTACAGGAAACCCACTTATATCTCACTATTTTTAGGGCTACCACTATAGTACAGAGGTATAGCAACTGTTTTTCATCATAGTGAGCCTAAGTTTTTGAAAAGCTTAATATTAAATATATTTTGTTTAATAGGTGAGGAAAATATTTAGCAGTTTTAGAGAAAAATTTCTTCTAAGTGGTTAATGTTAAATAAGTTTTGGTGCTTTTATTTTATTTATTTATTTTTTTAAAGATTTTATTTACTCATTTGAGACACAGAGATACAGAGAGAGAAAGCATGAGCAGGGAGAGAGGCAGAGGGAGAAGCAGGCTCCCTACTGAGCCAGGAGCCCGATGTGGGGCTCGATCCCATGACCCTGGGATCATGACCTGAGCCAAAGGCAGACGTTAAACCATCTGAGCCACCCAGGCGCCCCAAGTTTTGGTGCTTTTAGTAGACAAACTTCCATTATGTATAAAATTATTTTTTTAGATTGTCTCATTTGCAGAAGATGCTAGATAATGTTTCCTTATTGACATGCAAGTAAGTCATGCTATTAAGATATTTTCTTAATTTTTTTTTACTAAATCAAAAGCTTAAGTGTGACATAAAATCTAATATAGCAATCTAAATCTAATATAGAAAACCATATCAGCATTTCAGAGTTATATTCATATCAGCAAATGCTAATAAGTTGGGAAGGAATGGTAGAACCAAGGAGGTCATCTAACCTACCACTGAGTCCTGTTGAATTTGGCTACCAAATTCCTCTCAGATATGTTCACTTCTCTGCCTCCACTGCCAACAGCCTTGTCCATGTCACCATCATCTCTCCCATCTGTATTTCTTCACTAGACTTCTGTCTCCCACCTCTCTTGCCTGCCTCCAATCCCTTTTCCAAGGAGCCATCAGATCAAGTTACTTCCTTCTCTGATCTGTTACTGTGACTTTCCATTCTATTTCATATAAAACCCAAAGTCCTCATCTTCTCCTTCAAGACCCTGAATGATCGAGTTTCTTTTTACTTCTCCCCATCTCATGAAACTCCCCTTTGCTCACTCTGCTCTAGATCCTTTGGCCCTACTAAGTGTTTTGGCCTTTATAGAGATAATTCCCACTGCCTCATCTCTATATTCTTGGCAGAACTGGCTCCTTGTTTTTCAGGTGTCAGTTTGACTATTACCTCCTTCGAGAGACCTTTCTTGATTACCCTTCCTAATGTCGGTCTGTCTCTCTTCAACATTATTCTCCATTACAGTACAGTGTGTTAAGTTCTTTTATAATTTATATCAAATGTGTTTTGTTTATTTATTTATTTTATTTCCCTCACAAACCCCATGAAGGCAAAGACCAATCTGTTTTAATGAACACTGACAACGGTGAGTGCCTGGCACATAGTAGGTTTCTAATAAATATTTTTTGAATTAATAAATAAATGAATAGTGGTCTACAAGTAAATCAAAAGCTAAATACACAGAATCTATAATGGCAAGTGTGCATGCTAATAAAACTTGTCTACATATTTAAGAAAACTCGGGGTGATTCATAGATGCTCTATCAGTATGGATTATGAAATAAGAAGTTTGTAGAGTTTATAACTAACTTTTCAGTATATTATAGATTGGGTTGATTCCATTCTCCAAACATGACTTTGTCAGAATCCAAGTAGGGTCTTGAAGATATTTGACCTGATTCAAGCAAGTGATTCTTCAGAGGAGAATAAAAGGAGTGACATTATGGCTATGGAGATAGGTAGCAGGGAATTGTTAATTCTGATATCCCATTTATTCTCAAGCACAACCAAGAGATTACACCTGTTATTAATATTCTCTATGGAGTTTGAAGAGTTTAGCCTATACATTACATTCAGTAATGATTCAACAAACATGAGTTTAATTGAATTTACCTTGGAAAATTGGAAATGAGATATATTTCTCTTTGTTCAGGCTTCTGGATTTACTCCTTGGCATCTAAGTAATGATAATTTTAATACAGATTATGACAAAACGTCAGTTTTTTGCATTGGTAACTAGTACCTGCTTCTTGAAACCAGAGACCATGGCTTAAGTATTTTTCTGTTTCCAAGATGGGCTTAGGAATGGGGGTGGTATATTATAAAAAAGGAAATAAAAAATATTTTTTGAAGGAATGGACAATTTTCAGACCACTTAGGGGACCTAGTTTTACTTTTGTGTACCAAATAGATTGAGAAGTGGATATAATTATATAGGCTGCTAATGCAAATACACAAAAATGAAAAAAACATACTGATATAAATCTCTTAACCTTATTCTTACGTAGAAACATGTGATGATACAGGCACAAGTTTATTATAAAAGGCATGCACAGTAGGTCTTATGTAAAATAAAATAAGAAAGAAACCTTTAGGTGGCGGCCAAGAGCTATGATTATGAATTCCTTAGTCTGCTTTTATGAGAATTTATGATCTTGTTTGAAAGTGATCATGTTAGACAGGCTATTTAAACCACAGTAATTCAGTGCAAAGCAAATACAAGAAACAAAATTAGGCCTGTGAAGAAATGGACTTGAATGTTAAGATCATTAATCAAATCTTAATTTTGATTAAACAACGGGTATTCTGATTATGAATATTAGTAGGGAAACCAGATCTGGGAAGATAATTTTACTGGCATTCAGTCATGGGATTACTTTTGGCAGTTAAATAATTGTTTTAATTTTGAAAGAAATCATCTCTAAGACAAAATGGTAGCATTTTAAGAACTCAGAGAGTGTAATAAAGATGTCAAAACTGTCCAGATGCTCATTGTGCAATTGGAAACTCCACTCAAAATTGACACAATGCCCCAGAGAAAAGGTCAACGATCTAACTCATTCTTGCAACATCTGCCAGAAGCTGTGGCTTCTTGCAGTACTGTGTTCTTTTTCTCTTGCAATACTCTCTCAAATGAAAGTTTATGATTAAATCTGTCATATAACTCTTTCAATTCTAGAAAAAAAGGAGAAAAATAAAAAAATTTTAAAAGCATTATGATTTTATGATAATATGCACTAGTTTTTCCTCCCTGCTTGTTCTTTTCACCAATATGCCTTAATCTATGAGAGGAAACAATTTTAAGCATCACTATGAGAAATTGCTTTGTAGTAATTTTTATGTAAAAGTTATTATTAGTGATTTATCCTGTTAGCATTTAGATTCATGATGTACGTTTTTGACAATATTTTTGGCAATATAGACTCACTTTGGATATTTGCTTCCAATTAATCAAGACTTCTTGTCCACTGAAATAGCACACATTTAGCATCAACTATATGCATACTCAAGATCATGGGGGAGGGAAAACAAGTAAAAGACAAACTTAGTACATAAGGAGTTGACAGACTTCTGAGATGCAATAAGAGAAGAAAAACAAATTACAATACTTAGCAAAAACCACATATTATTTCTGAGTAATAAAAAAGAAGGAAAAGTATGGGTTGATATTAATAAAGAAAAGCTCTATAGAGAAGATAAGTAAACTGGTAGTTTCCCAGTGCATTATTGGGAAAGTAAACATTTTAATTTCTAAGAAACTTTATTTCAATTAATGTCAATATTCCAAAATTGTACTCCAGTAATATAGATGTAGTGATAGCACTGAATAGTTCCTTTTCCAAATATTTTCCACTATGTTGGTCACTGGTGATGTGACAGCCCCTCTCAAAAAACCGTTTAGTATGTTGTTGGATTACATAGCCAGCTGCACAAGGAGAATTACCTAGAAATTATTTCACCCCTTACTTTACAATGTAAAATTGTCTAGGAGTAAAGTTAGGCTAAAAGCCTAAAAAGTTGTACCTATGGGATTTATGTGATAGAAATATAATATTTTCCTTGTCACCATGAATATCTTCAAAATGATATTCCTGAAGACGGGAATTAGGAGAGCTGACTCTAACCTGACTCTGATGATATACATGGTGATAAAATTATAGTCAGGACACATCTCTTCTCTGAAAGCATCTTCCATCTCTGTAACATGAAGGAGAAGTGGATGGTCTGTACATTTACGTTTCAGGAATTTTAAAGAGTAAAACCCAACATAATCCACCATGATCATCTGACAGATAAAAGCATGGCATAGTTTCAGTGAGAATTGCAAAATGAATCCATCTGTATACAGGGTCCCACACATAAGTCAAGAATGGCGCCCTAGCATTGTGCAGTGCTCAGTATGCATGACTATGTGTTGGTGCTATAATTATATCCACAGTAAAGAAAAGAAGATATGGAAAATTCCTTTGTACTAAAAATTTTCTGTAACAGTGATTTAGTTTCCAAGTCATGGTCTTTTTTTCAGAACCTTTAAGCAATGTGTCTTTAAGCAAAATAAAAACCTGTTAAATGCAAAAGTAGTAAAAACAGAGGAAAACAGAAAAGGCAGATATCCTAACTATGGTGAGTAAAAATGAATCTCCAAAGCTGTGAGGGCTATACAACCAGTGGGTATTATGGAGCATCAGTATTTCCTTATGGATTTAAAAGACTGAAAATTTATCAGTGGATGAATGTGACTTTTTAGGTGTTTAGTAAGTGCAATTTACATTAAGTTTTAATTCCAAGTACGTGAAAGCATAAATAAAGAATATGCCACTATGCTAATGGATTTAATTATATATGTGTATCTCATACAATTTATGAAAATATATGGTCATAAATAATTCAAATATTAAGATATATATCTCCTTAGTTCAAAGCAATGCATTTAAACCCGAATGGACCATTTCCCTTTACATGCAATCCACTATCGCATACTTTTGGAAGTTAGGTGAGAGCCTATAAAAGAAAGATAAGCATCCAATTCCCAAAACAAACAAAAAAAGCAACTCAAAGTGTGTGCCTATCTGCTGATAGGGGAGCAAAAGCAAGGTCTGTATTCAAGAAATTTTTATTATTCTATCTGCCATGTAGAATAAATAATATAAAATGATGGAAGTGCCCAAATGCCTTTACCCCCCGCACCATACGAATATAAGTAGGAGAAAAACCTTTGTGTCTTGTTTCCTGTAACTATTGCTTCAAAACCTACAATTAATTCTGAGCCACATCTTTTTTCTTCTTGTCAGTCGACCACATGATGTACAAAAGTTATTTTATCTTGAGTGGCAACAACTCAGCATGCTGGACTTGCTGATTTCAGAGTCCTGCTCCTCACTCCATGATTAGAGTGAATAATTCCAGATCTATACAAACATAGCAGATGACAAATCTCATTGATTCTATTCACTGTGAACTTAAGGAGGGGACAAAGAGAAAAAAAAAGCAGTCTACTGTTTAAGATGCTATTTTCTGGGGCTAATTTTTCTTCTCACTTTTATGATATCAAAGAAATACTTTAAATTGCTTCAATTGTAATGTTTTGCATAAAGTCAGTGGGACTGGGATTCAAACAATCAGGAAAAAGTAATACTTGGAAGGAGAGAAAAGGATTCATCAAGGAACAATACATAATAACTTAAAAAGAGCAAAACACACAAACTTCTAGAAGAGGGAGTACAAAGAGAGTAAGAAAAGGTGGCAAGAATGAAAAACTAAAGGCAGGGAAGGAGACTAAAAATAACCATAATACCTAAAAAGCTAAAGATTGAAGAGAGAGAGGGGGCTAAGAAACAAGAGTGAAGCCAGGGAAAAAAGTAATGATACTGTAGAGTAGAAATAGCAGAATAGGATGGGAAAAAGGAGGTCAAGGCTTAAAGATTTAAAAAAAAAAAAAAGGCACAAAAAGGGCTGGAGAACAGCAGACAAACAAGTAGGATACAAATGGAAAGGAAGCAGTGTCTAGATTATAAAAGGGGGTAGGCGGGCAGGAGGGTGGGAGGCTGCAGAGCAAAGAACCACTGGAGCCAAGTGATTTTTCTTTGTCTTTTACAAGTAGAGTTTATGCCACTTGAAAGGAGCTTGCAAATGGGTGTGAATTATTTTACTGGTATCATTCAAAGTCCTGTTGTAATGGTGTTAGGAATTTGGCATAGTAGTATGAGCCTAACTAAGGCTACCAGCTTCCCTTTATAATTCAACCAAAGCAGCCAAATTTCCATCCATCTGCAGTTTGCAGGCTCTATTGTAATGACACATACTGAACCATAGGTAGGCTAGGAAAATTTTGGACATTAAAAAAAAAAAGTATTTGTTTTTATTAAAAAATAACGTTATGCTCATTTGCTTACATTCTCATTGCTTTAATGTATAGTGTTGTTTTGGTTTTTTCTCAAATCGGTTTGGCCAAATTTAGGCAGTTTCATGAAAATTCAAATATTCTTGAAATATGCAAATGCTAGTTGCAACTATGAGGACCAAATTGCTAAAATAAAACAAACCATCAAATCACCATTTAAAAGGCTCTTTGTCTAAGTAGAGAGTTTAAAAATTGCTTTTAGGGAAAAACAGTCAGTTTAAAGTTGCTGTTAAGGACACACCAAGAATGATTTGTTACTTGGCAGGTCTAAAGAAATTGGAAGTCGTTTCTTAGTTTTGAGCTGGAATTTGAAACCTAGATATATTTTCTGCTTTTCTGTCTTTTTGTTTTTATTCTTGAATAGCCTCTGAGCAAACTATCCATTGAGTGAGGTTTTATATCTTCAAGTTCAGCTCTTTTAAGGTGTTCACTTTTGTTTCTCCATGGGAACAAACATGTTGCCATGGGAACTGGGTAGTACAAAATATAGATTGTACAGAAAGCTTTATAGAAAGAATCAAGCTCATAATACAAAGTTAACTACTTAATGCAAGTACTATCTGGGCTCTCTAACACCTAACATATTATGGCTTTCAAAAAGAATACCTTGGGTGCCTGGGTGGCTCAGTTGGTTAAGCGACTGCCTTCGGCTCAGGTCATGATCCTGGAGTTCCGGAATCGAGTTCCGCATCGGGCTCCCTGCTCAGCAAGGAACCTGCCTTTCCCTCCGGCCCTCCCTCCTCTCATGTGCTCTCTCTCTCTCTCTCTCTCTCTCTCTCATTCTCACTCTCTCAAAATAAATAAATAAATCTTAAAAAAAAAGGAATACCTTGATCATGTGGTTTATCAGATGTTAGAACAATAAACTCTAAGGAAACTATACTGTTTTCTCATTAGGAAAAATCCAAAGGTTTAATTTCATTAAAAAATAGAAACCACCAAAAAGAATGATTCTGGTGGCAATTTGCATTGAATAAAAATGATGCCTTCAAGATTTCCTTTATATGATGAGCACTGTTTACACACTGACATTGTCTTATCCCATATACCACACCTACTATGAGGTGTGCTGGGCCTTAGGTCAAGGCAAGAGAAGCAAGAAAAAAGGAGCTGGGATCAAGCTTCTAAAGTGAATGAGTGACCAGCATTTTCAGTTACACTATCTGAGAGTAAGGGATGTGGGCTTCTGAGCCAGAAATGATTTACAAGGGGTTGCAATCGGGTTAAGGGAGGATATGGCAATAGGAAGTCCTGGCAGTGCTACTCTTTTTGCTCCAGGTAAGGGAGGGAAAGAGCTCATTCGGTTGGAAGCAGAGCTCCAGCCTGTTTTAGGAACAGGGTGTGAGGGGCTGGCCCAGATTTTAGTCAGGGGGCAGGGCCCCTGTTAAACCAGTGGTTGTTTAGCTTAGGACACCAGTTACAACCCCAGGAGTGGCGCATGTCTTTAAGGACCGGCATCCAGCAATGAAGATTGGGCAACAGAATTATAGGGTGGGAGTGTGGCTCTAGTTTGCTGGGTACATGAATGCATAGGACACTCCATTCTGGATTCTGGGCCCAGGAATGCATGGTTAATTTCAGTCTTCATTTAACGATTGTGGATAGAGCTCTTGATATATTGCTCGGCTGCGTTAAAATTGACTCCAATGCTCCTGGGTGGAGCATTGACTGAATGGTTTTAGGCAACTGGATGATGCTGATACAGGTAGCAATTGAAAACAAAAAAGAGACTTGAGATGCCAAAAATCAATGACAATAGGAATTCTATACTTATTGTTTAATGTTAGCACAACTGCACAAAAGAAGAAGCATTTGTAATTCATTGGCAAAAGAAGGATGCTCACATAGGCCCCGCATTTAGTTTTATGTTTTCAATACTATGTTATCCCAGCAATTCCTGCATGTTACCTTTAAGCAAGAAAAATGTCTGATGTGGCCTCAATCCCTTTAATAAAGTAACAAAATAAACTTTAGTAAAAGAGTTAATAACAGTATTAAAAAAAGTGCCTGGATGCCATCTCCTTACCTCGTGGTTTTTGGAGTTCTGCAGTGGCTGTTTGGCGGAAGCTCAAAGCTACTGCAGGGAACCAATTTGAGCTGCACTGTGGTTCATGAAGTCTGAGATCAACGGACTGGCAACCCTTCAGCCTTCTGAAATAATGTGGTCATGCTGTGTGTGTCTTGTTGCACTTTGGGGTAATGGTTCATTTAATTTTATGGAATAAAATAGACTCCTATGGGAAGTAGCGTTTTCACCTGTAAGTTAGAAACAGACAAAACGAAACTAATTTTGAAGTAAAAACCCAGTGTCCCCTACAGCTGGCATGTAAATTCCCCATGCTATGGCTATAGAAGTGCTATTACTACTATAAAACAAAAGATATGAGAAGTAATAGGCGATTGTTCTTTTAAAAGGAAGTAGACATCCAAAAGAGGAAGATGTGAGGTTAAAGGAAACAATGGGATCAAAAATGATACCGATAAAGCTAAGAAAGAAGGAAAGTAAGCTGATAAAGATTTTTAAATTATTTTTAAACTGTAAAACTGTGCAGTGTTGATGTCCCTCTTATTGTTTATAAGTTGAAACAAAAAATAAGCAATGTCTTAGATATTCTCCACATGGCCCTGTTCACACTAGTCAGATAACTTGGTTCCCTTTTTCTGTGTACACAGTTATTTAAACTTACACATTGCTCTCACGAAAATACCACCGCAGTTGTGGTTGGGTATCTATGTGACAAGATAGTTGTTTAGTTATTTCACACATAATAGATATACAATGCAACAATCTGACAACACATAGTTTTATCATTTTAATTTATTAACCTTGGTAAAAAAAAAATTTGCCATGTCGAATACAGGAGACACTGGACAGTACTGATTCGGGCACTTGGAGTACAAAAGGGAGCACAGCATGGCAGGTAAGGGGGATGGTTCTGTACGTAGAATGTAGAGAATTAGAAGCAGATATGGAGTGCTGTCAAAGATAAGCAAAGGCAGACACTAGTTAAAGGGGTGAAGACAGATTTTTAATCTCTAATAACTATTGCAGTAGGGAAAAGAGTCCAGTATGAGTTGAACTCAACTTTGATTTCTGCATGGGTGATGGGGGATGTTTTAAAGGGAGAATGAGGCAGTAGGGAAAGGAGGCAGCAAGGGCTCAATAGAATTTTTCAGGGAAGTAAAAAGGAAATTACAAAGTGGGGGAAGGAAGGATTTGGTCCATGTGAAATTCATCTGACTTTGCTAACTGGTGCTTATCAAAGTTAAGCTCCTACTCTCCTGAAGAGACTGGGAGACAGGGGCCCTGTCTTCACGTGTTGGCTGAAACAGTGAATTCTTTTGGCCACCATGAGTTTTCTTAGACAGGTACTTTAAGGGGGCTAGGGTCATCCTACGGATGCAGGCTTGAGCTGTTAGAAACTATATTGGTGCTTATTTAAATCTTTATGGGTTGAAGCATAGTTAAGAAGAGAACTCAGAGGAACCTGACTAGAGTTTGGCCAAGGAAGAATCTTTGTCAGTGCTAAGGAGAAATGTGCCTGGGAGGTCTCTCAGGCCTTGACATCTGAAACTCTTGATGGAGGCATAAGAGTATTCCCAGAAGACACAATGGGGACATTAATGGAGCCAAATATAGTGAGGATATGTGGCTTATGTGGTGGCAGGAAGCGAGGTTGAAAGGTATTCAGGAATGATGTTGTACCAGGCTGTTGAGTTTGGATTTTATTCCATAGTCCAGTGCTTCCCAAAGTGTGGGATGACCCTTTGTTGGTACAAGGATGCAGCATTGAATCATAATTAAATCACCACACAATAAAAAAATTATTTTCTTTTCAATTATCTTTTAATCCTTCTAATTAATTTTAAGGAGAAAGTCTTAGGGTGATACTAATCTGTGTGTTAAATGGTATTTGCTAATCAGTCCTTTTAAGAAAGGAGCAGATTTCTGCTAAAATTCAATGACAGTAAAATTTTCATTGAATTTTCAAAAATATATTTCTTTTTTAGTATCTGGTGGTTTTAGTAACTTTTAGTAACTAATAGTTTTTAATGAATAATGTAATTTCCTTTTAAACACATTTAAGTTAAAAGAATCCTGTCTATTTATTTACTTATTTATTTTAAAGATTAAATTAATTTATCTGAGAGAGAGAGCATTAGCAGGGAGAGGGGCAGAAGGAAGGGAGGAGAGAGAGAATCTTAAGCAGACTCTGTGTTGAGCGTGGATCCTGCCACAGGGCTGGATCTCACCACCCTGAGATCATGACCTGAGCTGAAACCAAGAGTCAGAGTCTTAACCAACTGAGCCACCCAGATGCCCCAAGAATGCTAAGTCTGTTTAAAGACAAATATTAAACATAGCAGCAGTGGGAAGAATCAAGATGACTCTCTTGCTTTTGGGTTTCTCAAAGAGGGGAGTGGTGGTGTTATTAACAGAAATAAGAGTTGCAGGAAAATAGCCAGAGCAAAGGAAAGGAAAATAAAAACTGAGAATAAGTGCCTTGTCTATTATTACTGAATGTCCAACAAAGTTTATTTAGACATATTATCTTGCAATATCCCATTACTTTAAGGTCATACCCAACACACCTTCACATTCTCTACTACACAGCCAATAAAAGCAAGCCGTAAAAACAGCCATATTTGTAAAGCCTGCCTTCTCACTGCTTTGCTGTACCTACAATATGCTCAAATTACTTCTTCTTCTGCCAGGCATTAACTTTAGGTTATATCTTTGGTTCCTGCTGTACTTTGGTCTTGGGCTTAACATCAAGATTTTTTTTGGTCTTTATATTACTGCTTTCACCTCTGAGCACCTCTGGAATACTATATCCAGCCAAGCACTGGACCCTTGTGTCTTAGATGCTGGCATCAGCACACCTCCAGTAAAAGGTTGTCTTGTATATGTACCATCTCCCTCACAGAATTATCCCTCCCTCTTGCATGGGGGCTTAGAATTGGAACTTTGTGATATATGTGTATCGTGCATTAAGGTATCCAAGGTCTAGAATGCCTTCATTTTTGGATATCACACAGCCATTTTCCTTTTTTTGGAGTATTTTAGAGCAAAATCTCTCTTTTGGAGTACGACCTCAAACTTTTTGTTTCTTCCTTTTGAAATGGATTTCTTTTCCTTTTGAGTTTCTCTTTGAGGCATACATCTGAAGCAATTCTCTTTATCTTCTGAGATGCTGTGCTTTATCATATCAAAAATACATACTATTGGGTGCCTGGGTGGCTCAGTCAGTTGGGTGTCTGCCTTTGGCTCAGGTCATGATCCTGGAATCCCTGGATCAAGTCCCGCCTCAGGCTCCCTGCTCATCGGGGAGCCTGCTTCTCCCTCAGCCCTTCATCCCACTCCCTCTCACTCTCTCTCTCTCACTCTCAAATAAATACATAAAATCTTTAAAAAATATTATATACTATGTACTAGGTACATAGTACACATCCTTGATGACTTGTCCCTGTTGAATGCTCGTGGTGAGGGCAGTCTGCCTTTTAATCAGTAGACCCTTTCAAATTGAGTCTTAGGATAGACTCAAGTCTTTAAGTGAAAAATTAGCACCATCATATTTTCAATTCATCAGATGTTATTTGTAATCAAATAAAGTACTTCATGGTTTCTCATGATATTTCCACATTTTTGGAAATTTTGTTACATTTGGAGGTAGAGTAATACATGCACATTTTAAAAAAAGTACTGTTTTAAAATTTCCTATGAAACTTACAGGTATAATTAAACCCAATAGTTGGTGCTCCTTTCTCCTGATAATCTATTTTTCAATTATGGGCTACCTTTTATTGATTTTTACATAGGTACCCAAGAATTAAAGGCCTGCATATGGATTAGACTTATAAAAACACAAATACTTACTTCCTATAACATATATTTAAAAAAACTTGTCTTGCAATATTTTATGTTAACTTTAACACTTCCAGTTTTAAAAAACAGATGAGTCATTTCCTCTGTCTGGGGCATGACTGTGAGTGGTAAAAGTCTGGGTAAATATGTTAAGGTCTCAGACATTTGTTAGAGTACAGGATCCAAGTTTAGTTTCGAATTTCATCCCGACTTTGAAATCAGGTGTTATTCAGATAAAGCAATGAAGGAATGACTGATTTAGAAGGTAAAAATCTAACTCTTCCTCCTCTAACTACCTCTAGTAAAAACAGGTAATATCCCAAGCCTTGTGTTTCTGAAATTCTCTTCCATGCAGTTGTAATGAGCCTGAATTCTTACTAAGGCACATCCCCTTTGCTTAATCTTTGGTCAATTTTGGGTAATAGGATAAGAATTTAGGTTAAAGAGTGATGTCATAACTGTAACAAAAAGGATGTTAAAGAAAACATACATTTATTCTAACCTTTAACACAACATTTTAGCAGAATAAATGTGGACTTCAACTATCCTACTTAATAGCTATTGAGACCTTGAGAAAGTTACTCGGTCTCTTTCAGCCTCAGAATTCTCATCAGAAAAAAGAGGAATTATAATACCTTCTTTACTTTTTTTATCATGAAGTTTCAATTAAAAAGTTTATTGAATGTGGTAATATTTGTAAAATGCCTCAGATGTCACCTAGCATATAGTTGGCTTTTGTTTTTCACCCCAAGTTCCCTATTTCATCCCCCTTTCCTTCCTTGGAAGAGAGAGAAAGTGTTTTTCTTCTTAAAGTCATCCATTTCTTGATGGAAGATGATAAGCTGTTAAAATCTAAGATGAGTGATAAGTAGTAATAGAAAATGATGGATAATGGCAAATACTAAACAGATTATGATCTGGGTAAAATATCAGACCCCATTAGGTAAGATTGTCTTCTGCATTTACATGTATTACACACATGATAAGATAGAGCACTTTTTAACTGCTTTAACGGCTTTGGAAAGCTCTTGATAAGTTCTTAGATGAGGTAAGTTTTTACAGGTAGGATATTGGCCTTTCGAAGGGTTCATGAATCGTGTGTGATGTAAAGATAAGATTCTGTACCACAGCAGAGGACTGAATTAAGAGAAAGGAGGGATGAGAGTAAGAACAAAGTAGAGGCAACAGGAGATGGAATAAAGCTGTCCTATAATAACACTGCTTTCCTCATGAACTACTGAAGTTACTAGACTCACAGAATGCTCATTGTGAGTGAGTTTTTGTAGATACCAGAAAAGTAAAAAAGTAGACCCTAATAAGATAATAATACCTGTTACAGGGAGAATTTAGAGCATCGAATGGTTTGGATGAGAGTCATTTGGGTCTCTGTGTGAGAATCTCTGGTGACATTTGCTTTATACATGATCATGTGACATGTTAGTAATCAATACATAAGGCATTATGGTTTATGTTACTGTATGTATGACACTCTATAATGTAATATCCTCACTCAAATTATTTTGAAATAGAAATCTGAAGTTCTTAATTTTTTTAGTAAATATATTTTCCATATATAAAGCAAAATTCTCTAATAGAGTTCTAACTCCAAGTTCCACTATTCGTGAAATTATATTCTCTGACACGACAAAAAGCAGAGCTAGTAATGGACATCCAACCCTTGTTCCTAGTTATCAACATTCTAATAATGTTTACTTTTTGCTGTATTCATGAAAAGTCTTTTATACACTGACAAAAGGTTTTTTAAGGCTTACACATATACCTATAAAGACAGAGATATTCAAACGACCAACAAGGCTATCAAATAGAAAGAAAAAAAATAGTGGAATGAGAAAAAGCTGTTGCAAAGGATGACTTTTGGAAGAAAGAAAGGAATGAATGACTTTCAATACCATAGCTGATTGTAATTTATTTGTTTATGTGTATGTCATTAAAGGTATTTGACTAAATTTTTAAAGGAATGCACATTTTCATATAATATTTAAATCAGTCAAAAGAATGTGAGAAGTATTGGATTCTACCCTGAGTTTTAACAGATCTTTGTGACAAAGACACAATTTTTATACATAAAGATAATATAGAAAATAGATAATATAGAAAATTATACAGAAAAATAATAGAGAAGGCATGTGCTTTCTTTTTCACTGCCACTGACCTAGCTCCAGTGAGGAGCTTTTGGGTTTCTGTTACAGTCTCCTCGTGGCCTCTCTGTCTCTAATATTTCTCTCCTCTAATTTAATCTCTGTGACTCTGTGAATGATGTTTATAAAGTTACATAATTCATTGCTGTTAAGATTAAAACAAAAACACCTTACAAGATCTATAGTTCGTCCATCTCCTTTGTTTATCCACACAGACGTATTTGCAGTTCATCACGTGTGCTATGGATGCTGTCTCATCTTTTGGTTTTGTGTAAGCCAGCTGAACCTTTTTTCCTCATCTCCCTGTCACTTGCCCCTTCACTCTTTTTTTTAGTCCCAGTATACAGTTCCTTTCTTTTGGGAAATCTCTCCAAGCCTTCAAGAGGGTTAATAATAGCTACTCATTTCAAGAGAGTTAATGATAGATACTCATTATTGAGCATGATAGAGGGACTGGAGATGTCTTAATTGAGAAGGTAACATCCGAGTTGAGTGTTGAGGGACTGAAAGGTCTGGCTGCTGAAGAACAGAAGGAGGTTTCAGGCAGGAGAAATGATTTCCGTTAATATGAAGAGGAGACATAAAGGGACAAGGGGAGTCAATGAAGCAAACAATAGTTTGGTAAAATGTAGGATGGTGGGGCAGAGAATGGGGGGAGATTGTTGAGAATTAAGAATACCAGATTATAAATGGGTGACGGGTATTAAGGATGGCACTTGTGAGGAGCACCGGGTGTTATACATAAGTGATGAATCACTAAATTCTACTCCTGAAACCAGTACTACCCTGTATGTTAACTAACTAGAATTTAAATAAAAACTTTAAAAAAAGAGAATGCCAGACTGTGATAGGTTTAAACAGGTTTTAATGCCTAACCAAGACATTTCAATTTATATAGTCCATGGACTTTCATTGATAGAAATCTTAAATTTGCATTCTAATGCAACATGATCAGACACGTTTTAGAATGATTATTCTGCCAGAAGTTAGGGGAAGGGGGTTAAGAAAAGGCTGAGAATGGTCGCTGGGAGACCAGTTTTTGAGTAGACACAAATGAAAGGACTTGCACATTTGGAGAGAAATAAAATACTCTTGAAAGTGAAATAACCCTTGGCAGCATAGGAAATAATTATATGAAAAATATAAGTAACAGATGCTCATACGATTTCAAGAAATGTATTTTTTTCTTTAAGCTTTGAGAGGAAATCATTGAAAGGGATATTAGATGATGACAGCATATTGGTTGGGGCTATGACTGGAAACCAAATTCCACTCAAATCATTCAGCTAAAGAGACGTTGATGCAATAGTTCTTAACCTTGGCTGTACATTGGAAACACTTGGGGAGCTTTAAAAAATACGGATGCCTGTATCCTGCCCTTAGAGGTTCTGTTTTAGTTGGTCTGGTTTGTGGCCTGGCCATTGGGATTTTTCAAAGCTTCCCAAAGCTGATTTTAAGATGCAGCCTGAGTTGACAGACAACAGCCTTAATGAAAGGACTGCTTTCCGAAGTGTGGGCAGTGTTAAGAAATAAAAGATGGTAAGATATCAGAGACTAGTAACAGGGGAAATATTACCACACTTATGGCCAAGGAACAAAGGAGACTATAGTGAGACCCAGTGGGAGCTGGACAAGTGGAAAAGGCATCATTTTACCAGGGCTGCAGCTACTTTCAGACACAGTGCTAGAGCAGGTGTATATATACACAGACATATTTCTTTTTCTTGCTGTACAGAAAGAGATTTATTTTAAGAGATTAGCTCACGGGATTATGGAGGCCAGTAAGTCCAAATTCTGCAGGATGGGTCTGCAGGCTGGAGACCCAGAAAAAGCCTCTGTTGCATTTCAAGTCTGAAGGCTGTCCACTGGCAGAATTACCTTTTATTTGGGGGAGGACAGTGTTTTGTTCTATTCAAGCCTTCAACTTATTGACATTAGGAGAACGATCTGTTTTACTTAAAGTCCACCAATTTAAATTTTAATCTCACCTAAAAATCATGTTGGGGTGCCTGGGTGGCTCAGTTGGTTAGGCATCTGCCTTTGGCTCAGGTCATGATCCCAGGGTCCTGGGATCAAGCCCCGCCCATCAAGCTCCCTGCTCAGTGGAGAGTCTGCTTCTTCCTCTCCCTCTGCCCCTCTCTCTTCCATTCATGTGCACACTCTCTCTCTTTCAAATAAATAATATCTTTTAAAAAAATTAAAAATCATCTCACAGAAATATTCATAATAATGTTTAATCACATATCTGGACACTGTGGCCCAGCCAAGCTGACACATAAAATTAACCATCACATAGGGAGGGATTGGAGAAGTAGTTCAACTTCTTTCCTCTCTCATTCCTTTTGGCCAAAGAACGTCAAAGGGAGAAGAATGGATAATGGATGTGAAGGAGAAAAATGGGAGATGTCCAGCATAAACCATCTACTCACTTATCATAGCTTTGACCATTATTCTGGAAATGGCTTTTTTATTGTTAAAATTCCAGTTTTGTTAGATGGAGCAATATTATGACGTATTTGAGTTTAGTTTTTAAAAAACTATACTAATGGGGTGCCTAGGTAGCTCAGTCATTAAGTGTCTGCCTTCGGCTCAGGTCATGATCCCAGGGTCCTGGGATCGAGCCCCGTGTCAGGCTCCCTGCTCTGCGGGAAGCCTGCTTCTCCCTCTCCTGCTCCCCCTGCTTGTGTTCTGGCTGTCTCTCTCTTTGTCAAATAAATAAAATCTTAAAAAAAAAAAACTATACTAATGTTCTAGTCATTTCTAAAATGATATTCAACTGAAATTTTCTGAGATGGTTTCTTTTTAGACTAGAATAACATAAGGGACTCCTGTCACAAGCATAAATGTGTGTGTGTGTGTGTGTGTGTTTTAAATAAAATATGGAACCTTTCACAAATTTGCATGTCATTCTTGCCCAAGGGCCTTGTTAATCTCTCTATCGTTCCAATTTTAGCATATGTGCTGCTGAAGTGAGCACATAAATGTGATTTTTATTAACGAATAAGAACAGTACTGAAATTCATTCTCAGTTTAAAAGGAGACACTGTCTTCTTAGATTTTATATTAGGTGGTATCAATATTTGTTTTCAGATTTAAAAAAAGCTTTATTGTATATTAGGTATTTTGAATAATCAGTAGGAAAAGAGGTATGGGTATAAAAATATAAAGATGTAAAGGGTATTTGCTATACAATCTAGATGGTGATTATAATAATTCATATGAGAAATGAGAAATGTCTAAGTAAGCAGCCATAGAAATGGAAAAGACAGCTTACATCCTGTGATGTTTAGTCTAGCAGCCTCACCTGTTTCTTGCTTGTGTGGTATAACATACTACATAAATAAATGGATAAATAGTATGTTGATATTGATGTATCTATAGCACATTGAAGTGGAGATATTTGTGGGGCAAAGGAAAAATATTGTTTGAAACTTGGAAGAGTGCTGTGGGATTGATGTGTATTGGCTGAGCAATCATTGTATGTTGGGAGAAATAATGGCAATAGAGAGGCTGTTTTAGAAAAGAGGAGTGTACAAAGGAGAGCAAGCATAGATGGAGCTCTGGGAACCACTAATATTTAAGAGATACATAGAGAACTAAACAAGGATACTCAGAGAGGTGAGAGAAAAACTAGAAAAGAGTCAAGAAACCCAAACAAAGAGGATTTCAAAGATGAGGTAGTATCTAGTGATTAGGAAAACAATGTTAACTTTAGTGAGGATAGTTTCAATGTTGGCATAGAAGCAGCAGGCTGAAGAAAGAATGTGAAATGAGGACTGAAGATAGTGAAGGCTGATAATTCTTTTGAGAAACATGGCTGTGAGAAAAAGGAGAAGGAAATGGAGCAGCAGCTAGAGATGGTGAATGGAATTTTCTTTCTCCCCCCATCCCTTCTTTCTTTCTTTCTCCTTCTCATTTTCCTTCCCTCCATTTTCTCTTTTCTTTTTGTTTCAATGAGACAAAAGTGTTAGGATAATGGTTTGCACTCAAAGTTTAAGAATCTGGATTTAAGATTCTTGAGGTTGACCAGACCCATGGTATGACTTTGGAATTACAACATGGAAGTTGAATGGAGGCAAAGATCTTTGGCATAGAGAAGGTCAGTTAAGTAGCTCAGAGGTAGGGTAAGATGTTGGATAGTTCAGGATGAAGACTGTGGGTCAGATGACAATGTTCTCATTAAATGTTGGGGAATTGTCTAAAGATTAGAAGATGAGAGCAGCAGGTTCAGGTAAATGGATGTAAAGCCAGACAGCATGAGCTTAAGAGGCTCCTTGAATGAAAATAAATGTGCAATAAACAGGAAGTGGCAGTAGGAAGCCAGGAGGATGCCGTCCCTGCCTCCAGGGCTGAGATGTTCATGTTGACGTATGGGAGAATGTGCAGCCTATACTAGAGAAGTCAACATGAAAAGAATTGACTTTTCATCAAAGTTAGATTTCTGCTAAAAAAAGGGCATACAGGGCATGCCCTGTGAGAGGTTAAGGATTTAAGGATGTAGAGAATTTGGATTTGATTGGTTGTTTTTGAGAATGGAGGATTCTGAAGACCCCTGACAGCAGAAGTGGAAGCATTTGGAGGGAAAGGAATGGAGGGAAGATGAGGCACTAGGACTAACGAGCTTGATCTATAGTGACATAAGAAGCTTTGGGTTAACCAGAAGTGACATAGATAGGATGCCATGTAATTAGTGGAAATTTGGTCTTAAATAATTTTGGTGGTGGCACAGACCCAAGTTTTCAGGAATCTGATTTCATAGATATCCTGTTCCCTACTGGTACTGAGCTGAAGCATCCTGCCAGGAAGCCATGGTGACCATTAAGGCCTCCTGTTGCTTCTTACCCTCTAGCATGTGCCAGATAGGTCCAGGCTTCAGAAAGAATGAATAGTTATTATAGTCAGTGGCCGTGAGTATAGTAAAGGTGACTCAATGTGGTGATTCCATTTTGCCCACTTCTCCCTCAGTGCAACCTATAGGAATCTGAGAGATGCTTATGAGAACCCTGTGGTTGATCAATGGGATTGTTGAGGAATGCTTATTTCCATCTCTTTCTCCACAGGAGTTGGCTGAAATTCCCCAGTAGCCTCATAACACAGAGTTAGTCCCTTTCAGTTCTAAGAGGGAAGAAGTAGGGATTTTCCAGAAGGAAAGGAGAATCCCCTGCTGCAGTCCCACTATTGTTCATAATCATAAAAAAAGGTACAAAATTCCTCAGGTCAGAGTGTGAATTTTTTCATACCTTACACTAGAATGTTACAGGGCATGTATGTTCATACTTCAAACCCTGTAACCTCAGAAACTACATCTGGGAATTTGTATTACTTATTGCAGGTAAGATAAGGTAACAATTCATTCTTACCTAACAGATTGTGGTTCTTTTAAAAAAAAATTATGTGGACTTATCATTTTTTTCAGATATGACTCAGATGGTATTTACTTCTTCTTCTTGCTTTTTACTTCTTGTTCTTCCTTGATATCTAAGTTGGGACTGTGAGTGTAAATACTTTGGTTAATACAGACAATTTTCCAGGCAAGGGAAGTCACTCCTATCAATAGGCATTTCATTGAATCCACAAGGGAAGCACACTCCTATTGTATTTGAGATGATATAACTACTTTGGATCTCTGGAGTCTATTGATTGTTTCTACTTTCAGGGGAAGTCTTGGGCATTAATTTATGCTTAATTTCAGTCAATTTCAGCACTAATCAGCTTCCCATCCCCATTCTTCAGCCAGTGGCAGACAGCTGTGCACATGTCCCTGAATCAGCTTGTACACAGTTTGCAAGAATGAGAGTGGCAATAACGACCCCATCCTCCAACTATCAGGGACCTGTGCTCTGATTGCTAATTGCTGCTTCTGATAATGGAGGTGCAGACACAGAGGTGGGTTGCTGTTGCTACACCTCTGCTTATTTTTGGAAGCTCCTCCCCTTTAAGCTGAAGTGACTTCCAGGAGATTTAAAGGGCTGGTAACTTTTTTCCCCCCACACTTAATTTACCTTTTTTTTTTTTTCTATTTTCAGAGTCAGACATTAAAGACTAGTGTATTCAAAATCAATCATATATATGGGGGAAATTAGAAAATCACCACACATGCCCAGGGAAAGGTGCAGACTTAGAAAAGACCTGGTAAGATCTTAAGTTCACACGTCTTACTGATCCTTGGCATAGAGACAGCCTATAACAATCAAAACAGAACTAGACACCCCAGCAAACCACGGGGAAGGGGGAGAATATAA
The DNA here is from genome assembly GCF_009762305.2 of Zalophus californianus. NCBI lineage: Eukaryota > Metazoa > Chordata > Mammalia > Carnivora > Otariidae > Zalophus > Zalophus californianus. Next base: position 51,961,205 of record NC_045606.1, on the reverse strand, counting down.
TTTTCATGATTATCACATTATTAGATTCAAGTGTCTAGTTTTCAAATTAAAATCACAAGGCATACAAGTAAGTAGGAAAGTATGTCCCATTTACAGAAAGACAACAAACCAACAGAAATTTTCTCTGAGAAAGACCTGATGGCAGATCTACTGGAAAAAGACTTTATAACAACTTTCTTAAAGATGCTTAGAAAACTAAAGGAATATGTGGAGAAATCAAGAAAATGATGTATGAACAAAATGAAACTATAAATGTAAGATATAAAACCTAAAAAGAAACGAAAAAGAAATTCTGGAGCTGAAAAGTATAACAACTGAAGTGAAAAATTTGCAAGAGAGATTCAAGGGTAGGTTTGAGGAGGCAAAAGAAAGAATCAGTGAACTCGAAGATAAAACAATTAAGTTATGGAATCTGAGGAACAGAAAGAAAAATAATTGAGGAAAAGTGAACAGAGCCTAAGGGACCTGTGAGAAGCTAGCAAATGAATCAGCATATATGCATCGTAGGAGTCCAGAACAGAGATAGAGAAAGAAAAGTGGTAGACTATTTGATGAAATAACCAAAAATTTCCAAAATTTGATGAAAGATATGAATATAAACATCCAGGAAGCTTAACAAACTCGAAGTAGGATGAACTCAAAGATACTTACACTGAGACATGTTATAATCAAATTGTCGAAAGCCAAAAATCTTGAAAACAATGAGAGAGAAATGATGCATCACATACAAGGGATCATCAATAGGATAACTTATGGATTTCCCATTAAAAAACCTGTCGAAACCAGGAGGCAGTGCACTGATATATTTAAAGTGCAAAAAAAAAAAAAAACCTGTCAATCAAGAATCTTATATCAGATAAAACCGTCCTTCAAAAGTGAGGGGGAAATGAAGACATTACAAGATAAACCAAAGCTGAGGGAGTTCGTTACCATTAGACTTGCCCTACAGGAAGTACTAAAGGGTGCCCTACAGGTTGAAATGAAAATACACTAGATGGCAACTCAATGCCATATGAAGAAATAAAGATCATACTAAAGACAAATGCCTAAGCAATTATAAAAGCAAATATAAAGCAATTATTAGTATTATTGTAATTATAAGGGAAAAACACACTCCTTCTGTGTCTCCTTTACTCTCACACCGCTTCCACACTCACAACCCTTTTGACACTAGATTTGTGGGTTTTCTACACATCAATCAATTCTCTGCAACACCAGCTGGATGTCCTATTATTTCACTCAATTCTGATATTACCTACCTGGAGATAGCATCAGATCCCACAGGTTAAGCACTCAATTTCACAAGACTGCCCTTCTCCACTCTACAGATGCCAATCACAAGTCTCAGTACTTCTGACTGATTGGCTGTAAATTGGGGTTTCCACAGTTGGGTTCAGTAGTTTGTTAGAATGGCTCACAGAATTCAGGGAAACACTTACTGTTTACTGGTTTATTATAAAAGGATATGATAAAGAATACAGATTAACATGCAGATGGAAGAAGTGCATATTTGCAGGATATTAGGGAAGGGGCTCAGAGTTTCCATGCCTAGCTGGGTACAACACCTTCCCAGTACCTCCATGGGTTCAACAACACTAATCAACAACAACGGAATATACATTCTTTTCAATTACACATGGGAAAATTTCCAGGATAAATCATATATTAGGGCACAAATTAAGTCTCAATACATTTGAAAAGATGGATATCATACAAAGTATCTTTTCCAACCACAATGGGATGAAGTTAGAAATTAATAAAAGAAATAAAACTGAAAAAATTCACATATTTGTGGAAATTAAACAACACATTCTTCAACAAGCAATCAAAGAAACATCATTAGGGAAATTAGAAAATACTTAGAATAAAATGACAATGAAAGCACAATATACCAAAACTTATGGGACACAGTGAAAGCAGTGCTAAGGGGGAAACTATAGCTATAAATACTTATATTAAGAAAAAGAAAGACTTCAAATCAACAATCTATCTTTACAATTTAAAGAACTAGAAAAAGAAGAACTAAATCTAAAACTAAAGGAAAGAAAGAAAAAGTAAAGATTAGAGCAGTAGAACCTTTACTTAACACCACATAAAAAATTAACACAAAATGTATCAAAGACCTAAGTGTAAGAACTAAAATTATAAAACTCTTATAAGAAAACATAGGGCAAAAGATTCATCACATTGAATTTGGCAATGATTTTTGTGTATGACACCAAAGGCACAGTCAACAGAAGAAAACATAGACAAATAGGATTTTATGAAAATTAAAAATATCTGTGCATCAAAAAATACTAACAATAGAATAAAAATGTAACCCCCAGAATGGGAGAAAATATTTGCAAATCATATATCTGTAAAAGATTAATATATAGAATATATAGAGAATTTCTAAAACTCAATAATATCAAAAACACACAACCTGGTTCACAAATGGGCAAAGGACTTGAGTAGACATTTCTCCAAAGATGTATAAATGGCCAATGAACATGTAAAAAGATATTCAACATCACTAATCATTAGGGAAATGCAAGTCAAAGCTACAAAGAGATACCAGCTCATACCCATTAGGATGGCTATCATAAAAAAATAAAAAATAAAAAGTGAAGCAGGAAAGTAACAATTGTTGGCCAGGATATGGAGAATTTGGAACTCTTGTGCACTGTTAATGAGAATGTAAAATGGTGCTGCCACTGTGGAAAATAGTATGGTGGTTTCTCCAAAAATAAAACAGAATTATTGCATGATTCAGCAATTCCACTTCTGGGTATGTATCTGAAAGAAATGAAAGCAGAGTCTTGAGGAGATATTTGTGCAACTATATTCATAGAGCATTATTCATAATAGCTAAAATGTGGAAGCAATGCAAGAGTCCTTTGATGGACGAATGAATAAGCAAAATGTGACATACATACAATGGAATATCATTCAACCTTTATTTTATTTTTTTTAAAGATTTTATTTATTTATTTGAGAGAGAGAATGAGAGAGAGAGAGAAAGGTCAGAGGGAGAAGCAGGCTCCCTGCTGAGCAGGGAGCCCGACGTGGGACTCGATCCCGGGACTCCAGGATCATGACCTGAGCTGAAGGCAGTCGCCCAACCAACTGAGCCACCCAGGCGCCCTCATTCAACCTTTAAAAGGAAGGAAATTCTAGCATGTGCTCTAATGTAGGTGAACCTAAGAAAGTTTATACTGAATGAAATAAGCCAGTCACAGAAAGACAACTACTGTATGATTCCACTTACATGAGTTAATTATAGTAGTCCAAATCATAGAGAAAGAAAGTAGAAAGATGCTTGTCAGGGGCTAGGGTAAGGGGAAAGGGGAAGTTATTGTTTAATGGGTACAGAGTAGGCAAGCCTGGAGTAAAGGGATGGCCTTAGTCTAGTAAACTTAATAAAAACATATATATGACACAACAAAGTTCTGGCTCAATCTTACCTTTTATAATATGACCTTAGTTTGTCCCTATAAGCTAAATTTCAATGCATTTCATATTACAGAAATTTTATAAGATATGCATAGATCTCTATAGCTTAAGATACATCTACATCTATATTGATATCTGCATTTATATTTACATCTATATTTAAAATATATATTTACATATAACAATCTTTTAAAAATTCTAGGCAATATATTGTTCAAAAAGAATGGAGACTCCTATAAAAATAAAAGAATAAAAGTCTCCCCAATAAAACAAAGAATGAGACCTTCAAGAAGCAAGTATTAAAACATTATCAATGTTATACAAGTTAAATAAGATGGAAATTGAAAATTATTTGTAGATATGGTTGTTACAAGATCATTGGTGGGTTAAAGAAGATGACTTTTAGAGGGATGGTGACAGAAGCTGAACTCACTGGATTGAGGAATGAATGAACCTAAGGAAGTCATGAGTATAAATTATGTAACACTTCCAAGAAAATTAATGGTAAAGATAAGGAAGGAAATAGGCAATAGTTTATATAGTGTGTAGGAGGAAGAATTTTCTTTTTCACTTTTTTCAGAATACGAAGACTGAAAGCATGTTGTAGAGGAGGGGAAGGAGACTCTGGAAAGAGGGATATTTAAAATAGAGATGATGAGAAGTTGCTAGTCAAAACATCTCAAAGGAGATAAGAACTAGATTTAGAACACAGATTAACCTGCCAGGGATAAAGAGCATTCTTTCTGGCAAGATAGGTTGCAAGACCAAGAGAATGGGTGTCATTACTGCGAGGTTAGAGGTATAAAGGGGGAAACTTGATGGCGTTCATATTTGAAGGCCTGTCATCTGTGAGATAGGTAGCAGACATATTTCTGAAAGATGAGAGTCATGATCCTGAGACAATGCTAGAGATTTGAGACAGCCCTTAGAAAATGTGAAATGGAGTTTACCAGAAACGAGACAAAAGAAAATAAAAGGATTGATGACAAAAATAATTACATATCTAAGTTACAATCTTTTGTCAAAACCTAATTGGAAAATGCTAGCACTTCAGCTATACTACCAAAACTCATTGGATCTGGAATGTGAAAATTTATTTTTAGTAGCAAATACAATAAAAATTTTATTGATGTCATTTCTATCCACAACTCTGATGCACATATGTGAAAAAGTCACACCATATTTGCTTGCCATAAAAAATGTCAGAAATGGGAAAAATGAGAGCAGATATGGTTTGAAAAACTCCGAGCCTCCTGAGAAATAGCTAACCGAAATAAATCAAACAATTTAGGAGTAAGCTCTACAGGTGGACAGACTGGATTTGTATCAAGGCTTCACTACTTGCTAGGCAAACTACTTCTGTCTTGCTCTCCCTTTTATATGAAAAATAGTACCATCTTCTTTGGGGTTTTGTGAGGACTATGGAGTAATTCAAAATGCTTATTTTTTAAAACAATACTTGCATATGAAGCATTAAATAAATTTTAACTCTTTTTTAAATTATTCCTAATACCAGTTCTAAGGAAAAGTGAGGACAGAAATCTTTGTCCTCTAGTGGAAGGTTTATACAAATAATATTTCTGTTGCTCCTGCTATACCCCCAAGTGAGGAGTTTGTTAGATTATGGAAAAGCTCCTCTCCCAGCAACACTGAGTATGGCCAACAAAAAAAACAGTATTTCCCTTTGGGCTAGATGCAAGACCCTCCTGTAAGGAAGAAAGAGGAAGAAAAACTTGCTAGTCCACATCCTCTAAGATAAATCACAGTACTTGCCTAGATTTCAGTGGGAAAAGAGGCTAACAGTGTACATGTAGTTTTATTCTGCTAGGAATCAGTAGATCAGTGAGTAAAGCTTTGTCTTTCTACAAAAGTAGGAGAATTGAGAATAAAAGTCATTTTTCTAACTTCCCAACCTTTGAATGAACATAGAAGCAAGAAAATAATGAATCAGAGGGCACAAAGGTGAGGTTTTAAACACTGAGAAGTACATGCAAGATAACATGACCTGAGCAACACTTGGAAATTTTCTTAAAAAATATTTTCTTTCTTTGGCCTGAGACCTCCAGAGTTAGCCTTGACTGTATTTAATCCTTAAGTTCCTTAGAATATTCTTTCTAAATCAAGAGCATTGCCATCTATTGATTGATTTTTATTTTTTATTTTCTTTACAATCTGTTAGTGGTATATTTATGTTAAGAGGGCTCTGTAGTTGGCATCTACAAGGGCAGATCAAGAGACAAGGTCTAATACAAGGTCTTCTTCTTGGATCATCATAGAACTCCCTCCCCATTATGGAATGGAGCAGCTGGTACAATGTTGAAGTAAACATTCTGTTTTCTTTAATTAAGAAAGCAGTGTGGTAAACCAGTAGGTAAATAAACTATAGAGTTAAAAAACTTGCTTATAATCAACTGTGTTACTTCAATCAAAATTCACCTTGCCTCTCCAAGCTTCAGTTAAAAAGAGCAAAACAATACCTACGCCTGGGACTGTGAGGTTCAAACAGGATAATGTGCTTATGAAATCACTTCATATCTGAAAGGCTGTAAAATATGAAATATTATTATATAGTAATGTTTATTAATATCTAGTTTGAAAATAACTCTGTACTTTAAGAAATGACCCCCGGAAGAAAATATCGGTGTCAAAATTAAACTTCCAAAGACACACAGGGAATAGTTCCAGTGACTTTTATAACAAAAAAACTGAAAATGTTCACAAATTGTAGTTACTGGTAAGTCTTTGTAGCCTAAATTTTATGGATGTGAGTTTTCAACAATAATCAGCACCTTGCAGTTAAAAATGGCAGTCTAAGAATATATGCTAACCTCTCTCATTTTCCTGAGGCCACTGAAATAACAACAACAAAAAAGATATAAACAGAGGAACAAATCCAAAGCTGCTCTAGGGCATTAAACAACAACAACAAAAACAAAAAACAGATCCAACAGTCACAAATTTCTGCAAATTATGGGATGCTCTGGTGGCTCAGTTGGTTAAGTGTCCACTTCTTGATTTCGGCTCAGGTCATGATCTCAGGGTCCTGAGACTGAGATGGAGCCCCGTATTGGGCTCTGCAGTCACTGGGGAGTCTGCTTCTCTCACTCTCCCTATACCCCTCTCCCTGTTCTCTCTCTCTCTCTCTCTCAAATAAATACATAATCTTTTAAAAAAAATTCTGCAAGTTACAAGGATTCACATTTAATTTCAAGGAGAAACCAGAGCAAACCACAAATAAACTGTAAGTAAAACCATTCTTCAGTAGACACAGGAAAAGAACTGATAAAGAGAAGTGAAGGTAGCTGATTTTTTTCCCCCCCAATTCATCCTAGAGAAATTCTAAGCTCAGAGACAGCAAGAACAAGATGTATTATTTTCAGGATTTCAAAATTCTGAGAGAACAGCTTTATAAAAATAGTGAGAATCTCCTGGGGGTGTGAAAGGAAGGAGGAGCTTCAGATGCATGTACTGGGCAGAGTGAGAAAAGTATTTCCAGAATGCTATTAAAGACTCTGGGGGAAGAAGAGAAATTGACACAGAGTTTTTCAACTTCTGCACTATTGAAATTTGGGGCTGAACAATTTTTTTGTTGTTGTGGAGGACTGTCCTGTATGTCATAGTATTTTTGCCAACATCTTTGGCCTGTACTCACTGGATACCAGCAGCTCTCCCACCCCTACCAAACTGTGACAGTTAAGCGTTGGTAGTATAGTGGTGAGCATAGCTGCCTTCCAAACTGTGACAGTTAAAAATATCTGTAGTCATTGCTTCCAGATTTATATGTTAGATATTTATTTATTCATCTAATATCTGTTAGATTTACTAGTTATTCATGACAATATTATGATTTATAATAAATATATATTTGGTCATTTCTCATCTATATTTGGTCTTCTCCACAGTTCTTGGCTCACAGCTCAACAAACCATTGGAATTTCCTAAGTGATAAGAGTGATAAAGGTGTCTTGTTATGTTAATTAGGTGATTTTTGGAAAGCACCTTCGAATGGGGACTGTTTACCAATGGAGCTAACCACTTGATTAAAAGGTTGAAACTTTCATTCTCACCCCCTGACCTCTTGGGAGAGGAGAGGGACTAGAGGTTAAATCAGCCACCAATGGCTAATGAATTAATCAATCATGCCTATGTCATTCAGCCTCCATAAAAACCCAAAAGGAAAGGATTCAGGGAACTTCCGTATTAGAAAGCTCCCACGTGCCATTGTGTGGGATCCCAAGCTCCAAAAGAACAGAAACTCCTTTGTTGGAGACCTTGCCATATGTATCCCTTCATCTGGCTATTGATTCGTATCCTTTAATATCCTTTGTAATAAATTGATAATCTAGTGAGTAAACAGGTTTTCCTGAGCTCTGTGAATTGTTCTAGCAAATTAATTGAACCCAAGGAGGGAATTGTGGGAAACTCTGATTTATAGCCAGTTGGTCAGAAGTACAGGTACCAACCTGGCCTTGTGATTCATATCCTAAGTTGGAAACAGTCATTGGAACCCCCAGCTTGTAGCCAGTAGGTCAGAAGCACAGGTAATAACATAGGCCTGCAATTGACATCTGAAGTGGAGGGTAGTCTTGTGGGACTGAATCCTTGTGGAATCTGATTCTATCTCTGAGTAGACCATATTAGAATTGAGTTGAACTCTTGGACACCATGCTGGTATCTGAGAATTGCTTGTTGGTGTGGGGAATCCTAGACACACACACACACACACACACACACACACACACACACACACACACACACACATTGCTTTTGGGTCCAAGAACCTAATTTATTCATCCTGATCATGTTTTTGGTTTTTCTTTTGTGAGCCTTATCTTTTCATATTTTTCACCTGAATGCTGGGTTGACTGGTAGTAACCCATCATGGATTTTCTCTACAGTCTGTAAGTGTATTTTCCCAATGGGCCTCTTACCCAATGGAAGGCTTTTATGGGAACTCTCAGTAAGGGGAGAATACTGCCTTGTAGACTTCCTTTCAGGATGGGTAGGCATATAGTAGACAGATGTCTTGACAGTCTCACATTTGGTAAGAAAAGGAAAAAAAAAAGGAGTTTAATCTGAGGGCAAAGAGCAAGCAAAGTTATCTTTCCTTTTTAAAATAATTTCCTTTTCGGGATGCCTGGGTGGCTCAGTTGGTTAAGTGTCTGCCTTCAACTCTGGCCATGATCTCAGGGTCCTGGGATTGAGTCCCGTGTCAGACTCCTTGCTCAGCAGGAAGCCTGCTTCTCTCTCTCCCTCTGTCTGCTGCTCCCGCTGCTTGTGTGTTCTCTCTCTCTCTCTCTCTCTCTCTGAGAGAAGTAAATAAATAAAATCTTTAAAAAATAAAATACAATATTTTCCTTCTCATCCATTGTGGACTTTCCATTTTCCCATTTTTTTTCAGAATTTCCCTATTTGGCATTGATACCCAACCTGTAAGTCCTATCAGAAAAGATCCTGCATTTTATTTTTAGAGCAGATTAAAAACATTATCCTAAAGGCAAACAGCTACTGCTGATAGGGATGGGAAGTGGTAGTTCTGCTCCAGCTACCTTATAAACATATCTTTACTAAGTTATCTTTAATTAACTAGCTAATATATAAATATATAGCATAATTAGCTATAAATTAATTTAATTAATTGGCTAATAATTCCTCACTTCACTCCTATTCTTGTGCTCATTCAGTTTAAGCTTGGAGTTTTTCTGGGTCTCCACTAGGAAGAGAATTCTCAACTCAGTAGTTTTTTTCTATAGATTAGGTTTCTTTCTTTTGGTTTCTCTGTCAATTTTATCCCATCCACTTTCTATTTACAGAAATCCCTCAAAATTTTTGGTCCACTACTGACACCCTTTCCTTTGTGGTTTTAATCTTGTAACTTCTTTTTTTTTTTTTTTTAACCCCCTGTCATTTCAATGTGATTTTGGAAGAAAAGGTTTCTCAATGCTTTTGAACCAATTCTCTCACTTCAACCTGTGCAACTTTCTCTCTGAGTCTTTGCTTGAGCTATTCCTCCTGGCAGAAATACATTACTTTTTCAAATATTTCCTATCTTTTAAGGTCCACATTAATTTTTAACTTCCTTCAAGAAATGAGCTCCACAGCTACTCCCTTTCCAAGCAGTTATTGTTCTCTTACCTGAACTAGTATAACACTCATTCTCTCTTACTTTTTTGGAACTTACCATGCTTATATTGCTGCTTAACTTACCTTTTTCAGGCTTATATGCCAAAGAATTTCTGTCCTTTGGAAGCAAATATCCCTTTAAAATTTTTGTCTTTTTTGTTATAAATGCAATGCCTTATTCCAATAGTTGCTCAGTAAATATTTTAAAAATCAACTTTCCTTTTAAAATCATGTGATTTTTTTTATCATTTATCATAAGGGTTTTATTGATACTAAGCATTCACTTGTTAGTATGTTTAACATTTCCACAAAAAATGTAAAAAAGGCTGAATTTCCAGTTTTGCTGATTTGGCCTTGTAGGAAACTTATTTTTTTAAATCTCAGTTAGTTCTATGCTTCGTGTTTTGATTGGATAAGGTAATATATCCCATAGACAATTATAACTAAATTTGAAGAATGATGATAATTTATAAATATGAAATCTTAAAAAATCAATGAATTTAGTAAATAAAAGTTTTCTCTACTACTAACAAAGGCCATACCATAGTCTCCTAACATCCTTGGGATTTGGAGGACATTTTGAATTCATCCCAACATGAATAATAAAAAGGAATAAATGCAGACTTCAAACATCTGCCTCTATAACTTATTTTCAACAGCACTCCTTTCACTTTTGCAAACTGTTGGATGGATCCTGTCTGCTCTCAGGGCTTAGACACTGTTCTATTTTCCTTTTTCTCTAATCTGTGTTATCTTCACACCTCACCACTGCTAGATTTCTAGAAAATAGAAACTACAAAATAAATAAAACACCAGAACCAGCAGCAGCTAAAGAAAAAGCAAATAAAAATAAGGAAGCAAAGAAAAGTCAAAGAAAATGCCTAAATTCCCAGCCAGATAAACCCACTTGCAATAATGGGAACCTTTAAACAAAAGTTAAAATCAGTGGATATCCCCCAAACCTTATACATCCAGGTGAGATTCATCTCTTCAGTTTCATTAGTAAAAGAGTTATAACTTGAATAACTAGGGAAAAAATAAAAATACTTGAGTTATGTTAGACTCTTGATTTCATCTGTTACAATTAAAAATTACCTATATGAAGTCCCCAACATATTGAGAAACTATCATTTTAATCTACACTTTGTCTCCTCATCAATTTAGTTGATAGTAGAAAAGTGTTATTGGCTTCATTCCAGCACTTAATGGCTGCCCCATGTGCTTGCTTGCTTGCTTGCTTTTTCTTTCTTTCTTTCTTTAAGTTTTATTTATTTATTTTTAGAGAGAGAACATGAGTGGGAAGGACAGAGGGAGAGGAAGAGAGAATCCCAAGCGGACTTCATGCTGAGCGTAGAGCCCCACATGGGGCTGATCTCACGACCCTGAGCCAAAACCAGGAGTCCGATGCTTAACCAACTGTGCCACCCAGGCGTCCTGCCCATGTGCTTTCTTTCTTATTAATTCATTTGCTTTTATAGATATAGATATATTTTATAGATAGAACTTAAGAGTAGGCAAGGCAAATATTAAGTAAACATTATTGGTTTTTACATAGGGGGAAACAGATTCTTATATGTTACTATGTCAAGGTACATATTTAGTCAATTGCAATTGACATGTTAATCATTGTCTGTCTATATACAGCTCCGGTTGATCACATGACTCTGTCTTACTACAGTCTCAGCTAAATAAGCCCATAGGTTGACCGTATGTTTATGATAATCTGCAGGGACAGACTCTGGGCAAACCTTAAAAAGAGGAACAATATATATCTTCCTTAGAATTTTGGTATCAAGATACTGAGAAACCTAAGTCATTCAGAATTCAGGTCTAGAACTTATGGGTGGTAATACAGAGTTGAGCAGGTATCCAGGTTGGGCTGTGGTAAAAATGGGTAAGCAGAGAAAGATGTTACAAAATATTATAGTTTGAACATATTCATAGAGTAAAATTAAGGGAAACATTGCAGGCAGTTCTTGAAAGACTAAGTACTTGGTTTCCAATTCTGCAGTCCCAGGTCATAAGAAGCCCAACTATATTTCTTTTTCTGTTTTAGTATTCTGGGATAGTTTGTATTCTTTAATAAACCTATCTTTTATTTTGTTAATTTGAGTAGGGTTTGGTTCTTGCAAATAAAGGAGCCCTGTCAGGAGCAATGATTTAGATTATCCTGGGCCAGTCATCATATTACTTGTTAAGAGCTCAAGGTAACAAAGACAACCAAAAATGACATATTAAAAGGGAGCAATGTAGTATAAGCCTCTTCTTGATAAATATGGAAGTCAGATATTTTGTAAGTTTGGTATTAGAGAGGTTGACACTGTTTTATTAAAAAAGGAAGCAATATTTAACTGGAGAAATAAAATCAAGCCTTGCTATTAAACAATCCACAAGTGATGTCATGCTTTTTAATATTCTTTTATTGTTTTAGTACCCTTTCATTGTCTTCCAATGAAGAAGAATTGGGTCAGCGATGGGGTTGTGAGAATCACTCATGCTTCAATTATATATTTTTGAAAATTATGCCTTAGAAAATTATACATACTGAGACATATAAAAGAGTGGGGATTTTCTAGAATCTGGAAAAGCAGGATTTTTCTCTTTCAAAACAAATGTAATTAGATGAGATAGAAAATTTTAGCAGCAACATTTAGGAAACATGCCTATATCACCAATAAACAAACCATGCACAAAACCAATAGCACTTCAGGCACACAAATGGTGAGTTTTTTTTAGAGTTTTGATTTCCTGTCCCTTTCTTGGAATACATTGGATTCAGCCTCTGGATTTTCCCTAAGATTCCTTCATCATGTGTTTAAACATCTTTTGGTGAAAAGTTGTTGGCTATTTTTAAAAGAATATGTTTATTTACAAGAGTAAGATTGAGCACATGTATATTAATGAGTACAGAACAGGAAAATTTGGTCTTTGCTAATCTTGAGAAAGATCATTATCTGTGCCTTAGCCTTAATTTACCAATCTTAGTCCTTTTGAAAATTTATACTGTAATGTAAGAATGAAACGAGTTTGGATTTTAAGACTCAGAGGGTGAGTGCCTCCCTCTGCTTCCTGATATTTGTGTTGGAAGTGATGAGATGGCTTCCTAATCTGTAAGAAAATTTTCTCATTGTCCATCATTCTTTTTTTTTTTAAGATTTTATTTATTTGAGAGAGAGAGAATGAGAGGGAAGAGGGTCAGAGGGAGAAGCAGACTCCCTGCTGAGCAGGGAGCCCGATGTGGGACTCGATCCTGGGACTCCAGGATCATGACCTGAGCCGAAGGCAGTCGCTTAACCAACTGAGCCACCCAGGCGCCCTCATTGTGCATCATTCTTGTGTTCTCTTCTTAGATATTAACATAATACTGATTATTTAAAATCCATTTCTTACTTCCTGAAAAATTTAAGTAGCTTCTGTCAAAGTGAAAAAGAAGAAGGGTAAAAAATATCCAAAATCATATTTATGTAGAATAAAAGAAACAAATGATAAAGTAAAAGAATGATTATATTTTTAAATGTCTTTACTAATGAAATCACAAAATGCTTTTTGGTAGTCAAGGCAAAGATTGATCTATAATGGGTTACATATAATTCTCATTATTTTTAGGAAATGAACTAACTAGTTCTTCAGGACATATAATCCATACCCACTCCTTGCTGGAAGCTCTCAAAAAAGTCTCAAAATCTTTATTTGGGGAACACAAATGGAGGATGTATGTGATTGTATTTTTGCAGTTTAAGCAATTTAATAATTTGGACTTTGATAAAAAGTTTAAGACTTAAACATTCTATAAAGAAAATTCTACAGGACACTTATTATAATTTGCAAATATTTTATTTTATTTTATTTTAAAGATTTTATTTATTTATTTGCGAGAAAGAGAGGGAGAGAGTACAAGTAGTGCGAGGGGCAGAGAGAGAGGCAGAAGCAGACTCCCTACTGAGCAGGGAGCCTGGCCCAGGGCTTGACCCCAGGACCCTGAGATCATGACCTGAGCTGAAGGCAGATGACTGAGCCACTCAGACACCCCCTGATTTGCAAGTATTTTTTTTTTTTTTTTGCAAGATGACTTTGCCCCCATTGCCATCCAGAAATGGAGTATACCCTTACTTATACTTGGTTTTGGCCTTCCTAATTTGTTTTGACCAATAGAAAGCAATTTCTAAGCCTAGTACTTAAGGGGTCTTGCAGATTCTTTTTCACTCATTGGGAATCTAATGGCCATCTAAAGAAGTCAAGGCTACTCTATCAGAAAGGGTATGTGAGGATACCCTTGAGGATAAAAGGTCACATGGAAGAAAAAGGAAGGATCTTAGCTGACCAGCACCAACTGCTAAAGGTGTGAATGAAGTCATCTGGGATGTTCCATCCCTAGCTGAATTCCCAGCTGAATGTGGCCATATGAGTGATTCCAGTCAACGCTAAGTGGAGCAGAATGTCAACTGGTAGAATTAAAAGAATTGTTGTTTAACTTTTGGGATGGTTTACTATGGAGCAGTAGATAATTGATGTGGATGTTTGGCAAATATTTTTTTCCTAGTCTGTGACTTGTGTTTTTATTCTCCTTAACAATGTCTTTTGCAGAGCAGAAAATTTTAATTTTAATGAAGTTCTGCTTATCAGTTCTTTCTTTTGTGGACTGTGCTTTTGGTGTTGTATCTAAAAAGTCATCATCAAACTTAAGGTCATCTAGATTTTTTTCTTATGTTATCTCCAAGGAGTTTTATAGTGGAGTGGTTTGCATTTAAGTCTGCAATCCATTCCGAGTTAATGTTTGTGAAGAATCTAAGGTTTGTGTCTAGGTTCATTTTTTTTCCATGGGGATGTTTTTCCATCACCAGTTGTTAAAAAGATTATCCTTTCTTCATTATATTCTGAAAGAGGCTATATTTTAATTAAAAAAAAAACAGTATTACAAACAAAATAGTAAACTTTATGTGGTGATGGTGTGTGTGTGTGTATATGTGTGTGTTACTATGTAAATGCTTCCTTATTATAAATGTGTGCAGTCAATAGTCCACTTTATAAAGACATATCTAAAGAAGAGCAGGCAGGAATGGATAATTACCTGGCTTTCATTATGGGATATCCAGTGAAAGTCTCATGGTGATATTTCCTGATTCTCTTCAATAGAACAAGGATTAAATCTTGTGTCATTTAAATGAATTAGGGGATAGAAGCCATAAAAGGAAGTATCCTAGGGATTCCTCAATCTTTAATTTATCTCATATTTTGTTAGGCAGTGAAGAGCTTTCTAGATTTCCTCAACACAGTAGGCTTCTCAATTCTGTTCCCATTCTTGAAGAAAGCATTTTAAGAAATCCATGGGGCTCCCCATGCAGGGAATGTGAGCCAAGATCCCCAACAGAAATGGGGACATCCAGTGGGAATTCACCCACTTCCAAGGGAGTGCCCCTTCCCACCTGGGGAATACCTGGAGCGTTACTCTCCTAATTCTAAAACAGTGGGGTGTTTGTGGATATACATGAATTTTTCTTGAAATTGTGGTGATGACTAATTGCTCCAGGTTGCCAAGGTCTGCTTATGACTTCAGATGACAAAATTCCTGATTGTAGAATTGACTCTAGTATTTATTTTCTGCTTCCATCATGTGGTTCTGAGAAATCAACTTTCCACCTCTGGCCTACATCCTGTTTCCACTTCTTCAGAGTCTCAACTACTAAAGAAAGAGAGAGATGGGGAGGAGCGTGAGGGAGAAGGCAAAGGAGAAAAGGAGGGAGGGAGAGAGGGAGGAAGGAAGGAAGAAGAAAGGAAGAAACAAAATTGAGAGATCAGTGAGTAGGGAGATGGATAAGTAAAATCTGAGTTTAGATGTAGTTTTAGGTTTTGTCTGCTAGGCCTCTTCTGACTTGTCAAATTTTATGGTTTCTTTGCCAAATCTCCTAAATATGAATTCAAAACAGCATGTTTCTTTAATGTGTATTATTGCTGAGTTGTTTTGTGGCTTTGTCGTAAAAGTCTGGTTTCAAAAACAATATGAAAGCAAACGTTCTCAGAAGGATTGTGAGGTTTCATCTAAAACCAGAAATGGAAACAAGGATGAATAACTCACCACAGAAGAAAACCGAAACCTCTCTATACAATATGACCTAGCCAAAAAAAAAAAAAAAAAAAAAGTGGAAATGCATTTCATAATTTGTCAGAAGTTTAAGGGGCATACAGCAGATGTATTTTTGACTCCAAATTAGCTGAATTTCTTCTTGTTTCAAGTTTCAAAATGAAATACTTTCTCACAGTTTTAGTGTAGAGTCTGTGAAACTGATAAATACTGTGTTTTGTATTTACTGTACAGATAAATAGACACATTCCTAAGTATTCATATAGACATAATTATTCTAACTAAAATTGTTCTATGCTTAAGTGGATATATTTTTGTATTTTTATTTTTTAAGATTTTATTTATTTGAGAGAGAGAGAGAGAGCATGAGCTGGGGGAGAGGCAGATGGAGAGGGAGAGGCAGACTCCCCACTGAGCAGGGAACCTGATGCAGGACTGGATCCAGGACCCTGGGATCATGACCTGAGCCTAAGGCAGATGCTTAACCTACTGAGCCACCCAGGTGCCCCAAGTAGATTTCATTTTTACAGTATCATTTTTATTTTTAAAATTTTTTTTAACAATTCAGATTCTCCTTTTTTATTTATGGGAGAGTATCATTTTTAAAGATTTTTTCCCTTTGAACTAAAATGCTGGAAGAAAATGACATTGATATAACCATCACTACACGTAACTCATGGTTGCATATTTGTAAGTTTAAAGTTCCTAGAATTATGACTTCATGTTTTATACATTTAACTACCAGATAATGCATAGAGGATAGCAAATCCTTGTTGTAACAATACTTGATTGGGCAGGAGGTAATATTTTGGTTTTTCCCATATGACTTGATATTTCTATCAAAACTTTTAATATGGATATTAAAGTTTCAAGCTTACAAAATTTTGTAAAATAGAACAAGATTTATAAATTATTTGTTTATATTTTTCCCTATTTATTACTCTCCCTTCTTCTCTCTCTTTGTGTGTGTATGTGTGTGTTTGTGTGTGTCTGAATATGTATGGGAAAATATGTATTCTATACATGTATGTGTGTGTGCATATGTATATATGTTAGAGGGTATGAGATGATGTCATGTGTATATAGGATTATTGTTATATGGAAAAATTCAACTTATTTTTTGTTGCTTTCAGTGATCAGATAGTCAATATACTGTATATAAACTTGAGCCAGCCTTTGGTTCAATATGAGGAAGACTTTTCCATTGTCTCAGCTGTTCATAAATATGATAGTTACTTTGTTGACAAGTAAATACCTCCTTTACCAGGTGCTGAGACAGAATTAATTTTTATTGAGGACGTAGTAGAGAAGAATTAGAAATTGTCTAAGCTCCCATAGTGATAGAAAAGAAAAACAATTTAAATTTGTGAAGCAGCTTTTTAGCTTTTGACATGAGTTTAATTTGTGGAGAAGAAAGGTAGCCATCTCATACTACACTCTGTGTTCTAAATTTATATGAAAGAGGCAAATATAATGGAAATAAGTGTTACTTCTTCAATACTTTCCAAAACACTTTCAGATCATGGAGTTAGCATAAACTCTTACATCTTTTACACCTCTGAAGAGAAAAAGTAATTAAAACCATTATATTGAAGAATTTTAACTTCCTAAAATGTCATCAAAAGGTAAATCAGTGCTTAGCAAAAAAGTGAGGAAAAGAATGTTATTTATTAATAATCGTTGAAATAACAATGAATAATCATGTTAGTAAGTTTTAGTGTTAAATGCATTTTGTTGTATTTGAAATGTTTTACGATTGGTAATCCATGTTTGGTTTTATGTGCTAACACCCTATTAATTATAACATTTGAATATCTTATTCTTCAAGCATGCCAGATAAAGTTCACTTAACTCCTCTTTTTATAATCTGCCCCCAAAATTATCAAACGGACTAACATCTGCTTTGTATTATGGTGGCTCACTCTTTTTCTGGGCAGCTGTCCCCAATACACACAGACTCGGGAACTCACGCTCATACATGCCATTGGTATGTTTTACCTATTATACAATACACATATATGTATATACACATATTACTGTGTATATGTATATACACATGAAGCTACATATGCTCATACCTGTATAATATGTTTGTGTATGTAAATGTAATACAGAGAGAGGCAGAGGCACCAAGAGATGGAGAAAATTGTTTTAGCAAGATCTTCTAAAATAGTAAGGCTTGACAGTTGCTGAGTACTCAGTGCTAAACAATATGCTAAGTACTTTAAATGCCTTATCTTGCTAAATGCTCATAACTCCTTGAAATCCTACCGTGTCTTTCTTTTTAAAGATTTTAGAACTACTGTATGGTAGAATCAAAATACACAATTGGTCAGTGTGATTCTAGCTATTCTTAACCACTGTACCACATGGTTGATAATGACCCACACAAACACTGTCTTTTCCTTTTCCACTTAGACACAAATTCATGTCTGCATATCACAGCACTCCCCTATACTTATCTGTTCCTACGTCTATGAAGAGTAGTTGTTCTCAACTGGGAAGAGTTTTGCCCTGGTGGGATATATGGCAATGTCTGAAGACATTTTTAGTTATCATTACTGAGCGGGTATTAACAGCAAAGGCCAAGGATGATGGAAACATCCTACAATAGGGACATTTCCTCAAACCTACACACATACAACAAAGAATTATCGGGTTCAATATGTTAGTAGTGACAATATTGAGAAACCTTGATCTGGAGAGGCATATAGTTGAAGAGAAATAGAAATATTTATGTGTGTGTACTTAACATAATGATTTCTCATTAGGGATCCCTTTTAGATTGTTAGAAGACAATGGCTCTCAGAATGTTTTAGAATTCTAGTAAGTTATTTTGACTCACAGAACAGTAGTTTTATTTCTAATTCAAAGGACAGTATTACCACATTGTCCTTGGTACCCACCTGTGTTATATGTCCAAAATGTTTTGACTTGGTGTTATAGACCATATATATATATATACATTTTTTTTAAAATCCCACAAACTTGGACAAAAAACCTGTTGAGAAGTCATCTTTGTCTTGGCCCAGTTGGCATGATTTGATCTATATTGTGTTGGGACGAGATAGAATATCCAGCATTGAAGGAACAAGTCTTCTCTACATAATCATTTACTGCTTTGAAATTGCTCAAGACCGTCTCCTCTCTTTTTTTTTTTAAATTTTTTTATTGTTATGTTAATCACCATATATTACATAATTTGTTTTGGTGTAGTGTTCCATGATTCATTGTTTGTTCATAACACCCAGTGCTCCATGCAGAATGTGCCCTCCTCAATACCCATCACCAGGCTAACCCCATCCCCCCACCCTCCTTCCCTCCAGAAACCTCAGTTTGTTTTTGAGAGTCCATCATCTCTCCTGGTTCGTCTCCCCCTCTGACTTACTCCCCTTCATTCTTCCTCTCCTGCTATCTTCTTCTTTTTCTTTTTTTTTTAATATGTTGCGTTATTTGTTTCAGAAGTACAGATCTGTGATTCAACAGTCTTACACAATTCACAGCGCTCACCGTAGCACATATCTTCCCCAATGTCTATCACCCAGCCACCCCATCCCTCCCACCCCCGACCACTCCAGCAACCCTCAGTTTGTTCCTGAGATTAAGAATTCCTCATATCAGTGAGGTCATATGATACATGTCTTTCTCTGATTGACTTATTTCACTCAGCATAACACCCTCCAGTTCCATCCACGTCGTTGCAAATGGCAAGATCTCATTCCTTTTGATGGCTGCATAATATTCCATTGTGTATATATACCACATCTTCTTTATCCATTCATCTGTCGATGGACATCTTGGCTCTTTCCACAGTTTGGCTATTGTGGACATTGCTGCTATAAACATTGGGGTGCACGTACCCCTTCGGGTCCCTACATTTGTATCTTTGGGGTAAATACCCAGTAGTGCAATTGCTGGATCGAATGGTAGCTCTAATTTCAACTGTTTGAGGAACCTCCATGCTGTTTTCCAGAGGGGTTGCACCAGCTTGCATTCCCACCAACAGTGTAGGAGGGTTCCCCTTTCTCCACATCCCCGCCAACATCTGTCGTTTCCTGACTTGTTAATTTTAGCCATTCTGACGGGTGTGAGGTGGTATCTCATTGAGGTTTTGATTTGGATTTCCCTGATGCCGAGCGATGTTGAGCACTTTTTCATGTGCCTGTTGGCCATTTGGATGTCTTCTTTGGAAAAATGTCTGTTCATGTCTTCTGCCCATTTCTTGATTGGGTTATTTGTTCTTTGGGTGTTGAGTTTGATAAGTTCTTTATAGATTTTGGATACTAGCCCTTTATCTGATATGTCATTTGCAAATATTTTCTCCCATTCTGTCGGTTGTCTTTTGGTTTTGTGGACTGTTTCTTTTGCTGTGCAAAAGCTTTTTATCTTGATGAAATCCCAATAGTTCATTTTTGCCCTGGCTTCCTGTGCCTTTGGTGATGTTTCTAGGAAGAAGTTGCTGCGGCTGAGGTCGAAGAGGTTGCTACCTGTGTTCTCCTTTAGGATTTGGATGGACTCCTGTCTCACGTTTAGGTCTTTCAACCATTTGGAGTCTATTTTTGTGTGTGGTGTAAGGAAATGGTCCAGTTTCATTCTTCTGCATGTGGCTGTCCAATTTTCCCAACACCATTTGTTGAAGAGACTATCTTTTTTCCACTGGACATTCTTTCCTGCTTTGTCAAAGATGAGTTGACCATAGAGTTGAGGGTCCATTTCTGGGCTCTCGATTCTGTTCCATTGATCTTTGTGTCTGTTTTTGTGCCAGTACCATACTGTCTTGATGATGACAGCTTTGTAATAGAGCTGGAAGTCCGGAATTGTGATGCCGCCAGCCTTGCTTTTCTTTTTCAATATTCCTCTGGCTATTCGGGGTCTCTTCTGGTTCCATACAAATTTGAGGATTATTCGTCTCCTCTCTCTTAACTGGCTACAGCAGACCACATTTCACATATTCAAAAGACCAATGGGTCATGTCAAACTACAGTGCCCTTTGGCCTAACAGACTTTCTAGTAATGTGAATCTTCTGAAATGGGATTCAATTCTCAACTTTGCAATTTGGGTCGTCAACAACCATGAACAAGTCTGGGAGGAAGAGTTATTAGAAATGGAAAAAAAAAAAAACCTATGAGTTTTGGAAAAGATTTGTATAGGTCAATGCATATGAAATTGAGAAATTGTGACATTTTTAACCTATAAAAATGGCAATTTCATGTAGTTTGACCAATAGTGGTTTTGGTCCTTGAACATAAAACAGTAATGAAGAGCAGCAGCTCTGCGGGTAACCTGTATTGATTGTTTAGATTCCGGCCTTACATCTTATTGCTTGTGAATTGAGAGCATTGTTTGACCTGTTTAGATATCAGTTGCCTAAAGCCTTCAGTTTGCATATTTACTAAATATGTATATTTTGTTTGTCTTCACAAAAGCAAGGAACTTACCTATTTTCTTATAGCTTCATGCCCATTTCTTAGTGCTAGACAGAGCAGCTGTGGTCTATGCATTATACATTTGTTGAATGCATGAAGAATATGATATTTACTTCATAGAATTGTTGTGAAACTTAAATGAGATCATGTATATTAAAGTTCTCAGTTTATATACTAAGTGTTAAATGTTAGATGTGGTTATTATTAATTCAAAAAAGAGCAAGAGATTCCAGATAAGTTTTAGAGGTTTTTTTTTTTTTCTGTTTTCATGTATTTTTACCTTCACTTTGAAAGTACATTTTTGGTTCAGTGCCATTACTCTAAAGTTCTGTCTGATCCTGGTGAACTTGCATGTCAGAGTCTCTTACCACACTTTGAGAAATATGGCCCTAAATTTTTTTGTGCATATATCACTCTGTAATTGTTTACTGAATGAATAAATGAATGAATAAATAAATTCACTTCCCCTTTTCTCTACTTTCGTCTTTCTCCTCTAGACTGTGAGAGAATACATTTTCTTCAAAAATACCTATAACTAGGCAGATTTCTTTTGCAAACAGACGCAGTTCCAGGAAGCCATCTAGTGTCTTACTCAGTTTTTAGTCACCTTCTTTCCTACCCAGAGTTCCCTGGTTCCTTGGCCACATGATTTAATCTTCTTGATGTCTATTTATCTTGGGCAGGATCACATCTTTGTGTGCATGCCATGAGGATGATGATGGCGCTGCACTATTCACTAATTCACAACTTGTTTAAAAGCTGACATTCTTTGGTAAACTAGGAAGTAGTAAAACAGAGCAGTCAGTATTAATGAATCAATTCTCAAAATTATATACTTAGCTATACTATAGCCTTAACTTGTTTCACTGAGATTGTTTTCATACAAAATTTCGTACCCTACAGCACTTCTGGACCAGAGTCTCAGCATCTTTAAGATGGCTAATATTCAGAGATGTCTAGTTTCACAATCACTGAGAGAATTTCTAAAAGTTACACTTTACTGGGCTCTAACCAATGGAAATAATGACTCAGTAGGTGAAGGAAGGGGTTCAGGTATCTATATATATATGTGGCATATATATACAGGCCATCCTTGTTAGAATCTTTGTCCTAGAACACAGTTTCTGAAATTTCAGCTGAATTATGAATCACCTGTGGGACTTATTAACCATGAGGGTATCCAAACTTTATCTCAATAAGCCTGATGCAGTAGTTTCAAGGTGCAACAATTAAATCTGCATTTTTAGTAAATGGCCCGGTCAACCTGTGTCTCATATTCTCTTACCAACCACATTTTGAGAAATGTGACTCTAGGGCACCTGGCTGGCTCAGTCGTTAAGCGTCTGCCTTCGGCTCAGGTCATGATCCCAGGGTCCTGGGATCAAGTCCCACGTCGGGCTCCCTGCCCGGCAGGAAGCCTGCTTCTCCCTCTCGCACTCCCCCTGCTTGTGTTCCTGCTCTCGCTGTCTCTGTCTCTTTCAAATAAATAAATAAAATCTTTAAAAAAAAATGTGACTCTAAATTTTTTGCACATGTAGCACTTTGCAAATTATTTAGTGAATGAATGAATGAATGAATGAATGCAACCCCCCTCATAGAATTATTGTGAGGCTTGGGGCGCCTGGGTGGCTCAGTTGGTTAAGCGACTGCCTTCGGCTCAGGTCATGATCCTGGAGTCCCAGGATCGAGTCCCGCATCGGGCTCCCTGCTCAGCAGGGAGTCTGCTTCTCCCTCTGACCCTCTTCCCTCTCGTGCTCTCTATCTCTCATTCTCTCTCTCTCTCAAATAAATAAAATCTTTAAAAAAAAAAAAAAGAATTATTGTGAGGCTTAAATGAGATAATATATAATGTACTAAGTATACTATAAATGTTCAGTGTTAGCCCTAATTATGATTAATTTGAAAAAAGCCATAAATCCAGATGTTTTGAAAATTTTTTTTTCCTTTTCCACATTTATCATTATTGTCCTCATCAGTTACTCTACCTTTAGTGTATAGTTAGTGAGAGAGTCAAAGTTAAACAAATAATTACATAAATTATTATTTGGCTCATTAAAGTAAAGCAATAAATAAAGCATTTAGGTTCTATGGTAATAAATGGGGCAGGTTAATTTAGTTTGAGAATTTGAAGGAGTTTTCTGGTAAAAGAAGAGTTTTTGTTTTTTTTTTTTAACTAGAACTTGAAGCATAAGTAGGGACAAGCCAGATAAAAAGTAAAGGAAAAAGAGTCTAAAGTAACAGAAACAGCACGCCCAAAATCCATTTGTTAGTAGAATTGCTTAGAGGTGGACAGGAGGGGATAAAGGCCCTGAGGAGACTGTTGCATTAATCCATGGAAGGGATGATGGTGACTTGAGGTAGGGGGTGGCAGTAGTAGGGGGAAAATGTGGAGAGATTCATAATCTATATTGGAAGTGGAAGCACGGTTTTTAGTAAAGAACTGACTGAGAGCAGTGGATGAGGAAATGGAGATGTTGGGGTGATTTCTAGGTTTCTGGCATAAACTGATGAGTAGTCGTTCTCCAACTTAACATATTATCACCTGGGAGCTTTTAAAAAGAACCCCTACCTGGGCCCCACTTCTAGAGATTTTAACTTAGTTTGTTTGGATGGGGCTCAGACCTCAGTTTCTTTAAAACTCCCAGATGACTCTAATATCTGATATTCAAAGTTGAGAATTACTGGGCTGGGTCACTGTAGTACTCACTGAGATATGGAAAAGCATCAGGTTTTGGGGAAATACAATAAATCCCATTTGGGTCATACTGAGTTTGAGGAATCTGTGAAATACTTGTGATAGCAAGTGACATCAAGCAGGGAGTTGGATACATGGTCTGAGCCCAGAAGATTGGTCTTGGATGGTGACTTTACATGTGAATTGCATATGACTTTAGAATGGTATTTGAAGCCATGGGAATTTTTTAGCTTTGGCTAGAGAGACGGTCATCTTCATTATAATAAACCACTAGCTTTTGTTCCCCTGTGAATAATGCAGAAGCCCAACCACCCCCTAAACTTCATCTAATCATTTCTTGTAGTTCCCAGGGCTGGCACATGCAAATTCATAAACTGTTGTCACATTTTTTTTCTACCATTATTGAGTTCTGTCCCCTCGTAAGACACTTCTTAAAGATGGTACTCCTCCAGAGGCACCACTGGTGAAGCCCAGGGTGTCAAGGATCTGGTTGTCTCTTGCTGCGTTCTTTCTAGCTTGAAAGCAGATAGAGCTCTCCTTCATTAACTGGAGTTACACCCTTAATTAACTTTACCACACCAGAGTCACTTGGAGGTCCTAGAGGCCCTTTTCCCCACTTGGTGTCATAACTTGAACAAGCAGGTCCACAATGTCACTAGGTCCCACAATAACTCCTTCAGCCTTTGTTTCTACCTCTTTCCTCACTAAGATTCAGACAGGCACCCAAAATATCTGACTTGGGAGAGAAGAACCATAAATGAAGGAAAGATCTTGTGGTTATCTTTATTCTAATCCCCCCAATCCTCTATCAGGGATTAACACTCTTTATCTTACTCTGAACCAAAACTATCATGAAGCCCCTAGTCATCAAAAGTACTCAAGGCCTGACTGAATCTCAGTAGCCCTGGGTGTGGTTTTAGGTAGTGTTATAGTCAATCCTCTTACTTGAATACGTGGGAAGAGGAGACTTAAAGTTTGATTAAATGAAATCAGAGTTGACTTTGCTCTAGATGTCTAGAAGTTTACACCAAATATGGAAAGCACGTTGCTTGACATACCAGAGAAATATTGCCAAGCAGCAATGAAAATTGCGTATCAGTAAAAAAACAAGGGTATATCCTTTGGCAAATGTTTTCAAAAGCTAAGAATTATATTTGCTATGGTAAGTTCAAGGCTCCAGATGCTAATAAAATAAAATAGAAATAGTTAACACAGATTGTTGCCCTTAAGAGCTGTCTAAATAGTAAAAACAAAAAAGTAAAAAACAGCCCAGGGAACCGGTCACTTAATCTGTATCAAGAAAGATACAGTATGAAGTATGAAGCAAAAATCTCCCTCATAGATTTCAATATGGTACCTGATCTGGTAGTTTGATCATCTGAAATGGAAGGAAAGTCCATTCACTTTTATTGTGGACTACAGTTTGAGAAAAGGCCAAGTACATAGCAACGTGACATTTCTAAAGCCAGCCTAAATCATCTCAAGTGGCATCAAAGAGCTACTGTAAGCAAAGCATTCTAGAAGCTCTCTAGAAAAACCAGCATCACCTATGAAGAAATGAAGAAGCATAAATTAAAAAGCTCTCATTTTAAGTCCTATATACCTGTATTATAGACTTTCTAAAGTGTATTTAGTGAATAGAAGTAATTTATATTTATTTTCCACTTTTTTGCAAGAAAGAAACTTCAGGTGCTTCTTTTGGCCACAAGAAATTTTGCATCTCATTCTCTAGCAGATTGAAGAGCTCCTTTCTCTCTGTTTCAAATAGAAATGAAAGAGGATCATTGAAGAAATTTTGCTTAGGTTTCTCTTTTTGCAGAGGCACTGCTAGGGCTCTTAGCTGAGAAATGGCTATACAAAATTCAACCAGAAGAGCTGCCGGTCTATAAATTCAACACCAAAGAGGGAAAATATGGCAACTAAGGCAACTAAGCATTGAAGTTTCTCCAGGAGCACCTGATAGGACAATGTTAGCTGCTTCTGACTGTACAACTGTTTGCTCTGAGTTGCAGATATTTAACTAAGAGAAAAGTAAATGTGAGGACATCAGGAGAAGGTCCTACATCATTCATTGCCAGAAAGGCACTAATCATCTTTCTACAAATGAAGGAGACAGTAGGATCCCCTTATTCAATCACATGGTTTTAGAAAGTGTTTTATTTGAAGTTTCATTTTATTAATAATGCGGAGACATCTGCAAATGTAAGACATTTAATGAGAACTTCTCTGCTCTAGGGAACCTGAAACAAAATTACATTGTATTCTTCGTTCACTGGTCATTAACAAAAAGAATCTGGGACAATGATTACTTAGAGTATTTTGTGGAAGAGTCCTCAATTTTATCAGATGTGAGGCTGTCTTCTAATAATGTCTATCAACATCTTCTTTAGTAACCTGAAAATAAATTTATAAATAATATAACCTACTTGCACACAGAATGCCTAAAGCATTAATGTATTGCTTTAATAAAGCAGACATAAATAAAAAGTTATTTCTAATAAAATTCATGTGTATTTTAAAGCAAATATGGGGACAAAACTATACCAGAAAACAAAAGGTGATAGTCGGAGTTTCCGCATATAGAAACACTGTGCGTATGACTGAAGACTAACCCAAGTACATTATACTTATGACCAAAACGTCATAAGAAGCATTGGCATTGATGATGTGCTTTTCTTGAAATTGATTTCTTTTATTCTTGATAAAATACTGATGGAAACAAAGTACAGTATTCCGTCATTTTACATGATATTTATACTTCTAGAAAATTCAGTATATATTAAAACAGTTCAAAAATGCCTTGTATTCATATGTAAAATGGATTAGATTCTTGGCTCAGAAAATTATAAACAAGTTTTAAATTCACATGAATGTCTAGTAGGAAAATATAAATCCATATAGAACACAGAATGGATATTCATCATGTGTGACTGTCCCATGCATTCCAGGAAGTCTAGCATCCCTGGTTCCTGCCCACTAAATGCCAGTAGGTTTCCCAACCTTGAAGATATAAAAAAAATAATACTCTGGGGAGCAACAAACCTTGTCGCCCCCTCTCCCTGTGGAGAACCACTGTTTAGACAGTTCGATAGAAGGACTTGGCACTTTCCACATGTGATTCTTTTGCACTGGAAAAAGCAAAAGGCCCTCCTTGCAAGGTTAAATCACAAGACGCATCTCATTCTAACAGTTGCAAAAATCTGATGTTCCGTCATGGTATGTTGACTTGAGCACTGAAAGATCTTACAATTTAACTAATCTAAGCCCCTCATTAAAGGCCGAGGAAATTGAGAGCCATGAAGTGTTGACAGCTACTGAACACCTTCAAGGTAGCTTTATATTTGTTTCTCACAAACACTATGTGATGAAGTATTACTAGTTCTCTATTTCACATCATCTTTCATTGTACAAATGAGAAAACAGGTTTTGTTTGGAGTTACTCTAACTCCATATTCCGTGCTTTCTCTGCTATGTCTTCCTTGAACAAAATCCCAAAACTGAGTAGTGAGCCAAAACTTAACTATTTCTGCAGGCTTCATAGCCTCAGATGTCAAGAGTTATTCTGCTGCATGTACATTTCCCCTTTACAGTGTCCTCTTCACTCACTTCTCCTGTTCCTCTGCATCAGGGGTTGGCAAACTACATCACTCGGGCCAAATCTTGTCTGCCTGTTTTTCTAAATAAGCTTCCACTGAAATATATTACTGATGGATGCTTTTATGCTACAAGGGCAGGGTTGAGTAGTTGTGATAGAGGCTGTATGGCCCATGAAGCCTAAAATATTTACTATTTGGTCCTTTACAGAAAAAGTTTGCTGACTTCTAATCTACATTAAAAAATTTTTTTTCTTGTGTTGCCATCAATATATACCATTCCCTCGTTTTTTTTGCCTCCTTTAGTTCATTAATGAATGTTAACTACTTAGTGTATTATTCTTTTTAGAATTACATCTGTATTTCTTTAAAAGTGCTTTCTATAAGTAGTTAATTAATCCAAGAAATGACTCTAAAAATGGAAAGTTATCATAAAAAGGAGTGAGGGGAAAGAATGGGTTCAGGACAAATGGACCTGTTTACCAAATAGCTTCCAAGCCTCTCATTCTCAAAATGAAAAAGAGTTCTCTAAAGATTTTTTTTTTCAGGCTCATTTCCAATTTATTTTCAAGTAATCAGACTTGTGCAACAATGTCAGTTGGTAACAGAAACTATTTATTTTCTGATAATACTGGTATCTGTCCAAATTAAAAACCGAGACACTGACAAATAAGAGAAAGTCCAAAAGTTGCATTTGCTTATTCACACGGCATTTTCTTTATGTAGTTCTCAAGAAAATATTTTTCCCTATATTGAGTATATATAGTAGAATATATATTTGAAAAATGTCTTCCAGAAAAGAAAAAATTTACTTAGTAGGCAGATGTGCCAAGTTACCAATTTATTGCTTCTCAGTCCCAGATTCACCTTGTTGTTCCTGCTCTGTGATAACAAAGTTGAGCCTCATGAAACACTGTTGGCACAGGGTGTTGGAGGGACACTGGAGGAGTGAGGTTTCTTCTCCCTGCTTATGCGAGGTGTGCTCATTCAGCTGAGCTCTTGCGGACTGAATGGCTTTTTTCAGCAGTGTCCTGGCATAAAGCAGCAAGTGGCTTATCCCCAGCGTACCTCAGCACAAACTCTATGTTGAATGGTTTCCAGCAGTAAGTTCAATGGCACTCCTGAGGGCACCTAACAAGGTCTATGGATTAACCAGCTCATTTCCAGTAAATCACAGCCCCTCCTTCTCACACCCCTGTTGCTTCCAGGTGGTTTTCTCTGAGTTCAGGTGGTGCCCAAGCTGGCTTTCCAGCAAGTCAATAACAACCTAAACAGATAGCTTCCCAGTGAATTTTATCAGTATCCTACTAGGGAATTCTCAGTTAACCTAACTGACAACTGGGGACTCTCTCTGGCCTGGAACAACCCAGTGAATTTTTCCAACATCCAATGAGCTTAGACTATATCCTTTCCAATGAGAGCTGAGTCCTAGCAGTGGGGAGGATCTTCTTCTTCCAAGTTTGTTCCTTCTTTGAATACTCTCCCTCAGTAATTTTGTGTATCACTTAGAGCCCCTACCTCCCAACTTTAGTCAGTTCCCTATTACTCCAATCCTCCGTCGCTATCTCTTTATACTAAATTGTCCTGTTTAAATTACTGCATGGTTTCTGTCTTCTGATTGGAACTTAGCTAATACAACAGAGAAGTAAGAACAAACATTTTACTTGATAGGCAAATCAACTTTTTACAAGCATAAAGAGCCCAGGGCTTGAAGAGACTTTTGGGTAAGCCTTAAAATGAAGTTACTGAATCATTTGCTACTTCTGAACATGATCCCTTTTGTGTATGAGACTACCTCTGGGAATTATTGTTAACAATAACAGTGGGGCAGAGGAAACACTCAGTTCTCTCAGCCTCCTAGAGAAAACAAGGACATAAGAGAAGCTTCCTAGTTTTTGTCTTTAGTATTGAAAATCTTGTTTGAGTTCTATTTACATCTTAGCTATTATTAACCAGACTTATTTAGATCTTTCCATTAGAATTTTCTGACTTTCTCACTCCTTTCCTGGTCCATCTATGTAGGAAAGTGGAAACAGTCTTATAGTCAGGGAAGATGAATGTTTCCCAAAACTCTACATCCATGCCAACCCCCACCCAGAAGCAGTTAGTCCTGAGGAACATTGGTGCATATACTAAGGTTTTCTTGGTTCTTTCTGTCTTTTTCTGTTTTGAGCTGTCTCCTTTCCAGTTCTTCACTTTATCCCCTATAGACTCCCTAATTAGATACCTCTTCAGAAATCTAATATTCAAAGGACAACTTTCATACTTTGTTCTGTTTATTTGTCAGTGCCTGATGCTACTTACATCTGGCATCTGTTCTAGGTTAGCAGCTAATTTATCTGCATTTAAACATTTAGGTTAAAATTTCTTTGAATACGGTAAGTAGACAATGTGTCAAAATGTAGATTCCTTGATCCTGTTCTAGACTTACTGCATCAATCCTGAGAGAGCCGGGACCCATAACCCTGCATTTCTAATAATTTTTCTCCCATACTAAACTACTGGCTAGTTGATAACAGTTTACAGTGTTTTCCCTAAATAGATAATTTGCATTTTAATATGGTAACTTCTAGCCCTGGATACCATTTTCCATTGGTTCTAGAACAGTCTCGAATGGGGTGTTAACCTGGACATTTAAATCTTTTTTATTAGGGAGCTTGGAAGCATTGCATGAAGGTTTACTGTAGACTTCTTTAGGCCTGGAAGCTAAAGTGCTTAGGCTCAAAGGTCTGTGAAGTTGAGCTTCACAATGGGCTTTGAAAAGCAATATTTGGGTTGTTCATTTCCATTCCAGGCAATTTATTTAGGCATTCCAGGCACTTTATATGGACCACTGTAATAATGAGGTTGCTGATATTGAGGACATCTAGAAGCTGTAAGGCTAAGGTGTTGATGGGTTCTCTATAAAAACTGATGACATCCAGGATAGAGATAGGACATGGAGATGAGTAGAAGATTGGGAGACAGGGGTAAATGTATTCAGTCATTCCTGGGTGGAAGTCAGTCAATAGGAGATGGATAGATATTAGTGTTTTCCTAAGTCTCACCACCCCCCAGAAATGTCACAACAATTAAATAATCCTTTATCAAAAAGAAATTATTTGAAAACTTTCTCTGACTTCTATAAAAGTATTGTATTGTGGAATTCAGTGGTTCCCAAACATAGCAGCACATCAGAATCATACAAAGTGCTGATTAAAAAATATGGATTATTGGATCCCACTCCAAACTTACTGAATAAGAATCTTTGAGGGTGAAGCCCTAGAATATCTATCTATCTATCTATCTATCTATCTATCTATCTATCTATCTATTTATCATCTATCTATCTATCTTTTATCTATGTCCACTTTTTAACTTTTTATTTTGAAATTATTATAGGTTTACAAGTTACGAAAAAATGTTAGGGGAGATCCCATGTAGTCTTCAGCCAGTTTTTCCCAATGGTAATGTCTTGCATAACCATAATACAATATCTAAACTTAGAATATTTATTTTTGTAAGCTCTCTAGATAATGATTATTCAGTTAGCAGGAAATTGAATAAATGAATGAGTAATTATTCAAGGAAATTAGTTGACTTGGCTATTTGTAATCCTGGAATATTTAGCAACCTATTTATTTACTCAGATTAGGCAGTTCATTCATTGCTCTGATTAGAGGAATAATTCAGCATGGTTCATTGAAATCCTTTAATTAGTAATCTCTTTTTTCTCTTGGGGGGGCTTTGTATCCCCTCATTCAATGAATCAGCCCATATTGAATAAAGTCTTTTACTCAGGTTTCTTTGTCACCTCCTACCAGTACTTTGCAGACCGATAGACATAAGAGATATTGGAAAAGTGGATCTGTTTTGATCAGTACTATACAGATAACTGTTGAAATCTCTTCTTCTTCCTTTGACTTTAATTCTCTCTTCGGAAAATTTGTCTCATTTCACCTTACTTTTTATTCCCCCATGTTACAATTACTAATTAATAGTGGCATTAAATTAAAATGATCCCTTCCACCTGACAAAATACTCAACTATTAACTTAGTTCTTCTCAACTTAGTGTAATTTTAAGCATTAGGAGACATGGATACTGACCTTAGTTCTGCCACTTGCTGATTCTTTGTCCTTGACCCACAAATTCAACCCATCTGATTTAACATTTTTCTTATGAGAATAAAATAGATGCCATCTTCCCTGTTACTACACAGACTTAACTTTGTGTCATCCATAAATCATTGTGTAAATGATGAAATAAACTATATCTAATAAGCATTAGAAGATGAGATTGAGAATAATAATAATGGTTAGGAATTTTCAGCAGGAATCTCTTTGCTCTTAGGGGTGGAAGTTCTGTTGTTGCTGTTTTTTTTTCCTTTCCCATATATCTTTTTTTTTTTAACTTGAAATTCTTCTGAACTTTATGTTATGCAATTTTGGTTTAGAGTTTGGAATATTATTTAAATTATTTTTGTACTGGTTCTCTTTGCTGTGTTATATAAAGCACCATTTATTTGGGCATTCCTTCTATTTGGTGGTGATAAGCATGGTGGTTCAGGAGTGGTTAAATTTCACAAAATGCCTAGATGTTACTCTACCGAAAATGTGCCTTGAAAGCTGTTGAGCTGTGGTAAAAATCCCTTCAGTTAGCATGTGAGAAAACTTTGAGCTAATTCCCCTCTCAACAGCATTCTGATCATCCTCAGTGGGCACCACAGAGGTAAGAGGAAGGTTTCCTGAAGCAGCTGAGCAGTGGTTTGCTACTTGTGACCAGACCTCTGATACTCAATTGAGTTTCTCTGTGCAGAACATATCAGAAATTTATCATTGCCACCTCCACCAAAATTGGTATCAGTAGTGTGAAAATCCCTGAACATCTCACTGATCCTTACTTTAAGAAGAAGAAGCTTTGAAAGCCCAGACACCAGAAAGATGAGATGTTTGACCCAGAGAAAGAGAAATACCAGCATACAGAGCAGCACAAGGTTGAGCAGAAAGCTGTGGACTCACAAATTCTGCAAAAAGTAAAAGCTGTTCCTCAGCTCCAGGGCTACCTCTGCTCTGTGGTTTCTCTCACA
The DNA here is from genome assembly GCF_009762305.2 of Zalophus californianus. Classification (NCBI taxonomy): domain Eukaryota; kingdom Metazoa; phylum Chordata; class Mammalia; order Carnivora; family Otariidae; genus Zalophus; species Zalophus californianus. The sequence goes on along the minus strand of NC_045606.1, from coordinate 51,928,786 downwards.
AGTGGAGTTTGCTCTCACAAATTGATGTTCTAAATTTCTTACAAAAACCTAATTAAATAACTGATACATTAAAAATAGGGTGTGTGTGTGTGCCTGGGTGCCTCAGTCAGTTCAGTGTCTACCTTCAGTTCCGGTCATAATCTCAGGGTCCTGGGATTGAGACCCAGGTCGGTCTCCCCGCTCAGTGCGGGGACTGCTTCTCTCTCTCCCTCTGCTCCACCCTCCCAGTGGTGCACTCTTTCTCTTTCTTTCGAATAAATAAATAAATAAAACCTTTAAAAAAGTACAAAACACCACCACCAGAGTATAGATGGTAGTATTCAGCAAATTCATTCTTCTTTCTCTACTGCAGTAAGAAAGCAGCTCCAGGAAAGGTGGTTAGGTGGAATGCCCTTGTAGCTTAAGAACTTGATAGTTCGTTTAGAGGAACATGTGAGAAATCTTTTAATCAACAGTACACGTCATCGTTACCACTTATGGAAAAGATGGTATGCCCTATTTTCTTAAATGTATTCCCTGTTTTCCCTCTTGCACCATGGGTCCCAGGCACACTGATTCCATAAATGTCTTCCTGGTAGATGTTCTCATCATTCCATAGAAACAGCCACGACAGTGGGAGAAGAATGTAAGTGGTGTGAAATGTAGACAAGCAGCTGTATACCCTGTTAGGTGTAACTTCCGAGTCTCTCAATCCTGCATTTCACACAAAAATTCAGAAAATGCTTAAGTAGAAGTTCAGGGTAATAACCTAGTTCCCAAGTTGAAATAAACAGTAGAATAAAAGCAAAAGGATTTGTATAATATAAAGATCAGTTGTGGTTTTATTTTAATCCAAAATGAACATGAAGGAACTTTTATGAATATCCAACTTTGGATTTCTTTATTCAATAAATATTAGATCAATTATTTCCAATATATTCTTCCATTTATGTATCCACCTGTCCTCAGAAATATTTCATATTTATTTTTTAGTCTTTTACTTTAGGTGTTTTGTTAGTTATCCATGAATGTTTAATAAATTACCCTAAAATGTAGTAGCTTAAAACTATAAACATTTACTATTTTGACTCCTGAGGATCTAGGATCTGGGTGCAGCTTAGCTGGGTGTTTCTGGTTTGGAGACTCTCACAAGGCTGTAATCAAATGTCTTCTGGGGCTGCAATCATCTCAAGGGTTGCTTGGAATAGTATTGGTGACTTTCAAAATCACTCATGGTTCTTGTGGCTATTGGCAGGCCTCAAGGACCTCTCCCTCCAGCCTCTCTTCTTCTGTCACCTTCCTTTTCTCTTTTTTCTTGGTGATAATTTAGATGTACCCTTTACTGAGACAAGTGGATTTCTGGTCTTCTACTATAGTAAAAGGTAAAAGAGAGATGGTATGGTTTAATGGAGCATTTCCCAAAATGTGTTTTGTTAATATAAACAAATATTTACTAAATAAACACACAGTACTATAGGAAATGATGCTGAGTTAAAGTTTTTGTTAGTGTCTTTAATTGCAAGACTTCACAGAACCTTTAATGTATATACTGTTTATATCTGGAGATGCATTCAATATGGGAGATTACTCAAATGCATTTTATTAAGAAATTGTTTTTGCAAAAATATCTCTTAGAATCCATGGGTCATTCTTTGAAAAATGCTGGTTTAGTGTATTTTATCCTGGACAGAGGCCTAAGTCATATCTTTTTGTATGCTCAACACCTAACTAAGCTTTACTCTCCCTCCAGCCTGTAAATGAAAATGATAAAACCTGACCTTCACCATCCTCTGAGGGGATATTATAAGATTCAATAAAATAAACACAGCAAAACATAAAAAACAAACAGATACTATCCTTGTTCTCTATTGGATCTTCAGTAGTAACATGCCACAGAGCAACATTTCCTAGTGCTACCTTTTTAAATCATTTAAAAGCATAAAAATCAAACCAATTCTAGGAACTACTAAAATGACTACAGTGTATTTCAAATGAATTTGAGAGAAGTAGGAGACAAAGAAACACAATTGCATGTAACTCTCTCTGAGCAGAAAGGACCAAAAGAAGACCACCTCTGAGTGTCCCCTCCTTTTCTCTCTCTCTCTCTCTCTCTCTCTCTTTTTTTTTTTTAACCAGTTATTTCTGCTTCTCTGTTTGCTTTCAACTTTAGTTTCTTTCAGAGATTGCCTCAGGGCTGAGGACAAGGGTCACAATGAGTAACTTTATTCTCCTAAAGAAGAGTACACCTCTCCTGTGCGCATTCAAATCCTGCTGAGGCACTTTCTCTAAAGAGTCTTCTTTTTTTATTATAAGCCTGTCTATTCACTAATGAACTGACTGAAGTATCAGTTGACTTGAATGGGAGTCAACCAATACTAAATGGCTCGTAACAAGAACTGAAAGCTGAATTTCAAGAATAAGTTGAGAGGTGAAAGCATAATTCTTATTGGCACTGTATTTGGAGGTGGTGGCATGTGTTTCTCTCCTCACCCCCCACAGGAGATTTTGGAGAAATTCAATGAACTTGCTTCAATCCTACCTCGACGGTATTTGTCCTCTGTCAGAAATGAGTCCAAGTGTAGCTCTGCTTGTGACTGGGGACTTCATCTCTTCATCTTTAAAAATGAAGCTTTGCCTGCCCTGCAAGTTTGTTGTAAGAACTAAATGAAATGCCATAGATTCATCCAAAGGTACTTAGCAGGCATTCACTAAATGGTAGCCCGAAGTTTTCCTTTAGATTAGACAGCAGTATCAGAAAATATGCTTCAGGCCTAACCATCGAGGCAACTCTAGAATCAAATTGCTTTTTGACAATTGAAAGGTGGAATTCTGTTCCTTGCAGGTTTGCCCAGTAATTTATGTAGTAATTCTTTCTTGATTAGTGCATTTTTCTTTTTCTATAAACAATTAAGGCTATCATTTCATATGCTTATTAATCAAGTATGGGCTTCATTTTAATTTTAGTCTATTTTCTGTAGCGAAATAACCCTTCCACATGTATGCTTCTTTAAAAAAAAATGTATGTATTATATGTTAATTATTTTCTGTGGTTGTTGCCCAATTAAGGTATTACTAAACTGTGCTCTTATAATAGACAAATTCACATGCCTTAGGTGAGACAGAGGCTGTGATCTGGACCTCCATCATTTACAGAGAGGGAGGGTCTGAGGAGGCTGGAGTTTGATGTTTTTTGTCCCGCCCCAAGGGCCAAGCATGTCTAGTGATTGTACTTATATGGTGGGAAATATATGCCATACAGAGGTAAATGAGAAGATGGGACAAATTACATAGATACTGATTTTGAGACGTTGAATCAATGTGTCCTACATCCCAGCCATGCCGCTCCATGCCGCTGTTCCAGTTTTCCAGCTCTCCAAACCACTGAATCAATAGCATGCATTGCATCATTGAGAAAGTATGGCCCAATTGCAAACAGGAATGCACTGACTTTGGATTTAATAATGGAAATTTTTTCTATAGTTGCCTGGCTTACTTGAGAAAGTGATGATTTTCTCAGAACGCCAAGACAATCATCCAACCTGAAGAGGATCAGGCAATTTACATGATGGAGCGAAGGAATAGGAGTAAAAGGATGCAATGCGAGGACAGTGGGGAGAGGAAAGCCTGTCTGATTATTGAGAGATGGATCCTAGGAGAGACCCCCCCCGCAAAAAAGAACCCAAATCGGCCCCTATTGTTCTGAATTTCCCCTTAAGGACAAATCCCAAAGAAGGTTTAACAATATCCAAGTAGGTGTGGGGATTCCAAAGACCCCTGGGGCTGATGCTCTGCTTTCTTGGGTGTGACCTGGGAAAATGGCAAGTTTCACAAAGTTCCATGCATTTGAAATATCAGGAGCATTTATGTAGCAATAGCTGAAGGAGATATATTAAAGAGAGTGGGCCTGAGTGAAATCTCATTTTGGCCTTGTGGAGAAAGCAAATAAAAAATCTTGGGCCCCCGAGGCCATTCATAAGTGCTACATACCCTGGTGATCAATAGGAGGACTCCTATAACCATATGGATGGTAGGTGTGAGATCTTTGTGACTGGAGGCTAGGGTGAAGTCCAGGACATCAGCAGTGGTAACTGGACGCACTCTGAAGACCAAGCAGGACAACCTAAACTCAAAAGGATACTCAGTGGCCATGTAATTACATCACATCACAGAAGCAGCCACAACAGAGGTCAACTCAGAAACCAAGCAAGATGTGACATACCACATAGAGACTTGGATGTCCCTCCCCCATGTCCGTTTCATTCTGTACCCAGATACTATATTTAGAAGAAGAGAAAGCATCTAAACCATGAGAGAAGCTTAAATACAAGATAAATGTATATATTCTGACTTTTTTTGGTAAGGAGCCTTTTAGAGTAGATAGAATATTAGTTATAAAACTAAATTGTATTTTTGATATATCAATGTATACTTGCTAAATTCATACCTTTCCTACAAGCAAGAAAGCCATGACGTTGGGTCAGCTTTTTTAAGATAGAATTTGTCTTGAACAAAAATTCTGAAATATGGAAAATTAGCCAAAAGCTATTAGGACATTCTTTAACTGATGTCTTTCATTTCCTCCTCGGCATTTTAAAATTATCCACTGTGTGCCAGTGGTCTGAGTTTTAAAAGGGAGTTTAATAGCTTCTTACAAGCTACATTTGAGCCTGTAGGAATCAAAGTGAGAAAATGCTGATGTCAACAGTATAGTCTGAGGAAGCACCTTGGAAACTTCACTTGCTTAATCTCCTAGAGCTCATATCTGTTCAGTCTTTATTTTTTTTATTTTTTTATTTTTTATTTTTTTTAAAGATTTTATTTATTTATTTGAGAGAGAGAGAGAATGAGAGATAGAGAGCACAAGGAAGAGGGTCAGAGAGAGAAGCAGACTCCCTGCTGAGCAAGGAGCCCCACGTGGGACTGGATCCTGGTACTCCAGGATCATGACCTGAGCCGAAGGCAGTCGCTTAACCAACTGAGCCACCCAGGTGCCCTCTGTTCAATCTTTAAAGGGATTTTCATGTTGCTTATTCATGTAAGACGTTCTTTGATAATGTTCATGGCAATGGTGTCCTCTTCTCTAGCCATCCCACTGTAGTCTCTTGAGAGGTTGGAAAATAGAAGCCAAGAGTAATTGTAATATGTGGATGGCCACAGGACTTGACTCAATAGGCGGACCGAGAAACTGAGGTCTGGTTAGACATAGAGGGTCTGGAAAATAACAGGCCTAGGCAGGCAGGCGATGTAAACTCCAGAAAGCTATGCAAAGACAGGGAGAAGTAGCCAAGTATTAGGGAAGGCTAGGCCTTAATAGATCCAACTCTAGCTGGTTTGGATAGTGAGCAGTGACTTACATTTAATAGTAAGCAAAAGACTGTGGGAAGCAGTGAGCTTCTTGCTCAGCTGTAGAGATGGATTGAGTGTGGATGGATCTGAGAGAAAAAAATACCAAAAATGAGGCATAAAAAATGGCATACTCTGTAAACATGGTGAATGGCTTCTTCTTGTTTTATCCCAAATGGTGTATGTCTGGGTATGTCACCAAATAATGGAGTTCATTTGCCTCCTGCTTGAAGGCAGACCTCCTTATGGACCAATATGATCCACCCTCCAGATGAATTTCTGCAACCCTTTCATACTCTCATTGTTGACTGGTCCCTGCCCTGTATCTATTCCCAAGCCCTATGTTGGTCATCCCTTAAGCCCCATGTTGGTCACTGCCTACTCCAGCTGTATTCTACTGCCAGGATTTTATTTTCTTCTTACTGTCATTCTCCCCAGTAACTTCAGCTCAGCCTCAAAGCTGTTTGTTCTTGGTACTGATAGTCGTAGTAGTAACATGTCCTGTTACCTAATGCTTTCAAACTCACAATTGTTATGACATTCAAATAGGATTTTACATGAGAGGCTGGGAAAACAAAATCAGTGTATAAATTTGTTAATTGCTCTGTGATGTTAACAGATAAACATAATAGTTAAAAAATTCTGTAACAATAAGCTCATAAAAAACTGGGTATTCAAGTGGTAAACGTATCAGGGTCACCAAATAAATCAATGACTGAAGAGTGATAGTTTGAACTTTTAACTTTGCAGAGTTTTAAAGCACCCCTTTGTTTTTCTCAGAAGGACACTTTCTTGAAAAATTAATGTCTGGGTGGCTCAGTCAGTTAAGTGTCTGCCTTCAGCTCAGGTCATGATCCCAGGGTCCTAGGATCGAGCCCCGCATGGGGCTCGCTGCTGAGCAGGGAGCCTGCTTCTTCCTTTGCTGCTCCCCCTGCTTATACTGTCTGTCAAATAAGTAAATAAAATCTTAAAAAAAAAAAAAATAATGTCTATTGGCTACTCCTAACCCTCTTTCCTAATTGTGAAAGAAAACCCAACAGGAAGTTACAGAACTCACTGCTTTACTCTGTGCCAACTCCCTCAGACCACACAGAAGCAAAAGCTAGATGGTTTGGCAGAGCTCTCAGACCTGAGGAGAGACTTGGCAATGTGACAAGCAGAAGGGAAGCTGACGTGGTGTCACTAGGGCCAGGACAGAAGAGTGGTTATGGGCAGTGCTAGTGAAGGCAGTGGAAGCAGCTGGGTAGGGAATTTGTCCCAGTGGGTGGGGAGAGAAAACATGTTGGTTCACTTGATGTCAGGATAAAATAGAAGTTGGCATTTTAGGGAGTTATTGAGACCACAAAGATTGCTTGTGGATGGAGAAGAGGTAGTGCTGGTAGGATGCTTATGATCTATTATAGGCTGCTTTAAACACCTGATACTGCCACTTTCTAGGATTAAGGCCATGTAAAACAATGTCTACAAACTTCGTTGGGATCGAATCCCAACTTAAAAATAAAATCTTCCAAAAGAAAAAAAAAGAAAAGAACTAAATATATCCACTTACTTAACTGAAAGGTAGAGATAATCTCATTGGATTGCGACAAATAGGAAGAGTATAGAGCATATAACAGATGCTAGTATCTAATATCCAGCTTGCATTCCCACCAACAGTGTAAGAGGGTTCCCCTTTCTCCACATCCTCGCCAACATCTGTCGTTTCCCGAGTTGTTCATTTTGGCCATTCTGACTGGTGTGAGGTGGTAGCTCATTGTAGTTTTGATTTGTATTTCCCTGAGGCCAAGTGATGTTGAGCATCTTGTCATGTTTCTGTTGGCCATTTGTATATCTTCTTTGGAGAAATGTCTGTTCATGTCTTCTGCCCGTTTCTTGACTGGATCATTTGTGTTTCGGGTGTTGAGTTTGATAAGTTCTTTATAGATCTTGGATACTAGCCCTTTATCTGATAAGATGTTTACAATTAACAATAATACTATGCCTTTATAAGATCTACCTAATCCGACATATGAACTTGCTTTAAAGTAATTTTTTTAAATTAAATAAAACAAACAGGTACAAGCTATTTCCTTAACTAAATATGAAAACTAAGTTCTTGGAAATTAAAAGATCTCCCATGCACATGCATATTTAACTAAAAATCATGATGGTGCCAACATATCTTGACATCTAACCATATATATCCCCAAATCAGAATAATTAAACCTGCAGATAGGCAGATAAGAGTATTATGCAGAGATGTAGAGTTGACTTGGCCTTGTGCCTTGATATGTCAGACACAAATAAATAAGCCAAGCAATATGCTCTTTTCTCATTCAAAAGTTTGGAAAATATGCTGCTACCTACACTTAGACATCACAAAGTGTTAATATTTCTATGTTTACTTTTTTTAGAATATATAGCTTTATGATTATGCTTTGTTTTCTCAAGCATTTACTTTCTCATTTCAAACAATATTATCTGTTTTTCATTATTCATTTATTTTGTCTGTTATTTATTATAGATCTTTATTCATTATCTGTGATAGTAAATACCCAATTGGAAAAAAGCATTCCCAGGGGAGGAATAATTTATAACATAATTTTACAGAGCTGAAGTCCCTGGAGCTTCAAGTCTATTTTGACATCTGCTTAATTCATCTGTTTAATAACCAAGTTATGATGAAACAGTTGTGCTGTAAAAAGAAATGATCAATGCTGTACTATTATTAGTTGCATTGCCTTCTGTTTCCCACCTTCTAGACTTTCATAGAAATCTAACAAAGGACACAAATAAGCATTGGAGTACAAGATCATAAAATAGCCTTCTGCATTATATGGCCAGTTCTTTAGCTCTACCTTTAAAATATCAAAGATTTGGATAAAATAAGGAAAGCTCAGTCTATGATCTCAGTATTTCTTTTTTCTTAAGCTAAGTTTGTGTAAATACTTATCTTTAGGCATGGTTGGTGAATGGAATACTATTATTAATATTCTATTGACTGGAATTATACATTTATGTGAGTTTCAATAAAAATTGGATTTCAAATCAACTAGTATTTATGGGATATTACTCTGTACCAGGTATTCTATATACTTCAATTTATAAAGTCTCATTCAAACTGCAAAATAAGCCAATGTCATTACTATAAGCATTTCACAAATAAACGATCAATAAAAAGAGGTCCAGGAGCTTGCCCCAGCCTCCAAGCTGGTGAGTAATGTAAAGACATTTAAACCTTCGATTCTAATTTTAAAACTAGGATTCTTACTATACTACATTTAATACAATAAATGACAAGAACCTCAAGTACGTATTGGCCTTAAATATGTTGTTGTGCAGTAACAGTGACACATTTACTCAACCATAGCTTCTGGTTAACGAGATATATGAATACATGTGCTAGGTGTGCCTGTTTGGTGTTACACACACAAAAAAGGATTTCTTTTGAAAATAGCAGATGAAGTAGAAAATGATCAAAATATATGAATTAAGGATCAATCAAGTCTAATGAATGTTATTTATAATTAAAATTATATGAGGGGCGCCTGGGTGGCTCAATCAGTTGAGCTTCTGACTCTTGGTTTCCATTCAGGTCATAATCTCAGGATTGTGGGATCAAGCCCTGCTTTGTCTTTGCACTCAGTGTGGGGTCTGCTTGAGATTCTCTCTCTTTCCCTCTTCCTCTGCCCCTCCCACTTGTGCTCTCTCTCTAAAATAAATAAATAAATAAATCTTAAAAAAAATTTATATGAGATTTTCTTTAAATGTAGGTCCAGGGTTACTCTTTGTATCAAATAATACGAAAGCAGTATGTTCCCCTAAATGGAGGCCAAAACTCTTTTTAGAACATATCTTTAATTTCTTAAGTCAGTGACAAAGATTTGCTTCTTTAAAAGTGGCGGCCTTCATCATTACCTTGATCCCAAAACCAGACAAAGACCCCGTCAAAAAGGAGAATTAAAGACCAATATCCTTGATGAACATGGATGCAAAAATTCTCACCAAAATATTAGCCAATAGGATCCAACAGTACATTAAAAGCATTATTCACCATGACCAAGTGGGATTTATCCCTGGGCTGCAAGGTTGGTTCAACATCAATCAGCATCATACAATATATTAACAAAAGAAAGAACAAGAATCATATGATCCTCTCAATAGATGAAGAAAAAGCATTTGACAAAGTACAGCATCCTTTTTTGATCAAAACTCTTCAGAGTACAGGGATAGAGGGTACATACCTCAATATCATAAAAGCCATCTATGAAAAACCTACAGCAAATATCATTCTCAATGGGGCAAAGCTGAGAGCTTTCCGCCTAAGGTCAGGAAGGTCAGGAACATGGCAGGGTTGTCCACTATCACCATTGCTATTCAACATAGTATTAGAAGTCCTAGCCACAGCAATCAGACAACAAAAAGAAATCAAAGGCATCCAAATCAGCAAAGAGGAAGTCAAACTCCTACTCTTTGCAGATGATATGATACTGTATGTGGAAAACCCAAAAGACTCCACCCCAAAACTGCTAGAACTCATACAGGAATTCAGTAAAGTGGCAGGATATAAAATCAATGCTCAGAAATCAGTGGCATTCCTATACACCAACAACAAGACAGAAGAGAGAGAAATCAAGGAGTCAATCCCATTTACAATTGCACCCAAAACCATAAGATAATAAATAAATCTAACCAAAGAGGCAAAGGATCTGTACTCAGAAAACTATAAAATGCTCATGAAAGAAATTGAGGAAGACACAAAGAAATGGAAAAACGTTCCATGCTCATGGATTGGAAGAACAAACATTGTGAAGATGTCAATGTTACCTAGAGCAATCTACACATTCAATGCAATCCCCATCAAAATACCATCCACTTTTTTCAAAGAAGTGGAACAAATAATCCTACAATTTGTATGGAACCAGAAGAGACCCCAAATAGCCAGAGGAATCTTGAAAAAGAAAAGCAAAGCCGGCAGCCTCACAATTCCGGACTTCCAGCTCTATTACAAAGCTGTCATCATCAAGACAGTATGGTACTGGCACAAAAACAGACACATAGATCAATGGAACAAAATAGAGAGTCCAGAAATGGACCCTCAACTCTATGGTCAACTCATCTTTGACAAAGCAGGAAAGAATGTCCAGTGGAAAAAAGACAGTCTCTTCAACAAATGGTGTTGGGAAAATTGGACAGCCACATGCAGAAGAATGAAACTGGACCATTTCCTTACACCACACACATTAGACTCCAAATGGTTGAAAGACCTAAACGTGGGACAGGAGTCCATCCAAATCCTAAAGGAGAACACAGGCAGCCACCTCTTCGACCTCAGCCACAGCAACTTCTTCCTAGAAACATCGCCAAAGGCAAGGGAAGCAAGGGCAAAAATGAACTATTGGGACCTCATCAAGATAAAAAGCTTTTGCACAGCAAAAGAAACAGTCCACAAAACCAAAAAACAACTGACAGAATGGGAGAAAATATTTGCAAATGACATATCAGATAAAGGGCTAGTATCCAAAATCTATAAAGAACTTATCAAACTCAACGCCCAAAGAACAAATAATCCCATCAAGAAATGGGCAGAAGACATGAACAGACATTTTTTCCAAAGAAGACATCCAAATGGCCAACAGACACATGAAAAAGTGCTCAACACCGCTCGGCATCAGGGAAGTCCAAATCAAAACCTCAATGAGATACCACCTCACACCAGTCAGAATGGCTAAAATTAACAAGTCAGGAAACGACAGATGTTGGCGGGGATGTGGAGAAAGGGGAACCCTCTTCCACTGTTGATGGGAATGCAAGTTGGTGCAGTCACTCTGGTAAACAGTATGGAGGTTCCTCAAAAAATTGAAAATAGAGCTATCGTATGATCCAGCAATTGCACTACTGGGTATTTACCCCAGAGATAAAAATGTAGGGATCCAAAGGGGTACATGCACCCCGATGTTTATAGCAGCAATGTCCACAATAGCCAAACTGTGGGAAGAGCCAAGAAGTCCAACGACAGATGAATGGATAAAGAAGATATGGTGTATATATATACGTATATATATATATATATATATATATATATATATATATATATATATATATAATGGAATATTATGCAGCCATCAAAAGGAATGAGATCTTGCCATTTGCAACGACGTGGATGGAACTGGAGGGTATTATGCTGAGCGAAATAAGTCAATCAGAGAAAGATATGTATCATATGACCTCACTGATATGAGGAATTCTTAATCTCAGGAAACAAACTGAGGGTTGCTGGAGTGGTGGGGGGGTGGGAGGGATGGGGTGGCTGGGCGATAGACATTGGGGAGGGTATGTGCTACGGTGAGTGCTGTAAATTGTCCAAGACTGTTGAATCACAGACCTGTACCTCTGAAACAAATAATGCAATATATGTTAAGAAAAAAAAAGAAGAAGAAGATAGCAGGAGGGAGGAATGAAGGGGAGTAAATCAGAGGGGGAGACGAACCATGGGAGACAATGGACTCTGAAAAACAAACTGAGGGTTCTAGAGGGGAGGGGGTGGGGGGATGGGTTAGCCTGGTGATGGGTATTAAAGAGGGCACGTTCTGCGTGGAGCACTGGGTGTTATGCACAAACAATGAATCATGGAACACTACATCCAAAACTAATGACGTAATGTATGGTGATTAACATAACAATAAAAAATTTTAAAAAAAGTGGCAGCCTTCATGTTTGATTTCTAAGCCTGTCCTCCGTCCCTGGTCTCCCTCCACAAACATTTATCGCAGTCTCATCTGTGCCAGACATTGTGTTAAGTGCAGGGGATGGAGGAGTGAACAAGTCTGACATGAATCCATTTCTTATAGATACTTCTAAATTTTATTATAAAGTTGTTATAGAAAAGGTAGAAAGGTGTTGTAAGGTCTGCCAAAATTATAGATGTTTCCATTCTCTAGGCAAAACCATACTGTAGGTATTTTATGCCAGACAGTGAGGTAGAAACTGCATGACATCATTTGCATTATTGTCAGGTTAGGACAATAATGCTTAGGAATCCTTAGGAAGCTTCTTTTTAAAAAATAAGGTGGAAGTTTAATTTATGTTTTATTCCCTAACAAATTCAGTTCCAAGTAACACCTCTCTCACTGGCACTGTTCCTGCCCTTTGCTAAAGACATCCCTTTTCAAGTATCTGAAAAATCCTGCACCCTGAAAGGTAGCATGGCTCACTTGGCCATAGGGGTTGACGGCCAAAGTTGCCCAAGATACCCTGAAAACAAACAGGCAAGCTTACCAAGAAAGGGGAGGAATTCTGACCTCTTTTACTACTCTTTTTAGGGAAGAATTTTTGGTTTGGGTGACAAGAAAGTCACAACTTATTTTTAATGAATTTTATTATGGATAAGCAAATTTCACCTATTCTATTAAAGTAACTTAAAAGACAATCAAGAAAGTAGGACTTCCAGGGAAAATGAAACGTATTTTTATAAAGATTTTGTAGTGTGCTGTTTTTCTTCCTCATTGGATATGTAGGCTATTTCTAGGAAGGGTCATAGTATCTTGAGATATATAGTTGAAAGATAGCAGACAGTGATCATGATGGTCAATCTCATTAGTTTTCTTGGTAAAAAAAAGTACTCTTTATATCATGGTGTAAGGGAGTTAGGTCCTTTGTAAAGGAAATTCTCCAGGATTTCAAGGGCACTCAGCTCAAGCGTAGTGAATGGTAACTCTAGTCCCTTGACTAAATCTGTGCTAATTAACCTCTGTCTAAACCTGGGTTAAAATATGTTTGTCGATTGCTCTGTTTACTTTAGGACTTCTCAGATTATTAAATATGTTAATATGAACAGTCAATGTGTAATAGGGATAGTGTGTAGCATTTCCCCAAATTATTTGACCAATGACATTTTTTTCTTCTCATGGAATTTATTAATACTAGTGCTCTGCAGAATGACCTTCATGAAGTTAGGTGCTGATCTAGAAATGAGCATTTTCCCTGCTAAAATCAGTCAACTGTTTTTATTTCAAATAGTGTCAGAAGTATTGCCACATTTAATGTGAAAATTAATAGACTGTATGAAAGCAATGGCTATAGTTTTTCTTTTCCTAGCTTTACTGAGATATAATTGACATATAGCACTGTGTAAGTTGAAGGTATACAGTGTGATTTGATACATGGATATACTATGAAATGGTCACCCCAATAAGGTTAGCTAAGGCTTCTATCACCTCACATAATTACCTTTTGTGTATGTGTGTGTGTGTATGGTGAGAACATTTAAGATTTACTCTCTTAGCAACTTTCAAGCATATAATACAGTATTGTTAACTATAGTCTCAATGCTATACATTAGATCCCCCAGAACTTACTCATCTTACAATTGGAAGTTGTATACTTGACCAACATCTATCTGTTTCCCCCAAACTGCAGCCCCTGGCAATCACCACACTGGCAACCACCACAACCAATATACCACAGAAACCCACTGTTTCTATGGGCTTGACTTTTTTTAGACTCTACATAGAAATGAGATTTTTCAGTATTTGTCTTTGTCTGACTTATTTCACTCAGCATAGTGCCCTCAAGGACATCCATGTTATCCCCAAAGGCAAGATTTCCTGTTTTTTTTTTTAAAGGTTGCCTAATATTCCATTGCGTACATATGCCACATTTTCCTTACCCATTCACCTGCATACAAATACTTAAGTTGTTTTCAAGTCTTGACTACTATAGATACTGATGCAAAGAACACAGGGGTACAGATAACTCTTCAAGAAAGTGATTTCATTTCCTTTGGATATATATATAGGTATAGATGATATAGATAGATATCCAGAAGTGGGATTGCTGGATTACATGATAGTCTTTTTGAGGAACATCCAGATTGGTTTTTATAGTGGCTGTACTCATTTACATCCCCACCAAGAGTAAACAAAAGTTCCCTTTTCTCCACATCCTCACCAACACTTGTAATCTCGTGTCTTTTTGATAACAGCTTCTAATAAGTATGAGGCAATATCTCATTATGGTGTTGATTTGCATTTCCCTGATGATCAGTGTTATTGAAGATCTTTTCATGTACCTGTTCACCATTTATATGTCTTTGGAAAAATGGCTTTTCAAATCCTTTGCCCATTTTTAAATGAGATTGTTTCTCTCTCTTCCTGGTATTGAGTAGTATAAGTTTATTATCTATTTTGGGTATTAACCCTTTATCAGATAACATGATTTATAATTACTTTCTCCCTTTACATTTGCCTTTTCATGTTGTTGATTGTTTCTTTTGCTGTGCAGAAGGATTGTGGTTTTATATAGTCTCATTTATTTCTGCTTATGTTGCTTGTGCTCTTGGTGTTAACCAAAATATCATTGTAAAGTCCTACTTCAAGAAGCTTTTTCCCTATGTTTTCTTCTAGGAGTTCTAAGGTTTGAGGTATTAATCCATTTTGAATTAATTTTTGCAACTGGTGTAAGAAAGGGGTACAGTTACATTCTCTTACATGTGGAAATCCAGTTTTCCCACCGCCATATCCAATCTCTTTATTGAAGAGACTATCTTTTGCCCAGTGAGCATTTTTGGCCGTATTGTAAAATATTATTTGACTATATATACATGGATTTCTTTCCATGCTCTCAACTCTGTTCCATTGGTCTGTGTGTCTGTTTTTATGTCAGGACCACCTTCTTTTTATTACTATGGCTTTGTAGTATAGTTTGAAATCAGAAAGTGTAAGTTTCTAAACGGCCATATAGAAGAGACTTTAATTTTGTTAAGGAACTCCTTTCTTTGAGCTGCTTCTAAATATCAAATCCACTTTTAAAAGATAAAGATTTGGTTCTGGCCGGGATGGAATGACAGGCACCGGATTATCTTCTCACCTGCCTGGAGCTATGGCTTCAGGTGATGCTGCATCTGCTCTCCACCGGCCCACCCCCCCTCCCCCGCTCCCGGGGGGGGGGGCGGTGTATCTTTTTCCATATTTAAAGTCTAGATTTTCTGGAAACATAAGAAGAGCAGCCGTCGCAACCTCCACACTAAAGCATTCTGCATGCTAGATCTTTCTCATTCTTCCTGCCTTCCTCACGGGAGTGGAGGTAGGTGAGAAGAGGTCAAAGCTAGGGCAACCTATAGTTTCTTTCTTTCTTTCTTTCTTTCTTTCTTTCTTTCTTTCTTTCTTTCTTTCTTTCTTTCTTTCTTTCTTTCTTTTTTTATTATGTTCAGTTAGCCACTGTTTAGTACGTAATTCGTTTTTGATGTAATGTTCAATGATTCATTGGTTAAGTATAATACCCAGTGCTCATCACAGCACTTGCCCACCTCAGTACCTATCACCCTGTTACCCCCTCGCCCCACCCTCCTCCCCTCTGAAACCCCCAGATTGTTTCTTGGGGTCCATAGTCTCTCATGGTTCATCTCCCTCTCTGATTTCTCCCTCTTTGGATTTCCCTCCCTTCCCCTATGGTCCTCCGTGCTATTGCTTATGTTCCACATATGAGTGAAGCCATATACATAGTAGATTTGAACTAATGATTTATTAAGTGGGGAATAAATGAATTAATAGCAATAAGGTAATATTTTTGACTCTCCTTTTAAATTTTTTTTGTGTGTGTGCATTTTTGACATGTCCTTTCAACTTTTGTTTTGGCTATGATAAACACTGAGGGTTGTCGGGCTGATAGACCATCATGTACTCTTGTACAGACATACAAACCATGAGCAGGTCCTTAGAAGTTCTAGCTTCTCTCTCAATTTCTGACCTTTGTTATTTCCTCCTTCTAAAATATTCTTTGCCTTACTTTTCCCTCACCAGCTCCTAACCTTCCTCCAGATATCAGCTCAGATATCACTACCTCCAGGAAACCTTACTGCTTAAGATTGGGATAGATGTTACTTTTATGTGCTCCCAAAATACTCTCTGCTAACATTTACTTTAGCCCTTAAGATTCTGTGTTGAAATTGCCTACTCTTTTCTGATTCTCCTATTAAATTTTAAACTCCTTTGGGCAAGCACTGTATCTTGTTCACTCTTGTATACCCAGTGCTTAGCATAGGGCCGGGCAGGTGAAAGCTGCTCAAAAATATTCTGGTTATTAGTTCAGGGTTACATAGCTAATGAGTGGCAAATCTGGGATTCAAATCCAGCTCTTTGTGACTTTGGGGCATTTGTTTTGTCCTGTGCTGAGAAATACTACCTCTTACTCCCCCACACACTCACCTAAATACATAGCTGTTAAAAATCTAGCCTTAAAAGTATTGTGTGGTACAGACTGATGGTCTTTGTCAGGGAATGATCCACAGCTAAAGTAAATTATTCTAAATATCTTCACTGAAATGTGACAAAAGTTGGCACCACCTATGGTGTTTCTACCGCAGTGTGCTTTGTCAGAGGAATGGGCCCTGATGCATTTCTCATGTGATGGAACAATAATAATACCTACAAACCAGCCATTTGGAGTGAATAGGTCATGGGTGAATTGCACAAAATGGCCTCTCCCAATCAAACAATGTTATTCCATAAAATATATCCAAAAGTTAGCAACTTGTTCACTTAGGTTACAAGAAATGAACTGTTTTGTGGATGTTTCTAATAATGGAAGAAACTACATTTTGAATCTTTTCACTTAAGTATATTTTAACTGAATTTTCATTATGTGTTGTAATTTATAAACAATTTGTGCTACGTGACGATGTATCTTTCAGTCTCAGCTGCAGTGATGAATTATGCAAAAATCTCTGTTTTTTTCTTCTTAATCATTTTGATCTTCAACTTTTAGATTATGGTAGCATTACAGGCTGCTACAGCTGAAAAGAGAAAAGAGAATTTGACAACAATTCCTACAGCTGTACATGGTATTTTTTATACCCTTGTTACTAAGAAAGTTTACTTGTAATTCTTAGGTGGCACGGGCTGAACACATAATCTATTCATTGTACTTATTCACCCTTTTAATGGATTTGATGTCCGAAGGCCTTAATTGCCAAGTATCTACCTAGAGCAGAAGTAGTCAAACACATGGTGTTTTAAAAGCAAGTGAGTTAAAGTTTTTAAACCAAGAGATTTAGCCTCAAAATACATATTTCTTTCTTTTTTTTTTTTTTTTAAAGATTTATTTATTTATTTGAGAGAGAGAATGAGATAGAGAGAGAGAACATGAGAGAGGGGAGGGTCAGAGGGAGAAGCAGACTCCCTGCCGAGCAGAGAGCCCGATGCGGGACTCGATTCCGGGACTCCAGGATCATGACCTGAGCTGAAGGCAGTGGCTTAACCGACTGAGCCACCCAGGCGCCCTCAAAATACATATTTCTAAGATCTGAAAAATCAGGCGATCTGGGACAGATGCCTATGCAGCATGATCTCCTGGAGTGATGTAGCTGCTGCCTGATTCCTTTCAGGTGTCACCTTACAAATGTCTCTAGTCCTTTACACCCACACATTTCCCCCTTTTGTGTTATCTCCTCAGCTATTTTGGCATTGTTTGTTTGGTTTTTGTTTTTTGGGTTTTTTTTTTTATTTTTCTTTTTTTTTTTAAGTGAGCTCTATGCCTGACATGGGGCTCAAACTCATGGGCATTGATTTCTTTATATCTGAGCTAAACTATTCCTGTTTGAATAAATAATGACAACTCTGTCAATCAATCAAATGGATCCAAACGAAACCTATTTTTTAAGATTTTTTTTAAGATTTTATTTATTTATTTGACAGAGAGAGACACAGCGAGAGCAGGAACACAAGTGGGGGAGTGGGAGAGGGAGAAGCAGGCTTCCCACCGAGCAGGGAGCCCGATGTGGGACTCGATCCCAGGACCCTGGGATCATGACCTGAGCCAAAGGCAGACGCTTAACGACTGAGCCACCCAGGCGCCCTATTTTTTAAGATTAATAGCTATTGAGTTCTTAAATCTGTAAGTGCTGGGGAGCATTTTCTTTTAAAAGTAAGATGACATCACCACCGTAATAAGTGAAATTTTGGCCAATATTATTTTGTATATGACTTAATTTAGTTCATTAAGAATGTACCTCTGAAACAAATAATACATTACGTGTTAAAAAAAAAAAAGAAGATAGTAGGAAGGGAAAAATGAAGGGGGGGGAAATTGGAGGGGGAGACAAACCATGAGACACTATGGACTCTGAGAAACAAACTGAGGGTTCTAGAGGGGAGGGGTTGGGGGGATGGGTTAGCCTGGTGATGGGTATTGAGGAGGGCACGTACTGCATGGAGCACTGGGTGTTATGCACAAACAATGAATCATGGAACACTACATCAAAAACTAATGATGTAATGTATGGTGATTAACATAACATAATAAAAAAAACTTAAAAAAAAAAAGAATGTATGTAAGAATGTACCTCTGAAGCCCTGAGGATATAGCCATCTTCTTTCAAAGAATTTATAGATCTTCTCTACCAGTATCAGTCAACTCTCAACAAACCAGCAATAAGACTTTGGATTTGGGGTAGGATAGGCTACAACCTGTTAAATAAAACAGAATGAGAAGAATTCAGCTTTTAAGAACTATTTAGAAACATGTTAATTCATAAATAAAGGTCATAGAATTTTCATCAAAATTAAAAGAAACAGAAATCCTTAAACTATATTCCTTATCTCCACCCCCCCCCCCCAAAAAAAAACCCTAATTGTTTTATATAAGCATTTTCTTCTTGGGGAAAAAATGGACAGTCCTTGAAAAGTAAGGTTCACTTGTGCTCTCACTGAGCATAGTTGTAGAAAGTAGGTCATTGCTTTCCTCACCAAATTAACTAAATATGTTAGTCCTTGAACTTCAAAAAAAAAAAAAAAAATCACATTGTTAATACTAGAATAGCCATGGTGTTCTTCATGGATCTGTTCCCTAGTTAGGAAACAGCTGTTTACATGCTCTTTGTTCTGCTTTATTGCCTTCTAAATGCTTCAGTGTTTCTTCTACTTTCAAGACAGAAGGGCACGGAGATTTGCCAGTTCTGGGCACCAGAGCTCCTGGCTCTAGCCATTGCGTGGCATTTTGATTTTGGACTTTCTCATTAGTTTGATCTAATTTTCTGCAATTATGGCAACATAAGGAAATGAATCCAGAATGAATAGACAAAGTTATAAATCAGTTACCAAGCTTGAAGTAAGTCTATCAATGTATTTTTTACTCTCAAACTGCTTCTCAATCTCCTTTAAAAAATCCTGTGGTTCTTACAACCAATACCTCTTCCCTATAAGATGGTACTGGTCTCATAGGTAAGTAGAAATTATATACTTCCTGGTTTTGCCCTACAGCCATGTTGGCTTTCTTGAAGCCTCTGACAAACTCTGCACACACAAACCAGTATTTTTGCTCCTGAAGTTCCCTCTAAATGAAATCCCAGTACCTTCTTTCCATTCAGTGATTTCCTAACTTTCTCAAACTGTAGCACCATTTCTGCTTTCACCATTCCATCAGTGGATCTGCTTTAGCTGAGGTCTCTAAGGAGATGTACATTACCAAATTCAATAGATTCTCCTCACTTTCTCTTCATCTTTCTGCAGACTCTTCCCTTGGAACTGCTATTACCTTGTGTGACACTACTGTCTCCTAATTTCTTCTTCCCTGCCTACTACTTAGTTTCTTTCACAGATTTCTCTTCCTCTGCCTATCCCTTAGATAAAATAAAACATGTTTTATTTTTGGAACTTTCATGTACTTATCTCTTTCTGGAGTGATGTACTACATACTTCTGTATGGAGACACATTCCTATGCCACCAGCTCTCAAAGCTGTATCTTCAGTCTAGATCTTTTTTTTTTTTCTTTCCTCCAGCTTTTATGCCCAACTTTTGAATACACATATTCATTTACCTGGAATACAACACTTCAACTTCAATTTACATTTTTGCATCCAAGCCTAATCCTCCTCTTTTATTCCTTATCATTGGTGAAGAATACCTTTCTTTATGTATGCAAAAACCTAAGCTAAAACCTAGGACTAATCCTCATCTGCTTTCTCTTAATACAGAGTTCAATCATTTACTCCAGGGAGGTGGAGAAGAGTTACAAAGACCATTCAGTTCTGCTCCTGTGGCCTGCTGCCCTCTGGGAATAGGCGCCCAGATCTTTGTTTTGGTGATCTAATTATTCTTAGGATCTAAAAACCTCAGGCTCCTTCCACCTCCCCTGAAAATCTAGTCAGTGACTTCTTAAAATGTAAATCTGTTCTCATTACTCTTCAAAAACAAATACCCTTCCACAGGCTCTTTGCCTGTAACAGAGGTTTTTTTAAAAAAAAATTTTTTTAATTAATAAAGGAAATGTTAAGTAGAAGCCCAAACAGATAAAAGCTAAGAAGCTTTTACTTCCAGCAGGCCTGAGAGGACTCTATTCTATAACTTGAAAAGCACTGGCCTATGATAGAGAATCCAAATTCTTCCATATGGTAAACAAGGCCCTCTCTGTTCAGTCTTCCCCACCCTCACACCTTTTCACCCACTCTTCACAATATTGATCTTCCTGCCTTTCCCTAAACCGGTCACTTTTGTTTGTGGCCTCTCGGCTGTTTCATATCCTCTACTGGATGCCTGAATGCTCTGCCTCAACTTGTGTGGCTGATAATATCTGGCTCATCTTTGAGACAATTAAACTGTCTCCTCGGAGGCATATCTCAATGCTCCCCTCTCCTGTCTACACCCGTATCCCCAGCAGTATTGATTATTCCCGCTTTTGAGCATGGTAGCATATCTGTGTATGCTCTATGTATCTGCACTCTCTCTATGTATATAGAGAGGTATAGATAAAAATATATAAATATAGATAATAAACATACAAAGAGGTATAGATAACATATATATAAATATATATAATATAGATAAAAATATATATAGTTTATTTATGCCTCTATTTTACATATACATTTATTTTAGGTTGTTTATGAATTAATTTCTCCCATGATATTATGAATTCCTTCAAAGTGAACTCTATATTCATCTTTGTATTCCCAGCCTTCAGCAGAATACTTGGATCAAGTTCAACATCTCTTACCTCTTACTGTTATTTTAGGTAATTTTCCTTTTTCTGGATATATTACTTACAATATCTAATCCCTTTCCTCAAAAGCACAAATGTGCTTACCCCATTTTACACAGTTCTGCAGTGTCCTCCTGTAGTTATGGTATCAGTAAGTACCAACCAAGTGATTCATCCTCATAAATTTTTATTTAAAATTTTGGAAGTTTTTTTAGATCATCCATTCATTTGTTAATTTATCCAACAAGCACTACCAAAAACCTATAGTGTAGTAGGCACAGAGAAGTGAAGAGAAACAGAGAGAGAAGCAGGGATATCCATTTTCCTATGTTGAGTCTTGCTGTCCATGGTGATAGCTTTCAAACTTAACACCTTAGGGAAACTTTGAAGGGAAACTAAGTTTTAAACTAATGGAAACAAAACTAATTTTAATACACTAATCCTTAGAACACATGGTGAAATTTAAGAAAGAATAAGCCTTCACAATTCTGCCTTTACTTTTAATGTGTCTACCATATCGAAGTCATTATGACTTCAGAAGGGTATACTTACATGATGCAAAACTATAGCCAAAAAATTCTGTGTTGTCTTCCTTATATTAAGGAAACTATGAGAATTTCTTTGACTTTCAGTATTTCATACCTATTGCTTATATATATGAACAAAGTAGTTTTTCTTATTTGAGTATAGTTGATACACAATGTTACATTAGTTTCAGGTGTACAACATAGTGATTTGATAAGTTTATATATTATGCTATGTTCACCACAGGGGTAGCCACCTGTTACATTGCATTACAATGTCTCATTACATTGCTATTATAGAACAAAGTGTTTTTATCCATTTTGGCAGAGGAGGGTGGGGGCAGGGAGTGATTTGGTTTATGTGACTGTAGGTCATTAAACTGGAAATTAAGAATTATTATTATTTTTATAAAAAGTCCTAATTGATTATTTTTAAAAAAAGACCCTCTGATTAAAGATAACTCATGGCTGCCAAAGTCTAACTATTTATTGCTTAGAATGTTCAAATTTTTATGCAATACACATAGAAAACACTTGGCTTTCCTTGGACTGCTTTGCCCTTTTAGGAAAGGAAAAGGGAAAATAATATTTATCAAATGTCATTTATGTACTGGGATAATGTCAGATGTTTTTCCTTTAATCCTTTCAACAAACCTTGTATCAAGTAGAAGACGGATCTCAATGGAAGTGAAGTAATTTCCCAGATTCTTCACGAGAAATTAACAGTCTGATTTAGAAATCAGAGCTCCAATATCCATCCACACTCCTTCTCTGTGCAGTATTGCCTCAGACACAAATGTCCAAGGCCAGTGATGAATAGTATTACCCAAGAAAATGGGATAAAATAGGCCATTTTTAAGTGATAACACTTCAGGCCTGATCTTCTTGTTGCTGTTTGTCTCGGTGGCACATTGTGTATTTGTAACTATGACTCACTTTTTGCTCTCCATAACTCATTTCTAGTTCTTTCCTAAGGCTGTGAAGTTTATTAGAGTTGCTTTTATCATGCAATGTATAGGACCTAAAAAGTCTACTGACTAGAAATCACAACTTATTTTTTTTAAAGTTTTCTTTATTTATTTGCGCGCGCGAGAGACAGCATGCAGGAGGGAGGGGCAGAGGGAAAAGGAGAAAGAAACTTAAGCAGACTCTGCTCTGAGCATGGAGCCCATCATAGGACTCAATCTCATGACCCTGAGATCATGACCTGAGCTGAAACTAAGAGTTGGACGCTTAACTGACTGAGCCACCCAGGTGCCCCAATTGTCTGTTCTTTTAAATTATTATGCGTTTTGTGGTTATTGAGGCTTTTAGAAATCTCACATTCTTTTGTGCTTATATAGTACACTGTAGTCCAGTTTTTGTGTATTATGTAAAGAGATTTGCTGTCCAAATATAAGATTGCTGTAAGGGAAGTCAGTTCTAGAGCAGAATATATTCGGGCTTAGAACTAATGTGAAGTTTGATACTTTTTCACTGAATTGGGGATTTCATATTACAATTTTATTTCAAAGTTTTAAAATACATTGCAATTGGTGTTTGAACAGTGAAATACTGTGTAAAAAAATTAAAAGACCTGGGGTGCCTGGGTGGCTCATCAATTGGGTGTCTGGCTCTTGATCTTGGCTCAGATCTTGATCTCACAGTCGTGAGTTTGAGCCCCCTGTCGGGCTCCATGCTGGATGTGGAGCCTACTTAAATAATAATAATAATAATAATAATAATAATAATAATAATAATAATAATTTAAAAACTTATAAAATTTAAAGAATGTATCTGTTACCCTGATTTCCAGTATTTCTCTCCAGATCATGTTCAAGATTTCCAGATACTCAGACAATAACTAAATATACTTCATTAACCCTTATTCACAAACTTACTATAATGTCACATATCTATCATGGGAGTAAGATGGCTACAAACTTTTCTTAGGCACCCCAAAAAATAAGAAAATTGCAGCTTGTGCTTTTCAAGTGAAGGGAGCCCCTTAGTAAAACAAATTGCAGTCTGAACCAATGGAATAATGAATAGAGGAATTATGTCCATATTTTATTATGCTTACTTTTATGTTTCCATAAGCTTTAATAAAACCTAAATTAACAATACTCCAAATTATAAATTAATAACTGAATATTTGAAATAAGTATATAATAAACAACTTTACTATTTTCTACAATTTTAATTAGATTCTGCTTTGAATTCTTACTAGTTTTATTTTGCAGAACAGAGAATCAAAAGAGGAAACTCATATTTTTACAAGTAGGACCAGAATAACAAAATTATGCCAGTGCTTATCCTGTCCTCCCTGCTGATCACTAATAACTTCCTGGGTGTAAAGAGTTTTAAAGATATTGGCTGTCTCCCTGCTACTACCCATCTCCTTCCCATCCCCCCCAACCCTGTCCTCCAAAACAATCCAAGGTTTTTAGTAGACGGCTAGCAAGATATAATCTTTATTGAACTGAATCAAACACAGCTAAGAAAAGGCTTTTCTTATCGTCTATGTGATCTGACACATACGAAAGCCATGCTCTCTGCCTACATTCTCACATCTAGTGGCAGAACCAAGTCTAAAATCTAGACCTCCAGACTGATATTGATGCCACACCTCGCTGTTGCTTATACTGAATTCAACCAATGATTTTTCCATAGTTTGTGCTATGCTTATAAATATATTGCCTTGATATTTCACAGATTTTAAGGGATAGTCATTCAATTCCACAAGTATTTACTGAGCAGTTACTACATGCTAGAGATACAGTTATGACTTAGAGGGACAAATTCC
The DNA here is from genome assembly GCF_009762305.2 of Zalophus californianus. Taxonomy (NCBI): domain Eukaryota; kingdom Metazoa; phylum Chordata; class Mammalia; order Carnivora; family Otariidae; genus Zalophus; species Zalophus californianus. The sequence goes on along the minus strand of NC_045606.1, from coordinate 51,904,203 downwards.
TTGCCTTCACAGGGCTTAAATTCTAGTAAGGGAGATGGACAATAAGTAAACTGACAAATCTTTAACATAGTAAGTAATAGACATTCAAAGCAGGGTAAAGAGATAGAGTATTTTGGATAGTAAGTTTGTGACTGCATTGTTTGGCTACATTATTTCTTCATGTAAAGATGGAATTGAGACATTTTGGGGAATGTATTAACAAAAAGTATGCTTTTATCAGTTTTGGCCATTGTACTTAATTCGGTATATTCACATACTCATGAACACACACACACAGAGTGAGTTAGTAAGATGGGCATGACGGTGGCTTTTCTGGTGAATTGTTAAAATGCTGTTTTTAATACAAGTTAATCTCTTTTCATTGTGAGTGTTGCCATTCTCTTTTACTCCAGTTTCTTTCATTGGCATTGTTATCTAACAGTGTTAACACACCTAACTGTTGAGGCAAAATTTGGAAGGCCAAGATATATAGAATAAAATACAACAGAATGACTTAACAAAACAGAAAAAAAACACTGGGATCTCTTCAGTAAAGCTGTGAAGAAAGTTTTCCCATTCCTGGGGAATTCCAGTGTACTGTAGAGAAGAAAACCTTTGCTTCCTCTCATCCTGTTTTATCAGGAAAGAGTAATGAAGGTATTCATAGTTTCTGACTGGCCATAAAGCAAGTGGCAAATGCTTTCTTTTATCTCCTCTACTTTTTTCAAATATCTGAGAGTTTCCTTCTACAACTAAAGACTAAATATCGAGTTGATAATGATAATAGCTAATATCAAGCTATCATGTTCTTAACATTAGCGCTAGGAAGTACTAATCACTAATAACTTCCTGGTACAGTACCTATGCAAAGAGCTTTATCTGAATTATTTTATTGAGTAAAAACAAAAACCCTATGAGTTAAACATTGTTATGTTCGTATTGTGGGTAGTAGTCCTAAAAAGGTTAAACATCTTGTTCAAGGACACACATATAATCAGGGAAGTCAAGATGGACCCTAGCAATTGGACTTAAATCCTCAACTTTTAAACAAAATCCATCTGTGTGAATCTTTTATTCTGACAAATAAACTTGTGGTCAGGTTCTAAGTGAAAAGTGGGAAAAACTGAACTACATGCCATGAAGCACAAAATGTCTGAAGGTGCTCACTGGTCATGATCAGTAAAAAATACTCGAGTGTGGTGAAAGACTGTGGTTTTTCTAAGTATCTGTCTGCTTTTCCTGAGGGTGATCCCCATGAGCACAACAGAGTTTTTGAACACAGAGGTTGATACAAACAGAAACCTTGGAGAAAATTAGATAATTTTTTTCCCTGCAGTATTTAAGACAAGTACTCTTGGTAAAGCATTTGTAGGGTGTGTTTGGAAAGACCAGGGAAAAGCCTCACAAATATCAACCAAAATCAAAAGGGTACTTGTGGTTGGTAGATACACAGGCTTTATAACATGACTTTCTGGTCTCTGCTTCTTCTTCTGTCTCTTGTGGCCACTGAGAATGAAATTATTCACATTTGCAGACCCTTCCTTGATCGTGTCTTTATTCATTCAACCAATATTTATTGAGTACCTACTCTATGTCATGCATGGAGCTACAAAGTTGAGGTATATAGAAATGAAAGAGCAAATTCCTACCTTAAAAGAGCTTATGGAATATTCCTTCTCTCCTTCTAATAATCATTAACAGATTTAAAAGTAAGTCATAGGCAATATACTGCTTGGTTCTGGCCTATAACCAAAAACAGGGGAAAATATTTACCTGAGCTTGTATAGGAGGCATTCTAAAGAGGAGATAAAATAATCAAGTAAACAAATACAGACAGATTATGATTATTGCTATTTAGGCATTAAGCAGGGTGCTGTGAGAGAAAATATTAGTGTTCCACTTTATGGAGGTGACATATAAGCTGAAATGGAAAGATGAGGTAGAGGCAATCATGGAAAAAGCCAGTCAAAAAGAAGTCCAGACAAAGGAAATGAAAGACTTAACATGGGAAGTAAGAGAAATATAGGAGGAGGGGAATTTAGTGACTAATATAGATTGAGAAAAAAGATTGTTATTTGCAGGGCCAAGAAAACCAGGTTTTCAGAGACTTATTCCTATGATTTCTGTTTTACTTTCCTATTTCCAAGACAGTGACAGGAGCATTAAATGGATTGAAGAGCCATGAGGAGGAAAAAATTCTTTTCAAATTTTAGCAGGTCTTCAAGATGCTAAGGAACGAATTATATTTCCAGAGAATTAATGACTCTTTATAGAGTAATATATCAAGGTAAAATCCTTAGGATACACATTCCTTACTTGGCAAATATGTTATTTCCCAACAGTTAATTGAGACACGGGGATGGTAGATTTGTTATAAAAAACATTTTGAAACTTCAATTAAAAGGCTGTATTGAAAATATCTGTCATGACAATACCCCATTTAATGTTTCAGAAAAGTCATTGCTGAGGTCAATATCTGTGGAAAAAAATGACATAATTTTTGTTTCGGCTCAAAAATTGCAGAAATAAGTTTTCACTAATGATTACTTCCTTATTTTAACGAGGTACTTTTTTAGTATTGTCACCCTAAGACACTGACACCTCATTACTTGGCAAATTTATATGGTTTTCAGATCTCTGAATTGTCGAAAGAAGACTTTGTGAAGCCCTAATTCACTCAGTTTCATTATTTATATGACTGATTAAAAATTAAGTCATGAGGGAAGCACTAACAATGTGACTGAAAGTCTGTGGTTAGCTGCTAGGTTGTCAAAAGAATCCAACATACACACACATATATGCGGGCACCCACGCCCACACATATCCTTGGACACAGACACGCACACATGAAGCCATTATTTTCATTGTGCATGGGCATAGGAAGGACAAGACATTCATAGGCTCAACATTGCTTCTTCATGCTCATACTAGATGAGCCTCTGGTCAGAATATTCTTCAATTCTTTTTTTCCCCCCAAATATTTATTTATTTATTTTGAGAGTTAGGGGAGAGAGAGAGAGAGAGAACCCGAGCAGACTCCCCACTGAGCATGGAGCCGGACACAGGGCTCAATCCTGGGACCCTGAGATCATGACCTGAGCCAAAATCAAGAGTTGGATGCTAAAGCTGGCCTAAACCAGCCAGGCATCCCCATAATCTTCAGTTCTTCAAAGAACACTGGAATGTCCCCAGATTACTCCATGATACTGCCTTGTGACTCTCTGCTGGGGAAATGGTTTATTATAGGGGGCCAAAAAGGAGTGCTCACAGGAATCTCATTCTCATCTCTCCTTTCTTTGCAGCCCCTTCCATTTCATTTTCTCTGATACCTACTTCTCTATATCCTTGCTTCTCAAGGTGAGGTCCATGAACCAGCTGCATCACCTGAGAACTTGTTTGAAATGCAAAATTTCAAACCCCACACCAGACCTGCTGAATCAGAATCTGCATTTTAACACCAAGCATTATATGTACATTACAGTTGGAAGCTCCCCTCTACATTTAAACAGGCACAGATTTCCCCTGTCTGACAAAGCTATCATCAGACCTTGCCCCCTTCCCTTTGCTCTAATTATATTTTACCTTTCTTTTGTGGGCAGACCTCCATGTGCTGCTTCATATATTCCAATTCCTTTTTGTTTTCCCCTCCATAGCACCCTGTCTTCATGTCCAAATGTAGTGCACACATAAAAGTTATCGCCCCTCAGCATCCTTTCACCTTATCCCACCTAGCCTCTACCTTCTCAGACCAGGGGCTTCACACCCCTCCCTCAGGATATAGCATACATCTAGGTTAAGTCAAATAGTCAACTACATTCCTCCTGGCCAAGATGATTGATGTCTACAATGGGATGGCTTGTGACCACTTAGAGTGAATGAGGAATAAGGAGACTAGCTCAGGACTCCTGGGGAGGGAGATTTCTTAGTTTATTTCTGTGAGGCTTCAAGATGATAGGATGTTTAAGTCCTGGAGCTCCTTCCATCCTGCCTTCAGACCCAGGTAGACCTGCTGTCTAACCTGGATCATCATGCTATGACCCTCCTCCAGCTGTGCCTCTTACCATCGATCAAGGCATCTCTAAGGCCATGGGGATGGATCAGGCAGAGCCCATCATACCCCCTTATCTAGGAACCCAGGACTCTGGAATTCACTGTCCATTTGACCCCCCAAGTCTGCTTGCAAGGTTTTTCAGAAAGAAAGGTGCTCCTGCACTTCTTGGGCTATTTCCTGAAATGTATCCTGGTGCTGTTAGTGTATGTACTTCTTAGCCTGAGTGATGTGCAGGGGAAATTTTCTGTAGAAAGAGCTTGTTTCTGTGGGCTGTGTGTTCACACAAGTCTGTCAGAATCCCCCCATGGGGCAAGGTGGGGCCAGAGGTGAAGAAAGAAACAGCTACTGACAGCCATCAATATTCATTTACTGTTGATAGCATGAGACCCTTCTGCACATTTCTGCTCTGGAATGCTACCACTGACTACATTGCCACAACTTTCCCTCTGTTTTCATTTTCTTTGTATGCTCTCCTTCATTTAGCACTATTGACTCCCTTAAAACTTAGAAAACTCAATTATGAAGTATCTGTGTTGTGTACATGTCATAAACCTGAATGTCAATCTAGACTCTTCCCTCCCCCTCAGTTCTGGTCCTCACTTTTAGGTCCTTCCAATTAAAAATTGTTTTTAATCAGTCACATCTTCCCCTTCCTCACTCTAGATGTCATGTATTGTTACTTCAGTAGATTTCAAACTAGTTTCATTCTTCGCAAATGCATCTTCTGCATAATCATGAGAGTGATCTTCTAAGAGGAAACTAATTATATATTGTTTCCTACTTATTAATCACCAGTGGTTCTCTGCACCTAATGAATATACACAATCCTTATGCTGGCTTACAAATCCCTTCAACCTCTTCAACCTCTGCCCCTTGCTAACGTGTCCAAACCAATTCATTTATTAATCAAATATTTACCGAGTGTCTACTTTGTGGTAGGCCGAATTCTAAGCAGTAGGGTACTGTGGTGAATAAGATAGGGTGCCTGCTTTCAAGGAACTATTAGGGTCAAATAGTCTGTAAACAAACAATAAGCTAATAAGGGAAATTCAAATATATTAGTATACTTTGTTAACAGAATGAAAATAGTTATTTGCTAGAGAATTACAAGGGGCTAAATTAAGCTATGTGGTCTGTCTGAGAAAGTTTTACAGAAATGTGACATTTAAGCAGAGATTTGAATGGCAAGAACACAGGTGTACCTGAGGTGCTGCCGAGTAAGCCTTCTCATAACTCAGAGTGCAAGGGCCCCAAAGGACCTCAGACTTGCAATTTCTCAAGCATGCTGGGCTATTTCAAGTCTCTGGTGGCTCTGTGCACACTGGTCCATCTGCTTGGAATGTGTTGTCCTTCATTCTTCCCAGACAGTTACTACTCAGCTTTCTAGTTCAACCCACCTGTGACCTCCTTTGTTAAGACTGTTTCCACCACTATCCTCTTGCCAAGCAGATGGAGGTGTTCTCTCCTTTGTGCTCCCCTCTCCTTGCATGAATTCCTACTATAATAATTCTGTTATGGTATTGAAATTCTCCTAAAGGCAGAGAACATGTTTGATCACCTTGTTTTTCTAGAGTCTTGCATATATTACTCACTCAATGAATATTTGCTCTAGTGTATGAAAGAAACTTTCTTTACAAACTGTCTCATCTATTCAAATCCCCATGCCACTTTGTTCTAACTTTTTTTTAAAACTCCTGGACTTCCTTATTTTTCTTCTTAGGGGGCTCTTCTTTCTTTTTCTCCTCCCATCTAGTCATTATGATTCACTGGTGCTGAAGATTTACAGCCTTCTATTTTGGAGATCCACTGAATTTTCGGAACCTCAACCATTTCTGTGTCGATTCAGTTTTTTTTATTTTCAATAAGATGCCAGTATTTTCTTAAAAATTATTTACTCATATATTTTCAGTTGACTTTCATCTCCCTGTTTTATTCTTTGTCCTAAATATCTTAAATATTATTGAAAGAGAAAAAAAACACAGAGGTATTAGGCACAGAAGTCAAAGTCAGTGTGTATTTTCAGGAATCCCTGGTGTCTACACATTTGATAATTGTCAAGTAGCTTTCAGTCAGACATCCTAAGTGCTTTATAAGTATGTCATTTAACCTTCATAAGCGTCTTATAAAGCAGACACTTTTATTACTTCCATTTTTCAGATGGGTCAGATGAGGCTTAGGGAGACTGGAAATTTGCTCTCAGCTACCAGTTAGCACTGGAGCCTGGATTCTAACTCAAATCTTGTCTGATTCAACATTCAACCAGTAGGCCAGAAGGACACACAGGGTATGTTGTAAATATAAAGCGTTTTATGACAATTCTTTGACTCCTCAGTTTATCATCCTATACCTATCTTTTAAGCAAAACTAGGAATGTAATTGGCCTTAAATTCCTACATCCTTTTAGTAATGGGGATTTGTATCCAGGCTTTTACTATCTTTTTTTTTTTTTTGGTCCTATAAACAAGCATATATATTTTATATATGAAATTTCTTTCTGGGTCCAGCCACAACATTTTTGTGTTTCTTGCATACACTGAAACATTTTTACTGATGGAAAAGACAAGAATAGGACCCAGACCGTGGCCTGGTACAATTTTTGGTATATAATTTAGGGGATGGAAATTTGGAATTCACTAAGACTGCTAAGAGAGGTACATTTTGTAAATCAAACAATGCTATAATCAGCCTTCAGTTACACCAAATGGCTCCCTCCAGACAATGTTTTTGAGAAATATGTTTCCCCTAGAGAACTGTAGCAATCAGATTCCCTGGCTGATTAACTACTTAGTGAGCTTCAAAACTTCACATTCACCTCCCCTGTAGGCAGGGTAGAGGCTTATGTGGGGGCATCCTAGCAGCTGTCCTGTGAGGAGAAAGGCAGTTAGGCCATGCCTGATCACTATAGCAATTCAATTACACACTACAGTAATTCAATAACAATGAACATTTATTAAGACATTGCCATCACATGCCCGACACTGTTGTAGAAACTGTATGTGTATAAGCTCTGTTAACCCTTGCAAAATCCTACTGATATAAGTATTATCTTCGTCACTTTTGAGAGGAGGGCATAGGAGAGTCATAGATCACATGGGTCAGGGACCAGGCAATGCTGTGCCAGCACTCTGCCTTTGACCATTCTGCCATTTTGCCCCCTCTATATATAAAGTAGAAAAGACAAGTATTATTAAGAAATGAAGGTTGAGGTGTGTAATCTGTAAGGCCACACAACTGTTCCACATCTCTTCTATGACATGAGCTGACTTTGAGGGCAAATGCTATCCAGGCTAGAAAGTGCTTACTTCTGAGTAGAGAAAATGAAAAATCCAAAGATGAGTGAATCACAGAATGGAGAAGCCAGAATATGATCTAGGAAGTGTGACTTTTACTTCATGGATTTGGCAGTAGACCAGCAGCTTCTTTCAAGTCTAGTCCTTGTGAGAGAGAAGCCCTATGGGCAGGGTTCTCCACTGAGCCCAGTTTACCCCACAGTTTACTGGGAGTGTACATGTATCCTGTGGGATTTAATTGAAGGAGAAAATGCTGCACCACATCATTTTACTTAAAGCCCACTGAGAGTTAGTGGGCAAACAACCGCTTTGCCCTTCACTGCTCTGTGTAATATGGCCTCAGGCATGCTCAGAAAATGGGCCCATTTTCCCTTTTTTTCTCGAAGGAGGTTTACTTGGTCACTTTGTATGAAGACAGAATGGAATGACCATTCTTCCTTGCAAAATAGGTTTAACAAAACATTATATCCTTACTGTTATTATGGTTTAGTTGCTACCAAACAGTTGTACAAGAAGATGGAGGTTCACTCATTTATTGACCAAATATCTCTAGTGAAGTACCTGTAACATTTAAGGGAATGGACTCTAGTGAAGTGCCTGTAACATTTAAGAGAATGGACTCTGGAGCCAGACTGTGTTCAAATCCCGTCTCTGGTCTTTACTGGCTGTGGATTGATCAACGTCACTGTTTCCTTACCTGTAAATCGTGGCTAACAATAGTACTTGGATCATAGGGTTGGTATGAAGATGAGATGCCTGGCACATGGGTGTTATGTTAGTGTTAGTGTGTTACTGAGTGCCTACTCTGTGGCAGACACTGTTGTAAGGACTTGGAATAAAGTCATAATTGAGGGAGATAAAACCTCCCACTTCCCATGGCCTGCATACAATCATTCTAGCCAGAAAGATATTAAGTATCAAGTTCAGTATACGTTTTGATTTCACATTGTGATTTAAATTACATAATGGGTGTACATATTAATATGTTCAACAATATAGTACTTTATATTAGATAATACTCTACTGTTTCAGGCACCTTCCACATCTCTTATAATCATTGCAATTATTCATTGGCTCAGAACTTATTAGGTATATATTATTTTGAATCCTCCCCTAAATTCTAAAAGGTAAGAAACTGAGACTCAGAGAAATTCACTAACATGGTAAGTGGTGGAAATAAAATCCAAACCTACATTTCTATCACTTAGGAGTCAATGTCTTATAACTGCTCTGTGGTGCCTCACAACCCTGAGATGTAGGGGGAAGGGAATCACACCCATTTCCAACTGAGAGAAGTGTGGCTCAGGTAAGTGTCTTGGATCAAGGTCAAATAGCTCAGTAAGTGGAAGAGCAAGGACGTGAATCCAGGTTTTTGGATTGTCAGTGTTTTATCTACTGTAGCAAAATTACACAATTCCACAAACATTTGAAGAATGGTTGGAAATGCTATCAAGTTCCTCAAACCACTCTCAAACTTCATTGTTATTATTCATATCATTCTAGGGCTTAACTGTGTGTATTTTAAAAAATCCCTATCAAATGTGTGTGAGTCAATTTTTTGGAATGGGAACGTAGCTTCTCAAATCAACAATGTTCAAATAGTGGTTAATATCTTGGATCAGCCCACAAAAGTCTTAACGTTTAGGGGCATAGAACTACAATGTTAATGAAAGTCACTAGATACTAATGATTTGTTAGTTTCTCTGGACTTATATAAGGAAGTTTTCTTTCTCAGGCGATCTTAAACGTCCTGCTCAGTTGGGAAAGGAAAGGTGGAGGATGATTATAGGGAAGGATCACTCTATCACCTGATGGGTCATTTGTCAATCAGGAAAGGCCTGCATTTTCATTTTCCTGAAACAATCCCATGATAGAATTAGCATAGATGTTTCTGACTTCTGTGTGGGACAATGGTCATACTCTCTACAGTTCTTAATTATTAAAAACTAGCATGACTTGGTGTATGCAGACAGTGATCTGTCAATTCCTTCATGCCCCCCCACCCCAACGAGAATATATGTAGAAAGATTTTTTGGAAATAACTTTCAAATCTAGTATTTCTCTGATACTCTCACAATCTCAGTGATGTTGGGAAAGTTGGCCCAAAGAGAGAACAATAGGCAAATCAGTATCAGCAGCATGAATATAAAAGGAAATTGTGTGGTGACACCACAAACTGTCCTCCTAAGGCTGTTAAATTGGCCAGAAACATTCTTTTATATTATGTGGTTTACCTTTTGGAAATACAAGCAAATGTATCCAAATGAGTCCCAGAGCTCTTTCATATTTCAGAACTTTTACTTTCATCTACAGACCAGTGAATATGAAAGGGACTTTTCTCTGTTTAATTTCTTCTTTGGAATCCTAAAGCATTTCCCTAAAGTGTTTTTGATCCCCAAATACTTTTTTGAAAATGATTTTTTCTCTTTTACTAAATGGTTCCTTTTAACCACTTATGCAAATACAAATACAAACATGTATTTAAAAATATGCCAGTGTTATGGTTTCCAGAGTGTTGGAACATTCATGATTCCGGAAAGGTTATATTAAATTGTCATCATGTTAAAGTGGGTCAATATTGAATTAAGAGCACAGAAAGCCAGTATCCAGCCTGGTTCGTCTACTATGAAGATTCACTTAAATACTTTGAGTCTCAGTCTATTGCAGTGCCTGATACATTGTTATGGGTTATATAAATAATGTATGAATTTGCAAAATAATGGTAGTCTTTGGTGTTGTATGGAATTGTTGAATCACTATATTGTACTCCTGAAACTAATAAAACACTGTATGTTAACTAACTGAAATTAAAATAAAAACTTAAGAAAAACTGGAAAGGTAGTCTTAGTCCTGAAAAACTCTAAGTAACCTTTCAATATTAAGAATCTCTTTTTAGACTCTACCCTAACATCTTTCTAATAACTTTCATCATACCTATGAGTGACCTGGGCAACATTTAAATCATGTTCAATAGGACCTTTCCGAGATAATTAGAAAAATGTTATTCTTCTGCAAAGATGAATCTATTTTATAAATTTAATATCTATAAATTTATATATAAATATAAAGATTTTATAGGTATAGATAATATATGCAAATAACATTTTTATAATATAAAATTCACTGATTAGGTGTCTCCAAGAAGTTAAAGCTCTAGGGGCGCCTGGGTGGCTCAGTCGTTAAGCGTCTGCCTTCGGCTCAGGTCATGATCCCAGGGTCCTGGGATCGAGCCCCGCATCGGGCTCCCCGCTCCGCGGGAAGCCTGCTTCTCCCTCTCCCACTCCCCCTGCTTGTGTTCCCTCTCTCACTGTGTCTCTCACTGTCGGGTAAATAAAATCTTTAAAAAAAAAAAAAGAAGTTAATGCTCTAAACTGCTAAGGGAAATTCAAAATAATTTAATTATATAATTAATGTGAATAATATCCCCTTATTTTAGTCTCAAACAAATTTGATATTTTGTCTTTCTTACATATATTGAAATTATTTTACTCATGTTCATTTTAAAATTCCTTATATATGACACATGGGCCTTAAACATAGATTTGAATCTTAAAAATGTAAAATTTCTATTACTTAGTCCATTATTGAAGAATTGATTACTCAATTTCAAAGGCAAATTATACCCTTTAAGTGAAAAGAAACATTATTTGTTAAATAGCATTTAAAATTCCACTAGAGGAACTTTAGTAACTTTTAAGAGTTAATATATGTCTAAACTGGGATAAATTATTTCCTTCTTACTGGCAGCATCAGTCCCTAGGATGACACCAAAAATTATTGCCTTGGAATTTAGGGTGACACATTGCTTTAATCACTTGTGTGTGGGGCTGGTTAATTTCATTTCCCAGAAATACAGTGAAATATGCAGGCCTGTATTTTTTTAATACGGCATCCATGACTTTAAGCTCTGCCTTTGGAAATTCATAAATTCCTTTTCAAATGGAAAGGGGGAAATCACTGTAACTGTATTCCAGTTAATTATTCTTTTTCAGCAGTGGCCATCTGCATTTGTGTCTAATCTCTACCCTAAGTATCATGTTAGGGGAATGTCCATGACATATAATTTGGAAAAGATGAGCAACTGTGCCTCTTTTGTTAGTGAGGTTATCACTAATAATCTCATAAACAAGTACATTTTTGCAAAAACCTCATCTAATAAAAAAAACTATTTCTTTATAAATTTCCCTAGTGATAAGAACCTCATTTCCTCTCCCTTTTGGGGGCAATTTTAAAGAAAGATGTAAATCTTGTTTCCACTAAAATCTAGTATACAAAAGGAGTATAAAATTTACCATTCAGTCATACATTCATACTATGGTTAGCAAACATCTACTGTATCCCAGACACCATGCTAACTGGGAAAATGATGGTGAAAAAACACAGACACAGGCCCTGGCTTCATGAAGTTTACCTGAACAATAAACATGGACTTTACCTGAGTAAGAAGGAGGCATCCGTTACAGTGAACCTGAGGTTTTGAGGTTGTTTTTCAGCGCGGTATAATCTAGACCATTGTGACTAATATAAGTGTTAAAATCTGCTGAGAGATCAAGAAAGATAAAGATTGAAAAAAATCCATTGGTTTTAGAAAAAATGGCCATAAGGAAAGCTTGATGGGAGCAGGATTCAGATTAGAAAGGGCTGAGGACTGAGAAACAGGTAAGAAAATTGACAGCAAGTATATATAAAGAGATTCTGCCTAAAGCTTATCAATGATGAGGAGGAAAAATTAATCACAGTTGCTCAAGTATGGCGTAAAAATTTTGCTGTTTTTGTGAAATGGGAGAGACTTAAGAGATGTGCGAGTAAGAAAGGATCCTGATGAGACAAAGAGGTAGAATATGAAAGAAAATAAGAGATCATTGACACAGAGTGTTTCTTAAAAAGGCAAGAGGGATATGCCTTGAGAAGTACTAACAGAGTTAGGTGAAGTTTAACTAACAACTGATTCTTGGTTCCTTATGAAGAGACTCATTTATTGGAGGAAAAAATGTAACTACTTATAAATAAATAAATAATCAAAAATGAGTGAATAAGAGATGATGAAACCTTTTATGTAGCTTACTTCATTCTTCAGTTTTGGTCTCAATGCCATCTGCAAAAGAGGCAAGTTCTTACTTCCTCCTCTCCATTATGGGACTTCAGTGTATTTAGAACTAGTCCTAGGCAAAACTCTAAGTGATCAACTTTTAATTTAGCTTTTTCATTAATTAAGCTCTTTTATGTTTATGTTACAAGAAATACAACAATGAGGTTGTGTTGAAAGGATAGAGAACAGTGAAGGGGCACAGGAAGTCACGGTGACATGTGGATGATCAGGAAGAACCCAAACATACTTTGGGGTACAACTCTTAGTATACATCCACTAGAATATAGACTCTATGAAGGCATAGATTTGTGTCTGTTTTCTTCACTGCAATATCCCCAGCTCTTAGAACAGTCCCTGGCACATAGTAGACACTCAGTAAGTATTTGGTGAATATAAGAATGACAAACAGCTCACCTCGCCTTGCGGTTATAAATGGGTGTCTCATACTTCCAATCTCTGTGATTCTGCCATTCCTCTGACTAATAACCTTTCTTTTACTCTGCTTCTTTCTGTTTCTCCTGTCGCTGTCAATCACCAACCCTCCACCCTGCTGCTCTCTACTCCCACAGTCTCTGCATATTACTCAAGCTTTTGACTACTTTGTGGTTTCTACTTTCCATCCTGTCAAAGTGTTTATCTTGGTGTTGCAATACTCCAGAGCCTGCAACTCTATTTTGAAGTTTTTCATTTGCATTCCATAAGAGAGATAATTGTTCAGTTAGTTGCTACTATATATATATATATATATATATATATATATATATATATATATATATATATATACCTATTGGTAGTTTTTTTAAATTTTTTATTGTTATGTTAATCACCATACATTACATCATTAGTTCTTGATGTAGTGTTCCATGATTCATTGTTTGTGCATAACACCCAGTGCTCCATGCAGAATGTGCCCTCTTTAATACCCATCACCAGGCTAACCCATCCCCCCACCCTCCTTCCCTCTAGAACCCTCAGTTTGTTTTTCAGAGTCCATCGTCTCTCATGGTTCGTCTCCCCCTCCAACTTACTCCCCTTCATTCTTCCCCTCCTGCTATCTATTGGTAGGTTTATATATAAACCTAATTGGGCATAGCTCTCATGCCAGAGTACCTCATAAGATCACTATTTAGCTCTGTAGTTTTCAAATTTGCCTGCAGGAAGCAAAACATTTTATGTTTGACACATGCACGTGCACACACACACACACACACACACTGAAATAGACACATTCTGAAACAATACTGACTCTTTTTATTAGTTTAATGCACTCAGATCTATTCTTTACTTGTTTATTTTATTCTATTCACTCTATTCCATTTATTCTGGTCAATTCTGTTCTGTTTCATTTCCATACACTCTATTTCACTCTAAAATGTTGGAGTATTGATTCATAGCCCACAAACAAGTCAAACATACAGTTTGAAAAACTGAGGTCTAGCTTGCACATGGATAATTTTTTTTAGACGTCAATTTTCAAACCAATCATCTATGATCAGTCATCTATGGTCAATCAGGGCAGTAGAATCATATGTTAAAATGCATGAAAAATTCTATCTGTGGCTAGATTCTTTCATGAGAAGGGAGACACTCCTTTTCCATGTGGGTGGGAGAGGCACTTTGTATGGTATCTCTGATACAGGCAAACTCCTACTTTTCAATTTAATGCTGCCTTTATTCTTCCCATACTCTGCCCATTTCATAAACCAACCCCTACTAAAATGTTGACTGATGAATCCTTGTAGTGGGAATCCCTCTCAGGTGTATTTCCATTTTAAAATGGTCTTTTTTTGGGGCGCCTGGGTGGCTCAGTTGGTTAAGCGACTGCCTTCGGCTCAGGTCATGATCCTGGAGTCCCGGGATCGAGCCCTGCATCGGGCTCCCTGCTCAGCAGGGAGTCTGCTTCTCCCTCTGACCCTCTTCCCTCTCGTGCTCTCTATCTCTCATTCTCTCTCTCTCAAATAAATAAATAAAATCTTAAAATAAAATAAAATGGTCTTTTTTTAAAAAAAAATTTTATTTATTTATTTGAGAGGGAGAGAGAGAGCAAGAGTACAAGAGCAGGGGAAGGGAGAAGCAGACTCCCCACTGAGCAGGGAGCCCCAAATGGGGCTCCATCCCACACACCAGGATCATGACCTGAGTCAAAGGCAGACTCTTAACTGACTGAGCCACCCAGGCACCCCCTTTTTAATATTGTCTTATTTAATTAATTTAATTTAATTGCTCTTAAGAGCAGATCACTTTTAGAACTGAATCATGGGTCTCTCAAAATTAAATAACAGGTGACATCCCAGAAGCAGGTGATGTCTGGGGGACACAGGACCTTTCTTTATGCGTCTTCAATTATATATCTTCTCTTAAAATTGGTTCTGTGTGCAAACAAAAATATTTTCTCTGAACTTCAATGGGAAGCCTGTCCAGATTCATGTCACCCTCCTGACTTTCCAACTATAAGATAATAAATTTGTGTGGTCTAAACCACAAAATTTGTGGTGATTTGTTATGGTGGCAATCAAAAACAAATACACTCAGAATGACCTCATTAGCACCAGCAGAATGTGTGTAAATATAAGCAGCCAACCTCATATAGGCTTCGACATCCCAGATGGGAATCCTTACAGGATAGTGGGTAAGTGACCTAAGACATTCCTCCTTTTGTATGTCAGAGAACACTGGATTTTTGTAACTTATAGATAAACTTGTGTCTCTATGGAATCTAATCTCTTAACCCCAAGTTAGAGAATAAAGACTGTGGTTTAATACTTTTAGGAACATGCAAAAGAAGAGGCAGTATTTCCAGAATATGAAAAATGCTGCTACTTTATAACAGAGCTTCAAACTGACAGAAAAATTAAACTAATCCTGAAAAATTCCAATGATGGTGTCCACAGCACCTAGCAGTGTGTAGATGGATGTTAACATTAAAAATGTTTTGTGTCTTCTTTGTGCAAAACTTAAAAATGTTCAGGAAGCATATACAGTGAAGCCTATTATACAAATTGTATTAGCAGATGAATTAGGAATATTTTGTCTTAGCTTCTAGATTGTGAGGTATATAGAATACAATTAAAAGTTGATATTCCATTCTCAAATAACTTACTGTTTGGTATACCAAGGACTCAGAGTAAATTCTTTTTTTCCCTGTAAAGTATACACACACACACACACACACAGATAACTATTAAGTGAATGCACAAAATCACTATTTTAATAAAAATTCGACACATTCTTAGGATTTAGTGACAAATATACACATATATACTTTGGAAATTTTCTGGAAAATTATGTAAGTTCCGGGGAAGTTGATGTAAAAACAGTTGAAGATTTTAACAAAGAGTAATGTTGGTATAAAAGTGGCAATTGTACAAATAAAAATACAGAAAAGTCAACAAATGAACAATTCTTCAGGTTATGGTTAGGAGGCAAGTAATCCATAGACATTCCAGCAAAAGCTGCACAGAAGGTTCTCTGTTGTT
Source organism: Zalophus californianus (assembly GCF_009762305.2). Lineage (NCBI taxonomy): Eukaryota > Metazoa > Chordata > Mammalia > Carnivora > Otariidae > Zalophus > Zalophus californianus. Next base: position 51,888,318 of record NC_045606.1, on the reverse strand, counting down.
GATTAGTAGCAAAAGGGCAGCAATGGAAACATCTTATGATCATGCAAACAGTTGGCACATGTTTTCTTGTGTGTTATCCTGAAAGCAGCGAAAGAAAGAAAACAGTGATGAACTTCTCAACTTCTCAACTTTTACAGCTTGGTGGGGGTCAGTTTATGGATGATTCATCTTATGGTTGAATAAGAAGCCAGAAAGATGTAATGAAGGAAAATATGAAATTGTAAGAACAATTTGGCTCCCTTTCTTAATCTAGGGAAATAAGATCAATCTGACCTATTTAATTTAATTGCTCTTAGGAGCAGATCACTTTTAGAACTGAATCATGGGTCTCTCAAAATTAAATAACAGGTGACATCCCAGAAGCAGGTGATGTTTGGGGTTGGGGGACACAGGACCTTTCTTTAAGCGTCTTCAACTATATATCTTCTCTTAAAATTGGTTCTCTGTGCAAACAAAAATATTTTCTCTGAACTTCAATGGGAAGTCTGTCCAGATTCATGTCACCCTCCTGACTTTGGAGACCTTGAGACCTTTAGGCTTGAGACCTAAATTAACTTTGGCCATAACATTTTACTATGATTTGAGCTATTCACTGAAATTAACTGGTAAATGGCACAGTTATTAACTGTTTTTTGGAAAGTTGCAGTGTGATCATGACTCAGGAACAAAGTGACCCAGAAAACGGATGTCACAGGCAGCCCAGGGGTCTGAGAGTCAATACATACTGAAAGACGACAGAGAAAAACTCCAGGGGGAACTTTCTTCTAAGCTTCAAATGTGGCCTTTCTCTCCAAGATAACCTCATACTGGGAAAAATCTGAGCATGTGGGGAATATGGCTGTTTCCTATCACTTTTTCTGGTATATTTGTCCTACAGAGACCAAACATGAGTGACATTTAACATAGGTCATTGAAGGATACCAAGAAAATCCCCTTTTGATTATTAAGTAACACCCTTTTTTTTTGTGTTTGATTTCCCCCTCTGGATACAGGAAATCACTAGCTATGCTCTCTTACTAGATATAGAGAGGGGATAAAGCCTAAATTCCAAATCAGCTGGAGAGAAAAAAAATTACCTCTGCATTACTAAGCAACTGACAGCTTCCATGTAGTCAGAGAATTTTAAAGTTAGAAGGAACTATAAGCAAGTCTTCCTTATTTAATTGGTCAGTTTAATTTAGGTCAACAAATATGTACCATGGCCAGGCACTGTGGAGTTTTTGGTATTTAGAAATTAAATAAGATCCAGTCCTTGATCTGATGGAGTCTAACAATAGTAGGGTAGGCAGAGATACTATCTATGTCATCAAAGTAAGAACTGTGTTAGGTGTATGTATCAGTCCGGGTTTTGACCTCCAAGCAATAGCAAAAGAGTTTGGCTGATATAAATTGAAAGCAACACACCAAACTCCCATCCCATAATTTCTAGGGGGGCCTGGAGAATCAGACATAGAGCTTATAAAGCCAGAGAGATGCCAAAACAATGCCACTGGATAAATTCCTTGTTTTTCTCGTCCTAGAAACTGTAGTTTGCATGATCAACACCCAGAGTCCTGGACCCTGCTTTCCATGACCATTACAGCCACAGTCAGAGTGGGACATTGTTTACACTGCTGCCTCTGTTCACCACGAGAGCAAGTTCTCCCCTATCCCTACTGCTTAGTGTCGCCAGTTCCTAATTCCAGCTCCCAGATGGCTGTGTCTGATTAGGTATTCCTCGTGCTCTGCTCTTATCTACCAGGCTGGCTGGGTCAAGGAGTCACTGCCATTTCAGCTTCCATGTCAATTATCACCATTAGAGTGTGGATGGAGTGTTCACAGTTTAGTACAACACAGTCTTTAGCTTAAATAATCTTTTGGGTGACTCCTATTTTATTTTCAGTTTTTCTCATCCTTATTCTCTCATTTCTCTTCATGATGGTACCTGAGTGTATGGTAGAAGGAGAGACATAACATTGTGGTGTGGCGAAAAGAAGGGGGCCTGAAGTCCATGTGATGCTATCTGGGTCTTGTCTGGTCACCTGCTGTGGAGTTGTCTGATTTGATTCTGGTGCTTGATCAATGGACCTTTTGGGAACATTGTACAAACATGGCAAATATCAATGGATGATTTCTACCGTTTTGCTATAGTCACAAAGGCACAGTGTAGCCTCTTTGCCTAACCCTGGGCTTCTGCATGTCCACTGGCCCTCTTGGCACCTTCACAATCTCACACGTGGGGATATAGGTTTAGTTAGTACCTTGTTAGTTCTCCCAACGGGGCAAAGCATACAGTGGTGTGAGCTGTGTGACTGAACATGGAGGCTCTGTTTCCAGTATATTGGACCCTTCAGTACCTACCAATATGTTTCTACTGAAGCCCCCCTTAGAGTTCCACTCCACCTTTGGCTTGCTTTTTCCCACACACTGGGATCAATAGAGTTGGCTTTCCGTACCCTTTTTCTATCTGTCAGGAAATAATGTTTGTCCACATTCTACTTATTTTTTAGGTACAATAAATATTATGGCTGCAAATGATCATGATTGATTTCATGGGTAAATGAAAACATCTTGCATTAGCATGAGAAAAATATTAGCCCAGTGACACACCTGCATAAATTAGTACAAGAAACATGTAAGGGAAAAAGTAGGGGCAAAGAGGTCAGAAAAGAGTTTTTTAAGGAAATGACACCGAGGTATATGTTAAGGATGAACCCTGTGCCCAACTTTAGATAGTTTAGATTATGTTCCCATAGGCAGTCTAAGGGGCTGAAAGTCTTTATGACATGATAGAGGGGAGTTAGGAAGACTTTCCAGACAAAAGTCACCTTTACCAGCCTGCCTTTGTGTCTGATGGTCCACAGAAATATCATTGTATGTCAGCAGGATCTAGAAGGTGCACTTCCTCCACAGTGGCTGACAGCTAGAAGACACAGTAGTGTGTGGGGCCAAGAGAATCCCATAGAAGCAGAGGTTTAAGGAACTAACAAGTGCTGAGAGACTACCCTCCCTTGGGTGAGGAGATTAGTGCTTAGGAATTATTTAAAGTAGTCCAAAGTTCAGAGTTATATCTTGAGAGCCAGGAGATTAGGTTATAGGGGAAGTGAGCCAGAGATGCTGGAGCTGGTGATCAAAAATCATAGATGAAGGCAGGGCTGACTGTCCAAGATGCAGTCATGGGGCTGAGGGCCAGTCTTTGGGAAGCTGTTAGGAAAGCCCAGTGCAGGACATGAAGCAGAGCCATGAAACAATTAGCACTGATCCATGAAAGCCTTCATTTCAGGCACTGTCAGGAGTTAAATTGATGGATTTATCACCTTACCTTTCTGCAAATAAAGATTATGGAAGCCACACCAGATTAGATCACAGGGGGGACTCTGATGACAGTACTCTTTACATGAATTTAGAGAGTTCTTTAAAAGCAAATGTTTATTTTCTGGGACAGATAGAAATGGTATTGGTATTGGTATTGGGGCGTCTGGGTGGCTCAGTCAGTTAAGCATCTGACTCTTGATTTTGGCTCAGGTTGTAGTCTCGGGGTGGTGAGATGGAGCCCACCATGGTCTCCACACTCAGCAGGGAGTCTGCTTCAGATTTTTTCCTTCTGTCTCCCCTCCCCCACCCCCTGTTTGCACATGTGCACTCTCTCTCTCTCTCAAATAAATAAGTATATCTTAAAAATGGTATTGGTATTACCATCTAGCTTAGAGTTGATATCATTATTTCATTCACTGATTATTTATCTGAGTTAGTGAAGTAGGAATAAAATAAGGTGTTGCCTTCATACTGGAAGGTAAGACTGCCTGTATATGTACACACACACATACACACACACAAAACCATGGAAATAAGGTAGAAAAAGTATTATGAGAAGACTAGAAAAATATTATGCAATTTATTAGGAGGGAGAGAATAAATGACTGGAGGGAGCTGCTTGGAGAAGAGTGTTTTTTTGATAAGCTTTGAAGGAAAGGAAAGATCTGAACATTTAAACATAGGCAAAGAATATTTTAGTGAGAAGAAACAGCATGGAGAACAAAATCTGTAGGGTCTGGGGAAATGGAGAGCCATTTGTTCTGTAAGGAATGTAAATGGCATAAAGGCAAGTTAGGTTCTAGTCAGAAGACTGAAGCACTGTGACAAAGGAAGATAGAATAGCCCCCTTTGGATTGTGGGAGCACCCAAGGGGAAACTTCAACAGAACTCTGGGTGGGTTAAGCAGCACGGGCACATGAAGCCCCAGGGTTCCTTAGGGAGGTAGCATGTAGAAAGGGTGGAGAGAAAGTGCAGAAAAGGGAAAGAAATATCTCCTTTGTCACTATTCTGCAATCTGCTTACAATTTTTTTTTTTTTTTTAATTTAAGAGAGGGAGAGGGGTAGGGGCAGGGACAGTGAGAGAAAGGGAGAGAGAGAATCTCAAGCAGGCTCCACGCTGGGCACAGGGCTCCATCTCATGACCCTGAGATCATGACCTAAACCAAAATCAAGAGTTGGACACTTAATCGACTGAACCACCCAGGTGCCCCACCATCTGCTTATTTTAAGTTGATCTTCCCATTATGTTTTGGGGCCCAGGCCAAGCCAGGGCTTGTCTATATCCATTTTCTGGGTTGTGTCTAACAGGAAACAAAAGGCTAGAAAAAGATGCTGTATGAACAAATGGAGGAAACACATTCCTCAGCTTTTTTTTTTTTTTTTAACATTCTTTTTTCCCAGGCTTGCAAAGGAGTGAAACAATTATTGCACCTTTCATTTTACCCAAGTTTTTAAAATCCATTTCTTTTTTTCCCTTCAATTTTCTTGTCCTTGAATTTTGAGCAATCAGAAATAATGCTGGAATATACAGAAGGAAAACACAAAATCAGAAAACGGAAGGAAATATCAAAAAGGGGTTCCATTTTGCTCCCATTTTTAAAAGCACATTTTTAAAAATCCAAGGCATTTTTGTCAGATGAAAAGTCAAAGTTCTGCACTGTGTCTGTCACACCTCTGAGTGACAATCACAGTGCTGATGTAGGAGAACTAGACACCATGAGGCCTCACAAGGACGCTCTCATTCACCTGCTCCACCAGGCAGTGAGGCATCCTTAGCTCTGACTCACTAAAAGGGAATCTGGTGGGGCAGGTTCCACCTCTGCATGGGGATTTGTTTGCATGAGGAGTTTTTAGTCCTTGCCTACACCTAGGGAACCTTCTCATTCCTTGGCAAACATCAAACCACTCTGGTTTCCTTTTATAGAAATAGGTCTATATTTACAAATTATTCTTACATATTCCCTCCTGATCTGATTGTTGGAATGCTTTGCTTTACTGTTTTGCTTCTCCATTTATATACCCTTTTTTCCTAGGGTGAAACTATACCATCATCCACCCTCTTCTGCTGGTTTCAGGTGAGGAGTCTGAATTGTGGGTATTGTAGTTCTTTTGCCTTTTAAGGTTTCTGGTTGGGCAACCTTGGAGTCACAGTGGGAGGACTTCTAGTCCCAGTGGCTCGATAAGCAGGAGTTCAGGCACCACACACAGAGGGAGACACGTTTGAAGAGAGTCGTTGGTTTTGGTAGAGTGACTTCCATTTGCTAAAATGATGTTCCTGAACTAAAGAAGCTGGGGTTCATTTCCACAACTGTAAGTGTTGCTTTTAGAAAATTAATATTTTTTCACTACTGTTATATAGTACACACTAGGAAACTGTGTAATTTCCAGAAGAATTGACCACACTAAATGGTTCTTCCAACCTAAGCCCTGCTTGGAAAGAAAAAAGGGAAGGTAACTGATATTCTGTGATTTTGTGGGACGTGGTTTAGAATAGACTTTGAGACAGAGACTAGAAGGATACCTTGAGAAATGATTTAGAAACACACACACACACATACACACACACACACACACACACACGACTCTGGCTTGCTTCATATACATAAATGGTTGAAATCCTCTGAAAATTTTAAGTATTTCAAAAGACAGCCAAGTGTGTTGAAGACTGTGGGCATCGAAGTTAGATAAAGTTGGATTTGGTAAGATGTTTCACCATGTCAAGCCTCAGTTTCCTCATTTGTAGAGTCAGTATGAAATCTACCTCATTGGGTTAATACAATGAAATTTGCATTGTACTAAGTAGATGATTAGACAATAACTGATGGAGGATAAGTTGGGCTTTTTCTTAATTTTCAACTAAGCTTCAAAAACAGATTAAAGAAACTGTTTAAAGTGATAAAGTGATTCCACTTATATGAGGTATTGAGAGTAGTCAAATTTATAGCAACAGAAAGCAGAATGGTGGTTGCCAGGGGTTGGGGAAGGGGAAAAATAGGAAATGTTTAATGGGTATAGAGTTTCAGTTTTGCAATTTGAAAATGTTCTGATGATTGGTTGCACACAGTGTAAATATACTTAACATTACTTAACTGTACACTTACAAATGGTCAAGTTGATAAATTTTATGTTATATGTTTTTCACCACAATTTAAAAAATAGATCAAAGAGCATGTGGTGAAAATTCTGGTGCCTCCAATTTATTAATGTGTCCCTCACTCTTGAAAAATGTCTAAGTCCATTTTCAGAGGATTGATATTGGATCACCAATGTTAGTATCTGATTTTTACATACCAATAATTAATAGTGATGATGCTATATTTCTGGTATATTCTTAAAGTTGTCTCCACCTTAGTGATCATCTTTTAATACTCTCCTTAACTTCGTTATATGATTATCTCTAATTCATAATAGTGATATTTAAAATGATTTTATGGGTATTGTACAGAATCTAGGAATTAAGTCATAATTATTAGTTACATCTCAATTGCATTACTTATTCAGGTTTTCTCACCTTCCTTATAGCTTATTTATAAACAGATTATTTTTATGTGTCTGTGTCTTAGAAATAACAGACCATCAAGACAGGATCTGTTAAATGCCAAGTTATCTTAAAATGTATTAGCTAATTTGGAGGACAAAAGACAACTTGGAATTCTCTTGATTTGAATCTTGAAAGTTTGTCATTGTTGAACTTTTGGGAAATCCTTTCTTGAAAGACCATATGTACTCCTGGCTGTCTATTAAGACTATCCCCTGTGGTATTTGATGATAACTGAAGGTGATAGCAACAAGTGTTTGTGACGAGTGTGCAAGGTTTTGCATGTGATATACCACATGAATTTAAATCCTCTCAGGAGCTATGTCAGCAAATCCAGGGTAACATCAGAATGAAAATAGAGGAGAAGGAAAGCTTGATAACTACTTGCCTAAAATAGCAGCACTGTTTTTACCATTGAATGCCATCTCTGGCCTACTTTCTCTAAGAAGTGTCATTTATTTATTTAACAACTACTTCTAGCAATCCTGCAGTGTTTCTGCACTGTTCAGGGCCCTGGAGTTAAAGAGTGACTGAGGCTTAGTCCTTGAGGGGATCTTGATCTACTCTAAGAGAGATGTATTCATAAACAGCTGAAGGGAGGAAGTGCTAATCCATTAATCATGCCTGCCCATTCGTGGCATCACTGTTCATTAATTCCCACTCCTTAGAAGGTGTGATGCTTAGTATCAGGGGATAAAAGGAACTCCATAAATATTTGCTTGGACTGTAATCATTGGAGATTAGAAGAAATAAACTTCCAGACTTTTCTCTGAGTCCATCAAAAGCAGGATGGAATGAAGAGATGTGTACTCAGAATAGCCAAGGAAGGGGAGGCCATGATCTACTGAATATTGAGGACACCATGGGAAGTGGTGGAGCTTTAGTCAGACCTGGAAGGATGTGCAGAATTGAAATAGGCAGAAAAAGATGAAGAGACTATCTCATCTAAAGCAACATTTCTCAAACTTCGCATGGATGAAATGATTTTAGGCAGTAGATAGACTGGACAATCAATAACACTGAGTAATGCTGTGAGGAGGTTAGTATATTTTTCAAATTTCTTTCAATGTTCCAAATTTTGTTTCAAAACAAAGTTTTACTGTTGTTGATATGACTTTAACTAACACTTGCGTCTAACACATGTTTTTAATTCTCCTTTGTAAGAACTATAGAGTAAGTAACAGGCTCGATGATTTTAGCAGGCAAAAGGTATTTAGTTGTAACTTCACTTTTAGAATAACATTTATTTTTATACTTATTGCCTATTTATTCCAATAGATACTGTTTTTTTTTCCATTTATGACACTGCTAGAAATGTGCTTTTATAATACTTATCTGAGCTAAAATCAGAGTAGATTTACAGAGAATACTAAGTGAAAAATCGTTCAGATCATACTTGGTAATGGAAAAAATCCTGAAGAGGTGCCAGAATGCCTGAAGTTTGGGAAACATTGAAGTAGAGGCACTGTCAAATACCAAAAATTAGGACGTGAAATGGAATCGGTTACGTTTATGTATAGCTAGGAAGGAAAGGTATTTGGTATTCTATGGCTATCTTTGGAAAATGATGCTGGAATAAGGTTGATTGTAGAAGAGATTTGGACTTCAGCTTCTAGGTGGTGTCCTGACCCAGGGACATGGTGAAAGTTGTGCTTTAGGAAGATCATCTAAGGAATGGCTTATAAGTGGTTTGGAGCACAGGGAACATGAATGCAGGCAGAGTACTTTGGACATAGGTCTTAATAATCTGAGCATGGATAAACAACGGGTGCTGGGAATGAAAATGGAAAAGAAGAGAGGGATGAGGAAGTCATTCAATAAAAAGAAAACTAAATAATAATTATAAAAAGACAACCTCCAAGTTGCTCTTGAGTTGTTAAGTTTGGTGGCCTAAGAGAATTACAGTGACACTGAGACAAAAGAGAAAGAGCTAGCATTTGCTGGGGAAATGATCCTTTGTGCTCCAGGCAATTTGAAAATAAGATGAATCAACCTTCCAGTGGAAAGGGAAACTGCATTGTTAATCACATGGGACTGGAATTTTAGAAAGCCATCAGAGTTAGCCAGAGAAGTGGAGACAGCAAGCACATCCCTCCTTAAAATGAAACTTAGCCCTGCTCTTTTTTCTGCCCCACTCAAGGATAATTGGAGAAACTTCAGGTATCTAGGGAAAGGAAGGGGAATGGAGAGGAGGTTGACTGTTTCCTCCCAAGATTTTATTTTCTCTGGATAATTCTTTCTTAATTATTATAGTCATCATCTTGCTCAGAGATGAAGCTCCTTTACTGGGTCTTTCATGAGAATAAACAAAAACATTTTCATCTTTAGCCAGGAGAATAGTTACCAGGTTTAATTTCTAGGTATGGTAGAGTGGAGTTTTCTGTGTCTTCTCTTTCTATGGGAAAGGCAATTAATTTAGATGTTTCCCTAATATGTACAGTACCTAGTAGATAGATATTTAAGGGTAGGCAGATATTACAAAGATTCCCAACTTAAACAATAAAATATTAGAAATTTAAAAAAATACAGCACACTCCTTTTTCCTGTTCCCCACTTTCCCACCTCAGAGGTTGCTACTATCCTGTCTTTGTATATTATCTCTCCATTGTATGCTTTTATTCTTTTATCTGCTTTTATTTATACATTTTTATTCTTCCTGCCTCTATGTGAATATATCCACAAACAGTATATAACATTGTTTTGAATGTTTAAAAAAATTATAGAAAAGTTACTTGCTCTTTTTTCTCAACATTGCACTTTGGAGATGAATCCATGTTGATTTTGTAGCACAACTTACTCATTTTCATAGATGTGTGGTATTTTGCTATCATAAGTAGCGCTATAATAAATAGCCTTACATATGCACTTGGGTAGGAATGTAAGAATTACTGTAGTGACTATTTGCAAGGAATAGACATATGCATCTTCAATTTTATAAGATACTGATAATAAATTGCTTTCCAAAATATTTATACCACATTTTATTCCAGGCCAATATGAATGAGAGTAACTATTTCTCTCCATTCTCAACACACTTATTTATCTCAAATGTTCTAAATAAATAGTCTTTCCAGATGTAACTGAAAACCAGACACTTGTGGCATCTGAGTGACTAAGATACGTTTGGAACATTCCAATCTCTAAAATATAGGGTAAAATTTGATTTCAAATCAACTTTCTTGTTTTTCAACCCATGTGAGAGATTAAATGACCTGTCCATTTAGCAGACACTCACTTTAGTATTAATTATATTAATAATAATAGTGATGATAATATTAACAACTGTTAATGTCATTTAAATGCTTACCATGTGCCAAGTGCTGTCCTAAACACTTTAATTACATTGTCTTATTTAATTAATTTTCGGGGGCAGATAATATACCAATTTTAGAGATGAAGAAACTGATTCACAGAAATACTACATCAATAGTTAGTAAGTAGGGTTGGTGGATTTAATATATACTCAGTCTATTCCAGTTAGGACAGTTGAGAAAAGATAGGTGGGAAACAGACTGGGAAGAGAGACATTAAGGTATCATAATCCTTATCTTCCAAAAGTTTAGAATCTAGTTAATATTTAAACTGCATCAAAAGAACATTTAATTTAATTTAATTTTGCCTAGGAAAATTGGAAAATGATCCTTATAGATTATCAAACTTTACTGAGCCTTGGAGATGAGAGAAAAGATGTTCAAGAGGCAAGAAAAGGAAGGGAGTGACTTTTTATAAAGTATGAGAAGTAGAAAATACAAGATATATTTGGTGAAGTTAATTTATCCAATCATTAATTCAACAAATAATTTCTGAACATCTGTACTTCATGAGGCACTGAGCTAAGTTCTGGGATACAGAACTGAATAAGAAAGGCACCATCCCTCCCCATAGACAGATATGCTTGGAGATTTAGTATTTGGGGACCTGGGGGCAAAAAAAGAGAATAAGACTAGAAAGACAGGTTGTGTCTAATTACAAAGGATTTTCAAATATTAGTCCTAGAAGTGTGTACTTTTTTCTGAAGGCAGTGAGGAATCAATGAGTCACTCTGAGGTGAGTTGCATTATTCATTAATTTATTCAATAAACACTTATTCTGCCTGTTTTTTGCTTGCGCTGGGGATGCAGAGATGGTGGAGCTCATATTACAAAGTGACAAATAAGTATATAAAATTGATAATACAGTGTGAGAACTAAAACAGGGGTTTGCACAGGCTAGAGACGCCTACCCCAGGCTGGGAAAGTGTAGTGAGGAGTGGGAAGGCCACAGTGGGAGATACTCCAAGGTGGTTTCTGGGATAAAGAAAAATGAAGAAATTTAACAACTGAGTTTAGTCTTTTTTTTTTTTTTAATTTGAGTACAGTTGACATACAATGTTACATTAGTTTCTGTTATACGATGTGGTCAGTTATGCTATGCTCACACGTGTAGCCACTCTTTGTCACCATGCAGCCCCATTATATTACTACTATCATGTACCCTTCATTCCTGTGACTTACTCAGTCCATAACTGGAAGCTTGTATCTCCCACTCCCCTTCACCCATTTTTGCCCATCCTCCACTCCTCTCCCCTCTAGTAACCATCGGGTATTCTCTGTATTTATAGGTCTAATTCTGCTTTTTGTTTGTTGGTTTATTTATTTATTTTGTTTTTTTAGATTCCACATATAAGTGAGATTATATGGTATTTGTCTTTCTCTCTCTGACTTATTTCGCTTAGCATAATGCCCTCTTAGGATCATGTTGTCACACATAGCAAGATCACATTTTTATGGCCAAGTAATGTTCCTCAGTGTGTGTGTGTGTGTGTGTGTGTGTGTGTGTGTGTGTGTGTGTGCGCGCACGCCACATATTTATTCCTTCATCTTTGAGTATAGTCTTTTATAGAATAGCATTTATTTGCTTTTTCTGGTTTCAAAATATTGCATGTTCACTGTAGAAAACTTGAGAACCACAGTCATACTTAACAAGGATGTACATCTTTAAGATTTGTGTTTGTGGATATATCCTCCCTTTTTATGACTATAACAGATATTAAGAATGAATAATTAATAAAAATGTTATGTGATCATTTTAGTTCACCCAATAATAAAGTATACATTTCCATAACATTTTATATCCTTCAATAACATAATTTTAAGTTGCTTATTTGTATGTGATAATTTATCTAGTCCTTTAGTATTGAAAATATCTGTTTCTCCCCATATTTGTTCTTTTGAGTAGTGCCACACTGAATATTGTTGCACAAAAATCTTAGGACATATCTGAGTAGTTTTAAAGATAAATTTCTAGAATTTGGATTTTAGGTCATAATACCCACTAAAACTCCTGGCCATATCATGAAAAAGAAGGAAAGACCTCATAGAATCCTTAACAAGAAATTGAAATGATGATACTTGCATTTTAGAAAGATCATTTAAAAAATATTATGTAGGGAGAACAGGAAAGATTGGAAGCAACAGGCCAGGTAAGATTTATTGCAGAAATCTAGGTGAGAAAAAAAAAATAAAGCCTACACAAATGAAGCTACATTAGTGTTGGAATATGGCAGAAATTTTTAGATATATTAATTTGGTAGAATTTAGTGGATTAGGGAGAGTGGGGGGCCGGAATGGAATAAAAATGATTGTGGATTATGTCCTTGTTTCTGACATGGGTAACTAACTGGGTGGGCAATGGTGTCCTTGTTCCCTTAGATAGGAAAGACAGGAGAAATGGGGTTGGGAGGAAAGATAGGTGAGTTCAGCTAAGGTGAGTGGACTTTGACCTGCCTCTGACTATTCACACAAATAAATTATTTAAGCAATAGTACAGATCTGGGAGTCTGGGGTGCAAATAAATGAGAGAAAGATGTTGGAGTCAGCAATCCCTAGACATAGCTACAGTCATGGTTGTGGATGGGCTCTCCCAGAGGTATTGAGGACTGCAGAATGAGAAGAGTACGGGGCTCATGGTGGTGTCCTCTGACATACTACACTTGATTTTAGCCAAAAGGCCGAGAAGCAATGTGGTATCCTCTGACATAAAACATGAAGATTTAATCAGAGGAAGAATCAGCCATAGTGGAGACTGAGAAGGAGAGGCCAGCAAAATAGGAGGAAATCCAATGGTGAGTAGAGTGAGTGAAGACAAAGGAGGAGAACTTCCAACAAGGGAGAAGTTAACAGTGTCACATGTCAGAGCAAGACCTAACAAGAATGAAAGGTGGCCTTTAAATTTCTGTGGAAGTCTTGCCCAGAGCAGTTTCAGAAGAGTGGTAGGGACAGACACCAGAATGCTATGACTAGACCCGTGTTTCAATGACACGACTTTCGTGCAGTGGGCAGAATAGCACAGGGAAAGAAGAGACAAGAAAATGGAAGGCTAGTGCAATGGAGAGGAGATTAGGGCTCCAGGAAGGATGTAATACGGGCTAACCCAGGGCAGTTGCCATGGCATTATAGAAAGAGATGTGGCAAGAAGGTTTGCCAAGTGGATGGGTATGGTATGTGTTGGAGAGAACGGAGTTCAGGAGGGCTCCAAGATTTTAATCTGATATAACTGAGAAGATTGCAAAACCATCAACAAAGGCAGAGTTCTGGGAGAACAAAATAGGAATTTTCGTTGGTGAAGATAAGGAAAGAGAGCTGAGTTCTACCATGGATATGTTGATTTGAGGTACATATGGAGATGTGTAAGGGTTATGGCAGCATTCACTCTGAGACCGTCTGAAGGTGGCTGTTAAGGTTCTGCAGCTCAGGGCAGAGATCTAGGTTAGAGACAAAGATCAGTGAGTCTTTCCCATAAAAATGGGACTTAGAACCCTGGGGAAGGCTGGAATAGCTCAAAGAGATCACTGAGAGTGAAAAGAACAAGAAAACCATGGGCAATATTTAAATAAACAGGTAACATAGGTGGAGTCACTGAAGAAAACATGGAAGAATTGATCAAAGCAATAGCAGGGAAACCACTAGGATATTACTGCAAGAAAATAGAGGAGAGGGAGTTTTAAAAAGCCATGGTCATCACCAAATCAGCTGCAGGCAGTACAATCAGGAAGAGGACCAAGGAAGACCTTTGGGATCCAGGCTACTTGCAACTTTTGCTTTGTCTTGGAAAAACGTTTTTAGAATATTTACATCTTTTGTAATACTCTGACTTACATTGTCTTCTAGGTTTTTTTTCCTTCTTAATTTCTTCTTTCCTTTTGCGTGGAGTTAAATACTTACCTTTGTTTAATTCTATAACACAGCTTTCAATTTGTCTTCCAGACTGAGGTTACAGGAACTATATTATGACCAAACTGACATTCCTAGAAACTAACCAGTTTGACCTCATGAAAATTTATCAAAGGCAAAACTTTATGTGGGTTTCTCTTTTCACTTCTTGCCATTCTAAAGAAAATAAGTTGTGTTAATTCACGTATCAATACATATACCAAACTTTCTTTTTATTTACTGAAATTTTCTCCTTGATATCTATAGCTAAATTTAATTCTAGACCTTCAGGCTAAGCTGCTAGGAGGAGCCTGTATCCTTGTTTGATTGAAAAGTAGCATGTCTCCAGCAGAGACTGCTCACTGGGTGATTCTCTTTTTTGGATTATTTCAATAACCTGAACATTCAGTAACAAATTATTTGTCTTTGAATATCAAGAATCAAGCATCATCTTCCAGATGTAAAGTAAATTTCTTTGTATTTGCGTGTAGCTTACACACTTAAAGTATGAATGTAGTTTAATGTCATACCTGTAACCCAGTCTATATTTCTGTATTCTCCTGGGAAAAGAAAGCATGTTTGTTACAACTCACATATTTACTCAAAAATGTAGACTCATTTATCCTGTTTTTGGTGTTTCAGTCAGGTTTCCAAACACTGATGCTATAAATGAGCTGGTCAGTTATTTAGGTTGCGCATTTCACTCAGACTAACATTTAGACAAATCTGTGTTGGGATGCCAAGTGTTAGATACTCTGATAAAATGTGTTAGAGACTTGTGCCAGATAGAAGGACTTGAAAATAGTATTTTTAAAAATTGAACAATCAAGAGAGTCTTTAATATCTGTCCGAATATAAGATATTTTTAAAATATAAAGTAATTCTTACCCACAATAAAAAAATCCAGATAATATACAAGCTTAGAGAATGAAAAGTAAGTTAAAATGCCAGGTTTCATATTCCTCATCTGCAAATCCTGCCCTCAGAAGCACAGCATGACAGTTTGTAGTTTCTTCTGAATTCTTTCAGTAATAAATATTCTAAACATATGGAGTATTTAGTGTCATTGCTTTTTTTTAACTTGTTGTTTTGATGATTGATTCATATCATTGCATACGAAGATACCATACTTTTTTTTTTACACAATGGTTATAGATATGTCAAAACTTATTTACCAGTCTCCTATTGGCAATTGTTATATACTTTCTAGTCTTAACACAGCTGCAGTGATCATTTTTGCAAAATAATAGGATATTAAATTGGAAATTTTGGCTAAGATTCTAAGATAATGGATTGGAGATACCAAAAAGAGGTGTCTGACTAAAATCCCAATTGGGGATATTTTTCCAGTTCTTGAGCTCCTCACTCGCATCAGGTTATAAAAAAAATTATAGGGAGAAAAAACACAGAGGATTTTGTGAGAATGATTTGGAGAGCTAACCCAATGCAGAGGGACAGAAGTGAGGAATGGTACTTTTTATCTCAAGCTTTGAGGAAGTGGCTTTATTGCGAACTCCTGGAAAGCTTGAAGTGTCTTTCTGCTAAAAAAAAAAAACAGAGCTGAAGGAGGTGTAGCTGACAGAAGAATTAGATGCATTGCTTATTCCACAAGCCGTGCAGTCATAAGCTTCTCAGGATCCCCCAGAGCTCACTTGCACATGGTCACGCACGCGCGCGCACACACACACACACGCATGCCCCCACACACCCACACATGGTATCAGCTATAAACATCAGCAGAGACATACCAGCAGAGTAAAAAAGTTCTGTTTTATCTCTCCCTTTCCTTCCCCATTCCCCAACTTTGGAGGCTTCAGTACCAGGATCTTGCAAGTCAGGTGATGGAGGAGGTGAGGCAGGAAAAGAGAGGGTGCACACAGCACTCCCTCCCCAAAAGCTGTAAAGCTGCAGGTCAGGGGAATCTATCTTATGCTGGGACATGGCGTACTGATGGAAATACTGGATGAGACATTCTAATTTATGAAACAAAACTGCATTTTGCAACTTAAAGTAACCGCAGGATTTTCTTTTGGTCTAAAAGTGACCAGAAGATACACGAGGCCAACTGGGGAGTTTTTATTAGTGGTATTGGAAAAAACTCCCCCCAGTGAATACATTTTTAAAAGGAAAGTGGTAGACAGAAATGCAGTTGCATTCTGAATTCATCTCACAATTGTTTTTAAAATGATCGCATACCTATCTTTGCCTACATATAAGGAACCAGTTTTAAATTTAAGTACGGTATACTAATTTATGGATTTCCAGAGCAGAGTAGAGTTAATTAACTTGCTGTAGGAATAATTGAAACTAACCGTATTCTAGGATGCACTTTCCAAGATGGCAATCATAGCCATATATGTCTTTTAAATTTTAAATTAATTAAAATGAATTAAAATTAACAATTCAGTTCCTTAGTTGCACTGACATATTTCAAGTATTTAGAAGTCACATGTAGCTCTTGCTACGTGCTTTGACAGGGCAGATTTGGAACATTCTTAAAACCACAGAATATTTGGTCCTTATAACAGACATCAGGCCATTTAATTCTTAAAAAACACAGTGGCAAAGATGTAATTATTATTCCCACTTAATAGATAAAACATGAAGATCAGAGAGGTTTTCCTAAATTGATCATGTTCTTTGATTCCAGGTCCCATGTTCTTTCCTCTAAACCACAATTTTCTACCCTCAAAACAAGTATAAAATATAAAATCAGCTTCACTCTACTTTCACAGTACAGTGGGGAGTATTCTAAAATCTAGAAATCCCTAAGAGAAGGAGGCTTTGCCCTTCTCTGTGTCACTACTATTGGTGGGAAACACAGTCTTGTTTCTCCTTTCTAATACCTGCCATTTTACAATCCATAACATTTATTCTGATGTAGGTTCAACCAAAAGATAGTTTTATTTTTATTTATTTTATTTTTTTTAAAGGTTTTATTTATTTATTTGACAGAGAGAGAGAGCAAGAGCAGGAACACAAGCAGGGGGAGTGGGAGAGGGAGAAGCAGGCTTCCCACAGAGCAGGGAGCCCGATGCGGGGCTCGATCCCAGGACCCTGGGGTCATGACCTGAGCCCAAGGCAGACGCTTAACTGACTAAGCCACCCAGGCCCCCTAAAAGATAGTTTTAATGAATGGGAAAGGTATTAGTAGCAATAACAAGTCCTAAATATCTGTTGTCATCTACATTATTCCTTTACTTCAGTAGGGGTCTCTAGAAAACTTCTCACTGACTTGGATATGTCTAGATTGTTTTGAGACTTGCTCTCTGTTGTTTTTTTAACAAATGAAGATCAGTGAAATTTATAATAAAACTGCTTCACACTAAACATCTAGTGGTTTGTTGCAGATGACTCTTTTATTGGGGGTGAGGAGTACAGGAGCAATGCGGAGGAAACGATCATCAGCAGTGAGTGAGTATGAACACACACACCCTTCCTTTCTAGGAGGCCAGAGAGGTCCAACTGGTGCACGGACTAAGGGAGTTACCTCCAAGTTGTGCGTCCTTGGAGGCTGAAGCTCAAAAACAGAATCTAAGGAGGCCTTAAGTGCAGAAGTTGTAGTCCCTGGAAGCTCAGGAGTGAAAAGGAATGAGTCGGGCTCTGACTACTTCTGTCCACTCTCACAACCACTCTCCTCGTTGAGGCCGCTGCCGTTTTGCGTTTGTCTCTGGTTCTGCTCCACCTTGTGCTGCCCATACTACTACAGTGTAAATCGGAAATTGGATCCTATCATTCCCTTGATTTAAACTCCTCTGTGTCTTCTTTCCTTTAGGCTAAAGTTCAAGTTCCTCAGCGTGTCTTGTAAGGTCATTCGGGCCCAGCTCTGCTGGCCTCTGCATCCTTTCCTCTTGCCACTTCCTCTGTCCTCTCACCTCAGTCCCCGCTGCACTGCTATGGCCCAGCGCTCCTCAATTACTTGCTTCCTAAACGAGCCACACTCACACTTGTTTCTGTATCCCCTGTATCAATTCCTTTTACCTGAAGCGGTCTTCACCCTTCTTTGTACACACTCCAGTGTGGCTGCCACTGGAACCCAGATAGCACAATCTTCAGAACCCTTTTCATAAACACTACATGATACTCTGGGGCAGACAGGCCGAGGGGTGTCTCCGGTCCTTATGAGCCCAGCTGCTACTTTCATCCCTGTCTTTTGTTGTACCTCCACACTGCGTCAGCCTTCTGCTGGGTTGGACCAGCACCCATCAAGATCGTTTCGACATTTGATTCATCAATTCTGATGACACAGTATCACATCTCTCTTTAGAGGATCTATTTTTAAATAAAGAAACATAAAAGTAGAAATTCATTCTACTAAATAATGCCCAGGCATCTTTGAAGGTTGTAAAAAAGAGAAATGCACAGCTAGGTTGGGTAGGCTTAGGTTAGCACTTTCTTGGATGCAGGGTGATGTTAAAAATATTCAGCCGTGGATATGGCATGGACACTGACCTATCAGAATGGTTGTGGCCAGTGTATGATAGCTGGGTGTTCTCATGGAATATCCACTCGGCCTGCAAACAAGGGCTAGGTATGAAAATATTGCCTGGCTTTTGTAAGCTTCCAGTATTGGAATCACCCCATATTTCTAGGCTATAATGTCAAGGGATCTTTTTCAAAGCCTAACTATGCATAAAGGGGAATATTTCTCCTGGCCAAAACAGAGATTAGATATGAATGACTGCATGCAGTGCTTTGGCTCCCCTCTCGTGTAATTACAATGCTTGATCTCTCATGTCTTGAGTTGGGTTTGGCAGTTTCCTAAAGTTCAAAGGCCCTGTGATTAACCTATGCACTCTTGCCTGTTGCAATTTGACAATTTATTTCCTCTTCCAGGATTTGTTGCTATGATCAGTAAGTTGGTTGAGATGTTGATAACAGAGGTCTCTCAGTAACTTCTTTCCATCTTGGATGTCATCATGTTTTTTCTTCAGTTTTTGTTGCCATTATTTTGAGATATAACTTAGGACTGTTTGTTAAAGGGGAGGTATTTTTATGCTTCCCTGTAGCTGTCCATTTCTAGTAGTCTTTTAAATGAGTGTGTACGTGTGTGTGCATGTGCATGCCAAATAGGATAGCCAATTGTTTTCCTTTATTCTCTATCTTGCTAATAATTGTACATGATGTGGCTAAATCACAACTGGTTTAAAATTCTGCTCCTAAGGCTTTTTTCCTTTATGAAGGTATGTATAATTCACAACTTTCTTATTGATTCATTTTACAGAATGTTTAGTTTTATTTATTTTTAAATTTATTTTAAATATTATTTTCAAATAAAAAGAATTGTTGATTTTTAAATAAAAAGTCTTTTTTCTTCCTTTTATTTTTACTAAAAGAAGGAGGTAGATTGAAAGTAGATTCTGCAGTATTA
This sequence comes from Zalophus californianus, assembly GCF_009762305.2. Classification (NCBI taxonomy): domain Eukaryota; kingdom Metazoa; phylum Chordata; class Mammalia; order Carnivora; family Otariidae; genus Zalophus; species Zalophus californianus. Next base: position 51,868,925 of record NC_045606.1, on the reverse strand, counting down.
TTTTGGATGATACTTTATGTACTCTTGTCTCACCTCTGTGATTTCCTCTTCATTCCTTTTGGTGTTTAATTCTCATGTTAATAAGTGCTCTGTTGTCCCTGTGTGCTTCCTATTTAATTTGAGCAATTGGACTTACTCCCTTATTATAATCTTTATTTCAGGGCATGGTTCTGAAGTGATTGCTTCCTGATGGTTATGTGATGATCTCCCTAGAGTGATGGAGGGTGTGGAAGGGGAGGGGGATGCCAGAGCAGGGGACTGGCTTCAGACCAAGAGGAGGCTGACTTTCCATTGTGCTGAGCAAGGCAAGCCAAACCCCTCCACCTGTGTACTTCACCCATTTCTCCTGCGTTGAACTGCTGCCTCCAGCGCTCCACCACACACTCTCAGGTCCCTTCTCTGTGTAATCCCCTTTGGCCTCAGATAGCTTTGTTTGGGATGGTGCCTATGTTTTGGTATGTCTGGACAGGGGGAGGTCAAATCTGCCAACTCTTTATCTATGGACCACATTCCCACCTTTGTAGCTAAGGAATTTTCCTTCTACTCTCAGCTTCCTTGTACAAGCCTTTATAAGCCACATAATCTGTCTGTGTCTCAATGTCTTATCTGCAAAAAGAGCTAATAACATTGGCTACTTTTCTCCTAAGATAGCCCTGAGGGTTAATAAGCTGGCATTCAAAAGCACAAGTGTCTGAGATGATAGGCCTTCCATAAATTCAAATTACTATTACTACCGTCCTCCTTTTTTATGGCCAGCAGAATAATAACTCATATAGGATCTAGTATTTATGGAGGGCTTTGCATTTTTAAAAGTAGTTTATAATGTTTAATCATTTAGAAAGGTCTCGTTCTGCATAGTCTCATCATTGTACTTTTATGGGCAAAGGATTTACTGAGAGTCTTCTGTAGAACTCTCTTTTTCATGAACTGTTTGTCGTCATGCCAGTTTATATTATTACTTCTTAGTCCTATTTATCTCTCATTTGAAAGATTTGTTCCGTATCAAGGCTGCTTGGGGTATAGGGGATTGATTCTTCTGATAAATTGGATAACATATATGTAATCTGACTTATAATTGGTAATGCTCATAAAAATCTTGCTTCATTAGAGAAAAACTGAAAAGACTAAAAATGAGGCTGAAACTTGAATGGAGAACTCCAGAATGGAGGCTAGGATCAGGGGCAGACTTCAGGAGCTTATCAAGACATGATTGAATAATCAAAGGGTGGAGCCTGGACAAATGTTTACTTGTCTGGGTAAGCCTTCAGTGTTTACTTTGGCCAGTTGATCTGCTTTCATCCTTTCATGCCCACTAGGAGACCAGCATCCATTAAACTCAAGTCTTTGGCAGTCCTGCTTTGTTCATTGTTTCATCCTGAAATAGCATGGTTCTCTTGGCTCTTTATCCCTCTTGATCTCCATGCTGCATTTGGATCAGTGGCTAATTCTGATTCAGAAAAGTCCCTGGGACTTACTTAGGCACTAGTTTAATTACTGCCAGGTTTTTCCCAGTCCTCATGAAAGGAGATCAGACATTGCTTTAATCAATATCTCTTTGTCAGTGGTTTACTTCTCTTCCCACCATACTCCTCCATGCCCCAGGTATCGATGCCCTCGGGAACCTCCAGATGTTGTAATCTTCTTGAGGTTTCTTTGCTAATATCCAAACTTCAGACCCTGCTGTTAGTCCCTCTACCTGGATGAGGCAGTGCCTGTCAGACAGGCAGAAAGATGGTCTGCCCGCAGGACTTGGCTGTTTCAAGGTTTCACCACTAGAGAGTGGTGTTTTCTTCTTACGATCCTTGAAATGGTTATTATATTGAAATGATTGTGTTTTGTTTTGTTAAGATTTTATTTATTTATCTGAGAGAGCGAGAAATCACAAGTGGGGAAGGAGGGGCAGAGGAGAGGGAGAGGGAGAAGAAGAAGCAGACGCCCTGCTGATCAGGGAGCCCAACATGGGGCTCGATCCCAGGACCGTGAGATCATGACCTGAGCTGAAGGCAGACACTTAACCGGCTGAGCCACCCAGGAACACTGAAATAGTTTTTATTAAATAAATTTTTTCCATAAATGAAATTGTGTATATATTCTAGTGAAAAATAAGCCTGTATATTGTAAGGACTAAAAATGAAAACAAACAGTAAAAGCATTTCTCCTAAAGGTCATAATGTTAAGTCTACTATTAGAAGATCAAAATTTGACAGAAAGTTTTCCGCTTCATCTGAAATTGAGTATGAAGAATTGTGATTTTGAATCTGCAGCTCAAATACAGCTTTTTAAATGTTCCATGGTCTATCCAGAGTTTGTTTTTAACCATTGTGCATAATGCAGTGACATTCTACTTTCTTGGTTTTCGTCTGGAGACATTTGTAAAATAAACCATGCTTCCAAGTTAATTCATTCCTCAGTTAATGCATTCATTCCCCAGTTTACTGATGGTGCCTACACAAGAACATATGCAGGTTTTTCTAAACGGACAAAAGAATTTGATATGTATAATCTTAAAAATCAAAGTCAGGCCAATTTTAAAAATGCCCAAGAAAGAAAAACAAGTTGTCCCTAAGATTCCACAGAATCTTTATCTTAGTTATGCTTATTTAATATACAAAAAATGCAGGGCCACATGATTCTTTACTCAGAGAGTCAAAAAATTGAGCTCTGATGGGTTTGCACAGGGACTAGGCAAGTGGCAGAACCAGTTGAAAGCAAATCTGAAAAGAAGAGAGAGCAGCTCCTTGCTGAATAAGCCTGGGAGGAGGAAGAAAGAGAGATAATAGTGTTTGCCGCCTCACTGAGCTTAAGACACTCTCAGACTTTCTTTAATTTTTAACAAAATCCCAAATCACTCAACTCTTTTTCAAGCACCACAATTTTAATGTTAAACCAATATTAGGATTTAGCTTTCTGTTGTGAAAAAATAAAACATCTGGAAATCAGGGCACCCTGAGATTCGATATTGACCTAATCACCAACTAGGTAAGTGTTTTTAGATAATCATGACTTCAATGTCTTAGTTTCCATATTTATAGAAGAAGACAAATGAAGTTGATCAGTGGTATTTAAATATGCACCATGGAAAATATAAGTTTTGTGGAGTGACTCTCTCTCTCTGACGACAGAGGACAAGGTGGGAGCAAGGTGAGGGTAGTGAGCTTTTACCCCCCTACCTTTCAACAGATGAACTTTGCTTTTATTTATTTACTTTACAAATGTATTTCTTTATATTGCTAAGGTCTTTTCACTTCTAAGGATACTGTTTTCTGTGACAATCAATGATAATATATTGCATACAACAGACACAGATATACATATACCAATACACACTGTTATATATTTATATGTTAGCTTTCCCCAAAATGACTCGAAGTATCTAATTATAAAAATATAAAACACAATAAAATTGAAAACCATTAACAATAGAAGCTAAGCCTTACATAATAATGACAGGGTATGGTTGGTTGGGTGTGGGAAGGAGATAACTTATAATTAACAAACAACCAAAAGTGGGGATATAGGGATATTACTGCAAACGCACAAAAGCCTAGCCTAAGCTTCCTTAGTAGCCAAAATAAAACCCAGAGCACGAGGTGACACTAGTCTTTTAATAAAAGAAAACATTAGATTAGGAGGAAGAAACTTTCCTTTCCCTAAACTCTGAGAATAATTATCCATACAGGGCTTTATATAATAACACAATGGGCAAATTCCTGATTACAGTTTTACAAAAATATGTAGAAATTTCATATATGGTCACGTCTCATCTGTACCATGAGTAAAACCAAGGAGGTAGTGCTGAGCCATCACTCTGTAAAGGCTATTTGAAAGGAGGCTGGAGTAATATGCTTTACTTTAGTGCTGTCTTTTGATTGAAATGGATTTAGAGATAAGACTAGAAGAAACTGTGTGTTGTAAACCATTTGCATGTCCCTTTTAGTACCAGAGTGGATTTCAATGGAAAGATGTGATAGGTGAGTTTAAATTCACATTGTGGGAACATACCTGAAAGGGAGGCTTTTCTATTGCTCTTGAATACAGCAAAATGATGTTTTGGGTGGAAGTTAAATGCCCGACACATTCTTGCCTTCCTAGTTGCCTACTGAACCTCTGCCACAAGAGCCCGGAGCTTCAGTTGGCGTTCGGCCAGCACCCGAGTGACGGCACAGTGAAAAGAGGGAGACCTACTTCGAGGCTCTTTGTACCTCCGCCACAGGGTCAGTTTAAAAATGTCTTTCTCTGTGTTACTCTAATGAAAATTAAAAGGAAAGGACGTAGGGGGGCGGGGGGTCATCACTTGGTTGCACTGTTTTGGAGAAGAGAAAGAAGCTGGGTCCCCTGCCTCTCTCACCTGTGAACTGTGTCAGAATCTGGCTTTCCTTTCAGTTCTTTTCTAGTGCCAAAAATTTTGTCATCTGAAATTTGATTATTTGAAAGTGTGGTTGTAATAAAGAGATAAAACCCACTCACCAAGTATGCCTTCACAAGTTCCCTGCTTTTTAAATGTGCCCCATTCCATTTATGAACACAGTTGGATGGTGGTGACAACAGACTGGATCTTGGTGATCACATCTTGACATTCCCTCCATTTTACAGATGGACACATGAGGCTCTCAGCCAGCAAGGTGTCACTGCAGTCACATAACTAGCTGGCCCCAAACCAGAACTAGCCTCCAGATCTTGAGATTTCCGGCCACCATGCCACAATATCCAAAAAATTATTATAGTAGCTAAGTTTTCTTTAAATATGTCTACTTAAAGCTGTGTGTATGTGTGTGTGTGTTATGCACGTGTGTGCGTGCGGGTCCATTCCTCTTTGTGTAAAGATGGCAGATATGACAATGACGACAGTGTTGGCTCTTTGATTTTTGACTCCGAACAGTTTTACTTTGCCATTCCTGAGGTGAAAGGGGAAGAGAAGAAGACAAACTTCCCCAAGAGTCTGACTTACCTTCCTAATGACAAATTTATTTTCCCACATCACATTTTGCCAAAATATGAGAAGTGGCCTTCCACAGCCCAGTTGGTCTGCTTTCCCGAGATTTGGGCCATTCCAGCAATTCCCTGAGTTTAGCCACAGCTTTTACAGGATACCTCTTATAAAACTCAGATGCTGATTTCTGAGAGAGCTTGCATCACTTAGTGACATAATGGGATGTGACTTAGAAGAACAAATGTGAATAAAAGAATTAAAGACAAAGTTGTATCTCATGACCATCAACTCACATAACCATTCTCACTTCTCCAAATTTTTTTCCAGTTTTTTATCCATAATATAGACATTTTTATACTTGAGATCATAATTTATATAAACTTTCCAAATGAGCTTTTTCACTTAGCCATACTATAAACAATTTCTCATGTTATTAGAGATTTTTGTAAGTACTTTTTTAAAAGATGACACTGTCCCCTAAAGTTGATAGTTTATAATTTATTCAATTATTCATCTGTTATAGAACATTTGGGCTATTTTCAGTTTATTTTTCTATTATATATAATGCTCTGATAATGAGTCTTATAAACTAGCTGTCCTTCTTCTTTTTGAATTATTTTTTGGGGAAAATATAAATTACTGAGAAGGGCTAAAAGAGTTTTAAGATTATTAATGTGCATTCCCCAGGGGACAGACTCTATTTGTGGGGTCCTGAAATTTACACAACCTGAGAAGGGGACCTTGAGGAAAAAGAATACAATTATAAACATAAACTTTTAGGGGCCCTCCCAGTGCTTTGAAGGGACTCATCATGGTAAGGAGCCGTAAGCTCAACTTGTATCAATTTCATATTGTCAAAGATTTTCCTTCAAATATTGTATTAATTTCCAAATCCATCATTAAGATATGAGAACACTTCATCCCTCAATACTGTATTTTTTGATTTAATTACATTAGCTAGCATAACCTGGGTACCTTAATATGGATAATTTGCTTTTGTGTACATTTCTTTCCTATTAGAAAGACCATGACCCATCATCTCTTGCTACATAACAAATTATCCCAAAACTTAGGGGCTCAAAATAAGCATTTCATTATATCTCACAATTTGATAGCTGAAAGATTTAGGTAGGGATCGGGCTGGGTGGTTTTTGCTTATCATGGCATGGACTGTGTTTCTTGGCTTGCAGATGGGCTGGTGTGGAGGGTTCAACTTGGCTTCACATTCATGCTTGTCACTTGCAGGGGTGACTAGGAGTTCACCACATGTATATCTCCAGCAAAGTGGCCTCAGGGCAGTTGGATTTCTTACATGGCAGCTGGTTTAACCCAGAGTAAGTTTTATCCCTCTCCCTTCCTTCCTTCCTTCCTTCCTTCCTTTCCTTCCTTCCTTCCTTCCATTCTTTCTTTCTTTTTTTTTTTCCCCAGAGTAAGTTTTCAAAGAGACTTGGGCAGAGGCTGCTGCAAGGTGTGTTAAGATCTAAACTTATAATCCAAGGAATCCTAGTTCCTCCTGCATTCTATTAGTCACGCAGATCACTAAGGCTAAGGTAGAGTCATAGGGATTCGCAATGAGCTTTTGGATCTCCAACCTCAGAAGCACAAAAACTATGGACTCCAGATCCTCCGGCCCTTCTAGTTACCCGTCATGCAGAATTTTTTTCCCTTGGTTTCATGACCAATACCACCTCAGATATCCTAGCACCTGCCAAGTGGTACTCCCCTTGGCTATCCCAGCCCCTGCAAGCAGAGCCCTTTGGTAGCCTCGGCTCAGGTGAGTGGTTCGTCCATGGCAGTGCCGGTGCCATTATCCTGGCCCCGGCTAGGTTTTCAGACCCCGTGTAACACACCTTGCACCTGCTTCCTTACCTCCAGCTGAGGTATGAAGGACCTTACCTGGTTTCTATTTTCCTTACAGGACACTGTAGGTGCTGGGTTACTGCTAGTCCTTTGTGGACATAGATAAAATGTCCAAGGAAAAATGTTTAGATTAGTGCAACTGGCATGACAGAAATGTGAGCAAGTCATTCGTGAGATACTGGAGCTTTGTTTTCTGAATCTTTAATACCCTCCCTAATTTGTAGGCTTTGTGCCCCAGGACCCGTTGTGTTTTGCAAGGGAAGACTGTATTTTCGCAAAACAGAAAGCAAACATTATTGGGAGCAATACTCGTTTTTCTTGTCAGTAGTCAAACTGAATCTTTAACAGCAGAAAACACAGGAATACATCCGCTGCTCAGTCCGTCATTACCAGTTCGTAGGCAGGCTCTCAAAAATGAAAAAGTGGGTTATTATTAGAAAAAAAGCTTGTGATCAAAACCTTCCCCCCCGCCCTTTCTTTTGTAGTTTGACAAAAACTTTGTTGCCATTTGAAGAAATGAACTGCTCCAGGATTTTCATGCTTTAGAATTGAATCTGTGCATTCTGTGGGAATGGAAAAAGGCACTGCTGATTCCTTTTTGAACAAAAGACTCAACAGGGTAATGTTTATTTGTTAATGCCTTGACTCTCATCTTCTTTGTTGATTCTGCAAAACTGGAATTGAGCAAAAATTTTTATTTCATTTTATTTTTTTAAGTTTATTTATTTATTTGACAGAGACAAAGTGAGAGAAGGAACACAAGCAGGGGGAGTGGGAGAGGGAGAAGCAGGCTTCCCGCCGAGCAGGGAGCCCCATGCAGGGCTCCATCCCACTTCGCCCAGATCATGACCTGAGCCTAAGGCAGACGCTTAACGACTGAGCCACCCAGGCGCCCAGAGCAAAAATTTTTTATTTATTGTCAGGATCCAGGAACAATATATTAGTGCTTTGTTAGTTTATTAGTTAGTTTGTGGTTTCAAATATTATACAAATGCTAAATAATAATTAAAATAGTAGGATCAAAATGTTTCGAATAAAGGAGGGTTAAGAAGAAAACTACTTAAAATTAAACATTTAGGGGTGCCTGGGTGGTGTAGTCGGTTAAGCGGCTGCCTTTGGCTTGGGTCATGATCCCCGGGTCCTGGGCTCCTTGCTTGGCGGGGAGCCTGCTTCTCCCTCTGCCTGTAGCTCCCCCTGCTTGTGCTGTCTCTCACTGTCTCTCTCTCTCTGTCAAATAAACAAAATCTTAAAAAAAATTAAACATTTAATTTGGCATAATTGTAATTATCTTTGATATTCAGCAAAAATAATCTGGTATACATACATTTGAATAAACATGTAAAGTGGTTTTGATTTACTTTTTTACCATTTTAAGCCTGGTCTATGGCTATTAATTGTATATTTATCTTTCTACCTTTAAAGTACCGCTTATTTATAGTTATTCTATGTCCTAGATGTCCTTATTTTACTATTAAGTCACTTTGGAATACAAAAGACTGGTTTGTGGGGGAGGCAGCTGGGGTTGGGGGGGCAGTGAAAACGTGGTAAGATCAATAGGTTGCTTGTCCTGTAGAGGTGAAAGGATTATTGGAATCAAGGGTTTGCCATGAAATACTAATTTAAGTTAGAATTTATCACAGTTTTAAGAAATTTTCTTTGTTCTCATTGTGGTTTCCTCTTTATCCTGTTTTACTCTAAATGTGTCCCTCTTTAGAAACAAACTATGATTTAATCACCATGGCCCACTTTATGTAAAAACAATTCTCATAGTAAGAGAATATATCTCATTAAACATTGGAAAATAGACAAAATGAAAACAAAAATCAGTATTAAGATTCTTACCACTTACACACATGTCCTGCTAGTACTTTTGAATATGTTGTTCCAGTCTTATTTCCCTTCCTCTGATTTTATAAAACATAATAATAATAAATCTATGCATCTGATTTTGGACCATGTTTTAAATTTTTCTATCTTTAACAACTGCATAATATTCTGGTGAGGCAATGTTTCATAATTTATTCTATTTTGTCTATAAGATATTTATATTAATTTACTTTGGTGTTGAAATTGTGTAGTGATGAATAACATTATGTGTAATTAAAATATTATTATTTAGATACCCTTAGGAATCTTTATAAATTCATTCCCTTTTTTCAAACAAAATAATCCAAATTCCTCAAATCTATCCTTAGATATTTTTGTTTTATGTGAATCCTCTGAAAGTTTCCACATCGTATTTTAATAACTCTCCCACTGGATTTAAGTATAACAGACTGATCGTACATTTTCAGTATTTCTGGCTCCTGTATTTATTATTTTCTATATGATTCTACATTTTTATGATGTTCCATTCTGACTGCCAGCCATAAATTCACACAGTGTTCATTAAGTTAATAATTTATTTCAATTTTTAGTTAGTACTGTGAATAAATATTTTATATTTTTGGACCAGTCTTTTTTTTTTTTTTTCTGGCGAGTGTTTCCAGAATCACTTAGAATGCTGTTGGTTAATGCCTCATTCTCCTTATATTGAAAACAAAATGAAATTAACATCCCGGGTAGCAAGTTCCTTTGAGCCTAAGGGTGTCAAAGATGCTTTTAGATTACAAGGAGAGGCAATGTGATGAAGTAAGGAAGGGAAACAACCTGAGGAGCCCATGAGCAAGGCTTTCTTGCACTGGGACCCCCTTGCGGATGTAATAGGAGCTCTGGCCACAGAGTGGTAATTCTTGTAGTTGTTGGCTCAGAAGTTCCCTACTCCAGGCCTTCTGCATCCCAGTCTTCAGGGCCATTGCCCACGGATGACTCTGCGTGTAACCATTGGGAGTGTGGATTCTGGAGCAAGATTCTTGGGCTTTGGCTTCAGTCCCCTTTTCTTCCTACAGTATGATGTTGGATAAGTGAATTAATCTCTATGTATCTGAGTTTCCCCATCTGCCAAAAGGAGACGATAATTATGCCCCCTAGCCCTGAGGGTTAGAGGACACAACAAACACAAAGGACTTGGAACACTGCCTGGCACAGAGGATGCCCAGTGAGTGCTAGCTGTCCATAGTTAGTGCAAATTTAAGTTCATCTACATTAGACAGCGTTTTTCCTGTTTCTGTCCGATTTGTTTTCAGTGTGTGTATTTTCTATTACTGCATTTTATTCGCAATGATTTAAAAATATTAAAAGTGAGTTTTTCTCACTTTGTCCTCTATTTTCATCCTCTTCGTTTGGTAATTCAGCAGAACTAATTTTCTTTTTCATTTTTATTCATAGTTAACATGTGTTCACAAAGGGAATGTTTCTATTCCCTTCCGGATAAGTGCCATCTCACTGTTAGCTTGGACATCCAAACCAATTTTAAGACTCTTCCCTATTTCTTGCCTCTTTTCCATGATTACATGTCATTTTCATTTTAGTTTATGTCTCTCTGTGTGAGTTTAATCGAAATGCTAATTTTGGCTGTTGTTTGAATACCGAAAGATATATGCTGGAGAAATAAATGTTTTAATACAGTGTTATAAAAGCTTATAGGAGGTAAGTGGCTAGGATATTGATAGACTTTTAAAAAGCATTTGTCTCTTGTTAGTTCATTTATCATAACAACAAATTGTAGGCCTCTGTACAAATATCAATTTTTTGGTTATTCAGATTCAGTTTTTCTACTTTTTAGAGAGGACCATACTATTTTTCCTCTATGGTCTTACTGGGAAGTTGAAGAGAAAATAGATATGTGTTTAGAAATGTGGAATAGGGAACATAAGGGAATATTGCAAATTTTATCAATCCAAGAGAAGGAACAGAAAAATAGAAGCAAATAAGTAAAACACAACATAAGATGGTAAAAATGAGTAAAAATCGGGAGTTTTTAAGTGACTATAGAAGGATAGTACTCAACTACTTAAAGACAGAGGTTAATGAAAAGCATAAATTTTTTAAATTCCCAGCTATTTGCTGTTTATATTGGCATACCTAATAATCAGCCAGAGGGGTTGAAATAAAGAGGTTATAAAAGATATGTCAGGTAAATACTGTATTTCTTTGACTTTAAGATACTGTCCAGTTTAAGACACACTCTTATTTTATGTAATACCATAGTGAAAAAAACAAAGCCATTTAAAATCTGACATCAATTGCATATGCATCTTGATTTCTAGAGATATTAAACTGTATAAAAAAGTATCTTAAAATTGTAAAATACAATAATGAAAAGAGAGCTGTTATGGCAATATTAATATCACATGAAATAAATTTAGGTCAAAAAGCATTTACAGTGGGGCGCCTGAGTGGCTCAGATGGTTAAGCGTCTGCCTTCGGCTCAGGTCATGATCCCAGGGTCCTGGGATCGCGTCCCGCATCAGGCTCCCTGCTCCGCGGGAAGCCTGATTCTCCCTCTGCCTCTGCCTCTCTCTCTCTCTCTCTCTCTCTCTGACTCTCATGAATAAAGAAATAAAACATTTAAAAAAAACTCTCTTCTAAAAAAAAGCATTTACAGTGATAAATAGAAACACTAGAGGAAAATAAAGAGAAAATCCATTAAGAAAACATAGCCTTTGCATACTTAACGTGGGCTTAACAACAAAGCCCTGAACCTTATAAAGCAAAAACTGACTGAATTACAAGAAAATTTAACACCTTAAAAATTATGGCTGGAGATTTTATCACATCCCCAGCAGAAACTTATAAATCACAAAACTGTAAAATAATTATAACCACAGAGCATACTTGAACAGCATAGTTTAACAATGTCACCTAATAGGAGTGCCTGGGTGGCTCGGTTGTTTAGCATCTGCCTTCAGCTCAGGTCATGACCCCAGGGTCCTGGGATCGAGCCCCACATCGGGCTCCTGCTTCTCCCTCTCCCACTCCCCCTGCTTATGTTCCCTCTCTTGCTGTGTCTCTCTCTCTGTCAAATAAATAAATAAAATCTTTAAAAATAAAATAAAATAAAAAAATAAAAATATCACCTAATAGACACAAATGGACTCAGGAATTTCCTACCTGAAGTTAATAATTTGTTCTTTGATTTCAGACATTCTGGTTCTGTATTTCCAACTTTTTAAATGAGAAAAGTGATAATGCATCATATATCATCCCAAACCCTCAACTCCTTTCCTAAAAATGTAACAAAAAAATAGTAAAACAAACATACATGTTAAATGCCACAGTTAATGTAGTCGTATAAAAACAAAGAAATAAAAAACTCAATGTTGCCTAATACCAATAGTTTCAAAATTCACATGTCCTTTACTTATGCTATCTTGATTTTGAAATGGCTGCTATGGTTCCAGTGTTGTACTGGTTGGATTTGAAATGAAACTTCAGGCTTTCTTGCTATTGTTTAACTAAAAATGTTTCTTTGAGTTTAGGGAAATAAATATTTTTTCCCTAGAAAGACAGTTGGCCAAAATATTGTAATGAGAGATTCATATTTTTGTAAGGTTTATGTATTAAAAGCTAAGAGGCTTTTACTGGGAAAATGTTAACCAGAGAGATATTTTTGGGGATATACGTGTGTGGGTGAGAGAGCGAGAGAGAGCAAGCGAGTGAGCCAGCGAGCACTAGAAAATTCCAGCTGGAGCACAAGCAAACTCCTGCATCCTAAGCTACAGGTAGAACCAAGACTTATGCTAAAAGCCAGCTTTTATGTTTTCTTAATATCCAAAAGTGCCTCCATCTAGATCTTAACAATTCTAAGGAAAGACAGGAGACCTAAACCGCGGCAAAGCAGTGGGAAGGAGAGAGCCTTTGTCCCTAATCTAGAGCAGAACTGGTCTTAGATACAATTCCTGGGCTATACCAGGAAAGGCCACGCCACCCACGGGGAAGAGAGAGTCCTACAGTCTTCCTTTATCACCCTGATACCCCATGTCTAGTACAATGTCCTAATACATGTTTTCGCCCCTGGAAGTGTTGCCTCATAGGGTTGGGCATCCTGAGCTGCCATATATTTTATTATGTCCAGGAATATGTTTGCCTAACAAACAAAATGAAAACAAATATATTTTTATCATCTCATAATTATGATTTAGTGGTTCTCAATCTTCCTTGTACATCAGAATCTCCTGAGAGCTTTTTATAAAAATATTGATACCTGGGTTCCATCCCAAGATCTTGGGATAGATTTTGGGCATCTACATATAATTTTTTTAAGGCTCTGAAGTTGATCTTGAGGCAGAGGAACTGTTGAGAACCACCATTTTACACTAACCTGGTGAGGGCAAACAGGCCAGGGGCTGACCAGGACAAAGCTCCAGAACAGCAGTCTGGGAGGACCCTGACCTGGCACCAGGTGGTGCTATGGACACAAGTCAGAGCCTCCTGCCATTTTCTCCACCTGTACCTGAGGAGCCCGCTGCTCCCACTAAGCAGTTAAGGGTCTCAGCAGAGAGAAACAACTCTTTTTTTTTTTTTTTTAAGATTTTATTTATTTATTTGACAGAGGCACAGCGAGAGAGGGAACACACACACAAGCAGAGGGAGTGGGAGAAGGAGAAGCAGGCTTCCCGCAGAGCAGGGAGCCCGATGTGGGGCTCGATTCCAGGACCCTGGGATCAGAACCTGAGCCGAAGGCAGACACTCAATGACTGAGCCACCCAGGTGCCCTGAGAAACAACTCTTAAACCTGAGTATTACCCCTGTTTTTAAAGAAGGGGGCATGGAAAGGAAGAGAGAGAAAGGGCTTGTTCTTGGAAAGGTTTGCAGTCCATTTGGGCTGCTAAGTGAGTGGGTTCAATTTTTTAGGCTGATTTAATGAAATAAAAAGGACAGTGATGGACAATTCCATTCACTCAATTCTGGATGATTTCCTTTGTGTTTAATTTGCTGTTCCATTAGGATAATACCTGAAAATAGAATAATAAAACAGAATTTAAAACATTAAAATTGATCATTCCTGTACAGCTCAGATACACACACACACACACATATATGTCTTTCTCATGATGGTTTTAAATATTTTAAAAATTTGTACAGATAGAAGGAATTTACATTGACTATTTTACATTTTCCATGTGAGAGCATGTATTTGTACCCTCATATTTATAATTACAGTGACCAACCATCCTGGTTTTCACTGGGCTGTGAGGTTTCAGAATTAAACCTGGATAGTCCAGGGCAAACCCAGATGGATGGTGGGTCTACCTACCTGTAACCCATAGGTTCACTTGGGAAGCTGTGTTTTTCTGTTATTCATCCAAGTAGGACTCAACACCTCTTACTCAGTATAAACTTTTTTTGCATCAGTAAGTCATGTGGATATTTCTGCAGATTATATGTGAGAACTAGATGGTAGGGCTGGCAATGGAGACTCCTCGGTGTTTCCTTGAGAATATTCTTATCAGTTACATCTTCTTATTCCCCATCTCCCTTTAAGGCTGCAATCACCTGCAGTCCCAGCCCTCCACGCCATCAGTTGGTTCCCATTCTTACATAGGAAAATTTTGGTTTCTTTTAACTTCTTTCTTTAGACTTCTTGTACACTCCATCACTACTTGATACTATCTTCAAATAAGTGAAATTTTGAAGATTTAACTGTCTCTCAGAACAGAAATAATCTTCTAGTTTCCCAGTATTCAGAGAACAGCGAAGCATTATTAATAACAAAAATATTTCTTGTTTGACTAAATTGTGTGTGTGTGTATATATATATATTTATATAGATATAGATATATAATCTGTCATATATATCTCTAAAACTACCCATCTATCTATCTATCCATTCATCCATCCGTCTATCTGAATACATATATTCATATAGGTACACATATTAGTATTTTTCAAGTTTGTACTTTGATAAACACTTCATACTTTGCACCCGATTCTCAGTTTACAAAACTGACAAATAAAAACATGGCGAGTCCCTGAAACATTAAAAATTAGACATGATAAATTGTGGAGAACTTAGAAGAAACTCTTGCTTTACACATTGGATGATGTGCCATAATGAGTGTTCCTTTTTTAAAATATTACTGGTTCTATCAAACTTCATCCACGTGCTCCTTCTCACAGCAATTATCGTAACACTCTGTTCTCATTTAACAGCCACTGAACACTGACATTTTCTTTTTGTCAAGAAGGTAGACTTGTCAGATGATACGTAGATGATTCACACCAGTGTTCTAAGTTCAAACCAAGAAAGCCTGTGGGTGTATACAAAATGTTTGTCAGAGGGTGTTTTTCTCTTGGCAAAGAGTATTGGGAATCTTATAATTAATTCTATCCACTAACAGTGGGGCAAGTATTAGCTGAAAAACGTTAATTTTTGTTGAAAGGAATTGATAAACTCTAGTTGGGAAATAATTCAGTATTTTTTCAATTATCCTCTTTAGAGGTGAAAAGAGCATTATCGGGTTGAATACTCAATGAAGCTAAAATGGCAATGGAACTTCCACAGTGCCTTTCCTCCTTTCTCTTTTCCAGTATTCCTTAAGCATCTTTGTCAGTAGCCAACTTACTCTTGCTAAAACTAACAGAACTGACACAGATGTGAGAAAATAAAACAACTTTAAACAGTGATTGGTATTAATTGGAGATTTATGGTATTTAATCTGCACAACAGGTTTTTTTTTAAATACAGCTTTATTGAGATGTAATTCACGTACCATCGCTACAACTACTTAAAGTAGATATTTTTACACTCTGTCAATGAGAAAAAGTGATGTTCAGACCACTGTATTCATTTGTAAGCTTTGTTTCAAACCCATCTGTCTAATTTCAAAGCCTGTATTCTTTTCATTGTACCCTACTGCCTCTGTTGTCACAAGCCCAGCACTCTTTTTGGCAGGAGTAATGCAAATAGCTCTTAAAATGTTCTGTAGGGAGTGATGGAGAGGAGATTGAGTCCCAAGATACAACTGGTCAGTAGTCATTTTTTTCTCCTAGGGAGTGAGTCTCAAGCCATCTGAGGGAGAGCAACTCAAGCTTCTCGAGTGGGTCCAGTTGGAGAAATTGTTTCTATATGTTCAGGAATAACAGGAGGGAGAAATCAGAGGAAAAGAAAAGAAAAGGAAGTCAGCTGGTTGTGGCACTTTTTATACGGTATTCCATTTGACTATTAAAGCAGTACTGTGAAGATTTTGTGCTCAGTATATAATAATAAAAGTAATACATAGTAATACTTGCAATTCTTCCTCCTCCCCTTCTTCTTCTTCTTCTTTACAGATGACAAATAAAATCACAGAAATATTTAGTAACTTTCTCAAGTTTATACCCAAGGTCTGAAACAAGAGAATTCTAATCCCAAAGCCTGTATTTTCTTTACTTTGCCAAAAATGCATTTACATATAAGAAACAAACAAAAAATACTGCTGATAGGTGAAAAACAGATCTCATGGTGTCAAATATTCTACAAAGTGGTTGAGTTTTGCAGGATATGAAGCTTACAAGAAAACAAAGAATTAGGCTCACGGCCTTGGAGAGGGTTGTGCAACAGAGGGTCCCACAGATTCAGCTTCATTAACCACAATGTAAATCTAACTCAGGTTCCACCCCTTTAGAATCAGTAGTTGATCTCTGTATCTTTTGAAAAGTATAAGCCAGGAAGCTTCTCTTGCACAGAAGGGTGCAAGAAAAAAAAAAAAAGGCGTAAGGTCACTGTTACATAGCCAAAATTGTATCCAAGAACCCATGCAACAATCAAACTTGTTCAGTTACTAGGGACAGATTTTATAGCTAATTTATCTTTGAAGGTTTTCTAGGAGCATGCATCACTTAAAGTTAAATGTGAGAGACACATCACTGGGAATATTATATGGCAACAGTGGGCATTTGATAACAAATTTATTAATGTTTTCCACAATGAAAGTACTAAAGCCTTGCTCTGTGACTTAGGAGGTTAGTACTCGTATGCTTTTGTGGGGGAGCAGTAATGCAACTGTGTTCAGAGGGACATTTCAGCCCATGTTATAGCCATCATATACAGAGGTAGAATGATCTTCTATTTAGGCCTACATTTGACCCACTTGTCTCAATTTTCACAAGAGTGTGATTCTCATCTTTAACTTAGCTGATTATTTGTGTCTTCAAGAGGAAGTACTATTCTCTATCCTGATCAAGAGCTAGAACATCTAACTCCATGTGGGTTGTTGAGAAAGGGAAACAAAGTCAGTTGAAAGAAACTAAATATGGTAGGTTTTACCAGACAGGATGACCTGTCCTGTTTTTTTGTAACCTAACATGTATTCTTGTATCCATACCTGGATTAGGAGGCAGATGGCTGCTTAGCTGGACCCACTGCTTTCCATCCAATCTGACACGATTGCCCTTGGGCAAGATGCCATCAGCACACATTAAGAAAGAGTTCCATGAAAGAGACCCGGTGTTGAACTTAGGGTAAAGGGTGGGGTGAGGGTGTTGTTCCCAGCAGTCCAGATGATGCTGGTGCTTCTGCTAAGTGATTTACTTATATTTTATGGTCACACCGTGAGGCTTGTAGCTAACAGTGTTTTCCTTGTTGTGGTCTCTTTGAGAAAGGGAGAGGCAGATTTGTGGTTTATTGCTAGCAATATATGGAACTTAAAGCATGATGTTCGTAAAATTATTTATTTTGGGTTTCCTACCAACTCTCTGTAAGTATCGCCCTAATCACTTAACTGTTTTTTTAACTTTCTTACTGATGAATAATATACACTTGCTTGTTGTTTAAATACATTGTATTGTTTGAGTATTTGTAAACATTTTCAAATTCTTTTTAAATCAAGGAAAGGGGTGTGTGTGTATGCGCACGTGCACACACACACACACAAACTCCATCCTGAAAATGAATATCATTATGACAGCAAATTTTTATTATTAGTTTACAAGCCTGAAATACTTCTTTTGTGTATCTATTTAGAGTCCTTTACTTTTTCCCTTCCACACTGAGGTTTCTGCGAAGGTTCCTTGGCTACATCATTAAGCTGAACATAAAACAATTTCTGATCAACTGTTTCTCTGTTCTTGATTTGTGCTCACGAATACGATGTTAGCCTGAACAATTATCATAATTTTTCTGAACTTCAATTCTGCAAGTGATGGAAGGGTAATAATGTATAAAGGAAGTGATAGATATCTTGATATGGTAATATTAACAGAATGGAATATTTTGAGTTACCAAGATTAGAGGCATCATAGAAACTACTGTGCATTCCTAATACTGCTTAAAGTTCCAGGGTCCCTGCTACCCACCCTGAGAATCTTGTAAAACCACTTTCCTTGGGGAAAAATCTCCCTATCAGGTTTTTTAAATCTTTGATCATAATGACCAGAGATAAACTATTTAACTATCGGCTTATAGGGTATATACACTACCAATCGGAAAATGTCACTAGCCCATCAGAAGGTGCTCTGGGGGTAACATCCAGTAAGGCTACACACACCGTGGTAACATCAAGTAAAATCATACCGGGTGAGCATCATCAGCTGATTACGATTCCTTTATGAGCCTTTCAGACTATTTATTTATTTATTTATAGATTTTTAAAATTTTATTTGAGAGAGAAAGAGCACACAGGGAGGAGCAGAGAGGGAGGGAGATGGACAAACAGACTCTGAGCTGAGAGCAGAGCCAGCCCCTGGGCTCAGGGGGCTCAATGCAAGGCTCCAGGCAGGGCTCTACTCAGGCACTCCTGAATCCCCTCCCCTATTTAACCCAACAAAGGAACACATTTTAAAGGACCAATTATTTTAAATGATATTGCTTCCCTGGCTACTCTTTTGCAAACAGTGCTCTCCCCCTAACCCCCAAATTCTCTGGGATCTTTTCCTAAGTTGTACAGCTGGTAAATATTCCTAACTGCGTAAGGCCTAGTTTAAACAGTAAAATAAATGAAGAGCAAAACTTTGTTTGTTGTTTGTTTGTTTGTTTTTAAGAAAAAAAAAAGTAATGGGTCGTATAGAATCAGAATAAGTGTATTGTAAAAGTCATGTTTGACAAGAATGTGTCCCCAATTAAATAAGTAGTAGACTGCTCTTTTCCCACTTATTCATTCTAGCCAAGACTGACTCATGCTTCTTTAGAAAAAAATTTAGAAATTCCCTTTTGGGAGAGCAATTGCCATTGAGTATGACACTTAATTGTAAGAAAACACAGGGAAACGATAAATATGGTGAGTGCTATTTGCACCTGTGTAAACAAGAACTGCCCTCCATAGGTCACCATCATGGTCCTTTCAGTCAAAGGCTTTTCCGGTATACCACCTCTCCTCCCTGTATGCAAAGACAAAAAGTCATATTTAGGATGAAGTCCTGTGAGATTGTGTATGTGCACGTGCACGTGTGTTAAACAAAAAGATTCAGAGAAGGATTTGTTGGGGGATAGTGGGAACAGCCAGAGAATAAGGAGAAATCTATTTGGCCGGGGAAAGAACTTAGCATGGTGGTTTTCAGAATGTGGTTCTCAAATGTGCCCCTCTCCACCCACTCAGAACCACAGCATCACATCACTTGGGCGCTTTGTTAGAAATGCAAACTCTCAGGTGCCACCCCAGACTTTCTGGATCAGAGATACAGGGTGGGTCCTGCAACTGTCTTTGAACAAACCCTCCAAGTGATTCTGGTACCACTGAGGTTTAGAACCACTGGCATAAAGGACAGTGAAAATCTGCTTGGGTGACTGAAGAAGGCTACTCCCAAAGAATTCTAGCTAATAAACCACCTGTGTCTTTGTTCCTGAAATGTTATGAGCCTCCAGGACCCCAGCTGCTTAAGTCACCATTCTGGTTCTTATGTTGCTGAGGACTTCTAACTGTATTTCACTAGGTTATAACTATTTTTTTTTTTTTACATCAGGGGTTGTTAGCCTCAAAGGAATCCTAGATATAGTGTTCCTTTCTGCTCTTTCCTCCACAAGAAATTAAGGAGTTTAGGCAGCTTTCTGTCTAAATGGATTTTCCATTAAAAGTATACTTTTATCTTTTTGAAAAATACTTTTTCATTTAAACCTTTTTTTACTCATTTTAATTTGATTTGCTTAATTTTGCTCAAGGATGTGTACTTAGTTTTCTATCCTAAAGCTTTGGCTACCCATGGTGTGCCAAGGACTTTAGTTTTGGACATTATATTTGGTAAAATCAACCACAAAATTTTGAAGATCTGCCAGGAAACTTGAGGTTTCAGTATAAATTGCATATTGCACAATTTGGTTTTTCACCCAACCTTCCCTTTTCTCCTTCACCTACTGGAGGAGAAAACTGCTATTTCACCATTTGATTTTTTTAAGTATGCCACATTATGAGATACGTTTTGCATTTGTTTATCCATTATGTTTGGAAAACATGTTTCTCCCCCTTCTTTCCTTTCCTTTTTTCCCTTTCCTCTTCTCTCCTCATTTCATTTTGTTCTTTACTTCTTGACACCAGAAAAGGCTTTTGATTTCTTTAAAAAATAGAATAAATGTCTTTGAAATAAAATGTCAAGAACTTGAAAGAAGAGTATGCCAAGAAGAGTCAAAGGGGAAAGAGGTGTGGTTAACACCTAAAGGAGAAAAAGAAGTAGAAGTTTAGCATGCCTAGCAGTTTGAACTAGAAGGTGGGATAGTTTCAGAATGTAGTGTTGGGAACCTTGAGTCTGAGAAGGCATGTAGGGCATCCTAAGTCACGGGCTGTATGGAGTAGCCATAATGTTCATGAGAATTATGTCTGGGTCAGTCATTCACCAGCTGTTTGACCTGGTAGGTTAGTTATGCGCCGTTGCTGAGATTAGTCATTGTACTCTGTAAAATCTTACTGGAAAATATCTATTTTTCAGGGTTTGTCATGGGACAAAGAGAAAACATATATGTAAAGAAGGCTGAGTCTCAACAACGGGCTGCTTACAGTTAGTATATCCTGATGCTTTTAGTTGTAGTTCATCTGTTTTCATAGTTGCATGGTACTTTAGTGAATTAAAACACTATACTTATTTATCCATTCATATGACAAAGGGTAATTTGGGTGATTACAGTTTTTTGTTAATATAACATAATAAACATTCATGAATATCTTTTCTGACATACGTATACAAGGTTTTAGTAGCACCAATAACTGAGATTGGAATTGCTGGGTACTAGTCTATAAGCATCTTTCCTAGATGATGCCAGATTGATTTTTAAGTGGTTATACCTAGTGACACTTCCACTAGGAGTGTACAGGATTTCCCCCTTTCTCCACATCTTTGCCAAAAATTGGTGTTGCAGATTTTAAAATTCTGGCAAATTTGATGGATATAATACACTTCATGTGGTCTCATTTAGCATTCCCCTGATTCCCAATAAATTGAGCATATTTTAATATACTTTTGGATCATTTGTGTTTACTTTTTAAAGAAATACTTAGATCTATTCAAAATTTTCTATAATTTTGTTTTTATTTTGCTTATTGATTTATAGGAGTCTTTTAAATTTCTTCTTCTTATTATTAGTATTAAGTAGGCTCCACACCCCGCATGGAGTCCAATGCAGGGCCTGAACTCGGGACCCCAGATCAAGACCTGAGCTGAGATAGAAGTTAGATGCTTAACCGACTGAGCCACCCAGGTGCCCCAGATTTGTAGGAGTCTTTTAGAATCTAATCCTTTTCTTCTTTTTCAGTCATGTAATGGAAATGTCTTCTCCCACTTTTTGGCTTATGTTGTTACTTTTTGTAAATGATGTCCTTTGATCTACCTGTACGATTTCTCATTCTTTTTAAATATGGTTTGCACTTTGTGCTTGTGCTTTGCTTAAGAAATTTTCTACTTCCCAGAAAGCATGAAGATCACTCTTTAGACTCTATTTTAAAATTTTGCTTTTTAGTGTTTAAATCTCTTAGAATTGATTTTTTGTGTGTAATCAATGTAATTTTTTTAAGCATGGACAACAAGTTGTTTCTTCACCATTTATTGAATAATCCGTCATTTCTACACTGCTCTGTGTGGCGAATTCTGTCATACATCAAGTTTTCATGTGAGGGTGGGTCTGTTTGTAGGGGTGTTGTGTGTCCTTAGGTTATTTCTGTTCCCATTTCACATTGTGTTACTTAGCACATATTTATAATAAATGCTGGTGGCATATTCCACTTCCTTTTTTTTCTTTTTCTGGATTGTCTTGAATATTAGCCCTTTGCTTTTCTATCTAAATTTTAAAATAGCTTAAGAAGTTATAAACACACACACACACACACACATACCATGTTATGATTTCTCTTGGAACTGCATTGAATGTATAGAAGAAATTAGGGGAGAATTTCTAATTTTGTGAATATTTGTCTTCCATTCGCCAAATAGGGATTTCCTATTTATTGAAGTTTCAGCTTATTACTCTTTTTTGTTATCCTTGGGATTTTCATTAATTACCTTTTTTTTATAGGATCAGTAATACATTCTAATTTTGCTTGTTGGTATTAATCCAGAATCTAGGCATCTTTCAGTGAAGTACCAATACATATTTTAGGATATCTAGTCCAGCATCCCACTGGAAGTAAAGGATCTATGTGGAGTATTTTTATATGCATTTTTCTATTTTTTTTAAAGATTTTATTTATTTATTTGAGAGAGAGAGCAAGAGCATGGGGAGGGGTACAGGGAGAGAGAGAGAGAAGCAGCCTCCCCGCTGAGCAGGGAACCTGATGTAGGGCTTGATCCTCAGACTCCTGGGATCATGACCTGAGCCTAAGGCAGACATTTAACTGACTGAGTCACCCAGGTGCCCTGCAGTTTTCTATTTAAGTATGTGTGAATACTTTAAGTTTAGTTTCTCTGCCAACCTGTGTATGTATGCTTATAAAAAGTATTTATTTATTTATTTACTTATTATTTATTTATTTATTTTGTAGGTGGGAAAATGACAACCAATGAAAGAGCCCATTTTTGGCTAGGAGGAATTTCACGAAGTAAGTCTGAAGGAAATTTGTTTGACATGGAAGCTCAAAAATCCCCAAGAAATTTCCATTTTACAGGTATAAGAATTTATAATTTGTAATTTTTTTACCCAGCACTGACAACTATTGGAGGGCTACCTCTGAAAAAAGCTACAGAGGATTAAAAACTATAAAATTATAAAATTATCATGGAAATACACTATCATTAAAAAGATGAGCAAATTAAAATAGCACAGCCAATGGATTATATAAATCTTATGAGAAGGCAAAAATTCATTATTAAGTGAATGATATATGCAGTAAATATAATGAATTTAGGGGTTAACGAGATCTCTAGAGGGTGGAGTGGGCTCAGAAATCTTCATGAAGAATGAAAGAATTGAACTGATCCTCAGAAGAAAGGTGAGTTTGAAGAAAGTTAGATGAAACCAGATTGAAGAAACGTGGAAATGAGAGAAATAAAACTTTTATTTTTCAAAAACTTATTCTAATTTTTAATATGTGATGTTTAAAACCCATTTCAATTAAGATGTAGTTCTATATATATTAAACAAAAAAGTCTGACAGTTTGCTTGAATTCATTTTTCAATTTTGGCTGGCCACGTAGGTTTTCATTTTCATGAAAGCAACACCAGTTTCACTAAGTCCACAGAATCATTACCAATATTTATTGAGAAATGACCAAGTATGAGTTGCTCTAAACATTTAAAAATGACTAATATTTGTGAGATACATAGAAATTCCTTATGGTTCATATGTAAATATTTTCATGTGTTGCCGATTCTTAAAATACTCTCCAAAGTAATAACATGTTTTCACTTCATACTGGTAAACCTGTTATTTGTCATTTTAAACTTGGAAAAGCTCAATGAATTCCTTCAAATAGTAAATCTAATGGTGATCTATTTTTCAATGTTCATTTTCATGAAGTGTTTATTTTTCATGAAAAAATTTCAATGTTATTAAAATTTATCAGTGCAAAGCTACAGGAAATAATCTAAGAAATGCATTACTCTCTAATTTGGCATATTGTTTTTCTAAATTACTTTAGCTATTAACAGGTGCATTTGATTTTTTTACAGGGGGACTATTATCAGAAAAGAAAAACATAAATGAATAACCTAGATATAATGAGATTGACTATTCAGTGTTTAGAAAAATTTGGATAGTTGACTGAATTATTCTGTTTGTTCAGAGGTTTTCTTTTGTGAAAATGAAACATAAAACAATAAGGTATAAGTGTATGTAGTCTGGGTAATTTTCAAGGAAATGTGTTCAAATGATTATTATCTAAATTTTTGAACACTTATTTGTAAATCATAGTGTCTTAAGATAAAATAACATTAAATATAGTCAAAATAAACTGGCAGAACAGTTTCTTTCCTCATAACATGAAAATTTGAGCAAATTTAACATTAATTTTGCAGGAACTATTAGACTAGAGATCAAAAAACAAAATAAAGAGTCTTCAATTTTTAAGCTATAATAAGAATTCGTTGGTTGTATCCCAGGATGCCACCTCATCTTTGTTTTGCTTTGTTTTTGTCTAAATAACAAGACTGTCCAGACCCAGGATTTCTTCTCAATTGGCCAGATCCTTTCACACGTCATGGCAATAATTCTTCCAAGGCTACAAATCCATTCTGGAATGAACTGTCTGCTTCTAACCCGTTTTTGGATGACATAACTCAGCTAAGAAATAACCGGAAGAGAGATAATATTTCCATCTTGAAAGAAGACCCTTTTCTTTTTTTTAGAGAAATAGAAACTGGAAATTCTTTTGATTCCTCTGGTGATGAACTAGATGTGCATCAGTTGCTTAGGCAGTCTTCCTCACAGGCATCTGGAAGATCTAAAAGTGTTTCAGAACTTTTGGACATTTTAGATGACACAGCACATGCCCATCAGAGTACACATAACTCTGGCCAGATCCTAGAACAAGACTTAGAATGGCTTCAGAATGATAGAGAGGCTTATAAAATGGCTTGGTTAAGTCAACGCCAGCTGGCCCGTTCCTGCCTGGATTTGAATATAATTAATCAGAGTCCCAGATGGGCCCAAACACAAGTTGCAGAGACTATGGTAGTTTGCAAATTAAGCCACCAAGGAGGGTCAATACAATTACCTGAATCAGATATCACTGTTCATGTGCCCCAAGGCCATGTAGCTGTGGGAGAATTCCAAGAGGTGTCTCTAAGGGCGTTCCTTGAACCTCCACAAATGCTTAACCATGATCTCTCATGCACCGTAAGCCCACTATTGGAAATCACGTTAGGCAACCTTAACACGATGGAAGGCATTTTGCTGGAGATGAAAATAGGGGCTGAAGTGAGAAAGGATCCTTTCAGCCAAGTCATGACAGAAATGGTGTGTTTACACAGCCCAGGTAAAGAAGGCCCTTTCAAAGTGTTAAACAACTGTTATATTTATAAAGACATCATCCAAGTCAAGCTAACAGACTTGAGCCGGGTGATGTATCTCGTGGTTGCTGCACAAATTAAAGCTACTCAGTCACCAGCTGCCACCATTTGGGATTGTATCCACAAAACCACCTCCATTGGAATTTATGGACCCAGATATATTCACCCCAGTTTCACTGCTATTTTCACAGTTTGTGGACACAGTTACATGCCAGGAAAGCTTACAATCTCTGGTATTAAGAAGGGTGGAAAAAACACATCCCCGGTTGTGTTTCAGCTCTGGGGGAAACATTCGTTCTCACTTGACAAGGCACAAGATTTAAATATTTCTGTTTCTACATGTGATCCTGATTTTGAAGTAAAGGCAGAAATAGAAAGGAAAGAAATTAAACAAAAGCAGTTGCTAGCAGGCGAAGTAGTTAATCAACAATTTTTATTTTCCTTAGTTGACTCCAGAGAAATGCACTTGTTTGTTTTCCGTGTTCAGGTGGAGCCTCCCAATGGTAGAGCAGTTACACAGTTCTTTGTCACTACACCTGATCCAGCTCCAAACCTAAAAAGGCTCTCAACTCTGCCAGGCGATTTGCAGGAAGAGAAGAAAATCAAGTCTGCTCCATTATTACCAACAGTGTGTGTGAAATATCCCACATTTCAAGATAAAAAAATGAACTTTACCAACTATGGGGTAACCCTGAAGACAGTGCTAAGACAAAAAAAGATTGACTACTTACTTGAATATTTCAAAGGGGACACAGTAGCTCTTATTGGAGAGGGTAAGGTAAAAGCCATTGGGCAGTCCAAAGTGAAAGAATGGTATGTGGGAGTCCTGAGAGGTAAGGTTGGACTTGTACATTGCAAAAATGTCAAGGTGATTGCAAAAGAACAAGTAATATCTATGTCTGATAATGTCTTTACAACCAGAAATCTTCTTGAACAAATTACCCTACCCTTTAAAAAACTGACTTACATCTACTCAGTTGTATTGACTTTGGTGTCAGAAAAAGTTTATGATTGGAAAGTTTTAGCTGATGTCTTGGGTTACTCACATCTGGCACTAGAAGATTTTGACCAAACACAAGATGACAAGGAATCAGAAAAAGTTTCCTATATTGTAAAGAAGTTAAAGGAAGATTGCCATGCAGATAAAAATACCAGGAAGTTTCTTTATGAACTTATTGTGGTGAGTATTGCTTGATCACAGTAATTTGTTTACCATAGAGAACTTTATTAACTTGGGAATATTTATAGAAACATACAAGAGAAGTTAAAAAATTCTCAGCAGTTTCAAATAAACTAGTCACTTTATAGCAAATATAGATATTTTCTTACAAGATCATATAATTGATTTCGTAGTTTTATTTATTTATTTTAAAATATTTTATTTATTTATTTGAGAGAGAGAGAATGTGAGAGAGACCACAAACAAGGGGGAAGGAGACTCTCCACTGAGCCGGGAGCCAGATGTGGGACTTGATCCCAGGACCCTGGGATCATGACCTGAGCTGAAGGCAGATGCTTAAAGGACTGAGCCACCCAGAACCCGATTTCTTAGTTTTAAAATTCAAATGTGATTTTCCCAGAAACTAGGCTCCTGAGGATCATCTTTCAAAGGAAGTTTAAAGATTCTGTTTGTTAAGAGATCAGTTAAGAGATCTCTTCTCCTCCTCTCTCAAGTAGTTGAATAGCTCTTAAAATATCAGAGTAACTTCAATAAAATGAAAGTAAATAAAGGCAAACTTCCGGGGTGCCTGGGTGGCTCACTCAGTTAAACGTCAGACTCAGTTAAACATCTTGGTTTTGGCTCAAGTCATGATTTTGGGGTTGTGAGATTGAGCCCTTGTGAGATTAAACCCAGATTGGGCTTGTCTCTCTCCCTCTGCTCCCAGCCTCTGCTCAAGCTTTCTTTCTAGGGAGCCTGAGTGGCTCAGTTGGTTTAGTGTCTGACTCTTGATTTCAGATCAGGTCATGATCTTAGGGTCCTGGGATCGAGCGCCCTGTTGGGCTCTGTGCTCTGTGTGTAATCTGCTTGAGATTCTCTCTCTCCCTCTCCCTCTGCTCCTCCACCCCTGCTCTCTCCAACTCTCTAAAAATAAATTAATCTTTTTAAAAAAAGCAAACTGAAACAAGATTAATTAACTTGTCCATTCTTATAGGTCCACTATTTAGTGTTTTTTTTTAATTTGCAGTGTCTTGCTTTTAAAATATATCATCAAAATTAAAAAACCTTTATTATCAACGTCCTTCACTTTATCAATTTAATATTCTTCTTGTGTATGTAACTTATCACAACCCAAAAATTGATATTGCTAATTCTCTTCTTAATCTTCATGTTTTAATAGAACTCTCAGGATTTTTTTTTTCAACATAGCATTTAATTCAGTGTAAGGCTCAGTGGAGAGTCATAAAGAAGATAAAGAACTGTTTTGCCTTTAAAGTGGAAATTCAGTATTTTATAAAAGTAAAGAGAAAAATCAAGAGTATATTCCTAAAAGTGGCTATAATATGAATGTATAAATAATAATAATGATAGCTAACACTCCTGTAGGTTTCTCTGTGTGTTTGACCCTGTGCCAAACTCTCTAAGCACACTCTCTCACTTAGCCGTAACAACTCTTCAGAGTAAGTATAGCTAGCTCAGGGCTTCATCTTACCAGCAGAGTCTTGGGAGGTTAGGAAACTTGCCCAAGATCCCATAGTTGGATAGTATCAGAGATGTGGTTTGAGACCTTTTTGGTTCTAAAGCCACACTTGAAACTACTCTACTTTCCTATAACAGTTATGAATGTGTGTGTGCATAGTGTGGTGTAGAAGCTTGTGTGACTATGTGTAGTGGTGTGTGTAGTAAATGCCGTTGTAATGTGCAAGGCCGGTGCCCTATGAGAGATGAGTAAGATTACACCAGCAGGTTCACAGAGAGGAGGCCAGCTCTAATCCAGGTGCATGTGGAGAAGAGAGATTTCTGGAGAGGAATTTATTTTGAGACATCAACAATAATTTACCAAGGAATTGTATATGTAAAACATTTTCTTTCCTTTATTATTTTTATGATTCTACAGTGATACTGACAGGGTTAAATTTTCCAAGCCCCAATATCTGGTTGTTAAGGAGATAGTTTTATGACGGTGTGCTGAATTCTCCATCTAGGCCATTCAGAGTCATTGGCTGATCCACCTGGTTGAAGCTGCATGTGCCTTTTACAGCAGCTCATTACCTCTCATTACCTCTGCATTAGCTCATGTTCAGCATGAACTCATGAACGCTTGAATTGAAAAGTGCTTTCTTGTTTCTCTTAGTGACGACAATAAAAGGTTATTTGGCCAAATGATCTGGAAATTGTAGCCTAATCATATCTGCACTATATTGGTGTATGCTAAGTAAGTGAGTGGCTTTGGTGACTGACTAAGCAGTGCTGGTGGAGAGCTCATTCAAGGCAGTAGTTCCTAAAAACTCATAACATGCCTCAGTGGAGGCTTGAGGATTTCTGTATGGAGAGGTTTGGGCCTGGTTATCTGACCAGAAGATGATGGAGCGTGGGCTATAGAGGCCATCTCTTGAAACTTTATTTGCATAATAAGTACATGTTTTTCTTGAATTATATATTAATTTGGAGTGCTGGAAGGGAACTAATAGAGACTGTGGGTTCAAAAAACCCTCAGTCATATCTAGACATTGAGACTGGTTGTCCTTATATACTTGACACTTGACATTTCCTAAAGCACTTGAATATCTGATTGAATTTTCATAAAGATTATAGGCTGCTAGAGAAGGTGGTATTACCACAGTATCCATTTTAAAAATCATTAAACAGATATTTTGTGATTTACCTAAAGCTCTATACTTTGTGGAATTGGATTTTAAACTCAGATTTTGTAACTCCAACTGCAGATTTCTTTTCCTTAAAACAAGAAACTGGAATGAGTGTTGCTAAAACCATTCTACCATTTACTAAAAGCGCCTTCCAGGGCCTGCTGGCTCAGTGCTGCTTTTTTCTGAGGTCATAACTCCTCCCTGTAAATTTATGGACCAATACAGTCGATGTATAAAAACCATGGGTGGTCTTTCTAATGCTTCCATAGGAATGAATACTCTGTGGGCTTTACTGGTTGCCTTACTTGGCCATTCATTTTTACTTACTGTTTCATAATGATAGATAAAGCTTTTTAGTGCTGTTAAATGATGAAGCACTATCGCACATGTTTATTTGCTTATTTGAACAGGGAAGAGATATAGATAGATCTAATCCCATGTTTTAAAAACCTATTCAAGGCAAAGGGAAACTCATAGATTTGTTTGAAATATGCATGGTGATTGACAAAGCTCAGATGCCTAACTAAGGGGGGAAGGGAAGGAAGGGAAGGAGGGAAAGGAAAGGAATGGAAGGGAAGGGAAGGGAAGGAAAGGTAGGGAAGGAGGGGAAGGGAAGGGAAAGAAGGGAAGGGAAGGGAGAGGAAGGGAGGGGAAGGGAGAGGAAGGGAAGGGAGAGGAAGGGAGGGGAAGGGAGAGGAAGGGAAGGGAAGGGAAGGGAAGACCCGATGGTTTTCCATTTTGCATTGTTCAAGACTAAGTATTTATCTTTACTAAGTTGTGGTTCTATTTAACACAATTACACTGGTGGTGAAGGGAGAGAGTTGATTTTCTAAAGTCTAAATATCTATAGCTTTGTTCACAGTTGTAGGAGTATCTCATTTTTTGTGCAAGAGGCATTATTCTGGGGAGTTTTAAATCACATTTTGATGAAGAGTAAAATAATATTTACCAGCACCAGTGTGCTTATTCTTTAGAGAAATTCTATAGCCAATTCTCTGGTAAGGAAAGGAATTATTTTTTTGCAGAGTGAATAATCATCCCTGGGTTGATAAATTATAGACTGCTAGAACCTCAGGGTATCTTTGTAAGTGTCTAGTTCAACGTCCTCTCTTTCCAA
The DNA here is from genome assembly GCF_009762305.2 of Zalophus californianus. Lineage (NCBI taxonomy): Eukaryota > Metazoa > Chordata > Mammalia > Carnivora > Otariidae > Zalophus > Zalophus californianus. Next base: position 51,838,988 of record NC_045606.1, on the reverse strand, counting down.
TTAGGATATTAAGAAACATATTAGTTGAGTGGTTTACCCAAGGCCCTATAATTAGTCACTGAGTTGGGCTTAAATCTCCCTTAATTTTGGTCTAATCATATCCTCTGTATTTTGCTGGTTGGATTTGCTTAAAAGTAACTCAGCTTTTCGAATTCTAGAAGCCTCAAATATATGTGTGGTGAGAAAGAGGATGCCAGTTTCTAGAAAATACAATGAAAAATTTAACTTACAGGAGAAAGACCAAATGAGTTGATTTTAACTGTGATATGTAATTGTTGCTGCAGGCTCTGATGAAGATGGATTGCCAAGGGTTAGTAACACATCTCATCCAAGAGGCTGCTATTCTGACTTCAGCTGTCAAGCTTGGAAAAGGCTGGAGGGAACTAGGTGAAAAGTTAGTACGACTCACAAAGCAACAGATGGAGGCATATGAAATTCCTCACCGAGGAAAAGCTGGAGATGTTACTGTTGAGGTAAGATTTCTGTTTGTTTAATTAGATAGTAAAAAATTACCGACCAAGTAAATGAAATGTAATCAAGCCTGTACCACATACATGGATTAATTGAGGGAGTGTCCTAGAGGATCCACTAACTAAAGTCACTGCCCCCATAACCATCAACATTATCTGAAATATACACACATCGCTCTTTAAAGGCATCGAGAGCCTTTAAAATACATTGATGTTTCTCCTATTGGATTGCATATTAACATGGTCTTTGATCAAATAATTGGACCAAATTGGATAGCTAGGCAGTCAGTAAGTAGGGCCATAAGAACTTGAGGCAGGGAACAGATAAACTTTGAAGGGAGGAAATGGGGCCAAATCAGAACAAAGGAAGACGATATAATAATAAGTATTTATCAGCCTCAGTCACAGACTTAGTCATTTGTAATAAATAATGTTTGGTGGCAAGCATTAAAGAAGTGGGTGGTGCAGGGTTACTGGCAATGAGAGCTAGAAATATCTAAGAGCTTCATTATCTCTTTCACAATTTTGTACACAGTAAGAACTATAGACATCTGATACAGAATAACAACACAGTACAAAGTAAATATTAACCATGCAAATATTTTTTATTAATATTAAATGTATATTGGTGGGCCTAAGTTAAATAAATATTTTTTCAATTTATCATAAAGAAAGTGAATCCATTTTTATTGACTTAAATAAAGTATTCCAGTGATGAGAACATATAAAATGTCCTGTATCTTTCTCTTACATGAGTGAAAGCATTTTCAAGATATTTCAGTTAAGGAAAGGTGATCTCTCTGATTAGATGATGCCTTGGTAGGAGGCAGAAGCTATGTTCCCCACTTCCTATTTGGGCGTAGAGCTGGGTTTTAGTTTCTTGAGAAAATTTTCTTATTTTGAAGCAACTATGCCAGCTGGATGAGCAGAACAAGACAACTGTTCCATGAAGCTTGAAGAGTCAAATCAAGTCAGTTGGATCCCAGCAGCTGCAGTGGAAGCTTCAGGGTTCCCGGAGCCTGGCTCTCCAGCAAAGACTTCTCTAAATAGACTCTTTAGCCAAGAGCATCCAGGACCTATTTCCCCTTATAGATTACTTCTCCCTTCTAGACTACATTGATCTCCATACACTAAAAAGGACACTACAATCTACAAATGAGTTTTTACTGAATGAGCTAAAGGACAACAAACCTTTAAGAAGGAAAAAAGACAACATTATGAGGGATATTCTACTCTGATATTTCAGTGAAATTGATTAAAAAGTTGCCTAATTGAGATACCACCACCTATCAGAATGGCCAAAATCCAGAACACCGATGACACCAAATGCTGTCGAGGATGTGGAACGATAAGAACTCTCTTTCATTTCTGGTGGGATGCAAAATGGTAATGGCCACTTTGGAAGGCACTTCCAAAACATACTCTTAGCATATGATCACTCAATCACAGTCCTTGGTATTTACCCAAAAGAGTTGAAAACTTTTGTCCACACAAGATGTCCTTCTGCAGGTGTATGGGTAAATACACTGGTGCATCCAAACTATGGAATATTATTCAGTGCTAAAAAGAAATGACCTACCAAGCCATGAAAAGACATGGAAGAACTTTAAATGCCTATTACTAAGTGAAAGAAGCCAATCTGAAAAAAGCTTCACACTGTATGATACCAAATATATGACATTCTGGAAAAGACAAAACTATAGAGATAGTGAAGGGATCAGTGGTTGCCAGGTGTCAGGAGGGAGAAATGAATAAGCAGAGCGCAGAGGATTTTTAGGGCAGTGAAAATACTCAGTGTAGTATCATAGTGATGGATATATGTCATTATACATTTGTCTAAACCCATAGCATATACAACACCAAGGGTGAACCCAAGGTGAACTATGCACTTTAGGTAATTATAATGTATCATTGTAGATTCATCAACTGTAACAAATGTACCCCTCAGATGGAGGCTGCTGATAATGGGGTAAGCTATGCATATGTATGAGTAGGAGATACATGGAAAATCTCTGTACTTTCCTCTCAATTTTGCTGTGAACCTAAAACTACTCTAAAAATAATTCTTTTACAAAAAGTTGCCTAATGAAAGCCAGACTTTTTTTTTCTTAATAAGGTCTTTGTTTTTAAAAAAGCTTTTCTTGAGAATTATTTACCAGAGAGTTATTTATTCTCTCAGGTTTGTTAAGCATCTAACTTCTCTCTGATTGTGATTGTTTATATTTTGTCTTCCTCCCAAATCTTGACAGAAGCCAACAAACGCCTACTTTTCCATTATTCACTTTTTGTACAGTCCAAATCACAAATGACGAAGTCTATGTCTGAGTTCGATAAAATACTCAGAAGCAGGAAGGAAAATCCCTGAGTGTCTTTCTAGAGGTTATCAATTTACTGTGGCTAAGGCTAACAATCATCACTCTGATCCATGTTATTAAATGCTTAGACAATTATGCATGGTATATGGGGCCTAAAGCCATTCCCAATAACCTAGGGCAGTCCTTACCTGTTAGAGGCCACTTAAACCAAAGGGTAAATGTATGCTAATTTTTGTCCCCCTGGGAAAAACAAAAAACAAAAAACAGCTTTACAATTATTTTTCTCTCAGGAAGGAGCTGATTTTCCAATACGATCAATTTACAAGTCAAGAAATGATTTCAAAACATGCTGATATTAGTTCCGGGTAGGGCATTGCAGAGGGAGGGAACCAGCATTGGGGCAGGGAGTTAACAAGGCCTGGTGGTTCCCATGCAGCTTCGGTTTCCCTTATCTCACTTCTCAGAGGGCACACTTCCCAACAATCCTCTCTATGTGTGCCAACGTCTACAGTCGGGCTCTTTCACTCACTTTCCTTCTTCTTCAATTTCTCCCTTTTCCTTTTGTTCTATTTTTATTCTATCTCAAGGACAGTTATCCAGCACTTATTGTCGGCCACACACTGTTCCAAGAACATCACAAAAATTAACTTTATATAGTCCTTTCAACAAAAGCTTCTGGGGCAGATACTAATACTTACTGTCTAAGATGTAGAGAGGCTAAGGAACTTGCTTAAACATATATAGCTAGGAAGTCATGGAACCAGGTTTGGAGCATAGGCTTTGGTTTGGGGGCCCTTGTATTTTAACTATTATACTCTGCCCACCCATGCCAAATCCACCATGGGCACTGAGTGGCAGAGCCAGATGTGGTCAGTACTGGGGGGTAGGGAACTCATTTCACTTTTTCTTTTTCTTTTTTCAAGCCATCATATGATACTACCAAAATTTGCCTTTGCATTTTCATTAAGCTTCAATCCAATTAAAGAATACAGATTATTAATAGTATGTCAGATTTTTCTTGAGTACTTTTGGCCATTTCTTATTCTTTTATAAGGTGAAAAAGAAAAGCTTCTCTCCGGGGGTGCCTGGGTGGCTCAGTTGGTTGGGGGCCTGCCTTTGGCTCAGGTCATGATCCCAAGGTCCTGGGATCGGGTCCCACATCCTGCTCCCTGCTCAGCGGGAAGCCTGCTTCTCCCTCTCCCTCTGCCTGCCGCTCCCCCTGCTTGTGCTCTCTCTCTCTCTCCCTGTCAAATAAATAAATAAAAATCTTTTTAAAAATAGTGAAAAAAGAAAAGCTTCTTTCTGGAGACTACTAAGAGGTCACTTTTCAAACTATCTCCCTAAGTTAAAAGAAATGTTACTCAACTTTTCTAATGAAATTGCATTTCCCGCGTAAAAGCAAAGCAACAAAACTTGGAATCTGATTCTAAGGGAAATATGTTTGTCAGAGTATTTCTTTGGAAAAGAAAATACATTTATGCTATACTAAGATATTTAATCATTGCCAAGGTTTTCCTGTGAAAGTTAATGAAAATTCATTGGAGTTTTTCTGAAGATATTTAGAGCTTTAATTCAAAAAAACAGAATCAACAGAATACTAGAAAAATAGCCTATTTAAAAAAAATTGGATTTTACAAGAGGAAATGTTTTTACTTCAGGGCTAAGATATTCTCAGACCTAAAGTGAATACTCTTTACCTATCCTTCTGGGGATTAATAGTATATATGATACATTTCCTAGCAACTGTCTTCCATTGGCCCCTACCTAACAATAAAGAATATGCTTTCTCCATCTTATTCAATAAGGGCACTTATTTAACAAGGACACTAAAAGGTCACTTATTCTAATCAAATTTCCTTCTACCCCACTGGGGTCCACCTCAACCACAGACACAAATAAGGCCTGTCAAGGCTGATTTCTTTTTTTTTTTAAAGATTTTATTTATTTATTTGACAGAGAGAGACACAGTGAGAGAGGGAACACAAGCAGGGGGAGTGGGAGAGGGAGAAGCAGGCTTCCGCTGAGCAGGGAGTCCGATGTGGGACTAGATCCCAGGACCTTGGGATCATGACCTGAGCTGAAGGCAGACGCTTAACGACTGAGCCACCCAGGCACCCTCAAGGCTGATTTCTTTTTTTTTTTTTAAAGATTTTATTTATTTATTTGACAGAGAGAGACACAGCGAGAGAAGGAACATAAGCAGGGGGAGAGGCAGAGGGAAAAGCAGGCTCCCCGCTGAGCAGGGAGCCCGATGTGGGACTCGATCCAAGGACCCTGGGATCATGACCTGAGCCGAAGGCAGACGCTTAACCGACTGAGCCACCCAGGCGCCCCCAAGGCTGATTTCTTATCTGACCTGCCAGAATGGGCCACCCTAACTATGGAAGCCTAAGGAAGTCAACGTTGCTAATTATATTTTCACATCAGAAGCTACTCACCTACAGAGTTATGACTGGCTTGGTGTGTTTATAAGTCTTTTTGTAGTCAACATTCAGTCAGTGAGGATTTGATTTTCTGTTTTATCTTCTAGCCTTAACTTTGTCCCTCCTTATTTTTTACTGGCAGCTATAGTGTTCCAAGCACTTTATTGTAAGTCTAGATTTAAAATGACAAAGTAGGTATACCTCAAACAGCTAATTTTATGTATTTTTATACATGAATAAAAATTATATATGGAATTCTTCCTACTGATTTAGTATCTTTCCTCTGAATCCTTACTTTCAGTAATTAATTCATCTGTACACTTAACACATTTACTAGGACTATCAGTTCTCAGCTTTAGAACATTAGGAGCTACAAAAATCACAAACAGAATGAAAAATATGACTTTTTTCTTTCTAAAGCCAAGTTTTAATTGGCCTGGGAATTGAGATAAACTGTTATTTTATTTTATTTTTTTTAAGAGAGGGAGTGAGGGGCAGAGGAAGAGGGAGAGAGAATCTTAAGCAGGTTCCACGCCCAGCACAGAGCCGGACATGGGGCTTGATCCCATGACCCTGAGATCCTGACCTGAGCCAAAATCAAGGGATCAGTTGCTTAACCAACTGAGTCACCCAGGCACCCCAATATTTGAGTTGTTTTATTTTAAGGAAGTATATGATTAGGTGCTGAACTAAATGAAAATGAAAATAGTAATAGTTGTTGCAATTTATTACATGTTTACTGTGTGTCAGCTAATCTTTATGAGCATTTTCTTTACCATATCTCATTTATTTTAACAAACTTTGTAAGTAAGACATTATGACTATTCACTTTTTACAATATGCTGAGAGTGAATGCATTTGTGTAAATTATCCAGAATTACGTGGTTATTAAGTATAGAACTGGTATCCAGACCCAGATATGTTTTACACACAGTCCTATCCCCTATGCATAACTGATGATAAGTCCTTTCAGAATTATAAAAGAAGATCAAAGTGGAAGGAGCTGTCAGAAGACATATCCTAGGCCTGAAGGATGGGTAGCATTTGAATAATTGGAAAGGATTGGAAGGAAATTTCAGTGCTTCTCGATACCAGTGACTTCTAGAGACCCCTGAGGAGAATATGCGGGCTACAAGGGAGAACATTTTAGTAATTATTGGGAGATATGGTCAGAAATATTGGTCAGAGATATATATATTTGAAGTTGATAGAGAGAATCTTTAATGACTGCCAGACCATAGTGGTTAAGATTCCTGTCTGGATTCCTGTTCCAACTCTATCATCTATTAGCCCTAAGACCTTCAGCAAATTACTGGACTTTTCTGGAAAAAAAATTTTTTATTGTAAAATGAGGTGAAAAATACTATTTTGCTCATTGGATAGTTGGAGGATTAAATGAAACAATGTATATAAAATATTTGGAACAATGCTTTGCCCTTTGCAATAACTAAATACATATTATCTACTATTTTGACTAAGAGGTGAATTTGACACTGTGTGACACTGAGTGATTTTGGAAAAGGAAATAAAGTATAGTAATTTTTTAGTAGTATGGCTGAGAGTAATTATAGAAAGAATACAGGTAAGGGAAAAGTCAAAAATGATTTCAAGATTTCTCTTCTCAGAAACTGGCAGAATGGTAATGCATGGAAAAAAATGAGAAAAAAAATCTTGGCTGGTCAGCTTTTTTTTTTTAAACCGGTTTAACAACATTTAATTTTCCTTGGAAAATATTTCTTGTAAAAGATAAAAGGAATGTCCTTGAACTCTTATGGTTTTCTGGCTCACACAGCAAGTCCTGGATTCTGCTTACAGGGATGTGACATTGTCCAGTTCTAGCGTTGGTACTTAAATGTATGGTTTGATGGGCTTTTATAGGAAGAGATATATTTATAATTTTTTAAAAAATGGGAAAGTGTTATCTGGAAATTCACCTACCAGTGGTAAAATGTGTGGAATAATTGCTCAATTCTTCATTGTTTGTGCTAGAGATTTGACACAGTGACATAATATTTAGATCATCATAGTCTATTTTGTACAATATTATAATGCTTGTTGCTACCATCTTTAATTCCAAAAGATACTCCATTTTTTGAAATTATGAGATAAGGAAAAAAACCACATCATAGTAGAATTCATTACTGTATTCGTATGATCTTTGGTTTAATTCTACCTTATATGTCTTATTACACACTGAAAATCAAATAGACAAAATCATAATATTATTAAATATTTTAAAGTTTAAATATTATAAAGATATCTTAAAATGGATTTAGAGACACCAATATTTGATTTAGATTTTAGATTTTCTTTATTAAAGTTTATTTTGAGGGATCACAAACAACCAGGAATTTTAGAAAACCAGAGTCCAGCGAAGTATAAGATGTAAATCAGAACTTAATAAAACTGCTTAACTTTGAAATAAATTCGTGGCTATACTTTAATGAAATGACCCTGGATTTATAGCTAGGTGACCTGACCTATCTTCCTGGTTAGTGAGTTAGTGACGTAGTGAGAATGACTTGTCCAGTAGGTTCTCCGAAGATGTTAAACTGTTCTGAGTACATGTACTAGCAAGGAGTGAGTCCTCTATCTTCCTCTGGCTTATGCTTACTCCCTGATGTTCCAAGTGGTTATTCCTAGGGGAAACAGAACTAGCTGTACCCAAAGAGACTTTTCCAAGAGAATCTTACATCAAGTTTTAACCAAGTACCACCTCCCTTCTGAAGAAATAGGGACCCCCTGATATGTTAGCCTCCTTTCTTCTCTGAAGATAACAGCCTCATTTTCAACAATACTTAGGTACTTACCGATTGCAGGTGATAGAAGGCCCACTTGGATATTGTAGATGATGTACTGAATATAGAACACATGTTATAATCGTTAATAAGGCAAATTTGCCTTAATACTTTTTCAGCTAATTACACTTAAAATGAAACATTGCTCCTAGAGTTTTATGAGGAAAGTAGGTGGGTTATGAATCTCTTAATGTGGCAAAATGTAATTATCCAAATGTAGTTAACCAACTGTATTCCTTATGCTATTCATGTTTTATGAGCTAAAAAAAGACATAGAATGCTGTGCTCAGATCTGAATTGCTTTTATTCATGTTGCATTTCATTATCTAGAACATTATCTGATGAGTCTTACTGGCTTCTGGGACTAAGCACTCTAAATTTGGAAAACTATTTTTTAAATCTCTATTCTTTTCATTTAACATCTCACTACTTCTTTTATTGCTCTTTTACCTTTTACTTTGCCCTTTAATACCTGGAAGATGAACCAAAGACATAATTCTTTTACACAAATGCTAGGACTTTGGAAACTGTTAACCTTCACTAGGTTAAATGCTCACTGATGCTGCTGCCGCTTACAGAGGGAGATCAAAACACACCCCCAGGAAATTAACAGCTCCATGCGTTTGTCAGCCTCATGCTTCCTATTCAAAGATGAACCCATAACATCAGGAAGTTAACTTTATAAAAATCTAAGAGTAGAGGAGTAAGAATGAGGCCTGTGTGTCAAATAATTGTGACAGAGATGAGAAAGCTGAGAGAATTTGTTTTGTGATTAAGAATGAAAAACAAACTGAGGGTTCTAGAGGGGAGGAGGGTAGGGGGATGGGTTAGCCTGGTGATGGGTATTAAAGAGGGCACATTCTGCGTGGAGCACTGGGTGTTATGAACAAACAATGAATCATGGAACACTACATCAAAAACAAATGATGTAATATATGGTGATTAACATAACAATAAAAAATTAAAAAAAAGAATAATTCAACAAAAACAAACTCTCAGGAGCATGCCCTCCTTTTTATTTGTCTAAGCATTAGAGCAGGGATTCTATGCATCATTCCTTAAATCGTAACACTGAACAAGAGCGGAAGAACTATTTCAGCACAAGAACTATTTCAAACCACTGACGAGATATAAGATAACATAAACCTGGAAGAGGTCTTAGCAGTCCACAGTCACTTCCAGCTTTTGGAGGACTTAGGTCATCCCGGAAAGAAAATTGTTTATTCTACTTATTTTATTCATTCAGACATTTCCAGAAAAAAATGACTTCATTTTCTCTTTGATGATTACAAAGCTGAGAATACTTCTGTGGCTCTTAATGTGTATTTTTGGATACAATTTCATAAAGTCTGTAGTTAAATTAATCTGTGCAAGTTTCCCCTTGTGTCTTTGCCTTTGATAGCATATGGTCACTTGCCGAGTAAGGAAGGTAGAATGACATAGAAAGAAGTGCTGAAGAAATAAAAGTAAATATTTAAGGACTTGAGTCAAATATCATATAGCTATGCCACAAAGGACAGCAACTGATTATTTATTGCACTGATGAAGGCTGGACTTTTGTCATGCTTTGTAAGGCATGGTGTAGAAACTCCTAACATTGATGATTGGAACCTCTCCATGTGATGCCACTGAACATCGAGTTGAGAGGCTATGTGAACAACAGGCTCTGAGAAGCTGCTGTGAGCTGAATGTCCTTTTTAGGATGCTATCAGCCCTTGACTTTTGCACCATGAAGTACCCTGCTTAATTTTCTATTCCTCTGACACCAGCTTCTCTCCATCTTTTTATTGCTTCTATTTCTTATTTGTGATCCCTAACTGTAGACTTAATTGAGGGTTAAGTTTTCCATCCCTTCATTTTCTTCCCTGGCATTTTCCTCCACTCTCATGCTTTCATCATCACTTTACAATGAGTGATGCTAAACTCTTGGCTGCTCCCTGGAGGTCATATCTCTATCCCAATGTCTTACTGAAGCTAGCGATACTCCCTCCTTTACCTCATATGCAGTAGGGTTAAAGCTAGATTCCTTATATTGCTTTTTTTTATGTTATGTTCATCACCATACATTACATCTTTAGTTTTTGATGTAGTGTTCCATGATTCATTGTTTGCATATAACATCCAGTGCTCCATTCAATACATGCCCTCCTTAATACCCATCACCAGGCTAACCCAGCCCCCCAGCCTCCTCCCCTCTAGAACCTTTAGTTTGTTTCTCAGAGTCCATCGTCTCTCATGGTTCGTCTCCCCCTCCGATTTTCCCCCCTTCATTTTTCCTTCCTATCTTCTTTTTTTTTTTTTAACAGATAATGTATTATTTGTTTCAGAGCTACAGGTCTGTGATTCAACAGTCTTACACAATTCACAGTGCTCACCATAGCACATACCCTCCCCAATGTCTATCACCCAGCCACCCCATCCCTCCCACCCCCCACCACTCCAGCAACCCTCAGTTTGTTTCCTGAGATTAAGAATTCCTCATATCAGTGAGGTCATATGATACACGTCTTTCTCTGATTGACTTATTTCACTCAGCATAATACCTCCTTATATTTCTCTCATCCCCAAATTACCCATTCATATCCTATTAAAAATATTAAATGCCAACTATATGCCAGACACTTTAGGAGGTGCTTTGGACACAAACCTGGACATTATTATCTATATTTTATAGAGTGCAAAATACAAAGTTCAGATACTTTGATTAATTTACTCAAAGTGAACCATCCAACAGGGAACGTAACTCAGAGGTCAACCCAGGACTCTGACACCAAAACTCATCTTTCTTTCTATTACACCGTAATGCTTCTCAGTCAATGGAACTATCATTTTTTATTGCACTAAATGAAAGTATCAAAGTAAGTTTTTGAGTTTTTCTTAACTGTTAGTAGTAACCAAATCCTGTCTAATCATACACTGGGCCAGTGTTTGCACAAGTATCTATCTCCCTCCTATGCTAAGAGCTTCTTTTTTTTTTATGGTTGGTGTTTTATTTTTTCTCTTTTTTAAGATTTTATTTATTTATTTGACAGAGAAAGAGACAACGCGATGGGGAACACAAGCAGGGGGAGTGGGAGAGGGAGAAGCAGACTCCCCGCTGAGCAAGGAGCCCGATGCAGGGCTCCATCCCAGGACCCTGGGATCATGACCTGAGCCAAAGGCAGACGCTAAAGGACTGAGCCACCCAGGCGCCCCTGCTAAGAGCTTCTAAAAGCAAGCCATGCCATATTCATCATTTTATTCTTTTCTGTAACAAAATTCTTTGTAGTGGTAGCTGCTCAAAAATTCTTTAAGAAGCGAAATAGTGAATTAATGAACAATGTATTTTGAATATATTCATTGTATTTGTGCTACAATAGTGTTTCTCTGTCATCTCTATTGAGAGCCACGAATGATGTTTTATATAGCAGATCGGATTTTGCACTGAAGGAATATTCAGGTTTAGTTTGCTGCAAAGAGAAACAAAAATGGAATGCAATATCTACTCATTTTAATATAAATCATGAAGTTTACCATGGCCCTAGTGTTTTCAGCCCAGAGCTATTGTATCCATTTCTATGTAGCTCATGGATTCGACTCCAGAGAATCCCCAATGAGTTTAAAGCAATATCCCTCCTTGCTTTTCTGACTAACTCAGAGTTGTCCTGGGGCATCCTTTTATACTTTCAGATGTCTTAATTAGGGTCCAGGTTCAGAAATCTCTCCAAATTTCTCTGAATTGAAAGAGCTGACTGAAATGTTCTATCAGTAAAAATTGCCATATGTGAGAGTGTTAGATGGCCCTCTGCATAAGGGAGTAGATAAATGTATCATTGGACTTCTTCTGAATCTGTAGTTTCCAATTCCTGTATCACCTGGGTATATTTCCTGCTTCAGACAGCATCCAGAGGCTGCTGCATGATTGAACATGCCTCAGGGCTTTTCTATACACAGCAGTGCCCCATGCTGTGCAAGATATGCAATGCAGAGTTTTTCTACCAGGAAAGGCAGGGCAGCCATTTTGGCTGCCTCTGAAGTTACTCTGACTCTGCACACGGAATAGTGTATGACCTGAGAATTACCCACTGCAATTCTTTAAGAGACATCTGTTTTCTTGTGATATATGCCATCATCTTGGTACGGTTACATTTCCAGTTGCTCTTTATCATAAAATATCTTCAAATACATCTTTTTATCATTCACTTACTAAAGGATTTAGCATAAAATCTTAGAAGGCTTTGGCTATAAACATCATTATTTTAAACAACATATGACAAGTTGAAAAATAACGTGCCAACTAGTTGAGCATCAGGACATTTTAAATGAATACAACATAGAATGCAGGTCTCAAAGCTTTTACAGAGGATTAATATATACTCACTACAAAATAATCGGCTCGTTTAGTGCATCTTTGCATCTGAGCAGTGACAGGCAAGATTGAATCTCTGTTAATATGCCTCAACTCATCTTCCATTGCCGAGCTATGGTGACCAGCAATTGGGAGGTTTGGTTTCAAAGTGAGTATTCAGAAAAATAGATGAGCGTACACCTCATTCACAGTCTATCAGTGATGGAAGAGACAGTTCTTTATAAGCCTGGTTGGACAGGATAAAGCTTACATACAAAAATCTGGGACCATTTGGGACGATGCATCATGACCACCTGGACATGGTATAACTTTGATAATTATTTTCCATTCAGTACCTTGCAGAATCAAGCTTCATTAAGAGAGATGAAGATATGAGTGTTTGTGGGTTTCTCAGGAATGCCAATTTGGACAAATAACATCAAACTGTCTTCTGAGTTCAATGCCTAGCCTTTTATGTAGATTGAATTGAAACACAATGAAACTCCTTATTTAGGTCTTTCATCCTTTTAATTTCAATTTTAGAGTATCTGAGGCTATCAAAGCAGGGTAAAAAAATATATCCCAAGGCCCTACTTCATGTGATATTACTGTTAATGGAGGCTCTATTTTAAGAGGGCAACTCTGCATAATATTGAGCTCACAGTCTGTGTTCCTGCATTTTGCAAGTGATAAAATCACTAATGAATGAGTTTAGTGAACCCAAATAAGTAGCAGGTAATAAAGCTTATATTCCAAATATTCCAATTATAAGTGCATGGTTCATTTTGTTGTTTTCTTAGAGAAAATTTATTTTAAGCTGATTGTGTTTCTGTGTGTGTGTGTGTGTGTGTGTGTGTGTGTGTGTGTGTATTCTACAGTTTGTCTTATTTGTTCAGCCTTTGTCTTTATTCTCCTTGAGCCTGGTTTCCTTGGTTACCATTACATACATGCTTGAACATGAAGTTCCTCTTTGACGTACATTTATTTCTATGGAAACAATGATGTCATTGGCATGGGTAGGTGCTCAGGGAAAGCATAATGAAGTATTGAATATTGATCTTTCTTTTGGTCATAAAGTGATTCATTAAATTATTTTTTTTAATTAGAGAACTGTATTTTTGCTTTCCTTTTGACTTGATCATGAAATTACATTTTTCCTTGTTTATAGACTTGCTCAAATAAAATGACTTACTTAAAGAATTAAATACGCTATATAGTCCTGTATGTGGTGTCATAAAGCTCACCGCAGATACTAGTACAATAAAGGAGTCATTACTTTTACCTTAAAAGTCCCTCAGAGGGTGAGAAGTTTATCTCGGTAACATCTCAATATCATCAAAAAATTGTGCAAGGAATTTTATATTCAGATCAAGGCAATAAGCAATGTTTAGATGATGGATCAAGAAAAAAAAGAGACCCTACTGGTCATTACTTTAAAAACCTCTAGGTTTAGAAACACAGGGATATAAGAGGGAAATGGTGGTTATTAAAACATGTTTTTCATGACATTAAGTAAATCCACACATAATTGGTATTCCATTTTGTTTTATATCTTAAGAGGCTTTTAAAACTTATTTTTTTAAAGCATCTATTTTCTTCTCTCTTTTACTTCCACACTACTCCAGTCTAATTTTTTTTCTTTATAGATGATGTGGAAACCTGCCTATGATTTTCTCTATACTTGGGGTGCTCACTATGGAAACAGCTATAGAGACGTGGTACAAGACCTTCAATCGGCTTTGGACAGAATGAAAAACCCTGTGACCAAACAGTGGCGAGACTTAACTGGAGCTTTAATACTAATACATTCCTTAGAGTTTTTGAGAGCAACTGCATTCTCGACTTCTGAAGAAGTATAAAAATGAAGGGTATGTTCTGGGGAGGAAGGGAGAAGGTAGGGGGAAATGTATGTGTGTGTGTGTGTGTGTGTGTGTCTGTGTGTGTGTGTCTGTGTGTGTGTGTGTGTGTGTGTGTGTGTGTGTGAAAGGAATCTCAGAAAAGTATTACTTTTTTTTTCAAGTTTGAAAAAGTATTTTTTTCCTGGTGAAAACACAGCCTAACACAAAATCCAAGGATAAGTTCTATAATCAAACATGTCTTTTTATATATGTTTCAAATGCAAACATTAAGTTGTTTTGTTGTTGAGAAAGGAAAATAATACCCTCTGACCCTTTCAAAGTTATTTTTAATTTCTTTAAGTTAAAACAAGTGACTGTTAGGGTAATTATATCACACAGATATACCCAGATAAACTAGAGGCTCCAGGGTGAACACTGGAGTTTTACCAGTAGGCAGGTCGAGAGAGAGCAGAAGCAAACACATACTCTGTCGACAGGCACAGGGCCACAAGCTTTCTATATTTGATCTCTTTTATTTCTCAGTGAAGTTTTGCTAAAATTCTTCCCATTTTTCATCTGAAGAGACTAAGGACTGGAGAGGACACTCAGGGCTATTTGGCAATGTAAAGTAAGTTTTCTGTCTGCAAAACCTGGTTTTATTTATTTTTCTAAAAAACATAGCACATAGCAAAATAGTAAAAATTAAAAATACGTATCAAAACTTATAAGGACACGGTAGCTATTTCATTTTAAGTGAAGTTTGCTGTCCTTTTCCACCATCTTTTGAAAGACTGCCAGAAGGAGATATGACTTATCATCAGAAATCCATTGCAATCTTAGCACTGGGTGTTATGCACAAACAATGAATCATGGAACACTACATCAAAAACTAATGATGTATGGTGATTAACATAACAATAAAAAAATTAAAAAAATACAATAAAAAAAAGAAATCCATTGCAATCTTAACCACCAAAAACACTGATATCTGTGTGTGTGAATGCTCATGTAAACGTGTGTGTGTGTGTGTTTGTGTGTATGTGTGTGTGTGTGTGTGTGTGCGCTTACCAGACCCCTTCATAAAGCTTTTGGAAAACAGAGACTACATAGGAATTTAGGCCAGTAAAAATGCTAACTGCTGGTAGAGTTCACAAAAAGATGGTTTGTGCTTACTCATGTGTTAAATCCTTTAGCCACCTGTCAGTGTTGATGTGTTTTGGACAGTCATTCATTTATTGTCACTTAATCAAGAGATGGAATGTGTGTACCTACTCTGTGGCAGACACATAGATGTTGAAGCTTAACAATAGAAGAAACAACATGATCCCTGACTTCAGTACTGCCCAGTGACAGAGAGAGGCAACAGTTTAAAACATTATACAGTTAAATGTAAAATTGGATCTGTAATAAGAACTGCAAGGGACAGGCTGAGATGCCAAGGGATAGAGATACAGAGGGCCATCACAGGAATCTGAAGGATCGGGCATGTTTGCCCTGGGAAAGAAATGATGAGTCCAAAGGAGAATCAGGCATTGCTTCTAGTCTGGAAGGGTAGAAGAGGTAGGCCCTCAATGCACTGAAGCCCTTGGGCAAAAGGGGGGCTTAAGAGATGCAGGGAGTGAGTGGGATGGGCCTAAAAGAGTGAAGGAGTGAAGGAAGAAAAGACACACCCTCAAAGGTAATATGATGAGCTGAATAAGGATTTTGTTTGGGGATCTTGAATAAAACATGTCCATTTGGCTAAAATGTAAAATCAGAATCTTTTTAGAGCTTTTAATACACCCACCCTGGGGTATTTGTTATGCTGGCAAAGGTAATTTGATTTAGGTTTAAGAACAATCTTAAAGGCTTTCAATATTTATATTTCATAATAAGAGAACATAGCCTGCCCAGGGAATTATGTACACACATTCAAGGACAGAATTTATTTTAGTTGAAAATAAATTCAGAGAGGGGGGGGGGGAAAACAATGCGTAAGTTCAGGACACAATAATTTTTAGTGGTGATTTTGCTTTCTTTAGAACATTCTTGGAATCTTATTAACATGTCAGCAAACCAGAGAATTTCGGGAAGAGATAGTACGGAATTAATAACTGGGTTTTTCCAGGCTCCAAGATCTGAGAAGACAGAGATCCTGTTAGCGGATTAGGGTAGTAAGATTAAACAAATCACTTCAGGTTTATATCGCATCATGTGTTGTGACTGTGGCTGGGAAGTTTAAAAAGAGTTTAAAAAATGAAAAACATGAGGTCCAACTTAAGGATGAAGCAATGGCTTAAATATTAATATATACAAAGATATCTTATAGTCTTGTAACAAATCCTTCCAGAGGAATTTTAAACCCATGTCCAAACATTCTGTTCTTATAAATATATTCTAATATTTTTATGAATCATTTCTACTTTTCTGAATTTTATATTTTTCTTCCTATAATGGATTTCATAATCAGAAAAGATTAACTCAGTAATCACAGATTGCCTTTAATATTTGGCAGCAAATCAAGGGAATTAATAAGGCACTTAAATCCCAGCCTTGACATCATTAAAAGCATCAAGAGCCATTAATCTAAAGCTTTTTTAAGCATTTCGGAAGTGGAAATATCATAGATAGTTCTTTCAGTACCTCAGGCTTTTTCTCTAATGATGCATTAGGTCGAGATTTTAGTTCAGTGCTCGCTTGACATGTAACAATTTTTCTACGTAAGCCACAGACCCTCCACTTCCTCTGTTAAAGCCCTTCTATGAAGGCCAATTAAGGAGGTGCACGCGAGAGCAGATAATTAACTGTTCATACCCATAATGGATACAGCACACTTTCATGTCCTGTAATGTAGAAAATACCACATGAAGTTTTGACCTTGAGGATGACTAGACTTCTGGAAGGAGCAGCATGTACTACATGAATGGATGGCATTGGTCTAAGAAATGTCACTGCCAATAAACAGGTTTGAATGTGTGCTATGGAAATACAATAGAAGGAAAAGGAAATACCATAGAGTACATTCAAATCATACTATGCTATAATTAGAAGGTTCAGAACTTGAATTTTCATGCAATGCTGCTGTAAATTATATTTTCTGTAATTTTTTAATGTCTAAGGAATATTTGAAGCAATATAAAGAAAAAGGAGAATAATGAAAAATTATGTGGCTAGAGGCTTTTCTAATTAAAATAGATATTTTTTCTTCTGATTCCCACATAATTTTCCCCTCTTCTATATGAAGTTGTTTCCCATGTACTGCTGTGTAACTTAGTGAAGTTCCAAAGATCATATATTAGCATTATGCTAGGTGCAGTTAACCCAAAGGCATTCTTCAGAATAAAATAATTGTTGAAAGTTGGTTTCTTGCATGCAGATCTATTAGTCTACAATACAAAATAAAAAGTGACTATACGCACACAGGAAACTTGAACTTGCACATATGTAGCATGTGGTGTTTATCTCATATTCAGCATCAAGATTTCACTAAATGTACAAATTTGTGGCTTCTGCATGTATTTTTCACCTTGATTTTCTCTTTATGTATATCTAAGCTTATGTAATCCAGAAGGTTTTAAACATAACAGCTTTGCAATTCTGAATAATAGTGTCAGTTCATTTATGAGGGAGTGAGGATGGAGAGATCAGTACTGGATAATAATTAGCAATGCCAAAGGAGAGAATCCCAGAGCAAGCCCTGCTGTTGTAGTAGTGAATACAGCAAGAATGGCTTCCTCTGCAAAACAGTAGTCTCGGAGTCGTCGAGAGCTGTGGCTTCTAATCTTTGCCTCTTACTTCCTAAGGGACCTGTGACCTGTCTCCCAGCCTCCCTAGCCTTCAGTTTTCCCATCCATAAAACAAAGGGCTTGAACTAGGTGAACCTGAAAGTTCCCCTTGGGTTTAAATGTCGAGTATTTAATGAGTAGGCTATTTCATGGTTTTTTGTTTATTTGGTATGGAGGAAGAGAATGTGAACTAAGACCAATAATTTAAATACTAATAATCTACATCAAAATAATGTCCCCTCTCTGTGAGGCATAGCACACATAGCACACACACACGAACATACTAAGCACTTTACAGCACTTCACACGATTACTCACATAACCTAGTGAAATGGCTTTTACAGTGTGTACTGTTTTGAACAGCTGCAAACCACCCAACTATTCAAACAGACTAGACAGTGGTGTATGAGGGTTGCTTAGAAGGGCAGCCAGCAGCCTTACAAGTACTGACCCAAAGCACACTACCAGACACGCTCCAGTCTCCCTGCAAGGCCTTAGACCTGCAGGGAGTCTCCAGTTTCAGGGCCAGCAGAATCCCGTGGAGGGCTGGCTGGAATACAGACTGCTTGGTCCCACCCCCAAATTCCTGATTTAGCAGGTCTGTGGGGTTACAAAATAACCTGCATTTCTGGTAAGTTTCCATGTGATGCAGATGCTGCTGGCCCAGGGACCCCACTTTGAAAACCACTGAATTACAGTTTCCTTCCTTTCTCTAGAAATAAAAGAATCTTTGTTAAGCCAGAAAACCTTACTTTTAGATAAAACAAATTTTTATGGCATTCCATCAGAAAAATAGTTTTTAAATTATAAAAAGACTCAAATCACCCTATATGATACCTCCATTTATTTAAAGTGAACTTTTCACAGTGAATTAATATAAACCTTACTATTTCAAAATGATAATTTTGATTGAAAAGCTAATTGAAATAGAGAACTCAGCATCTTGTTTGAAATGTAAACACATTTGAGTAAAAATAGGTTAATAATTTGAGATTAGTAATTAATAATTTCAATGTGTTAAGTTGGTTTTGCAAAATGTATGTAATGATGCCCTTGTTTCTTTTGAGAAAGCCTTGTTTTTACTGGCCCATCACTTGTTAAACTTCTTGTTGAATTAATTTTCCCTACTGGGAAAAATGTTTTTAACTAATGTGATCAATACAACCATCTATATGCCTCACTTTCGTTGTAGAATTAGAAAACGATTATAGGCACTTGTTAAATAAGGTAGCCAGATGTTCTCTTTCTTTTTTATTGTTATGTTAATCACCATATATTACATCATTTGTTTTTCATGTAGTATTCCATGATTCATTGTTTGTTCATAACACCCAGTGCTCCATGCAGAATGTGCCCTCTTTAATACCCATCACCAGGCTAACCCATCCCCCCACCTCCCTCCCCTCTAGAACCCTCAGTTTGTTTTTCAGAGTCCATCATCTCTCATGGTTCGTCTCCCCCTCTGACTTACTCCCCTTCATTCTTCCTCTCCTGCTATCTTCTTCTTTTTCTTTTTTCTTAAAATATGTTGCGTTATTTGTTTCAGAAGTACAGATCTGTGATTCAACAGTCTTGCACAATTCACAGCGCTCACCGTAGCACATACGCTCCCCAATGTCTATCACCTAGCCACTCCATCCCTCCCACCCCTAACCACTCCAGCAACCCTCAGTTTGTTCCTGAGATTAAGAATTCCTCATATCAGTGACGTCATATGATACATGTCTTTCTCTGATTGACTTATTTCACTCAGCATAACACCCTCCAGTTCCATCCATGCCGTTGCAAATGGCAAGATCTCATTCCTTTTGATGGCTGCATAATATTCCATTGTGTATATATACCCAGATGTTCTCTTTCTAATGAGTAGTTCCACATTTAAAGGGAAGGAGACTCTGAGAAGGGTGATGAACTGGCCAAGCTCACTTAAACATTATGTATCATATCTCAGCCTCTGCCATTTCCTTTTTGAATTGTTCTTCTTTGGGTAAGTAGGAGGATCTATGACTTTTTTTTTTTCCTGTTCGTAGAGATATTTGAGACTGTCCTTTTGTGCCTGAAGCAGATTTTTAAGTGTTCCTAATATTTAAGTCTACATTTGAACCCTTGGAATGTACTGGGACATTTAGCATATCCATATAAGATTAGTACTTAAAAATCAAAACTTAGTCATGATGAAGTTACTAGTTTTACTTAAACTGGTTCTGCCAAGCTCAGTCTTTTAAACAGATTTTGGGACTGGCAAATTTGGTGTATGTTGATCTTACACATATTAGGTTAAATGGCATAAGAGAATTATCTAACAAATTCCTTCTTAGAAAAATTCATTTTGTGGGAGGAAAATACACTCTTACTCCCAGGAAATATGTACTCAGTGCTCACCCCGAGTGAAGTGGAAAGAAAGCAAAGTGAAGGGGAGATTTAGAAAAGAGTTTGATTATGGTCTAAGAAAAGGAGACTATTCAGGGACAATGGAAACCTTGTCTTCCTCTCTTTGTGTTGGTCTTTTTAAAAATGGAAAGTATGTTCTTTCTCCTTATCTGGTCAATAATAAGTTACAAATTAACTGCTGCTTGGTTTTCTCCAAGATAGATTTCACACTGCTTCAGATTGCTCTTTACAAGACTGAGAAAGTTCGGCTAAAGCAAACACATTAGCCCTAGGTTAAGATTGTCCTTTAGCAGGCTATGAGGAACTGGTGTCAGAAAGCCCACTTCAAACTGGCTTAAGCACAAAGAATTTACTGTCCCCCTCATCTGAAAGCTCTAGGGTAGTTTCAGGCATTACTGGATTCGGGGCTTGAAGGATGTGATGGAATTGCTTCTTTCTCCCGCCTCTCTGCCTTTGATTACATTGGTTTCATCCGTGGTCTCCACAAAAGCAGCATAGCCGCTCTGGGCTATCCCCTCAGTTTTCGGGTTAGCTGCAGCACCTCCAGCCAAACACCTGCCATGTTCCAGAGTCTGTCAACTTGGCTAAACCAAACTATGTTTGCCAGAGTTCTCCACAACTGAATATTTCTGGTTAAGGTTGGCCTCAAATGAACTTTGTGGAATATCCGGAAGGTCACAGTAGAGCAGTAGCCACTGTGACTTGGAGGGTGGGTTTGGTTCAGGCCCCACTGTAAGACCCTGACTCGGTTTGTTGGCGGGCTGGGGGCAGCTGCCTGGCCTGCAGTGCCGGTTTCCCTAGGTTCTCTTTCTTCCTTCCCCTTCGCCAAATCCGGGCCAGGTGTGGATGCCCGTCGACAGTGAGAGCACCACTTATGTGGGTTACGCTCCGCAGCAAACTTGCAGATTTGGAGACAGGGAGAAAGCAGCATAAGTGCCAGGGTCCGACAAACACAGATTTCAATTCTATCTGCTATTCTCCAGTCCATATCCATCTTTGCTTTCTTCCAGCCTGACCTATGACTTCAGGCTCAGCACCAAGACAGAAGAAGGAGCCAGCCAAAACTTTGACCAGCTCTCACAAATGTGGAAGGTCAAATCACCAGGATAAATCCTCAGTGTACATCACGTGCTAATGGTTCTGCTTTTCTGAGCAAACATTGATGCATAGGGAGCACAAAAGAGTATTTCCTGGTAACCTCCCAAGAATGGTCTCTCTGATTGGACCAACTTAGGTGTGGCTCTCATCCCTCAGCCAATCACAGAGAGCTGTAACCAGTGGTCATTTGATTGGCCAGAACTGGTCTCAGGCTCCTCCTTTGACAATACATCCGGAGCGCCAGGTTTGGGAGTCATTGATCACCAGGTGTAATCGAAATGTTTTTGGAAATGGAAGGAGATGAATGTTGGGGAGGCCAGCATCAGTTTTCAACCAAAAATGTGAGGTGAGATTAGCGTCTGCACTATTTCCTGTAACTTTCTCCCTCAGGTGTAATTCAAGAAGCTAGTCGTCTGAGTCCTTCTTACAAGACTGGGTAATGGGCCTGCTTCTGTAAACTGCTGCACTAAATCAAAGTAAATGGAATTTCACCCGCAGTATCTATCCTCTGCATACCACTTTCTAAATTGCTGATGGCATGACAGAGCCGTCTAAAACCCCATCAAGATTACGGGCTCACCTGACCCAGGAAGTCCAGGGGCAAATCTATTATTCCTAATTCCTCGCTCTTAAAGTAGGACCCATAACCTAATGGAATCACCTCACCTGCTGCCAGGAAGAAGCTGACTGGAAGAGAGGGATAGAGGAGTTCCCAGAATGACTGATTGATAAAAATTGTAACGTTAGGATAGAGTGGCATAACCTACCAGTGAAAAACAGCATGGCAAAATCTTTTGAATATTCTCTGAAGGCAATTATGAAAGCACGCCCAAGGTCAGTGGTATTTCTATCTTTCTCAGCCATCTGATTTTCATTGGAGAATTTTATCTCCTCTTTTGAATCCATAGTAACTTCTAAATGCTGCCCAAGGGGAAATTCGAACAGCAATATGAACAAGATGAGTTAGATGATTCCAAGACATCAGTGAAAAAGAGGGCCAAAGGAAAGAAATACGCTGACAAAGGTGGTGTGTTTGTTTGTTATACATACATACCAGCTTTTTAAGATATAATTCACATGATCACACAACTCAGCCTGTCCATTTTTAAGAACCCATAAACATTTTTTTTTCTTGATGTACAGTTCCTGTTTAAAATGTGTTCAGTTATAGTCACAGTTTGCTCTGTGTGGAGAAATTCTCTTCAGGAGGAAATGTCATATTTTTCTGTTTTTCAGGGTGGAGTGGAATACTGTGGGTTGTGGCAAAATAAGAGATTAGCAGTCAAGGTTATTTGTGAGAAGACTAGGAGAGAGGACTTGATGTTACCTTCCTAAAGCCATTTTTAAGAGGTTTCACTGATAGTTTGGAAGAAAAAAAAATCTAAAACCTTCCTTTCACACTCTTAGAGAACCTTTGTATTTCTTTCCATTTTCATTGCTGAGAAGATTACTGTGTGCTTAGGGATGAATCCAAGTTTCCATGTGAGAGCTGCAAATGCGCTGCAAGTAATTAATCCACCTGCCCTGGGTTCCTGCCTCCAACAAGGTTCTAAATCTATCTTTAATGAGATCTCTATTTTGACCACTTGGTATATTCTCTGTTTATCTACTGGAAAACTGTATTAATTTGCTAGCAC
Organism: Zalophus californianus; assembly: GCF_009762305.2. Classification (NCBI taxonomy): domain Eukaryota; kingdom Metazoa; phylum Chordata; class Mammalia; order Carnivora; family Otariidae; genus Zalophus; species Zalophus californianus. The sequence continues at coordinate 51,815,927 of NC_045606.1, read as the reverse complement.
TGCCATAACAAAGTACCACCAGCTGGGTGGCTTAAACAGCAGAAATTTATTTTCTCACAATTCTGGAGGTTAGATCGAAGTTTTGGCAGCACTGGTTTCTTCTGGGACCATGAGGGAAGGACCTCTTCCAGAACTCTCTCCTGGCTTAGAGATGGTTATCTTCTCCTCATGTCTTTACAGGGTTTTACCTTGGTGCATATGTCTGCGGCCCAATCTCTTCTTTTAAGGACACAAATCATGTTAGATTAAGGCCCACCCTAGTGACCCCATTTTAATTTAATTACCTATGAAAAACCTTATCACCTGTGCAATCACACTGTTAGGTACTGAGGGTTAGGACTTCAACATATGAATTTAGGGGGCACAGTTAGCTCATAACAAAAATGATTTGGTCAATTTTTGGTATTTATTTACTAAAAACTACTTTGTTCAAATGCTTTTTTTTCTTTAAATTGTTTTTTTATTTATTAAGTTTTTAATTTTAATTCCAATATAGGTAACATACAGTGTGATATTAGTTTTAGGTGTACAATATAGTGATTTGACTATTCTATCCATTACTCAGGACACATCATGATTAAGTGTACATGATTAAGTACACATAGGATAATCTTAATCCCCTTCATCGATTTCACCCCCCCCCACCTACCTCCCCTCTAGTAACCATCAGTTTGTTCTCTAGAGTTAAGAGTCTGTTTCTTGGTTTGTCTCTCTCTCTCTCTTTTTTTCCGTTGTTCATTTGTTTGGTTTCTTAGGTTCCACATATGAGTGAAATTGTATGGTATTTGTCTTTCTGTGACTTATTTTGCTTAGCATTATACTGTCTGGTTCCATCTATGTTGTTGCAAATACCAGGATTTCATTCTTTTTTATGACTGAATATTCCATGGGATATACATATCACATCTTCTTTATCCATTCATCTGTTGTTGGACACTTGGGTTGGTTCCATAATTTCGCTTTATTATAAATAATGCTGCTATAAACATAGGGGTGAATATATCCTTTTGATTTAGTGTTTCTGTATTCTTTGAGTAAATATCCAGGAGTACAATTACTAGATCATAGGGTAGGTCTACTTTTAATTTTTTCAGAACCTCCATACTGTTTTCCAGTGGCTGCACCACTTTGCATTCCCATCAACAGTGCAAGAGAATTCCTTTTTCTCCACATCCTCAACAACACTTGTTGTTTCTTGTGTTTTTGATTTTAGCCATTCTGACAGGTGTGAAGTAATACCTCATTGTAGTTTGGATTTGTATTTCCCTGATGATGAGTGATGTTGAGTGTTTTTTCATGTCTTTTGGCCATCTGGCTGGCTTTGGAGAAATGTCTGTTCATGTCTTCTGCCCATTTTTTTTAATTAGATTATTTGTTTTTTGGGTGTTGAGTTGTATAAGTTCTTTATATATTTTGGATACTAATTCTTTATCAGATATGGCATTTGCAGTCAGTAGGTTGCCTTTTAGTTTTGTTGATTGTTTCCTTTGCTGTGCAGAAGTTTTTATTTTGATGTAGTCCCAAAAGTTGATTTTTGCTTATATTTCTCTTGCCTTAGCAAATATATCTAGAAAAATGTCGTTACGGCCAATGTCAGAGAAATCACTGCCTGTGTTCTCATCTAGGATTTTCATAGTTTCAGGTCTCACATTCAGGTCTTTAATCCATTTTGAGTTTATTTTTTTGTATGGTATGAGAAAGTGGTCCAATTTCATTCTTTTGTTTGTAGCTGTCCAATTTTCCCAACACCATTTATTGAAGAGATTTTTTTCCCATTGCATATTCTTACCTCTTTTGTTGAAGATTTCTTGACCATACAATCTTGGGTTTGTTTCTGGGCTTTGTATCCTTTTTCATTGATCTAATGTCTATACTGTTTTGATTACTACAGCTTTGTAATATAACTTGAAGTCTGGAATTGTGATACTTCCAGTTTTGTTTTTCTTTTTCAAGATTGTCTTGGCTATTTGGGGTCTTTTATTGTTCTGTACAAGTTTTAGGATTATTTGTTCTAGTTCTGTGAAAAATGCTCTTGGTATTTTGATAGGGATTGCATTAAATCTGTAAATTGCTTTGGACAGTATGGACATTTTAGCAATATTTATTCTTCCAATCTGTGAGCATGGATTATCTTTCCATTTGTTTGTGTCATCTTCATTTTCTTCCTCAGTGTTTTATAGTTTTCAGAGTATAGGTCTTTCACCTCTGGTTAAATTTATTCCTAGGCATTTTATTATTTTTGGTGAAATTGTAAATGGGATTGTTTTCTTAATTTCTCTTTCTGTTGCCTCATTATTAGTGTATAGAAATGCAATGGATTTCTGTACATTGATTTTATATCCTGTGACTCTGCTGAAATCATTTGTCAGTTCTAATAGTTTTTTGGTGGAGTCTTCATGGTTTTCTATATATAGTGTCATGTCATTGGCAAATAGTGAGTTTACTTCTTCCTTGCCAATTTGGATGCCTTTTATTCCTTTTTCTTCTCTGATTTCTGCGGCTAGTACTTCCAGTACTATATCGAATAAAAGTGGTGAGAGTAGACGTCCTTGTGTTGTTCCTAACCTTAGGGGAAAAGTTCTCAGCTTTTCCCCATTGAGTATGATGTTCACATGGGTTTTTCATATAAGAACTTTATTATGTTGAGGTATGTTCCCTCTAAACCTTTGTTGAGGGTTTTTTCATGAATGGATGTTATACTTTGTCAAATGTTTTTTCTGAATCTATTAAAATGATTGTATGTTTTTTACCTTATTGATGGGATATATCACATTGATTGATTTGGAAATATTGAACCACCCTGCATTCCAGGAATAAATCCCACTTGATCACGGTGAATGATTTTTTTTTTTAATATATTGTTGGATTCAGAGTGCTAATATTATGTTGAGGATTTTTGCATCTATGCTCATCAGGATATTTTGGTTCTCTTTTCTTGTAGTGTCTTTATTTGGTTTTGGTATCAAGGTAATGCTGGCCTCACAGAATGAATTTAGATGTTTTCCTCCCTCTTCTATTTTTTGGAATAGTTTGAGAAGAATAGGTATTAAATAACTTATTTATTTATTTATTTATTCATTCATTCATTCATTTATTGGAATTCTTCTTTGAATGTTTGGTAGAATGGCCTTGAAGCCATGTGGTCCTGGGCTTTTGTTTGATGGGAGTTTTTAATTACTAATTCAATTTCATTGCTGGTAATCAGTCTGTTTAATTTTCTGTTTCTTCCTGATTAAATTTTGGGAGGTTATATGTTTCTAGTAACATCTAGGTTGTCCAAGGTTGTCTAGTAACTTCTAGGTTTTCCAATTTGTTGGCATATAATTTTTCATAATATTGTCTTCTAATCCATTGTGTTCTGTGGTGTCAGTTGTTATTTTTCCCCCTTTACTTCTGATTTTGTTTAATTGAGTCCTCTCTCTCTCACACCCATTTTTTTTTTATGAGTGTAGCTATCAATTTTGTTGATCTTTTCAAAGAACCAGCTCCTGCTTTCATTGATCTGTTCTGTTGTATTATTTCCTTTCTACTACTGGTTTTAGATTTTGTCCTTCTTTTTCTAGCCCCTTTATATGTAAGGTGAGGTTCATTTGAGATTTTTCTTGCTTCTCAAGGGCCTGTATTGCTATAAACTTCCCTCTTCGAACAGCTTTTGCTGCATCCCCAAATTTTTGGATTATTCTGTTTTCATTTTTGTCTCCATGTATTTTTTTATTTCCTTGTTGATTGTTTGGTTTACCCATTCATGATTTAGTAGCATGTTATTTAATCTCCATGTATTTGTGCTCTTTCCAGATTTTTTTTCTTGTGGTTGATTTGTAGTTTCATAGCACTGTAGTCAGAAAAGATGCCTGGGATGGCTTTGATCTTTTTGAGTTTGTGGAAACTTGTTTTGTGGACTAATATGTGATCTATTCTGGAGAATGTTACACGTGCCCTTGAGAAGAGTATGTTTTATGCTGCTGGTTTAGTCTGGGGACTCCCTGGGCTTGAATTGAGTCAGAGCAGGCATTTGCCAGAGATCCAGTAGCACCAAACTGCAAGGTGCTTTCCCTGTATTGTACCCTGAGAAGCTTTTGTTGGTGGGTCGGGCCTGCAGTCAGACCAGTTGTCTACCTCCAGCCCATTCCTGGGGCCTCCATCTGAATTGTGCATGTGGTTATCTTTCCCTCTGTCTATGGAGGAGTCACTTTGGAGTGGTGCTTCCCACTGTATGGGGCTGATTGCATACTGCCAGGCCTGTGATATCTGGCTCTGGTCAAGAGCATATTATAGAGGGCAGATCCCCTGAAGCACAGCGGGGGAGATGGGGGATGCAGCCTGACAGCAGCACTAGCAAGCTTTGTGTGCCCTAGGTCCTCTCTGTGAGGGGCCTTGCAGTGCCAGGATTGAAGTGGCCTGTCCACCTCTGTAGAAGTACAGCACAGCAGAGTAGGGCAGCAAGGTGGCAGTGCTAACAAGCTTTGAGTGTGGCAGCTCCTCTGCATGAGGGGCCCTGCAGTACCGAGACTGAGACAGACTGTCCAGAGGGGTAGATTTGAGGAAGCACAGCATGGGAAAGGAGCATGGCATGGCAGTGCTGGTGAGCTAAGTATCAAGTCCAGCAGGTGGTCATGTGTTTATGCTGGTGGGAGTGTAGGGGGCAAGGAAACGGTGCCTGTTAGTTCCTTTGTCCTGGGGGAGTTCCCCAGAGATTTCTGTCCCTCTGGGCAAGCTCTGAAATTAATAAATAACTCTCCCTCCTATATATCCCATATATGCCTTTCAAACTGCTGCTTCTATGCTGTATCTCCACAGACTGGTTTTTTGTGCTCTCTTTTTAAGGGTGGGCCAGTTTTCTCTCACCCTCCCACTCTCCTCAAGCTGAGCCTGCTGATCTTTTAAAATTCCGAGTTTTAAGTCCCGCTAGTTGTAAGAACTCATAAAATCCAGCCTCTCTGGTTTTCAAAGCCAAATGTTATGGGAGTTTCTTTTCCCCATAGGGGCTCCCTGGTATAGGGGTGTGTTTCTCTCCCATCTCGGCACCCCTAGCACTCCTTCATCCTGTGGACAGTCCCGGGAGTTTAGTTCCTGACCATGTCTCTGCCCTTCCTGCCCTCTTCCAAGTGGCCTCTTCTCTGCATTTTGTTGTGAGATTTATTCTGCCTGTCTTTGGGTCCTTTTCTAGGTTATTTACACCGATGTGAGTGTTATCTACTTGTGTCTGTGAGGCAAGGTGAGCCGAGGGGCCTTCTACTATGCCATCTTCCCCCAGAACCTTCTCAAATGAATTTTAAACAGTCCCGTAATGAGCTTTTAAAATTTTTGCTTCCTTGTTTCTTTATCACAGACAAATCATAGATGTTTGAGAAGCGATGGCAGACCCTTGACAAAAAAAATAAATACATAAAAATAAATAACACTGGAAAGGTGGAACTCTTTCACTGCATTGTCTTTTTACCTCAGGCAAGATATAACATCTAACTCTGCTTATTAGAACTAATGAAAAATATTGGTCTGGATAATACATACTTGTAGAGAATTTCCCTTGGGTTTTCTTTGTTGTCGCTAAAGGTTCTGAGTGCTGCAGATAAAGTACGTTCTTTTGACAGGTGGGGAATATGAAGACAGTCTAAGAACAGACTGAATGTCATGGGTGGGGACTGTGATATAAATCTGGGCTCCTTTATTTATTTGTTTATTTTTTTTATGTGAACATGGAGATGCCTGGGAAGGCAAATGTCTCTTATTGCGCAAACAGAAATAATAGAAGGCTTAGATCACCCAGAAAGCACACTGAGCAAGCAAATCTGGGAAATTTGTCTTGAAGAGTGTGGTGGGTGGGGAAGAAAGACAGGGTATGCTGGACTCCTGAGGGGGCCAAATAGATTATTCTGAACAGGGATTTGAGAGGAAATAGAAAAATCTCCAACTGGGAACTGCAATTGGAGAGAGAAGGGTAAAAAAGTGTTCCCCAATTATCATTTTTTGAGAGTCCTTCCAGTGCGGTCAGATTAAAAAACCTTCTCAGTTTGCCAAGGACAGAGGGGTTTCCTGAGAGTTGGGATTTTCGTTGTTGAAACCAGGAAAGTCCCAGGCGAACTGAGACAGTTGGCTACCCCAGGTGCAAAACACTGGAAGTCACTGATAAAAAATAAAAGTGGCAACTGGGAAGGATAACACTTTGAAATCGTTGCCTGGCATTTTGTACCATAACTCAAGTAATTACAGTAGTTAAACCCATGTTAATGAAGGGACATGGCCTATTTTTATAGGTGAAGGGAGTCATGAGAAGTAGCAAGAAGGTGCCCCTGACTTGGAGACAGGCTGTTTTGTGAAAAAAACAAAACTTGAAGTAAATACAAGGTGCAAAGGTGATAGGGAGAGATATTGAAAGCAAATCTTGCTAATTAAAATTTTGGCTGAGGGCCAGGCCTGATAAAACCCACACCATGCTGATGTGAAGAATCTTTTAAGTATCTGTGAGTTTATTGCTCGGTTGCCAATTTTACTGACTACGAAACACTGAATTATTAACAACTCAGTCAAAAGAATATGTAGTAGTCAAACCAGTTGTGACTTTACTGGCAGGTTTATGGAAAGAGTAGTTGCTCAAGTGGTTATTTGGTTTGTGAAGATCAGTGTTAGGTGTGTTCACCTGTACATTAAATTTAAAACATGGAGAAGATGTGAAAAGCTTTTAAATGTCTAAATGCAATTTTTGCAGAGTCTTTGGAAATCTTTCTCAGGGCTACCTAGAACATGACAGTGACTCTACATGGATGCAGTTATCCACCAACCTGTCCATTAGCCTTTAAGGATCACCGATTTGTGCCAAGTCTGGCATCATATGCATGAGCAATGATCCAAACAAATTTCAGTGGGAATCGAGTACTTTGATTATGGGATTCTAGTCAATGCCAGGCTCCTCTAATCTTTTTTTTCTTTTTCTTCCTCTTCCTCCTCACCTTCCTCCTTCTCCTCTTTCCCTCTTCTTCTTTTTTCTCATTGGCAAAATGAATGGAAGTAGGCCTATTATTCTTAGAACAATACATGAAGTAACTACTTCTGAGAAAACAATATTCATTGTTTGTCTACCATGTCTAAATCATTACACACAGCATGAGACATAAATAAAAGAAATCTTTCCATTATTACGTCATCTTCTATCTAGTGGAAGAGCTAAGTGTGTAAATAGATAATTATAGACATGGCAGAAAAAATAATTGGTCAGTGGTTGAATTCACATGTAGAAAGTCCTTGAATGAATGCTTATTATCTTAAAGGACTTGCAAAACGTGGTAAACATGGAAAGTAGTGAGATCTGTTGGGTACCGCAGGTCCGTCCTGTTGCTTCCCCTGTGGTTTTGTGGCAAACAGCAGACATGCTTTGTTAACCATAAGTTGTTATTTTGTATACTTGCATTTAGCTAGATTCAAAGTTCATTTGACAGTTAATTTCAGTTGCTGCAAGTAGTAAAAATAGTGGACTTGAAGACTTTTCTACTGCCTGGACTACCTATTTCTTCAAGTCCAATTTTCCTATGCCCTGGGAATGCAGAGTAAGTACAATCAACCGGCTCTCCTGCCTTCCCAGCCCTATTTGTGTATTGATAGTGTCTGTATTATCTAGGAGCAAAAAGCACCTTCAAATGGAAAGTTTCTAAAATCTTACACAAGGTTCCTTATTAAATATTACATTAATGCGCTCCTTGATTCCTTAGGGGCAAAGGGCACTTGGAACACAACGTTTAAAACTCTGGGTAAATTCAGGAATCTATCAGTAAGTCCTGACTCAACAGAATTAACTCAAGTTTACGGGCAGGGCTCTTACATTAATAAAGGAGATTGTATTTCCAAAACATTCCACTGTTTAAAAAAGTCTTAGAAAAGCTACAATCCTGACTAAACAGTGCTTAAGTAGAAATAATTCTGTGACAAAGTACTTTGTACAGGAAGTAGACCTTGAGAGAGGCCTAGTTATAATTAACTGTGAAGATGTGACTTTGACAGTTGTTCCTCTGTTTAGGAAAAAAAGTAAACATTTTAATAATAAATACTTTCTGGATATTGGATAAAGTAACTGGAAAGAATCCCTGGAGCAAGGGGCTTGATGCAGCTCTCTAAAACACTCTACCAAATGAAATTGTGGACTATCAAAGCATATCTGTGAAAGCATTATCTAAAGTTATGTATTAGGTAGGAATATATGTAATCATAGGATGTTCCTGGATTAATATCATGACTTCCAAAATGGTTGGATAAACTCACCGGTGAAGCAGTTTGACTGAGTATCAGTCACATTCATTTGGGTATAATTATCAGAATCAATTGACCCAGCAAATATATAGTAACTCATTGGAAATGCAGTGCATAGGTCAGAAGATCTTACAATGAAAAGAAACCCATTTATTGCTAACTGTTCTTCTTGTGTACATTTTGGGGAACTATATAAGCAGAAATTCAGAAGTAAGGATCCAGACACTGAGAAGGGATCAATCCCCAAAGGGAAAAGAACAGCATGGAAAACAGAAACTAGATGAAGAGGAATTCAGGCAGAATGAAAACAGAAACCTACCTCAGTTAGTGGTCATCACTGGTACCTTGATAAGAAGGAACTGGAAGCTGCAAAGTAATTTCAGAAACCAGACATAAGCAGTTACAAGGATATACGTTTAATGCCAAATTTAACTGTACAGTACTGTGAGTGTGGTAGGATGAATTTTCTAAACCTGCCCAAAACCAATTCAAGAAACTGCTTAGAATGCATTGTATATAAAAGTTTTTAACAAAAGGGAGGTTGTTTTATCAGTGGATATCACAGTGAAGAAGTTGATAGACATATTCTGTACCTAGAAGATCTGATGACAAGAGGTTATTCTTCATGGAAAAGTTATGATTATCTTTTAGATAGTGTGCCTGAGAGCAGACCACGTAGAATTCGTTTCTTCTCAATGCTCAGGATCTAAAGTTGCTGGGTCTCTATCAATCACAAGAATCCATGACATAAAGGATGACTAACAAGCCATGCACAAAGCCGAACAAAAGAAGAGTCAGTTCTTGGTGTAGGATAAAACACAAAGACTTGGGTGTGTCGATGAGGGTCTTTGAGAACTCGAGACCCCAGGTGATGCTTTCTTTTGATTGCAGAGTAGCCCATTTAGTACATTCGAAGTTTCCAAGACTTACGTTCTTTGCCATTACATTCATTAGCTAGGGCTGCCATAAGAAAATACCACAGACTGAGTGGCTTAAGCAGCAGGAATTTATTTTCTTATAGTCCTGGAAATTGCAAGTCCAAGATTGAGGTGCCAGCAGGGTTGGTTTCTCCTGAGGTCTCTCTCCTTGGCTTATAGCTGGCCTCCCTTCTGCTGTCTCTTCCCATGGTCAACTCTCTGATAGCCCTGTTGTCCCTTCCTCTTCTTACAAGGGCATAGTCATATTGAATTTGGGCCCCTACCCTAAGGGCCTCATTTTAACTGAAGTATCCCTTTTCAGATCTTATCTCCAAATGTAGCTACATTCTGAGGTATGGGGCACTGGAACTTCAACATATGAATTTTGGGGAGGTCATAATTTAACCCATGACATTGCCATGTATGGCACGTAAGAGGCAAATATAAACAGACTAGAGAAGACATGTCTAAGTCCTAGGCACTATCTAGACTTCGTGTGGAGTGAGAGAACATTCTCCAGGTGCCAGTGTGTGTGTATGGGGCTAAGAGAAAGAACGTTTATTATGGGCCACACATACTCCACACCTTCTATCAGAGACATGTGGCTAGGGTTACAGTAGCAAAACAGAATTGCCAGTCCCAACTGCAGATTATTACATTCTCACCTAATCTTTTGTGATCTTAATGCAGTTTGGAATTATAAAACTTTCCAGATATTATTACAGATATCTAGGTTGATTAGGCCGAATTTATTTATTTCATTAAAATGTTGACAGTCAAGTGGACCGTATCAGGGTAGGCAAGCCCCTCTAGGAAACACTGTCCTTATACTGCTTTTTTTTTTTTAGATTTTTTATTGTTATGTTAATCACCATATATTACATAATTTGTTTTGGTGTACTGTTCCATGACTCATTGTTTGTTCATAACACCCAGTGCTCCATGCAGAATGTGCCCTCCTCAATACCCATCACCAGACTAACCCATCCCCCCACCCTCCTCCCCTCCAGAAACCTCAGTTTGTTTTTCAGAGTCCATCATCTCTCCTGGTTCGTCTCCCCCTCTGACTTACTCCCCTTCATTCTTCCTTCTTATACTCAGTGCATTCTGTGTTTACCTCCTTGATTTGGCTTTCCCAAAAGCAAGGCTCTATCTAGCTTTTTGCCTCCGTACTCTGTAATGATACATGTGAAGACAGTGGCAAATTAGGAGGAAGAGCAGTCTACGGCTTTAAATATCACTCTTTTTTTAACCTCTTACTCTTGTGAACATCAAATAAGGAATTGTAAACAGTGATGTGCAAAGTGATTAAGTGATGTACACAAATCATTCCTTTGTAGGTAGCTTGGCTCCCCGTGGTGGTGCTTCTGGCATTGATCTAGTATTTGGGTGAGAGACCAGCACTCTTATTGGTCTAACCTTCAGAGTTTCTTACTCATCTTTTTACCCGTTATAAAACCAGTAGCATACATTTTATATGGTGTGACAGTAGAGTCCTGGAGAAATATCACCCAAGAAGCCACTGAGTTATTAAAATTACTTATAACTGCTTATGCTTTAGTCACACAACAACAGGTATAGGAAATGAGAAATTTGTGTCAAAAGGAATAAAATGCCTTGAGGAGTTTTCTCAGACTAAATGCATGAATAATGCAGCAAGTAAGAAGTGCAAAATAATTTGTCAAAGGGAAGACATTTGGAAGAGTGCTCCTGGGGCACGTGGGGGACTTCTAGATCTTGTTGGGTGGCTAGGTTTCAAAGGAAAGGAAGAGAAGGAGGTTCCAGTGGTATTTCTTGCCAGGACTGTAACTCAAAACTGGACAGAGAGAGGCTAAAGAGTCATCGTAAGCACAAGAGATGGGGGCAGGTGGGGCAGAAGTATCGGTGAGGCAGTGAAGGGGCAATTGGCCTGAGGGCTGAGTAGAACTAGGACCCCAGACCATTTGGAATTCTCCACCCTTCTTCGGTGCCTCTCCTTTGTTCTAGATTCTCTTATGATGTTTTACAGCTTGGTTCCCTATGCCTAATACTTGACGTTGTTATGTCTCCACTCCAATTTTATTATGTCAGTTTCTCATGTTCTTTAAGAAGTACAACACCTGCATCAAAATCATGAATACATAATTTAAGATACACAAGAACCTTTGCCTTATGGGAAGCTGCTATTTAAATATGTGTTTTCCCTCATAATCCTATCTTATGCTCCCACTTGTCATCTGCCTTCACACCTAAGGATATAATTTATGTACCTAAAGACAACACCTTCTAACTAAAAGCTAAAACAAAAGCATGATGAGCGAAGAAAGTACAGTTAAAAAGGTTTTACACAATACGTAGCCCTTCAAATACATTTCTGAGTATGCAAAATTATTCTGTATTATCTATGAGTACGTTCTTACCTATGTAGTAAATGTGTTAAAGACATGCAGAGGGGAAATGCATGGCAATTTCAGAAAAGCAATCACATTTAGAGAGAGGAAGAAACAGATGAGTAGTGGGGCATTGGCTGTTTCTATTACATTTTTTTTTTCTAAATGGGCTTTGAACCACATACAGTAAAATATTAAGATGTGTTTAATCTAGTTATTTTTGGACATGGATGCTTGTATGAACATGAACAAACAGAACAAACATTCTGTACTTTTTCTTATGTTTCAAATACCTGGTAGGCAAAAATAAATCTAAAAAATTAAAACAAATTAAAAAAAAAGCCTAAACCCCATTTTTCTGCTAGAAAAAAATTTCAGCAGAATGCCTCATCAAGCAGAATCTTACTTGAAATTCCTCACCAAGCAGAATCTCAAATCATTCCACTCTCTTCACTGACCTCTCTGCTTAGTAGCTGAGAGATATGCTTTCATCCGACATTAAGTGGCAAGGATGCTACTACCTTTAAAACAATTAGTTATGTATTCCTGTTTTGTAAAAGATAACTCATATGCAAAGATAACTGAGTACACGAGGAACCCAGAAACTTTGAGATTACTCAGTTTTCCTTTAAAACACTAAAACTGCACACAAATTACATGTATGGATTGCCTCCCATACAGGGAGGCGTGTTGTGAAGAACTCTGAGTTGATGACTAGGAGACTACGTTCTGGCTCTGTTCTGCCATTTAATAGTAGTTAACCATATGCAAGCTGGTTACCCTCTCTGGGTCTTTATTTCTCCATCTGTAAATTGAAGACTTGAAATTCTTCCTAGCTCTGGGTCCTCTCAATAGGAGTATTAAAGAAGTAGGTTCTGGAATGAGACTGGAGCAGACTGTCATCCCTTCCTAACATGGTGTTTGTGAGAACTGAATAACATAATACAAGCATAGCTCTTAGAACTGGATTATAGTTGCTATTTGTTTTATAACTATTTCATATTTGAAGTGCCTCGCAAATATAAAAGGGCTCAGCTCTTTTTATTGCTGTGATAGAATGCTGTGATTCTGTATGCTCGGAACCATGCTAGGCTTGTGAAAACTTACAATACCAAATGTTTTGTTTTGGTTTATCCATGTAAAGTACTTTCACACTCTTGCATTGCATCCCAGGATTAAGAAGACATATATGCTCTGGTCCTGGGCCTTGAGGAATTAACTGTGTCGTTGAGATATAACAGATAAATTACATGAGATCATTGCTAATCCGTATAAGGCTTTATGCAGTGAAGAGCTAGAGGTGAGGTTCACACCCAGTCTAGAGGAGGAGATTGGGGATGAGATACAACAGTGTTGGAGGTGAGCTGGAACAAAGATGATTCAATAACTAACATGGGAACCTAGCTAAATCTCAGGATCCAGTGTTACCTTAGTCTCTCCTCAGCCGTTGTCAAGGCTAACAACAGAATGGAATAACAAAGTCCTGATTGCTTTCATCATTAACACGGAGGGCTCTGGGTTCTGAAAGAATCTAACTTAATTATTTACAACTTGAGGCATAGATTAATAACTTCTTTCTTAAGCAAAGAAGTTTATGTGCCAAAATCTACATTCCCTCACTTAAAAGAATGAATTTCATTTGTCCTAAGGCTCACTCTTTCAAAATAAGCTATTTACTTTTTAATCCTTTCTGCCAGGAATCCTTGTGCATGCTCATTACTGATCTGCTCAACGTGGCAATGCATTTGGTCTTAGGCTTTTTAGTTTGAATCAGGAGGATAATTCAGCCCTCACAAAAGGAAGAAGTAAGCCTTGAGCAGAGACTTACTGCCCACCATTGTTGTCTAGCATGGTAAATGCCTTCCCTCCCTAGTAGGGAGGCAGCCACCCTTGGAAAGCTAGCCCTTAAGTCCTTGTAGAAATCAGGCTCTGCCAGTTTATCCTGAGTCTCTCCAGCAGTGTGGTGAACTACAGTCAAACAACATTCACAGGCAGGTAAGACCTTGGTGGACCTTTCCTCTCCCGCAACATACTGAGCTTATTTTAGGAAATTATTTAGCTTCTCTAAGACTATTCCCTTATTCGTAAAGTAGGAAAAAAATAGCTCTACCTTACTGGATTATTGTGAAGATTGACAAGATAATTCATGCAAATACTTAGCAACGTAACTAATCAAAAAGGATGGCCTATGTGTGTGATACATAGAATTTAAAATATCCATATTACTTCCCATTACCTTGCTCTTTCCTGAAGTAAAAAACCACAGCATTTCAAAATTGTGATATTTAATGTTTTACTTTTATTCTTTAGAAAATGTAAGGAAGAAATTCACATTTCAAATAATTCAGGTAAAAACCCAAGACTTTAGTCAGGAAGAGAGAAGACTATTAGGAGCAGAAGAGTGGCACACTGCTCTTTTTCACTGCCCCCGGCATTTAAAGGGGAATGGTGTTTGTCTCCCCAGTCCAGTCTGTTGTCCACATTTATTAACATTTTGTTTCGGTGAGGGTCACAACTTTCCTTTGCTAATATCCTTGAACATGTCCTTCCAACATCAGTATTTGTTTCACTTTGTTTTATGGTTACTCATTTTTCTCATGTTAGTGGGTGTAAAAAGATTTTGAATGAAGAGGCTTTGCATTGAGCTGAGTCAGGTGATCTCAGAAATCTGATTTAGAATCCAGACTGAGTTGTGTTCCTTTTGTCCCATACTAATCCTTTTATTCACCTCAGCTGGTTCCCTAGTCTACAAATTAACCACATCTTTGAAACTCTTCCATCTCCTCTTTTGTGCTGCCTTTCACAAGGAAGAACAAACAAGCAGTACTATTTCTGACAGAAAGGAAGCTACACAGAACTGATAACTGACTTCTGTTTTTGCACGTGGTCCTCTCTGTATTCTTAGTGTGACTTTGGTCTCAAAAGAGTAATGGCTAGAAAGCAGCTCTTCCGAGAATGGCCCCAATCTCCTGATAGCCTTCCATTAGTGATGGCATTTCTGGAACTGAGTATTTTCTTGTGTTATCCTTACTTGGGGCTTACAAAAACACAGACTATCCAGTCCTCTTCCTGAAATGACCGTGACGAAACCATATGTGGCTAAGGAGAGTAAGGATATAATTGTGTACTCTGATGTTATCACCTAAAGGTAATGAAAATGGATTCCACAACTGATCTTTAATTTTACCAGTGTCTCTTTTCTACAGTAACTACTTACCTTAATGATAAGAAATAACTGCATGACAGGCATTGCTAATAAATGCTTTAACATGTACGTGGTACCTATGTGTGAGTTATAGGTACTATTATCATAAATGTTTTACCAGTGAGCACACTGAAACTCAAAGAAGTAAATAACTCATGGTCACACAGCTTGTGTTAAGTGATAGACCCTGGAATTAAAATTGAGTCTTCGGATTCCCGCAGAACCACATTTGGAGAGTGTTCTTATAAAAGGCTGCAATTTATCCAAGGATGCTATTGCTCACAGATTCCATTTGGATTTTGTGAATAAGATAGTTTTGAAAAGGATGACTCCCCACCCAGATTCAGGGTCCATTTTGAACAGCCTTGCCTTAGGTAGTTACTTCAGTGTTTCTCATATGCAATGAGGCTCCCAACTATCTTTCAGTGGAGATGGCTATAGGGATATTAGAAAAGGCATCTTAGGCTGTTGATTAAGGACCTATTATAAGAATATTATTTTCTGAATTTATTATAAATTTTCCAGGCACGTACTACATATGTCTGCTATTTTAATTCTTAGTTATTTTTTTAAATTTCAATCTTTTAGGAGGAGCAATAGTAGATTCTACAGAGAATATATATGTTTAGTCTTTTTCAATGCATGTATTTCATCATGTATATAAAATGACAGATAAAATGGTATTGGGGGAATGCTAAAAAAAGAACTATAAGAAGAACCTTAAATAACAGAAATGTGTTATGTGGGGGCAGTTCACAATGGAGAAATGAAAAAGGAGAGTGTGAATCAGAAATATTTAGTGGAGACTCACTTTTCACCCCTACTTGGTAATAGGCAGTGAAATGAAAGGGTTTTTCTAGTTACAGCTCAGAAGGAAATAACTGAGTAGTGATATCATTCATCCCAGAAGGAAATATCTAGTTAATGCTAAGAGAGAAAGTGACCCTTTGTCATTGAAAACATTTTTTCCTATTCTTGTGACAGAATGCAAGACCCCCTGTGGATTTTTTTTTTTTTACAGAATATGCATTAATGAAAACTAATGTTTCTTTTCCCAAATTTTGTGTGGGAACTGTGCAAGGGCATAGAATGTCCTTCTGAGCTACCATTTCTTTCAATCAAGTTAATTATCATTCATTCTTATAACCGCGTGGACTCCAATACCTTCAGGACACCTGGGAAGTCCCTATATACTGTTTTTCTTACCTCTATAGCCTTATAGGTATTTACATCATAAAACATCTATGCTAAGATTTTAGAATATACTTTAGGCAAACTGAAACTGCTATTATATATGGCGAACTGCTCCTAAAATCTCTTTTTATTTTTAACTTTTTTTTTTTTAAGTAATTCTAAGGGCTCCTGGGTGGTGCTCAGTCGGTGGAACATCTTATTCTTGATTTCAGCTCAGGTCATGATCTCAGGGTTGTGGGATTGAGCTCCACCTCGAGCTCCATGTTCCTTGTGGAGTCAGCTTGGGATTCTCTCTCTCCTCTCCTTCTGCTGCCCCCACCGCCTCTCCCTCTCAAATATATAAATAAATAAATAATAAATAAATAAATAATAAATAAATAAAATCTTTAAAAGAAAAATAGAGTAATCTCTATGCCCAATGTGGGGCTCAAACTCATGACCCTGAGATCAAGAGTCACATGCTCTATTAACTAAGCCAGCCCACCTCTGCTCCCCTGCCAAGATCTCTTTTAAATACAAATATCATGAATCGGTATCACTGAGGGTAAAAACATATGAATGACATATAAATTTTTTTCCTTTGAAAAGTTATTGTCAAAATTCAGGACAGTTAGGAAAGAAATATATGGCCATTGGCGATTTGGAAACTTCCACTGGTATAGAACAACTTTATTCTTATATGTCAAGATTTTCAACTAAAGTAATACTGTACTTATCTAGATTATGCAATATTCCACATAAGTTTAATCGGTTTAGATTAAAATAAAGTCCTGTTCTTTCTGTACCATCCCCTTCATGGTTTTTAAACATTTTATCACAGTCTTTCTAAAAATGTCTTACAAAATTTCCTACCAATGTATATTAAGTATACACTAAAAATAAATTATTTCTGAATGATGTAGGTTACTCTATATTGCACTCCATAAAACACTATAAAAGTTTTAATTTTTTTCTGGTCTTTTCCTTTGCTGTTGTTCAGCTTTTTCATATTGCAACTCTTGCTGATAACCAGGCTTCTCTGTCAGCCCACTTCTTTTTTCAAAGTTGCTCTTTCTAATCTGTTGTAAACACAGAAACCAGAAAATAGTTCTTGTAGGAAGTTGGAGTCAACAGGCTTTAAGTTTGATTTCTCTTAGGTGTTTATAACATTGATTTTAGCGCATTTGGGGACCTGTTTAATTTTATCTCAGATTCTAGTCAATATTCTAGAGGGTTGACATGTCCAGATATGTGACCTCTGATTGAGTCAGGGAAATAAAGAGATGGAGGTGGGGGTCTCCAGGCATTCCAAGGAACATGAACAGAGGCAGGAATGGGAGCTGGAGATATGGTGTGTTTTGGAAAACTGTAAGCAGTTTAGCAAGGCTGCAGGCTCAGCTAGAAGGCAAAGAGAAAGAATGTGGAATATGGCAGTAAGTGGCAAGGAATGGAGCAATAAGCAAGAGCAAAATAACAGCTCTTATATTTCATGCTAAGGAATTTTAACTGCAACAAAGAGGTGTGAAACGACACTGAAGTGTTTTAGGAAAGGCGACGTCATAGTCAGATTTGTATGTTAGAAGGTCACTATGTCATTGCGAAAATGTTGCTCTAACTGACTAAGGAAATCATGTAAATAATATGTATTACATTAGCTGACAGCATTTGATTCAACAGCCAGGATAGTGGAAGGGGGTTTATAATTTGACTTATTTTCATATCTAAAATTTAAAAAATCGATGCAAACTTGAGCTAAGACTCAAATGTGACAGTAATAGATCAGCTGCTTCCTACAAGGGACACAGACAAAAGAATCTCTAAATATTCTGTATGGCTTCTTCAGAGAGTTCCAGAGTTCTAGTGTATATTATTTTTGGCATCTGGTATATAGCAGCAAAGCCTGGAGACAGATCTAGAATGTCCTTTTTTTTAAAATTTTATTTATTTGAGAGATAGAGTGAGAGAGCACAAGTGGGGGGAGAGGCAGGGGGAGAGGGAGAAGCAGACTCCCTGCTGAGCAGGGAGCCCAATGCAGGGTTCTATCCCAGGACCCAGAGATCATGACCTGAGCCTAAGGCAGACGCTTAACCAACTGAACCACCCAGGCACCCCTACAATGTCCTTCCTTATGTAACACATTCTAATTGAGAAAGAATGCAAAAGATATGTAGAAAATTGAGTTGAGTGAAAATATTATGAAATATCAATCACCAAACTATTATTAATTTTTATCATTACTATTATTATTACATTACATATAGTAACCATTATCTTAACTTTTAAGTGATGAAAGAGATGTCAGGAAGGATAGGTGGCTTGCTTAAGAAGTATAATAAAAATAAATACACAAATAGGTCTTCACTTAAATGTATGTAAGGATCTGGTCATAAGAGGTGAATTTCTTTTCTTTTGTCTGGTCAAGGACTCTAACCCCAAGTATACCAGATTGCCTGCCCTAAGACTGAGGATGGAACTCTGAGAAATATTCTGCTATGCTGTCATGAACACAGTAATAATAATAACAATAACAAACAGTAATCGTGATGGTAGTGGTGATGAAGATGATGGTTATTTAGTTTTCCTCACTAGTAACTGTGAGTGGAATTTGTTCATAAGAATTTGTCTTTTCTGGACAAATTCTAAAAATAAAGTGTAGGAAGAGCTAAATATATGAAGTTGATTTCAATCTGCTTATTATTTAAGGAGCTAGATGAAATCATTAAATTCTGTCCTTCAATTTTATTCATTAGAAAACTAAAGCTCAGAAGAGGTAGAAGACTCCTTAGTTGGGCATAGAATTTCAAAGTATTCTGCTTCATACACTTCATAATTCAGTACCTATTTCTCGTATGTTGAGTGTCCCTCAGAAGAACTGGTCTTGTGGGTCTCAGTCCCTAAATTCATAAGGAAGGTAAGGGGGAGTATGACAGAAGTGGCTTAACACCCCTGAAATCTATTCCTAGGTTGATTACTTTCTTTATTCAGCAGATGTTCATTCTGAGGTAGGCATAATCACTTCTCTTTAGGAGGGCAGGAGGTGTAGGCTTCTGCTAATCAACTCCCCAGAGGGATAAAGAGGCATAGTTAAACCACCCAGGATCTACAGGTTTGTGCCCCATATTTTCTTGCTTCTGTGTTCCTTTAGATGACTTCAGAATTTAGCTGTGTATCTTTAAATCCACTTAAGCGCCATGTAAGTTTGATCACCCAATGGTACCAGTATCTCGTGGCAATGTCCTAGTCTTAGATTTTGCAATATTGGTGTCAGTAATCTGCTACAGAAATATCTAATTTTGCCCTTCGGATGTATTTTTTATTAGTCTGCTCATTTTCAACCCAGGATGGGAGATTTTCTTTTGATTTATTATTAAACTATTCTGGTATAATAGTATCAGCTTGCTGTATTTCAATAAGCTTATAGTGGTTTCTTTACCTAGCAAGGAAAAATCCTGAGAAAATATCCAGGCAATTAAAAAGTATAACTTATGATCTAAAAATTGTATGATGGTTAGGTGTGTCTAGGCTTTTGCTGAACAATGACTCATAGAGAAAATACATGATCATCTATGGTGTGCATCTGAGAGCCATTTTGATAGAAAAATGTTCCCTTATCTAATATGTAGTGTACTAAAATGCAAATTTTATGCATATTGTGACTAGGAAAGCTTAGTAGATTTTCTTAGGGACATGGTTTAATGAAATGCCTGAATGGTATGTATCAAATCAGCCTGTTTTGATGAGACCAGGAAAGCTGAATCAGCTTCATTCCAAACCATCAACATCTGTGACCTTGGAATAAATCAATAGAATCTGTTCAGCTTGTCTTAAGGAAATGAAGTTAATTCATCTTCTAATTCAAGTCAATTAATATCTATAGATCCCTCACTATGTTCCTGGCCCTAGGGATATAATGAATAGTTGCTTTTCTTGTTCTCCAGTAGCCCACCAACTAGCTAGGGGACAGATTTGTACACATTGCACCAAAATACAAGTTTGGGCTATGACCATCACACAAACAAAACATTAAAGGGAAACAGATGATGACCAAAGGTTGAAGGAAGCTGGGGGAGGGGAAAACTTTACAGAGGAAGTGAAATTTAACTTAGATATTTAAGGAAAAGTGATTTTTTTCCTTCATTCTTACAGAAGGCTCAACAATCCTGTAGAATCACATACCTTTTCCTTCTGACTGATCAGATACTTCCAGTATGCTAGTATGTGTACTAGTTTTATCACTAGAGAATTAATGAACTAAATTGACTTTCTAAAAAATGTAATCTTTATTTATTTGGGAAGACTAGAGTTGGGAGGAAGTAGGTGTTCTCATTTCTCAAATGGGAAATTTGAGTCAAAAGAGATAATTCAGTGGAAAACCAAAAGAGAATCAGTACTTCTTCTGTCTTTACAAGGAAACACTATTTGGCCTGGACATTTTCATTATCAAAACAAAACAAACTAACAACAATAATGACAATGACATTGACAACAAAGCAAACATATCACTTGGATCCCCTAAAGGATTATATATTTATATGGAAAAGGGCATTAGAAGGATTCTGTTCAACTTCAAGCATCAGACTAAGACCAATGGTTTGTTTCCTGGATTTGGGTTTCGTAAAGACAGTCAAATGAAGTGCCTTGGAAAATAATGAGCTTTCAGTTTTCATATGGAAGAAAGATCACCACCCTTCCAAATAAATTTAAGCTCTAGGGTTATGGCAAACATAAACATTTGCTCAAGAAGCAATTTTGGATTGACTCAAATAGTCAAGGCAGGAGAGTTGCATTCCATTGAGTAAGACTGAGATGACTTTGGTTCAAACATTAAAAATAAAATGAGCAACTGACAGGGAAAAAGAACAAAAAATAACTTTTTTTTTTTTGTCTGAAACATTTGAGAATGCTATATATCCAAAAGATATATAAAAAGATAAGTTGAAAAGAAAACTGACAAATCTTTTTTTTCCCCTTTTCCATTATGAATTAAGAGCCATCTGTACAGCCAAAATGCCTGAACAAATACAAAGTATTCAATCATGCAGTAGATGAAATGAGATGATAAGGAACTAGATATGTATGCAGATTTATTTGACAAATACTTATAAAATATATTTAAAATGTACATTTTAAACATTATGAATAGGTATGGATTAACCTCTTTAGTACTTTAATTATGATTTTGCTTGATATCACAAGGCAAACAGTTGTTCTACCTAGAGACAAGCAAAGAAGGTGAACTTCAATTGCAGCCAGAATGTTCTGAGTTGGATTTTTTTTTTAATAGGGATTGATTTGGTATTAACTGAGATTGAATGACTTGTAGGATTTTCCTATCAACCAAAGGGAAAAGAGGACTTGTATCATTTCTAATATTCTTTTCCAGTCAAGGAAGAAAGAGGACTTATAACATTTGAAATATTATTCTCTGCATGTCTTTTGATCCTTGCAATCAGACTCCTTGTACTTCTACACAGGGCTCTGACAGCATTTATTTGGCTATCCCCTATTTTGTTTTTTGTTTTTTTCCTCTCTGAGCTTCAGCCTCAATAAGTTAGTGGTAGAAGAAGGGGGCTTTATGAGTTTAGACACATTTTAGAGGTAGATATTTCGTTCTTATGGATTCCTGAGGTCTCTGGTAACTTTTCCAAATGACTCTTATCTGCCTCTCATCCTCCCGATGTAATGACTTTGCATCATATTTTCCTTCATGAAGGCCACCAGTACATTTGCCCTAAACTTCTACTCTCTCGATATAGCGTCTGTCTTGATGTCTTATCATAATGAGCACTGAGTAATGTATAGAAATGTTGAATCATCATATTGTACACCTGAAACTGATCTAATACTGTATGTTAGCTATACTGGAATGTTTGGATGTTTTCCTCTTCATATGGCTCTAGGTGGTAGATATTTTCATATTTTTATCTTCCCTACCAAGGGTTGTAGTTGACCTAAGAATGGAGTTGTTTCCTATTTCTTGTTTAGTGTGGTTCCCTACATATGGCTGTCACCCAACAAATATGTTGACTGTCAAGAGACACGAGGCAAGTTTGGTAGGAACTTGTTAAGAACATTGTTTTTTCAAACCGACCGCATTTCTTTTCTTTTATTTTTTCCTTTTTCATAGATTATAGGTCAGAAGATACCATAGACATACATCCGGTTTTAATGAATTGTCAAGTGATATCCTTAAATAAAGTTCAGAGAAACATTAGCCCAGTGATAGTATGGTTGGGTAGATTTACAGCTTGTTGAATAATTAGGCTCTCAGGGTTTGTTTGTTTGCTTTTTTTAATAAAGATTTTATTTATTTGACAGAGACACAGCAAGAGAGGGAACACAAGCAGGGAGAGTGGGAGAGGGAGAAGCAAACTCCTGGCTGAGCAGGGAGCCCGATGCGGGGCTCGATCCCAGGACCCTAGGACCATGACCTGAGCCAAAGGCAGACGCCTAATGACTGAGCCACCCAGGTGCCCTAGGCTCTCAGTTTTTTGGTCAGTGGTTCAGTGGTAGGCTATTTTGTGGGGGAGCATGTTGGAATGCTATTCTAAAACATCTCAGAGTTGCACAAACTTTCAAAATAGAAAATTCAAATCATCTCTTTTTAAAAACATTCCAGTATAGCTAACATACAGTATTAGATCAGTTTCAGGTGTACAATATGATGATTCAACATTTCTATACATTACTCAGTGCTCATTATGATAAGTATATTCTTAATTCCCTTCACCTATTTCACCCATCCCCCCCTGCCATCTCCCCTCTGGTAACTATCAGTTTGTTCTCTCTAGTTAAGAGTCTGTTTTTTGGTTTGTCTTTTTTTTCTTTGTTCATTTGTTTTGTTAAGTTCCACAAATGATCTCTTTAACCCTATTTTTATATATTCTTGTGAAATAAAAGGAATAATTTTATAGTATGCTTTTTCTTTAAGTCACTGTGCTGTTTCTTCTTTCTCCTGGGTCACATGCTGACCATTTTGTGCCTATTTCATAGTGCCTATTTCACAGACACTACTGGGAAAATAATTGAAGAGATGAAGATAACAGTGGAACTGTGGATTCCATATTTATTAAGTTGGGACACTGCAATAGCTAAATGGTAACCCAGGCTCAGCACATGGTTCCTGGTATATAGTGGGGTGGCTAGTGATCAAGGGAAACATACAGAAAGCACTAATAGATGCTTTCCTTTCCATGTGACCCTTCCCTTATATTGTCTCATTCTTGTTAGATGATAAGTCAAACTATATAATGGAAACCTAGTCTGTAGTAATAAACCTCAGAAAATACTTATCTCTAAGGATGGTGATAACTGGAAAGGCAGATGAAGTGGTCTTATGTAGTGCTGAGATATCTTGTACCTTGGTGTGGGTGATGAAAACATGCATTTACAGATATTAGGTAAAAATTAATTGGGTAGTTTGTTCACTGAACTGTACTTACTTATTCCTCATTTATTTTAAATAGAAGCATATAATGATTAAAGGCATTAGGCAGTAAAAAGGAAATAACCAGACATTGAATCAGTTTGACTAGAGTGGGTGGGTTTTTATGGTAGGTAAGTAGAAGGTTGAGAATATTTTTTCACATTAATTTCTCAGAGTTTTAAATGCCATGATGAAGAAACCAAACTTTATTCTTTATACCTGAGATAATATTGGGGATTCTATTCTTGAACACTTTATCTTGCACCTCACTGGAGTGAATTGATGAGTGCCGGAGTTGTTGGTGATCCTCTGGAAAGCATATTGTTATCTCTAAGGAAGGATACCCTCTAATAGGTCATGACTTCTGAATGGAAGTTCAGAGTCACTGACCTCCACCCCACCATAGACAAAAGTGGATTACAAGTGTCCTGTAAGAAATTCTGTGATTTTTGGTAGCTGGTTTTAAAATTGACCATGTCACAATGTCCATAATAGCCACAGTATGGAAAGAACCCAGATGTCCATCAACAGATGGATAAAGAAGATGTGATATATATATCACACACACACACACACACACACACACACACACACACACACACACACGCACATATATGATGGAGTATTACTCAGTCATCAAAAAAAAAAAAAATCTGGGCACCTGGGTGGCTCAGTTGGTTAAGCGACTGCCTTTGGCTCAGGTCATGATCCTGGAGTCCCTGGATCAAGTCCCACATCGGGTTCCCTGCTCGGCAGGGAGTCTGCTTCTCCCTCGGACCTTCCACCCATCTCATGTGCTGTCTCTCTCTCTCATTCTCTCTCTCTCAAATAAATAAATAAAATCTTTAAAAAAAAATGAAACCTTGCCATTTGCGACGACGTGGATGGAACTAGAGGGTATTATGTTAGGTGAAATAAGTCAATCGGAGAAAGACAAATACCATATGATTTCACTCATATGTGAAATTTCCAGAAACAAAACAGAGGATTATAGGGAAAAGGAAGGAAAAATAAAACAAGACAAAATCAGAAAGGGAGACAAACCATAAGAGACTCTTAACCATAGGAAACAAACTGGGGGTTGCTGGAGGGGAGGGGGTTGGGAGGATGGGGTAACTGGGTGATGGGCATTAAGGAGGGCACATGATGTAATGAGCACTGGGTGTTATATAAGACTGATGGATCACTGACCTCTACCTCTGAAACTAATAGTACACTATATGTTAATTAATTTAATTTAAATAGATAAATGAACCTGCAGAGTAAGGAAAAAAAGAATGATTTAAGGCAACGTGTATTGTAGAGGCTGCTTTTAATTTGAACAAGGCAAAAGGGCCCACAGTGACCACCTGGCTGGATACAGAGAGGCCCATCAGGTGACCCACCTCGAAGTACCCATAGGCCCTAACTACCCAATGGGTTACTTAGAATAGGGCACACATACCAAAAAAAAGGGAAAATTCCATATGTTCCCATTACTCCTCACCCTCCCTCTTTAGAAACAGTCTCACCTACTGCCTTGTGGCAGACACTCTCTGCTTTGCTGTCCTGTCTACTGCTCCCTTGCAGTGTATGCAATAAACTGGTCTCCTGAAAAAAATAAATAAATAAAATTTAAAAATAAATAAAATAAAAATAATGAAATTAAGTAAACACCTTTAAAAACACACACACAAACAAAAAACAAAAAAAATTGGCTACAATTGAGTAAGAAAAACTGGGAAGTCCCATCCTTTAAGATTTATTCATGGCAAGATAATTCTTTGATGATTGTTATTTACTTGAAAGTTGAATTTCTGCCCATGCATTCCCACTAGGACCTCCCAAAACATAAACACTCTGAACTTCACCTTTTTTGTCCTTATGTAGATTTCCCACTGTGAATTTACCCTTCTCTGTTTATCCTGGAGGCTTTTCTGCTTTCATTCCCTCAGCTTCTTCAGGGCCTTAGCTGTTTTTTTCTGAAATTTAATAATTATGTTGAATAGTAGTAATGTAATAACATATATAAATATAAAACCACTTTAACATTTCATGCACAATTGTTTAATGTGGATAGGACAGCTATTATTAATTCTGTTTTAAAGATAAATAAATGGAGGCACGAATTGAATAAACAACTGGCCAAGATCATACAGCTATTAAATACCAGCTAAGGAACCAGAACTGAGGTATGGCAAAGCTTCGATAAGTACTTGGGAAAATGCTCCTACTCTTTGTTATGCTCTTAGCTACTCCTTTTCTCGTGATTGATTTTTTAAAAAAGATTTGATTAATTAATTAATTTACTTTAGAGAGTGAGAGCAAGCGAGCGGGGGGAGGGGCAGAGGGAGAGGGAGAGAAACAGACTCCCTAAAGCAGGGGTCAATATCATGACCCTGAGATCATGACCTGAACTGAAATCAAGAGTTGAACACTTAATCCACCGAGCCATGCAGGTGCCCCCTTTTGTGACTGGTTTTTAAAGGAACCACCGAATTATATAAAACAAGTGCATCAGACTGCCTCCTTTAATGTTGAATATTTCTTTTTTCCCTTTTATTTATTTAAATTCAATTAATTAACATATAGTGTATTATTAGTTTCAGAGGTAGAATTCAGTGATTCATCAGTTGCATACAACACCCAGTGCTCATTACATCACGTGCCCTCCTTAATGCCCATCACCCAGTTACCTCATCCCCCCACCTCCCTCCCCTCCAGCAACCCTCAGTTTGTTTCCTATGGTTAAGAGTCTCTTATGGTTTGTCTCCTCCTCTGATTTCGTCTTGTTTTATTTTTCCCCTCCCTTTCTCTATTCTCCTGTTTTGTTTCTCAAATTCCACATATGAGTGAAATCATATGATAATTGTATTTCTCTGATTGAGTTATTTCATTTAGCATAATACCCTCTAGTTCCATCCACGTCATTGCAAATGGCAAGATTTCACTTTTTGATGATTGAATAATATTCCATTGTGTGTGTGTGTGTGTGTGTGTGTGTGTATGTGTATCTATCACATCTCTTAACATAAATTTCAACAACAAATTCTGTTCTCTCCCTTTTTCTCTGTCTCTGCTTCCATCATCCCATTCTCATTTCTTCTTTCCAATAACCCTTAACTGCTTGAAGAGATCTAATATGAAGGATGCAATAATGATGCTTCAGTTACCCTTTGGCTGTTTAATTTCTCTCAACTCACATTTGGGTAGTTGGATGCTCTTCTCAAAATTGCCCTTCAATTCCCTCTCATATACTCTTTAAAATGCAGTTCATAGTCTGCTTCCCATAGGGTCCTTCTGGACAACCCCAACCCACAACTAGACTATGTTTGAATGCTGAGGCCAAAAATCTGCTCCTTTGGTTCTCAGTACTCCTACTGTTCCCCAGATCGGTTCTGCTTCTAGTGTTTCCTGTTGAGGGGAAGGGAATTATGCAAGTCATGGAGCTATCCATGGAGATAATATTGCTGCCTTTCTATTCCTCACTCGTCATGTCCAACTCATCACATATTTTGGTCACCTTTTCCTCCTAATCATATCTTGAATTAAACCACTTTCCTCTGTTTACATGACCCGGTGTAAGTTCATGCCATCTCCTCTCTGCTAAGACACCTGCAGTAGTCACCTAACCCATCTTGTTATTTCTACTCTCTCATTCCCTCCAATGTTCATGTCATTTTCTGTGTACTCCCATTAAAAATGTTTTTCTTTGCTTCTGAGATAAAGATCTCTAAATTTATCTTGCCCTGTTCATGGTTTGGCCCTTTCAGATCACTCTGGAATCACTCCCCCCCCCCCCCCCACCCCATATTCTGTCTTGTTCCTCATAGTCCGGTCTTAATTGAGTTCTTTCAGTTACTCAAACAGGCCCACTTCTTCCCAACCCACATGCTATTTCCTCTACCTGGAGAATTTTCTTTTTCCTTCTGTCACGTGGTTAACCCTTACTCTTGCTTCAATTCTCAGTTCAGATACCACTTTCTCATACAAACCTTCTCTGACTCCCCTGCATAATAATACTCTCCTTCATAGCAGCATACACCTTCCCTTTGGGGCACTCATCACTGTGGTAGGTTTACTCTTATTTATCTAATTGTTTGATCAGGTGCTGAAAAGAAAAATATTCACAGTGCGTCTGTAACTCATTCTTTCCACCTTGGAAATGCCTGAGACAGTTTTTCTTTTAACCCCAAACATATCTCTTTGCAAATATTGACTGATGAAATTTACTAGCTCCTGATCACTGATCTAGGAATGCTTTTAACAAAATGTATATGATCGGTCTGGTCTGTTTGTTGTAAATATATCTATAATTTATGGATTTATTGGTTGCAGCTGTGCTGATGAGTGCAAGTTAATCACATGGCTAGTACTGGACTGTGGGATGATGAGAAGTAGAAACTGTGAGACCACAACACTAAGAGGCTTCTCTTGGCTAATTCAAGCCT
This sequence comes from Zalophus californianus, assembly GCF_009762305.2. Lineage (NCBI taxonomy): Eukaryota > Metazoa > Chordata > Mammalia > Carnivora > Otariidae > Zalophus > Zalophus californianus. Next base: position 51,788,169 of record NC_045606.1, on the reverse strand, counting down.
ACAGAAGGAGCAGCTTTCACTCCAGAGCCACAACACGTCAGAGGATAGGAAACAGGAGGCTGCATCTGATGGGCTCAGGTCTGCCCGATATACCTATGGCATACTCTGTTGATAGTCCCTTCTTATAACCTTTGCTAATCATTTGTAAAGGTTGATTCTCGGTCAGATTTTTATTTCATGTGAGTCTTAAAACTCGGGCTTTTATTATTATATAAGTAGAATATCTATAGTTTCTCCTTATTGTCTCATGAGCTCCATGAAAGCAGGAAAATGACTGTTCCATCTGACAGTTATATTCCTATTTCCTGGCCCAATACTTAGCACACAGTAGATGCAAAGTAGATCCTTTTCTTTGTGTGGCAGAGATCACTAGAACTCATCATATCCAATTTTTGTTTCTTTCCTGCACACACGGGAAAACTATCCAGCTTCCCAGATAATTCAGTTGGGAGCACGTGGGTAATTTTGGCCAGTGGACTTTAAGGGGAAGTAACTTATGTAACTTCAAGGCAGAGGCAGGTAAGATCAGATTTAAGTTGCCTGTGTTATTTTTTTCCTTCTCTAGCAAATGCTGAGACCTTGTATTAAGATGGTTTTATGAAAAGGTGGCAGAGCTTCTGTCATTTCTGGGTTCCTGATTAATATGTAAAGAACACCGTCTTCCTACCCAGGTTGGGTATATACTACCAGCCAGAAATGCCAAATGATTTTATGAAGTTCCTGAAATTTTGAGGTTAATTTGTTAACTATATATATAACATCACATATGCCATCTAATACATGAATGAGTAGTAGGTAGGCAAGACTATGTATAAGGACACTCTAGAGCACATATACCTTCTTCTCATCCCTTGATTTTTCCATTCTCTCTGTTCCTTCTCAAAATGTAAATTAGTGAAGAACAAGAGAGAGGGAGTTACAGTTTCAACTGCTACTCCAGAAACAATCAGCTTGCCTTAGACTGAATTGACTCAATGAATTAAACTGATGCCATAATTTACCTAGCAGAGGATCTTATGTGCCAGGCCTTTGCTAGGTATTTGAGATCAATGATGAAGAATGCCTGCTTCCTGCACTTCAAGTGGTCATATATCCCAATAAGAGTAGTGAAAAAATGAGTACGCTATAATAAAGAGATAAGGCAGAAAAGAGCCATCAATTCTGATTTATGGAAGAGAGTTGGAGAATAACTTTATAGAGTAGGGTGACATCCAACTATTTGAAAGAATGAAGGATTTCACCAAATGCAGAAAGAAAATAGCCCCTTGTAACAACTTCCCATGGCATGAATGTTTATGGTATGTTTGGATAGAGACTTTAGTATTTGCGGAATTGGTGGCTGGGGTGAGGACTGCGGAGGGGGTACAGGAGGTCAGCTTTTCCTTTCTTATTCCCCACCTCCAGTTCTTGCTTTCACATTTTTTTCTTAGCTTAAGACAAAAGTATAGTGGTTTCAGTTGGTTTCTGATAATATATCACAAAAGGTTTGCACTAAAATTGTAGATAAGATAACAGCATTTATTAAAGAATTAAAAAAAAGAGAAATATACATAAGCAACCAATTCTACCACCTATTTTATACCCGGACTGTTGTCTTTATTTCTAGCTTTTTAGTTCAGTGATCCATATATGGCTACTCCGAACACTCCTCAAATGTGCTCTATATATCTTTCTCTACCCATATCTAGCTAGCCCCTCTCCTATTTGCATTTCTAAGTTCTGTGCTTTATTCACATTTTAGTTCTTTTGGTGCTAATGTTCTTCTTTTCTTGTAGTTCCTTTTTGTAAAGGGCAGACCTTCCAGGTTAACTATTCAGTGGTAATATTTCACTTCTTTAATCATATCAGTAAAGATTTAGAGAGTGATCTGGACTACTGAACTTTGAGACAACTTTAAACTAGAGGAGGAGTTTTTCACTTTTGACTAAAAAATACATCCTATGTTCTTGGCCTATGTTCTCACAGGGTATTCAACCATATCTTCTCTTGTGGTTCTTAAAAAAAAAAAAATTCGGTATGCATAAGAATCATCTCAATAGTCCAGTAAAAAGGACAATTTTAAGGTCTCTACCCAATAATTCTGAGTCATTGGCTTTGTGTGAGGCCCAGAGATTTGCATTTTTAATAATACCCTAAGTGTTCTCACTTACATGATTCTCAAACCATACTTTGATAAACACTGCTTTGTACAGCAGTTGTAAAAAATCTAGCAAGATGGGCTGTTTTTCATTTACACCAATATTTCTCAACCCTGGCGATATATCAGAACTGCTGATAACTTAAAATGGAGAGCTTTTAAAAACAGTATCATTGCACAGGACGTCCCACAGACCAGTTGTATCTGATTATCTGGAAGGAGATGAATATAAGTGAATTTGTATTCTGTACACTATGGCAAATTATTGCTTAGAAGATCTCCTACTTACTGTGGCCGTTACAAGAAATTGGTAAACAGGTCCTCTGCCAGTCATTAGCCTCTTAACTGAGAACTCTGATGCAGAGTATTACAGGATGAGGCAAAACAAGTACCAACTTTAAAGTTTCAAACATAGAGAGCAGAGTTTCTTGGTAAGATACTCTACTTGTAGCTTTAACCAACCTACCCTTTCCAAGCCAAGTTGCTGCTATAGATCAAGCAGGTAGGGACTGAAGTGTGAGCCTCGGGCTCTCAGAGCCCTGACAGATGGAGAACTAAGTTATGAAAAAGGGCAGAAATCAGAGTTAGAAAACCCATAATGAGTATCTAAAGGCTATGTTTCTTCTACTTAGTTCAAATTGATCCTATTTTGGTGAGGGTGTATGTGTGAGAGTGGAGATAAAGAGGCCTAGCTAGATAAGCTCTCCTGAGTGCACTTGGTTTCTTTGACTTTTCAGGCATATGAAGAAGTATTTAGAAAGTAGGCTGAGTTTTCTGTCCCTGAAGATTTGAGGTCCGTGGACACCAGGAAACAGAAAGACTTTCTGCCACAGGGAGGACAACCTGATGGCTGCAGCACCACCAGCCCACATGGACAGAGGCCCTGTCCTGTGGAACTCCTGCCATTTAGTCTTTCTCAGAAGGTGGATTTTAGCGGCAGTGAGTAGAACCCAGAAATTTACAACTCACTTAAGGGGGCCCACAAAAAGAGAGTGAAGTCATTAATAGGACCCTCAAATCAGGCTCTTGATATGGCACACCTGCTGGACATTTGAATCTAAATGATAGAAGGCATTTAATAAAACTTAATTGCAGTTCAAAGCAACTTTGTGGAAATTCAGTATACCATCTTCAAGTTTAAAAGTTCATTACGTCAATGGAGGGAGAAGATATTTACTATTGAAATATCTTGAATTAGTAGCATGGAAGAAAAGGTGGAGGAAATGCTTCAGAATAAAATACACAGGGATAGAAAGCATAAAGGAAGAGCTAAGTGGCATTAAGGAGACAGTCAGAAAACAGGAATTCCAGAAGAAGACAAAAGGGGGGATTATGTTAAGACATAAATTAATTAAATAATAATTAATTTCTCTGATTGACTTACTTCACGCAGCATAATGCCCTCCAGTTACATTCACGTCGATGTGCATAGGAAGATTCTAATAATAGTTTGGAAGGTGTCAAGTTACCTCAGTAAAATTTAAAAGTTGGTTTAGACTCATGATGACAAAGTAGAAGTAGAAAGATTCCAAAGATTTCCCCTAAGAGTCAAAGAAAAAAAGTGGAGGAAGAGAAGCAAAGAATGGGGACAGTTAACAATATTCTAAAGGTCTCATCACTGGGAGGGATATCACTGGGGAATAGAGAATTTTGATGGAGGAAACAGTTGGTAACTTGGTTTTGTATATATTGATAGTTTTGGTTTTTTTTCCTAAGCATCGAGAATGGAAAGGTAAGCATGAATGGCATGAAAAAATAATATATAACACCTAACATAAGGAATAAAGAACAATTTGACCAAAAGAGCAAAACACAAGTAAAAGAGCATCTTCAGTCCCATAATTTACCTTCCTGCTTCTTACTATAGATGATGTATCTAAAGGTGGTTTCTCTACTTGTATGCATTCCCATTGATCTGTTCAATGACATATCTCCAGAAAAGTTCCTCTCCTACACTTACACTATTTCACTGTCTACTAAAACATTCATATCAGTATCCAAACATGCTTTTATTTTTATCCATATTTAAAAATATCCTCATTCCACACCCCCGTAAGCTGTAGCCCTATTTTTATACTCTTTGAAATTCCCTTCCTCCTAAGTGCTCTTTTTTTTTTTTTAAAGATTTTATTTATTTATTTGACAGAGAGAGACACAGCAAAAGAGAGGGAACACAAGCAGGGGGAGTGGGAGAGGGAGAAGCAGGCTTCCTGCTGAGCAAGGAGCCCGATGTGGGGCTCGATCCCAGGACCCTGGGATCATGACCTGAGCCCAGGGCAGACGCTTAACAACTGAGCCACCCAGGTGCCCCCTCCTAGGTTCTCTTTAACTTCATCAAATCTTCTGCACCACTGCTGCACCAGGATTTTTGGTCAAATCTCCATGTTGTTAAATCTAGCTTTCAATTCTTAGTCCCCATCTTAGTCTTTCAGTGACATTTAACACAGATAATCACCCTCTTCACTTGAGGTCCCCTTTTCACTTGCCTTCTGGGATACTGCACTTTCTTACTTTCCTCCTCTCTTACTGGCCCCTCCTTAACAGTCTCATGTGTGGGTCTCTTATCTTTTCCCCAACAGCTTTATGGTGGAGTGCCTCCAGTTTCAGTTCTTCCACCTCTTCCCCACCTATACCCACAATCTTAGTGGTCTCGTTCCCTCTAATCACTACTAATTCCCAAATCTGTGGCTCTGGCTAAGTTTGGAATTGATATCCAAATGCTCACTCAACAATTTCCATTTGGATGTGTAATAGACACCACAAATTAATATGTGCAAACTAGTTATATTGCTCTCTCTGCATGCAGCTTTCTCCAGCTGATTTATGTCAACTCATCCCTTCCATTGTTCTTGCTAAGTAACCCATCTCACCTTCTCTCTTTTTACTCTTCTTCTTGCTTGGTTTTCTCAATGACATCAGCTCGTTGTGATTCCCGAAATTTGTTATTTGTGTTCCTTGAGTCTTTTGCCTGGCCATTTCCTCTTCCAGGACTGCTCTTCCCTCAGATGGCTATAATGCCATCACCATCACCAGTTTTGAGACTTTGCTCAAATACCTCCTTTTAAATGAGGTCTACCATGAGTACCCTGTATAAAGTCGTTCTTGCCCCTTACACTATAGCATTCCCGATCGCTTTTACGCTATCATCGTATAAAAGATCATCATACCCTGTATCATCATATAAAAGATTATGTAATTTTCAATTTTATTATGTTTTCTATATGCATCCATTACAATTTGTGTTTCTCAAAGCTGAGAATTTCTGTTTGGTTTTACTCATTTATTTATCCTAATGCCCTAGAACAGTTCCTAATACCAAATATGGCTGAACAGATATTCATTAAATAAATAAATTAGGTATATTTGTATTTAAGTAGCATGAATAAGAATGATTCATGGGATATAACCAGAACCTAATTTTATTTTAATCTCTTAAAGTTAATTAATTTTAGCATGTCCTTCTCCTGCCCCTGCACAAAAACTCATATATGTCCATAAGACCACTTTAAGGAAAACATAGTTTTAAATTTATAATTAAAACTTCCCTTAGCAGGAATGAGCTGTAGGACGGAGCCTTCATCTGCACCTGGTTGCTTGTTGCTTGTTGGCTCGCTTCATTTCCCACTAGCTTGCTGTTCTTACTGACCTGTCCAGAGTTGCAGTGCCAAGGAGGATGGAGAAAGGAAGGACAGAAGAAAGCCTTACTTAACTGGTGCTCTCATAGGGCAGCTCTGTATTCTCTGGGTCTGGTTGATGGCAAATCAGTCTCTTTCCCTCTAGACCACTTCTATGGCCTCTTCAGGTGCTCCTTCGTGGGCTGCTTAGACTATGACTTATTTTTCAAAGGAAAGGCATTCTTCCTAGCCTCACGGTTTATTTTGGTCTACTTGATGCTATCGGGCAAACTGCCTTTTCAAAGGGTACTCTGTGATAGAAGCCCCAAACAACTCTAAGTCTACCATTTCCTTTTTATGTCTCACATGCATCCTGTGCCCTGTTTAGCATTGGAGAGGACCACTTGTCTTCTCAGAAGCAGCTCTCTTTGCTGCCCCAGGCTACTTTTAGTTTTCCTTAATATGAGTCAACAGTCCCCTTTCTTGTTCAACTTCAGAGAACACAGGCCACCCTCCCCATATGGCATTGTTTTAGCCTTTCGTGATAGACCTGGGGTTAGGAGATGGTCCTCTGTCATATCAAACCATTCTTTTTAGAAAGGAAATCTTTTTACAAACCCATTCCGAATTTCCACACACTTCATTATTTTATAGCGACTTTCTGGATTTTGAAGGTCATATTACTAGTTCTCATTATTTTGAAATGTCCTCCAAGGTCTGTCCTTCATTTTGAAATTTTATGTCTATTATATTTTGGTATCCAGAGGAAACTTCCTATGTAGTATCTCTTTATACTTGTGTGTATTGCATTTTTATGCACATATATTTATATACAGTTAATGAAGTTTATATGTAAGCTTCCTAGGTTGTTTACATGGGTTACTATGAGTCTGATGAAAGTGGGTGAATGATGCAGGCAGAGAAATGAAACAAATGAGAGATGGAGGGACACTCAAGAAAAAAATAGATAAAACAAGATATTACCCTAAAATGCCCCAGCGTCTTACATAATTGTCTTTATAAATTACTTGCATGTATGTAAGTTTGTGTATAATCATTTTTTTTTTTTAGAGAAAGAGGTATTAAAGTGAAAATTAGGTCCAGAATACTGTTTACAATGTGTTCCTATTTGGTTAAAATAGAAATATATCTCAATTTTTTTTGTACTCTGTATGACTTTTTTGGCAACATGTGGGGGGAATCATACAAAATTGAAAAACATTAACATTGATGACTTCAGGAAAGTGGAATAGGAAATAAGGAATCAGGAAGGTTTTCTATTTTCCTTTGTGGTATCTTCATAATTTTTCTTTTGCCATAAGTAGCATGTCTTGTGACCATATGAATAACTTTCTAAAAATCAGTATAGTGCTGCACTTCTAGAAATTCTCATCCATCTTCTCACCAAGTGAGTATAGAGATCGCCTGCTGAATACAAAGTGAAAAGGGTAGATTTCTGGAAATGAGTAGAATGGGGAAAATCTGAAATAACAGCTGTGGGATTTCCAGTATGGAGTAAATTGGAATTATGAAATTCATTTTGATGGGGAAAAGACTGAGGTGAAAATGAATGGGATGCAGCTTATTAAAAGTTCTGTTTACACTGATGTCTTTGTTTATTAGTAACCAATAACTTTTTGTTGAAAATTTTCAACATAATACAAAACAAACAAATTATAGATTATTTCAAGGTTGGGCTTGGTAGTGTGTGTAGGTAAAGAAGTAAAAGAATGTTGATGAAATAAAGTTGATCATGAAGGTTTAGGCTGAGTAGAGAGACAAGGAAAGCATTAAAGAAAATAATTAGATGAGAAAGTAGAAAAAGGCATGAAGCCAGATTACTCACTAGTGCAAGGAACATGGTTAATAAGATTAAGATAATAAAATGAGTAGAAAGAAGAATTATGCCTGGATGATCCCAGTCAGATTACTAATAATGTCCTATTTCACTCTCAGAAGTGTCCTTTTGTGCATGATGATTTAAATCAGGTCTTTGCGGAGGACAGGGGAAAGACCATTGAGTAAATATGGTTAGCAACACAGGAGCCAGGAAAGATCTCAAAAGCGTAGGAAGAAGGAGGTGGGGGAATCTCAGCTCAGTGTCCACTTTGGATAAAAGCTATCAAGTACATGAAAAGTGGTTTACTTTCTGTGCAATGATGAGTCACAGATGGAATATGTACTCTGGTTATTTTAGACTGTATTTCTCAAATTCTGAGATCATCTTCAAAGTTTAACAAATTTTGAGAATTTTCTCAGGCCCTTATTAACAGGTCAGAACAATGGGTCCCCTCATAAATTTCCAAACTATCTGGAAAGGGAATCTGCACCCTAAGAGGACTCTTAAGTCAATAAACATTTCTTTACCTTCATAGTTTTCTTTTCTATATTTTTCAAAATATTTGCCTTTGCCCTCCAGTTGTCCTTTAACATACTGTATATCTGGATGCTGTAGTCCATAGTATGTGATGACTTCAACCTTGTAGATGGTCAAAAAACAAGGAACTCAAATTTAAATTCAGTGTGATTATAACCTCTCGATTCGGATTTCTCAGGGCTAGAATTTAGCTCTATCACTCACTAGCTGTATGATGTTGCACAAATTACCCAAATCTTTGAGTTTTAAGATCTTGAATCTCTAAAATGAGAAATCTACTTTTCAGAATTTTTGGAAGTGGTAGAGGACATAACATGTAAAGCAATTGACATGGTGGCAAACAGATGACAAGTGCTCAGAAATGTTACTTCCTTATTTCCCCTTGGTTCTATTTAGAATTCTTCTTTAATCAATTATATTCATTTACTTAGCATTCTCATATCTTCCTAAACAATAATGGGTAAAGAAGTCTTAATACCAGAGTCTAACACCATTGTAACATTTTTGAAGTCAGAATCATATACAAGAAAAGTTATCCCTGAAATAGGGAAAACAAGCTCATCATTCCAGATCATTTCATATATTTGATTATAAACTAATTTTCATACTGACATGGTAACATTTTTCATCTTTCCTCTTTCAGAAAAGAATTCACATAAATTTGTTTTAGACTCTTTATTCTTAAGAGTATATAGAAAGAGTCTAAGAAAATAGAAGTTTAATTTTTTTAAAGATTTTATTTATTTATTTGAGAGAGAGAAAGAGAGAGAGAGAGCACATGAGAGTGGGGAGGGTCAGAGAGAGAAGCAGACTCCCTGCTGAGCAGGGAGCCTGATACGGGACTCGATCCTGGGACTCCAGGATCATGACCTGAGCCGAAGGCAGTCACTTAACCAACTGAGCCACCCAGGCGCCCAGAAGTTTAATTTTTTTAGACTCCTAAGACAGTAGTGTTTATCTGTTTATTTATTATCCTTAGAGCCAACATTGCTGAAATTTAACTGGAAATAAAAAGACATGTTTTATTCTATTTTATCTGTTTTTAGTTTCCTTTTGCTGTGTAACAAATTACTAGAAATTTGGTAACTTAAGGTAATATCCATTTATAATTTCAGAGTTTTTGAACATCAGAAATCTGGACACAGAGTAGCTGAGTTCTCTGCTAGAGTCTCACAAAATTGCAATTAAGGTATCAGCCAAGGTGCTTTCTTATCTGGAGTTTGGAGTTCTGTTTCTGGCTCATTTAGGTTATTGGCAGATTTCCTTTCCTTGCAGGTGTATGTTGAGGTCCTCACTTCCTAGCTGGCGTGGCTTTAACCTGGCAACTGCCCTTCAGCAATTAGAGACTACACTCAGGTACTTGCCATGTGGTCTCATCTTCTCCCAACATGGAAGTTGGCTTCTTCAAGAGCCAGCATGAAAATTTTTCTCATACTTTGAATTTCTTCCTTCAGAGAGGTCAGGGTCTCTTTTAAAGTCTTACCTTATTAGGTCAGGTCCATCCAGGATAGTCTCCCTTTTGATTGCCTCAAAGCAACTGATTTGAGACCTTTTTCTGAAAAATCCTTTTGCCTTTATCATATAGCATGATCCATTTCTCCATCATGGGAGTGAATTCCAGCATGTTCACAGTGCCTCCCACACTCAAGGAAAGAGTGGGTTATTCAGGGAGTACACAGCAGGGAGTGGCAGTGTTGGGTGCCATCTCAGAATTCTGCCTCCCACAGTCAGATTCAGGTTAAACATCATATTCATATTGCTTTTGTAGCAAGTGTATCATGCGGAAAAATTAAGATTGAATATATGTGATGTGATTATTTCTACTTCTTTCACCTTTTATCATTTTAATCATTCATAATTGGAAACACATTTTTCTTTTCCTCATACCATGTGTAAGGAAATTATCTTTTAATGTTTATACCATATACAATCCAGATTGGAAAAAAAAAAAAACCTATCTTATGGGAGTTTACCACTTATGGTGATAGGTCTCTTATTTCATTGTAGAATATTTAAAAACAGAAAAATTGTTGCCATTTATTTTCTAGTCATAAAATAGACTGTATTATATAAATCAAAAATTTTAAATTTGATATCTTACTCCTAGAGAAACAAGAGACACTATCCCATTAGATGAATAGCACCTATGTGGAAAAAACTTTTTAATTTTTAGCATTATTAATTATTGGAATGTTTTTGTTATTATTTATGTTTAGATTCATTTACTTATTAAATTTTAGGTATTTCTTTCAATAATAGAATAGTATTTAGCATTTAGAATACTGTTAGAAAAATGGCTAGAATTGATATTGAAATAAAAATTGGTTTAAGAAGATTAGAAATATGTATTATTAATATGTCAAATCCACTCCAGGAAATACTATACATCCCACTATCTATTAATAATTTGCATGCAGAGGCACCTGGATAGCTCAGTTGATTAAGAGTCCAACTCTTGATTTAGGCTCAGGTCATGATCTCAGGGTGGTGAGATCCAGCCCCACAGGGGACTCTGTGCTGGTCGTGGAGCCTGTTTAATATTCTCTCTTCTTCTCCCTCTGCTTCTACCCTGGCAGCATGTGCATGAGCATGTTCTCTCTCTCAAAAAAGAATTTACATGCAAAATACAACAATTTCTTTTTCTTCTAAAAATTATCTGTAGTACCATTAACAGAGAACAAATCAGGTAATAGACTTCATAATTTTGAATTTATTATTTCTAAGTAGAACATTTTTTCCTTTTTAAAGAATGATAGTTATATGGAAAAATTTGGTTTTATTGTCAATTGTTATATATGTCATGGAGTCCTAATGTCTTAACTTATGTTCCCCCCAAAAACCATAGCTGGAAATAAAGTCTTGAATAAATGTAGTTTGTTTTGCTAAAAGATTCCAAGGAACCGGAGGGGATGGGTGGAAAGAGTGAGCCAGGGAAAGAGGAAAATCTGATCTAAGAGTATGTTATAGAGCTGATTACAGCTGTGGACAACTGAAAATCCATCACACTGTGGACCTGTTAAGGACCTGTGTGTCATGCACCTCAAAATTGTCTGCCAAAGGAATAAAGAACTATTAATCCACTAGCTCTCATCCACTGTCAGTCAAGTGTTACTTAGTAGGGTATACGTTTCCTTGCCTTTTCTGATTTGTATATGTGTTAAAACAGTTAGGCAAGTTCTCACAAGCATCCCGTGTGCTAGTGGCAGAGAAGCTCCTGGGAGCAGCAAGTGAGCGAGTTGGGATGCAGCTGAGGTGAGATCCCATCAAGTTACACTTGCTTGCAATTGATTATTTAGAAATTACTGGAGCAAAACACCAATAGAACCTTTGGCCCTTGTCCAGTTTTGCCACTCAACTGTAAAATGTCTCCCTTCTTCTGAGGCAGTGTTATATGGGAACCCATACTAGTGAATCATGCATTCTGGAAGCTTCTTGTGTGGTTGCTGTTTGAGAGACTAGAAGCAGGAAAGGAAAAACTATATCCAGAACAACTGTCAACTCCATTAAGGATGAATTTCTGGCCCTTCTGGGGCTACCATATTTCAATAATACTTTATTCCTAATGTCAACATGAGAACTGTGGCAGCCAGGGCACCTGGGGGGCTTAGTCGGTTAAGTGTCTGCCTTTGGCTCAGGTCATGATCTCAGGGCTCCTTGCTCAGTGGGGAGACTGCTTCTCCCTGTCCCTCTGCCTGATGCTCCCCCTGCTTGTGGGCGCTCTCTCTCTGTGAAATAAATAAATAAAATCTTAGGAAAAAAAAAAAAAACAACTTGTGGCAGTCTTCAGGATTCCCTGGATTATTTTAATATACAGTAACTAAGTAATCACAGGAATTTCCAGACCTCATCAATGCCACGGCCAGTCTCACATTAGAGACTGACCAGCGTGACGTTTTTTTCTTCTTCAATGCTGAATGCATTCATCAAAGGGCAACTTGACAATTACAAAACTAGTAGAGTAAAATTCTGCAAAGCTGGTAGGTATTTGTTTATTTTTGTGACTACATTGCCATGATCTCACCAGAGATATTAAATGAAGGAAACAATAAATATTTGCTTAACTGCAGCTGCTAAAGATGTCACCTGTAATTTCCATATATATCAGGGAAAAGCATACCCCTTTACAATATGCAAGTTTACGGAAATTCACTCAATATTTATTCAATAAAGTTTTAGTACATGTTCACAATATGCTGACAGATAGAAGCTTATATGTGGGGACACAGCAGTGAATCAGAGAGATAGGACCCATTCTCTGAGAGTAGATAGATAATCCAGTAATGGAGGAATCTCATGTATGTGATTAGATGATGGTTTGCAGCATGGATGTTTTTGTTCCTGTAAGTGGGTGTGGTGAATGTATAATAATTTAGGGTATATGTAGAAGAATAGCGTTGGCCCTAATGAATAACTCATTGGGCTGATGGTCTCCCAAATTTTGATCATTGCTATTCAAAACATATATTTTTCAAGGATTCTTGAATGTATGTCATTTCATGTTAGCAGTTAATGAGCTACAAAGATAGGATAGAGTGTATGAAGAGGCTGTCTTCTAATTTTCTTATTTTTTTCTTTTATCATTTCTTCTTTTTGGTGTACTTTTGGGGAAGATTTCCTCAATTTTATCTTCCATCCACTTCTTATTGTTTTTTTTTTCATTTCTTCTGTCATATTTTTTAATTTCTAGGAATTCTTTTCTATTTTATTTAAGCAACCTGAAGCACTTTAAATGATATGTTTTCCTATCTCCGCATATATTCATGATATCAATGTTTTCTTGTCCCTGCATAATCTGTTTTTCCCAATTTCTTTCCCCTTTTTGGTTGCTTTTATCATTATATTCTACATTAAAGACATCTCTTCTCTCAAATGTCAGTTAAGACTTGGCATTCTGTTCATGGATGAAAGTGGGAGACAAAAAGTTGTCTAGGATCCCTGTATGATTTAGATTGCCCTCTGGGTTTATCTGAGTGGGTCATTTGTGCAGAACCCCTAAGGTTGATATCTTGGCACAATGAGGTTGCTCAGCTTTCTGAAGTCTGGAATTCTAGCAGTCAGCTGAAGGAGAAGGGCTAAGGGTGGTTCTGCCTTCAGTGTTGGGAATGCCAATGGTTACTTGCGCCCCCTATTTCAGAAATGTAGCCTTCAAAATTCTCCTGGGGTCCTCAATACAGAGACCCTTTTTTCCCCTAAGCCAGAGACTAAACCTCCAGATTTCTTCTCCAAATGGGGGTCAGTTCCCCCAAAGCATGGTGTGGGAGAGGGACCCAACTTCTCAAAAGTGTTCATTCCAATCCCTTCAGTTTTTACCTGCTTTCCCACTTAGAGCTGTTTCCCTGTGCCTTCTCTTGAAATACAAATTGTGTTGCTTCTTTGTTTTCCCTACTGCCAACTTTAATTTTGGCTTTCTTGGGTGTGTTAAGCCAGTTATCTTTGCAAATTAGGAAAAAGTATTCCTTCCAGGAGGATACAGATCTCACTTGGTGAGGGCAGAGTTCAAGAGCTGGATTTTATATCCCGCTGGCTCTCATCCCAGCCTGTGTCATACAGAGTGGCCATGGTCACCACAGGCCCGTGTGCTATTTCTTCATCCTGGTGAGTTTTTATCTTCTTACAAAATTCCTTTGCAAAAGTTTAAATGTGTGGTATTCCCCCTCCACCGGAGGAAGCTAAATTAAATATATTTATTTCATCTGCCATTATAACTGGAAATAATACTTTAAAAAATTTAAAGTCAGATAAATATAATGTTCTGGAATTATTATCTCAACAGATCTGTTCAGAGATTTGTATTCCATCTTTATGGCTAAACAGAATCTAGTCAGAATTCTAAGACAAATCATGTAGCGACTGAGAGCAGAATATTACTGCCTAAGCAACCCTGAAGAATATACTATTTGCAAAGTAAATTCAAAACCACATACTTGGCTTGAGTTGGATAATCTTAAAGCTTAGATGTCAGCTAGAATAAGCTTGATATTTAAAAGTAATGAAGGAGTTGTGCAAATTGCACATATAAATACGTTACTCAGTGTGTGCTGCATGGTTCAGTCATTGCAGAACATTTTGCATCTCACTTAGTGACCTCCCTTTGAGAGGTGAAAATAGAGATTTCTTTATTCTCAGTGATGGAAGCCAGGAACTATTTACTCTTAAGCTAAGAGTTCCCACACTCTAGCTTTTCTAATGGGTTGGAAATTAGTAAGATCACAAGGGACTCTGTACTTTCTTTCTCTTTGCCACAGAGATATGGGCAGAAATGCATACTATGAATTATCTCTATCAGAATCTGGGAATGTGTTTTAGACAAAAGACCGGTGTTAGACCATTCTTTTCTCTTTTTCCCCGGGGGTTAGAGAGTGCTTTGGGGACCACTTCCTCTGCCCACAACCAATAAGTGACATTCCTATGCCCACCTGTACAGTGGTCAGCTTCCTCACACAAACCTAAAGGAAGCTAAGGTACTGCTCTAGCAGCCCATCCAAGCTTCCCAGTGTTCACTATTCTCCTCAAGAAAAACTTGCCTATTTGTGTTCCATGAGCTCTGTCAGCTTTGTTCCGAGTGCAGAAATATCTCTGGCCAAATAAAATTTTCTAAAGTACAATTTAGATTTGTATCATTTTCTCCTTAAATCCTTTTGCAGTTCCTCATCACTTGTCCCTTAAGGTCTATATTCATAGGTTTGGCTTCTAAAGCTCTCAGAATTTGCATTCAGTATATTGTTACCACTTATAGTTTCTATTTCTACTAAGTTGGATGATTTTCTATTTCTCTATAAATGTACAGTTCCCTGATTTCATATATTTGCCCTTACCAATTTCTCCATTTGGAAATTCTTCCATCTCCCTCCCCATCTGTATCGACTACATTTTATCTATTAAGTCCCAGCTCAAAGGTCACTTCTTTACTCAATCTAGTCTTCTGACTTCACAAACTTTACCATATTAAAGTTAATCTTATGTGATATATGTTTTTCTAATTTTTATTTGTTTTTATTTTTATTTCTTTAGAGAGAAAAAGAGAGCAAGCATGAGTGAGGGGAGGGACAGAGGGAGAGGGAGAGAGAAAATTATAAGCAGGCTCCATGCCCAGAGCAGAGCCCCACATGGGGCTCAATCTCATGATCCTGAAATCATGACTTGAGGAGAAATCAAGAGTCAGATGCTTAACCAGCTGAGCCACCCAGTCCCTTATGTGACATATATTTGTGTTATTTTCCTTACTCAATTTCAGTCACTTTAGACAATTCTTCTTCCTCTTTTTCCTCTCCTCCCCTCTCCCCCTCCTCCACCCCTCCTCCCCTTCTTCCTCCTCTTCTTCCTCCTCCTCTTCTTCTTCTTCTTTTTCCTCCTCCTCTTCTTCCTCCTCCTCTTCTTCTTCCTCTTCTTCTTCTCTTCTTCCTCTTCTTCTTCCTCCGCCTCCGCCTCCCCCTCCCCCTCCCCCTCCCCCTCCTCCTCCTCCTCTCCAGCTCTGAGCCAGGAGACTGGCAAATAGTAGATACTGAATAATTTTCCTGAATGAGTGGCATACTAAGTCTTTCAGATATTTTTTGGCAATTAGTTAGATTTATAATAAATTTTGTTTGGACAGAGAGAAGACATTTGTTTTATAAGGGAAACTCTGTTGTTTTGGTAATTTAAAGACTGGAGTGGGATTCTACATTGCTTCTTCACGATGAGTAGGAGGTTTATTGTTGTGAGTTGGTTGGACTTCTTTGGTACACCAGTATCAGGCAAATTTTTTATAAATATTCCACTTGTGGGGCATCTGGGTGGCTCAGTTGGTTAAGCATCTGCTTTTGGCTCAGGTCATGATTCTAGGGTCCTGGGATCGAGCCCCTCATTGTGTTCCCTGCTCAGTGGGGAGTCTGCCCCTCCCTCTCTCTCTCTTACCCTTCCTGTGCTCATTCTCTTTCTCTCCCTCTCTCTCTCAAATAAATAAAATCTTTAAAAAAATATACAAATATTCCACTTGTGTTTGAAAACAATGTGTAATCTTTCTCTTTGCTGTAATAAGAGTTTATTCAAGAAATATTTTATTGAAGAGCTACTATATGCCAGACACTTTTCTGGCCACTAGGAAGTATAGTATCATACAAGTATTCATGGAACCTTCTTTCTAGTTTAATGAGAGACAAACAAATAAGCTAATAAACATATAATAGTCACATCATGTTAAATGCTAAAAACAGTTACAAAGAAATGTTATGGAAAGTGGTCGGTTCAGTCTTTTTAAAAGAGATTTTTGAGATAAATCTAAAATCAATGAGAGAGCAAGCTATGTGATAATATAGGTGAATATAATTCCAGGCAGAGAGAACAACCAGAACTATGGCCATGAGGTAAGAATAAGCTCAGAATATACAGCTGGAAGCAATTAATCATGAAGGAGATTGGGAGAAGTCAGAGACAAAGGTACAAGATAAAGTAGCATCTTTATGGGCTGTGGAGAATAATTGGGATTTTACTTTGAATGAGATGGAAGCCATTGGGTGATTTGAGCAGGGATATGGTATGATTTAAATGTAGGGACCAGGCACTGGAGATCATTTGGAAGGTGACTTCAGTGCTCTAGATGAAATATGATGAGGTATTAGATTAGGGGGAAGGCATTGAAGATGGTCAGAGTGTATAGATTCAAGAGACATTTTGAAGTTATAGATAAGAAGACTTAACTCTGATGGTTGGATATGAGGGAATTAGAGAACTGAAGCATGACTCAGCTTTTGGGCCTGAACAACATGGGAAATGGTGCTGTCATTCCATGAGCTAGAGAAAACTGGGGAAAGAGCCACTTGCTGATGAAAAATCTGCTGTCAAGTCTTTCTTTTTAAATGACTGCTTGTAAGATTGTTTTGCTTTGTCTTTGGTATACTATAGATGTAGATCTGTTTGTATTTGTCCTGCTCAGATGATCCTGTCTATTCTATATGAAAACTTTTTGCATTTTTTTTTCAATTCTGGAAAGTTCTTTGTTGTTATATCTTTAAATATTGCATTTGAAGAGAGCCATTCTTCTTATTTTCTCTTTCTAAACTTCCTAATGAATATATTGGACTTTCTCACTCTATTCTTCATGACTCTTAAACATCTTGAATCTTTGCCCTGCTTTCTACATTATCTTTCAGTTTATAGATTTTCCTTTAGCTGGATCTAATCAGTTACGTTTTTAAAGTTCAATTTGGTTTTTATAAATCTGCCTGTTTCTCTTTTCCTCTTATTGTGTCCTTTTATTCATTATGGTTTGCATTTTCTCTTTTACTCTGTAATTCATTTAAATACTAACTTAGAGTTTTCTTTCAGATTCGTCTATGATCTCCAGTTCTTTCAGTTCTCCCATATTTCCCTCTTACTCTTAATTTGATGACATCTTATTCTTCTTTTCACTATGAATTCCTCCTCAGTAGGGGATTTTTTGGCGGGGGCGGTAGAGTGTCTTTATTTCAGGTGCTTTAGGCCATGGAATTGTGTTTATAGAGCATTTGTTGCCAAGGCCAAAGGGGCATGGGGCTTCACTAATCCAGACCTGGTTTTTATGCACCATTTATATAGGCAATTCTACCAGTGCATATGATATAAGTTTGGGGTCTTGATTTATCATGGATGATTTTATCCCTTCAACTATAGGCTTGAGTAGAAGGAAACTTCTCATTGGTTTTGGGGGCAAGTGGATAGAGTTTTTCATGGAAGAGGCAGTAATGTTTCTGGCACCCAGTATCACATGGGTCTCATCTCACATTCAGTTGAATTGCAACCCTAGCCCTAGCCTCTGTATCCTGTGCCCATTCAATTGAATACATTGAAGGGAAATCACAGTGCCACATTCTACCCACTACTCTCACTTGAGTTTCCAACATACTCCTGGCACACGGGTATATATACATACTTTTTTTTCTTTTGTCTACCTCAGATTCATTTAATTTTGTTGTTGATATATATTATCCAGCATTTCTAGTATTTTTATTAAGAAGAGTTCATTCCTTGCCAGCTTAGACCACTATGTTGCCAAAATTCAGAAATAGCTTTGTGATGTCCACATATCAGACCGTATTCAGGAGGGCTTCTCTTTTTCATACCCTCAAACATTGGAAAATATGTGTTAATCCTCAGGCCCTTGGACCAATGTCAGATTGCCTTTGTTGGATGGTCCAGTCCTGGATATGCTAATGTTCTTTTGAGAATAAAGGGCAAACCAAAATTAACACTTCTTGGCATCACAAGTCTATAGTAGAAGGGAAGGCAAGGGAAGCGAAATACCCCATCTTGCTGTTAATAACTTCATCCAGCACAACATCAGGAACAAAGGATTTTCCTAAAGCCAAGAGTTGTTCTTAAAACAGAAATCATTACTTATAACTGAAGAAAGGGTAGGTTGTCTTTTTATAACCTTCACCTACTTGTCCTTCATAAGATTGCTGAAACTCTTAAAAGTAAACGGGTTGCCTTTCCTTAGTTTTGCATGAATATCAAACAGTAAATAACTTTTTGGAATGCAAGTTGGTACAGCCACTTTGGAAAACAGTGTGGAGTTTCCTCAAAAAATTAAAAATAGAGCTAGCCTATGACCCAGCAATTGCACTACTAGGTATTTACCCCTAAGACACAGATGGAGTGAAAAGAAGGGCCATATGCACCCCAATGTTCATAGCAGCAGTGTCCACAGTAGCCAAACTGTGGAAAGAGCCGAGATGCCCTTCAACAGACGAATGGATGGATATGGTCCATAGAGACGATGGGATATTCCTCAGCCATCAGAAAGGATGAACACCCGACTTTTACATCGACATGGATGGGACTGGAGGAGGTTATGCTCAGTGAAACAAGTCAAGCAGAGAAAGTCAATTATCATATGGTTTCACTTATTTGTGGAACATAAGGAATAGCAGGGAGGACACTAGGAGAAGGAAGGGAAAAATGAAGAGGGGGAAATCAGAGGGGGAGACGAACCATGAGAGACTATGGACTCTAGAAAACTAGTTTCGGGGAGGGGGAGATGGGGGGATGGGTTAGCCCGGTGATGGGTATTAAGGAGGTCACGTATTTCGTGGAGAACTGGGTGGTATATGCAAACAAAAAAAACTTTTTAATTAAAAAAATAACTAATGATGTACTATATGGTGACTAACTTAACATAATAGAAAGAAAGAAAGAAAGAAAGAAAGAAAGAAAGAAAGAAAGAAAGAAAGAAAGAAAGAAAGAAAGAAAGAAAGAAAGAAAGAAAGAGAAAGAAAGAAAGAAAGAAAGAAAGAAAGAAAGAAAGAAAGAAAGAAAGAAAGAAAGAAAATAACTTTTTGAAATTGTATAAATTAGTTTGCGCTCCTATCCCATTCCCATCCAAAGCCCTACTTAAGAAATAGCATTTAAATGATTAAACAAATTTCTTTCTTTACTATCTTTTCTATACAATCATATGAAACCATTTTAGTAAAAATAAGATACCCATTCCTCAGACTTCAAAAGTCAGGTTTTCCTGGTCTCTTGAGCTCATAAATATTCTTCCCCTGATTGAATATAAGGAAAGAACAACTCATATTTCTCAGCCCCCGCCCCGCCCATGAGTTGGGCACTTTCAAACATTATTTTACTTAATTCTCACAACCACTAATGCAGGTAGTTACTGTTACTCACTTTTGGTAGTAGTGAGCAAATAAGATTCATAGAGGTTGATGCACTTCCCAATGTCTTAGAATTATTTAGCAGAGTTAGGGCTTAACCCCCAATACTAATACCTTGGTTTAATAAAGTATCTAAAATTAGAGAAATCTAAAACTCATTTATGAAATCTGACTAGTGATTTCTGATCATTGCTAAAAAACAGATGGATGGACCTAGAGCCATAATTTAAACATCTTAACAGCATTATGCTTCATTTCCCTTAACTTTTAACTTCTAATGAATGGTAATACCTTTTGAAAGGTATTTTTCAGTTCCATGAACTGCTTCAGAAGGATCAAATCCATACATTGTTTTAAGATATTTTAACGCTAAAATCCAAGTAGATAAATGGAAGACTTTTTGCTTGTACATGTTCCTTTTTTTTGGTCCATATGTCAAAGCAAGAGTTTTATAGGGCTAAATATAGGTGACTGTTTTGGCTATACAAGTATTTTAATTGGTTTAATATTTGCCTCAATATCCTAACATACAATAGTAAAATAATTTTCCATATCATAAAAACAGCTATCATTTACTTTGCCAATGACACATGATGCATTTTACTAGGTGCTGTGCACAGATTGTCTCAACACATCAGTGATACATTGGAAAATCCTCACTTTTCAGCCAAAGCTCTGAAGTTAGATAATTTTCCAAAGTTACCCAGATGATCAGTGGAGACTGCAATAACCTGATCCATCTGACTCCAAAGCCTAAGTTATTGTTACTATAGTATGTCTTATAGACTCTTAAGAGCACTTTTATTTTATCTTATTTTTTATTTATTCATTCGAGACACAGAGATACAGAGAGACAGAACGAGCATGAGCAGGGGGAGAAGCAGACTCCCCGCTGAGCAGGGACCCCGATGTAGGACTCGATCCCAGGACCCTGGGATCATGACCCAAGCCGAAGGCAGACATTCAACCATCCGAGCCACCCAGGCGCCCCAAGAGCACTTGTATTTTAATACAATTCATTCTCTGAACTCCAAGTGGTTATTCTGCTCCTATAGGTTCTTGTGAATCTGAATAAAATATAGATGCAACCCCAATTAATATTTAATACAAATGCACAGGGAAGAGTGGAAGAGTGGGTGGTTACTGCCTTATGTGTTGTTGCCAGTGTAATTTAATTCTACTTCTCCCTTTGTGTTGTGCTACCTTTGTGGGGAAGAAAAATGTTCTGTTACTGGAAACCATTACCAGAGTATATGTGAGGTACCTACCATATAAAAGAATAGTACAGCCATCCCTTTAAGGGGCAACCCTTGACAGGTTTATTTAGTGTTACTTTCTGATGCTTTTGTTTCATCGAGTTAATATTTGCCACCTGACATCTCCTAGCTAAACAGTGATACTTCGAAAGTTGTACATTCAAGAAAGTTTGGTAAAACGAAGAATGTTTTCTCGGCTATACTAACTTAATTTTTTGGCCCCTTTTTTTCCCACTATGGTCAAGGTATTAGATTAAAATAATTGGCTCAAGAGTCTCTGTGCATGTCCTTTCTCTAATTGTGTATTTATTTTGCAACGTCCAAAGACATAATCGTCCTTCTGGTTTTGTTTCCTTAGAGCACTTTAACCATCATAGCTTTCTTTCCATCGCTACTACTAGGACTTTTATTTAGGGGTATAATCTGGACAAAGTTTAACTTAGTGGGTTTTTTTCCAAAATCCAAAAGAAGTCACAAATTTGAATGCCTAACAAAACATTATGTTACTTAAAGGAGATAAAGGTATCTGTTTTTTCCATAATTAAAAGTAATATATTACTAAATGAGCCAATACAAAAGAGACAAACATTTTTTTCTCTGTGTGGCATTAAAACAGTAAAACTTAAGAGCATCATGTGTTTCTCTTCTCTCCAGAATAATTGAGATTTTCTTCCCCAGTGATACATTATTTTCCTTCCTTTTATTAATACCCTTTTTTACACATTCTAAACCCTACCTGACACTTCTCTTCTTTCTAATCTTGCTGTTTTGCACATGATTCTTGGACTTTGTTGGCATTCTAAATGTGTAGGTATATACAAGAGATTCTAGGTCTTCTACCTCTAATAGCTTGCAAATCCTAAATATTTAAATACTGTTGTTCTCTTTGAACAAACCTAACTGAAATATGGTAAGGTATCCAAGGAACCTCCTATGCTTTTGTAATCTCTTTGGTGACAGATATCTTGTCTTTGTGTCTCTGGATAGCTTTTATTGAAAACTATTTTATTGAAAAAATATTTTATTTGGTAGTAAGTGTTCAATAAATACTCAGTAACTAAAAAGTCTCAGAAATAATTCTGTTTTTGAGGAAAGTAAGACCATTTGAGTTCCTATGTGAAGTTATCAATCGAATGTGGCTCCCTAGCAAGAAATTAGATGTGTTAAAATTCAAACATTTCTGAAACAATCAAGAAAACTAAAAGGCAACCTACTGAATGAGAGAAGATATTTGCAAATGACGTATCCAATAAAGGGTTAGTATCCAAAATATATAAAGAACTTATAAACTCAACACCCAAAAAACAAATAATCCAGTTTAAAAATGGGCAGAAGAAATGAAGACATTTCTCCAAAGAAGACATCCAGATGGCCAACAGACACATGAAAAGAAACTCAGCATCACTCATCAGGGAAATGCAAATCCAAACTACAATGAGATATAACCTCACACCTGTCAGAATAGCTAAAATCAAAAACACAAGAAACAACTGGTGTTGGCGAAGATGTAGAGAAAAAGGAACTCCCTTGCACTGTTTATGGGAATGCAAACTGCTGTAGCTGCTGTGGAAAACAGTGTGGAGTTTCCTCAAAAAGTTAAAAATAGAACTACCCTATGATCCAGTAATCACACTGCTGGGTATTTGCCCCTAAAATAAAAAGAAAAAAAAAAACACTAATTCAAAGGGATACATGCACCCCTATGTTTATAGCAGCATTATTTAGAATAGCCAAATTATGGAAGCAGTTCAAGTGTCCATCAAAAGACAAAAGGATAAAGAAGATGTGACATAGATATAGGAATATTATTCAGCCATAAAAAAGAATGAAATCTTGCCATTTGCAACGACATGGATAGTGCTCAAGAGTATTATGCTAAGTGAAATAAGTCAGCCAGAGAAAGAAATACTGTATCATTTCACTCATATGTGGAATTTAAGAAACAAAACAAATGAGCAAAGGGGAAATAAAAGAGAGTGACAGACCAAGAAACAGACTTTTAACTATAGAGAACAAACTGAAGGTTACCAGAGGGGAGATGACTCGGGGGCATGGGTGACATAGGTGGTGGGGATTAAGGAGTGTCTTGTGATGAGCACTGGGTGATGTATGGAATTGTGGAATCATATTGTACACCTGAAACTCATATAATACTGTATGTTAACTATACGGGAATTAAAATAAAGTTTTAAAAAACTGAAGACTCTCTACACCAATAACTACACTTATATATGACATAATTTTTGAATGATATATAAAGAGTAATAGCTAAACATGTTGTTGAGAAAAATAAATACAAGAATGTAACTTATTTTTACATGACTGCCTAGAAGTTACTTTTGGGGGGAGTTTTTTTCTCAATCTGTGTGACAATACATGTGAGAAAATACAAATAAATAAATAAATAAAATAAATTTTTTGTTCATTACTCCAAGGGAAAAATAAAACTTTCAAGCAGTGATATTTTAACCATAACACTCTCTATCAAAAATAAAAGGAAAATAAACACATTCCAGATAAACCAAAACAGACTATTTGTTGCTAGTCACCTTATATACTAAAGGAAGTTCTTTAGTCTCTAAACAAAAGACTTCAGACAGAAATTTAAGTACACATAAAAAAATAAAAAGAACATTAACAAATGTAATTCTGTAATCTTAAAAAATTTTTAAAAATAAAATTCATACACTTCTGTAACTGACTTGTCCATTGGAGAGAAAGTGTGAAGTGTGCCTCTCTATTAAGTGACAAACCAACAAATGTAGCTACTTTTATTGTAATTCCAATGCACAAGGCAGAGTTATTTTATGTCACTTATGTAATTTTGTGTAAAATGATAACATGTATTCATTATGCTCTGCTGTAACATTTTATACACCGTGAGGTCCTAGACTTATTTATTAAAAACAAAAAACAAAACAGCATTCATTTGACAAAGTAAGTTTGTTAAAAAAATTCATTAGTTCTGAATAATCAGAACTATTCCTGACCCAGACTTATTTTGAAGAGTAAGAAATAGGGCATTTTCATCCCACACTGTCATTGATAATGTGGTCATTGAGATTTTACAAGCTAGCATACACTTATTTTACAGCATACACTATTATTTTAAAGTGAGACATCCTAAGGATTTTGGATGCATATGTGCCTCTGAGAGGTAAATAAGTAAAATCAACACATATCTGATGAGTTAGCAATGAACAGAAGTCTCTTAAGCATCAGTCTACCTAAGGAATAGGACAAGGGGGTTTTTTGATTGCTATTTTAGTTTCTAAGAGATCTGCCAGAGAGTGCGCTATGTAGGGCAGATTTGAATATTGTAGTGACTGAACACAGAAATCTCTTCTATTATCAACTAATAATGTGAGTTCTCATGAACAGTGAACCAATCTTCCAGAAACTAATAAACCCAAGGAATACAGACAGATTCCTACTCCTTATGCTGCAGCGCTGGGAATTAGAACTTGGATGCTCCACGAAGGGGGCACAGCTGGTGAAGAAGCCCTGTGTAGGTGACAGGCTGTTCCTGCAATGACATCTCTGCTTCATCTACCCAACTATGCAAACAGCAGATAAAAAGTTAATCATGTCATCCCAAATGACTTTTCTGGACCACATATAAAGAAAAGTAATTCTAACTGGAAGGCTCATCAGTACATTATTTATTCAGAACTCCATTTTTATTCCTTTTATTGGTATCTCTCAACTGTTTGCTCTAGTTTTATTAAGAGCTAGAAAAATTCATTATTATGAGCCCCAGTGTCTTGATGACAGCCCCTACTATGTGACATTATCAGGTGAATCTGGATCTTGGAGAAGAAGGCTGGGAAAAAAAAAAACACCCACAAAACTTATGTTCTTAGAGATGATAAGTGTTAGAGCCTATAATAAATCATAGTTCAGACAAGAAAATAATTAAACTTAATGGCAAGATACAAGTGGGACCTTAACTGATAAATTTGCTCATACATCAGAATAAAAATTCTTAAACTTAAGTGTGGATCAAGGTCATCTGAAAAGCTTGTCAAAACAGAGATGACTGGGCCTCACCCCCAGAATTTCTGAAAGTTGGGGTGGGTCCTGATAATTTACATTTCTTTTTTTTAATTTTATTTTATTTTGTTATGTCACCCATCACCAGGCTAACCCATCCCCCCACCCCCCTCCCC
Source organism: Zalophus californianus (assembly GCF_009762305.2). Lineage (NCBI taxonomy): Eukaryota > Metazoa > Chordata > Mammalia > Carnivora > Otariidae > Zalophus > Zalophus californianus. The sequence continues at coordinate 51,763,001 of NC_045606.1, read as the reverse complement.
TCCAGAACCCTCAGCTTGTTTCTCAGAGGCCGTAGTCTCTCATGGTTCGTCTCCCCCTCCGATTCCCCTGCTTCATTTTTCCCTTCCTTCTCCTAATGTCCTCCCTGCTATTCCTTATGTTCCACAAATAAATGAAACCATATGATAATTGACTTTCTCTGCTTGACTTATTTCACTTAGCATAATCTCCTCCAGTCCCATCCATGTTGATGTAAAAGTTAGGTGTTCATCCTTTCTGATGGCTGAGTAATATTCCATTGTATATATGGACCACATCTTCTTTATCCATTCGTCTGTTGAAGGGCATGTTGGCTCTTTCCACAGTTTGGCTATTGTGGACATTGCTGCTATGAACATATGGCCCTTCTTTTCACTCCATCTGTGTCTTAGGGGTAAATACTCAGTAGTGCAATTGCTGGGTCATAGGGCAGCTCTATTTTTAATTTTTTGAGGCACCTCCACACTGTTTTCCAAAGTGGCTGTACCATCTTGCATCCCCACCAACAGTGTAAGAATAATTCTATAGTACCCTAGGACCACACTTTGAGAATTACTGTACTACAACAGTGGAATAAGGTGTGTGCTTCTCCTAATAGTACTTATACTGCTCTTGAGAGAGGGGCTTACTTTGGCATCTCCATATTAAACACTTTTGAATAGAATCCAAAGTAGAAATTCCTATCATAAGTTTCTCTTTGTGGTGAACAGAACTGTATTTTTTTAAACCTTAATCTAAGTTTATTCTTCAGTTATAGCCTACATTACATATTATAAATAACATGGCTAATTTGCTGGGAGATGGAATTTTGGGCAAAATCAACAACTTGAAATGAATCAAGAGGTGCACAAGTAAAGATTCATCCGTCTGTGAGGAAGGTGGAAAGTAAGTGAGCTACAGTAATTCCCATCGTCTGATTTGCAAGTCTCACGTAAAGGGAAGGAACAATGCTGAGCTTCATTCTAGTGAGCGTCAAGAAATGTGAGAGTAGAGCAAGAGTTGAGAACAGTTAAGTAGAGAGAAAATTAGAGGCAGGGGTGATTAAAAACAGGGAGAGAACCAGTGACAATGAGAAGAAAGGGGTAAGAAGAAGGAGATAAGAAAAAATAGCTATAATAGAACTGAAATAATAGTTCTACACACCTTGCCAGCCCTTGAACTTGAGAGACTCGCTGAGTCAACCCCCAAAGCACAGAGAAAATGAAATGCTGCTATGTCCTGTGGGTCATTTAGTGAAAAGGCAAGCTAAATATTCACTAAAACATTTTACAATTATAGCACACTAATTGTTGACTTTGATATTAAAAAAAAAGTTGAAATAATGTTTGGCATACCCTGTTCACAAGGTAGCAAAAATGTAGTATATTTTAGATTTTTCTAAGCATTCTATTTCAATAAAAATTAAAAATGCTAGCATGTGAAGTATTAAATTGCATATGTGTAATAAGTTAAATGTTCACATGTGTGCTGCACAAATCTCATCTAACCCACAAACATAGAATAAGGTAATTTGCCAAACTTATGGGACTAGGATTAATAATGATAACAATAATGAAAATAATGATGACATAATAACAGCTAACATATTGGTGCATGACTTGGTACCAGTCATTATTTTAAGTACTTTACACATATTTTCTAAATCTTCATCACATATTTTCTCAGCAAATATAATTACTCAATGAGGCAATGTTATTATCTCTAATTTATAGATGAGGAATCTGAGGTACAAAGAGGCTAGGTAATTGCCCAAGGTCTCACAGCTACTAAGTAGTGGAATTATGATAAAAACTCACCTAGTCTGTTCCAGGGATTATGGTCTCCAAAACTACGCTTTTTGTCTCTCACAGTAGTGGAGGTGAGATTTCAGAGTTTAGCCATAGCTTGTCCCCTTTCTGGGGTATTAACTTATGTGGATCACAAAGATCAGAGAGCATACACATCATAAAAAAATAATGGTAAATAAATGTCAATCATATGACAACTCAGATTGGCAGGCAAAAACTGCCTGGCATGGCTTGTTGAAAAACATCATAAGGCTATATCTGGAGTGGTAGAAAATAGTATTATGGTCAGTTGGTGACATCTGTCAGAGACAAGGGAGAGGAAAAGTATAATCAATTGCCATTCTATAGTAGAACAGAAGGAATGTTGGAAATTGTGTAGACCATGGTGAATTAAATTAGTAGCTTTTTTTTTTTTTTTGAGAGATGGAGCAGGGAGAGAGGCAGAGGGAAAGAGAGAGAATCTTAAACAGGCTCCACCCTCAGCACAGAGCCTGACTCGGGTTCTATCTCCCCACCCTAAGATCATGACCTGAACCGAAATCAAGAGTCAGATGTTTAACCAACTGAGCCACCCAGGCACCCCAGTAGCTTTTTTTTTTTTTAAATTAGAAGAACTTCTCCAAATGAAATTGTTTTATTGAGCTCCTTGGTCGCAGGATGGTAATAGTAGAGGATTTATATTCTTAAACTATGGGTAATCTACTGCATAGAAGAGTAGCCTGTGCAAATTTGTCATGCTTTACTCAGTAAAATGTTAATTTCTAGACACTTTTGTCAAGTGGCCACCTGGAGGTAGCTTTCTAATCTTCCTAACCTGAAATGAGATTCCAGGTCATATTATTAAGTCGAGCGGAGCATCTGTAGCCTGTGCATGATGGAATAGTGCTTGCTTATCACTAAATCAAAAATACTGTCTCACTTCACAGATGAATTAGTGAAGTTAAAAGGTTAATTTGCCTATGCTAATTACTTGATTTGCTAATAGTATTATTATGAAAATATTCATAACTTCAGGTATCATTGTGGATCCTATGTATGTATGTATCTGTCTAGATATCTTTATAGATAAATACATGGATAGCAGTCAATGTGCTGTAACAATTCTGAAGTACAGGTGGGTACATGATGTCAGGCCCTTTGTGAGGGCCCAGTCCTCCTACTTGGTCATGACTCTCGAAAGCTTTTAGGTATGCTCTTGAGACTTCACTGTCTGAGTCATTCTTTCTTTTCCATGAGAAATGGTATATGTTTGCAGCTAAGTAGGGTAGCTGTTTCTTACCCTCTAAGGTTGTATTCTCCACGATGTGTTTTAACTTTGAGCTGTCTCTACCCTTTCAGTTCAGGTCCACAGTGCTTCTGCTGATGTTATTCTTTGTAAGCTTCCAGAGTTTTCTATGAATCTCATTGGAGTTAAATCCGGGAGACAAAAGTTATGCCCAATTCTTTGTTTGTTTTATAAATATTTTATTTATTTATTTGACAGAGAAGCCACAAGCAGGGGGAGCAGCAGGTAGAGGGAGAAGGAGAAGGAGGCTCCCCCCTGTGTAGGGAGTCCCAATGCAAGGCTTGATCCCAGGACTCTGGGATCATGACCTGAGTAGAAGGCAGACGCGTAACTGACTGAGCCACCCAGGGGCCCCTATACCCATTTCTTTGAAAGAGGCCTCTCTCTACCCTACATGGAGAATCAAAGTATTGTGGGACAGCACTCTTAAGATTTTTAGAAGTCTAACTGAGTAGTTGAGAGGGTCTGTGAGGCACCTTACATATTTTTGAGGTCTCACCAAGAGTTTTAGTCACACATTAGGAACTTTATTCTGAAACCAGATTTTACTGGCAATGCTCTTGCTTTGATCTTTGCCTTGGAGCCATTTCTTACTTTGATTTTTTTGCTGTTTGGAGAAAAACAGGTTTATGTATAAACCCAGAAGAGTTCTGGATACTTTATATTTTCTCTAAATTCTGCTTGGAAAATTGGAGAGTCCCCCCACCCCCAACCTCTCATTTTAATGTATTTTGCTCCTCAATATTTTATCATTGGCATCCAGAAGAAGCCCTTCCAGTACTCTGGACAGGAAAACTTCTTAGCCAAAATAATCAGTTCCTTAAGTACCCTTTCTATCTTCCATGTTATTGCAGATGACACTCACTAATTGTCCTGCCAAAATAACTTGGATCCTCTTTTTTCTAGCCTTAAATAATAACCTATTCATTACACTTCACACTTTCACTGACAGTCTCTGTTGTGCATGGTCCCCAAGTCAATGGTACACGTTTTAGGTTTTGGTTGTGTAACATCCCATTTGTAAGCCCAAGGCAGAGAGTTAGAAAAGAATATAATGAAAGCACAAAAAGAAATTATTATGAAAAAGATTTATAGAATTCATGATATAAAAAATATTTAAAGCCTCACTGTATCCACCTCTCTCCCCAAAGGTAAAGCTTAAGACAAATAATAAAGTGAAATTATTTTAATCACATATCATGGGAATAGAATTAAATTTAAATGAGAAATGATCCAAAGAGAAATTTGACAAGTATCACAAATAAAAATGTCTATACCTTTGCCACAATAACTTTACTCTTTGAGATGTATATAAGGAAAGATCAGAGGTATACTTAAATGTAATAGCATGGGGGTATGCATTACAACATTATGCATACTACAAAAAGATTAGAAAGAAAAATAAAAAGTCCCAAGTTACACCTCACCAACAAATATATAGTATATAGGTAGGGCTGGTCAAGCTCTGGCAGTACATGGTTCTAGAAAAGTAGAGAATGAAAGAAACCTGGAACCTGCTTCAGAAAACAGTTATAAGGACATAAAAACAGGAAAATGTTACTCCAACTCTTGAAACCTAATATTTGTGCAAGAGTTTTTGTACTTAGTAGAAAGTCTAGGGTTTAGAAATATAAAGTCAAAAAGATAACACTGGGGGCTCCTGGGTGGTTCAGTCATTTAAGCATCCGACTCTTGATTTTGGCTCAAGTCATGATCTCAGGGTCCTGGGATCCAGCCCAGCGTTGGGCTCCATGCTCAGCGGGGTGTCTGCTTGAGATTCTCTCTCTCCCTCTCCTTCTGCCCCTCCCCCCTCCTCGCATTCTCTATCTCTCTTTTTCTCTTAAAAAAAAGATAACATTAGAATTACAAGGAAAAGTTTTTTTTTTTACTTCCCTGGAATATTGGGACAAAAAATATTTAATGATTATAAAGTGCTTTGAAAATGTAACTGCATTGTATACCATCAGCTGTGGTGCTAAACTTTAGTAGGATTCACACAAATCCATTAATTCTTGATCATCCTGGCAGCCCTGCCAAGTACCATCAGTGCTGGAAGCCCTCGCAGCCAGCACGAACCCTGTGCGGGACTTCCTAGGGCTCTTAGCTTTCAGCCCTAGGAAATAGAGCTGGCCCTGACTGCACATGATAACACAAGTAATTACTCATCAAAACTGGTCTTGCCACAAGCAATTCATTCCCCTCTCCACAGATGTCCCCTGCTCTGACCAAGAGCAGCATGAATGCAGGCTAAAAATAGCAGCTGCTCAAGGCAGTCAGCAGCCTTGCTGAGACTTTGTGTCGAAGTGGTTTTCATACCCTTAATTTCAGAGCACTTTCCTCACACAAATTAACCTTTGCAGAAGTCCTGGAGGGGGAATACTATTTCTTCTCTCCTGTGCCTCAGTCCTTGGCCATATGAAGCACGTTTCTTGTGAGTTAACTCTGCTTTTGCCTGATTGGAAATTCTTCCTTTCTCTCTGCTTTATGCATTCACCATTTCTTGTTTCCTTCCCAGTTTTCTTCTTTTTCCGCAGCTGGAGCGGGAGAGTGGAGTATCACGTCTACAACTGTCACCACACTTTCTGATGACACTATGTGCTCAAAAGAATATATTCATTAACACCTACTATGTGCAAGTATGTCTAGGTACTTCGGTGGATAAATATATAACCCTTATTCTCTTATCCCATCAACCTCAGGAGAATCAAGCATTAAAGTAATAACCAGAGAAGCATTTGACTCCAATCTTCACTTTTGCTAACATGGTTTTAATGTCCCTGGTCCCTCATCCTGTTTGGTTTCAACTGTCTTCTAATGTGAAGCTCTCATGAATGGAATCCTGAGTTAAGGGATCCATATATATCACCTAAATGAGATCCTCTTAAAAGCAGTCTTCTACCATCTTTTGCTGACACATATTTATCTTGTTGGTCTAGGGAGTTGGCCATCTTGGCTCAAAATCCTTTTCACAGTTAGACCAAAGTGTCTGATTCCCTCATGCTGATAAGACTGTTGGATCCCAGAGTTCCTTAGGTGCAAAGACTGATTAAGCTCAACTCTAGTCTTCAAAAAGGAGGATGATGGTCAGATGTGGTCTCTGCACTCAAGGAATTTATAATCTAACCATGCATGCTGGCTATGATTATAAATTCTCATGTAATTCTTTTGTTTTTTAGAGTTTTAAGACTGGACACTTTATTTATATCAGGTCACTCAGTCTCTGTGATGACTACCTCACATAGTAATTGTTCTGTTTCTCCTCCAGCTTTATTGAGATATAAGTGACACACAGCATTGTATGAGTTTAAGATGTACAAGGTGATGATCTCATACACACATATTTTGAGAAATGATTGCCACCATAAGGCTAGTTAACACATCCTTCACCTCACATATTACCCATTTTGTTGTTGTTATGGAGAGAACATTTACATCTCATGTAATTCTATTGCCAGATTTTTGATTGATGAGCAGTAAGATGGACCCTGAATTCCAGGCAAGACCAATGATGGAACATGATCTCTACCTTGTGGTTCTTGCTTAGGCAATGTTTCTTAATAATATGAATAGTTAGCTTTTTGAACATTTACTGTGTATCAGGCACTGTTCTGAATGCTTTGCATATTGTTAGTCATTTTATCCCCACAACAACCATGTTTCTTTTATCATCTTATTTTGAGAGGTAAGTTCAGGATTCAAGGTCACACAAGAGAAAAAGTAGCAGAGGCAGGATTCAAACACAGATGGTCTAATTTGGCAGCACACATTTTAACAATAGTAGTAAACAACATTTGGCATTGCATTTCTAGAACTGCAGTGTGTTTTCCTTGAAATATTAGTCCTTTAGAATGCTGTTTGAAAAAGGATGTTCTATGAACGTATAACTTTGCAAAGCCTTGCATATGCCTTGGATGGAATTCATGGCACATTTTAACATGGTCAAAGCTTACCTATAAATACTGCAAGGAGGAAAACAGTTTAACTTGGCATAGCACAACGTTCCCAAATGCTTTTGCCTGTGGGACACTTTCCATCACGTAGTTCCTAACATGCTGCTGAAAAATGCTCCTGAAAAATCTACTTTGAGAAATACTCTTAGGGGAAGGAATATAAAAAAGAAAATTATGTTTCTCAAAAAGATTTAGTGATAAAATGAGATAAAAGTTCCTATAAAGTCAGGAGTTTGAGACAAGTTTCTCTGTTTCCGTAAAGCATGATTTAAATATTAATGGACTATGCTTTGTATTTCTCTTTACTTCTGTCCCCATCTGTAATTCATCTTGTCTTTTTAAAGGTTACTTGGTATATTTCATGTTGGTCCTGTCTACACTGAGAAGGCAGAACTTTCTTTATATATTTAGTTTAACATAAAATGTTTAAAGAAGAAAAACATACATTTAAGAAAGTATACATATCATATGTGTCAGCTAAATTTCAGAAAGTGAACACATGTGTCATCAGCATCCAGATCGAAACATAGAGCATTACTGGAAGCCCAGAAGCCTCTCCCTCTTCCAGTGACTACACATGCTCACCAAGGGTTACAGCCATCCTGATTTCTAATTCCATAAGTTTGCTTTTCTTAGGTTTTCGTTTGGTTGTTTACAGTGTCACTGAGATATAATTGACATCCATTTAAATGCACATATTTAAAGTGTATTTTTGATGAGTTTTGACATAGTATAAAACACAATCAAGATAATGAATATATCCACCATCCCTGCAATTTTCTCCCTGACCTTTGTAATTCTTCTCCAAGCAACCACTGGTCTGCTTTCTGTCACTCTAGATCAGTTTGCATCTTCTAGAATTTTATATAAATGGAATCATGTATATGTATCCTCTCTTTATGAGGTGGGGGTCTGGCTTCTTTCACTCAGCATAACTATTTTAAGATTCTTTCATTTTGTTTTGTGCATTAATAGTTTGTTCCTTTTTATTGCTGAGTAGTATTTCATTGGATGGGTACACTACAATTTGTTTATCTATTCACCTGTTGATGGACCTTTTGATTGTTTTCAAATTTGAGGAAATACAAATAAAGTTTCCTTGAACATTTGTGTACAAGTTTTTGTATAGACATATATTTTAATTTCTCTCTTGTAAATATCTAGCAGTGATATGGCTGGGTCATATAATCAGCATATGTTTAGCTTTTTAGGAAACTGCCAAACTGTTTTTTTATATACCAAATTAAATCCCCCCCAGTAGTAAATAGACTTCCAGTTGTTCCATAGCCTCACCAACACTTGATATAATCAGTTTTTCATTTTAGCCTTTCTGGTGATATTATATTGAGGTGTTTTTTTTTTTAAGATTTTATTTATTTATTTGAGAGAGAGAGAGCACATAAGCAGGGGGTGGGGCAGAGGGAGATGAAGAAGTAGACTCCCTGCTGAGCAGGGACTTGGGGCTTGATTCCAGGACCTTGGGATCATGACCTGAGCCAAAGGCAGATGCTTAACTGACTGAGCCACCCAGGCCGCCCTGTATTGAGGTTTTAATTGGCATTTTCTTAGCAGCATCTTTTCACATGCTTATTTGCCATCTTTACATCTTCTTTGCTGAAATATCTACTCAAATATTTTGCCCTTTTTGAATTGGGTTGCTAATTTTCTTATTATTGACACTTGAAATTTATTTCTCTATTTTAGATACAAGGTCTTAGTTAAAAATCAGTTTTGCAAATATTTCCTCCCACTCTATAGCTTGCCTTTTCATTTTGGTAAGAATGTCTTTTGAAGAGCAAATGTTTTTAATTTTTCTGTAGCATTGTTTAGGGTCTATGATAAAATTTTGATTAATTTTTTTTATGGTGAGGCAGAATCAAGCTGTACTGCTGCCATTGTTGAAAGAATTCTTTCTCCCAATGAACTGCCTTGGCTTCTTTGTCAAAAGTCAAATGCCCATGCATATGTGGATCTGTTTCTGGATTTTCTATGCTATTCCATTGTCTGTCTATTTTTACACTAATATGACATTGTCTTAATTACTGTGGCTTTACAGTTACTCTTTTTTTTTAAGATTTATTAATTTATTTTAGAGAAAGAGAGCGTGTGAGTGGGGAAGGAGCAGAGGGGGAGGAGAGGGAGAGAATCTCAAGCAGACTCTGCACCAAACACAGAGCCTGATGCACAACTTGATCTCTTGACCCTGAGATCATGACCTGAGCTGAAACCAAGAGTTGGAGGCTTAACCCACTGAGCCACCCAGGTGCTCCATAAATGGTATTTTTAAATTTCAAGTCCTTCTTGTTCATTGCCAGTATAACATAAATTATTTTTGCCTGCCTGACAAGGCATATTTTATCCTGAAACTTTAGAGAACTCATTACAAGTATCAGGACTGTCATTTGCAATATTATAATATTTTAAAAATATATGTTGAAAGGAAGACTACAGAAGAGGTCTCTGTCTTTGAAATCCATGAATCATTGTTGGATTCACTCATTTGTATTTTTACCCATTTATTCTTTCCCATTGAAGTTTATGGTGAAAGAAAAGTCTTCAATGTTCTTAAAAGTTTTTAGGAAACTTAAGTTCAGGCACGAAGAGAATTTCTGTGAAAAGAAAGAAACTTTAAGAAAAAGACCCATGTTGACCCATGCTTTGCTTTTGGACCTAAGTTTGCTATTGACCACATGTATATGGCTCAAACTGTACTACGAATACCATGAGTTATAGAAGTACATTCGTCCACTAATTGATGGCAAACCTTACCAACTGGTATTGTAAACATCTAGTAAAATCTTAACATTTTTATCTATTTTATAAAGTCCTACTATAAGTATTCTAGAATATTAGGCCTTTAAACACTTTCTTAAATCTCCTGCTCCCAACACACACACACACACACACACACACACACACACACACACACACATCCACACATCAAACAAACTGCTATGGACTAAATTTTGCCCTCTCTCCTGAAATTCAGATATTGAAGCCTTAAGCCCCAGTGTGACTGTATTTGGAGAAAGGGTCTTTGGAGGTAATTATGGTTAAGTGAGTCATAAGAGTAGGTCCTTAAACCAATAAGACTGACAAGGGCACCTGGGTGGCTCAGTCGGTTGGGCATCTGCTTTCAGCTTGGGTCAGGGTCCCGGGGTCCTGGGATTGAGTCCTGTGTCGGGCTCCTTGCTCAGCGGGGAGTCTGCTTCTCCTTCGTCCCCTCCCCTACTAGTTCTCTCTCTCTCTCTCCCCCTCTCGCGTGCATGTGTGCAAAAAATAAAACAAAACAAATAAAAAAAAACCCATAGGACTGAAGGGCTTATAGGAAAGGAAGAAAGACAGCTCTCTCTCTCTCTCTCTCTCTCTCTCTCTCTCTCTCCAACTGTATACACAGGAAAGGCCACGAGAGCACACAGCTAGAAGGTGGCCATCTGCAAGCCAGGAAGAGAGCTCTCACCGGAACCCAGCCATGCTGGCACCCTGAGCTCAGACTTCCAGCCTCCAGAACTGTGAGAAAATAAAGTTCTGTTCTTTTAGCCAACCAGTCTGGTATTTTGTTATGGTATTCTGAGTAGAATAATATACAAGCCAAATATAATCACATTTCCTATAGCTTTCTTTGTTATTCAGTTGCTTAATTTGCTGCATGCAGTGAATTTACTGATTCCTCTAGCAGATTTAGGATTTATAGGTAGCCTGTTCTGATGATCCTGGTGTTTTCTCATTGATTTACTGTCAGATATACTCTTATTACTACCACAGGACCATCGAACTGCAACTCATTAAGCAGTTTATTAAATGACATCTCTTCCCAGATTGTGGAAATATGCAACCTTTCTTAAAATGAGGTATTATTTTGCTAGTATTTTATATAATAAATGGCTAATAGCTTTGGGCTTAAGAATAGAAAAAAGAAGATAGAAAATTCTGTCAATAATGTTTGTTAATTTGATTTGATTTGTGTGTCTCGGTGTCTGAATTTCTGGTAGGCCTTTTTCAGGTGCTTCTAATATTTTTCATTGTGTTTTTATTCCCCAAAACATAGAGCTACAATTCATTTTTATGAGAGAGATAAACAATTATTGTTGGTCTCATGGAATTTGTTGTAAGTACCACATGCTAACTGATTGTGCCACTGGAGCTACTCATGACAATTCTTTAGTTTTCTTAAGAAGGTATTTTAGTGGGGCGCCTGGGTGGCTCAGTCATTAAGCGTCTGCCTTTAGCTCAGGTCATGATCCCAGGGTCCTGGGACAGAGCCCCGCATCGGGCTCCCTGCTGGGCGGGAAGCCTGCTTCTCCCTCTTCCACTCCCCCTGCTTGTGTTCCCTCCCTCACGGTCTGTCTCTCTCTCTCTGTCAAAATAAATAAATAAAACCTTTAAAGAAAAAAAAAAAAAAAGAAGGTCTTTTAGTATAAAATTCCTGGGTAATTTGTCCGTGGAGTATTTTGAGAGTCTGATACTCCTGAAGATGCTTGCCTCATTAGTGAGAAATAACTGCATTACTCTGTTGACCTCGTAAAATATCAATTAATGCTTTCTAAATCTTAGCAGGCTCCTGCTTGCTCCCACTTCCCTGGATACTCTTCATAAGAACCATGTTGATGAGATATCCAAGCTGAAATGTGATCTTGAAAAGATAAGGGTTTTTTTTTTTTCTGAAAAATAAATTTATAAATATTTGTGTTCAGCTGAAAGACTAAATCAACTTGTGTTTTTTTTTTTAAGATTTTATTTATTTACTTGAAAGAGAGAGAAAAAACACGAGTAAGGAGAGAGGGAGAAGCAGGCTCCCCATTGAGCAGGGAGCCCGACGAAGGGCTTGATCCCAGAACCCTGGGATCATGACCTCAGCAGAAGGCAGATGCTTAAACTGACTGAGCCACCGAGGTGCCCCTCAACTTGTTTTGGTTTATTTTTTAAATAATATTGATCTTTACAGAAAATTCAAAAAATTTTAAAAAGAATAGCCAAAACCTAAGTATTCTACAAAAAAAAAAAAAACAGTTACATTTAGTTTATTTCCTCCTGGCATTTTTCATGCACATATTCTCCATACACCATTGTAACTGAATTAATGATGAATTAATGGAAATTCAACAAGGAGAAAGGCTTTATTATGGAGATACAGCTCTTCAATTCTCTTTGCACTATGTTTCTTACTATATAAAAAAAGGCAAACTTAAAGGCTCATGATTTAGGAGTGTACTATGTGAAATGCAGACAAACTTAAGAAATGCCTTTGATCAGACCAGGACATTTAGGAAATTCAAAATAATGTGTTAAACAGTTCTTTGGGAAAAAAACCTTTTTCTTTAGAATCCAACACTCCCGGACGCCTGGGTGGCTCAGATGGTTAAGCGTCTGCCTTCGGCTTAGGTCATGATCCCAGGGTCCTGGGATTGAGTCCCACATCGGGCTCCTTGCTCAGCAGGGAGTCTGCTTCTCCCTCTCCCTCTGCCTCTCCCCCTGCTTGTTCTCTCTCTGTCTCTCTTGCAAATGAATGAATAAAATCTTAAAAAAAAAAAAGAATCCAACACTCCCCCCACTGTGCCCCTTACTTACTGACATTTTGCCAAATTAGATTGCAGCTATAGGAAAATAAACATCCAGATAAGAAATGAAATATTTAGGTAATTGTGAAGTTCTCCGCAAACCTCCAGATGTTTGGCATTCTGTGAGGAAACTATCACACGACTGAATTTTCCACTTTACATCTGGATGTTTTGCTACCACAGACTTCTTGGCTATTTATAAGAAACGTTCATTTCTTGTCATGATTCTTTAGAATAGAGTCAATTTTAAAATAACAGCAATGAAACAAATTATATATCTTCCATGTATCAGTCAAATCAGATAAAATGATGTTCGAAAATAAGTACTTAAAGTGATTCATCAGAACGTACACTCAGTATGCTTTTGTCCTTTAACAGCTATGCAAGATATGAACAGCATTGACTTGTGCATAAATTTAAGGTTGGATGGACATTTGAAAATCATCATGCACACACTGAATTGTTTTCAGTATTTATTCCATGTGTAGGTCCTCATGGACAGTATGCTTTGACTTAAAAAGGGATGCAACACTGTGATTTCTAGCTCAGAGTTCACAAAATCAAATACCCTTAAGGACTAGGGTAAGAAATATTAATGAGTTAAGTGGGCTGGATGAAAGACAGCAGGAATTTGTGACAATCTGGGAATTCCTAAAGTCCCTACCAAAAAAGATGAAAAGAAAATAGTGAGAACCCAAGGAAACATACCTTGGAACTGAATTTTGTTCAAGTTTTATTTTTATTTATTTATGGGGTTTTTTATTTGTTTGTTTTTAGAGAGAGAGAGAGAGAGAGAGGTGGGGTGGAGAGGGAAAGAGAGAATCTTAAACAGGCTCCATGCCCAGCACGGACCCAACATGGGGCTCAATCTCATACCCTGAGATCATGACCTGAGCTGAAATCGAGTTGGATGCTTAACAAACTGAGCCACCCAGGTGCCCCAAGAGCTATTTAGTTTTAAAACTTAAAGAGGGCACGCTCTGCATGGAGCACTGGGTGCTATACACAAACAATGAATCATAGAACACTACATCAAAAACTAATGATGTAATATATGGTGATTAACATAACAATACAAATTTAAAAAAATTGTAGTTTAATTCCCCTCTGGGAATTTAATTCCCCTCCCCTGGAAAAAGAGACTGAGTTCCAGTTTATATTACGACAGAGCAGCCTACATAAAACCACAGTAATTTTGGTCTCTAACTCAGTACTCTCTCCCTCCCACCACCTTTATGCTGCTTACAGTGCCTCCATGCATTCTTTAGCAGGTTCTTTAGATTCTTTCACAAAAGGCAGAGCCAATATGATTTGCTGATGGGTTGGAAGAACGCAAGCAAAAGCAAGGAATTGGATCCACCTAGTGAATGGTAGTAACACATTAATTTGAGGAAGATTGGGAAACTGGAAGGGAAAATCAGGAATTCTGCTTGGCCATGTTTTCTCGAAGTGCTTATCAGGAGCCCAAGAAGAACCATGGAGCGGCAGAGTTCAGGGGAGCAGTGAGGCTGAGACTTCTTTGAAAAGCATCAGCATCAGTATGGAGTAGAGTGAGGTGAGAACTGAGCTCCGGCACATTCCAAAATTGTGAGGCTCAGAAGAGAGGTTTAAGGAAGGGATTCTATTTTTTACCCCGCTCTAGCAAAATGAAACAACGCTGTATGTTGCTTACTTTTTGCCCCCCAACCCCACTTTATCAATTATTTTATACTAATTAGAACTTCTTATCACATAATGTGATTTTTTTCAAGTCATTATTTACTTCTGGCCCTGCACTGTGAAACAGAACTCAGTGAAATCTATTTTAAGCCATTATGGTCTCCAGCATGCAAGGAATTTACTGGTGAAAGTGGGTAAGACAATAGTCACACTCTAGCCAGTCTATTTTATTCCCAAAGGCTACTGAGTAGAAATCAGAATAATTACTTTATAATTATTACAGAAAACAGTATTATCAAAACATACGTAGGGAGATAATTTAAGTAAAGACCTTACATGACATCTTTGAGTGAAATGAGGATTTCCCATGAGAAGGCAAATGTCTTCAATAGCAGAGTGAAAATAAGTATTAATGTTAATAGCTGGCACGGGTAGAAACATACCCTCTTTAGGAAAATACCCGGATAAATTACACAGAGTGGATTATGAGACCATGAGAAGAGGATTAGAAGGAAGACCAGGAAACAAAAGAGCTCACTACGCCCCTCTGCCTTAGAAGGGAGGAGAAAGTTAAAGGAAAAAGAGCCAATGCCTGGGCGACATTTGAGATTGCGCAAAAAGTTTGGAAGCAGCAATGTCTATTGACTATCAGAAAATTGTTATTAATGCAGCAATTTAAACTTCTTTTGTTTCTTTTTCTTAAAGATTTATTTATTTATTTGTGTGAGAGAGAGAGCATGTGAGCACACACAGATGGGGGAGGAGGCAGAGGGAGAGAGAAGCAGACTCCCTTCTGAGCAGGGAGCCTGACCTGTCCCAGGGCTCTATCCCAGAACCCCGGGATCAAGATCTGAGTGGAAGGCAGATGCTTAACTGACTGAGCCACCCAGGCACCCCTAAACTTCTTTTAATTTAAACCCCAAGCCTTCATCAAAGTGTGCTACGCACACAATGCCTTCTGTAAGTGCTTTTATCTGTGTGTCTGTGTGTCTGAATGCATTTATGATTTTGTTTTGTTTTGTTTTGTTTAATTTGCAAGGCAAGGCAAAGTGCTGAGGTTAACTCCAGGACAGATGATAAATTTCAAAACCTAGCATGGAGAGTAAGAATTCAATGTTGTTAGAAGCTGGAGCCAGAAATGGCCAGAAGGCATCACTCACCTACTTCACTGCCTTATATTTAGAAACCAGAGGCATATTGGTGAGGATTTCACTAGCTATAAATTGTGAATTGGAAGTCTGAACCAATCTTAAATAATCCTAAGGCACAAAGTAGAGTATGGTTTTTGTTGTTGTTTTGTGTTTTGTTTGTTTTTTAATTGTGCTGTCTTGACCTGGTTTTTGAGGCCTTAGCTAGAGGCCAGTTTGTTCCCCTTTTGGAGCACTCAATTAAATCTCCACCCCTAACCACTTCTCTTATCTGGCTTTCACACTCCAGGTTATTGTGCTTTCTTTCCCTCTTTCTTTCTTTCTTTCTTTTTTTTTTTTTTTGTTTTAAGATTTTATTTATTTGAGAGAGAGTGAGCATGGGGGGGGGGCGTAGAGGGAGAAGGAGAAGCAGCCTCCGCGCTGAGCAGGGAGCCTGATGCAGGACTTAGTCCCAGGACCCTGAGATCATGACCTGAGCCAAAGGCAGATGCTTAACTGACTGAGCCACACAGGTGCCCCCTGTGCATTCTTCTTAATCATCCCGTGGCCAGCTACCCTGCAACTAGGTACAGCTCCTAGGCACAATTATTCAAATTAGCCAATTCATAGGGAACGCTGGAAACCTAGCAACCCACCCCACCTGCCATCTATAAACTGCTCCCACAGCTATTCTTTTCTGTACATTCCCCTGTGTGGCCCTGTCTCTCTTGTGGAGCTGAAAGCAACCAAGAGTTCTGCCTTTCATCTATCCTTTGGCAGTGTGTCATGTCCCACGATCAAAAGAATCTTTAAATCTTATCAGACACAAAGAAGCATCATGTCAATATCTGGTATTTACTTCAAAATGTAAAATATGTATATTTATTCCCTTTATATGGAAGACATTGATATTGTGACCCTAAATAACACATCTTTCAACTGGCTGTGTAAGAATCACGCCAAAGGATTTGTGAAAAACGTAGACTGATGTTCCATCCTAAACCAACTGAATCAGAATTTCCAGAGGGAAGGAAGTGGGAAACTGTTCTTAAGTTTTTCAGATGATTCCTGTGCACATACTAATGTAGGTACTGCTGATATGGAAGATACACAAAAGATACTGGCTCACCTTCAAGGATTTTAACTCTGGATTGAAACCCTAGATCTGCTTTTTACCCCCATGTTATATGGAGCAATTTACTTAACCGTTTGTGAGATTCAGTCTTGCCTGTAAAATGAGTATAATAACTTGCTAGTGTGATGATTAATGAGAAATTGCCTAAAACTATTCAGCAAAATGCCCAGAGCTTAAAATATAGTAGCTGTTACTATTTAGAGAAAGCAAATACTAGAAAAAATGTAATGTGTAACAAGGGCCAGGATGAGCAGATATGTACAAATTTTGAAAATAGGGGATAGAAATGGTAAAATCTTCCAATACTTAATTAACCCAGCTATATTCAACAGATTTTTCCCTGTAAAAATGGTAGATATTAATTCAGTATTTAATCCTAACAGGTATAGCTAACAGTGTAGTTCCTGAATACGATGCCTCTGTGATGTAAATATTCATTTATTTGTAGGTGTTCATTGAAGATCTGCCTATTTGATTTATGCCAGTTGCTTCATTGACATTGTGGAGGGTCTCTTTTCTCTGCCTCTGTTGAAGCCTTCGGTATTTACCTAGATGGGTCCACAACCCTTTTCTCTCACATGTTCTCACAAGTTTTCTCTTCTTTGAAATCTTTATTTTCATCATTTAAGAAGCATGTCATGCAACTAGGAAGTGCCAAGTGTCAAAAATGAAGTAATTACTCAGCAAGTTTTAGATAACACTCCTACACTTGGAAGCCATTGGAGCAATTGGTTTTGAGGATCTTTCCACATATATGCATACTGGGATGATCTATTGTCTGTCTGGGCTGGTATGGATGACTTTTTCTACACTTCTTTTGTAACGGTGACACCCACCTTGGCTTGATACTAAGCACAATTTCCCTTTAGCATTGAAGACACACTGAGTTACCACGTTTTGTTTAAAGTTCCCACATTGCTGTAAACCACAATTGCTTCTAGTACTCCCCTCTTCACCCTTCCCTATTGCAAAAATAAAGGGAAATAAAAGATGCAAATTTAAGATCTCTATTAAGACTGTTACTCTTACTTTCTTCACTCTTCAGTGGCTGGATGATCATGAGCAAGTTATTAGCTTCTCTGAATCCATTTATTCATTTATAGAATTAGAAATGGCAATACCTGCCACATAGGAATGTTTTGAAGATTATATAACAGAAATTGATGTATGTAAACTTCCAAGCATAATACTAATTCATTACTATTTTATTTTAAATCCATGTCATTAAGAAGGGACAGAGGGAGGAGGAGATGGAGATGGAGATCACTTCCATCTAGACAAATTAACTCCGTGTTCTCATCTTCAACCCTGGCACCACACCAATAGGGTCCTTATAGGTCACTGCCATTTATTCATTCTATAGGGATGGAAATTATCCAAGGAAAAGCAGAGATTGTACCGTTGAAGTCCTGCTCCCTCTCAGGGAAGCACAGTGAAGGGGGCTGGGTTCCTTGTACACCCGGCAGTCGGAGATACTGTGAGGCTGGCAAGAGCTATTTTCTGTCACTGTACTTGGATTCCTCCCAGGCCCAGTGGGGGTAGTTCAACCTTGAATCCAGAGATCTACATTCTAATTTCAGCCCCATCATAGGCAAAGCAATTTTAGTCATGTTATTTAAATTTCCTTGTTCTCAATTTCAGCAGATTTCAAGTAAAGATGCTCATCCCACTCCTGGCCTGCCTCAGAGAGACTCTATGAGAAGATTTTCTCACCGATACACACTGCTGTGAAGTTATTAGAGACAGATGTATTTTCATTTTGTGAGCCCAGGTACTGCAATTTAAGCCTCAGGGTTGTTTGAATCTCAGAATATAATGTCGGTATATAGAAAGCCATTATCTGTTTCTCTCATCAATGACACTTTCTCATGATCCTTCTATTATGCCAGTAAAAATAGAAGTGAAGTACCTAGTAACTGGAAATGTTTTATTTTTCTATCTTTTTTTTCTCAAGAAAAAGAAAGTATTTTGAAAGTGTCATCTTCTAAGGAGCTTATCAGTTCCCACAAAGTTTTTCTTAGGACAGCCATACCCTGCACAAAGCTAAGTGAAATGCTGACACGACTACATTTCTCTTTTCGGCAAGTCATCTCATATGGTTGACTTTATTACCAAGGTGATAAAAACGGAGGGAGGAAGTAGAACAGCATCATTACATCACCCTCAGTGAAAAGGGCACACGTATTTCTATTCAATGAGGGAACCAAAAATAGTCATTTTAAATATCTATTCAAATACAAACATTTGTGGAGCCCTCCTTTGGTGTTAGAGATCTGAAAATGATTAAAACTTGGCTCCTGTCCTCATTCAGTTGACAATCAAAGTAGTTTCAGTAAATTATTATGTGTCCCTGGATTCTGGACTGATGTCCTCAAAGAAGAAGCAGCTTTTAAGAAATTAATTAGGTTCCTGTCTTTAATGCTATTGTCAATAAAAATCAGGAGGAGGAAAGAAAGACTGTGCGAACAGCACATTTTTGTGAATCTCAAAACAGATCTTCTGACTATAGAGACTGTAACAAATTAAGCAGACCTCAGTTTATACATCAGGCTCATAACCAAAATCCCAACAATTCTGTTAATGTGGCACAGGTTCCTGTTTTAAGGATATCAATTCTGATTCAGTGTATATAAAGGAATCAAGCAGGAAGGTCAACAGATGGGATCAAATATGCAAAAAGGAAAAGTGCATTTGTCAAGATGAAGAACAAAATCTTGTTCTTCAAGAAGATATCACCATCTTCTGTTTCACTGTGAAAGATTTCTAGAGTGGATGTGATTTCAACTAGGCATTGAAATGAATAACAGATAGTAGGAAATGAGTCCTTTGGGTAAAGTATGGCATCGTACGATCACTTATTTTGAATTCTTTTCCATCCTCCTTGCGATGATGGTAAAGAAATAAAGTCTTATAAACTCACAAAGACAATGAGGACAGAGGATAGCATGTTACGAAATGGGAAACTAAAAAAAAAAAAAAAAGAAAAGAAAAGCTGAAACCTGCAGACGGAGAAGCCCAGTAGAAACAAAAGACTCATTCTGCATGACTCCAGTGAGCTTCTCTAATTAGGGGATTTAGAGACCTTAGAAGCTAGGGGCAAAGGATAGGTTTGAGAATAGAAAGGTTGAAAGATGTGGTGAACATATTATTTAGTGAATCCATGAGGATGCTCTTGAGAGTAAAGGATTCATTATTAACTATTAAACCACGATACGGGACATACATTAGGACTGTCCTGGGCAATGACATTAATTTCATGTAAAAGGAGCATGTTCAAATCTTGCTTTTATTTTTTAAATTGAATTATACTCCTTTTCAAATTGATTTGTGTTTTAATATATGGTATTTTTGATACTAACCCTTGTCTGATATGCATTTCATATCTCCTCCTATTTTGTGACTTGTCTTCTAATTCTTAGGGTGGAATTCCTTTTGTGTGTGTGTGTGTGTGTGTGTGTGTGTGTGTGTGTGTGTGTGTGTGTGTGTTAAGGAATAGAAGTTCTTAATATCAATGTCATCAAATGTGTTCATTTACCCCGTTCATAGTAACGCTTTTTGTGCTCTCCTTAAGAAATCTTCTTAATAAGATCATGAAGATATTTGCTTATGTTCTTTTCTAAAGCTGTAAAGCTTAACTTTCATAGATAAGATTTTAACCCACCTGGAATTAATTTTGTGCATGGCATGAACTAGAGATAAAATAGTTTTATTTTTTTAGTAATTTCACCCCAATATGATTTTTTGAAAAGCCTGTTTTCCATATTATTCATATGAGTCAACTGCCCATACATAAGCAGTGGCTTCGTTTCTAACGTTTTTAAATTAAATTAAACTTCATTTTAATTAATTTTATTTTTTCCTAAGTCTTTCTGTCTACATGCAACAATAATATTATGGATTTATTTTTTAGTAGTTTTAAAGAATTATCTACTAAAGCATGTCTACTCACTTCATTCTCTTCTTCAAGAGGGTCATAAATACAATCTACCCTTTGCATTTCAATTAATTTTTTAAAATTATTATCAAATTCCACAAAATCCCTGTTGGAATTTTTGATAGAGGTTGAGTCTATATAAATCAACATAAGGAGAATAGCCATTTTTACAATAACGTGTTTTTCAGTTTATCAATTTATGGATTTTCCACTTATTTAGGTTTTCTTAATTTTTCTAAAATAAGATTTTATAATTTTTCTACATAGAGATCTTGCCTGTTTTCTTAAGATATATGTTGATAATCTTATAAATGTTATATTTTCAAAATTTCATCTTCTGAATGTTACTGGTAGATATTTATATATTATTTTTTTTGTTCTTTTTTTTAATTTTTGAATTCGGCTATCTTGCTAAATTTTTATCAAGCCTAATCATGTTTCTGTAGATTCCTTTGGATTTTCTTTTTACACAATCATATAATCCACAAATAATGACAGTTTTATTTCATTTCCTATTCTCATATATTCCATTGCTTTTTTGATTTACTATTTACTTCTCCCTTGTCTAGCATCTGTAATACATTGTTGCACAGGACATAGTGAGCATTCTCTTTATCCCTATCTTAAAGGGCAGGCCTTCAACATTTCAACAACATTGAAGTTTTAGTGCTGTTCTAAATGATATTGTATATATCCTTTATCAGATAAAGGAAATTTCCTTTTTCCCCTTCTAGTTTCTGAGAGCTGTTAACATGGAGGTTAATTTTATCAAAGTTTTGTCAACCCCTATGAATTTTTTCTTTTTTAACCTATTTTTGTGGCAAAATGCATTCAATTGTTTTCTAATATCAATCTAATGACTTTTTGCTGTTAAACTAATGCTCCTCTGGGATAAAACACACTTTTTTCATAATAACATCCTTTCTACATATTACTGTATTGTTGACTTATGAGTTATACAACTGTGTTTGAAAGTGAAATTGTACTCTAATTTTCCTTTTTTTAACTTTTTAAAAAAAATCAAGGTGTTACTAGCCTCATAAAATGAATTTGAATGTGTTATTTATTAATTTTTTTTCTTTTCTGGGAAGATTCACATAGAATTGAAATCATTTCTTCTGAGAACGTTTATTAGAACTTGTCAGTGAAGCCATATGGTCCAGGAGTTTTCTTTGTGGGAAGATGTTAAACCAGTGATTCTTTTTCTTTAATGGAAGTAGGAATATTCAGATTTACTATTTGTTATTTTTTCTACAAATTTGAAAAATATGAATTCTTTTACTAATAACCTCCTCTTATCAATTTAACATTCACACCATCCTGATACTGGCTATTTGTGACTTTTTTTTTCCTTGACTTACTTCAGGTTTGCCAATTCCAGGACCAACCTTTGGCTTTGTTGTTCCTCTATATTCTGTTAGTTTTTCACTTATTTCATCAATTTCTGCTATTACTGTTTTTATTTCCTGCTTTGCAGGCTCTTTTGTCATTTTGGGCTTATTCTACTGTTATTTTACTAATCTCTTTCAATGGATACTTAGTTCCTTAATTTCAATCTTTCTTATTTTTTAAAAAATATGCACTTAAGACTATTACTTTTCCTGTATTAGTTTAATCCTCTTTTAACAGTTTTTAAGTTTTCTTATACTTTATGATATTTGCACCATTATTAAGTTGTGATACTCTACCTTCTAATTTCTGTTATAATTTCTTTTGTTAATTAGTATATTTTTAAATTATCAATTTTAATGCCTTGAAAATGTATTTAGCTTAATTCCATTGTGGTAAGAGAATGTGTTCTATATGATTTAAAACCTTAAAAAATTTTGAGAGGCTCTACATTATTCTTTTTGTTTAATACAATCAATGTTTACTTTTGCCCACATTTTACATTTTATGGATTTTTTTTCCCCCACATTTTAAACCACCTTTTCGGCGCTTCATTGCTTCTTGCAGTTGAGAGCTTTTATCTGGAATCACTTCCTTTGTACCTACAGCACGCCCTTTAGAATTTTCATCAGTAAGTGTGGGAGCGCTGACAACACTGACTGCAGCTCCTTCAGGCCAGGGCATCCGTCCCCCTTGGGGTTGTGTGTGCTACTCCCAAAGGAGGTTAATGTAGCCCCTGACTAGAACGCGGGAAGGCTTGTTCTGACCGTCCCTAAAGTGGTTCACAGAAGGCCCCACTTTAGATAACTACCGTGTGACCTCAGCACCTTGCCCATCACGTGATAAAAGCTGGGGATTACAGTCTGGACTTAGCAGAGGATAGGTGTGTAGGATAGCCGTGCATCCTGGATTGCAAGCCCACCTGCCGGCCGGATCCTCCCCATCAGTAAATTACCCTGATTCAAACGGTGTGGAGGGTATGGAGTGGCTTGCTTCATTTTTCCGTCTCAAAGTGCCTTCTCGGTCTGCAGGATACGATACTGACCTTCCTCCATCTTCTTACAAGAAGGGCTGCTGGTGAGCGCTCTGTTATCTTTCATCTGAGAATGTCTTAATGTTGCCATCTTCCTGAAAGATACATTATTTGGGTATAGAATCCCAGGTTGCGTGTTATTGTCTGTCAGCCTCTTAAAGATAACAATTTAACTGACTTCTGGCTTTCATTGTGCTTAGAAGAGATCAGAGACAGCATTATTTTGAAGGCAGTGGGTCTCTTCTAGTTGTTTTTTTGTTTTTTGTTTTTGTTTTTTTTCCTAGTCGGTTTTAACAGCTTGTCTTTCTCTTGGTGTTCTGAAGTTTCATTATACTGTTTGTATCTGTGGTTATCCTCCACGTCTTTTATGCACTTCCCCCCTCATTCTCCCGTTCATTGCATCCATCATGCCTCATTTTTGCTTTATATCTGCCAGTTCATAAATCTCTTTTCTTTTGTGTCCAAACTGCTGCTAAACTTCTCCATTATTGCCTTCATTTGAATTAGCGTGCATGTATTTTTAGAACACTTATTTGGTTGCTTTTTAAATCTGCAGTGTCATTTTTTATAATTTTTTGTTCCCTGCAGATATTTTCAAGTCAATTATGTTCACTACATTTAATGATGTAAACACTGCCACTTATACCATTAGATGTAGTAAATGTTGTTTTAAAATATATGCTTATAATTCCAATATATAACAGCATATGAATCTGATGTTTTTGCTATTTTCACTGGAACACATGTGTAAGGAATCTCGGGTATATTAACAAGCAATTGAATTCCTGGGCCTTAAGTTATATCAGTGGTCTACTTTATGGGTGAAAAATGGACTACGTGCTGGTAAACATTCTTGAAACCTCAGTCAGTTAACAGAACAAAGTGTATGTCTCATTCACTCAGCCTTCCGTTGAGTTAAATGACCCTCCAGGGCTACCCTTCAGCTGATCTGGGAACCTATGAGTGTGTCAAGGTACTTTTCAGTTGTGATTAGTTAAGGGTCTTCATATGGGAAGATTATCCTGGATTATTTGGAGGTGCCCAGTATAATCACATGGCTTTTTATCAGAAAAAGAGGGAGGCCAGTGAGTTAGAGTCAAAAAGAGACTTGAAGTTGCTATGCTGGTGGTTTTAGAGATGGAAGGGCCATCAGCCACGGAGTCCAGGCAGCCTCTAGAAGCACAGGGAGAAGGCAAGGAAATGAATTGTCCCCTAGAGCCTCCAGAAGGAATATAGCCCTGCTGACGCCTTGGTTTTAGCTTTGGAAAACCATTTTGAACTTCTGAGGCTTGCAAATTATGAAATAATAAATTTGTGTTTTATGTTACTAAATTTGTAGTAATTTGTTACAGGTGCAATAGGAAACTAACAGTGTTAATGCATTGACAACACTAATAAAGTATGTCTTTAGTAGATAGAATAGAATTGGATTTTGTTACACTTTGTCCTTAATAGAATAGAATTGGATTTTGTTACACTTTGTCCTTAATCCGAGTCTAACTATTTGTCTTTTCATCGGATTATTTAGTCAATTTATATTTAATATTATTGATATAGTTGGGTTTTAAAAAAAAAACGTTTGCTATTTGTACTCCAAGATCTAATCTTTCCTGCCCCTTATTTCTCCTTGCATGCCTATTAAACATGATTTATTATTTTATTTCTTGTATTAGCTTGTTAGTCATATACATTGTATTATTCTTTTCCTTTGGTGGTTACTCTAGATGTTAGAAGATGCACCTCTGAGTCCTACATTAAACCTTAACCTGGTGCTTTACACTTCTTGCACATTCAAGGACGCTAAGAAGTTTAACTCCGCATGCCCCCTACTTCACCTCTGGTGCAGTTCTCATCTACACATTTTCTTTCTACATATTTTATAACCCCCATGAGGTATTATTGTTATTACTATTATTTTTGTTGGTATTTTAAATAGTACTTATATTTCTATTTTATGCTTTCTGGCACTCTTCATACTTCTAGTTCTCTGCTTCTAGTTGGCATCATTTTCCTTTAGTCTAAAGACTTTCCTATAGTGTTTCTCATGGTGCCCATTTGCTGGCAAAGAATTTTAGTCTGAAAATTCCTCTACTTTCCCTCTGGGAAGCAAAACAAAAGCAGGAAGTAATTTACTAACTTCAGGAAAACAAAGTTGTTAAGGAATTAAATGAATCCTTGTCCAGCACATGGGTCACCTGTGAACATTATAGAGTTAAAATATTAAAACTCAACATTGAGTTTTTTATAAATTTGTATATTTGGTGAATTCTGCTGGGGAAACTGTACTGAGTCTAAATATTTATTTTCTGTGCTAGAAAGAAGGTTATTATAGCCAAATCCTTATATTCAATTCTAGATAGTCAATAAATATTCAAAATTGGATAATTAAAATAATATATGGGCATAAATGTGAAAGTCTTAGAGTAGAAAAACAGCAAAGAAATTTGAATATTCCTGCCTCTGCAGAGAGGGATTTAGGTGGAAGTTGGGAGGATAAACAGCTATTTTTCAGTATAAGCCCATGGACTATTTGAATTTTTAAAATTCATGTGCTATTTGATAAAAACAATTTTAAAAGTAGAAGGTAAGTTTCCTTCTGAAGACTTATTTTTGGGTAAGATGTGAACAGATTAGGAGTATGATTTTAAAAAAAACCACTAGAGTAAAAATAAGGCAATATCATCAGAAAAGGAAGTAATGGCAGTATCCAATCAGGTGTTCTGACAACAGGCATTTTTTTTAATTATTAGTTTCAAAGGTAGCATTTAGTGATTCATCAGTTGTATATGACACCCAGTGCTCATTATATCACATGCCCTCCTTAATGCCCATCACCCAGTTACCCCATCCCCCAACCCCTTCCCTTCTAGCAACCCTGTTTGTTTCCTAGATTTCAGTGTCTCTTACGGTCTGCCTCCCTCTCAATTCTCATCTTTTTTTTTTTTTTTTTTACTATTTTTTAATTTAATTTTATTTTTTATTACTATTTTTTATTATTATGTTAATCACCATAATCATCATTAGTTTTTGTTTTGTTTTGTTTTGTTTGCTATTATGGTAGATTTATTTTAAAAGAGAACAATGACTTACTCAGTTTTAAGGCTGAGTAAGACTATAGAAATTTCCAAGGACCTTTTTTTTAAAATTTTTTATTGTTCTGTTAATCACCATACATGACATCATTAGTTTTTGATGTAGTGTTCCATGATTCATTGTTTGCGTATAGCACCCAGTGCTCCATGCAGAACATGCCCTCTTTAATACCCATCACCAGGCTAACCCATTCTCCCACCCTCCTCCCCTCTAGAACCCTCTGTTTTTCAGAGTCCAACATCTCTCATGGTTCATCTCCCCCTCTGATTCCCCGCCTTCATTCTTCCCCTCCTGCTATCTTTTTTTTTTTTTAACATATAATGTATTATTTGTTTCGGAGGTACAGATATGTGATTCAACAGTCTTGCACAATTCACAGCGCTCACCATACTCTTCCCAATGTCTATCACCCAGCCACCCTATCCCTCCCACAATTTTCATCTTATTTTATTTTTCCTTCCCTTCCCCTATGTTCATCTCTCTTTTTTTTTTTTAAGATTTGATTTATTTATTTGACAGACAGAGACTGAGAGAAAGAGTGAGAGAGTGAATGAGCGCACAAGCAGGGGGAGCAGCAGAGACAGAGGGAGAAGCAGGCTCCTCACCGAGCCCGGAGCCTGATGCGGGGCTTGATCCCAGAACCCTGGGATCATGATCTGAGCTAAAGGCGGATGCTTAACTGACTGAACCACCCAGGTGCCCCCATCTGTTTTGTTTCTTAAATTGCACATATGAGTGAAATAATATGGTATTTGTCTTTTTCTGACTTACTTCACTTAGCATTACACCCTCTAGCTCTACCCACATTGTTGCAAATGGCAAGATTTCATTCTTTTTGATGGCTGAGTAATATTCCATTATATATATATATATATACACACACACACATACACACACCACATCTTCTTTATCTATTCATCTGTTGATGGACATCTAGGCTCTTTCCATAGTTTGACTATTGTGGACATTGCTGCTATAAACATTAGGGTGCATGTGCCTCTTTGAATCACTATATTTGTATCCTTTGGATAAATACCTAGTAGTGCATTTGCTGGGTCATAGGGTAGCTCTATTTTTAAGCATTTTAGAGTTAAGGTCTTATTCCCAGTTTGCATCTTAATGGGATGTTATTTCGTGTTCATATAGACCGGGCTAAGAGGCAAAAAGTGATGAGTGTGCAATCACTGTTTGAGTGTGTGCCCCTAAACTGGGGAAGTCATGAAAGTGAGAAACTTGAGGGAAAGAAACCTGAGGAAATGCTTCCTATTACATATGAAACAAATAATGGCAGACAAGTAGACACAAGGATAAAGCATCAGGAACTGACCTCATGAACAAGAGGAGTTGATTTGGATTTTATAAGAAAAAACAGCCGTGAATTGATACAGGGCACTCACGTGGAAGGGCCACTATGGCAGTGTAATTGATAGATGTGATGAAGAAATAGGCTCATGGGTGAGGAAAGAAAAATCAGTGTATCTTTCAGGCTTTTGGCATCAGCGCTACCCTACCTCAATGGGCAGACAAAATGTTAAAATAAAACCGAACCTCATCACAAATTGTGGCCTGGTCACACCTGACCCAACAGCGAGATCTGCTCTTCTCTGTATGCTTATCCATAAACACTATTGAACAATAAAATGACATCATGTGCAAAAATTCTTGAGGGACAGTAAATATGTAAATACATGTAATACAGTAAATACATGTAAATATTACTGTCCCATGAGGGACAGTAAATACAGTAAATATTACAATTGAGTACAAGTGCAAAGACAGCTATTTTGTTAGCCAGGTCTTTGACTAGATGTGCACTTTAGACTTGATTTCAGCAATAAGATAGGTTGCTGTGTGGCATTGTGGGTAAAACAGTCACATAGTTTGAGGAACAGAATTTTGTGAGCCTCAGTTTCTCATCTGTACAAATGTTAAATGACTTAAGAGTCTTAAGGGCTTTAAAACACCTGTAAGAAACCTGTAAGAACACCTGTAAGAAATATAACGTACTAATGTAAGATGTTAATATGGGAAATTGAATGTGGGATGTATGGAAACTCTACTACTCATTTCTTCTGAAAATCCAAAGCTGTTCCAAAAACATACATTTTATTTTTAAAAGCACATATATGACATTCAAATGAAAGGTTTGTCAACAGAACGATTAAATTATATCTAAAATACCTGGTACAGAGTGCCTGGTACATAGAAAAAGCTCAATAAATGTTATTTCTTTTTCTTTCGTCCTTGAGCTCTCAGGAAATTGATCTGCCACCTGCACATTAATCTCTGTGCTTATTCAGCCTTCCTTCTTATTCTTGTCTATTTTTTTTTTTTTTTTTTTTACCATTTGATTCACATTAGTTCAGCCCAGCACACATCTTTTTTGGGTTCCTCATTTTGGACAACCTTCAGAAAGCGATTTCTGTAACAAGGAAGCTAGATCACTTTTCAAGTCTCACTTTTCTATTTGTTAGAGTCTTTTAATAAAACATCCAGAAAAACCCAATTTTCATCCACTTCCTTGAACATTTACCCTTTTGCTTCACTAAGGTACTAAGAAACAATAAATTATTAAAAATACTCTGAATATGCCATACCACCCAGATCCTTAATTACCTGAATACTTGCTTAAGTCTAAAACTTGTGCACACAAGCAAAAAAACTTCTATTCCAAACAGAAAGCCAACATTTTCCAATGCCAAGAATGGTGATGAAATTTGTATTCCCTAAACGATAGCCTGGTTGTGCAGGAACAATTGTTGGTCCAGAACTTTACAGAAGGGCCCTAAGTTTATAGAAGGGACTTCTTTCATTTGGGGGCTCATTATCAGTCTCACTGTCCTCTGCTTGTGAGATGCCTGATAGCAGCGCTGTACCCTCCAATTTCAGTGACTTTCCTTGAGTACTTAAGGAATTCTCATGATACCTTCTTCATCCATCCCATTTGCAATGTTGCGTTCCTTACTTGAACTTCTTTTTCTCTTAAACTGCAGCATTCAATGCCTTTACATATACTTCTTGTTTAGTTTTTTTTTTTTCCCTTACATATATTTCTGTTTGATGCCTCAGAATCCTCCTGGGGTGATGCACCACCTGGGCTGGAGTCTACTTGGCAGACTCTACCCTTGGCCTGAGTGGGAACTCTCTCCAGCTCCGTGTCCTCCAAAGCCCATAGAAGTATAAGTTCTCCAGGAGTTTTCTTTGTTATCAAGAGTTTTAAAACTTCTCTTGCATAATTAAGAGAAATTCAACAGTTCAGAGTGATATTAGCCAATTTAGAAATTTGGGGCTACAAAAAGAATGTGTTGTGTGATACTCATTCTTATTTTCTTCCCAACTGTTACCCTCTTCTATCCCTCCCCACCAGATTTCTTTAGGAATCAAACAGCCTAAGTTCGGTTTGAGGTCAGAGTTTTTTTGAATCTTGGACAAATGGATATATGTATTTTTGAGTTGTAAAGAGTACAGTAAATCACATTCTCCTAAATTTTCTCACTTTAAGAGCTATGGGGACAATGTTTTTAAAAAGGTTTAAAAAAAAAAAAAACCTTTTACTTGGCATTCATCTAAATGTTCATGAGGGAAGCAGAGTTAGGGAATTTGTAAGTGAAAGCTGTTGACTGCTTTTAAAAATGATTAAATTTAGAATAAAATGATCAAAAGCTCTTAACCTGTCTCAGGGAAAAAAAAAAGTTTTAAAGGGCTATGTGAGGAAAGTACATGAAAGAGATCATGGAACGTTACCATTGCTTCTTGTATTTACCGGCACACCCAATATAGCATTCAAGACACTCCTTGCAATTTTTAGTTTGGGGAACTTTTCAATTATTAAATTTCTCAATGGCTCTTGTATTTGGGAAAATGTTAATTTATATTAAATAAGATATTGTATCTTAATACATTTCCAAAATGCCTCACATACTGTATTCTAAAAGCTATATGTATTTATGTGTTTATATATGTATATAATATTCTGATACACATACATAAATTAGTATATATAAATGCCCATATAAGAAAACTGTAGTTATAAGGAAATGTTACATAGAATTTCCAGTGTAGGCCTTCTAATAAAATATGTAGCATAAGTTTAAACACAGACTTTGTAAGGTGGGTAAATGAGGATGTTTGTAGGTATTCTTTCCAATTCTCACCCTCATTACCCCCACCACAAGCTCAAAAATTTAAAAAATGCTGGAATTTTAAATGCCTTTAAACATGTATGTAGCTCTACTGTAGGCAATGAAAAATGTTAGGAACATGTCCTGATTTGTATCACTTAGAACTAATTGGAAGTAAAATGTGACAGCATGAGAAATGGAGAAATTGCACAATTCACAGGAGGGAATAGAAAAGGGGAGAAAGGAGAATAGAGGGTTTACAGATTTTGGATAAATTAGTGACTACTGGTATTCTCTCCTCTTAAATATATCTCTATCTCTTCTTGGTTCTCTTTCTTTGGAGAGCCCTGACTCACACAGCTGTTAGGCAGCAGTAGACATCTGATACACATGTTGCCCTAGGATCTCTATCCTCTCCTTCATAATCACAAGCACAATCCATAGGAGAGTATATAGCTGCACACTTTTCTACCATTTGGAATTTCATTCACAAAACAGCTGACCTATTCTTCTTTATCATCTGCTATATATATGATAAAAATATGTGAAATGCATATTATATTCCAGGGTGTCAGAATGAGGTCATAGGGAACTTTTCAAAATTTTTCATACAGCTTATCTTCATTTATCCTTCTAATACTCTGGTGAAATACATATAATTTTTCCTCCTTGAGATATAGAAAGATCACGTGACCTCAAGGTGAACCAGGTAGACAGGAAGACGTATTGTACGCTATGAGGGTACACACAAAATGTTTTTTTCAATTTAGGGGACTTGAGTTTCTAGCCCTCTCTTGATAATTTAGTGTTTGTTCTTAAATAAGTGATTTTATCACTGGGATCCTCCATTTACTTACTGTAGGGGGAAAGTACCCACATAAACTCATGGTGTTGTTATATGAATCAAATGAAAAAACAGCTTTCTGTAAAATAACTTGTAAATTCCAAAATACTGCACACAGTGGACTAGACTGGCAGCCTGATTTTTAATCTAATGTGGTTAATTTTTTTATTATGTTCAGTTAGCCAACATATAGTACATCATTAGTTTTTGATGTAGTGTTCAATGATTCATTAGTTTTTGATGTAGTGTTCAATGATTCATTGGTTGTGTATAACACCCAGTGCTCATCACAACACGTGCCCTCCTTAATACCCCATCCTCCCACCCCTGTCCCTTATGTAACTCTCAGTTTGTTTCCTGGAGTCCAAAGACTCTAAGAGACTTTAGTGGTTAATTTTTAAAAAAATATTTATTTATTTTAGAGAGAGAGAGTGCAAGTGCGGGGGACGGGCAGGAGCGAGAGCGAGATCTCCCTCTCAAGGAGATCTCTGAGCCTCCCTCTCAAGCCGACTCCATGCTGAGCACAGAGCCCAATACGGGTCTCAATCTCATGACCCTGGGATCATGACCTGAGCTGAAACCAAGAGTCAGACACTCAACCAACTGAGCCATCCAGGTGGTCCTTTAATGGTTAATTTAATTGTTAATTTAGATCCTCCCATTACTTCCAATATTTGGTTGGAACTATATTAAAATGTCAAAATAAGAATAACAGTCTAAGACTTGTGTTATTTTGATCTACTAGAACTGCACGGTAGAAAAACCAAGAAGAAAACACTGGAGACAAACTAAGCAGCACCATTAAACATGACCAATGACTTCAGAAATCTCCTTGCCAATAAGGAGCTCTTTTGAGTATAAGCCATAATTACTCAACAAAGGAGGAAGAGATGAGACTTAATGTTTTTTTACTGCTTTATGTATGTCAGGTAGCCTGCAAATGCATTACATGCATTGCCTCATTTCATCTTTGTGGTAACCTTTTGAAGTGATATACTATCCCGTTTCATCATAAAGACATTAAAACACAAAAATGGTAAACAGAAGCCTCCTTAGGTTACAAACAAAGCAGCCAGGATTTAAACTCTGGTTTGTGCCCTAACCATAACTCAAAAAACAGAATAACCAAAAATGTTACCAGGTTCCCCTGATATTATTCAATATATTCCTTTGTTTGCAAAATAGTTTCACTGTCAGTAACCCCGGTTCTGTTGGCTTTTGCCTAACATAGCCTTGCTACATTTTAAGGGCAACCAGCTCCAGAGTGATAAAAGGAATGGAAATTTTAGTACAGTTGGTAAGATAACCTCATGATGATTTGTAGCATTGCTCTATGATTCCAAAAATAGAGCTCACTGAAGCTACACAGCCTCTTGCTGACACAGCAGAGAGTAAAATTCATTCCAGCCTGAGGCCTCTAGATGGACTTTCCATTTGTTAGAGTTGCTTATGGATCTCCCTCATGTTCCCCTTACAAGAGGGAGTCACCATTGCCCCCTTTCAGCACAGACATTGCCTTTTATTTAAAATGCCTGTAGACTGCCAGGACCAAAGAAGGTACCTGGCAAAGCAAAATCAAATTCTCTTCTGAAGGGAAATACCCTGTAGAAGTGACATTTTAGACACCTGCAACTCAGTAGGATGATCCCTGTTGACTGCATTTTCTGTCTGAAAGAGTTTGATGTAATGCGGGCGATGGATTTGTTTAGCTGTTTTTTCCCAAAGTGCTTATCTTTGAGTTTGGGTTCTAAAGAAATAATTGAAGAGGCAAGTGAATGCACCAGACTTCAGCTGTGTCAAATTGATTTGCAGAGGAAATACACTGAAGTATTTAACTGTAGACAGCGCAGCTCAGGAGGGTGGTAAAGGGACCAGTTTCTGTCTCTCCCTCCCTCCTGTGCCTTCTCCTTGAACCTGGGTTCAAGTGCTGATTAGAAATAGCAAAAGATACTGTTTCATACCTCCAGTTACCTCACTGGTGTTTTATAGCTGAAAATAGCCGTGAATGATTCTGGGTTCAAGGAAGTAAATATCTGTCCAGTGGGAGGGGTATCTGGTTTGAGTTCTAACCATCGAATGGGCAGAGTTTTCCCTAACAATTGCAAAGGCTCTTCAGTCTCAATTTATTACACACAGATCAGATTAAAAGACTTCCACAAAATTTCCTCAGCAACTTACAGTCTTTGGAAAGGACATGAGATGGGGTAATAGGATTTCTATATAAGAGTCTTATTTTTAAATTTTCAAATGCTTCAAAAGATGATCCATCTCTGGGGAATGGGGATGCGATACAGACTGCAACAGTCGGTGCCACTCTCATTACACAGTCGAACCAATGGGATTTCAGAAGTAACTTTCCAGAGTATCATTATAAGGACATTTATGTCTGACCAGATGGATCAAGATGTCAAATTCTCATAGCCTTTGCATTAATTCAAACAAAAGTAGACCCTTCTCTGAGATTGTTTAATGTTCAGCTTCTTTTCTATTAATGCATTGATTTTTTTTTTTTTTGGACTGGAAAGTGATTGAAATAAAGTTATGTCTTATTTACGATGTACAAAATGGCTAGTTAAAATGGAAAATCTCATTTGAAAGAATTTTGTGCTTTATTCAATAAAAGCAACATATTAGTAACAATAGCAAAGAAAATAATACTCTGCCTTAGTAATTAAGCCGTTGATCTATTGACCTGGTCATGCAACAAATTCCTCTGATTGTCTATTTTGTGCCAGGCTCTGGGCAAGGAAGAGGTTCTTCCTATTATTAAGGAATTTGTAATATAAAGGTATTTGCCCTGCAGAACTGGAAGAACTGTCATACAACAGAATCTCAGACGTTTCTCTTTAACCACAATCAAAATCTAGAGTTAAATGATGTCATATACTCAATAAAATCAGGTGTGTATATATATGGAGATGACTTTTTAGTGATTTCATGAAAAAATGGCCTCCTTTAAGCTATGATTAAGCAAAAGCAATGAAATGCATAATCATATAGCCACATTTTAGCAGAAACATATAAGAAATGTCAAGAGATAGGGCAAGTTGAGGTGGAAATTCCAACTGGAGAAGAAAGCAGGGAAAGAGCCACTGCAAGCCCAGCTAGGGGCAGCAAAACTAGATAGGGTTGACTTGTGTTTATGCAATTAAATTAAGATGGTATCCTGAAATCTCTGACATTTGCAGAATCATTTGTGTTTTGAAGGAGAGAAAACTTGCTGAGTATGGAGTAAAAATGTTATGTTCAAAGACTACATACACCCTCTCCCCAAACAAACAAAAAAACCACAAAAACTATAATATGAGCGAAAACTAGTTAAGTAAATCCCTTTTATCGGTGTTCACAGAAGATACTGATAAACACTCATGATACTCTTTCCTCTGAATCTTTTTCAGAGTCCTGGCAGCATTTACCTGATATTCTCTGGGGGGCTCAGGAAAGATTTCACTGACGGGACATTTAAATTCCATTATGAAGGAAGTTCGTTAGCTGAGCAGTGGGAGTGGCAGGCATATATTCCAAGCATTTCAAATAACTACCCTTATTTTTGTAGTTCTCAAATTGGAAGTATATTCTAAATATGAGATGCTTAGGAGACTCACTTTATTTAAATTCCAGTTTCCTTAATTAGAATATAGAGTTTCTTAAATATGTATTTTTCTACTGACATTTTGCTAACATGATTTGTAAAAGATAAGAAAGAGCTAACATTTCTAAGTACATAGTAGCAACTAAATGTTAGTTGTGACACTTTCCCAAATTAATTGCTTCATAAAAATTCATTTTAAGAAATATGTATCCTAATGAGAATTCTCAGGACACTTTGTAAAATTAAGGTTGGTAGTAGTTTCTATTGCTAGTGGAGTTTTAAAAATTCATGACTTATATGGTGTTTGACCACTATTCTAAATTAAGTGTTCTGAGAAAAGTTTTCAAGGCCTATTTTCGCTTAAAAATCTTAAATTTAAAGATAGATTGCTAGAATTAGAAAGAACTTCAAGAAACCATTTAACTTATTTTCTATTTAATTGTTCCTGTTTTTCTTCTTCAAAATTATCTCCAAAGCCCTGCATTTGTTTTTGGCTATTGGATTGGTAATCCCTATTTTAATGAACACCAAAAAATAATTTGTAGTGTAACAATATTGTATGGTATTAGATTAAACATCGCAAGCATGTTTACTTAAATGTAAACATTGAAGTGTAATGTTACTATAACTTAATTGGTAGACTTGATTAAGAAAAAAACCAAACAGACCAACAGATAAGCAACAACAACAAATGATAGCAGTGATTTTGAGTAACTGTTTAAGGGACCCTGGAAGTAACCTGAGCAAAATTCTAATTTTAGCCCAAGCTCTCATCTACCTCTGTGACATGTGGCAACTGACTTACTTCCTGCAAAAAAACCCAATATAGTAGCATCCATCTCAACATGGTGTTGTAAGAACTCAATAATTAGCAAAATGCCCAGCACAAAGGTCATAATAAAAGATCACGTGATCACCTTAATAAGATCCTCACACACAAAAATCCTCACCTACCCAGCTCTGCAATCACTTTGCATACAGTTCAACTTACCCACTCAACACCATATGAAGAAATCACTCAGATAGTATGAAAATTTCCCTTCAGCATTTCAGGTTTTTTCCTAGCCACCTTTGGATGTTTTTAACCTCCGTGACAAAATTGGCTTTCCAGTTTCTGAAATAACCAACAGAGCTTTTCTTTTCCTCCTGACTCACCGGGAAAAGAGCAGCATTCTCTTTGCCCACGATGGCAAAGTTTACCCCCTTGCTCTCCACAATTTCTTTTCCTTCCTTCCTTCCTTCCTTTTTTTTTTTTTTAACTAAGTTATAAAATTTTACTTTATTAGTTGTGAAAACAGGGTAGATACTTAAGAGGGTTGATGGTGAGAGAATGTCAATTACCTAATCCGTGTAAAAGACAAATGAGCAGGACATTAAACAGTGCACTGAGTTATGGATACGCTTCCCCACCCACAAAATCCCCCCAACATGAATGAGCTCATCCACTGATTGGCAGGTGGGCTGCATTTGCCAACATCCTGGCCAGCTACCCTGAAAGGGTTCACTTTCTGCCACACCAGCAAAAACAGGACACACAGTTCACACTCTTGGTTTGGAAACCCACCCCTGGGGAACAAGGTAAACAGACACTGACACAGATGAGCCAGCATGGCCCTGGTCCCTCCAGTGATGTCCATACGGAGCTTTGCAGCATTTGTAGAAGGTGGTCATCGGCTCTTCCGCAGAGCAGGTCTGAAACCACATGAACTGGGCACAAAGATGTTCACATTTAGGACCTGACTCTGTAGAGTCAACATTTTCCCAGGTAGCTGCTCCACTGGGCACATCATCCACGTCTTCCAGCTCTGGATACTTTCGACTTGTTACCTCGCAGGTGACATTGTGCATGTCTCAGGGCAGGTGTTGGAGGGTCGCGGCGGCAGCGCTGTCCTTCCTCCACAATCAGCCTGTTTCCACAAGCCAGGCAGAAGAGCAGCCTGGTGGCTGACTGGGCCCCACAGTCCATTTCTTCACCATATCCCCTTGCGTGTCATTGACACTATCTGTTCCTCTGATCTTCTGTATTTTCTTTGCAGTTCAGGGACTTTTCCTTTATTCCTTAATGTTTCTGTCTTAATGTTTCCATTCATTGGCATTCTGCTGTATGATTTCAATTGCCATGTGATTATTTGTTATTATATACATGCCTTACAAATAATCAAATCTCCTTGTACTTTGTTTCTGAACAGTAGTAGAAACATTTTCAGAAACACACCATGGCAGGGACTGGCTATCTATTAATCAGCCATTTGCTTCTTCTTAGGCATGCAGGTTGATATTTCCCAGCCTCCCTTGCAGTATGTGTGTTCATAGGGCTGAGTTTTAGCCGATGCAAAGTAAGTGAAAGTGATGTATGGCATGTACAGGCTTGGACCATAAAGACCTCCTATATATTATTCTGCATGCTTTCACCCATTTACCCATTTAATGCTGATGAACACATTAAAATTAGCAGCCAAGAAGGAGGAACTATAAAATAGAAGGTGCCTGGAACTCTAAATTACTTCTGAGAGAAGAGGCACCTACTAATTTGGAATTTGGATTTTACGAGCATGTGCAAGAAACTTCTATTATGCTTGAGCTATTGTATATTGTGGGGTTTGTTGATCACAGTGGACAGAACACTTTAAATAATATACAAACCAATTGTTTACGTGACTAATATCTATTTAAAATTAGTTAATGCACTGATATTTAGGAGCCATTTTATTCATTTTTAATTGATTGCTGCTTTATTAACTTTTGGAGCGTAGTTTTGGATGTTGGTAATGAATTCCCTTGGGAGAACAAGGTGGTGAGAGAAAGAGGAGAGAACAGTGTGAGCAATGAATGGAGAATGCAACTGATGTATGTTCAAAAAATCCTATTGTATGGCAGAGAAGACAGACAGGAGATAAAGTAGCAATGTAAGTTCGGGGCAAGATTGTGAGGAATCTTTTATAGTAGGCAAAAAATTAGTAATACAGCAGTTAGAGTCAAGAAGAATGGCTGATTTGTGTCAAGTACTTTCTGCCTGCCTCCATAACCACACTGCTCACATTATATCATAATTTTGTCTGTCTGTTAAAAGATACTTTCTGAGGCTTAGTTCTAAGATGTCAGTGGTTCTATATTGACCACAGAATGAATCCAGAATCTGTTTAAGTCGTACTGGTTCCTGTTTCGCCCTGCTGCACAGCTCTTATCCTAAAACTGAATTTCTCAACTTCCTCAGTGCTATTGACATTTGGGGTTGGATAATTATTTGTTGTAGGGGCTTGTCTGTGTACATTGTAGGATGTTTAGCAGCATCTGTGGCCTCTATCCACTAGATGCCGGTAGCACTCTCCTCACTGCCCAACCTGCAATAATAAATGGTCTCCAAACATTGTTACATGTCCCCTGGGAGACCAGATCACCCTCAGTCCAGAAAACTGTCCTGGGTATCTCATCACCATGAATCTGGGGAACCTTATCATTTATTTTTTTTTAAGGAATCTTTTGTGTGTATGTGTGTGGATCTTTTGTTGCTTGGATCCCCTGTTTTCTTCCTTTTTTGTTAACCTCTTTAATTGATTATATTCTCCTGTAGGTTCCTGAAATAGAATGCATGGCGGTAAAATTACTAAAATTTTGACTATTTCAACTGCAGCTATTCTACTTAATAGTTTGGCTGAATAGATAATTCTTGGTTGAAAATTCGTTTCCCTGAGAATTTCAAAGGCATTGCTCCACTGTGTTCTACCTTATAGCATCTCTGTTGAAAAGTCTGATGTCATTCTGATTCCACAATGTGGGCTCTTACAGTTTCTCTTGGGAAACTTCTAGAATTTTCTCTGTGCCCCCATGTATTCTGAAATTTCACAATGATACATTTTTATGTATGTCTGTGCAACCATTATGCTGAGCACTTGATGATCCCTGTTGATGAATTCATATGCTTTAACTTGGAAAAAATTTTAAACATTTATCTCTGATAACTTTCTTTTCTGTCTTTTCTCATCTTTTTTCCTGGAATTGTAAATGGTCGGTGTTTTAAGTCTTGGAATAATATTCTAGTCTTTCCCTTTTTTCCTGCTTTTTGAGAGGTTCCTTCATCTTTGTCTTTAAACTTTCTGTTGGACATTGCTTCTTTACTGTCATAATTTTACCTTCCAAGATTTTTATTTTTTTCTGTGCATGGATGGCATTTTTAAAATTTACCTCATGTTCTCATTTTATGAGTATAATAATTCTAATCTCTCTGAAGATCTGAAGCCAGTTTAAAAAAAAATCTTTTGCTTCTTTGCTGAGATTCTTTTCTTTTCCCCCCTTTGTTTACTTTAGTCTTTTTGTTAGAGGCTTTCTTCAAATGTCTGGTTATACGTGACTTTCCACTAGGATTTAAGAAATAGACATCAAAAATTGATTCAAAGGTATGTATGGGTATGTGGGTCTTGTCGATTGGTGGGATCTACTGTGTGGTACTTAATTTGGTTTTATTGGGAGAGTCACGTGGGTCAATATCTTTTTTTCTTCTCTTGTCCCTGTGCCTTTCCACAAAGACTATTCATTTATCCTCCAGCCCAGGGTATATCGGCTTCTTATAAGCATTCTTAGAGCCAATTAGGAAAAGATATCTGGGCTTCAATGATAATTAATGACTTCATTTTTCATGTGGTGTCATTGCTCTTAGCAGTGTGCAGTGTCCGTGAGTCTACTGCATTAGATGGGGGAAGTGACCTGACTGTAAACATTTGGGACAGTGATCTGAGGAATCTAATGATGTATTCCATGGCTGACCAATTCTTCTGATTTCTACCGCACCAGTTACCTCCAGTTGTAGAGGTACCTGGCTCATGGCTTTAATCGCTATTCCCTACTGTGGTTCCGTGACAAAATATCCTGCTTCTGTTGCTTTCCTTACTGACGGTGTAATTTTCAGCTTCGATGTGCTAAAGTCTATCACATGTGGTAGGTTGAATAATAGCCTCAAAATATCATCTAAGACCTAATCCATGGAACTTGGGAATGTAACTTTACATGGCATAATGGGGCATTGCAGATGTGATTCAGTTAAGGATCTTGAGACGGGGAAATTATCCCGTTTTGTACAGATGGTCCCTAAACGTAATCACAAGTATTCTTATAAGGGAAGTCTGAGGGTGATTTTTTTTTCTTTACTTCAGAAGAGGAAGAAGGCAATGGGTTAATAGAAACAGAGTTTTGAAGATATTTTGCTGCTAGCTTTGAAGATGGAAGGTGGGGCCCTGAGCCAAGGAATGAAGCTCTAGAACCTGGAAAAGTACCAGGAAAAGGATGTACAATCGAGCCTCCCAAGGACACATGATCCTGCCAGAAACTTGGTTTAGGTTAGTGAAACCATTTTGGATTTCTGACCTTCAGAAGTGTTAGAGAATAAGTGTATGTTATTTTAAGCTATTGAGTTTGTTATAATTGTTTAAAACAGTCATTGGAAACTAATACACCAGTCATCCACCTCCTTCCTAGTTTCCAAAGCTGCGTTAAAGTAACTTCCTTTCCACATTGTCTTTATCCTTGTGTACTTATGTCTTTTCAATCTTTCTTGCCTTTTTCATGACAGTTTGGATAAGAGAAATATTTAACACCTTTTAATCCTCTATGTATTTGTGTCTAAGTTTTCTTGATTTTCTTTAGAGGTATCCAAATAATGCATTGCACATGTAATTCATTGAAAATGATTGTTTGATAATAAATGTACATTTTGTTTGCATTTTGTGGGTTTTTGATGAACTTTGGCTATTTATGTACAGTTTGTTAGCATATAGCATTTGTAATGGGGGAGATAGACATGATTAGCTAGAAAAACTATTAGAAGGAAGACAGGAATGCTACTGTTTCCAATAGCACTCAACATTGTTTTGGAGTGATTAGTAAATGCAATTAGGCAAAAAACATCAAATAAGTAGTATAAATATCAGAAAAATACAAATTATCTCTACTTGCTAATAATATGAACATATGTCTAGAATACTTAAGATTCTATTTTTGTGAATAATAATAAAATACTACAGTTACAAACAGCAAAATCAGGTGCATATAGACCGCCAATTTTGAATGATCAGATATACAGAATATAAAATAAAATAAGTATGCCCATTGAGTTTAATGAAATATTATTAGAGGGCATTAAAAGTAACATGAAAAAAATTCTATCAAAATGAATTAGCTAATCTGAAAAAAAGAAGTAAGCCTATTCGAAAGCATTGAAGATTGAAATTAGAAATTAGAGATGGTATTCTTGTTTGGGCATAACTGAAGAAATAATTAGTGAACTGGTATCTGAAGAGATTACACAGAAATAAGAGACAAATAAGAATGAAAATCTGAAAGAGACATTAAGTGACATACAGGATAAGGTGTAAAGTTCTACATCTAAAAGTATTCTAGACAGAATAAAGAGGAAAAAAGAAGCAATATTAGAAGAGATAAATAGTGAAATTCTATAGAATTTATTAAAGACAAAATCTCATATTTTTGAATGTCCAAAAAATCCCTAAATATGAAAAGGCAATTCAAAGAAGAACAAATCAGGGAAATTTAAATCTAAATTAAAATGAGATATTATTATACCAAACAAATTGTTAAAAAAAATGTAAAAGCCTGAACAAACCAAGTATCTGTAAGATGGGGAGCGATGAGAACTCTGATAAAGTGCTGGTGGACTCGAAGTTGTTATGGCTACTCTGGAAAGCAGTTGAGCATTATCAGTATAAAATGAAAAACTATATAGATATTTTGGCTTAGAAATCCTACTTTTGGAATTTAACCTACAGAAATGAAAGTGTCAATGGAGAATGTTTATATGTAATGCTATTTCACCATTGTTTATAGAGGCAAAAACTGAAGGAAGAAGAGAAGAAGGGAAAGAAGAAAGCAAGGCAGTGATGACTAAAACATCTTTTATAATATGGTCCCATTCGTGTAAATTATGTGCAAATAAATGCATAAAGAAAGTCACAAAAAGGCTATCACAAAATATCAGTGATGGTTATTTAGATGAGGGGATTGGATTTCCTTTATGTTTTATTCCTTTATGAATTATTGAAAACTTGTCAGCAAGCAAGCATTGTAAAAATGTATAATAAAAATAATAAAGCTATTTTTTTTAATTTTATTTTATTATGTTGTTTGTCACCATACAATACATAAAGCTATTTTTTCTTGTAGAAAAGCAAAAGAAAACAAAACAAAAAAAGCCCTGAATCTCGTATCAAGCCTAGTATTTTATTTGCCATGTTGAAGTGAAGCTTGTTTAATTCT
Source organism: Zalophus californianus (assembly GCF_009762305.2). Classification (NCBI taxonomy): domain Eukaryota; kingdom Metazoa; phylum Chordata; class Mammalia; order Carnivora; family Otariidae; genus Zalophus; species Zalophus californianus. Next base: position 51,721,233 of record NC_045606.1, on the reverse strand, counting down.
ATTCAATCCCTTTTATAATTAAAATTGGACCTAATCTGATAAAATGAATAGGTAACCTTTAACTTGATTGATAAATACATAGTCATAAATCACCTTTCAAAGTCAAGAAGAACGGAGGCAAAATTTCTAAAATACTTGAATGTACCCAGAGATGGCTTTACTGGTAAAGAGAAAGCCATTTCAGAACAAAGGTTATAATCACATTCCTTGGCATCCACAAAGCTACTGATAAGTTCATTCATCAATTCGAATGTAAGCTCCATTACGGTGTAAGTGACATAAGGGCAGAGGTTTCACTTATCTTGTTCTCAGCCCTATGCCCAGTATCTAAGGACAGTGGCTTCGTCATCACAGAAGCTCAATCAATATTTACTAAAGGAGTGAAAATATTCACACATTCATTCAAGATGGAGCTTTTGTGTTTTTGTTGTTCTTTTGTTATTTAATATTTATTCTAATTTTCTCCCACAAGTATTTGCTTAGTAATTGGCCTGCTGAAAGAAGTTCATAATATTTAATTAGATTTAGTAATAAAAACAAACAGGAATTTAGTATGTTTGTGTATCAAGCACTGTTCTAACAGTGTTATATATACTTGCTCATTTAATCCTCACAGCTATTATTTCTCCATTTTACAGATGGTAACACTGAGGCACTTAATTTGTCTAAGGTTTCATAGCTACTGAGCTGCAGATCCATGATTTGAGTCCAGGTGGTCTAGCTCCAGACTCAAGCTTTTCCTCCAGTCATATGCCTCATCGCTGAGAATATAGAAATGCCAAAAACTTCTAGTCCAGATCATTCACCACTGACATACCTTGATTTTATCTTCTCTGCTAAGATTTGTGTCATGTCTTGACTTTGAAAGGTGATTCATGGCTATGTATTTATTAAACAAGTTAAAGGTGCTTGGGCAGCACCAGAGCTCCGTAGTCCACGGAGGTTATTGGTTTGGGTAGGATATAGAACAGATGTGAACAATGTGCCATCCAAACCAGGTGAAGATTGTTAAGAAGAGAAAAATCAAATGATGCTATGAATCTAGGGAGAAAAGGGGCAAAGGCCAAAGCAGAAGGCCAGAGGCAGTGTGAGTGGACAGGGATTGACTAAGGTCAGGAGGAGCAGGTAGACATGTAAGTCCATGTACACATAAATGCAACCCAGAGTAAAAACAGAGAAAAAGAACTCCGCCCGGGAAAATTTCTGAGTCTTAAGTGTCTGTTCTGGGTAATAGCAAGAATCAGAACAGCAAGAGACTGGAAGTAGGTGTTACGGCTTCAGCAGGAACAAAGTGACTAATACTGAACCAAAAGTTTTCTGAAGTACAACGCACTGTATGCATTTAGCTCAAGTGAAGAATTGGCTTTGGAAAGAAGTAGATCTGAGAGGGGAAGTGGAGTTGTCAGCAGCACTTGGATGGAGCATAGGGTTGAGGAAACGACAAGCAAAACATGTCATCCTGTAGATTTAATTTTTGTTCATTTTTAGTTTTTAAATATTTACTAAGTAATGTACATTCACTGATAAACAAAAAGAAAAAATGTCCACAATTCCACCACCCAAAGACTGACCCTTGACCAACAGGTGGGGCTGGGGGTAGAGCTCCCCTCTCTCATCTGCATGGTGGAAAATCCACACAGAACTTCTGACTCCCTGGAAGCCTAACTGCTGATAGCCTACTCTTGATCTGAAGCCTTACTGATAAGCAGTTGGTTAACAGGTATTTTGTATGTAATATGTATTATATACTGTGTTCTTATGATAAAAGTAAGCTAGAGAAAAGAAAATGTTACTAAGAAAATCATAAGGAAAATACATTTACAGTACTGTACGGTAAAAGATCTGTGTATAAGTGGACCCTGCAATTCAAACTCATGTTATTCAAGGGGCAATTGTAGTGCTAAAAAGGGGTATGAAATTGTGTGTGTTTAAAAAAAGTGCTATGAAACTTTTCAACACACAAAGAAAGATTAGTATAATGCACTCTCATGTATTCATCACTCGGCTTCAACATTTTACCATTCTTATTCCTTCTTTTCACTCCCACGTTTTATACGTGTTTACACACATACACACATGCACTTAGAAAAGATTGTCATGCCTCCCAGAAATATCATAGATGTCCTTTTTTCAATTCTATAATCATCAATAAATTGGCACATTATTAAAAGTAAATTTGTGATTATGGCTTCATAACATCACATTCTTTGGATATGTCATGCATTGTTTACATTTTATTTATGCTTAGTTTGTTCCCAGTTTTGAAAATAAATAAATAATGCTGCCTAGATATATACACACACATAATATGCACGTGATATATAAGCACACACGTATATATCAAAGCATTTATCTTCTTGCTGATATGTATATAATTTTGTATACTGTTCCAACTATGCCCTTAGAATAAACTGTTAGACATGGAATTTTTGGGTCAAAGAGTAAGTATGTTAAAATATTTTAATATTTATTGTCAAATAACACTCCAGAAATTTCCTACACTTACACTCTTAATGGCAGTGTATAGATATATGTATTTTTCCATTGTCTCAGTAATACTCATTAATTGAAATACTTTGTAACTTTTTCATGTTGATTATTTTACGTCTCTTATTGCTTAGATGTATAATTCTTTGAATATTGCTAATATTAGACATTTCTATATTTATGAGCCAAGAGACACTTGTAGGGGAAATGAGGAATGTGACTAAAGTTAAAAAGGCTAATTCCATAAACTACACATTTCTTTTTGTTTCATATATTGATAAACCTTATTTGTGTATTTTTCTAGGCACACTTCACAAAGGGAAAATGTATATTCCAAAACTAATGTTTACAATAGCTAATTTTCTGAGAAAGTAGGGATTGCTTTAAAGGAGATTGCTAGTAAATTAAATTAACTATGTTTAGCATTCAATTCCACAGCCATTGAAGTTTATGTCCATTAAATATGAATTTGTACCTGAATTCATTTTCTTGCTCTGCATTGTCACTTCATGATTTGCTGTTTTCCATTTTAAAAAATTTATTATTTGAGTAAGTTGGATAATGGTTTAATAGCTTACAAAACCTCAAAAGCCAGCCACTCGAGCACTAAGTAAATTGCATCTCTGATAACCTCATTTCAAAAGATAAAACTATGTGATAGTAAAATGAAGTATGAAAAATATCATCTAGTCTAATGTCTGTTTTTATTTTTCAAAAGATAATTTATGACTCTCAAAGCATTATGCTTTGAAAAGCTTTGCTATCAGCATCAGTTGATAGAGGGGGATTCAGCATGCTTAAATATTTTTCTGAATAATAAAAATGCCAAAAATAAAATCTAGCAATGACAGTCATCAGAGAGGGAGTGATAGAAAGAGGGTAGCCAGGCAAATTGCTTTATATTTTGCATAGCTGAAGAGCCAGATGGTTTAACTGGATTTTTATTTTCAGAACTACCCACTGCAGAATTTTTAACTAAGTCCCAAGTCAAATACAGTACTGCCAGATTGAGTTTAACGGTGTCTAGACCAAAGCCCATTACCCTATGCAGGCATTCCCAGGTTCCTTATCCTTCTGGTGCTGCCAGACCTGTCTGCCATCTACATTTTTATTCTGGAAATGTGCCCTTTCTACACTGGTTTAGAAACAATTTTACTTATGCCCTCTTCCAGGTAGAGGTGAGATAAAGTAATAGATGTGGTACATGCTTGGAAAATGTTTAACATTCCACTTCTGACTTTTCTCATAGAATCTCATACAAATATGGCAGTAATATTTAATCAGTTTTATCTGATTATTACGTTTATCCCATTTTGAAGTATCCTATAATAATCATCTTGTTCATCAAAGAGAACCAAGAAAATTGATCCAATATATCAAACACTAGTGGTATATTTCACTGTTCAATTTTAGAGAATTTTTGCTCTAATAACGGTTTTTAATCATCAGTCTTACAGAATAGTAACCTTGATTAAAGCATATACATTTTTTTAAAACAGATTGCCTATAAAATATTTTATTGATGATTTCTTTTAAAATTCTTCACTCATTACTCCAAAAGAATGAAATTGTTCCTTTCTTAGTTTTGAAAATTTGTGCTATTTCTCTTTTTTTTTCTTTTCATCCCCATCCATCCTTATATTTATCATGTTTAAATTCTGGCAATGAATTGGAAATTAAATAGGCAAATTCCTGAGGAAAAGCTATGCTTTTGGTATTTCCTGACCAACAGGAAACATGTTGGAGCACAAATCTAGCCAGAAAAATCAAATGGCTATTGAAAATGATCCAATCCATTTTTGTAGGTCCAAAGTCTGGAGAGAGATTCTGAGCTTCAGATTAATATCCAAATTTTAGAATATATATCAGAATGAAAGAAAAGTCACTACGGCTTGATCTTCATCAGTTAAACCCAAAGAGATGACTGATAAAATATATGCATAATTTCATTCCAATTGGCAAAGATTGGAAGTTTTTATGAGGTTGAGTCACTTTTCTAAGGAATTTTGCAATAAACCAGTTTTATGTGAGAACGTCATGAAGGAATTGACTTTGGCATCTGCTATCTTTTGGGCTTCTATCTCTTCTCATATCTCCTTTAAGGGATCTGCCCTGGATTTGTCCAACTAGCTTTCTCTGCTTCAATTTCCTTTTTATAGTCCACTTGGGTCCCTGGCACAGGTCTTACCCTAACTTACCCAGCTGGGTACATCAAACAACACTACCTTGCTCTGACCTTCCCATTTGGGTACCTTCCCATGTAGCCAAATTCCCCCTGGAACATAGCAACTACAACAGAATTAAAAATGTCAGGCTTGGAATAATTTTGCTGACTCAGTTCAGAATTGGATTGAAAGAAATAGGGTTTCCATTACCAAAGTATTGTATATTCTACTACACACAGGATGAGAAAAGGATCTTAAACTAACCATGTTGTATCATTTTACATATAGGAAGAAAAGCTCCATGAGCCTGAGATGCTGCTCAACCTAAGCGATGTAAGAATTCACTTTTGGCTTTTGAGTATAAGCCTTGGCACTGCATTGCATGGTCCTAGTGAACAAAAGGTAAGTGTGACAGTTTTATCTCCATTAAATCTAACCCTGAATTTTTTTACCTCTGTATATTCAGAAAAAAATTATCCCAAACTTACATTTAGCTATATCTAACTTTTAAGAGTATAGTGAAAAATCAACTGCTATGACCTTGGGTTACAAACTGACTGGTTAAGAAATTGGGCTCTGAAATATCAGAATTGAAGTTAATATGCCATTTCTACCATCTACTAGTGGTCTCACTTGGAGCAAATTAGTTCATCTCATTTAATTTCTACGTATCTATTGACAAAACATGTATAACTGTAGCACTAATTATTGTAATATTAAAAAAGGTAATCCAAAAAAAAAAGGTAATCCATACGAAGACTTACAAGCATGGCCTTTTTATGTGCTGTTAGGGATCACTAGAGTTTTAATAGAGTTGGTAGTCTGGGGGAATTGGAGTGAATCACAATTACCTTGTCTTACTCTATCATCTTGGCTCCCATGTCCCATCCCAGGTTTCACTATGAATTGTCAAGGGTGGGTCATGAGCGGCAGTATTTGTAAATCTCTTAACTTGGATCTTTCTTTCATTCTAATGGGCTCTGTTGAGAATACTTTAAACTTCTGTATCATTCCTCAGAGTACTGTCAAATGCTTCAAGTTTTCATTTTCTTTTAGATCTGACCAATATTTGGTAATCATCCTTTTTGCTTTTTGTGTGTGTATGTGCTACAGAACATGTGGCTTTTCCTTCTCTGGGATTAATCCTATATTTTTTGTTATATCCTTTTCCTGTCACCATTTTCTCATTCATCATTGTCTTGATAAGAGCTTAGGTTCTCTTCTTTCTTCTCAGAATCATGCATGTAAAATCTTTTCTTTTCAATATAATTTTATGCATTGTGTTTTAAAACACTCATTTTCTGCAATAAATCTTGTTAAACATTCTTTGATTCTCTTCATCTTTTCCTTGACTATGACCATTAGCTAGCAAAAGTTCTTGTTCTCAAAAGGAAGAAGACAGAATATACCACAAACTATGTAGACTAATGAGTTGACTTATCTCAGAAAGATTCTAGAGTATATTATTAAAAGTATAGTTTTTGAGCAGTAAAAAGAAAACAAGAAGAATCAGCATGTTTTCAGAGAAAATCATGGTAGATGTAATTCATTTCTTGCCTTGATAGGATTACTAACTAGATGGTCAGTAAATGTATTAATCATGACATATTTGGGCTTCAATAAGCAATTTAATGAGATTTCTCAAAATATTCTTTTTTAAAAATAATACTCAAATTTTTAGAGAAGTTTTAGGTTGCCAATAAAATTGAGAGGAAAATCCAAAGATTTCTCATATACCCTTGCCTGCACACAGGTATATCCTTCCCCTTTTTCAGTGTCACTCACCAGAATGGTATATATTTTACCAAGGATAACCTATACTGATAAATCATCCCCATCCAAAGTCCATTGTTTACCTGCGAGTTCACTCTTGGTGTTGTAACTTCTATGGATTTGGACAAATATGCAATGATACATATCCATCATTATATATCTTACAAAGTATTATCAGTACTCTAAAAATCCTCTGTGCTCTGCCTGTTCATCTCCACAGCAACCCTTCTCCCCTACTAGAAACCACTGATTTTTTTATTGTCTCCACAGTTCTGACTTTTCCAGAATGTCATATGGTTGGAATTACACAATAGGTAGCCTTTTCAGACTGGCTTCTTTCACTTAGAAATATGCATATCAGTTTCCTTCACGTCATTTCGTGGTTTGATAGCTCATTTCTTTTTAGCACTAAATAATAATATTCCATTGTCTGGCTATATCACAGTTTATTTATCCATTGAGGTACTGAAGGACATCTTGGTTGATTCCAAGTTTTGACAGTTATGAGTAAAGCTGCTATAAACTGTGTGCATGTTTTTGTGTGGTCATAAGTTTTTAATTTCTTTGGATAAATACCAAAGAGTATGATTGCTAGATTGTATTGTAAGAATATATTGTAAGAGTAAGAAATTGCCAAATACCTTTCCAAGTGGTTGTACCATTTTGCATTGCCGTCAGAATTGTATGAATTTCTGTTGCTCCACATTCTTGCTAGTATTTGATGTTGTCATTGTTCAGGACTTTAACCATTCTGATAGGTATGTAATTGTATCTCACTGTTTAGTTTTCGTTTCCCTGATGACATATGATGTGGAACATCTTTTCATATGCTTATATGCTCTCTGTATATCATCTTCAATGAGGAACCTGCTGTCTTTGTTTCATTTTTTAATCAGCTTGTTTCTTGTTGAGTTTAAGAGTTCTTTGTATATTTTGGGTAACAGTCCTTTACCAGGTGTATCTTTTGCAAATATTTTCTACCAGTTTATGGTTTGTCTTCTCCTTCTCTTGATATTGTGTTTCACCAAGCAGAAGTTTTACATTTTAATGAAGTCCAGCTTATTAATTCTTTCTTTCATAGGTTGTATCTTTGGTGTTTTATCAAAAGGCATCACTCTAACCAAGGTTATTGAGGTTTTCTACTATGTTATCTCCTAGGAATTTGATATTTTTGTGTTTTACATTTATGTCTGTGATCCACTTTGAGTCAATTTTTGTGAAGTGTGTAATGTCTGTGTCTAGATTTACTTTTTTTGCCAGCAGATATCCAGTTGTTCCAGAACCATGTATTGAAGAGACTGTCTTTGCTCCATTGTTCCTCTGTCCAAAATCAGTTGATTATATTTAGTGGATTTATTTCTAGGCTCTTCATTCTGTTCCATAGATCTATTTGTCTGTTCTTTCAATATGAATACCAGTGCCAATACCACACTGTCTTGATTACTGTAGTTTTATAGTAAGTCTTGAAGTCAAGTAGTGCCAGTCCTTCAACTTTGTTCTTATTCTTCAGTATTGTGTTGTGGCTATTCTGGATCTTTGGCCTCTCCATCTAAACTTTAAAATTAATTTGTAGATGTGTTTAAAAATTCAGATTATTTATAGGTCATTGGAAAATCTAACCAAAGGATTATATCAAGTTGACAGCTTTAAAATAATTGGAAACAAGTCTATGAAATCCTTTCTGAACTTTGAATGAATTCTGAAAAGTTGCAAGATATCAGATCAACACATAAAAATCAGTTGTGTTTCTATGTACTGGACACAAAAAAGCCAAAAGAAAGGGGGGGGGGCGGGAAACGATTCCATTTACAGTGACAGCCAAAAGGATAAAATACCTAGGGATAAATTTAACCAAGGTGGTGAAAGTTGTATACTGAAAACTACAAAACATTATAGTAAATTTAAAGAGACTTAAATGGAAAATATCTCATGTTCATGGATTCAAAGACATATATCATCAGGATGGCAAAAGTACTCAAGATAATCTATAGATACAGTGCAATCTTTATCAAAATTTTCGTAGCTTTGTTGAGGAAATGGAGAAAGAGATCCTCAGATTCGTAACAAATTACAGGGAGCTTACAATAGCCAAAACAAACTTGAACAAAGTTAGAAAACTCACACTTAATTTCAAAACTTACTACAATGCAACAGTAAACAAAACAGCATATTAGCATAAAGATAAACATCTAGACCAATAGAATAGAGTTGGTGGTCCAGGAATAAATGTATACAACTATGCTCAACTGATTTTTGACAAGAGTGCCAAGGCCATCAGTGATTAAAGAATAATTTCCTCAATAAATGATGGTGAGATTATTGTATACCACATGCAAAACAATGAAGTTGGATCCTTACCTCACAGCATAGAAAAAATTAACTCAAAATGGATCAGTAAGTTAAATATAAAAGATAAAATTATAAAACTCTTTATATGAAAATAGAGGGATAAATCTTCATGGCCTTGCATTTGGTAATGAATTCTTAGATATGACACCAAAAGCAACAAAAGAAAAAATAAATCGACCTTATCAAAATTAAAAACTTTTGTGTATCAAGGGAACTATCAAGAAAATAAAAAAAAAAACCCACAGAATGAAAGAAAATATTTGCGAATCATGTATCTGATAAGGGCCGAGTATCCAAAATATACAAAGATCTCAATGCAACAAGAAAAAAACCCAAACAACCCATTTAAAAAATAGACAAAGAACTTAAGTAGACATTTTTCCAAAGAAGATGTATAGATGGCCGATAAGCACATGAAAAAATACTCAACAGCATTAGTCATTAGAGAGATACAAATCAAAACAGCACTTCACACCCAGAAGAATGACTATAATAAATAAAAGGAAAAAAACAGGTGTCAAGGATGTGGAGAAGTTGGTATCATTTTACATTAATGATGGGAATATAAAGTAGTTCTGCTGTGAAAAACAGTTTGATGTTTCCTCCGAATGTTAAACATGGAATAACCGTATCATCTAGCATATTCCAGTTCTGGATATATTCCCAAAAGAACTGAACACAGGTACTCAAACAAGTCGTTGAATATATAGCCAAATGTAGGAAACAACCCAAACATCCATCAGTGGATGGGGGGAAAAGTTTGATATATATTATTATTAATATTATAGTATATAATTATATATAATATTATTAATATTATTCAGTTGTAAAAAATGAATGAAGTACTAATACATTCCACAACGTGGATAACCCTAGAACACTTTATGTAAGTGAGAGAACTAGATGCAAAAGTTTGCATATTGTGGGATTCCACTTATATGAATCATCCAGTATAGACATATCTATATAAACAGTGATCAGATTGGTGGATAGCAAGACCGGGAGTTGGGGAAGAAGGTCAATGGGGAATAATTGCTTAATGTCTATGGGGTTTTGTTTTGGAGTAATGGAAATGTTTTGGAATTGGATAAGGTGGTGGTTACAACATTATAATGTACTAAATCTCACTGAATTGTTCACTTTAAAATGATTAATTTTATGTTCCATGAATTTAATCTCAATAAAAAAATAAAATTTAAATTTTAAAAAATGGAGTTACACTCTTTTGTACACTAGAATATTCATTACAGTTTTGAGTAGGAGTGGTGAGTAGGGATACTTCTACTTTGTTCCTAATCTTAAAGGGGTAAGCATGTCTGTCACCATGAAGTATCATGTTAGCTATAGGTTTCTTTGTAGAAGTTCTTTTATCAAGTTGAGAAGTTCTCCTCTGCTCCTGGTTTTCTGAGAGTTTTTGTTTGTATGTTTTATCTTAATGAATGGGTGTTGGGTTTATCAAGTGCTTTTTCTTTATCAATTAATATGGTCACATGTATTTTTCTTTGGCCTGTTGATATGAGGGTTTATATTGATAGATTTTCAAATGTTAAACCAACTTTGTGTAACTAGTCATGGTCTATAACTCTTTTACATTATTGGACTCAATTTGGTAATGTTCCTTTGAGGAATTTTACATCTATGTTTATTAGAAATATTGGTCTCTTGTTTTCTTTTCTTGTAATGTCTCTATTTGGTTTTGGTATTTGGATGATTCTGACCTCATAAAATGAGTTAGGATGTATTCTCCCGGCTTCTACTTTCCATAAGGGATTTTGTATATTTGGTATCATTTTGCCTTAAATGTTTGCTAGAATTTACCAGTTAAACTTTCTGGACCTTTGCTTTCTTTTGTACGGTTAATAATTGTTAATCCAGTCTTTAATAGATGTAGGCCTACTTAGATTATTTATTTCTCTTCGTGTGAGTTTTAGTAGTTTCTTTTTCAAGGAATTGGTCTATTTCATCTAAGTTATCAAATTTTTGGGACTTAGATTTGTTGATCATATTCTTTTAATATCAGTAAAAATGGCCATCTCTTTAATTTCTGATATTGTTAAATTGTGTCCTTTTTATTTTCTTGGTGGTTCTAGCTAGAGGTGTTTTTTTTTTTTTATTGGTATTTTCAAAAAACCAGTCTTGGGATTTATTGCTTTTCTCCATTGCTTTTTATCAATTCCATTTATTTCTGTTCCAGTTTTTAATAATTTTTTGTTTATTTTTATAAAGATTTTATTTATTTGAGACAAAGAGATAGCAAGAGAGAGTGCAGGACCAGCGGGGAGAGGGAGGAAACAGACTCCCCAGTGAACAGGGAGCTCAATGTGGGGCTCGATCCCAGGACCCTGGGATCACGACCTGAGCTGAAGGCAGACGCTTAACCGACTGAGTCATCCAGGCGCCCCTTTACTTTAGTTTTAATTTGCTTTTCCTCTCTAGTTTCCTAAGGCAGAGGTTAGATATTTTCTTTTAGGTCTTTATTCTTTTATAGCATGTACATTAAATGCTATAAATTTCATACTAAGCACTACTTTGTTGTATCCTACAACATTTGATAAGTTGTATTTCATTTAATTAAAAATACTTTTAAAATTTATTCTCGGCCTTCTTCATTGACCCATGTTATTTAGAAATATCTTGTTTAGACTCCAACAATTTGGTTTTTTTCCAGCTATCTTTTATTACCAATTTCCATTCCATTAACAACTGAGAACATAATTTGTGTGATTTCTATCTTTTAAAATTTGTTAAGATATGTTTTATAGTCCAGAATGTGGTCTGTTTTAGTGAAAATTCAATGTTCACTTAAAACAAAAGTATATTCTGTTGTTTGATGGAGTATTCTATAAATGTCAATTATATAAAGTTGATGGATAGTGCTGTTCAGATCATCTATATCCTTACTGATTTTCTGCCTGCTTGATATATCAATTACTGACAAAAGGGTTTTGAAGTCTGTAACTTTAATTATGGATATGTCTATTTCTACTTGCAGTGCTATCAGTTATTGCCTCATGTATTTTCGCACTTATGTTCTCAGATAAATACGAAGTTAGGATTACTGTGTCTACTGTGTCCACTTGGAAAAGTGACACCTTTATCATCATGTGTTACCCATATTTACCCTGATAATTTTCATTGTTCTGAAGTCTACTTTGTCTGAGATTAATACAGCTACTTCAGCTGGGTTTTGATTAGTGTTAATATGTACAGTATTCTTTCCCTGTCACTTTACTGTTAACCTATCTGAGAATTTGCATTTAAATTGGGATTCTTGCAGACAATATATCATTGAGTCCTTTTTTTTTTTTTTAAAGATTTGTTTATTTTAGAAATCACAAGTAGAAAGGGCAGAGGGAGAGGGAGAGAGAATCTCAAGCAGACTCCACGCTGAGCGCCACATGGGCCTCAATCTCATGATCCTGAAATCAGGACCTGAGCCCAAACCAAGATTCGGTTGCTTAACTGACTGCATCACCCAGGTGTCCTGAGTCCTGTTTTTTTTTTTTTTTTAATCCACTCAGAATTTCTGCCTTTTCATTGATAAATTTAGACAATTCACATTTGAAGTGATTATTGATAGAATTGTATCAATAATGTTTACAGTTGTTTTATATTTGTTGCATTTGTTACTTGTTTCTCCCCGTCTTATCACTTTTATGACTTCTATCGTTCCAAATGGGAATTCAGTGGTTCCATTTTATCTTTTCTCTTAGTGTATCAGTTATACTTTTAAAATTTTTTTAAAGTTGTTCTGCAGTTTACAATATACACTTTAATCTAAGTCAACTTTGAAAAATACCATACCAACTCACATGCAGTGCAGTTACCTTAGAGTGTTTGCCATTTCTTCTTCCTGTGCACTGACATTGCTGTCATTCATTTAATTTGTCCGTGCCCTATCATCACCCAATGTTTGTTATTACTTTTGCTTTAACCAACAGTTATCTTTCAGATCAATTATAAATAAGAAGAACATAACATTTTATTTCCCCTTTATATATTCCTTCTCTGATGTCCTACCTTTCTTTAAGTTGATTTTCCATTTCCTCCCCAAGTCTACCTCCTTCTAATAATAGCTAAAATTAATAGACTACTTACTAAATGCCAGTAGTCTTCTGAGAACTTTTTATTTATTAACCCACTTAATCTTCTCAAATACCTGCATGTTGGCTTCTCAAATTGTTGCCATTTTACAGTAGAAAGAATCTTGACACAAGACATTTATATAAGTTGCTAGAAAGGAGTAAAGGCAGGTATAAACCTGAGTGGTCTAGAGCTAGAATCCATGTGTCTAAAAGTGCCATACTCTCTGGGGCGCCTGGGTGGCTCAGTCGGGTAAGCATTTGCATTCAGCTCAGGTCATGATCCCAGGGTCCTGGGATGGAGCCCCGCATTGGGCTCCCTGCTCAGCGGGAAGCCTGCTTCTCCCTCTCCCCACTGCTCATGCTCTCTCTCATTCTCTCAAATAAATTAAAAAAATCTTTTAAAAAGGTAAAAAAAATAAGTAAATAAAAATGCCACTCTCTGAGTCCAAGAACCTAATCATCTCCAGTGTGGACAATTGCAGTCATCTTTAAAGGGGCATATCATCATTTGCTCTGGCTCCTATTACATTGGATTTCCACTCTGCAGCCAGATTAATGTTTTCAAGATACACGTTTTCATTTCAACCCACTATTTAAAAGCTTTTAATGGTCTCCATTGTTTTTAGCATAAAAATTAATTTTTTTCATTACTTTCAATGTTTCTCCCTGGGGGGAATCCTGCTCCAGCTTTCCTGACTAGAACAAATTCCCTGTAGCATGTATGAGTGTATTACTAAGTCCCAGTGCTGTCCTCTGAGTTGACCTGCACCTGCAGTGGGCAGTTTCTGTGCATGTGGTCTCTTACTCAGGTGCCTGCATCTTTCTGCTTCTCTGCCCCAGAGTTCCCTGAAGTTGCCTAGAAATTTAATGCCTCTGAGGCAAACTTCAACCAAAGAATAGGTGGTAGACAAATACTTCAGTTCCCCCATAAGTGAGTGGGACACCTTTGACATGTGTTCCTCGGGGTCTTTTAGTCCTTTAAAAAGTCTCTAAGAGGAATGAGTTTCAATTACCCACAGAGGTAGTCCACTCATGAAGGGTGCTCTTTTCCCTTCCCTAGGTCACTTTCTCTACTACCTCACATAATCTCCTGGGATCAACTCCCAAATAAACTACCTGCATCTGAAACAACTTCTCAGAGTCAGCTTTTGGAAGAACCCAAACTACGCCATCTTCTTAGTTTACCCTCTCACACTACCGCATATCTTTGTTTCATAGCATATTCAGAATTTGTATTCCTATGGATGCACAGAAAGAAGCTTCGAATAGTATTAACCAAATTTTTTGGAGGGTAGAATTTTTACTTTTGTATTGTTGTTTTCTAGTATGGACATTATAATTTTAATAAAAATCAATAGCATAAAAATTTTTCCAGAGCCATAAAAATTAATAAAGTGATGCATTTTGCTTTTAATCAGAATTTCTATAATTTCTATAGAATGGAAATGTCTAACTTAAATGACTATTTTTTATGTCCTACTTGTTCATTTTCTTATTCATATACTGATTGAAGGAAATAGCTTCATTTTTTTTCTACTAAGTGAGACTGTTTAATTTCCACAAACCTCAAGAGGGTTCCCTGATTATTCTTTTATGAGGTTTTCCTGAAGTAGAAATTGAAAAATGCAGGTGGCTAAGGAGATAGTATTTTCCTATACTTTATTTTTTTCTTAAAATAGATGTAACATGTCATTTGGTCTGTATTGTGAAGTCTAAATTAGAAAGCAACTAATTATCTTGGTGTCTGTATTTCATAGTTCAGCCATTAGCATTTTATGGCCACTTTTTGGTGCTATAAACAAACATTTCAAAGAGGAAGGAATGCAGCTATATTTAGATAAAGTGGTCTTGAAGTGTGGCCCTCAAGCTAATGTGAGATTAATGGCTTTTCCTCCTACTTCTTCTTCTAAGTAAAAATAGAAAATGGAAAGAATTTAATCCAGCCAGGATGACCCCAAGAGAAACTCAGAATACCATTACAGCTAAATTATCTATTGGTGGCTGTGTTATCTTTGTCACTGATAAGAGCATCACACATAAATCCTTGCTTTTTAAAATAAAATGTTTCAAGAGGATAAGGTCACTGTGAGCCTCAAAGAATAGGTATTTATGGATCACAGACTTTTAAAATCACTTTTTAATTAATAGAAAATAACAAGGCTTCTTTGGCTAACAAAATGGTTTGCTGAAGCCATGGAAAAACTTTCCTATTCATTTGGATCCTACAAGATTAATTCATAATAAATCACTAACAGTATTATGTTGTGGAAGAATCTCTGGAGTCAGAAGATATGGGTCTAGTAATAAATCAAAAGCATTTTTCTTCTATTCAATTTTTAAAGATTAAAAATATTAATATTTTATGTTGGGAGAGATTGGGACAATAAGAACACTCATGAATTTCTAGGGGCCTTATAAACACTGGGAAAACCTCAGTGTGCATCCCTTTTATTTAGAGTTATTTATCTTAAAACGGTAAATATGTTGGATCTTTGACATCAAACATCTCCAGCTCTTTGGAAGGAGCTAGATTAATGTTATATTTTTGTCCAGCATAAAATCATTTAAGTGGGAATAGAGAGCCAGTGAAGGAGAATGGGTGTAACAAGAATATTAATTCTAAGAGTTTCAATGGAAAAAAGCCATGACTACCACTATTTGTGCTCAAATGAAACATGAAGAGAAAGCGATGATATAATGAATGAAACGTTCCTAAATTGGGAGTCAAGAAAGTTGGTTTCTAGCCCTAGTTTTTCCATTAACCACATAACTCTATGTGAGTACTATTACTTCCATGAACCTCAGTTTCTTTCTCTAGGTAAATACTTTATGCAACATATTAGTTTCCTATAGGCTGCTGTAACAAATACACAAACTCCATGGCTTAAAACTACGGGCATTTGGTCTCTCGTAGTTCTGAGGGCCACAAGTCTGTAATCAGTTTCACTGGGTCAAAATTAAGTTAGCAGAACCACACTCCCTCTGGAGGCTCTAACGGAGAGTTCATTCCTTGCTTCTTCCAGCTTCTGGTGGCTACCAGCAGCTTGTGGCTTGTGGCTGCATACTCCAATCTCTGCCTCCATCTTCACATGGACTTCTTTTTGTTTGCTTGTTTTTGAGTTTTCATTTAACTTCCAGTTAACATACAGTGTAGTATTAGTTTCAAGTGTACAATTTAGTGATTCAACACTCATATTGACTTCTAATACCTGTGTGTAGTGTATGTAAAACCTTACTGTTTTATAACGATGCACGTGATAGCATTTGGGGCTCCCCAGATAACTCAGGACAGTCTCCCCATTTTAAGATCCTTTAATTTAATCAGATCTGTAGATACTGGTCTGCCTTCCTTCCTTCCTTCCTTTCTTCCCTTCTTCCTTTCTTTTTTTATTTTAAGTGTGTGTGCACATGCACATGCCAAGGGGTGGGGAGGGGCAGAGGGAGAGAGAATCCCAAGCAGATTCCATGCTGAGCGTGGGATCATGACCCTGAGATCATGACCTGAGCTGAAATCAAGAGTCAGATGCTTAACCAACTGAGCCATCCAGGTGCCTCAACACCTTTCTTTCATAAAAAGTAACATTTATAGGTTCTAAAAATTAGAATGTAGATATTGTTTAGGAGGTTTTTTGTTTGTTTGTTTTTTGTTTTTGTTTTTTTGCCTACAAGATCCAGGTTTTAATTCAGTAACTCTTTAGGGAGGAGCCTTTTTTTTATTCTTTAATTTCATGGGGTCCTAGTGAGAGAATGAGAAATTCAAAAGAGCTCCTCAGCTCTGTTATACTTCTCTTTCCACCCCAGACCATCATTTTCTGACAAAAGACATGGATGTGGGTATTTTTTTCTGTAAAAATTTAATTTACTCCTTTAGTTATATCAAAGAAGATTTTAAAGGGGCATTCTAAAACCTATTCTTGCAGGGGAAGCTGTGTAGAAAGTCCATCAAGTATCTAAGTAAAAAGTATTTTAAAAATAAAAGTAATGAGGTGTTTTTGCCATCTTTGTTACCAGATCTGAAATTCATGAAAGCACAAAGATTAGGAAAGGACCATAATATGTTTTAACAACAATAGAGAGCCCTCTAATAACTGCCAAAATGAAATACACTAGAATAAATTGAGATTTGGGCCTTTGTTTCAGTTTCAAAAAAAATGCAACTGCAGCAAATCAATAAAAATATTATCTTTGTATAGTATTTTTTGCTTTCATGGCAACTAAGAATACTAAATGGAAAATTTGGTTGCATTGTAGTTTCAAAATCAGTCTCTCTGAGGTCAAATAGAGGAATCTGGAACTCCTGGAAGTGATTTCCTGAGACTTTTCCAGACAACGTGACTGATGGATTAGTTGGATTCAATAGGGATTTAATAGAGCATTCAAAACTATAATGCAACTAGAGTAAGGATTCCATTAATCATCCAACTAGATTTTGAACTCAGGGCAGAGGAAGTGAGGCCTAAGACTTATCAGCGCTCAGTCTTAGACTTTGGAATGGTTTAAAGTAACTGTCATGAATTAAGAATTTTTAAAAAATTAAATAGCATACCACTACCACCACAATCATCACAAACTTGGAATAATAAGCCATTATTCTTACAGTAATTCTGGAGAATTACATCTAACATTCTGAAGGAAAACATCTAACAGTCTATATAAAATTCTATCCCTCCTCACCCACAGACTCTTTTCAAAGCCTTAAACAATAAACATTCACTCATTAAATATTTATAGAATGACACCTCTACAGTATGGAAAACACTTGGAATAGTTAGACTTTATTTTTTGTCCTTAAAAATTCCCAACTAATCAAGGTAGACAGAAAAATGACAACCTTAAAATTTTTAGTGTAATGAACAGTAATAAACAGAGAGACATGGTTGGTTAAGCCTGTTGGGGAAATGTATATTATGCATTATATATTATATGGGGAGAATATTTCAATTAAGGAGGGATAGGATGTGAGTGATGCAGAGTTTGGAGATATAAGGTAGCAAGACAACAATATGTTTATTCCTTGAACATTGGAGTTAAGGAAGAGATTTTAAAAGGGGAGCTGAATTTTCAATGCTAAGGAGAAATTTTGAAAGTCTCACATCAAACGAACATTTAATAAAATAACATATGAAGTTGCATATGGAATGTAATAGAAAAAGAAACTGGATTGATGTTCAGAGAAACATGGAATGATTTTACCCAGTGAACAATGGAGTCCATGGGCAATGGAAACATAGACACAAAATCCATGACCTGTAAAAAAAAAAAAAAAAAAGATTACTAAGTAGTAAATAAGGACCCAACTTGGCAGTTTCAACTATATAGCAGAAAATGATAGAATTAGTCATAACTAGCCA
The DNA here is from genome assembly GCF_009762305.2 of Zalophus californianus. Classification (NCBI taxonomy): domain Eukaryota; kingdom Metazoa; phylum Chordata; class Mammalia; order Carnivora; family Otariidae; genus Zalophus; species Zalophus californianus. The sequence continues at coordinate 51,703,023 of NC_045606.1, read as the reverse complement.
ATGAATTAGAATATATGATGTACATATTAGAGACTTCCCAATGCTAGAGATCAGAGAGGTTAGAAACCTAAAGGTTTGCCAAAGGATGAATGAATCAGGGGCAGTAATGGGGACGTTATCAAAATGACCAATTATAGGACCCATCCTGGGAGACGGAGAAGTTGAATGGGAAAGAAGGGTAAGAAATGGAATAACAACCTGGGAGACCAGGGTGAGGTTAAGGAATTAGAAATCATAATCAACGTAGAGCCAGGCACAGTTGGTCAAAAGGATGGGGAGAAGTGAGAATGAAGATCGTTAATATTCAGAGAAGAGAATTGCAGAGCTGGGAGGAATTTCAAATATAGCTTTTTTATTAAATAGTTTTAGACACTGAAGATAATGGAAACTGTGTGGCTAAGATAAGCAAACATGTTGATGTTTTAATCATCAAAGGTAAGAGAGGCCAGAGTTGAGAGGATGATGAAGAGTCTGGCACTGAATTCATTGAAGATGGTAAAATGCTTTCATGGAGGTCAGTAGCTATTTGTAAACATTGAGGTAGGCTAGCGGATTCATTCCTTTATTCTACAAATACTTATTGCCTACCCTATGCCTGGCACACTTCAATAGTGAACAAAAATATACAGTTTGCGCTCATAGAATATACATTCTATTTGAAGAGACAGAAAATAAAGTGGAACATAAGGAATAGCAGGGAGGACATTAGGAGAAGGAAGGGAGAAATGAAGGAGGGGAAATCGGAGGGGGAGACGAACCATGAGAGACGATGGACTCTGAAAAACACACTGAGGGTTCTAGAGGGGAGGGGGGTGGGGGGATGGGTTAGCCCGGTGATGGGTATTAAGGAGGGCACGGACTGCATGGAGCACTGGGTGTTATACGCAAACAATGAATCATGGAACAGTACATCAGAAACTAATGATGTATTGTATGGTGACTAACATAATAAAATTAAATTTAAAAAAAGAAATGAGCAAACTAATATGTCAGGTGGAGATAAGGGCTATGAAGAAAAAGAAAGCAAGGTTATTGTATTGTAAAATTTTATACTTAGGGAAGAATTCAAATAGGGGACAGCATTTGACATTTGAGTTTAGAAGGAAGAAAGCCATGTTCATATCTGTAGAAAGAGTGTTTCAAAGAAAAAAGCAAATGCAGAAATGCTGGAACAGGAACATGATTGGAATGTGTAACAACAAAGAGGCAAATGTGATTGGTGTACAGCATGCTTAGGGGTAGAGGTCAAGGGAAAGGTTGAAGTATGTGAAAAAGCAGGAGGAAGAGTATACCGGGCTCTGGATTTTACTGTGAATGAAATGGAAACTTGGCAGTCTAATTGATAGACTGTAGAAAGGGAAAGGGTGAAACCGTGGAAAATGTTAGGAAAGTAATTTAGTAACCATTGGGTAATTTTGGTGCCTTGGGCTAGGGTGTCCTGGTAAAGATAAGTGGTAGGAAACTGGATATGTATTATTGAGGAATTCCTCACTGTAGTCCCCTGGCATCCCTCCTTTTGTTTTTACTTTTATTTTATTATGTTTTGTTAGTCACCATACATTACATCATTAGTTTTTGATGTAGTGTTCCATGACTCCTTGTTTTTGCATACAACACCCAGTGCTCCATGCAGAACGTGCCCTCTTTAATACCCATCACCAGGCTAACCCATCCCCCCACCCCCCCTCCCCTCTAGAACCCTCCGTTTGTTTCTCAGAGTCCGTAGTCTCTCATGGTTCGTCTCCCCCTCTGATTACCCCCCTTCATTTTAACCTTCCTGCTATCTTCTTCTTTTTTTTTTTTTTTTAACATATAATGTATTATTTGTTTCAGAGGTACAGGTCTGTGATTCAACAGCCTTGCACAATTCACAGCGCTCACCATAGCACATACCCCCCCCAATGTCTATCACCCAGCCACCCCATCCCTCCCACCCCCCACCACTCCAGCAACAATCAGTTTGTTTCCTGAGATTAAAAATTCCTCATATCAGTGAGGTCATATGATACATGTCTTTCTCTGATTGACTTATTTCACTCAGCATAACACCCTCCAGTTCCATCCACGTCATTGCAAATGGCAAGATTTCATTCCTTTTACATCATTAGTTTTTGATGTAGTGTTCCATGATTCATTGTTTGCGTATAACACCCAGTGCTCCATTCAGTACGTGCCCTCCTTAATACCCATCACCAGGCTAACCCATCCCCCCACCCCCCTCCCCTCTAGAACCCTCACTTTGTTTCTCAGAGTCCATAGTCTCTCATGGTTCAACTCCCCCTCCCTTTTTAAAGAGAATTTACTACAGAAACTTGCAAGGGAAAAAGGCTTCTTTGACATGTAAATCTTCTACAACCCAGAAATGTCTTTCTCAAGGACGTGGGAGAAATATCTTTGAAATGTAACCATGAAGAATGATTGCACCCCTATCTCACATTTTCTGTGGGAATTTAGGAGCCTAACTTCAATAAGTACCAGTTATCAAAACTGATGGCCTAATCACATTGACTGACCTTACTCCAATGCTTAACAACTCTTTCCTTTGGTTCAGCATAGTTGAGTGCAATCTCTCTTCCTTATTGCAGTAGTTTTAAATAGGTTCTTCCTTCCTTATTTACCTGGTCTGATGTGTTTTATAGATGCCTATTAGATATCTAAATTGAGATATCAAGATTAGAAGACATATGCATTTGGAGTTCCAGAGAGAGGGTCAGGCTGGAAATATAAATTTAGGAACTTTCAGGATTGCAATCATATTTAAATCTGCAAGACAGAAGGAGATCACCTCAGATAGAAGACTGAGTCCTGAAATATTCCAACATTTAGAGATAAGTCATTTGTAAAGGAATTATCAAAGGAGATTGAGAAAGGGCAGCTAGTGAGGTATGGATTAAAAAAGATTGGTACTCTGAAGGTCAAGGGTAGAAATTGTTTTAAGTCACAGTGATCAACTGTATCATAGGATTCTGATTGGTCATATTGGATAACAGGTAAATGATCATTTGATAGTATATTATACAGAGAGTTTTTTAACACCCTTGCCAAGAGCAGCCTTAGTGGAGTGGCAGGTATACAAGTCTGAGTGGAATGGGAGCAGGAGGGTATGGGAAGAGAGGAAGGAGAAACTTTGACATCAAAAGCTCTTTTTGAGAAATGTTGCTAAAAGGAGAGACGATAAATGATGCAGAATCTTTGAAGGGATATAGAATCAGAGATAGCGGAGGAAGGAGGAAAGATGGCGGAGGAGTAGGGGACCCTATTTCAACTGGTCCCCAGAATTGAGCTGGATGGCTACCAGACCACTCTGAGCACCCACGAAACCAGCCTGAGATGTAAGATCTGGATCTCTACAAACAGAATATCGCAGGCGGTTGGTTTCGAGGTACAAAGCGGGGAGTGAAGCAGGGAGCCGGGATTCCGCGGGCAGATATCGGAGGATAAACAGCAGCGGGAGGGAGCCTGGCTGTGTGATCCTACACCGCCGGGGAGCAACAGACTCACATGCACGCTGGGGACGGGGCACAGACTTGCAGACAGGTAGTGACAGGGAAAGGACTTTAGGGCAGCTCCCAGGGCGGAAACCCGGAGCGGTGGGGTCGCGCATGCGATCTGGGGGTGGCTGGCGGTTTTAGAAGCACAAACGGCAGAGACGTGCTCTGACCTGGAGGCAGGACTGGGGGCGCTATGGAGGGGTGCACAACCCAGGACGCTGCAGTTTATACCAGCACAGACAGAAACGGAGACAGTGTGGCCTGGAGAGCTCACTGAAGGACAGATTGCAGTCTCTCTGCTCTGAGGCAGAGGGTTGGAAACAGTCTCTTCTGCTCTGACTCGTGGAAGAGACTCGGAAAGCCACCAGGGAAAGCCGCCAGAGAACAAAAGCCCCCAAAACTGATTCCCGCTGAGCCCATCCCCTGCCACAGGGGGGCAGGGCAGCTCCACCCAAACAGGGTTGCCTGAGTAACAGCGTGGCAGTCCCCTCCCCCAGAAGACAGGCTGGGAGAACAAGAGGCCAGCAACCCTAAGGTGCCAAGAAAACAGGTGCATCTTGCTTGGGTTCTGGTCAATAATTGGGACTCTATACATTCTCTCAAATACCCATCAACAGGATGACTAGGAGGAGGAGCCCCCAAAATAGAAAAGACTCAGAGATTATGACTTATGCTGCAGATTTACAAATGGGTGCAGATATAGCCAAGATGTCGGAGATGGAATTCAGGCTAGCAATTGTGAAGACAATGCCTAGAACGGAGAAATCAATTAACAGCAACATAGAGTCTCTAAGGGCAGAAATGAAAGCTGAATTGGCAGAACTTAAAAATGCTATCAGTGAGATCCAATCCAATCTAGATAATCTAACAGCTAGGCTAAGTGAGGCAGAACGAATAAGTGACCTGGAAGACAATATAATAGATAAAAAGGGAAAAGAGGGGGCCAGGGAAAAACAACTCAGAATCCATGAAAATAGAATCAGAGAAATAAGTGACACCGTGAAGCCTTCCCATGTCAGAATAATTGGAATCCCAGAGGGAGTGGAGAGAGAGAGAGAACTAGAAGATGTATTTGAGCAAATCGTAGCTGAGAACTTCCCTAATCTGGGGAGTGAAACAAACATTCGCGTCCTAGAGGCAGAGAGGACCCCTCCCAAGATCAAGGAAAACAGGCCAACGCCCCGGCATGTAATAGTAAAACTTGTAAATCTTCGAACCAAGGAAACCATCTTAAGGGCAGTTAGGGGGAAGAGATTCCTTATGTACAGAGGGAGGAACATCAGAATAACGTCAGACCTATCCACAGAGACCTGGCAAGCCAGAAAGGCCTGGCAAGACATATTCAGGGTACTAAATGAGAAGAACATGCAGCCAAGAATACTTTATCCGGCAAGGCTGTCATTTAGAATGGATGGAGAGATGCAGAGCTTCCAAGACTGGCAGAAACTGAAAGAATATGTGACCACTAAGCCGGCCCTGCAAGAAATATTAAGGGGGGTTCTATAAAAGGAGAAAGACCCCAAGACTGATATACAACAGAAATTTACAGGGACAGTCTATAAAAACAATGTCTTCACAGGCAACATGATGACAATTAATTCATATCTTTCAATAATCACTCTCGACGTGAATGGTCTAAATGCTCCCATAAAACAACATGGCATTGCAGATTGGATAAAAAGACAGGACCCATCCATACGCTGCCTACAAGAGACTCATTTTGAACCTAAAGATACATCCAGACTGAAAGTGAAGGGATGGAGATCCATCTTCCATGCCAGTGGACCTCAAAAGAAAGCTGGGGTAGCAATTCTTATATCATACAAATTAGATTTTAAACTAAAGTCTGTAATTAGAGACACAGAAGGACACTATATCATTCTTAAAGGGTCTATCCAACAGGAAGATCTAACAATTGTAAATATCTATACCCCCAACATGGGAGCAGCCATCTACATAAGCCAACTGTTAACCAAAATAAAGAGTCATATTGATAACAATACGTTAATTGTAGGAGACCTCAATACTCCATTCTCAGCAATGGACAGATCCTCTAAGCAGAAAATCAACAAGGAAACAAGAGCTTTGAATGATACACTGGACCAGATGGACCTCATAGATATTGACAGAACATTCCACCTTAAAACAACAGAATACTCATTCTTTTTGAACACACATGGAACTTTCTCCAGAATAGACCACATATTGGGTCACAAATCAGGTCTCAACCCATACCAAAAGATTGAGATTATTCCCTGCATATTTTCAGACCATGATGCTTTAAAACTGGAACTCAATCACAAGAAAAAATTTGGCAGAAATTCAAACACTTGGAATCTAAAGACCACTCTGCTCAGAATGTTTGGGTCACTTTCCTAGGGCAAGATGGCGGAGGAGTAGGAGACCTGGATTTCGTCTGGTCTCAGGAATTCAGCTAAATGGGGATCAAACCACTCTGAACACCTACGAACTCAACAGGAGATCGAAGAAGAGAGTAGCAACAACTCTCTGAACAGAGAAGCGACCACTTACTGGAAGGTAGGATGTGCGGACAAGTGAATCCCAGGCAATATTTGAGAGGATAGACGGCGGGGGAGGGGGCCTCCGTTGGACGCTTCTGGCAAGTGATAGAGCCGCGGAGCACAAAATCGGAACATTTAGAAGCCTGCTTCGCTGAGAGACATCGCTCCAGTGGCTAAGTGGGAGGTGGAACCCTCGCGGGACAGTGTGGTCTCAGGACCCTCGGGGTCACAGAAAGATCGGGGGTGCCTGAGTGCAGCAGAGCTCCCAGGTATCAGAGCAGGGGAGCCAGCTGTAGAGATGGAGCCAAGGCGCAGGATCTCAGCTCGGGGTTACCATAAACTGTGATCTGTGGCACAGTTGGGCCACTGCTCCTCCATCAGGGACCCAACAAGCAGCAGAGCCGGGGAGACTCCCCTCCCTCCCCCGGGAGGAGCGGCACAGGAGCACACCACAGGGATCTCCTGGGTTTGGAGACTCCACACCGAGTCGGGTGCCAGAGATAGAAATGCTCGGTCACAGGCCGGGTGAGCATGGAGTGCAGCCAGAGACCAGGGAGACGGGAGTGACTGACTGCTTTTCTCTGGGGACGCACTGAGGAGCGGGGCCCCGAGTTCTCGGCTCCTCTGGGCAGAGATTCGGAGGCCACCATTTTCACTCTCATCCTCCAAAGCTGTACCGAGAGCTTGCAGGAAACAAAAGCTCCCAAGAGCAAACCTGAGCAGATTGCTTAGCCCGGACCGACAAGGGCGGGGCAATTCCGCCTCCCAGCAAAGACATTTGGGAACCACGGCAACAGGCCCCTCCCCCAGAAGATCAGCACGAACAGTCAGCCAAGACCAAGTTTACCGATCAAGGAGAACGGGAGAACTCCAGCGCTAGGGGAATACTGCACATAGAATTCATGGCTTTTTTTACCATGATTCATTAGGTTTTCAAAGTTAATTTTTTTAACTGTTTTCTTTTTTAATTTTTCTTTTCCCTTTTTCAACCAACATCTTATCAATCCCTTTTTAAAAAAAATTTTTTTTATTTTCCATTTTTAGAGTCATATTCTATCCCTTCATAGTAGTTACCCTTATTTTTGGCATATATATATGTTGTTCTCTTTAAAATTTTGAGATACAGTTTCTTCTAACAGATCAAAATATACTCTAAATCACTAGTGTATGGCTTTGCTCTAGTCTCCTGCCTGATCACATTCTCTCCCTTTTATTTTTAATCTTCTTTTTCCTTTTTTCAAACAACTTATCAATTCATTTTATAAAATCTTTTATAATTTTCATCTTTACAATCATCCTCCATCCCTTCATCATATCATCCCTTATTTTGTACATATATAAGTCTTTCTTTCTTTAAAATTTTAGGAGGCACTTTCTTCTAATGGACCAAGATACACCCAAAATCTAGTGTGTGGCACTGGTCTATGCAGTAGCCTGATCATAGCTGATCATATTCTGTTTTTTTTGTTTTGTTTTGTTCTGTTTTTGTTTGTTTTTGTCTTTTTCTTTTTCTTTTTTTTCCTCTTTCTTTTTTCTTTCTTTCCCTTTCTTTTCCCCTGGTTTCAGGTCTTTCCTCATTTCTTTAGAGTATATTTGCTGGGGACATTGTTAACCTGTTAGCATTTTGTTCTCCCCTTCATCTATTCTCCTCTGGACAAAATGACAAGACAAAAAAATCACCTCAGCAAAAAGAACAAGAGGTAGTACCATCTGCCAGGGACCTACTCAATACGGACATTAGTACAATGTTGGACCTAGAGTTCAGAATCATGATTTTAAAAATACTAGCTGGGCTTGGGCGCCTGGGTGGCTCAGATGGTTAAGCGTCTGCCTTCAGCTCAGGTCATGATCCCAGAGTCCTGGGATCGGGTCCTGCATCGGGCTCCCTGCTCCTTGGGAGCCTGCTTCTCCCTTGCCTCTCTCTCTCTCTCTCTCTCTCTGTCTCTCATGAATAAATAAATAAAATCTTTAAAAATAAAAAAAAAATACTAGCTGGGCTTGAAAAAAGCATGGAAGTTATTAGAGACACCCTTCCTGGAGAAATAAAAGAACTAAAATCTAACCAAATCGAAATCAAAAAGGCTATTAATGAGATGCAATAAAAAATGGGGGCACTAACTGCTAGGATAAATGAGGCAGAAGAGAGAATTAGTGATATAGAAGACCAAATGATGGAAAATAAAGAAGCTGAGAAAAAATAAACAACTACTGGATCACAGGAGCAGAATTCGAGAGATAAGCAATACGGTAAGATGAAACAATATTAGAATAATTGGGATCCCAGAAGAAGAAGAAAGAGAGAGAGGGGCAGAAGGTATATTGGATCAGATTATAGCAGAGAACTTCCCTAACGTGGGGAAGGAAACAGTAATCAAAATCCAGGAGGCAGAGAGAACCCCTCTCAAAATCAATAAAAATAGGTCAACACCCCAACATCTAATAGTAGAACTTACAAGTCTCAGAGACAAAGAAAAAATCTTGAAAGCAGCTCGGGAGAAGAGATATGTAACCTACAATGGTAGAAACATTAGATTGGCAACAGACCTATCCACAGACACCTGGCAGGCCAGAAAAGACTGGCATGATATCTTCAGAGCACTAAATGAGAAAAATATGCAGCCAAGAATACTATATCCAGCTAGGCTATCACTGAAAATAGAAGGAGAGATAAAGAGCTTCCAGGAAAAATAAAAACTAAAGAAATTTGCAGACACGAAACCAGCCCTCCAAGAAATATTGAAAGGGGTCCTCTAAGCAAAGAGAGAGCCTAAAAGCAGCATAGACCAGAAAGGAACACAGACAATATAGAGTAACAGTCACCTTACAGGCAATACAATGGCACTAAATTCATATCTTTCAATAGTTACCCTGAGTGTAAATGGGATAAATGCCCCAATCAAAAGACACAGGCTATCAGATTGGATTAAAAAACAAGACCCATTGATATGCTGTCTGCAAGAGACTTATTTTAGACCCAAAGACACCCCCACATTGCAAGTGAGGGGGTGGAAAACCATTTACCATGCTAATGGACACCAAAAGAAAGCTAGGGTGGCAATCCTTATATCAAACAAATTAGATTTTAAAACAAAGACTGTAATAAGAGATGAAGAAGGACACTATATCCTACTTATAGGGTCTATCCAACAAGAAGATCTAACAATTGTAAATATCTATGCCCCTAATGTGGGAGCAGCCAGTTATATAAGGCAATTAATAACAAAAGCAAAGAAACACATTGACAACAATACAATAACAGTGGGGGACTTTAACACCCCCCTCACTGAAATGGACAGATCATCTAAGCAAAAGATCAACAAGGAAATAAAGACTTTAAATGACACACTGGACCAAATGGACTTCACAGACATATTCAGAACATTCCATCCCAAAGCAACAGAATACACATTCTTCTCTAGTGCCCATGGAACAGTCTCCGGAATTGATCACATCCTAGGTCACAAATCAGGTCTCAACCGGTACCAAAAGATGGGATCATTCCCTGCATATTTTCAGACCACAATGCTTTGAAACTAGAACTCAATCACAAGAGGAAAGTTGGAAAGAACTCAAATACATGGAGGCTAAAGAGCATCCTACTAAAGAATGAATGGGTCAACCAGGAAATTAAAGAAGAATTAAAAAATTCATGGAAACCAATGAAAATGAAAATACAACTGTTCAAAATCTTTGGGATACAGCAAAGGCAGTCCTGAGAGGAAAGTATATAGCAATACAAGCCTTTCTCAAGAAACAAGAAAGATCTCAAATATACAACCTAACCCTACACCTAAAGGAGCTAGAGAAGAAACAGCACATAAAGCCTAAACCCAGCAGGAGAAGAGAAATAATAAAGATCAGAGCAGAAATCAATGAAATAGAAACCAAAGAACAGTAGAACAGATCAACAAAACTAGGAGCTGGTTCTTTGAAAGAATTAACAAGATTGATAAACCCCTGGCCAGACTTATCCAAAAGAAAAGAGAAATGACCCAAATCAACAAAATCATGAATGAAAGAGGAGAGATCACAACCAACAGCAAAGAAATACAAACAATTATAAGAACATATTATGAGCAACTCTATGCCAGCAAATTAGATAACCTGGAAGAAATAGATGCATTCCTAGAGATGTATCGACTACCAAAATTGACCAGGAAGAAATAGGAAACCTGAACAGACCTATAACCACTAAGGAAATTGAAGCAGTCATCAAAGATCTCCCAAAAAACAAAAGCCCAGGGCCAGATGGCTTCCCAGGGGAATTCTCTCAGACATTTAAAGAAGAATTAATACCTATTCTCCTGAAACTGTTCCAAAAAATAGAAATGGCAGGAAAACTTCCAAACTCATTTCATGAGGCCATCATTACCTTGATCCCAAAACCAGACAAAGACCCCATCAAAAAGGAGAATTACAAACCAATATCCTTGATGAACATGGATGCAAACATTCTCACCAAAATACTAGCCAATAGGATCCAACAGTACATTAAAAGGATTATTCACCAAGACCAAGTGGGATTTATCCCTGGGCTGCAAGGTTGGTTCAACATCCACAAATCAATCAACATGATACAATACATTAACGAAAGAACAAGAATCATATGATCCTCTCAATAGATGCAGAAAAAGCATTTGACAAAGTACAGCATCCTTTCTTGATTAAAACTCTTCAGAGTATAGGGATAGAGGGTACATACCTCAATATCATCAAAGCCATCTATGAAAAACCTACAGCAAATATCATTCTCAATGGGGAAAAGCTGAGAACTTTCCCCCTAAGGTCAGGAACGCGGCAGAGATGTCCACTGTCACCACTGCTATTCAACATAGTATTAGAAGTCCTAGCCACAGCAATCAGACAACAAAAAGAAATCAAAGGCATCCAAATAGGCAAAGAGGAAGTCAAACTCTCACTCTTTGCGGATGATATGATACTGTATGCGGAAAAGTCAAAAGACTCCACCCCAAAACTGCTAGAAGTCATACAGGAATTCAGTAAAGTGGCAGGATATAAAATCAATGCACAGAAATCAGTGGCATTCCTATACACCAACAACAAAACAGAAGAAAGAGAAATTAAGGAGTCAGTCCCATTTACAATTGCACCCAAAACCATAAGATACCTAGGAATAAATCTAACCAAAGAGGTAAAGGATCTGTACTCAGAAAACTATAAAATACTCATGAAAGAAATTGAGGAAGACACAAAGAAATGGAAAAATGTTCCATACTCATGGATTGGAAGAAAAAACATTGTGAAGATGTCAATGCTACCTAGAGCAATCTACACATTCAGAGTAAGCCCCATCAAAATACCATCCACCTTTTTCAAAGAAATGGAACAAATAATCCTAAAATTTGTTTGGAACCAGAAGAGACCCTGAATAGCCAGAGGAATGTTGAAAAAGAAAAGCAACGCTGGTGGCATCACAATTCTGGACTTCCAGCTCTATTACAAAGCTGTCATCATCAGGACAGTATGGTACCGGCACAAAAACAGACCCATAGATCAATGAACAGAATAGAGAGCCCAGAAATGGACCCTCAACTCTATGGTCAACTAAAATTCGACAAAGCAGGAAAGAATGTCCAATGGCAAAAAGACAGTCTCTTCAACAAATGGTGTTGGGAAAATTGGACAGCCACATGCAGAAGAATGAAAGTGGACCATTTCCTTACACCACATACAAAAATAGACTCCAAATGGTTGAAAGACCTAAACGTGACACAGGGGTCCATCAGAATCCTAAAGGACAACACAGGCAGCCACCTCTTCGACCTCAGCCGCAGCAACTTCTTCCTAGAAACATCACCAAAGGCAACGGAAGCAAGGGCAAAAATGAACTATTGGGACCTCATCAAGATAAAAAGCTTTTGCACAGCAAAAGAAACAGTCCACAAAACCAAAAGACAACCGACAGAATGGGAGAAAATATTTGCAAATGACATATCAGATAAAGGGCTAGTATCCAAAAATCTATAAAGAACTTATCAAACTCAACACCCAAAGAACAAATAATCCAATCAAGTAATGGGCAGAAGACATGAACAGACATTTTTCCAAAGAAGATATCCAAATGGCCAACAGACACATGAAAAAGTGCTCAACATCGCTCGGCATCAGGGAAATCCAAATCAAAACCTCAATGAGATACCACCTCACAGCAGTCAGAATGGCTAAAATTAACAAGTCAGGAAACGACAGATGTTGGCGGGGATGCGGGGAAAGGGGAACCCTCCTACACTGTTGGTGGGAATGCAAGCTGGTGCAACCCCTCTGGAAAACAGTATGGAGGTTCCTCAAACAGTTGAAAATAAAGCTACCATACGATCCAGCAATTGCACTACTGGGTATTTACCACAAAGATACAAATGTAGGGATCCCAAGTGGTACGTGCACCCCAATGTTATTGGCAGCAATGTCCACAATAGCCAAACTGTGGAAAGAGTCAAGATGTCCATCGACAGATGAATGGATAAAGAAGAAGTGGTATAAATACACAATGGAATATTATGCAGCCATCAAAAGGAATGAGATCTTGCCATTTGCAATGACATGGATGGAACTGGAGGGTGTTATGCTGAGTGAAATAAGTGAATCAGAGAAAGACATGTATCATATGACCTCACTGATATAAGGCATTCTTAATCTCAGGAAACAAACTGATTGTTGCTGGAGTGGTGGGGGTGTTGGAGAGATGGGGTGGCTGGGTGATAGTCATTGGGGAGGGTATGTGCTATGGTGAGCGCTGTGAATTGTGCAAAACTGTCGAATCACTGATCTGTTCCTCTGAAACAAATAATGCAACATATGTTAAGAAAAAAAGAACAAGAAAATAGCAGGAGGGGAAGAATGAAGCGGAGTAAATCAGAGGGGGAGATGAACCATGAGAGATGATGGACTCTGAAAAACAAAGTGAGGGTTCTAGAGGGAAGAGGGGCCGGGAGATGGGTTGGCCTGGTGATGGGTATTAAAGAGGGCACGTTCTGCATGGAGCACTGGGTGTTATGCACAAACAATGAATCATGGAACACTACATCACAAACTAATGATGTAATGTATGGTGATTAACATAACAATAAGAAAGTAAAAAAAAAAGTGGGTCAAATCAGGAAATCAAAGAAGAACTTAAACAACTCTTGGAAATCAATGAGAACGAAAACACATTGGTCCAAAACCTATGGGATACTGCAAAGGTGTTCCTAGGGGAAATACATAGCCATCCGAGCCTCATTCGAAAAAATAGAAAAATCTTGAATTCACCAACTAATTCTATACCTTAAAGAACTAGAGAAAAAGCAACAAACGAATCCTAAGCCACTCATTAGGAGAGAAATAATTAAAATTAAAGCAGAGATCAATGAATTAGAAAGCAGAAACACAGTAGATCAGACCAATGAAACTAGAAGTTGGTTCTTTGAAAGAATTAATAAGATCGATAAACCACCGGCCAGACTTATCCAAAAGAAAAGAGAAAGGACCCAAATTAATAAAATTATGAATGAAAGGGGAGAGATCACAACTAACACCAAGGATATAGAAACAATTATTAGAAATTATTATCAACAACTATATGCCAATCAACTGAGCAATCAGGATGAAATGGAGACCTTCCTGGAAACCTATAAGCTGCCAAGACTGAAACAGGAAGAAATTGACAACCTGAATAGGCCAATAACCAGTAACGAGATTGAAGCAGTGATCAAAAACCTCCCAAAAAACAAGAGTCCGGGGCCTTATGGATTCCCTGGGGAATTCTACCAAACATTCAAGGAAGAAATAATACCTATTTTCCTGAAGCTGTTTCAAAAAATAGAAACAGAAGGAAAACTTCCAAACTCATTCTATGAAGCCAGCATTACCTTAATCCCCAAACCAGGCAAAGACCCTATCAAAAAGGAGAATTTCAGACCGATATCCCTGATGAATATGGATTCCAAAATCCTCAACAAAATCCTAGCTAATAGGATCCAACAATACATTAAAAGGATCATCCACCAAGACCAAGTGGGATTTATCCCCGGGATGCAAGGGTGGTTCAACATTCGCAAATCAATCAATGTGATAGAACACATTAATAAGAGGAGGGAGAGGGAGCCTGGGTGGCTCAGTTGGTTAAGCGACTGCCTTTGGCTCAGGTCATGATCCTGGAGTCCTGGGATCGAGTCCCACATCGGGCTCCCTGCTCGGCAGGGAGTCTGTTTCTCCCTCTGACCCTCTTCCCTCTCATGCTCTCTATCTCTCATTCTCTCTCTTTCAAATAAATAAATAAAAATCTTTAAAAAGAATAGGAGGGAGAAGAACCATATGGTCCTCTCAATTGATGCAGAAAAAGCATTTGACAAAATACAACATCCTTTCCTGATTAAAACTCTTCAGAGTATAGGGATAGAGGGAACATTCCTCAAGTTCATAAAAACCATCTATGAAAAACCCACAACGAATATCATCCTCAATGGGGAAAAGCTGAAAGCCTTTCCCTTAAGATCAGGAACACGTCAAGGATGCACACTCTTGCCGCTGTTGTTCAACATAGTACTAGAAGTTGTAGCAACACAATCAGACAAAAAAAGAAATAAAAGGTATTCAAATTGGCAAAGAAGAAGTCAAACTCTCTCTTTTCACAGACGACATGATACTTTATGTGGAAAACCCAAAAGACTCCACCCCTAAATTACTAGAACTCATACAGCAGTTCAGTAATGTGGCAGGATACAAAATCAATGCACAGAAATCAGTTGCTTTCTTATACACTAACAATGCAACTGTAGAAATAGAAATTAGAGAAACGATTCCATTTACAATAGCACCAAAAACCATAAGATACCTCAGAATAAACCTAACCAAAGAGGTAAAGGATTTATACTCTAGGAACTACAGAACACTCATGAAAGAAATTGAAGAAGACAGAAAAAGATGGAAAAATATTCCATGCTCATGGATCAGAAGAATAAACATTGTTAAAATGTCTATGCTACCCAGAGCAATCTATACCTTCAGTGCCATCCCGATCAAAATTCCAATGACATTTTTCAAAGTGCTGGAACAAAGAATCCTAAAATTTGTGTGGAATCAGAAAAGACCCCAAATCGCCAAGGCAGTGTCGAAAAAGGAAAACAAAGCTGGGGGCATCATGTTGCCCAATTTCAAGCTATATTACAAAGCTGTGATCACCAAGACAGCATGGTACTGGCACAAAAACAGACATATAGACCAATGGAACAGAATAGAGAACCCAGATATGGACCCTCAACTCTATGGTCAGATAATCTTTGACAAAGCAGGAAAAAACATGCAATGGAAAAAAGACAGTCTCTTCAATAAATGGTGCTGGGAAAATTGGACAGCCACATGCAGAAGAATGAAACTCGACCATTTTCTAACACCATTCACAAAAATAAACTCAAAGTGGATGAAAGACCTCAATGTGAGACGGGAATCCATCAAAATCCTAGAGGAGAACATAGGCAGTAACCTCTTTGACATCGCCCACAGCAACTTCTTTCAAGATACATCTCCAAAAGCTAGTGAAACAAAAGCAAAAATGAACTTTTGGGACTTCATCAAGATAAAAAGCTTCTGCACAGCAAAGGAAATAGTCAACAAAACAAAGAGGCAACCCACAGAATGGGAGAAGATATTTGCAAATGACACTACAGATAAAGGGCTGGTATCCAAGATCTATAAAGAACTTCTCAAACTCAACACCCAAAAAACAAATAATCAAGTCAAAAAGTGGGCAGAAGATATGAAAAGACCCTTCTCTGAAGAAGACATACAAATGGCTGACAGACACATGAAAAAATGTTCATCATCATTAGCCATCAGGGAAATTCAAATCAAAACCACATTGAGATACCACCTTACACCAGTTAGAATGGCAAAAATGGACAGGGCAAGAAACAACAAATGTTGGAGAGGTTGTGGAGAAAGGGGAACCCTCTTACACTGTTGGTAGGAATGCAAGTTGGTACAGCCACTTTGGAAAACAGTGTGGAGGTTCCTCAAAAATTTAAAAATAGAGCTACCCTATGACCCAGCAATTGCACTCCTGGGTATTTACCCCAAAGACACAGATGGAGTGAAAAGAAGGGCCATATGCACCCCAATGTTCATAGCAGCAATGTCCGCAATAGCCAAACTGTGGAAAGAGCCGAGATGCCCTTCAACAGATGAATGGATAAAGACGATGTGGTCCATATATACAATGGAATATTACTCAGCCATCAGAAAGGATGAATATCCAACTTTTACATCAACATGGATGGGACTGGAGGAGAGTATGCTAAGTGAAATAAGTCAAGGAGAGAAAGTCAATTATATGGTTTCACTTATTCGTGGAACATAAGGAATAGCAGGGAGGACATTAGGAGAAGGAAAAATGGGGGGGGGAATCGGAGGGGGAGACGAACCATGAGAGACTATGGACTCTGAGAAACAAACAGGGTTTTAGAGGAGGGGAGGGTGGGGAGATGGGTTTGCCCGGTGATGGGTATTAAGGAGGGCACGTACTGCATAGAGCACTGGGTGTTAATACGAAAACAATGGGTCATGGATCACTGCATCAAAAACTAATGATGTATTGTATGGTGACTAACATAACATAATAAAATTAAAAAAAAAAGAATCAGGGGTAGCTTCCTTTAAGATGGTATATAATTTATACTAATAGAAATAAACCATTATAGAGAAAAATGATGATGCAAGAGAGAAAGTAGACCATAGCAAAAGCAATGACTTGAGTAGGCCAAAATAGATGGGTTCCTGTACTTAAGTGGATAGGTTGGCCTTAGATAGGAAAAAGGATAATTTGTACCTTGAAATTCAGACAATATATGGGTATTGATGCTGGAAGATATGGTGGCAGGAGCATGTGGGAATCTTCTGATTGCTTCTACTTCCTTGATGAAATCAGAAGCATGCTCATTAGTTGAAATTGAGGTAGGAGGAGAAGGTGGTGAAAGTTTTGGAGAGAAGAGAAGGTATAAAATACTTGTCCAAGAGACTGGATGTGTAATTGAAAATGAAGAGAATTTGTAGGGCAAACTCTGAGGCCCACTTAAAGAGTGTGGTCATGAAATTAATGTGAGCACAGGTACCACGTTGTGTAGTTTGCTACCATCCATTCATTGTCAACAGCTAGATTTCAAGAGCAAGATAAGCAGAGAGTTGAATCTAGCTAAGGTTAAGGTTGGCCATCTGGGGATGGATGGAACAAAATGTTGGGCCATAGAAACCAGGAAAGGTAAGGAAAGAAGTGAGGACTTGAGGAGAATCCAGGGCCATAAACTGCCAGCAGGAACAACTGATTAGAGGTTTTTATAGAAGCAAAGAACTTTTGAAGTCAGAGCACTCAAAAGAGAGTGGATAGTTAGGAAATGGTGGTCAGATTTGATGGGTGATTCTAATTGGGATTTTTGGAGTAGGTAAAATTATTGTTAATGATGAGATTTAGGTGTGACCATGGCTGAGACAGGATAGAGGGAAGACCACTGGCATAGAGAGGCCAGGTATGGAAAGTAATAAATGTGTGGAATTGAAACCACTTAGAAGTATACGAGGAATAGTCATGAAGAATAGACATCTGAGAACTAAAATCTCCAGGGAATTACAGAGAGCAATTCAGAAGCCTTTAGGTGGCTGAGCCAAAGAGAATTACTAGGCAGTAAACATGCTGAATAGCACTATCTTCACAGAAACTGACAGTTTTAGGAAGGAGGGAGGGATCATCTGATTCAAAAAGCAATGAGTAGGAAGCAGGACACCCTTCCTGTCTTCAGGGATAGTGATACAAGACACAGGAAAGCTATATTGGCAGATAGCTCTTCTGATGGGCAATAAATGGCTTTCAGAAAGGAATTGTTTTACAGCTTATTACATGGATTTATTCAGTGTTCTAAGAAATGTCAAACTTTAATATGGTACTTTGAAAACTAGTGGATATAAGAAACATCTAAAGGGCCTGCTTTAAAATGCAGATAGAGGCTCCTCGTTCAGGTGATCATACCATATCACACCATAAGTAGTAAGTCTTGTTGGTTGTATGTACCATTGTGTGATGAGAATGGCGCTTTACCCCAGTGATCTTTCTCCCCTAAATCCATAACCACACTCTAATTATGAGACAAATATCACCCAAATTCCAATTGAGGGACATACTGCAAAACACCTGATCAGTGCTCCTCAAAATTGTCAAGGTCTTCAAAAAGACGGGAATGCCGAGAAACTATCATAGCCAAGAGGAGCCAAAAAGCCATGATAATTAAGTACATTGTTGCATCCTGGGTGGGGTCCTGAAACACAAGAAGTGCATGGGAGGGGGGGATAACTAATGAAATCCAAATAAAGTATGAGGTTTAGTTAATAATAATGTATCAATACTGGTCTATTGTAACAAATGTACAGAGTGATATAAAATGTTGATAATGTGGGAGACTGAGTACAGGGTATACAGGGATTCTATTTTCTTTGAAAATTCTCTGTAAATCTAAAACAATTCTAAAATTAAAAGTTTATTTTGATAAATACAGATGCTTGGGTGGCAGGACAGAAGAGCCAGCATTTTAAAACCTTGAGATACAATTTACATACAATGAAATACTACGATCTTACTTGTTCCGATCAGATTTATGAATGCATATCAAGATATAGAGCATCTCTCTCATTCAACAAAACTTCGAAGCCATGCCCCTTCCCAGTCAGTATGCCACCCCCAGAAGCAACCACTTATCTGATTTGTATAAACATAAGTTAGCTTTGCCCACTCTAGAAATCTGTATAAATGTATCACATAGTATGTACTTTTTGCATCCACCTTCTTTCAGTAGAACATTTGTGAAATTTGTCCATGAAGTGTATCTTTGTTTATTTTTATTGCTGAGTAGATTTCCATTGTATGAGAGTATCACAATTTATTTAAAAATTCTTCTGTTGATAAAGAATTATTTTTAATAACCATGGAAGTGATTCTGAAGCAGGTGGTCCATAGACACCATTTTGAAAAACATTAGTGTAAAAAAGAGGATGCTCATTCCATTATCTCTTAGTTAATGAACACTTCCAAGCATGAGAAGATAACTAAGTATTGAAGAACCTTAATGCACCTGCAAAATAATGTGTCAAGCCTGTCTCACTAGCCAGATAAAGCTGAAAAATTAACAACAATAGTCTCATAATGAAAAAGCAAGATATATTAGAATGTCTGCATAGATGACAGAAATAATTTGCAGTCCAAGAGGTCTCATTTGTCTTTAGTTAGTGGATGATGTTGATCTGTTTATCGGCCTTCAGAGGTGAATGAGAACAAAGCATGAATATGGTCAGTGTGTTTCCGATGAGGCAGTAAAGATTGCTGGCAATAGCTGGGCAGTTTGGCCAACACCAATAACAAGGTAACCTTTTGAGTTTCTGCAGCATCATGTATTAGACATAATATGTAAACTGCACTGAGAGTTTGTGACAGGAATGATGCGGGAAAGGAAACAGCCCGATGAACTACGGTGGGGAGAAAGATGAACACTTGGAAGAAATACACATCTGAATTCAGAAGTTAGGAGCAAACAGGGAGCTAAGGGTACTGGCTTGTTGTTCACAGTTATCTGGGGTGCAGTGATTGGGACTGAGAACACAAATGATATTCTGACTAGGTAAAAAGAGGCTGCTGCTGAACGTCATGCTTAGAATGTATACTACATGGCAGTAAAATTCTGTTCTCATAGAGACTCTTCTTCTGTTCCCATAGAGACTCAGATTCTCCAGCACTGATAAAGCATTTGGGACTACCTTCCACAGCTTCATGAGAAATGCAAGAATGAATTGAAATCTGTTCGAGCCTACTCCGTATCCACTGATAGCTATTTCTCCCTTGTGTGTATTTTCTCTTTTGCCTGTTCTCATTATCTTTGTTCTCTTCTTTTGTTTGGACATTTCATCTTGTAAATGTCCTTTTCATTTTACACTTTTACTCTCAATAATATTTCTAGAGCTTATGTTGGTATTTAAATGAAAATTATATTTAGCATTTTAAAGTAGATTTGGAAGAATTAGAATATGCAAAAGGCCTATGCCATCAGAGCAATGATCCGAATGGTTTTAAAAGAGCATTGTCCTCCTCTGAGAAACAAACTGAGTGTCCTAGAGGGGAGGGGGGTAGGGGGATGGGTTAGCCTGGTGATGGGTATTAAAGAGGGCACGTACTGCATGGAGCACTGGGTGTTATACGCAAACAATGAATCATGGAACACTACATCAAAAAAAAAAAAAAAAGAGAGAGAGAGCATTGTCCTCATCCAGCTGTATAGCAGAGTGAATCTGAAACAGGGATACCTAGATTGAGCTCTCAATTCCTGCGGAAGAACCTATTTTCCTTTCCCCAGTTTTCACAAGGAACTTGGTTGATGAGAATCAGTCAGGATTAGCCAGCCTTGCTTTCCAGAGAGCCTATGATCTCATTTGATTTGCTGTTTGGATTGGCTGCAAAATGCCCCCAAGATTATTTGACGGTTTAATGCTTGGCCTTGTTATACTGTAATAATTTGGTGTCCAATAATTTGTGCTCTTCCACATACGGCCTTTGTCTGGCATACTGGCTTCAAGTGTAATTCTTAATGCAACCGGAAATAAAAATCTCCAAATCCTGGAGGTTGTATAGTCACTGAGGTAATTTTAATTGTTGGGAGAATTGAGACTAATTAGCATAAGAAATATGAACCACATTTAGAGTCAAACTTTTCTGTGACTTAGCATTCAGCTCAACAAATCCTCACTTTTTGGATATACTGATCATCCACACGTGCATTGCTACTGTGGCAGTGAATGTGTGGGGCTCAAGATTTCTTAAAATTTCTGACCATAAAATGACTGGAAAGTATGCCATAAGAGTATGCCTTAGTTTGGGAGTTGGTTGTTTTCTTCAGCCTCTGTGCTGCATTTAGAACATCATACCTCCTTTGCTGCAGCTGTGAAGTGTTGAGTTGAGAAGACCTATTTCATTCTTAGGAATGAAGAGTCAGGAGCTGGACTTGGGTTGGGTTCAAATCTCTCGCTGCTATTACCTCTGTAAGTGTCCTAGGAATGTTTTTTAAGCACTCTGGGTCTCATTTGCCTCATCTTTAAAATGGGAGATCAAAATAATATACACAAGACGTATGCAGCATTCATAGAATTGTTTTGATGATTGAATGAATTTTACCTGCAAAACCCTTGAACCACTCATAGAACAGAGCAAGGGCCTACCCCGTGTTAGCCATTAGTATTTTTATTGCTTTAATTTTTTTTCTTTCTATCCCTTGCATGTTAGTGGGCAGAATGCTTTTGATTGGTGATCTTAGTCTTATTCAGAATGCAACTCATTAAAATAAATATATGTTCACAAGCTACTTTTCTCTTATTGCAGCATTCTGGTGTCACTCCTGTCTACAGTGATGTTTACCAGATTCTGTACTATAATTCTTTGTGGTATATCAGTGTCCTAGTCTCCATTTCATAGATATGCAAACCAGAGCCAGATAAGTAATTCATATTTATCAAGAGTTGCCTAGTAAGTTATAAGAACTCTTCTCAAAGCTAACACCTCAGTCCCCTTGGGAAAAGACTTTTTTTTTTTTTAAGTTTTTATTTAAATTCCAGTTAGTTAACACACAGTGTAATATTTGTTTCAGGTGTACAATATAGTGATTCCATGCAACACCCAGTGCTCATCATGACAAGTGCACTCCTTAGTCCCCATTACCTCTTTCACCCCTCCCTTCATCCACCTCCCCTTTGGTAACCATCCGTTTGTTCTCTAGAGTTAAGAGTCTGTTTCTCTGTTTGCCTCCCTCTCTCTTTTTCCCTCCTTTTCTCATTTGTTTTGTGTCTTAAATTCCACCTATGAGTGAAATCATATAGTATTTGTCTTTCTCTGACTTATTTCACTTAGCATTATGCTCTCTAGCTCGATCCATGTCATTACAAATGGCAAGATTTCATTCATTTTATGTCTGAGTAATATTCCATTGAATGAATGAATATATATATTCATTCAAGTGATATATATGTATACCACTTCTTTATCCATTCATCAGTCACTGGACACTTGGGCTGTTTCCATAATGTGGCTATTGTAGATAATGCTGCTATAAACATCGGGGTGTGTGTATCCCTTTGAATTAGTATTTTTGTATTCTTTGGGTAAATACCTAGTAGTGCAATTGTGGATTGTAGGGTAGTTCTATAACTTTTTGAGGAACCTCCCTACTGTTTTCCAGAGTGGCTGCACCAGTTTGCTTTCCCACCAACAGTGCAAGAGGGTTCCCCTTTCTCCACACCCTCGCCAACACCTTGTGTGTTCTTTACTGAGTTGTTGATTTTAGCCATTCTGACAGGTGTGAGGTGATACTTCATTGTGGTTTTGATTTGCATTTCTCTGATGGTAAGTGATGGTGAGCATATTTTCATGTGTCTGTTGGTCATCTGGATGTCTTCTGTGGAGAGATGCCTTCTTTGGAGTAATGTGTGTTCATGTCTTCTGTCCATTTTTTAAATTGGATTATTTGTTTTTTGGGTGTTGAGTGTTATAAGTTCTTTATTTTTGGATCCTAACCCCTTGGGGAAAGATTTTAGATTGGTGATGAAAAGAAAACCCTAATTTAGTAAAGAATACTCTCAGTGTTTGGGTGGCATTCTTATGGCGAAGTTTTATAATTTCTGATACTGCCATTATGATGTCATTTGTACAATAAAAATTTTTAAAGAAAAAATACAATTTCCTAATATCTATAATGACAATAAAGGAAGACAATTTCATTCTCTTACTTTTTCTACTTATTTGTTTGTGTATTAGCCGATGTGGGGTTGCCATAACAAAATACCACAGGCTGGGTGAGGAGGAATTTATTTCCTACAGTTCTGGAAGCTGGGAAGTCTAAGATCAAGGTGCCGGTGGATTCACTTCCCTAGTGAGGGCTGTCTTTCTGGCTTGCAGATGGTCACTTTCCTGCTGTGTCCTCACATGGTGGGAGTGGGGAGAGAGGGCCAGAGAGAGAGAAGTTGGAAGCAAGATTTCTGTTATCTCTTTAATAAGGACACGAATCATATCATGAGGGCCTCATTCTCATGACGTCATTTAAACCCATCTTACCTCCTGAAGACCCCATCTTGAAGTACCATCATCTTGGGGGTTAGATTTTCAACATATGAATGGGGGGCCACAATTCAATCTATAGCAGTTTGTTTATGGGTGAGAAACAGCAGTACTTTGTGACAATTTTTTATAAAGCAAAATTATCATGGAACATGGGAATTTAGAGGATCCTATGTTTTTAAGCTTAAAAATACATTATGGAATATGAACGTCAATTTCACTGAAAAAGGTTTAATAAAAACTAAGCTGTTTGAATTTTAGAAATGTCTAAAGAGCAGACTCAGACACATTTCTTGTCAGACACCTTTGTAGTAAAATTTGGCAAGTGCTTAGATGGGTGTTATAAATCATGAGTTCCTTAAACTTCCTCTGTCTTTCTCAAAGCTAGTGCATTATTAGAGTCTGAAATTACCAATGTGGGAGTCACACATTTCTTGGGGTTAATACTGTGCCTTCCTAAAGGTGCTTCTACAGTGTGAATGTGTTCCCTAGAGGAGGGCAGGGGAGAGTAACTTCTGAGCACAGAAAATTTCTCCTTCACAAGAGAGAACCAGAATGAAGGGAACCTAGGGAATGATACAGCACCTCTCAATTTGAAGGTGGAGGGAGGAAAAAAAGTATGAGGGACGTGATCCTGGAGTGTCCAAGTAGAATCCTGTGGAAGATGAGGAACCAAATAGACAGAACGAGATCATCTAGGTGCAGGATGGTGCCCAAAAGATAATGAGGGCCCCTTAGTGGTATGGTTGGTTTATTAATGTTTTATACAGAAATAACCTGATATACACCAATTTTCCAATTCTAGAGAACCACCAAAATATGTGAATTCCGTGACTATTGCTATTTTTTTCAGATAAGGGAAAAAAAAGTCAGATATGTGGAACTGTAGTTCCCTTTAGCAGATAATTAAGAAGGTGACTCTCAGGTGAGGAGAGGCCTTGAAACTGAGAAGTATTTGCTTTGGTTTTCTTAAAAGGGCGTTCTGTGGATTTATGTTCATTTGAAATGTTGAGCAGCACAAATGATATTTTATAATAATGGTTACAAAAGTCCCTCTATACATCTTGAATTGCTTCAAATAAAAGGGAGCGTCCAAATAATCACCTCTAAGTTAATTAATTTATAATAAATATTTCATACTAAAATAAAATGGGCTTAACATGGAAAATGCTAAAAGTAAAATCTTTCATATCCAATTTCATTGTAAAGTTGCTTCATAATTAGAGTTTTACCAGAAGTTATGTTGTAGCATTAGCAAACTGGAACATGAAATAGTAAATACCAGCTGTAGGGACATTCGTAACTTTGTGAACTCTTAGTGATTAATCATTCATAAAACATATTTACAGTGCCATTTTATTATGTCGCCAAGTAGTTAATATTTCAACATGGTCATAACCCAACTAAAAATGTGATTTTTCCAGTTAAAACCAAAGGAACAAAAATGACTTCTCAGTTAATAACAGTATTGCCCAACATCACAGATTACAACTAACAGAGTTCCTGTAGAGCAGAGTTTCTCAGCCATGGGATTATTGACATTTTGGGGTAGATCATTCTTTGTTGTAGGGTGCTGTTCTGTGTTGTAGGAGGTTTAGCCTAGGATCTCTACCCACAAGATGACAGTAGTACCCTCTTTTCAGTTGTGAGAACCAAAAAATGTTTCCAGACACTGCCCCATGTCCCCTGGCCTGGGTGGGGTTGGGAGTGGGGGAGAGAGATGGCCCCAGGCTGAAAATTACTGCAGTAAGGGAATAAATGTACCCAATTCTTAGATGGTGAATAGCTTAGCCTTTGGTGTTTGACCCAAGATTAGATTTAGGTTTTATGGTCCTGAGTCAAACTTTTCTGTAAATAAGATTAATCTCATCTGATTCATTCTGAACCTAGCTTAGTATAGAGCAATGTGTACCAATTTTCAAGATTACTAATTTTGATAATGTAGTGCTTTAATGGTTCTATAATTCAGATTGTTCCTGTTGCTTGCTGTGGTAGAAATTATAAAATTTCAAATGACATTTTTTTCTAAGCATCACAAAGGGCGACAAAGGCTATATTTTTACAACAAACATTTTTAAATGGTGTTTTTATTCATATGCTCAGGATCTGCATCAATAAGTAGGTGTATTTTTAGAAGTCACAAGGAAAATTAAGAAATGCCAGAGGATGACTCTGCTTACATCTTCTTGGCACATTGGGCTAGAATAGGATTTTCTGAACCTTGTTTATTGACTCACCTTCTTTCATTAGTCAGATTCATTTTTTCAGGGATATATTTATAAAAACAAAAACACACAGACCTTACAAATTTTACTGAAACTTCATTACACTGAAGATGGGATTTCTCCTACCTTTCTTTTACACACACACAGATGCATCCACACATTTCCTGCAGCAATGGAGAGTAAAGGTGTATATAATTAGAAAGAAAAAGCCTAAAAATATTAAAGATTTTTTTAATGACAAAGGAAAAAGTATAGAATTCTTTCTGTCTTACACCAACCAAATGTGAGTATACACAAAATGGCCAAATTGAAGAATAAAGTGCTCCCAGAAGTAAACTGTACTAGACCCGCATCACTCTGCATTCTCTATTTTTCATCACTCTCTGCATTCCCTATTTTTGTAAAATTTCCCTATCCATTACACTAAAACTTCTCACTGTAGAGTTTTAACATATTGGACCCCAAAGTTAGCCTAAATGGGAAACACTGGGATGCTGTAGATATGCTTTCAAAATATAGGGTCTGTCAATAGTGGGAGAGCCTGTGCACACTTGATATCTTCCTGGGACTGAGGAGAGAAGAGTCAACAGGGAAATAGAAATGTTTATACCTGTTGCATTCCACACACTTTTGTAGTTTCTTTGTATGTGCACTTGATTGTATAGATGATATTTTCATGTAGCAAGCTGTTTATTGAGCATCTGTTATATGCCATGGTTTGGTAAGTGCTAGCGGTATGATGATAAGTAAAACAAAGGCCCTAATCTCAGTGGACTTCTAATCCAGCGGAGGCAAAGCAATATACAAACAGATAATTGTAATGAGTATGACCAGGGAGCTATGGGGAGGTGACCTTCCACCTTATCCTCAGCTAGGCAAGGAGGGGTGAGGAAGGCTGTGCATTGGCACAGACCCCAGAGAAGAGGAAGCCATTATCATTTGTTCACTGGACCCATTTGAAAGTGCATGTAATGGAGAAGCCATAGGACAGGGGCAGTGAGAGTTGAAGGAACAAACACAGTGGGGTATGAGTCAACCAGAAGACTCTATGGGATTCTTTAAGGTCTTTGGTGTGGCTACTTGTACAGCACCTATGATGGAAGATTAGAAGGTAAGGCTGAGGAATGAAACAAAAGGTTTTGGGTTTTTTTTATTTTTTAAAATTTTATTTTATTATGTTATGTTAATCACCATACGTTACATCATTAGTTTTTGATGTAGTGTTCCATGATTCATTGTTTGCGTATAACACCCAGCGCTCCATTCAATACATTTTTGAAAGCCTTCAATGACATGCTCTATGAGAGAGATTCTCTTATTATGTACTATGCACTATATCCTTCCATTTCCCTTTGGTCATTGTGCAGAAAACTGACTAGCATGTGCAATATTCTATAGGCTGAAATTCTCTTCACACATTTCTTCCTATTTGATTCTCACAAAGCAACGCTATTTCATGTAAGAATAAACTCCATTAGAGAGGTTAAGTTACTTGGTTTGCTAGTAATATGTGATAGTAGAATTGGAACACAAGTCCTCTTGACACTGAATCCTCACTTCCCTTGTGTTCTCTCATCATTTATCTTAAAGAACCTCCATCCCTTTAGAGTTAGGAGAAGGAAATAGCTCACCAGTATTCAGAGAGGGGGCAAGAGAGAGGCAGAGACAGAGGGAGAGACAGAAAGTGAGTGAGAGGGAGGGACAGAGACATGCATACCTCAGGATAGTTTTTCTCATAAAGTTGTCATAACCAAACATTTAGCCAGCCCTTGCTTAGAAAATGAAAGTGATTAATACTGTGCAGCTGAAATTCTACATTTCATGTGTTAAAAAGGAAAAGTCATACAGAAGAAAAATAACAAGAAAGGAATATGTATTTTAAAACTGTATTTATATTTACAGTTATATTAACTAGTATGCACTGACTATTTACACCAATTGAAACAGTGTATTACTGGTGAATGAACAGATCAATGGAACTGAGGAGAAAGTCCAGGAGGACTTCTAAAGATATTAGAATTTAGTATATGATAAAGGTAATCCTTCAAATCTGTGTGAAAAGATTTAGTAAGTATTAGGAAGTCTGGATATTCATTAGCATGAAAGGAAACATACTGTATAAATTAGATTGGTTTTCCATATCTCACATGAGGCTAAATTACAAATGAATTAGAAATTTAACTGTAAAAAATAAAACATAAAAATATTTGAAAAAAAAACCATGAAGGAATTGCTTTGTAATTTTGAATTAAAAAAGCCTTTCCAAATATGACACAATCCAGACTCTATAAAAATGAAACATTTTGGGGTGCCTGGGTGGCTCTGTTGGTTAAGCATTTGACTCTTATTTTCAGCTCAGGTCATGATCTCAGGGTTGTGAGATCCAGCCCCGTGTTGGACTCATGCTGGGCGTGGAGTCTGACATTCTCTCTCTCCCTCTCCCTCCACCCTTCCCTCCCTCTCTCTCTAAAAAAAAAATGAGATATTTTGACAAATTCAACTAAAAAATACACAATTTCATTCATAGAAGAATAAACCATGAAGAAATAAAACAGGAGAAAATGGTAAAACGTGTTTACAACTAATACTAGACAAAGAGTTAATTTCTCTATTAAAAAAAAATCTCCTATAATTGTTGAGGAAAAGACCAACAAACCCAGTAGAGAAATGTATAAATATTTTATAAGAAAGAAAATGGAAGTGGCTCTTAAGCATGCTAAAAGATACCCTACCTCACTCATAAGAAGAGAATTGTAATTTAAAACTACATTGAAATATTGGTATTCTTTGAAAATATTTTAAAACATTTTTGATCTAGGATCAAACTTTTTTCTAGGATGTGGGAAAATATGAACTCTCATAGAAATGTAACTTGTTACAACTACGGAAAGCCATTTGGCAGTATCTATCAGAATTGTAAATATATGTGCTTTTGACCCCAGAATTGCACTTCTGAAATATATTATGCAGATAAACCTCATGAATGTAAAATGACCTGAGTACAAGGTTATTCACTGGAGTTTTGTGTGTAAAAGCCAAAGATGGGAAATAATCCAATGTGCATCATGACGGGACTGGTTAAGTACACTAGGTTGCATCTGTTGCCATGAGAAAGAATGAGGTAAATTTTAGGTACTAACATTAATTAATTTCCATGATTTATGTATATGTGTGTGTGCACATACATGCACACTCACATATATTTACTTATTGTATATACAAAAGTACTCTAGAACTGCATGCAGACAACTGATCAACAGTTGTTGCCTCCGTATAAAAACCGGGGTACTCAGGAGCTGAGATGGGAGGGAGACTTTTTGCTATAAACCATTTTGTACCGTAGGAACTTTGTACTATGTAAATACTTTGCCTTTTAAAAAGATCTTGTGTTCTCTCACCATTTATCTTAAAGAACCTCCAGCCCTTTAGAGTTAGGAGAAGGAAATAGCTCACCAGTATTCAGAGAGGGGGAGGAGGGTGGGGGGTGGGTTAGCCCGGTGATGGATATTAAGGAGGGCACGTACTGCATGGAGAACTGGGTGTTATACAAAAACAATGAATCGTGGATGACTACATCAAAAACTAATGATGTATGGTGACTAACATAACATAATAAAATAAAATTAAATAAAATTAAATAAAAATTCTGAATTTTTGAAAAGGAATTTGAGTTAGGCCTCATAAAATATGAAAGTCAGAATCCACCATTTCTGAGGTGATTGCAAGAGCTTAGAATCTACTTGGCATAACAGCATTTTGTTCTAGGTACTGGGAGCTGCTCTTAAAGTCACTAAGTTACATCATCTAGTTCTGCTTGACTTGGTGTTTTCTTGAGCTTCTCTTCCCACTGGCATCTCACCTGTTTCCAATTCAGTAGTTCTGATTCAAATTCTTCTAGAAAGACTATTAAGATTGGCGCAAATATTTACCATCATCTGTGTAAGTCAGTGCTCTCATGCCAGGTCATCATTTGCCAGAGGTCAGTCTGTATATTGGCTAACCGTGGGTCAGTGATTCACTCTTGGGGAATCATGTGTGGCCAGGTAGATAGTGCAGTTTCAGTCACGGACAGTGGGAATCCTTTAGAGGGGCACTGCCTCTCTGCTTCTCCTGCCAACCACTGCTCTGTTTGCTTCCCCTTGCAGCAAACCTTCCCAAACAACCTACTTAATCTTTGTCTCAATTTCTCTCTTCTCAATTGTTATTAAATCCATTCCAATAAAGCTTTGGCCCCTACCAATAGAATAATACTGCTTATGTCATGGTCACCATTGACCTTTCCTAAACTTCTAAATTTGAAGAAAATGGCCAGTCATTATTTTATTTGACCTCTCAGCTGTCCCACTGGCTATTTGGCAGCCTAGAATTGGGAGAGAGGGACAGGTGGGGATGTGTCTAGGGATTCTATTTCATCTGTGTTATTTGAATATTTTAGGATAACATTATGTGTGTATTACTTGTATAAAATTTTTAGAAACTTTATTTTTTTAAGATCATTTATTTATTTGAGAAGAGACAGAGAGTGCATGTGTGGGGAGAGGGAGAGGCAGACTCCCTTCTGAGCATGGAGCCTAATGCGGGGCTCCATCCGAGGACCCTGAGATCATGGCCTGAGCTGAAATCAGACACTTAACTGACTGAGCCACCCAGGGGCCCCTAAAATTTTTAGAAATCTTAAAAATAGAATACTTTTCTAACAAGTCTTAGAATATTAGTTAGAGCATGGCTGTATTCAGGGATTGAATAAAAACCTTAATTGCTAGTTTCTCAATCTCAGTTCTAGTCTTCTTTGTTTTAATCCATTTTCATATTCTCCCTACTTTCCCACAATATGGCTGCCAGTTATTCCAAGATGATTATCTCTTCTGAGCAGCTCAGCTTTCCTCAACTATGAGGTTCAAAAGAGTCCTGGAACTGAGTTTCACTGAGTTATGACTGGGTAATAACCAAACATGAATTAATCACTTTAGTCAAAGGGTGTGTTAATTTGATTGGCGAGGACAGGTTACATGCTCACCTTTGGTGTTATGGATGGAAGCAGTTCCACACCACATGAATTAGGAGAGACAGAGGAATAGCTTTCAGAAAAGAGTCAGGGTGCTTGCACCAGAAGGAGGGTAGAATATCTTAACTGTTTCCAAATGTATTTACTTTCCTTCAAGTTGTTCAAAAATTATTAATGTTTATTTTTCCTGAACTTTCTAAGCTCAGCTTACATCATTTTTAAAGGCATTTATCTACCCTCCTACCAACTGTTTATAAATAATGCTAAGCTCTGAGGCTGTACTCCACCTTTAAGAATCATCTGTTTTTTCCTTATATGATTTTTGGGTATCTTCTGCCAATAAATTGACAATGAAATATCTGATTCTCTAGGGCACCATTGGGAAGAAACAGAGCAATTTGTTCACCAGCATTACTTTCTGAATAAATGCAAGTTCCTAACTTGGCTCATCTTAAAGAAAAGCATAATCATGTTTTTATTCCATACAGTGTTTTACTTTCAAGTCAAATATGTCTAGATTTTAATCAGCATGGATGAGAATTATTTGATAATTTCTCTTAATTGGTGCGGGGGTAGATTGACTATGAACCCCCAGCCTATCTCATCCCAGTAAACCCTACGTCTGTATATCTTGATTGGAATTGGTATGAGTGCAAAGGGATGACTGTAATGGGAAAAATAAACTCCTATAGAAGCTGTTAGCATTCATTATGACCATCTCTACATGTTGGCCTACAGATATTGTGGGAAAAGCATAAATTAATGAATACAGAGGCAGGCTGCCATGACTTAATGAAACATATCATTTTTGTTTCCCCACTGGCTTTATGTCAGTGTGGAGTGAGTTGTCCGACACAAACATCTGTGTCTCTCATGAAGCCAGTAAAGTGATCTTGTGCAGCGTTTAGGTCAGCTCTGCAGGAAGGCAGGTGGTAAGAAGGTTACTGAAAACAATGACAGAAACCCCAGTAGCACCACCACAAATCTAAGCTGAGGACCTCTTCTGTGGCAGTACTTGAAGGTACAATAGTGGGACCGGAAAACACAGTCATGACCACAAGAAGCTGACAGTCTGGGATGACTGAGGAAATAAAAACAGGACAGAATGTGGCCAACTCCGAGGAATCCAGTCTGTTTCAGGGAATCATGGAATAAACTCTTGGACAAACGGCTACTCTGCCTTTTCAGTCTCATCAAGCATCGAGATAATTTTATATGAACCATTTTGCTAGTGATTCCCTAGGTCCAATATAAATAAGTAAAACTCTCAGGTGCTACAGCAGATGGAGAGGGAGAAAGGATCCCTAGGCAAACCCAAGTTACCCTAGAGCCAAAATGGATTCTTTTGCACCTGTGCATTCACACATGCACACACACACATATCTGGATAACTTGTAACCTCAGCCTAAAAAAAGCCACAGGGTAACTGGTGAAAATAGGATAGAAAAAGTGCCTCCTGGGCATCTGGGTGGCTTAGTGGGTTAAGTGTCTGACTCTTGATTTTGGCTCAGGTCATGATCTCAGGGTCTTGAGGTCAAGCCCCTTGTCGGGCTCCATGCTCCGTGCAAAGTCTGCTTAAGACTCTCTCTCTCAACCTGTCTCTCTGCCCCTCTCCCTCTCTCTTGCTCTCTCTCTCTCTCTCTCTCTCTCTCTGTAAAATAAATAAATAAATAAAATCTCTTAAAGAAAAAGAAAAAAAAAAGCCTGCTCTTCTCTAGATACAGAGCCCATGGGAAAATAAAACCATTAAGATGACATTAAACATCAGACCTCATGTCATACCATCGACATCCCCTACAACAAGCAAGCCCAGATCTCCATCCTGTAGTTGGAAGTTGGAACATTAGGAATCCACAAGGGAACACTATGTAGATAGAAGCGGTAAACCATGCATTGGCAAAGGAGCAATATTTCCTTTTTATTATCTCATTTAAAACCTCTTAACATTGAAACATGGTTACTGACTTCCAACCAAACTGAGATAAGATAAAATTTGCGTAAAACATTGAGTGGTGCATGAGCTCTCTGAGATGTCTCCAAGGACCCCAGTCAAGGAAACCCTGCTGTCTTCAATAGTTAAAAAGAGTTGTTAAGTTCCCTCAACTTGGACATTCATAGATACCAGCATTAACTTTTATAATAATTGCATTGCCGTTATGAGGGGTGGAAAATGAATTATTAAGTACAAAATCAGTTTATTTAGTTCTCAACATGTCTTGCAAACAGCAGGTGCTTGATATATATTTGTTGACTTTATGAACAGCTGAAAATATTGCTGCTACAGGGGACATCAATAATTAATGGGGAAGGGGCAACTTACACACAGGTAGAGAATTCTGGTGAATACCTTAATTTTTGAACAAAAATTAGAATTGTCCTATGAAGCTGTAAAGAGACAAAACATTTGGACGTCATGTTTTATGACTTGGTTCCTTCGTCTGACTTGGGGGAGGCAATGGCAATAGTAATTGAATTCTTTTTCATCATCCCATTTTCTGCTTGCAAGAATTCCAGTGGCATTTCACAATCATCAATCCACTGTCACTGTCCTTTGTACTTTGTAAGTGTAAGCAAAGCTAATTTAGGAAGGAAACCACTATTCTCCTGAGGGTTTGATTTTAACAAATGAGAGATAAGTTTTCTTAATCATCATCTCCTGCCCAGACTCTTGGCTTCAGACCTGGTGTGGTTATTCACCTTCAAATCTCCCTGGTAGCAAGGCTGACTCTGCATTCGACTGTGCTGAGAAATAAGCTGCTTTTGATGTGTAGCCGCCTAAGGCTTCCTTTCTCTTTGATATAATTATGTAAGTTAGCTACTTGTGGTTTTATCTGCTCATAGGGTTTTGAAGCAGATAGTGAATTCTCACCTCAGCTGGATAAAAGGGCCCTCAAAACATTCAGCCGTATTTACCAGTTGAATTTTAATGGTTCATGTTGTGGGGCCTTGGGTGTATATGATTTACAGCCTCAGATACCTAAATCTAGGTAGTGGACGGTATCAATTTCAAAACTAAAGCAAACCAAGAACTCATGGTTCTGTTCCTCATTCAAATCAAAGCCAGGCTATTTATTCCTAACCAGATGTAAGGAAGTTCATTTAGTTGAAATTTATCAACCAGGAGATCCCTAGGACTCCCTTTCTCTGCAATTGGTTTTATATCTGACACTTTTGCAAGCTGTGGTAATATGATTTCACTCTGGTTGTATTTGCCAAGGTTATCCCGCCTTGGCTTTTTTATTGCTTATATTCTATTGGAAATTAGTTTAGTGTAGGAGTAATAGCTGCTGTGGACTTTAAATCTTTTCACTCATAAGATTTGTATTTTTTTATCCATGTCCTGACAGTACCATTTTACAACTCCAGGACATAGGGACAGCTTTTCTGTGCTGCAATGAAATCTAAGGGGTGTGGGAATTTCTATGGTAAATGTACACCTGAACACCATGGATGCTTGCAAAATCACTTTTCTTAGCAAAGAAAGAATACATTGTAACACTCTCACCTCTCCCCTGCCCCCGTTCTTAAATGTAACAGGCACTAATGGGGTATAGTCTAAATTTAACTGGTGTCCAGTGAAGTCAACTATGAGATTTTACTTGAGGTTTTGTTTTACATCTTGACACTTACCCTGAAGTGGATCAAGACCATGTAGTGCCTACCTTGGTCTATAGTTTCATCTGTGTTCTTTTTTTTTTTTTAATGATGATGATATGAATCAGTTTTAAATGAGACTATGTTCATGTATGGAATTAGTGAAGTCTATTTTTGTGTCTTTAGAATGTTTCTAACAAATATATGTGCCAAAAGATTTGTTTTCTAAGGGCAACAGCAGAGTAGATGCAGAAGGAATATGCTGAGAATTCAGGAAGTGCTAACAGAAAGCTACAGCCACTCTCGAAAAACATCTATCTTAGTATGCCTTAGGTCTTCCATACAAAGTTTTATAGATAGCCTCTTGTAGCATTGTTTATTTTTTTTTGAATTTTTAAAAAAGGTATATTTATTTATATGAGAGAGAGAGAGAGAGAAAAAGAGAGCATGAGTGGGAGGGGCAGAGGGAGCGAGAATCTCAAGCAGACTCCGTGCTGAATGCAGAGCCTGACGCCTGACGCTGGGCTTGATCTCACAACCCTGATATCATGACCTGAGCTGAAATCCAGAGTCAGACGCTTAGCCGACTCTGCCACTCAGGATCCCCTTGTAGAATTACTTTTTAAAATAAGATTTAATATTTATAAAAAAATTATCTCTATTAAAAGCAAAGATTAATGAGGAAAACAGGACTCATTTCACAAATAGAAATTTTTCAGTTCTTATCTCAGCTTCTTATAATTATTTGACACAATTGACCATTCCCATTTTTAACCTAACTTCTTCAGTTTTCTGAGATATCATTATGCCCATTTTCTCTTACATTAATGGTTACTTCCTACTCTTCTCTACTGGCCTCTCCTTCCCTTCCTAACTTCAATAAATTGAAATATCCCAGAACTCGGTCTTCAGGTATCTCTTTCCTATCCATACTTACTACCTTTGTGATCACCATTAACTATTTAGTTTTGAATATCATAGGTGTGCTGTTAGAACATTCAAACTGTTATCATAAACTCCAACCTCTTTTCTGACCTTCGGGCTTTATATTCAATTGCTTACTGGAAATTTTTTCTTGAATGTTCAATGAATATTTCATATTAAATACATCCCACAGTGAACTCTTAATTTCCACATTTATCTCAAATCTGCTTAATCTCAATAAATGTCACATTGTCATTTACTCAGTTATTGAAACAAAATTTTGGAATCACTTTTGACCCCTCCTTTTCTTCAAATAAGCAGTTAATGCTGTTAGTTCTTTAGCTTCCATATATTTTTCAAATTGAATAACTTCTCATTTCCTTCCATACTAACACTCTAATCTAAGCCACCATTTCCTACCCAGTTTCTGACAAAGGCTTATTAAATGGTCACACTGCTTCTAGTCTTGCACACTGATTCTACATAATCAGTGTGAGGAACTTTTAAATAACATAAATTGGATCATGTCGTTTCACTACTCAAACACTAACAAGGCTTCCGGTCATTCTTAGAACAAAATTCAAATCCTTACCGTGGCTTTTAATACCCATGCGATCTGGCCATTGCCTCCAACCCCCCTTATTTCCTACTGCTCGTCTTCTTCCTCATTATCCTCCAGCCCTGCTGGCCTCCCTGGGCTTTCTTGAACTTGTCAAGAAGACTTCCACCTGAGAGCCTTTGCTTTTCCTATTTCCTATGCTTTGCCCCAGGTATGATCATGGGTCACTCCTCATTGCTGTAGGGTCTCTATTCAAGTATCACCTCAGAAGAGTCTTTCTTGACAACTCTACTTGAAATAGCACCTACCACCCCATGACTTTATCCCCTCACATACCCTTATATATATTTTTTTCTTAACAGTGGTTAATAAAGGAGGTGGTCATTTCCTGGCTATATATTTTATGTATGGGTATATATGTACATATGTAGGTATATTATTTATGTATACGCATTACTGGATTTCCACACTAGAATTTAATCTCCTTGAGGCAAGGACACTATCAGTTTTGTTCATTTTTGTTCCCAATGCCAAGAATTGTGCCTAACCTAAACTAGATATTAAATAAGTAATTATTGGATGAATTAAATGAAAAGGGAGCGAGACCTTTACAGCTATTGCCTACAAGGTGGAGCCTCCAAGTGACCATGCAAAGGCACTTTGCAGGCTCAGGAAAATGCTCTCCGGCCTTTAGCAAAGTGTCCTTACATTCTTAACTGTGGAATCCACTTAACTGGAGGAACATTGTCTAGTGGAACTTCCTTTGGTAATGGAAATTCTCTATATCTTCACTACCCGTGATAGTAGCCACTGACACTATTTTAATGCTTGAAATGTGCTTAGTGCATCTAAAAAATTGAATTTTTAATTCTAGTTTTAATTAAAAATTTAAATTTAAGTGGTCACTTTTGACTACCAAATTTGGATAACATAGGTCTAGATCATAGAAGGTAGTAAGCAACTGCCTGCTTTCAACAACCTCAAACTGGGTCTTTTCTAATAAATATTAAATGAACCTACATTTCCTGGTTACACTGTCTTATTTTTTTCACCTTATATGTGTTTAGCTCATGCTAGCAATGCAAAGTGAGAAAATATAAAACATCTCTTTTTAAATGTGCTTGAAGCAGAAGGCCAATTCCCCAGCACAGGAAAGATGCTGCTGGCAAAACTTTCCCTTGCAAATGGGGATTAGGCAAGAAAACACAGGATACAATTGCTGTCAGTAGAGCCAGTCAGCAAAGCCATGGGTTTTTGTAGATTCCCACTTAATTATACATTGCTTTCTTTCTCTACAGCCGGTACTGATTTGAATCTGTGGATATGCATACATTTACTGAGCAACCAGAAAAGGATATACAAAAATGAATTTAACATCGCTTTTACAATAGTATGGGATTTCTGAAATTTGACACAATATAATTTAAAATGTGCAACCCTTACAACTAAAGGGACTGATAATTATATCACAGATAGCTCCATTCCATCCTCTGATAAGAAGTAAATTTTAAAAAACAGTATTGTTTTAGCATGTACAGTGGGAAAGGAGAAGCCAGTACCTCCGTAACTTTACTTTCACATAGCATGAACACAGGGTAGGGAAAAGAAACGACACACGCTTCTCCTTTTCTCCAACCAACCTACTCTAGCCTGATCTACCATCTGAGAAAACAAACCAAAAGGTGTCTCGGGATGGTGGAATCAATGTCAAACATCATACTTTTCTCCCTTTAAGTCAAGCTGATCTACGATTGACCAGCTGACTAGCGGGGTATCTCAACCTCAGCACTACTGGCAAGTTGGGCTGAATAATTCTGTTTGGGGAGGCTGTCCTATGCACTGTAAGATGTCTAGCGGTATCCCTGGCCTCTACCTCATAGATGCCAATGGTAGCCGCCCTCTCACTCCTCGTGTGATAACCAAAATATCTCTAGATATTGCCAGTTGTCCCCGAGGAGCCAAAATCATGCCAGGCTGAGAACCAATGAAGACAGGGGCATCACAACGTACTCTCTTCCTGCATTTACCTGGATCTTGACCTTTTACACCTCACTCTTCTCAACCTCATGTTACTCTCTTGGATGTGAAAACTTCTTTGCCTTTAATTATTTGACCTTGGCATTCTCTTAGACTCATTTGGACTTGCCTGCTGATGCCTCTGTCCCAGATTGAACACTTTTGCCTCAACATTTAACCATTCCTTAGATTCAGGACCTATCCTCAGCACGGACTTCCCTGATTTGTGTCTCTATCAGATCTGCTTGTGAAATCAAAGGCAGATTATTCACCCCTCAGGAAAGGAAGTTGTCTCATTTCTGGTGACCTCAGTTCTAGTGTCAGCTTGGTTGTTACCTTGCTTTTTCTGTATCACCTTCTATCAGTTAAACAGATTCGTTGGGCCTTGATTTCCTTATCTTCGCAATGGAAGTACGGATTTCTGTTCCTATTGCTTTAAAGGTTTGCAAGGTTTAAATAAGGTAATTGATATTAACGTGCTTTGGAAAGATAAAAACTCTTTTCTGCAGATATAAGGGAGTATAATATTACCAGTGTTCCTGATTCCATGGAAGACTACAGCAAATTACAGATAAGCTGTATCTGTATCCATTTAAAGTGAACATGAAGGTTGTTCCTGTCTTTTCTCACATATTGAGAGTGTGCTGGAATTTTTATTAGAATGGGCACTGGGGATGTCTCTTTTACTGCTTTGGCAACACCAGACTGGTCTGGCAAAATTCAACTTATCAACCCGAGTACTAATGTAAAATGGGGTTTGTGTTCCGCCTGAGGGAGAAAAATATTTTGGGTACTCACATAGTTTTCTGAAAGAAGTATGAGCTCCATACTCAGTGTTGAATTTTAAATGACTGCCAACCTCTCTCTTCTATCATCTTAACTCATTCAGCCCCTAAACATGACGGGACACTCCTATTTCCTCTCTGAGTCATGGAGAAGAAAACAAGGAAAGCTCAGTAGATGCACAATGGGGTGTACTCCAGTATATGGATCCGTAGTGGTTTTCTAGGCACACATAGTACATTTCCCCTTGAGGGCGTTGCCATGTCCTCATCCCTAACCTTTAAAGCAGCTCCACTAGTCCCTGAGCATGATGTGTGTGCGCTTGTGTATATATTGATATATGTGCACACTCACCATCAGGATTCCTTTCGGCATTTAGGAAACGCAGAAATCAGAAGATCAAGCATTCCTAGCACACATTTGTGACTTTATGAACAAGGAAGAGAAGATGACTTCTTCTTGAAGGTCTCTTCCTCTGTGAATGTTTGAGAAGTACCACCTAGAACCACTGCACATATAAAATAGGACTAGACTTTTCCAGTCAAGAGAATGAATAGATACCACTAGCCAAGCAGGAAAAGTGAGCTTGAAAATCCATGTCTGAGCTTGCCAAGAGGCTTAGCCTTTATTTCAGGGTCAGAACCCCACCTTCTTTTGCCCAACGTGGAAATGAGGAATATATATCTGTAGTATTAAGATGTGTCGTCCTTGAGAATGTGAACATTGAAGATAGCCAAGCAAGGGGAAATAGGTCAAAAGATATTGCACATAGTTAAAAATAGCCACTGCAGAAAACGTGTTTCTATTTGGCATCGTGCCTTTTCACGTTCATTTTAATTGGCCATTTGGCTCGCTGTGTAAAGCAAACAGCTTTTCACACCTCTGGGACACTGGGGTTATGGTACTCTGCTGACTGCTCCAAACCACACAAATTGGAGACTAAGGTAGTTATTTCTACAATTAAAGCTAAAATTGCTTTCCCTTCATGTCAGCGAAGAGTTATTTCCAATGCAAAACTGTCACCCCTTCTCTGCCTATCACTGTCTGCAGAGGAGCTGTTCTCTGTCAAAGCCCCCTCCCCTCCCCCATCCTGACCCCTTATTTCCTGGTGTGGGGTGATGGCACATGTCTAACCTTCCATTACACTCTGGCTGAGCCAACACAGCTGGATTCTCAGCCAACTATGAAGTTTAAATTGGTAACTCCAAATCTGTTCTATAAATTCCAGCAACAGCTGATTTGGCCAGAATTTCAATGTTATCTTCATGCCTGAGTTCAAAAAAAAAAAAGGAAGAAAGAGAACTAACCTAGTCTCTAATGATTTACCTAAGGGAATGTATGAACCATCGCTTTGAATTTTAAAAAACAAATAAAGTTGCCATATTTCTTTTTTGTCCTTTTCACTACTCCACAATTTGTTATGACTATGGAGCCATGAATTTTGTCAATGGCTTAGGAAGCTGTAAGTGTATATTTATGACTAGACAAGTGCATAATATGAACATATGGCTTTTAAAAATGATTTTATATAGGAGTATTAGAGATCAAGGAATGGAAGATTTTATTTTGCTTTGCAAATCAGCATATGCTTCAGTAATCTGCAGGAAACAGCACTGTTTAGGGGAAATGATATATCTATGATAACTAGTAAACAGAACTTACTAGGAACTAGGAGTTTGGGGGCTTTATAAAAAGCACTTTAGACTAAAGAACATTCTAGCATTTGCCCAAAAGGATATGACAGTTCTAAGGACTATGGGGAGCCAGATGTTTTAAATTACTGAGCTCTCCCTCTGGATTCCCTCTCTACTTCTTTGGAAAAAAACATTTATGCTATAGCCCCGTATCTTTGAAATCCCGTTTCATATTTATCTCCATCACTGGGTTGCTTACAGCCCCTGCATGATTAACTGAATATTAAGGGATCCCATGGAATGAGGTGGTATGACTCAGTCACAAGCAATTATTAAAGGATTTTGAAAAGCAATAAGTTCAAAAAATGTCGAATTGAGAATTATCTGAGGAGAACTATTGTAAACTTGGGAGTCAAATAACAAAATAAAAGAAACAAGCCAGTTGCTGGTCCCCTTAATTTCCTTGTTGGGAAACAGGGGATACCTTGAGGATGTCTTTAAAAATAGAACTTATATTTTTAAGGGACAGAGATAATGTATAGTATTTTGTTCCTCATGGTTGAAACAGATACCTTATAAAAAAGAAGTCTAAGTTACCAGACATCCTGAAAATGGATGGCATTTAAAAAATATATTTATTTTATTTATTTGAGAGAGAATAGGGGGAGGGGCACAGGGAAAAGAGATAAGTAGAGAAATCTCCAGCAGCTCAGAGAGGGAGCGTGGAGCCCCATGCAGGGCTCCATCTCACAACCCTGAGATCATGACCTGAGCCAAAATCAAGAGTCCGGCACTTAACCAGCTGAGCCACCCAGGGGCCCCTGGATAGCTTTCTTTTGCCCCCAAATTCACTTTTCTCAGTCATTTCACACATTCTCAGGTAATACATGTTTAAATTTACCTGATTGTTCTTGAGTACCCCAAAAGCAATTTTGACATATTTTCCACCATAGTGACCTAGTTTTCCAACATTAATTTAAATTAACATTTTATTCATATAGTAAACATAAAGTGAAATAAGTGGGGACAAATTAAGGAAATACAAAACATGAGGCTACCCAGAGAGTTAAAGGTTGGTAAACTTTCAAATCGAAAGTAATGTGGCTAATTTTTCAGAGAGAAGAGATTGAAAAATTTCTATAGATATTGCATCTTTTTATGAGTTTGGGACATAAACTAATTGTATAAAAGACTTGACCTCAGGATAATCCATTAGTAGTTTGGGAGGACTACTCTGACAGAGATGCTCTTTTAGGATTGAGTGCATCGTATTGGATTAGAAGAAGACTTGGGCTTGATTGCACACTGCTTATGCAGGAAGATTGAGAGCAAGGATAATGAACTTCCCTGGATGAGAAAATGGGGTATCTGACAGATAAAGTATGAGTCAGAATCAAAAAAGCAACTAGGAATAATAGTGTTGACATCAACAATAACAACATTACTGACTGCTTCATCTATGCTGGACCACTATGCTAGGTTATGTAATCCTCACTCTACTTTCTACGAAATAGGAACTTTTACAATCTAAAATTTACAGATAAAGGAATTAAGTTGTAGAATGTATTTAGTTTTCAACTTGTGGAGCTGAAGTTTCTCTAAGGCATCCAAATGGATGTGTCCAATAGGCATTTGGAATATGACCCAGAACTTCAGGAGAAAAATATCTGGTCTGGAGATAACATAGTGGGAACTATTGGACTATAAATGACAATTTAGGCCACAGAAGTACAGGAGATAAAGTTTCATGACCCTAGAGGATAAAAGAAAGTAAGATGGGAAATTATCTTTGGATTTGGTTATTCGTGATCATAATAAAAACTGTTTTCAGAGAGTGAAAGGGTCAAAAGCCATATGGTAGTGGATTAAAGAATGAAGTGTGCTCTTCTAAGATGTTAACTTATTTTTTTAAAGAATTATTTATTTTTGAGAGAGAGAAAGTGCAAATGGGGGAGAGGGGCAGAGATGGAGAGAGAGAAAATCCTTAAAATGGACTCCCTGCTGAGTGCAGAGCCCTCCTCGGGGCTCGATCCCAGGGCCCCAAGATCATGACCTGAGCAGAAACCAACAGTTGGTCCCTTAACTGACTGAGCCACCCAGGTGCCCCTAAGATGTTTACCTATTAATAAAAGGAGAGAAATAGGTTAATGACTTTTGTTTTAATATATTTGGCAGTGGAAAAAGAGATTTCAAATAGACACTTACACTGATAGTGTGATTTCAAATGCCAACATCTCAATTTTTGTTAACCAAAGGGCTTCATTAACTTTTGAAAGTAGTAGAAATACAGAATTAAAGAACAGTTAATTAAAATCACAGCTGCTTCTTGCATCTCTCTCAATGTTGGTTTAGGAAATGCATATCATTGAAAAAAATCCCATGATGAAATGAACTATTAGTAGACTCTAGAAATGTTCACTTAGACTGTAGCCAAAACAATTAAAAATTCCCCAAATCAAATGTTAACAATGAGTAGTGACAGATGGGAATTTGAGGAGCTATGTTTATTGGATGGAGATCATCACTAGGCAATCTCATTACTTATGAGAAATTACTATTTAGTTGTCTGCTTTTGTTGAGTCTTACAGCATTCTCAATTTTAGTTATTTTGAGATTCAAGTAACTAAGCAATACTGTAATCATATTGGAAAACAATAATTCTTTCTCTGTCATCTAATAGACAATAGCAAAGCAAAAAATAAATATCAATTCAAAAAACCAATAAGAAAGATTGTACCTCTTACAGAATAAAAGTATAGACTTCTGAAATTACACTTTAGTCATCACTGGTACTAGAACTGTAAAGATATGGAGCTGCATGAAAGTGTTCTGGTCCAAGTTTATTTTGTAATGGGCACTGACATCTGTTTAGCATGATCAGTTCTTTTATGGTTCTCTCATAAATGAAAGTAGTACAAATTACCATTGAAAGAATATACCAGGGAACAATATGACATACAAAATGGGAAATCTAAAAGATAATGAGATCATATTAAATCCAGTAGCCCAAGATTATTTCTTTGTATACTTAAAATTCCTAGTCCTGTAACTTTTCTTGAGAAGAAAACTTTATGAAATCAGTTGAAAATCCCATGAAAAATAGTTTCCATCATCAAACCTGTATGTTATGTCCATCTAAAAATGGTCGGAATAGCTTTTCTTCGTAATCCTCTGATGTTTTTATACCCACTGCTTCCATAAGCAAGCCATTGGAAAGTAATAAAACTGAAAGTACTTGTGACTATTACCCTTCACCTTTTAAAAAAGCTGTTTCATTCTTATCTAGCAATGCCAACTCATTTGATGCTCCGCACACAAAGTGCATCAATTACAGCTGTTAGCTGTGTGCAGAATGTAATATGTCAGCTAGATTAAGTCTGATTCTAGAAATGAACGATCGGCCGGAGGTGAATGGCCATTTTTACTTACCTTAGGTGTCAATCCACACTTTCAATCACATCACCACTAACAGAGTCTACTTTCCACCGTAGTTCTTAATACTAATAGAAACCCCAGACCCTACCCTACTGCACGAAGTCTTCTTTCCTGACCACTTAATGTCACCTCTTTCCTTCTGGAAATGCCAATGTCACTTTGAAATTTTTTTACACTTCTTCAAAAGTTTAGGATATTTTTTCAACACACATTGACTGGGTTTCTTCTAATTTGGAAGTTCTAGTAGTGAATCAAACAAACAAGGTTTCAGCCTTGACACTGCGGATAGTCTAGTGGAGAAGGCAGACAAAACGCAACTAATTGCAATAGAGGTGATGGTATAGGGAAAGCGCAGGATGCTGTTGACTGGCTGAACACTCCAAGGTGGGCTGTGGGATCAGGACAAATTCTTGGAAGAAATTAAAATTTAAGTTATAATCTGAAAGGAAAGGAGTCAGAGGACGAGGCTGGTGGAGGAATAAGGACGGTGTCCCAGGCAGATGAAGAAAGCATGTACAAAATACCCAAAGATGAGCTTTTTCTCTTTCCTCTCTTCTCAGTTAAATTAAGGTCTTGTGGGCAAGAGGACGCTTCCATGTTTCTTTGGGTCTCCCACACAATTTTGAACAATACTTCACACTTGGCAAAGCTCATATGCATTTTTTTATTTCAACTTTTTAAAAAATTCTAGTTAGTTAACATATATGGTAAAATTGGTTTCAGGTATAGAATTCAGTGATTCATCACTTGCAGATAACACCCAGTGCTCATCACCGCAAGTGCCCTCCTTAATGCCCATCCCCCAGTTAGTCCATCCCCCACCCTCCTCCCTCCATCAATCCTCAGTTTGTTCTCTATAGTTAAGAGTCTCTTATGGGTAAACCTCATATTTATAATGTCACTTATAGAGCAGTCCTAGACACAATCTCTCCAGATTCCTTAATAGAATATAAAATTTCAAAATAAATTTGAAAACTTAGAATACCAAAGATACTAAATATATAGGTCACCCTAATGCCATAATCTGATATGAAATTATTTTCACTATAACACTAGTAGAGATCGTTTGAAATATCAATCAGTATCTGGTGTAACTATGCTAAAGATGCAAAGTAAGGCAACAAAAGCAAAAGTAAGAACACGTCTGTGACATATTCTACTTTTATATCCTTCCTCAGAGA
This sequence comes from Zalophus californianus, assembly GCF_009762305.2. Lineage (NCBI taxonomy): Eukaryota > Metazoa > Chordata > Mammalia > Carnivora > Otariidae > Zalophus > Zalophus californianus. The sequence goes on along the minus strand of NC_045606.1, from coordinate 51,658,526 downwards.
ATCTTTTTTACTTGGACTTTTAGTTAGCATTCAAATAAGCCTGATCAAGACCCGCCTTCAGCTCCTTGATGAGCAGGGAGTTGGCTTCTCCCTCTCCCTCTGCCCAACTGTCCCCCACTAGTGCGCATGCTCTCTCTTGCTCTCTCTCTCTCCCTCTCCCAAATAAATAAAATCTTGGGAGGATGGGGTAACTGGGTGATGGACATTAAGGAGGGCTTGTGATATAATGAGCACTGGGTGTTATATCACACTGATGAATCACTGAACTCTACCTGTGAAACTAATAATACACTGTGTGTTAATTAATTGAATTTAAACTATATAAATAAATAAAATCTTTAAAAAATTAAAAACAAGCCTGATGTATCAAATATTATCAATTTAAAGTTTTTTTTTCAGGTAACTTTTAAAAACCACTTGGTAAACCTAATAGTTGATTACTAATTGATGCAGAATAAGAGCACACACACTTGCAAAGGTCTCTGACAGTCATGACTATTTAAAGGATGTTTGCAGATTGAGTTAATGTGTCAATGTTAGACTTAGTGCTTGCCAGGGGAGCATAGAATGGAGGGTAATGAGAAGGAAGAACATTAACTATTGGGTCAAAAAGATGTGAGATTATTTGGAGGGCCTGATCTTTTGGCCCATCCAAATTCTTAGTTCTGAAATTACTGACTTTATGCTCATCCTAGGTGAAACAAATGAATGGAGGGGAAGTGACCAAAAGACCAGTATGACCTGGTAATCAGATACCCACTAGTAAAAGCTAGAGGAGATTGCATGTGTGTGTGTGAGTGTGTGTGTGTGTGTGTGTGTACAGATATATATATATATATATATATATATATATATCTTTATTTATTTTAGAGAGAGGGTGTGCATGCATGTGCACATGTGATGGGGGGAGGGGCTGGGGAAGAGAATCTTGAGCGGACTCCCCCCCCCCCCCCCCAGGAGCCCCGGTTGGATCTCAGGACCCATGAGATCATGACCTGAGCCAAAACCAAGAGTCAGATGTTTAACCAAATGAGCCACACAGGTGCCCCTGTCTGTGTATATTTATTTAAACATTTAAAATAATAGTTCAGCTATTGCCAATACACAGACATTCTAATTGCAAATGTATAAAGTTAATCCTCATAGGCATAACAACAACAAATGATCTTTATCTCCTCAGGGTCATGGTGGGAATATATGTATTTTAAAGAGTCCAGGAAATGCTGAAAAGCCAATACCATAAAGAAAAATAATCAAACAAATTGATAGAAAACAAAAATCATTATTGAATAGATGTAGGAGGACACATATGCTCACAAATAGAGATCTGCCCTGAGCTATACTACAGAAGAGGGTATTTAAAGTACTAAAATAGCTTCCACAAATCTTTTCTGGCATCTCAGTACAGACCTTATGACAAAGCCTCTTGTTACATGTAGCTGCTCATAAGGGACCAACTTGTTAGCAATGCTTAGCAACAAGTCACTTCAAATACCTTCTGCTTGACAATGCCATCTGGCCCAGGACGTGTTGCCAGCAAAACCTGTTAATCAGTGTTCATTGATTCTCTCTCTCCTTTGATCCTTTCATTCCAATTTTAACCAAATTTAGAATTTAGAGGCAAAATTAATTGATATAGATCAATATCCTGAATATCAGAAATAGGTCTTTGTTAAATTATTTTATGTTCTCGATGTTAAGTAAACCTTTGAGTTTTTCTCTTTCTGACTCTGTATTAGTTGTTCAATGACCCATGCATTTTAAAAGCATGTATGTCCATAGAAAATATTTCATTTTAGGTTATTAACTCCATGAAAAACAGGAACCATTGAACTGGCATAGTAATGGACATATTCTTAATAAAAGTAATGGCAAAATAGAATGTTGCAGTAACACTTATTATCATTGGTTACTTTTATTAATATATCCTCCTACTGAGCACCATCTATAATCCAGGAACCAAATTTAATCCATCCAAAACTCTATTATGTGTTCACTGTTAGACATATTGTATGGATAGGAAATAAAGGTCTCAGAGAAATAGTGAAACTTGCCCAACTTCATACAGACAATATCTTAAAAGCACTAGGACTCAATTTATGGACTTTCTGTTTGTTTTTGGCTTATTTAGTAGTTTTTATGACCTTTTAAGGTGAGAACAGAATTCTTTTATCTGGGTCTTTTTTAAATTAGAATGCATTTGAAGCACTATGTATTCCTTCAAAGACAATTTTGGCTATATCACAAAGGCTTTGGGAGAAAGTTGTGTTATTAAGGACAGACTACTGTAGCAAACAATCCCCCCAAAATCTTAATTTAACACAGTAAAGTTTTATTTCTCCTTCATTTTACTGTCTAATATGGGTTTTTGGTGGCAGGAGCTTGGCTTCACGTGGACATTCAGGTAACCTGATTTCTTTCATCTAGAAACTCCACACACACTTTTCTCCAGCCTGAAAAACTGCAAGTGGATTCTCTATAACCAAAAGGGATGTATTGAAATCCATGCTCCTCTAACTGTATTTTTATGTACTTCAAAAATAAAGGAATACTATAGGAATAAATCCAAATATTGTCGTAATTACAAAATAGTGTTGGCTTAAATTAATTAACTATATGTAGTTTACAAAAGACATATGGAAAATATGAGGCTTTGGAAAGTTTGAAAGCATAAGGATGAAAAAATAGGAACCTGGTAGAGTTATAATAATAGCAAACAAAATACTGTTTAATATACAAAGCATTGTTAGAAATAAGGACATCTAAGAAGACAGTTTAATTCAGTAGGAAGATCTAATAATTCTAAATTTATTGACAGCTAGAAATATATCCTTACAATATAAGCAAAAGTTGGCAGGGATATAAGGACAGACATACCCCATCATAGTGAATTATTTTCATATGCCCTTTTTAGTAACAAGTAAGACAAAATATTCAGAAGGATATAGAAGATTTGAACAAGATTAACAAACAGTATGATGTACTTATTTAGAACAGAGCAAACAACAATCAACTGAAGAATAGGCATACTTTTTCAAGTATGCAAAGATGTTTCACAATGAAGCTGAAGATAGACTAGGTCATAATGCAAATTTCAATAATTTTAAAGGATTTTTGTCATAAAAAACATTTTCTCTATAATAAAATCAAGCTAGGAAGTCTCAGAAAGGTGGGCAACTATTATAGTTGGAAATAAAGACAGTTATAAGTAACTCATTGGTCAAAAATGAAATAATATTTGAAATTTAAAAATATTCTAAACTGAGAGATAGTGAAAATAATACATGCCAAAAGTTGTTAATACAATAAAAGCATTTCTTTGATGAAAGTGTATAAATGTAAATGAATTTAATAAGAACATTTGATTATTAGTAAGCTCAGTATTCTATCTTAAGAACTTAAAAAAAATAGCATACAAGCTTAAGAAAAATAGAAGAAAATAATAGATTGAGTCGTCACAGAAATTCAAGGTTGTTTTGACACTAAAATAATTAGGACAAAAAAAATTGAAGAAAAAAATCATATGATCATCTTGTTGATGCTGAAAAAAGCATTTGCTATAATTTAACATCAATACATTTTTAAAAGCTTTATAAAACCTATTTGCAAAACTCTATAATAAACATTACAGTAAATGGTAAAATTACAATTTTTTTCTTCTTTAGGGTCAGGATCAAATCAAGGATACTGTTTATCATCACTTCTATTCAAAATTTTACTGGAGATTATAGGTAACAAAGTAAGTTAAAAAAAGAAAAAAAGGGTCTAAACTATGGAAAGTACTAGACAAAACTATTATTAACAACAACATAATTATATTTGTAGAAATTATTAGATTTAATATAGGATTTAGCAATTTTTCTAGATAGAATTAATATATAAAATTAACTTTTATCCATCAAGTTATAAAATGATATTTTATTAAATTTAAAAAATATTTCAGAAGATATAACATTTACAAAAAAAAGCATAAAAACATAAGGTGCAATTTATGATCAAGACCTTTAGGAAGAAAATTATAGAATTTTATGTAAGACATTAGAGAAGATATAAATAAATAGAAACTGTTTATGTATTGACACCTCAATAATATAAGGGTGGATGTTTTCCTCAACAATTTTTTATGTACATTTGGTGTGTGTGTAAATTGAGAAGAGATACTACTTCTGTTTTCTAAGGCTATTTATTATATGAACATTCTTGAAAAGATAGTGTACATTAAAAGCTTTCAGAACAAGGGCACCTGGGTGGCTCAGTTGGTTAAGCGACTGCCTTCAGCTCAGGTCATGATCTCGGAGTCCCGTGATGGAGTCCCACATTGGGCTCCCTGCTCAGCGGGGAGTCTGCTTCTCCCTTCGACCCTCCCCCCTCTCATGCTCTCTCTCTCCCTCTCTCTCTCTCTCTCTCAAGTAAATAAATAAAAATCTTTAAAAAAAATTTTTTTTTAAATAAAAGCTTTCAGAACAGATGCAGAGATGTAAGAGGCCTATAAAGAACTGTCTCCCAATAAAGGGTAATAAATGGTTCTTAGACAACTCACTAACCATATGTAGAGAAATAGATTAGACTCTCAACTCACAAAAAGATATTATTAGAGCCCTAAATGTGAAGAGTGAAATTATAAAATTTTAAACAAAAGGTAATAGCATTGTGAAAATGTGAAGGTTATCTTAAAGAAGATGCAAAAATTGCAAATTATTATGTTGAACTATATGAAATTACAGATATTCAACAGTTTTTAGAAAACAGAAATGAAAATCTGTGACTCTTAAAAATAAAAAACATGATTTGGAGTTTAAACTAATATAAAGAAAAAGTTTGATACATTTGAGTGAAGTAAAATGAGTAATTTTTTTCCTCAATATTCACCATGTAAAGAACAAAAACAAGCTACAAACCAGGAATAAATATTTGTTGTACATGTACGAGCAAAACTTACAGGTATCCAGAATATATAAAGATCATTAATTGAATAATTTTCAATAAAAAATGAGCAAAGAGAAACAGAAGAGGGAAACCTGGTGATCAATATCCATATGGAAAGATACTCAATCAGGAGATTGCATGTTTCAGCAATGAATTGCTGTTTTACATCCACTAGATTGATAAAAATGGAAAGGTCTGATGATCTGGAAGATTGGCCAGGATGTGAAGTAATAGGAGTTCCCATATATTGGCCAGTAGAAGTCTAAATCAATGCAACCATCCCAATTATCACTACTAGAATAGAAAAAAAATACTGATACAATGAAATACTATATAGTGGTAAAATAAATGTCACTGTTATGCCCTCAAAATGGATGGGACTCAAAAAACTCATGTTGTGCCAAAAAAGTAAATCTCAGTGAAATAATAAAATCTGATTCCACTTATACAAAACTGGAAAGTAATCAAGATAAACAATACATTGTCTAAGGAAACATACCTCAGTAGTGAAGCTATATGCTTTTCTAAAAATGCAAGGGAATGATTAATACAAATTTCTGGAGAATCATTGGTTGGTGGGGAGAGAGGAAGAGGTACATGATGAAAGAATGACTCATGGGGACCTCTCTTATTTTTGTAAATCTTAAGCATGAAGACACTTGAAGATAAACTAAGAACCAAGAAGCAACAAGTAACAGAAATTATGAAGGGTCTTAGTCACTATACAAATTGACCAAAAGGAAGATTCAGACCTCTGCAAACACTTCCAGTGTTTGTGTCCAGTTACTCAGTTTCTACTCATCCCAGGAGTCCCTGACTCAAGATATCCCTGACTTTCTCCTCTCTTTTTCTTATTTCTACTCAGGCCATGGTTGCCATGGCAGTGGTATGTTTTGGACTGAGGACAACTAAGAGGTCAGTACTCCAAACTAACCATCCACCCCCTCTTCCTCTCATGGGACTATTAAGGTAGCCTACTCCTACTTTTCAGGATTCTTGAGAAGTTACCAGGATCAAAGGAAGGAGAGCAGAACTGAAAGTCAACAGACTTGGTCTTGGTTCAAGAATTGCTCATGACTTGCTTTGAGAAGCCATTCACATTCTCTGATCTTCAACGTCCTTATCAGTGGAAAAAAAAAAAAAAGCAAAAAATATGTCCATTGGCTTAAATGGTCACTTTCAATGCCTCTAGGGATTTTGAAATCGTTTTCTGAAGTTTTGGCCAATCTCATATGGTTTCTGGGTGGGTGTGACAGGATTTAACGTCATTTAGGTGCAACTCCCTTGAGACATCCTTGAAACCATTGGGATCCAAATATGTTGCTTAATATAAAGTGTTAAAGCCATAGTTGTGTTTTGACTAAATCCCTCCTTGTGTGTTCTATCCCATTTGAAAATTCAAAACCATGTTTCTTTATTGCTGTCCCCTTCTGGGAAAGACAGGCTTTGTGAGAAGGACCTGCTGTTCTGCTGTGTGACTAATACTAACACTATTTGTTGTTTCTGAGTAAATCTTTTCTGTTCCACATAAGGACTATCTAAAGGACATTATAAAGTGGACATTGTAGCCTTACCTTTTATAATTCACACATGCCCCCAAGGATGTATTCAGACTCAAAGATTCAATTTACACCCCCTTGGTGAAAGACATAGCAAGGTCTATTTGATTTTTATTCACTTGAGAGAAAAAGGCTTATTGGAACAATATTAGGAGATGATTATATAAGAAATGAGGAGTTCTTAACGAATAATAATATCCCCAAACTGGAATCAATTATTTACTTTAAAATGTATCTGAAAGATTTGTTACCAAGTTTGTTCCCTAATTAACACCATATCATTGAGTCAGAGGTTTGTCAAATTTCCACCAAGACATTCTTGAGGAAGATCAAGAAATTGGGGATGCAGAAAACCAGCTGACAATCATAAACTACAGGTGTGCATTTTGGTAAGTCTCTGCAACCCTAAATCCCTAAATTACAGAACAAAGTGGAGGTTATATAATGTATCAGCATCCAATTTCCCTTTTATCCCTGACTTGCTTTCTCAAAACACAGTGTGGCTTACATAAGCATTCTATGATTTGTAATCAGACTCACGTTAAGTTTGAAATAAAAGCCAAATCTAATTATTGAGAGATGGAAAATAATAATCTCTTACCCAATTTCCCCCCATGCCATTACATCAAAGCCTACATTTCCCAGCCAATGAGCAATGATCTGTACCTCCTGTTACCCTTAGTAATTTCTCAGTTTCCACAGTGCAGTAAGGACCATAGCAAAGGGGAATACTCTATGCCTTAAAATGTCCTGCTCCATAACTTTCAAGAAAGGAAAAGACCCACTTTTTCATACATGTGATATGCAATAGAAGTCAAGGTATTTCTGGTGTAATCAATTAAGTTAAAACAGGTAGCAGAGCTTAGAAGAAAATTTAAGATAGGAAATCTAATAGCAATAGTATCAGATCTTAAGTTCATACTAGTGTCTCTTAAGACACTAGAAAAAAGACTTCATATTTTTTTCCTTTGGAGAAAATTTTGACATAGAATTTCATTTTAATGAAATCACACATATTGTATATGATTTAATACAAAACAATTTAAAATATATTTTCAAAAATATGCCTCAAGTGTTTAGAGTTGCCTTATATTTAAGTCCTTTTGAAGTCGTCCATATTATGCAGTGCACTCTCACTGAACTTAGCTTGAACACCAAACTCCATTTAGATTCAGTGCTAATTTCAATCCCAAATCTGATTGGATTCAATGCTAATGAAAAAAAAAATAAAAGGGTGTGGCGTGGGGTTTTAACAAAGATTGAATAATTATTCCTGAAGGTTAACCTTACAATTGCACGTGTTGAATGTCCCTGTAAACTAGCGTTTTAAAGATCATTTTCAAAAGCAATAAAAGAAATACTTTGGTTATGGAGATCATAGATAATGTAGCTATAAACCCAACTGACATTCCATCTACTTGTACCACTACAACTAAAGCAGTGTCCAAAATATGGAAATACCATGATTCATAGATACCTATGGCTCAGAGTCCTGCTAGTGCCCTGGCTCCTCCCCTAGGACCCCTGGACCACCACAAGATTCAGGAACAAAGGAAAGGATAATGCCTGGCACAGAGGGGCCCTCTAAAACTCTTCAGCATAGTGATCATTTCTGTCCTTAGGGAGCATGCGATAGCAGTTGATAAATATTTTGAGTACAGCTTTTAGCCATAGACAGATGAAATAAAGAGGATGATGATGATGATGATGTTGTAGTTAGGTACTTAAAATATCCAGGGAGAGCATCAAGTGTGAATTTAAATGTTCCTGAGTCTCATACCACTTACAATGAGCATGATAGGCTCTTTAAAAAGGTGTTAGATGATCCATAAACGGCTCCAATAATTACTAATATTCCAAAGTTGAAGATGCATGAGAAAGCTTAGAATGAGATTGACTTATAAATGTAAGGGTAAAAAAATTGGTATCTTAAAAATGAATATGTTTCTAATCTCTTATCTCAAATCTGAGGATGGGTAGTATTTTGGAATTCAGATTTTAGAAAGTGCATATATGTTTTACTATGCAAAACCCTAAATTCAATAATAAAGGTTTATGGAAATAAATTGATGAATATTCATATCAAATGAGTTGTAAAAATCTTAGTTCTCATATCCTTAGAGAATTTGGATAGACAAGTCATTGTGGAGACATTTGTTATATAATTAATATGTTTTAAAATACGTATACACAGGTGTATGAACTAATTAAATATTATAAATACACATTTGAGTATTTCATTTGAATTTCTAACAACTTTTATATTTATATTGGCCATCAGTATTTGGTAGGTTTTTTCTATCAGGGAATTAAGTTGTAGCTTTATATTCTTAGATACATTTTTTTGCATATATCATTGAAGTTGGAACATCTATGTGCAGACAGGGTTAGAAAGTAGGACAATAGAGATGAATAAGGAAATATGATGTATTAATAAGCTACTGAGGCAGAGAGCCAGTGTAATGCCATGTGGTAAGACTTTAAGAACAGAGCCCCTGTCTACATTTGTGCAGATGTTTCTAGCATTTAATATATTTTCATTCACACAGTAGGAACACAGATGTTCAATGATTTCTTTTCAATATAAGAAACATATGCAAAGTTCTGGGAGGACTCCAGAAATAGGAATTACTCATTCTATGGAGGAGGTAATACTTGAACTACATCTTGAAACATTGAGTAGGAGCCCTCTTCAGAAAAATAAGAAACAATGTTCTAGGAAGGGGAACAGCGTGTACAAAGGCAGAATATTTATGATCAGCTGTTCTTCACTATGCTCTAAGTGTGCCTGAAGTACCTGGCAAGACAGGGCTGGATGACTAGGAGTATGAGAGGGGGAATGGAGACACAGAAGAACTTTTTTTTTCTAAATCCTCAGACCTTATTCATCTTATAGTTGAGAAAGTATATACCCCTTTACCAATCTCTCACTATTTTCCACACCCTCCAGCCCCTGGCAACCACTTTTCTCCTCTGCTCCCATGAGTTTGACAGTTTTTTGGTTTGCTTTTTAGATTGACATATAAGTGATATCAGGTAGCATTTGTCTTTGTCTGGCTAATTTCACTTAGCACAATGCCCTAAAGGTCCATCCTTGGGGTAGTTCTATTTTTAATCCTTTGAGTAACCTTGATTTTCCATAGCAGCTGCACCAATTTACATTCCCATCAGCTGTGCCCGAGGGTTCCCTTTTTTTCCTCCCCGCATCCTCACCAGTATTTGCTATCTCATGTCTTTTTGATGACAGTCATTTTAGCAGGTGTGAGGTGATACCTTACTGTGGTTTGGATTTTCATTTCTATGATGATTAGAGATGTTGAACACCTTTTCAGGAATCAGTTGGTCATTTGTATGTCTTTGCAAAAAATGTGTCTTCAGTTTCTCTGTCCATTTTTTAATCAAATTGTGTTTTGTTTTTGTGTCTGCTATAGAGGTGTATGAATTCTTTATATATTTTGCATATTAACCCCTTATGAGATATATGATTTGAAATGTTTTCTTCTATTCGGTACACTGATTTTTCATTTTGTTGGTGGTTCCTTTGCTGTACAAAAACTTTTTTGTTTGATGCAGACCCACTTATTTATTCTTGCTTTTGTTGCCTTTGCTTTTGGTAACAAATCCAAAAAATCATCGCCAAGACCAATGGTAAGGGCTTTTTCTCAATGTCTTCATGTAGAAGTTTTATGGTTTCTGGTCTTACATTCAAGTCTTTAATCCACTTTGAGTTGATTTTTGTGGATAGTGTAAGACAGTGGTCCAGTTTCATTCTTTTGCCTGTGGCTATCCAGTTTTTCCAATGCCATTTATTGAAAAGGCTATCTTTCCTCATTGTATAGTCTTGGTTCCTTTGTCATAAATTAATTGACTTTGGGTCTCCTGGTTTTAAATTTTATCCTTTAGGATCTCTACATACGTAGGTTGGGGGAGTAATGATTTAACATTCAACACATGTTTTTACCATCATGCATATATTTCAAAGAAAGAATTAATGGTATTGTAAATAAATCCAGTACAGTTTTATTTTATTTTTATCAATTGAAATTCTCATGGGCTATATAAGAATGATTTCTCTAGATAACTCTCTAAGTACCTTTGGTATGATATTACATCCTATTTTAGTTTCTGTCATGTATATATATATGAGATATGTATACACACATATATATATACATATGGTTTGGCAAGCAGTCCCTAATTGCTTTTGTCACATATGTTAACTCAATTCCTAATTGTTTAAAAGGTTTCAATGATGGAAAAACACATTTTAAAGGGAAGCATTATGGATAGGCAGACTATTTATAGTTCCTAGTTTGTGCTTGGCAGAAACAAAAATAAATCACACACGCATGTAACCCAAACAATTCACTGCAATACATTTAAATACTGAAACTGTTTTACAAGCAAAAATAGCAAAATTACAGTTTGGCTGAGTTCTAGAAATTTAAATGCTTTGTTATTTAAGTGCATGTATTCCATAAATTACCCCAAATAATTTAGAACTGTCTTCATAGATTTTTTCTGAGCACTGTATAATGTGAACACTCAACAGGCGGTTATTACTAGGAAGCCACATGGACATGAAACACTACATCTGATCATTGTCAGTAGTAGTTATCAGCTGTTATTGTGTTCTCTGCAACGCCAAGCCCTGGTATTGGTGGTAATTTCATTATGATATTCAAAACCAAAATAATCACTGAACTTTTGGGAAGTCAGAACACCAGAAATCTAGCAAAATAATCAGTGCTACAGGCAAAAAGGAAATTTCTATCCTTGCTTTTCTTAATGTACCTTTATTGAGGTACATTAAGAACTTGTTAAAGAGGGGCGCCTGGGTGGCTCAGTCATTAAGCGTCTGCCTTCGGCTCAGGTCATGATCCCAGGGTCCTGGGCTCCCTGCTCAGCGGGAGGCCTGCTTCTCCCTCTCCCACTCCCCCTGCTTGTGTTCCCTCTCTCGCTGTGAGTCTCTCTGTCAAATAAATAAAATTAAAAAAAAAAAAGAACTTGTTAAGGAGCCTGATAACAAAAAAACTCATTTATGTTTGTGAAAAAATTGTACTTTCATAGTATTTGCTTTTTCCTCTAAGTCAAAGATAATATTATAGAAAAGAAGCATGGGATTAGTTTACAAATTATTACAAGTAATGAAACAGTAGTCCATGTTATTTCATTTTAAAAATATAATTAAAAACAGCTTATCAGCAATAATGGTGTTGTCGATAACCAGAGAGAGAGAGAATGAGAAGATTTTTGTATAGCACATAGAGAAAACAAGAGATTATAATAGCTAGTATTTTTTAAAATGAACCCCCTTCAGTATAGAAATTGTAAGGGAGAATATGATGGGTGGACTAGTATAAAAACTATGAATAATTATATCAAATAGATCCTTAAGGCAATAAAAAGCTTTAACTTAAGATATTAGTATCCAAGTTTATGTATTCACAATATGTAATATATTTTTTAGAATACACTGGCCATGAAAAATCTGCTCTTATAATTTACAGAGAACATTCAGTAAAATAGCTGTTGGCTGGTAACCAGAAAATAGCTCCAATATTACATCTATAAAAGATGTGTGTCTAAGAAAACCCTATTGTCAGTCAGATCTATAAAGCAAACTCCTTGGTATCCATCTTCTTTTCTTTCTTTCTTTCTTTCTTTCTTTCTTTCTTTTTCTTTCTTTCTTTCTTTCTTTCTTTTTCTTTTTTGTTTTTTGTTTTTTTTTGGATATAACTCATCTGCCGTTAGCTTATATGGGACAAGCACTGTTGCTCATTTCCCTCAGAGACTTTTGCCAGACCGCCTTCCAGAGCTCAGTTCCAAAAGATTACAATGTAGAATTGCTGAAGTTTCCATGGTAACCTTGTATGTTTCCATCTGAATATGCCATGGCTGCTGACCCTCCATCATCTGTCCGCTGATTCAGAAGACTGAGGGCTTCCAAGGAGCTCCACTTCCTTGGAACAGAAGTACTAGACAAAAGTATGCAAAAGGCAAGCACTAGAATGGAAATTTTAAAGACAGAGTTTTATTTAACTCCTAAGAAAGTGCTTTTTCATTTGTAGATAACTATCTGTTGGGGCTATGAAGAACCCATGAAGACAGAGGCTATGTCAAGGTTTTATCCAGCAAATGGTCAGCTTAGAGTTTGGTACTTATGGTGTTCAAAGCAGATTCTCTCTCCTGTAGCCAGCACAGGGTGCCATACCAGTTCTCCACTGAGGGGCTTCTTGTCAGCTTTAGAAGCTTGATGTGGAGAGCAAAGTGACTCTAAGACTCATAGAACTATTAGAAATCATTTTAGACTATTAGTAGATCATTAGCTGCCTAAACATGTTAATAAAGCTTCTGAAAATATATTGTATGAAATATAAGCACCAATATATAATATATATTTATACATAAGAGCAGAGGAGTTTATTGTAATTTTGTTTATAGTTGGAGAAACAAAAACAAAGTACCCTGAATACCCATCAATACAGAAATAGTTGAAAAAATATGGTACCTCAAAATATGGAATATCATGCCCTTATAAGAAATAATAAACTATACCTGTATCTGTTGAATTAGGGCATTATTTTTATTTATTGTTAAGAAAGAAAAGCACACTGCAAAATATGTTTGGATAAGCATGGAGAAAGGTGTAGATGATTGGCATGAGACAATTAATATTTATTTCCTCATGGAATGGTGAGAATAGGAAACCAGGGAATTAGGGTAATGAAAAATAAGAGCACATTAGAAAAATATACATGGTATAATATTAAGTTCAAATATAGAAAAGCATTTAACATTGGTATAAATACATTAAAGTCAAGTCTGCATGTAGACAAAGAATTAAAAGTAACATGGGCATATAAACATACTGATGTGAATTCATGATAGAATTTGGGGCACCTTTTTGCTTAAATTTCTCTTGTTATGTTAATAAATCTTTAAAATAAAGAAAAAATGCTGATCCCTGGATTCTAGTTCCACAGTCTGGGAATCTGTATATTTTAAAGCTCCCTGGTTTGGGAAGGACTTTCTAATACAAAGGAACCAAGTATTAGAATCCTTACAGATAATCGAACCAAGAGATTTCAATAGAACTTTGAAGACATGGCCTTGCTTAAAATGGTATCCATGTACACAGGATTCATAAAAAATCAATATTTCCATATTGCCTTCTTATGGTTATTATAAACCCAGAGCCTTAGTTTTAGCTTTGTTAGATTGGTCTGCAAACCCTGCATTCAGTTTAGCAAAATTATATGAGTTCAATAGAGAATTACACGAATTCAATGAATTCAATTACATGAATTCAAATAAATTATATCAATTCAATAGACAAAAAGAGCATGGCCCACTAAACACATTGATTACTTTGCTTGAATTTTATGTTGAGGACTGTCAGAGGAAAACTGTGGAGGGAAAACCCCCACTCTCCTCTTCCGACATCTTGTGATCTTTTTTAGAGCCCTTGCTCATTTGCCTGAAAGACTAATATCTTAATAGTTCCTCCTTTGTCCTTTTCATAAAACCTAGTTCTCCAAAACAATATGGACCTATTACACCAAGAAATAAATGACTGATAACCTTAGTTCTTTCTTCTCCCTAGATTTCAAGGATTTATAACTCATTGGTCTTTGCCCAATTTCTTGCCCTCCTATCGGGTGGCTGTGAAATAGTTTTAAGAGCCACATTCTACCTCTGAAACTAATACACTGTATGTTAATTAACTGAATTTAAATTTAAAAAAAAAGAGCCACATCCTAAGCCTCTTCACTTTGGTAACTTACAAGGCAAGTGATTTATCCCTCTTTGTGGATAGAGGTTGTTCCTTTTGAGCTCAGAGTTAGTATAAAAGTTCCCACCATTTGAAGCAGTAAAACTTTATCTACCGTTTTGATGTGTGGCAGAAAAAAAAGGTAGCTGAGGATATTAAGAAGAACAGAGAGCTGAGAGGTGGACCAGGAAATCCTTCCTCAGAAATGCTTTTTGAATCTCTATGTTGCTTTTACACAATTCCAAGTTGTAGAAACACCTTCAGGGGCTGTTACCAATAGTCTTATTTTGTTTTGCTTTTTGTTTTTGTCGCTGTTTTTCAGTTGGGTATGCCTTTGTTTCCTTAGGGCATAAAGATTCTGGTGTCCAGAATGAGCAGCCCGGGCCAACATCCCACCCAGCAAAATGTTGCCTTAATCCATTTAATTCTAAGTGAGTTCCTCACTACAGATCCACAAGCTAAAGCAGCAGAACTTTAATTTTGGAATCTCAGGGAACAGTGAGGAAGCAAGGAGGTACAGGGTTTCCTGGGAAAACAATTCCTTCCTCTGCAACAGAATAAAAATTATCAGTTTATATGCTCCAATTTCAATACTCTTAGCTAATTAGAGTACTTATTTCCCCTTATGAGAAACATAAAAATTACATAAAAACGAACAGACACATCCAACTTTAGGTTTACCAAATATACTTTTCGTCATGACTCTGGTTGCAACTGTTAGAAAGTTAACTCAACCTAAATAAGAGAAATAGGAAAATGTGCCAGTTTTTGCAATGAAACTGCAGGAATTGCTGGTTAGAGCTAACCTCAAAGTCAGTAGAAACCAGGCCTAGTATCCAAAAGGATTCTCTCTGCAGCCCTCTCTGCTTCTTTATGTGTGTTGTTTTTTACTTTCTTCAACTTTTCCCACGTAGTTGGAACAGCCACCAACAACTCCAGATTCATATAGTCTCCATAGAGAAAGATGAACTCACATTAGGAGCTGATTAACCTAACTTCAGACAGGTGCCCATGCCTGGATCAATCAACTGCGGCCATAGCCACAGAGTCTGAAATCGGGACAACACACACTTGGACCCTATTGTAAGCAAGGATATTTCTTGTTACGTGTCTGTATGTGTGTGTGTCTGAGCATGTGACTGTGTATGTGTGAGAGAGGAAGAGAAACGGATGAAGAGAGGAAGAGGGGGATGAGGGAGAGAAGGGGAGAGAGAGAGAAGGAAAGAGAGAGAAAAGAGAAGGGAAAGGAAGGGGAGAGGAGAGGAGAGACCAATTCACTAATGGCCTTAGAGAAAGCTCATATTCAGAACAGCCTAGTATTATGAATGTTTAGGAATCATATGTATGAGTTTTCCTCCCTGAGAGACAAGATCATTAAGCAGAATGGAGTTCAAGCAAATTCCTCTAGTAAATGTATTAAGTTCCATTATGAGGTAATGAAATATAAGAAATACAGATTTCAGTTTCTGTCTTGCAGAAATAAGGCCCAGCTGAAAATGAAAATATTTTAACATGAAATCATTCATCTCTAGGTGTTTGTTTCTTACTTTTTATCTCTCAAGTAGTTTATAGAATGACAAATCATGGCTTAGAAAGCACTGCGGACTATAATTTTAGAATTGTTTTATTTCGGCAGAAGAAATGGATTCTGAATCTTGCTCTCTCAATTTAAAAAAATTGTACCTTTCTGATCATACTGATCTGCTTCTCTACACCCCTACCAAAGCACAAAAGAGTTAAAATATAGTTTTCTGCCATTTAATCATTGTCTAATTGCCCTCAGTATGCAAAATATTTTACCAGGTGCTGTGTATAGTTCCTGGCGGTTTATAAACCACCCGAGTAAAGAACACAAACATAATATTCTCCTTCATTTCCATTCCTGTTGTCAAGTCTAGGTGTAGAGATTTGAGATCTATGGGCAGGTGATACCAATTAAAATGATGGCAGTAGATGAGATACCAAGGGAGATTTTGTAGAACAGGAAGAGGAGAGCAACAAACAGAAATCTGGAAAGTTAATCCACCTAAGGAGCTCTCTTCCCCCTAAGCAGGGGAAACCATAGAGGTGGAAGGGACTCCACAAGAGAGATGTGTCAGAAAATACAGTGAGGGAAGTTTCTTATAGCCAAGGGTGCTGCATCATGCACAATGCTACAGAGAAGGCTAATGAGGACAAGACTGTGTTTGCTGGATTTAGCAATCCAGAGGTAAGTGGTATCTTAGAAGGGAAGGACAGTGACAGTGGAAGAATAAAGGGAGGTGGGATTCACTCAATTTCAGATGATTGAACAAAGCTGAAGCAGTGAATATAAACTATGTTGTTTCCGGTATCTTGGCTATGAATAGAAGAGAAATAAGATGGCAGACATAAGACAGGAATGTAAGCATGTGGGGTATGTGTCTTAAAACATGAAGAGGGGGTAATAACATTGCAAATGACCCTGAGGAAGTGGGAAGGATGACCCAGAGAGGACAGGGGGAAAACCTAGACTTGAAATGGAGAAAAGAGACTTCCTTCCCAGAGAAGGAAGAAAAGAAAGTAGGAATGAGGGTAGATGTATAAATTTGTGAGTATTTGACAGGAAGTTAATTAAACTCATATATAAACTCAGACTTTAGGGAAGAAAAAACAAGGTCACCTGATTAGCAAATGAGAGGAGAGGAATTGAGTGTCAAATTGGAGTTATGTATATTTCATACCATTTTGGCTAATTACAAAAGAATCTATTATCTGCTTTTTTGTATGTCAGTCTTTAGAACTATTAATTGCCCTGTACCCACCTGACATTGGCAGTAGAGGATTGAAAGTATTAGTTATGATTAAGGGGTACACTTACACTATAAACACTAGGTTTGAAATGGAAAGAAGTGAATAATAATAATGAAGAAAGGAAGAGAGAAGACACTGGAGTCTTTGTTAATGTTGAAAAGCTGTAGGACCAGAAGAAAATATTAGTCATTAAAGTATAACACATTAGAAATAGCTCAGTTCATAATGATATCAAGGTTGAAGATGTTGCTATCATAAGAATGGTTAAATTTGGCAGAGGTAAAAATAGCTGGAATTCAGCATGTTAAGAAGCTTTGAGGCTAAGGCTTCACGTGGGTCAAGCACGTGGATATTGAGGTTACCTAAGACGACCTACAAAGGAATGTGGAGAAAGAATGTAAGTCAGATATCAAAGTCCTCAAGGATTAGGGAGAGAGTGAGCTACTAATATAACATAATAATAATAATAATAAAAGCTGACAGATGGCAATGATGAGGGAAATCAGAGACAGTGGTATTGCTTAGGAAGTTGGTTTCTCAAAGAGGAAGGGTTTTGCACAAGGAAGAAAGAATATTGAGCTAGAAGTGGTACCAAAAAGGAGTGGGGGCTGGAAGACTATTGATACAACATCTGGGCAGTAGGAAATTAGTATGCTCTGAGAGGGCCCTAGTGGAAGGATGGGCCAGGTTTCAACAAGGCAAGGAAATGGAAAGTGTAACGAGATTGAGAATAAAATTATTATTTTTTCTTTCTGCCAGTTTTTTGGTGGTATGAAAATACCCGAGGCATAAAGAGTTGGAAGAGAAATCAGGACACACATGCACTCCCACTAACTTTTCATTTGTTTTTGTTTTTGTTTTTGTTTTTTTTTGGTGGGAGTGGAATTTCCCCCATGGACCTTTTGCTTAATAGCTCTACCAATTATAATCTTTTCTTACCTGGTAAAATAATAAGATTTTGTTGGAGCTTCTTTTATCAATCAAACATGACTGGAGCTCAGTCAGGTATTAGCAATCATGAGGTAACATTTAACTATGAGAAGCCAAATAGAAGTAACATTTTGTGGAACTGTCACACTACCCCTTTCTGTACACCACAGGACTTGTCTTACATGATAGAATAAAATGTATATTGTTAAGCCACTTTTACTTGATTGAAACTTTATGGTACTTGCAGCCAAATGCCATCCTAATTGATATCATGGATATCTTTGAGTTTATCTAGCTTACTGGTAGTTTTAAATAAAAAAATCAAATTTTAGGCGAATCTATACAACTTTTCACCAAGATTTCAATGCATAAGTTTGTTTCTTTTGTAACATCTATGGAGAATTACTTCCCTCTTCCTGATGTGAAAAAGTGCTGTGATTTTTTTCTCCAATAGTTTTCACTCTTGTGTTTGAAACAAAAGTTAAAATCTTCTGTTAGAAATTACTTGTAGCAAAGTTAAAATTACAGAATCAACTGTAAAGTCACATTCAAATTTAAGGTCTGGGAAGCTAATTAAAAAGAAGAAAGCAATAGAAAGCAAAACGTTTTTGTTTTTTGTAAAGAAAAGAAATTCTCCTGAGTATTATACCCCTGATGATGAAACTTACTTCTCTGATGTTGAATTTGCTCACTTCAGATATCCATGTTGGTTTTACAAAATCTTCAGGTACTTCTATTTAACATTTGTACAAGTTTTTCTATTTTCAACTTATTAAACAAGCAATTTTTTTAACTCTCTTGATAGGCCTATGGAGTAGGTAAATATTCTCCTCTTACTTTCAAAAACTCTGTAGAGGTCACACAAATTTCTTAGAGGAACTGGAATGATCACTAATAGTCAGGGCTGGGACCTATATGTCTTGGTCATCAATTATTGCATAACAACTATGCTAAAACTTAGCACTTAAACCAACACCTTTTTATCATTTCTCATGAGTGGTGGATCAAGAATCAGAGAGGGTACTGCAGGCATAAATCTCTGCACATGATGTCTACTGGAGCTATAACATCCAACGTGGCTTCTTGACTCACAAGTTGGATGCCTCTACTTGGATGGCTCAAATGCTTGGGCGGGGGAGGCAATGGGAGCAATTCAGCTGGGGTCATACTTCTAAGACCTCAATTCTTGGTGTAAGCTGAGTTAACTTCCATGTAGTCTTACCAGGGCAGTTGGCTTCTTATATGATGGCTTAACATCCACAAACCATGAAAGCAGAGGAAGCTCCAGGTCTCTTTAAGACTTAGGCCTGAAATTGGCAATGAATGTATCACTTCTCCTCATTCTTTTAGTTCCAGCAAGCCATAGACCTAGCCTAGATGTAAGGGATGAGGGCTCTACAAGCTATGGGTACAAGAAGATGTGTTTCATTAGGCGCCAATGCTGGGGTTGCCAAGTAAAACACAAGACACACAGTTAATTTGGAATTTCAAGATACACAATGAAAATTGTGTTAGTATAAGTTATATTCCATGTAATATGTGGGGCATGCTTGCACTGAAACATTCCTTGTTAATCTGAATTTCAAATTTAACTGATTACCAGTTAAATTATTATTGGCCAGCTCTCATAATCCTAGAATCTACCAGTGTAACAGATTACCAGTAAATAGAGACTGATATTCTCCTTAGATTCTGTAGCAGTGCATCAGTAACATATAGTTCAATGAGACTATTCATCAGCCCCTGCTGTATCTCCTCATTCATACAGGATATATTTATGTTCTTAGCTACATGTTTAAGTTCAATAAAGGTCATCATAACAGTCAGATGAATTAATTAGTGAAACAGGATTGAGCTACTGGGAAGAAAGGCTTTGCGCTCATAAAAATATAAGGAAACTAGAAAGATGATTTAATAGAGACTTCATGCCTAGATTCTTCTGAAAAGCTTGCTTATGTGAACAAGTTATATTTCTGGCAGGTTTTGTGTAGCTATTAGGTAGTACTGCAAGATGGTAATTTTTTATTGTTGTTGCTCTTCCATTTAAAATGAATGATATTATATAGGAAAGTAGTAGCATCTTAACTGCATGAGGCTTGTTAGAATCCCTTTAATACATTTATATAAAGAATTTAGTGCCTCTGTTGCTATTATTCAGGAAGAAATCCCAATCCTGAGAGTTTATTATTTTTTTATTACTCTTGTAATAAACCCTGACTTAGAAATCCTGCTCTCACAGTCTTCTAGAAGAGAATAACTAATCTGCCAAAATTTGATCTAACCAATACTCTTTAATAAAATCAGTGATCATTAGAAATCCATCTCCCTCTGCCAGGAGCCTCTTCTCCATGTGATGTTACAAGGTCAGACACCTTAAAAATTATGTAGCAGTTTGCATATAATTTTCTGGGACCTGCATAAATTTCATCAGCTACCTAACATTTTTTATTTGAAATATAATTCCTACCTGTTAGGTTAATACTTATTTACCTAATATTTCTCACCCATTCACCAAACTTGACCTAAATTTTATAACTACATTTTTCAAAAGAAAGATACAGTATTATGTATCAAACAATCAATCAATCAATCAATAAGGAGTGAACTTGAGCCAGCCTAAAGCCTTTCCTAGGCCAAAACTATGCTCTCTCGAAGTTCTCTTCTTCCCACTCTCCCATTGTTCCTGTTACAAGTTGCTAAGTTGAGGCCTGATATTTAAGAATACTTAAGATTGGTCACAGGGCCTATGTATAGGGAATGATCCACTATTCAGAGCATGCAGTAGAATTTCCCTAATAAACATGGTACATCCCCATTGCTCTGAGAATCTGGGAGTAATAACATACTGCTGTATAGTTTGATTATGAAAGAATTCTTTTTGAATTTTTCTTAGCTCATTAAAGACATGATCTTCTGAAGATATTAATGGGAACAGTTTAGGTAGCAGTGACATAAAAGGTTGTGGAATGTTTGATAGGTTCTGAGAGATTATCTGATACAGCTGCATGATTTCACTAATGAGGAAAATGTTGCTTAAAAAAATTCAAGAACCTGTCCAAAATCATGGCAACACTGAGACCAGAATGGAAAGCTTTTCAACCCAGTGCTTTTCTCACAAAAGCCTGTCCCACTATCACTAATTTTGTACATACACACTGAAGTCAATGACTTCTAAAAGTTCCTTTGGTTTAATGTCTTCATGCTTTGTGCCTTCAAGGAAAATTTCTGGAAATATTTCTGAAACTCTCGTTTCAACAATTTTCCATTCCTTTAAGGTACTTTGTCACAAGGCTGAGGTTTGAAGCTTGTGGCTTTAGTTAAAATTTCTGACCAAAGTTGAGTTTAACAATATGACCATAAAGTGATCTGTTTCCACAGCGGTATTTCATTGTCAACAAGTGCTAATGTTTATTTAACTAAGCTCCTATTGATGATCATTTAGGGTTTTCTAATCTTTTGTTATTGAATATATTGTTTAACACATGTGGAAGTATGTCAATGGATACATTCTGAAAAGGAGTTTAGTCTAAGTTATTTAATAATTTAACCTGCTGAACTTGATTTTGAGAATAAGTAATTCATAACTGTAAGTTATGATGATGATGATCTTTAATTGCCAATTTATCTACTTGAAAAGTGAAATGATCAATTGTCTTCATTTTTTCTCCTTGGATAGATGATTAATATTTAAATTGATTTCTCGTTTGAGTTACCATCTCCATTTGGTTCTAATTGTTCAACTGGTAAACCATTTTTATATGGAAATAGAACTGTGAATTTTCATAGCTCATGAAATATGGAAAAAGGGCCATCAGTGACTATACAAAGACATATTAGCTTCAGAACTGATTTTAGATAGAAACTCATTCAGTTCTCAGCTCAAATTAACAGACTTTTATGTGACATAGCAGTTAAAATCAATTTAAGAGCTTCCTGGAATACCATTTCCAGCAAATATGCATACATCTTCTTATTTAAAACCTGGAACACTGACAAACTCTAGTAGATTGGGTCTCCTAGGCATTGAAACTGTGGGAACATGCACAGTAGCAGTAGGTCTGCTTTTCATTTTCCAGATTCTCAATGACTTAACCATGAATATGAAGCAGCTATGTGCTTAGTTGAATCTACTGGTTAAAATAAAGCTTTGGATTAACTGGGGATTTCATTTAACTGTTCTATTCCTACCTCTTTAATTAAACATCTAATTTGTCTTGATTATAACCATATCTGCCAAGTATTTTTCAGGAATATAATAAAGGGGGACAAGTAAGCATATATTGGTACATTTAAGGAATTCAAAGTTATTTAACCATGAGATAAAATTTTTTTTGAAAAACGATTTCAACATTAGTTACTTTGAAGAATCAATCCATCCATTCAATATAAATGTATTTATTTTTAAAAGAAAGAAACAGCCTGATTCCTTCATGTGCTTTTTAACTGTATGCCTTTTGTTTGACGACAGAAAAGGAAATATCATTAGGCATAATTTTGAACTGCATCCCAGTTTAGTCAGCATGCTCTAAAGCTGTGTTTTGTTAAGGGTCTTTCATAGAACATTAGCCTAAAGAGATGCTTATATAAAAAAGAGAAGTTTTTGTGACTAAATATGTTTGGGAAACTGCTTGTATTATATTCTTAGAAATTCTCAGCATATGTTTGCTTTGAGCTTTTAACAATTTCCCAGGTGATACTTATGTTTCTGGTACATGGACCATACTTTGAGGACCACTATCTGTAGGCCAACCTCCCAGAAAGGTACTAGACTCCTAGAAACTCCATGGAAACAGTCACCAATGTGCATAAGATGAGCCATACTGGTAGAATGCAGAAGTGGTAGATCAGAACAGAGGCTACTGGTACCTGGTGCCCTACAGTTGCTATCTATAGAATCAGATCTCATTAATTCCAGAATGCTAAAGGAAAGTCTGTTCTTCTCTATTCATAAATACTAAGTGACAAAATAAAACTTAAAGGCAAAATTTTCTTTATGTCAGACAGCCATATCTTTAAGGCTTGGGTCCTAGTCTCTATACACCAGGGGAGGGGCAAGTTATTTTCAAACCAAGAAATTCTGAGATGGAAAAATATTTAGAGGCCATGCTTTCTTTACTTCATGCTTTCATCAGCTCCCGAATGACGTCCCATAGCCACAGTCTAAGTCTCTTTATATTAGCCTGATAACCAGTCCTCTCATGGTACTCATGGTACTTCAACCCTGTTTTATGGAAATACTTGAAGGGCTTATCAGAAGTTGAAGGCAAGGACAAATCTAAAATGTTATCCCTTCACTGTGAAATTGGAATAGCTAGTAAGTTGGATGGAGTGGCCCTCAGAGCACTTGCAAGTTCAGAGCCATTTGATAATTTAGATTATAAATTTTTTGATATTATTTTTTATTTAAATTCAGTTAATTAACATGTAATGTATTATTAGTTTCAGAGGTAGAGTTCAGTGATTTATCAGTCTTATATAATACCTGGTGCTCATTACATTGAGTGCCCTCTTTATTGTCCATCACCCACTTACCCCATCTTCCCACCCCTCTCCCTTCCAGCAAACCTCAGTTTGTTTCCTATGATTAAGAGTCTCTTATGGTTTGTCTCCCTCTCTGATTTTGTCTCGTTTTATTTTTCCCTCTCTTCCCCTATGGTCCTCTGTTTTGTTTCTTAATTTCCACATATGAGTGAGATCAAATTTACAATATTTTTTTTCCAAAGGCAGGTGTCTCTCACATAATTTAAGCATTAAATACCTGACTTCATTTACTACTGGCATATATTATACAAATAGAAAATGGAATTTACTATGTAATTCTGCTGACAATTCAAGAAGATGTGTTTTGCATAACCAGCATATCCTATAGAATATGAGTTAACCCAGGTCGTTCAACAATTATCTCCTTCATGCAGGACAGGTAATATAGTTTTCCAAGGTTGTAGGTCTCATTTTTGCTCTTCCTTTCTTATTTATTATGGTAACTATCCTTCGGCATTAGTGAGAGTGATATTAGCAGCTATAATCTCAGCTGCTCAAGATGTAGGAAATAGTGTCCAATTTGGTCTGAGAGGTAAAGGTTAATTTGGCTGATTCACTGCAAGTAGGACTCTCAGAGAGAGTTAATTTTGCATTAAAATCCATAGAACTAACACAAATAAATGTTAATTTTCATTTATGATAATTTAATAAATAGGGAGAGTTTTACTTTTTTGTTTCTGATTTTTATGTGTTTTATTTCTTTTTCTTTCCTTACTGCAATGGCTAGAACCTTCAGTACAATGTTGAATAGAAGTAGTAGAAGTGGACGTTACTTCATTTTTCTTGAACCTGGGGGCAGGGGCGGATAATTCAGTATTTCACCACTAAGTTTAATATTAGCTTTGTTTTTTGTTGTTGTTTTTAGAGGTGATTTACCATATTGAGAATATTTTCTACTATTCTTAGTTTATTATGTGTTGGTGTTACACTTTGCCAAACGTTTTTATTCATCCATTAAAATTACCCTGTAGTATTCCTCCTTTTTATTTTCTGTTAATTTTTTGAATTTATTGATTTTCAAATGGTAAACCAACCTTAAATTCCTGGAATAAATGCAACTGGGTTCATGATTTCCTTTACATATTGTTAGATTTGATACACTAATAGTTTTTCAAATATGCATTTGTGAAGTAATATTGTGTTTTCTTTATATTGAGGGATATTTGTTCATATTCTTAATGTCTTTTTGTAGTTTTCTTGAAGTAAACTTTACATATGGTGAAATGAACAGATTTTATGGCTGAGTAGTATTTTACTGAATTAGTATATCACAATGATTTTTAAATCTTACATCTCAGGGCACCTGCGTGGCTCAGTTTGTTGAGCATCTGACTCTTGATTTCAGCTTGGGTCATGATCTTGGAGTCATGGGATAGAGCCCCATAAGGGGCTCCATGCTCAGTGGGGAGTCTGCTTGAGGATTTCTCCTTCTCCCTTTGCCCCTCCCCCTGATCTCTCTCTTTCTCCCTCTCTCTCTCTCTCAAATAAATAAATAAATCTAAAAAATTAAAAAACTAAATCTTATATTTCAATGGACATTTGTATCCTTTCTAGTTTTATACAATTGTAAACAAACAATTTTATGTGAGTATGTGGATAAATTGTTTCATTCTAAATACTAGAAAAGAATTTCTGAATCATAGGATAGGCATATGTTTAACTTCATAAGGAAATACCAAAGGGACTAATGGATATCAATGCTGCAGAACAAAATAAAAAGATTCTAATGAAAGTTAACCCATCATCTGATGGAGGTATGTTAAAGTGGGAGGATTGGAAAAGTACAGCCCATGGACTAAATCTGATATTCTACCTATTTTTGGATGGCCTGTGATTTAAGAATATTTTTTACCTATTAAAATGTAAAATGTAAAAGGACTATTAGCCTTTTGGCAAGAACAGTTGCTTAATTTTACTCACTGGATCCCAAGGCCATAAAGACTTACCATTTGGCTCTTAGAGAAAAATTTGCTGACCCCTAGGCATAGTTGCAGTAGTAATATAATTGAGTGTGTAAAGAATATTCTAAGAATGATAATATAGATTGTCCAAGATAGACAAAACAATTTTGAAGCAAAGAAAAAATATTGTGAATTATGTATATTGATACAGAGATAATAAATGAAAAAATTGTATCCAAAGGTCTTACTGAAACACCTATCAGATAGAAACATCTCCAAAGACAAACTAGGTGGACTACCATCACTAAGTATGCTATAATTATTGACCATTATGGAAAGTTAAACATAATAGAAAATGATAAAGAATGAAAATAATTGGAAAGAAGAGAGTGCAACAGGGAGAGCACACCCAATAAAAATTACTATATCCAAGGTAACACTGAGGAAGCAAATAAAGAAGGATTTAGACAAATAATGATGATAATGAAGAAGGGAAGGAGGATAAGGATTCCTTAGAATAAAAATAATCAGGATTTCAAATGGAAAACCACCCAAACCATAAGAATAAGGCAGGCCCCAGGTTGTAGCCATGTCAGGGGACATTTGTAATGCTACCATAGTGACTATTTGTATCTAAACACTTAACTATGTTAAATCAATCCCAAAATGCATTGGATCAATAGATACAAGATGACAAATAATCATAATCATAGGTGAATTCAGTCACTGGGAAAATTTCATGAACACAAGAGAGAAGGGTTGGGAGGATCTATAACAAGTAAGAGTAATATATTTACTAGATTGAATCAAGGTTATTAACAACCTAGTATTAGGTTATTACTTACATAAATAAAATGTTAATTTGAATAAGGATTTACTATAATATATATGATGTATATGTATCTATACATATATGATTTTATGATTATGAGAAAATTTTGCAAAGTAGAGAATGGCTATAATCACAAGAAAAAGTTTAATAGGCAGAAATCTCAATTCACTTCTTATAAATGTAATGGAAATAGCCTGCCCAAAGATAAAAAACAGGTTTGGAAATTGTGCCATCTATTTGTTGTTGTAAGAAAAGTTCCTCACTTGGGAATTATATAAGATAGCAAGAAAATCCCAGGGTTTTAAATGGATAGAAAGGGATGAAAGAATATTACAGAAAGTCAAGTACATGTTACAGTTTCCTATGCCTGTCATCCCTACACTGAAGTATTCTGATTTTAAATTAGAGGAAGTAACCTTAAATAACTATGGCTCCTTGCAGCTGAGACCATAAGGATTCAGGTTTGAACCGTATCAGCCAATTGGGTTTGGAATCAGAAAGTTGACTGACTCAAAAGTGTGGTACTCCTGTTAGAAAAATTGGGATAGGGCATTTATAATGCTTAAATAGCCTCTGAGTTCTTTTTTTTTTTAATTTTTATTGTTATGTTAATCACCATACATTACTTCATTAGCTTGTGATGTAGTGTTCCATAATTCATTGTTTGTGCATAACACCCAGTGCTCCACGCAGAATGTGCCCTCTTTAATACCCATCACCAGGCTAACCCATCCCCCCACCCCCCTCCCCTCTAGAACCCTCAGTTTCTTTTTCAGAGTCCATCATCTCTCATGCTTCGTCACCCCCTCCGACTTACTCCCCTTCATTCTTCCCCTCCTGCTATCTTCTTCTTCTTTTTTTTTTCTTAACATATATTGCATTATTTGTTTCAGAGGTACAGATCTGTGATTCAACAGTCTTGCACAATTCACAGCGCTCACCATAGCACATACCCTCCCCAATGTCTATCACCCAGCCACCCCATCCCTCCCACCCCCACCACTCCAGCAACCCTCAGTTTGTTTCCTGAGGTTAAAAATTCCTCATATCAGTGAAGTCATATGATACATGTCTTTCTCTGATTGACTTATTTCGCTCGGCATAATACCCTCCAGTTCCATCCACGTCGTTGCAAATGGCAAAATCTCATTCCTTTTGATGACTGCATAATATTCCATTGTGTATTTATACCACTTCTTCTTTATCCATTCATCTGTCGATGGACATCTTGACTCTTTCCACAGTTTGGCTACTGTGGACATTGCTGCTATAAACATTGGGGTGCACACACCCCTTCGGATCCCTACATTTGTATCTCTGGGGTAAATACCTAGTAGTGCAATTGCTGGATCATATGGTAGCTCTATTTTCAACTTTTTGAGGAACCTCCATACTGTTTTCCAGAGGGGTTGCACCAGCTTGCACTCCCACCAACAGTGTAGGAGGGTTCCCCTTTCTCCTCATCCCTGCCAACATCTATTGTTTCCTCACTTGTTAATTTTAGCCATTCTAACTGGTGTAAGGTGGTATCTCATTGAGGTTTTGATTTGGAGTTCCCTGATGCCAAGCGATGTTGAGCACTTTTTCATGTGTCTGTTGGCCATTTGGATGTCTTCTTTGGAAAAATGTCTGTTCATGTCTTCTGCCCATTTCTTGATTGGATTATTCTTTGGGTGTTGAGTTTGATAAGTTCTTTATAGATTTTAGAGACTAGCCCTTTATCTGATATGTCATTTGCAAATATTTTCTCTCATTCTGTCGGTTGTCTTTCGGTTTTGTGGACTGTTTCTTTTGCTGTGCAAAAGCTTTTTATCTTGATGAAGTCCCAATAGTTCATTTTTGCCCTTGCTTCCCTTGCCTTTGGTGATGTTTCTAGGAAGAAGTTGCTGCGGCTAAGGTCGAAGAGGTTGCTGCCTGTGTTGTCCTTTAGGATTTTGATGGACTCCTGTCTCACGTTTAGGTCTTTCAACCATTTGGAGTCTATTTTTGTGTGTGGTGTAAGGAAATGGTCCACTTTCATTCTTCTGCATGTGGCTGTCCAATTTTCCCAACACCATTTGTTGAAGAGACTGTCTTTTTGCCATTGGACATTCTTTCCTGCTTTGTCAAAGATTAGTTGACCATAGAGTTGAGGGTCCATTTCTGGGCTCTCTATTCTGTTCCATTGATCTATGTGTCTGTTTTTGTGCCAGGACCATACTGTCTTGATGACGACAGCTTTGTAATAGAGCTGGAAGTCCGGAATTGTGATGCCACCAGCTTTGCTTTTCTTTTTCAATATTCCTCTGGCTATTCGGGGTCTCTTCTGGTTCCATACAAATTTTAGGATTATTTGTTCCATTTCTTTGAAAAAAGTGGATGGTATTTTGATGGGGATTGCATTGAATGTGTAGATTCCTCTAGCTAGCATTGACATCTTCACAATATTTGTTCTTCCAATCCATGAGCATAGAACATTTTTCCATTTCTTTGTGTCTTCTTCAATTTCTTTCATGAGTATTTTATAGTTTTCTGAGTACAGATCCTTTGCCTCTTTGGTTACATTTATTCCTAGGTATCTTATGGTTTTGGGTGCAATTGTAAATGGGATTGACTCCTTGATTTGTCTCTCTTCTGTCTTGTTGTTGGTGTATAGGAATGCCACTGATTTCTGTGCATTGATTTTATATCCTGCTACGTTACTGAATTCCTGTATGAGTTCTAGCAGTTTTGGGGTGGACTCTTTTGGGTTTTCCACATACAGTATCATATCATCTGCAAAGAGTGAGAGTTTGACTTCCTCTTTGCTGATCTGGATGCCTTTGATTTCTTTTTGTTGTCTGATTGCAGTGGCTAGGACTTCTAATACTATGTTGAATACCAGTGGTGATAGTGGACATCCCTGCCGCGTTCCTGACCTTAGGGGAAAAGCTCTCAGCTTTGCCCCATTGAGAATGATATTCGTTGTAGGTTTTTCATAGATTGGCCTCTGAGTTCTTAACTATCTCTACCTCAATTAACTTTAGAACTCAGATACCAATCATACAGTAGGCCAAATTAGCACCATAGTAAATAAAAGACCTGGATCAGTAGAGCACTCATGGAAAATGGAAAGGGGACATTGTAGAATGAAACAAATCCAACCCTTCAGGCATCACGAGATTGCCACTGTTCAGATGCACTTTGCTAAATTCAGATTAGATGAGAGAGCTTCACCCTGGTCTGAGCTCACGAAGGACCAAGACAAATCTAGCTCTTGGATAGAGGAGCTTTGCTTGTAGCAGAAGGCACAAAGGCAAAGCTGATTCCTTAATCAATGGGTAAAAAAAAAAGCAAAGGAATTCTAATAGGTAATCAGATTAAAAATATATGATACATCATTATTATTTCTGCCACAAACCAAAATTCTAGAACATAAAAGAAGCAGGTACTTCTTGTAGAAATTAGAACCCAGTACAAAAAGTTCAACTTGACTGCACTGAACCTGTATTTGTGAGGAAACTTGCAGACCGTTCAGAAGTAGTGATGATTTACCCTCCTATGGGATTAAGTAAACAAATAAAAGTCTTACTCTGTAGAAAACAATTTATTGAGACTCACCTACAACAATTTATGCAGATAGCTCAAGAAAGCCATTTTAATTCTAAGAGGACTGGGGTAACCCAAATAATATGAAAATTTTACCTCTTAAACATTTCCACTGAGATAAGTATCACTGAGAGATGGACCTGAGTTCCTAAAATGCAGATAAAGAAAAGATAAAGTACTGGAAATTTCATGGTGTATCAATCAAGTCAACAAGACAACAGAATAAAAGCAAAAATTATACAAACGGACATCTTGTAACCATGCTCTATGATACCAATCTCTGAGGTAACTCCAACACAAGAACTCCCCAAGAAAGGTAAAATCTAGGTTAAGACAAAAGGAGAATACCTAATTTCAGGGGAGATTATAGATAAATATAGAGTCATCCCAACATCAATTCTATCAAAATAGAAGAAAGCAATCTTATCCAAATAAAAATCGTGTTACTTTTGTTTTGATAAGTTCCTGAAGATATATGGAAATACTCATTTTTGTCCTCCCCATCCTAACGTTTTCTGGCATAAGTATGTTTTTTTTTTCACTAGCTGTAGTACTCTTATGACTGTTGCAAGCACCTATACTCTTACAGCTATTTCTGTTCTGTGGTCACCAAATCAGTTTTCAAAATATGCAATAGAAAATCAGAAGAAAAAAATTCCCTAGAATAATTTGTATTTTTTGGGAAAATGCCAATTTTAAGATTATTATGGCATTCTTTTTGGATGGTTTATCCAATTTATCAAGAGATGGAAGTTGTACTGCTGATTCACCCCAAGGACAATTAGATGATTGATTGTTGGTAGTTGGACAACTACCGTATTGTTCTAAGAGTGGCCATTTGTTGAATAATGTCCCTTCTACCCCTGAGACATAAGAATATAAGAATCCATAAGAATGATCTCCATTATGCAATTACAGTAGAGGGATCTTACTCATAGCCTTAGTAGAACTCAGGAAAGCACTCACTATTGCTGCTATGATAAAATTTGTGGTTTAATATAGAGAGAAGATAAAAAGGGTATTTTTTTAAAGTGAGTATAAATCATAACATAGAAGACAGATACAAAAACCTGGAAGTAAGGATGAGACAAACTTGGAGTGGATTGTGTTTTATAAACAATTTTGTAAAGGATGTTTCATGCTACCAATTTACTTTGTGTGTATAATTACATTGTTATATAAGACTCCACCTTAGCTGTCTAGAGAGAGACTGACCTTAAAGAAATGGACCAAATGGTAGAGAACAATGGGGGGCTTCTATGAGCTGAGGGCCTCAGCCATACAACTGCAAAGAACTGAATTTTTTGTCAATTCACATCTCAGTGAGGTTGGGCGTGGATCCTTTTTTGTTTGAGCCTTGAGATGGCCCAGCCAACAACTGGATTGCAACCTGTGAGAAGACCTGAAACAGAAGACCCAGCTAAGCCATGACTGGACTCCTGCCCATAGAGACAGTGATATAAGAAATGTATTGTTTTAAATTGCTAAGCTTGTGGCAACTTGTGATGCAGCGGTAGAAAAATACAGCTGTCTTCATGAACTACCTCATTTGTAAAAGAAAAGCATCTGCCATGTACTCAAGATTTCAACAATCTGACAACCATAAACATGTTTATATAATACATAACTTTAAACAAGTAGCATCTATTGCACATATCCTTTTTCACTAGGAGAATAACATTGATAAGAAAGATGTGACTCATTTACTAGAAATGTGAAGGCACTGCTAAAAACAATAACCTTGAACAAGTAGAATATTAGGCATGTTGAAAACGTCCAGGACCCCAAAGAGCATAAAACTCAGAGTGCCACTGTCACACCAACAACCAAGTAACAAATTCCCTGTATGTCTTGTGGGATATGCCAAGTGGGCTGCGAATCATTTGACACTAGCCGTAAGGTAATTCCAATCTCTTTGCAAATTGAGCAAAGTGATCTTCAAACAGGAGCAAATAGATAATCGAGCTGATAACTGATAGTTGCGAAAGCAGATCAAGATGGATCACATCCTGAGAATAAAGTAATGTGTGCTTTTCTGCTTCGCTAGGGTCTCACTGCCATTTAAACTGCCTAATTGAGTGATTCCTTGATCAACTTACTGAATGAGTATAAATGTGTATATGGTGGGCAATAAACGATTCATAGTTTTCTTGATCACCACTTCTGATTGGCATATCCTAACACATTCTTTGTAGTTAAGCCAAAATCTACATTCAAAGCACACACTCAAATAGTTGGGATTTGGCTCAAATACAATGCAGATATTTTCTTAATTTTATTTCCAAGTATTGTATTCATATTGATGCCATTGTAAATGGAATTTTTGAATTTTATTTTCTATTTTTCTGATGATAGTATAGACCACAAGTGAATTTTGTATCTTGACCCTCTATCAAGTATTGTTCCTAGGTTCACTTTCTAATTTTTGTAATAGATTTCTTAGGATTTTTAAATAAACGATCATGCCATATGTGAATAAAGATAATTTTACTTTTTTTATCTGATTTGTATGTTTATTTTTCTTTATTTTTTATTTTTTCCCTATATAATTTTTTATTATGTTATGTTAATCACCATACATTACATCATTAGTTTTTGATGTAGTGTTCCATGATTCATTGTTTGCATATAACACCCAGTGCTCCATGCAGAAAGTGCCTCTTTAATACCCATCACCAGGCTAACCCATCTCCCCACTCCCCTCCCCTCTAGAACCCTTAGTTTGTTTCTCAGAGTCCATAGTCTCTCATGGTTCGTCTCCCCCTCCGATTTCCGCCCCTTCATTCTTCCGCTCCTGCTATCTTCTTCTTTTTTTTTTTTTAACATATAATGTATTATTTGTTTCAGAGGTACAGATCTGTGATTCAACAGTCTTACACAATTCACAGCGCTCACCATAGCACATACCCTCCCCAATGTCTATCACCCAGCCACCCCATCCCTCCCACCCCCCACCACTTTAGCAACCCTCAGTTTGTTTCCTGAGATTAAGAATTCCTCATATCAGTGAGGTCATATGATACATGTCTTTCTCTGATTGACTTATTTCGCTCGGCATAATACCCTCCAGTTCCATCCACGTCGTTGCAAATGGCAAGATCTCATTCCTTTTGATGGTTGCGTAATATTCCATTGTGTGTGTGTATGTGTGTGTGTGTATACCACATCTTCTTTATCCATTCATCTGTCGTTGGACATCTTGGCTCTTCCCACAGTTTGGCTATTGTGGACATTGCTGCTATAAACATCCGGGTGTATGTACCCCTTTGGATCCCTACATTTGTATCTCTGGGGTAAATACCCAGTAGTGCAATTGCTGGATCATATGATAGCTCTATTTTCAACTTTTTGAGGAACCTCCATACTGTTTTCCAGAGTGACTGCACCAACTTGCATTCCCACCAACAGTGGAAGAGGGTTCCCCTTTCTCCACATCCCCGCCAACATCTGTCATTTCCTGACTTGTTAATTTTAGCCATTCTGACTGGTGTGAGGTGGTAACTCATTGAGGTTTTGATTTGGAGTTCCCTGATGACGAGTGATGTTGAGCACTTTTTCCTGTGTCTGTTGGCCATTTGGATGTCTTTGGAAAAAATGTCTGTTCATGTCTTCTGCCCATTTCTTGTTTGAATCATTTGTTCTTTGGGTGTTGAGTTTAAGAAGTTCTTTATAGATTTTGGAGACTAGCCCTTTATCTGATATGTCATTTGCAAATATTTTCTCCTATTCTGTCGGTTGTCTTTTGGTTTTGTGGACTGTTTCTTTTGCTGTGCAAAAGCTTTTTATCTTGATGAAGTCCCAATAGTTCATTTTTGCCCTTGCTTCCCTTGCCTTTGGTGATGTTTCTAGGAAGAATTTGCTGCGGCTGAGGTCAAAGAGGTTGCTGCCTGTGTTCTCCTTTAGGATTTTGATGGACTCCTGTCTCACGTTTATGTCTTTCAACCATTTGGAGTCTATTTTTGTGTGTGGTGTAAGGAAATGGTCCACTTTCATTCTTCTGCATGTGGCTGTCCAATTTTCCCAGCACCATTTGTGGAAGAGACTGTCTTTTTTCCATTGGACATTCTTTCCTGCTTTGTCGAAGATTAGTTGACCATAGAGTTGAGGGTCCATTTCTGGGTTCTTTATTCTGTTCCATTGATCTATGTGTCTGTTTTTGTGCCAGGACCATACTGTCTTGATGATGACAGCTTTGTAATAGAGCTGGAAGTCTGGAATTGTGATGCCACCAGCTTTGCTTTTCTTTTTCAACATTCCTCTGGCTGTTCGGGGTCTTTTCTGGTTCCATACAAATTTTAGGATTATTTGTTCCGTTTCTTTGAAAAAAGTGGATGGTATTTTGATGGGGATTGCATTGAATGTGTAGATTGCTCTAGGTAGCATTGACATCTTCACAATGTTGGTTCTCCCAATCCATGAGCATGGAACGTTTTTCCATTTCTTTTTGTCTTCCTCAATTTCTTTCATGAGTATTTTATAGTTTTCTGAGTACAGATTCTTTGCCTCTTTGGTTAGATTTATTCCTAGGTATCTTATGGTTTTGGGTGCAATTGTAAATGGGATCAACCCTTAATTTCTTTCTTCTGTCTTGTTGGTGGTGTATAGGAATGCCACTGATTTCTGTGCATTGATTTTATATCCTGCCACTTTTACTGAATTCCTGTATGAGTTCTAGCAGTTTTGGGGTGGAGTGTTTTGGGTTTTCCACATAAAGTATCATATCTGCAGAGTGAGAGTTTGACTTCTTTGCTGATATGGATGCCTTTTATTTCTTTTTGTTGTGTGATTGCTGTGGCTAGGACTTCTAATACTATGTTGAATAACAGGGTGATAGTGGACATCCCTGCCCTGTTCCTGATGGTTTTTATTTTATTTTGTCTGTTTCCTTTTATTATTTTTTGTTTTATTGCAGTAACTAGAACCATCAGAACAATATTGAACAAAAGACACCAAATTGGGTAACATGTTTTTGTTCCCAAGTTTACCAGGAAAATATGCAACACTTGAATGGACTGTGGTGCTGGCTATAGTTTTTCATTTTTTGTTGTTGTTGTTGTTGTTGTTTTTCTTTTTCATAGTGGCTGTTCATAAGGATGAGGAAGTTCCTTCCTGTTCCTAGTTTGCTGAGAGTTCTTATCATGAATAAGTGCTGAACTCTGTTACATGCTTCCTTTGCGTTCATTGAAAGGATTGTAGTTTTTCTCTTTATTCCATTAATATGGTAAATTATTGTAATTGATTTTCCAATGTTAAGTCAAACTTGCATCACTGCAATAAAACTCATTTGCTTATAGTATATTATTCTCTTTATATACTGCTGGATCCCCAATTTTTTTGGTATTTTGTTTCTGGAATGTTTTTATCCAGCTATCCTTTCTTTCCTGTCTTTTTTTACTTTAGCACATATTTTTTTGGAATTTTATTTTATTTCCCATACTGACTGTTTAGCCAAACCTCTTGAAGTTTTGATGTTTTCTGTAAGGATTATAATATATGTGTTAACTTATCACAGTCCACTTGTATTTGATATTGGATCACATAAAATGTTATTTTTGGTCTATAATTTAAATTTCCTTTTGTTATATACATCACAAAATTATATACATATATATAACTATATATATATTTGGTATATAAATACATGTTGCTATGTAAATATAGCAATATTTACATATTGCTTTAAACAGTTACACTCTTTAAAAATCCATGGGGGAAAAAGGCAGTGTTTTGTACTTACCGAAGATTTACCATTCTGTCCCTTCTTCATTTCTCCCTGCACATCTTTGTTTTCATTTAGTTTTAGTTTACTTGACCCTGAAGAACTTCCTTTAGCATTTCTTGTGGCTTAGGTTTCCTCAGACAAATTTTCTAGTCTTTGTTTATCTGAAAGTGTCCTTATTTTATCTTCATTTTTTAAGAATTCATTTGCTGGATGTGGAATTCTGGGTTGATAGGTGTTTTTTTCCTGTTCTCCGCCTCCTCCTCCTCCTTCTGTCTCTGCCTCCTGGCAATTGTTTGTCTTCCATTATTTTTGATGAACAGGCAGCATGCTTTTTATTCTTTTACATATGATGTCATTTTTCTCTGGCTGCTTTTAGATTTTCATTTTATATTGGACTTTCAGTTGTCTGACAGTGGTGTGTCTCCTTATAGTTTTCTACATGTGTGCCTTCTGATTTACTGAGCTTCCTAGATCTGTTATATAATGTCTTTCATCATTTTTGGTTGTTCACGGTCATTATATCTCCAAAGTTTTCTTCTGCCTCATTATCTTTCTCTCCCCTCTGGGACTTCAAATGTGCAAATGTTAGACTATTGGTATTTTTCCACAAGTCACTGAGGCTTCACTGATTCATTTTTTTTTTTTTTTTTATTCATGAGAGACAGAGGGGGAGAGAGAGAAAGAAAGAAGCAGAGGGAGAAGCAGGCTCCCAAGGAGGAGGGAGCCCAATGCGGGACTCGATCCCAGAACCCTGGGATCATGACCTGAGCCGAAGGCAGACACTTAACCATCTGAGCCACCCAGGGGCTCCATTCACTGATTCATTTTATGTTCATTATTTTTCCCTTTATTTTTCACATGGGTAATTTCTATTAATGTGTCTCCAAATTTACTGACCCTTTAATTTGTCATTGTCAGTCACTCTTAAGTGCATTCACTGAATTTTCCATTAAGATATTGTATACTTCAGGGTTTTTTTTTATAGTTTTTACTTTTTTAAAAAATATTTTTATTTATTTGAGACACAGAGAAAGAGAACACAAATAGGGGGAGAGGGGCAGAGGGGGAAGAAGGGCAAGAAACAGACTCCCCATTGAGCAGGAAGCCTGACATAGGGTTTGATCCCAGGGTCCTGGAATCATGACCTCAGCCGAAGGCAGATGCTTAACAGATTGAGCACCCAGGTGCCTCTATAGTTTTTACTTTTTTTCTGAGCTTTTCCACATGGTCAATCATTTTGGCCATGAATGGTCTTTATATCCTCAAACATATTTATAATAATTGCTTTAAAATATTTGCTAAATAAGCACCCACATCATCTCAGTGTCTCCTTCTATACATTGCTTTTCTTTAACTACAGATAAATGCTCCTATTTCTTTGCAAGTCTAGTAATATTTTTATTGAATGTTACACTACTGGTTTGGTGTTAGAGAGCAAAAAAATATTACTGGCTGAATATTACCTTGAACATGTAGAATTTCATTCTTACACTTTTATAAACATGGGTCTTTCATTTTGGCCTTAATGTAAAAATGGGTTTTTATTTCTGTTTATAGTATTTACTATGAAGTTATGGCATTCTGTAATTTCAGTGGAAATCCCAAAGTTTATAAAACAAGACTCAGATGCTATATTGTATCTCATCTGCAGTTGACAGGAGCTAAGATATCTGCTCGGTGTTTTCAAATTTCCAGCTGTTGTTTTCCACTAGATTTCTTGGAGTTTTCTTGTGCATTCAAAGGTCAGCCAAGAATTTGAGGAAAATTTATACACTGATTTGGGGACTCTTTCCCTTTGGTTCTTTCCTTCCCAGGAATTTCCCTTTCAATTTATAGCTCATCTGGTAGTCTAAACTCTGTCCTCTGACACCCCAATCTGATAAAACAGCAGATTTTTGCTTGAATTATAGCAGCCCTGTGCCATATAAATTGGAAAATGCCTTTGGGGGAAAGTCAAATAAATGTGGATCTGACTCAGTGCCATTTAGTTCTTTAAAGGGTCAGAATATACCATAATTGTTGCCTGCCTTTGGTCATTCTAAACTGCTTCGAGTTGGTTTCTATATTATTTTGTTATAATAATTATTTGCAGGAGAGTTAACCTTATATAAGACACTCTATCTTTACTACAGTCTGAACTCATTTTCCCCCATGACATTTATACACATCTCTCCATTGCCTTCTAGCATTAAAAGTTCCTTTGAATTTGAGTCCAGATTGCCTTTACCCCCTTATAGTTAACATGATCTTTTTGTCTGGCTTCAAAAGGATTCTCTTTATTCTCAAAGAAATTGATTAGGATATTTCTTGGCACATACTGCCACGTATCACTTCATTCATTCTACCAATATTTGTCACCCACTAAGGGCTGGCTATTAAAAAAAAAATTGGGGGGATACAGTGATAAATATAGTGAGGAAAGATCAAAATAAACAAAAATATGTAAATGATATTAGAAATAATTAAATATAAGAAGAGAAGCTCTGTGGAAAAAAATAAAGTGAAGAAGCATGTTTTGGAATTATACTCTTCTTATATTTCTATGAGATTATATTACCTTTTTTCTAATTGCCACTATTACTTCATAAGTACATCATAAATGATCATAATTCACAATAGTATGCCATTTCCTTCCTCATGTTTGTCCAAAAGTGTCCTAATTTACCAGTAACATAAATACATCTATCATTTACTTATGTGATGTTGGTTTTTTTACTGAAAGTTTTTTTTGAGTGCCTTCCACAGAAATTTTTATTCCCTAACTTTTAGAAAAGTTGATATTCCATATTTTATATTCTTTGATCCATGCATGAATATTCATTAATATTTCTTGAATTAAATTCCCATGCTTTAATATATATTTTTTACTGTGCTAAAGAAAAGTCTGCTTTTCAGGAAAACAAATCGGATGGTTTTTTTCAGTGCTTACAATAAAGCAGAGTGGAATTTCTGACTAGGTAGAGACAACTACTTCCAAAATTACCAGGACTGATGAATGAATGTAAATGGTGACATATCAGTGGTAAAAGAATGCCATAAAGAAATTTTCTTTGGCTTTGGAACAGATGTGTGTGGTAGTAACACATTTTCCAACAACTCAGCTTTTTTTTGTTGTTTTATGTTGATTAGTATTGATACTATATACAAGGAAACAACAGGATCAAAATTAATTTTACATAGTAACAAATAAGATTATCTTCCTCTTAGTGAAGAATACCATATTAATTGCGGCAGTTTTCACTTTTTAGTCTTAAATTACCCTTCCCTACCATCTATCTCATATCATCTCTGTTCAACATTTCTTTATTTTAAAATA
The DNA here is from genome assembly GCF_009762305.2 of Zalophus californianus. Lineage (NCBI taxonomy): Eukaryota > Metazoa > Chordata > Mammalia > Carnivora > Otariidae > Zalophus > Zalophus californianus. The sequence goes on along the minus strand of NC_045606.1, from coordinate 51,619,686 downwards.
TCTTTTAAGATAGGAGCAAGATGGCGGAGGAGTAGGAGACCTGGATTTCGTCTGGTCTCAGGAATTCAGCTGAATAGGGATCAAACCATTCTGAACACCTACGAACTCAACAGGAGATCGAAGAGGAGAGTAGCAACAACTCTCTGAACGGAGAAGCGACCACTTACTGGAAGGTAGGACATGCGGAGAAGTGAATCCGAGGCGATATTCGGGAGGATAGATGGCGGGGGAGGGGCCTCCGTCGGCCGCTTCTGGCAAGTGATAGAGCCGCGGAGCATAACATCGGACCTTTTAGAAGTCGGCTCCGCGGAGGGACGTCACTCCAGTGGCTAAGCGGGGGGTGGAACCCTCGCGGGACAGTGTGGTCTCAGGACCCTCGGGGTCACAGAAACACCGGGGGTGCCTGAGTGCGGCAGAGCTCCCAGGTATTGGAGCGGGGAAGCCGGCTGCAGAGACGGAGATGAGGCGCAGGCTCTCAGCTCGGGGTTGCCATACACTGTGATCCGCGGCCCCGTCGGGCCACTGCTCCTCCAGCAGGGACCCAACAAGCGGCAGATCCGGGGAGACTCCCCTTCCTCTCCAGGGAGGAGCGGCGCGGAGGTGCACCGCAGGGATCTGCTGGGTTTGGAGACTCCACACGGGGTCGGGTGCCAGAGATACAAACGCTCGGTCACAGGCTGGGTGAGCACGGAGTGCGGCCAGAGACCAGGGAGATAGGAGTGACTGACTTTCTCTGGGGGTGCACTGAGGAGCGGGACCCCGAGTTATCGGCTCATCCGGGTGGAGATTGGGAGGCCACCATTTTCACCCTGGTCCTCCAAAGCTGCGCCCAGAGCTTGCAGGGAACCAAAGCTCCTGAGAGCAAACCCGAGCAGCTTGCTTAGCCCAGACCGGCAAGGGCGGGGCAATTCCGCCTCTGGCAAAAACATTTGGGAACCACGGCAACAGGCCCCTCCCCCAGAAGATCAGCACGAACAGCCAGCAAGCCAAGACCAAGTTTACTGATCAAGGAGAACGGGAGAACTCCAGTGCTAGGGGAATACTGCACATAGAATTCATGGCTTTTGTTACAATGATTCATTAGTTTTTCAAAGTTAATTTTTTTAACTTTTTTTTAAATTTTTGCTTTTTCCCTTTTTCAACCAACATCTTATCAATCCCTTTTTAAAAAAAAAACATTTTTTATTTTTCATTTTTAGAGTCATATTTTATCCCTTCATAGTAGTTACCCGTATTTTTGGCATATATATATGTTGTTCTCTCTTTAAAATTTTAAGATACAGTTTCTTCTAACAGATCAAAATATACCTAAATCACTAGTGTATGGCTTTGTTCTAATCTCCTGCCTGATCACATTCTCTCCCTTTTTTTTTTTAAATCATCTTTCTTTTTTCAAACAACTTCTTATCAATTCCTTTTATAAAATCTTTTATAATTTTCATCTTCACAGTCACCTTCCATCTCTTCATTCTATCAACATTTATTTGTACATATATAAGTCTTTCTTTCTTTAAAATTTTAGGAGGCACTTTTTTCTAACAGACCAAAATACGCCCAAAATCTAGTGTGTGGCACTGATCTATGCACTAGCCTGATCATATTTGATCATATTCTGCCTTTTTTGTATTCTTCTGTTTTTGTTTTTATCTTTTTCTTTTTGTTTTTTTTTTCTTTCTATTTCTTTTTTCTTTCTTTCCCTTTCTTTTCCCCTGGTTTCAGGTCTTTTCTGATTTGTATACAGTATATTTGCTGGGGACGTTGTTAACCTGTTAGCATTTTGTTCTCTCATTCATCTATTCTCCTCTGGACAAAATGACAAGACGAAAAAAATCACCTCAGCAAAAAGAACAAGAGGTAGTACCGTCAGCCAGGGACCTACTCAATACGGACATTAGTACGATGTCGGACCTAGAGTTCAGAATCATGACTTTAAAGATACTAGCTGGGCTTGAAAAAAGAGTGGAAGTTATTAGAGAAACCCTTTCTGGAGAAATAAAAGAACTAAAATCTAACCAAGTTGAAATCAAAAAAGCTATTAATGAGGTGCAATCAAAAATGGGGGCAATAACTGCGAGGATAAATGAGGCAGAAGAGAGAATCAGCGATATAAGACACCAAATGATGGAAAATAAAGAGGCTGAGAAAAAGAGAGAGAAACAAATACAGGATCACGAGGGCAGAATTCGAGAGATAAGCGATACAGTAAGATGAAACAACATTAGAATAATTGGGATCCCAGAAGAAGAAGAAAGAGAGATGGGGGTAGAAGGTATATTGGAGCAAATAATAGCAGAGAACTTTCCTAATGTGAGGAAACAGATATCAAAATCCAGGAGGCACAGAGAACCCCTCTCAAAATCAATAAAAATAGGTCAACACCCCGACATATAATAGTAAAACTTACGAGTCTCAGAGACAAATAAAATCCTGAAAGCAGCTCGGGAGAAGACAAATGTAACCTACAATGGTAGAAATATCAGATTAGCAACAGACCTATCCACAGAGACCTGGAAGGCCAGAAAGGACTGGCATGAGATCTTTAGAGCACTAAATGAGAAAAATATGCAGCCAAGAATACTATATCCACCTAGCCTGTCATTGAAAATAGAAGGAGAGATAAAAAGCTTCCAGGACAAACAAAAACTAAAGGAATTTGCAAACACGAAACGAGCCCTGCAAGAAATATTGAAAGGGGTCCTCTAAGCAAAGAGGGAGCCTAAAAGCAGCATAGACCAGAGAGGAACACAGACAATATACAATAACACTTACCTTACAGGCAATACAATGGCACTAAAGTCATACCTTTCAATAGTTACCCTGAATGTAAATGGGCTAAATGCCCCAATCAAAAGACACAGGCTATCAGATTGGATTAACAAACAAGACCCATCAATATGCTGTTTGCAGGAGACTCATTTTAGACCCAAAGACACCCCCAGATTGCAAGTGAGGGGGTGGAAAACCATTTACCATGCTAATGGACACCAAAAGAAAGCTGGGGTGGCAATCCTTATATCAGACAAATTAGATGTTAAACCAAAGACTGTAATAAGAGATGAAGAAGGACACTATATCCTACTTATAGGGTCTATCCAACAAGAAGATCTAACAATTGTAAATATCTATGCCCCTAACATGGGAGCAGCCAATTTTATAAGGCAATTAATAACAAAAGCGAAGAAACACATTGACAACAATACAATAACAGTGGGGGATTTAACACCCCGCTCACTGAAATGGACAGATCATCTAAGCAAAAGATCAACAAAGAAATAAAGACTTTAAATGACACACTGGACCAAATGGACTTCACAGACATATTCAGAACATTCCATCCCAAAGCAACAGAATACACATTCTTCTCTAGTGCCCTTGGAACATTCTCCAGAATTGATCACATCCTAGGTCACAAATCAGGTCTCAACCGGTACCAAAAGATTAGGATCATTCCCTGCCTATTTTCAGACCACAATGCTTTGAAACTAGAACTCAATCACAAGAGGAAAGTCAGAAAGAACTCAAATACATGGAGGCTAAAGAGCATCCTACTAAAGAATGAATGGGTCAACCAGGAAATAAAGAAGAATTAAAAAATTCATGGAAACCAATGAAAATGAAACCACAACTGTTCAAAATCTGGGATACAGCAAAGGCAGTCCTGAGAAGAAAGTATATAGCAATACAAGCCTTTCTCAAGAAACAAGAAAGGTCTCAAATACACAACCTAACCCTACACCTAAAGGAGCTGGAGAAAGAACAGCAAATAAAGCCTAAACCCAGCAGGAGAAGAGAAATGATAAAGATCAGAGCAGAAATCAATGAACTAGAAACCAAAAGAACAGTAGAACAGATCAACGAAACTAGGAGCTGATTCTTTGAAAGAATTAACAAGATTGAAAAACCCCTGGCCAGACTTATCAAAAAAGAAAAGAGAAATGACCCAAATCAACAAAATCATGAATGAAAGAGGAGAGATCACAACCAACATCAAAGAAATACAAACAATTATAAGAACATATTATGAGCAACTCTATGCCAGCAAATTAGATAACCTGGAAGAAATGGGTGCATTCCTAGAGATGTATCAACTACCAAAATTGAACCAGGAAGAAATAGAAAACCTGAACAGACCTATAACCTCTCAGGAAATTGAAGCAGTCATCAAAAATCTCCCAACAAACAAAAGCCCAGGGCCAGATGGCTTCCCAGGGGAATTCTCTCAGACATTATAAGAAGAATTAATACCTATTCTCCTGAAACTGTTCCAAAAATAGAAATGGCAGGAAAACTTCCAAACTCATTTTATGAGGCCACCATTACCTTGATCCCAAAACCACACAAAAACCCCATCAAAAAGGAGAATTACAGATCAATATCCTTGATGAACATGGATGCAAACATTCTCATCCAAATACTAGCCAATAGGATCCAACAGTACATTAAAAGGATTATTCACCATGACCAAGTGGGATTTATCCCTGGGCTGCAAGGTTGGTTCAACATCCGCAAATCAACCAACGTGATACAATACATTAACAAAAGAAAGAACAAGAATCATATGATCCTCTCAATAGATGCAGAAAAAGCATTTGACAAAGTATAGCATCCTTTCTTGATCAAAACTCTTCAGAGTATAGGGATAGAGGGTACATACCTCAATATCATCAAAGCCATCTATGAAAAACCTACAGCAAATATCATTCTCAATGGGGCAAAGCTGAGAGCTTTTCCCCTAAGGTCAGGAACGTGGCAGGGATGTCCACTATCACCACTGCTATTCAACATAGTATTAGAAGTCCTAGCCACTGCAATCAGACAACAAAAAGAAATCAAAGGCATCCAGATCGGCAAAGAGGAAGTCAAACTCTCACTCTTTGCAGATGATATGATACTGTATGTGGAAAACCCAAAAGACTCCACCCCAAAACTGCTAGAACTCATACAGGAATTCAGTAACGTAGCAGGATATAAAATCAATGCACAGAAATCAGTGGCATTCCTAAACACCAACAACAAGACAGAAGAGAGACAAATCAAGGAGTCGATCCCATTTACAATTGCACCCAAAACCATAAGATACCTAGGAATAAATGTAACCAAAGAGGCAAAGGATCTGTACTCAGAAAACTATAAAATACTCATGAAAGAAATTGAAGAAGACACAAAGAAATGGAAAAACGTTCTATGCTCATGGATTGGGAGAACCAACATTGTGAAGATGTCAATGCTAGCTAGAGGAATCTACACATTCAATGCAATCCCCATCAAAATACCATCCACTTTTTTCAAAGAAATGGAACAAATAATCCTAAAATTTGTATGGAACCAGAAGAGACCCCGAATAGCCAGAGGAATATTGAAAAAGAAAAGCAAAGCTGGTGGCATCACAATTCCGGACTTCCAGCTCTATTACAAAGGTGTCATCATCAAGACAGTATGGTCCTGGCACAAAAACAGACACATCGATCAGTGGAACAGAATAGAGAGCCCAGAAATGAACCTTCAACTCTATGGTCAACTAATCTTTGACAAAGCAGGAAAGAATGCCCAGTGGAAAAAAGACAGTCTCTTCAACAAATGGTGCTGGGAAAATTGGACAGCCACATGCAGAAGAATGAAAGTGGACCATTTCATTACACCACACACAAAAACAGACTCCAAATGGTTGAAAGACCTAAATGTGAGACAGGAGTCCATCAAAATACTAAAGGAGAACACAGGCAGCAACCTCTTCGACCTCAGCTGCAGCAACTTCTTCCTAGAAACATCGCCAAAGGCAAGGGAAGCAAGGGCAAAAATGAACTATTGGGACTTCATCAAGATAAAAAGCTTTTGCACAGCAAAAGAAACAGTCCACAAAACCAAAAGAGAACCGACAGAATGAGAGAAAATATTTGCAAATGACATATCAGATAAAGGGCTAGTCTCCAAAATCTATAAAGAACTTATCAAACTCAACACCCAAAGAACAAATAATCCAATCAAGAAATGGGCAGAGGACATGAACAGACATTTTTCCAAAGAAGACATCCAAATGGCCAACAGACACATGAAAAAGTGCTCAACATCGCTCAGCATCAGGGAAATCCAAATCAAAACCTCAATGAGATACCACCCCACACCAGTCAGAATGGCTAAAATTAACAAGTCAGGAAACGACAGATGTTGGCGGGGATGTGGAGAAAGGGGAACCCTTCTACACTGTTGGTGGGAATGCAAGCTGGTGCAACCCCTCTGGAAAACAGTATGGAGGTTCCTCAAAAAGTTGAAAATAGCTACCATCCGATCCAGCAATTGCACTACTGGGTATTTACCACAAAGATGCAAATGTAGGGATCCGAAGGGGTACGTGCACCCCAATGTTTATAGCAGCAATGTCCACAGTAGCCAAACTGTGGAAAGAGCCAAGATGTCCATCGACAGATGAATGGATAAAGAAGAGGATGGAACACAATGGATTATTATGCAGCCATCAAAAGGAATGAGATCTTGCCATTTGCAACAACGTGGATGGAACTGGAGGTTGTTATGCTGAGCGAAATAAGTCAATCAGAGAAAGACATGTATCATATGACCTCACTGATATGAGGAATTCTTAATCTCAGGAAACAAACTGAGGGTTGCTGGAGTCGAGGGGGTGGGAGGGATGGGGTGGCTGGGTGATAGATGTTGGGGAGGCTATGTGCTATGGTGAGCGCTGTGAATTGTGCAACACTGTTGAATCACAGTTCTCTACCTCTGAAACAAATAATGCAATATATGTTAAGAAAAAAAAAAGATAGCAGGAGGGGAAGAATGAAGGGGGGGAAATTGGAGGGGGAGATGAACCATGAGAGACGATGGACTCTGAAAAAGAAACTGAGGGTTCTAGAGGGGAGGGGGTGGGGGGATGGGTTAGCCTGGTGATGGGTATTAAAGAGGGCACGTTCTGCGTGGAGCACTGGGTGTTATGCACAAACAATGAATCATGGAACATTTCACCAAAAACTAATGATGTAATGTATGGTGATTAACATAACAATAAAAAATTTAAAAAGAGAAAAGAAAAAAGTGATGGGTGAAAATAGGAATATAGGGTCTTCTGAATCTTAAAATTACAATTTTATGGAACATTATAGTAGGAATAGAATCCAGGGTTCATCTTATCCATTTTCAAACTTTGGATCAGTTGATCTCTAGCTTTCTCTCGGAATTGGCTTAAAAGGTTTTCATACCTGGTCAGGGTGGGTGGGAGGAGGTGGGCAGCCTGACTCAGAGGATGCTTGATGGACTGGATTTTCTGCCTCTCATAAGGGGCACAGATCCCCACTCCCATACACAGGCATGTAGACACATTTCATGCACCAGTTCTAGTTATATTAGTTTTATATGGTGGAGGTCCATAAGCAGTTACTTTTGAGGGAAATTTTCTTTTGCTAAGAACATATTTTTAACACCAATAATTTCATGTGAATCTGTCAATTTATAAACTAAGATATTTAGAATCACAAAGAATGTGACTTTCTCAGGGTCATGCTGACATTTGGTGTTCACAGTACACCTTCTAACACTGAAGAAAAACTCAATCTCTGAGCAAAATCACAAGAACTTTCTGGAGGATAAATCTCTCTGTAAATAGGAAAACTGAAGAAAAGCTGAAAATGTTCATTTAAGAGTTGTGTGCTGACTGCAGTCAGAAATTGCTCTTGTTACCTGTTCAACTTCCATTAAACACATTTCATTAGGTGTAAATACCCACCCATCCATTTTTTTATAAAAAGGTTGATCATGTATATGCCATGTGCCAAATGTTGAGGTCATAACTATGAGAGAAAAAACTGGCGTACTCTCTACTTTTATAGAGGTTATGTTTTATTGATAAATTGATCAGTAAAATTACATGTATATGTACTTTAGAGCATACAAACCTTGTATTGTAATTTTAACAGTAATAAAAAAACAGCTACTGTTTATTGGAATCTAGGGACTGTGTGGTAGGATGATAGATAGATTGATTAATTTATATAAATATCCATTTAAATATATAAATATATCTCTCTCTCTTTATATATATTTTTACCATTCTATTAGTTATTATTATTTCCATTTTACAGGCAAATACACTGAGCTACTTAGAGGGTTAAGTAATGACAAATTAAATGCTACATTTAGGAGAGATATTCAGGTAGGTCCAGTTCTAGAGGCTCAGCTTGGTGTAAGGAATTTTTGGTCTTTAAGAACCCCTAATTTCTCTATTTTGCAAATGTTTAGATTATAGCAATTGTTATAAGTATCCAGTAATGACAACATTCAAGGAGTAAACGTAAATGTTTGTGGGTTATGATCACTAAACTTTGTTTAGTTTAGTTTGTTCCAGTTTAAATATTCAAAGAATATCTGTATGTTTACAAATAGTTCTGTTCTTTTCCTCTAGAAATTCAAATGATTTGAAAGATTGTAAATTAAACAAAACAAAGGAGTAATAATCTAAGAAAATCACCTACCAAATAAATTTCATAGGGTGGACTTTCTCTTTTGCAGATTAACTTTAAAATTGTATGTAAAACAAAGAAACAAAAACCTAAAAAATAAATTTGACTCAACAAGAAAAAAAATCCCTAATAAATTCTCTATAAGAAGAACATTTTCTCTTTAATTAACACACTGGGGAACATAAGGGGAAGGCATGTGGTTGTGGTGTTACGTTTGGATCTGAACGTTTAAAAAAGCTAATACAAATGTGAGAAACATATAACATTTTACCTAAGTCATATTTTTACCAGCAAATTATGCCTTAAAAAGAAAGGTCTGATTAATAATTAATTGTCTCCTGAATATGCCAAAGTATATAAATATGTAAATCTGTAATGAACGAACCTCCTTGATTTTAACTTTTGGAAATTAAATATTAATGCAGAAGCTTTGCTAGACAAGTGCTTTAAACCCTCTGGCGATGTACACATTTGAAAGCTGTAGTTTAATTATAGCCCTTCAAACACACACTTTTATATCCCTTTGGCATCAATTCTTGGTGTTCAATAATTTTAACAGGAAATAATTATGGAAGAATTAGTTAAACCTATATCCTCAGGCCCCTAAAATAACCCCTATGCTGATAAAGGCAAAGACTCTAGCAGGCAGCTAAAAGGAAAAATATATACATTTTAAGGACTAGTGGAAAGATTTTCTAGGTTTCTTTTTTTTTTTTAAATCTTGATCTGAGAACAGTTTAATCTAATGTTAAGATGCCGCTAATCTAGTCCCTAACTTTTCTTAATAACTTTGCTTTTATAAGGGCTACTAGTCTATACAACCTTAATTTCTTTACTATGATAATTGGTCCAATTTGTATTTTATAATTATATATTTTATTCATGTAGAACAATACTTTTATTACCCCGTGACATATTGTTTAAATCATGACCTCAGTTATAACATTTGTAATACTTTGTTTCATCCAATCTAAGATAATATTGACTGTAAGGCAAACTATTTTATATAACTCTAAAAAAGAAAAAATACTGCTGCTTCAAATACAATTTAGTTTTTTATCTTTTAGCATTTTGTATTATCCTTTAAAAAAGGACTATGTTGGATGTATTTAGACATGAATTTTAAATAATATATCACAGTTATGCCTATATGAAGAGATAAATATAGGCAAAATAATGTTCAAAGTGTTTCTAAAATTTCTTCTCAATAAATATTTGATTCTTCTGAATCACTTTTTAACTTAGAGTCTTTAATGTCCGGTTTTTTGAGGAACAAATGAACAATGACCAATGAGGAGCAATAGTGATGCAGCATTTCTTAAAATAATGAGATTTGTTCTAAGCCATATTGCTATATTAGGCCCTATAAAGTACTTGGTATTTGCAAAAAAATTGTGGAGTTGTAATTATTTTTATAGTTCATATTTGCCTTACTGATACAAATTGATACCCTAATTGTTCATATTGATGACTTAGTGACTATTCAATAACTTTCTGTTTCAGTGACAAATGTAGAATCTTTTCTACATTCTATAGTGTAGAATCTTTTTGATGCTATTTAAAATGCCAGTTAAGGGGCACCTGGGTGGCTCATTCTGTTGAGTGGTGGGTTCTGGTTTCAGCTCAGGTCATGATCTCAGAGTTCTGAGATAGAACCCCACATCTGGCTCCGCACTCAGCAGGGAGTCTCCTTGAGGATCCTTTTTCTCTCTCCCTCTGCCCCTCCCCCCACTCATGAATCCTCTGCCAGTAAGTAGAAACATTCAGTTATTCTGCCTGGTTTCATTTTGAAGTTTGCAGTGAATTGCAGCTTTATTTTCCCTGTCTTAATTTAGACAGTAGGCTTCCTCCAACTTATTCTAATTCTAATCCAAAAGGAGCACCCTATTCAAAGGTGAGGCAGAGAACTTAAACCAGCTTCTAAGAATCTAGTTTGGGCTCTTACCTGTAAGCACACAAAAGTGTGCAGAACTGTGAGTGTACAGTGCCTTTAAGCCATGCCTCTAGTGTAGATGGGAAGTACTTTGAATAAAACAGATTGGTCTGCAGCATAAGCATCATATTTCACAATGGAGAGATTTAGAAAAAGATTTTCTTCCAACCTCCCAAAGCAGGTACTATTTTAATACTCTTGTTGTTCAAATTTACATGCATATCATTAATAAATTTATTTTCAGCATATCCTATACTAAAGAATATGTTTTAACAAAATATTTCTTCTTAATTAGAAATCCATGTGTTAGATAATTTCACTTTTTCAAATGATTACATTTTAACATGATGGCAAGAAAAGGATAGATGGAAAAATAATAATTATTCCCTTGGTTTAGCATTCCTGAATGGGAAAATAGATTATGAAGTATTTTACAAAGGTATTTGCAACATGGTATGAGCTCATCCATCCAGTCATGTAACTTAAAGTATGATTGTCACAGGCAGGGTAATAACTCGGCAACATTTCAGAACTGTCATGAGGGAAACTGCTTATCATTCGCCAAATTCCATTCTTCCTTTTCCCATACAACAGAACTACGGTCATGCAGTTGACCAACAAACTGCATTTCCCTGCCTCTGTTGAAGTTACAGGTGGTCAAGTGATGAAAACCTTATCAATGGACTGTGAATAGAAGTCGTGGACCTCAGATTTAAAACATTTATGTGCACCTTTTCCACATCCTCGTCTTCCTTACTCCCTGCTGGAAACTGGACCCAGGAGCAATCCAGTTTCCACCATACCAACGAAGATCATGGTGCCTATGGGCTATGCTGCAGGGGTTGGGAAGCTAAAGCCGAAAGGCAAAATCTAGCCTGTGGTCTTCTTTTGTGTGGTTACCAGCTCAGCTAAGCATTATTTTATATTTTCAAAGGCTTTATAACAAAAGAGAAAAGGAGAAATACACACAACAAAGATGTATGTGGCTTTTAAAGCCTAAATATTTATTATCTGGCCTTTAGAAAACGTTTACAAATATATGCCCCAAGGTATAGCAGACCAACAGCTTAGAAGAAATCCAAGTCTCTAAATGATGACAAAAAGCAAAGCTCTTCAGGCCGTCTAGGCAGTTTGTAATAGTCTATAACATGAAATAGAAATAAACTGGGAGAGGGGTCACATTACATAAGAAAGAACAGTATGAGTGATAGCTGAATTCTGACAAGAAACAGTGCGAGCAAGAAGACAATGAGACATCTTTAATCTTTAATGTGATGAAAAGAGAAAAGTTAACCAAGATTTGTCTATCCAGTGAAAATATCCTTCACTAATGAAGGTAAAATACCAACATTTTTAGAAAAACAGCTGAGAGAACTCATCTCCAGCAAAACTGTACAAGAAATGCACAGTGGTCTTAAAGCAAAGAAAATGATACCACATAAAATCCTGAATGGACAAAAAAATGAAGACTCTCAGAAAAGACAAATATTTACAAAAACATAAAATACCTTTCTATTATAATTGTGTGTGTATGTGTGTGTGCGTTTGGTTTTAAATTTCTTTACAAAAATTATGGACTGCTAAAAGAAAAACAGTAATGTAGAGTTTATGGCATATATTGAAGAAAAATATAAGAATGAAAAAGACAGCAGGTGATGAAAAGAGTTTGTTGCAAGGTTTTAAAAATGTCAAGTAATATATGAAGTTAGGCTGAAGTAATGTGAAGATTCATATTGTATTCATATTCTTGAGAGTGAGAAGCCACCAAAAATAACAATAAGGTTCTAGATAAAAAAGCAACACAATAAAGAATGGTATGTTAAAAAATACAATATTCGTTCAAAAGGGGAAAAGGTAGCAAAGATAAATGAAATAAATAAAAAACAAACTTCTAAATGGAAGATTTAAACCTTGTAATAGTCTCATTATATTAAGTGCAAATTAATATACATGCTAGTTCCAGTTAAGAAACCCATTGTGTGGTGGGAGCAAGATGGCGGAGGAGTAGGAGAACTAGATTTCGTCTGGTCTCAGGAATTCAGCTGAATAGGGATCAAACCATTCTGAACACCTACAAACTCAACAGGAGATCAAAGAGGGCAGTAGCAACAACTCTCTGAACAGAGAAGCGACCACTTACTGGAAGGTAGGACGTGTGGAGAAGTGAATCCGAGGCGATATTCGGGAGGATAGACGGCGGGGGAGGGGCCTCCGTCAGCCACTTCTGGCAAGTGCTAGAGCCGCGGAGGACAAAATCGGACCTTTTAGAAGTCGGCTTTGCTGAGGGACGTCGCTGCAGTGGCTAAGCGGGGGGTGGAATCCTCCCAGGACAGTGTGGTCTCAGGACCCTCGGGGTCACAGAAAGACCGGGGGTGCCTGAGTGCGGCAGAGCTCCCAGGTATCGGAGCGGGGAAGCCAGCTGCAGAGATGGAGCCGAGGCGCGGGCTCTCAGCTCGGGGTTGCCATACACTGTGATCCGCGGCCCAGTCGGGCCACTGCTCCTCCAGCAGGGACCCAACAAGCGGCAGAGCTGGGGAGACTCCCCTTCCTCCCCCGGGAGGAGCGGCGCGGGAACGCACCGCAGGGATCTGCTGGGTTTGGAGACTCCACACGGGGTCGGGTGCCAGAGATACAAACGCTCGGTCACAGGCTGGGTGAACACGGAGTGCGGCCGGAGACCAGGGAGACGGGAGTGACTGCTTTTCTCTGGGGGCGCACTGAGGAGCGGGGCCCCGAGTTCTCAGCTCCTCCGGGTGGAGATTGGGAGGCCACCATTTTCACCCTGGTCCTCCAAAGCTGTACCGAGAGCTTGCAGGGAACAAAAGCTCCTGAGAGCAAACCAGAGCAGCTTGCTTAGCCCAGACCAGCAAGGGCGGGGCAGTTCCGCCTCCCAGCAAAGACATTTGGGAACCACGGCAACAGGCCCCTCCCCCAGAAGATCAGCACGAACAGCCAGCAAGCCAAGACCAAGTTTACTGATCAGGGAGAACGGGAGAACTCCAGCGCTAGGGGAATACTGCACATAGAATTCATGGCTTTTTTTTTTACCATGATTCATTAGTTCATCAAAGTTAATTTTTTAACTGTTTTTTTTTTTAATTTTCTCTTTCTCCCTTTTTCAACCAACATCTTATCAATCCCTTTTTTTAAAAAAACATTTTTTATTTTTCATTTTTAGAGTCATATTTTATCCCTTCATAGTAGTTACCCGTATTTTTGGCATATATATATAAGTTGTTCTCTCTTTAAAATTTTGAGATACAGTTTCTTCTAACAGATCAAAATATACCCTAAATCACTAGTGTATGGCTTTGTTCTAGTCTCCTGCCTGATCACATTCTCTCCCTTTTTTCTTTCTTTTTTTTTTAAATCGTCTTTCTTTTTTCAAACAACTTATCTTACCAAGTCCTTTTATAAAATCTTTTATAATTTTCATCTTTACAGTCATCTTCCATCCCTTCATTGTATCAACCCTTATTTTGTACATATATGTCTTTCTTCCTTTAAAATTTTAGGAGGCACTTTTTTCTAACAGACCAAAATATGCCCAAAATCTAGTGTGTGGCACTGATCTATGCACTAGCCTGATCATATTTGATCATATTCTGCTTTTTTTGTATTCTTCTGTTTTTGTTTTTATCTTTTTTTTTTCCTCTCTTTCTTTTTTCTTTCTTTCCTTTTCTTTTCCCCTGGTTTCAGGTCTTTTCTGATTTGTATACAATATATTTGCTGGGGATGTTGTTAACCTGTTAGCATTTTATTCTCTCATTCATCTATTCTCCTCTGGACAAAATGACAAGACGAAAAAAATCACCTCAGCAAAAAGAACAAGAGGTAGTACCGTCAGCCAGGGACCTACTCAATATGGACATTAGTACGATGTTGGACCTAGAGTTCAGAATCATGACTTTAAAGATACTAGCTGGGCTTGAAAAAAGCGTGGAAGTTATTAGAGAAACCCTTTCTGGAGAAATAAAAGAACTAAAATCTAACCAAGTTGAAATCAAAAAGGCTATTAATGAGGTGCAATCAAAAATGGGGGCACTAACTGCGAGGATAAATGAGGGAGAAGAGAGAATCAGCGATATAAGACACCAAATGATGGAAAATAAAGAGGCTGAGAAAAAGAGAGAGAAACAAATACAGGATCACGAGGGCAGAATTCGAGAGATAAATGATACGATAAGATGAAACAACATTAGAATAATTGGGATCCCAGAAGAAGAAGAAAGAGAGAGGGGGGCAGAGGGTATATTGGAGCAAATAATAGCAGAGCACTTCCCTAATGTGAGGAAGGAAACAGGCATCAAAATCCAGGAGGCACAGAGAACCCCTCTCGAAATCGATAATAATAGGTCAACACCCCGACATCTAATAGTAAAACTTACAAGTCTCAGAGACAAAGAAAAACCTGAAAGCAGCTCGGGAGAAGAGATATGTAACCTACAATGGTAGAAATATTAGATTGGCAACAGACCTATCCACAGAGACCTGGCAGGCCAGAAAGGACTGGCAAGATATCTTCAGAGCACTAAACGAGAAAAATATGCAGCCAAGAATACTACATCCAGCTAGCCTGTCATTGAAAATAGAAGGAGAGATAAAAAACTTCCAGGACAAACAAAAACTAAAGGAATTTGCAAACACGAAACCAGCCCTCCAAAAAATATTGAAAGGGGTCCTCTAAGCAAAGAAAGAGCCTAAAAGCAGCATAGACCAGAAGGGAACACAGACAATATAGAGTAACAGTCACCTTACAGGCAATACAATGGCACTAAAGTCATACCTTTCAATAGTTACCCTGAATGTAAACGGGGTAAATGCCCCAATCAAAAGACACAGGACAACAGATTGGATTAAAAAAGAAGACCCATCCATATGCTGTCTGCAAGAGACTCATTTTAGACCCAAAGACACCCCCAGATTGCAAGTGAGGGGGTGGAAAACCATTTACCATGCTAATGGACACCAAAAGAAAGCCGGGGTGGCAATCCTTATATCAGACAAATTAGATTTTAAAACAAAGACTGTAATAAGTGTTGAGGAAGGACACTATATCCTACTTACAGGGTCTATCCAACAAGAAGATCTAACAATTGTAAATATCTATGCCCCTAACATGGGAGCAGCCAATTTTATAAGGCAATTAATAACAAAAGCGAAGAAACACATTGACAACAATCCAATAATAGTGGGGGACTTTAACACCCCCCTCACTGAAATGGACAGATCATCTAAGCAAAAGATCAACAAAGAAATAAAGACTTTAAATGACACACTGGACCAAATGGACTTCACAGACATATTCAGAACATTCCATCCCAAAGCAACAGAATACACATTCTTCTCTAGTGCCCATGGAACATTCTCCAGAATTGATCACATCCTAGGTCACAAATCAGGTCTCAACCGGTACCAAAAGATTGGGATCATTCCCTGCCTATTTTCAGACCACAATGCTTTGAAACTAGAACTCAATCACAAGAGGAAAGTCAGAAAGAACTCAAATACATGGAGGCTAAAGATCATCTACTAAAGAATGAATGGCTCAACCAGGAAATTAAAGAAGAATTTAAAAAATTCATAAAAACCAATGAAAATGAAACCACAACTGTTCAAAATCTTTGGGATACAGCAAAGGCAGTCCTGAGAGGAAAGTATATAGCAATACAAGCCTTTCTCAAGAAACAAGAAAGGTCTCAAATACACAACCTAACTCTACACCTAAAGGAGTTGGAGAAAGAATATCAAATAAAGCCTAAACCCAGCAGGAGAAGAGAAATGATAAAGATCAGAGCAGAAATCAATGAACTAGAAACCAAAAGAACAGTAGAACAGATCAACGAAACTAGGAGCTGGTTCTTTGAAAGAATTAACAAGATTGATAAACCCCTGGCCAGACTTATCAAAGAGAAAAGAGAAATGACCCAAATCAACAAAATCATGAATGAAAGAGGAGAGATCACAACCAACACCAAAGAAATACAAACAATTATAAGAACATATTATGAGCAATTCTATGCCAGCAAATTAGATAACCTGGAAGAAATGGGTGCATTCTTAGAGATGTATCAACTACCAAAATTGAACCAGGAAGAAATAGAAAACCTGAACAGACCTATAGCCACTAAGGAAATTGAAGCAGTCATCAAAGATCTCCCAAAAAACAAAAGCCCAGGGCCAGATGGCTTCCCAGGGGAATTCTCTCAGACATTTAAAGAAGAATTAATAGCTATTCTCCTGAAACTGTTCCAAAAAATAGACATGGCAGGAAAACTTCCAAACTCATTTTATGAGGCCATCATTACCTTGATCCCAAAACCAGACAAAAGCCCCATCAAAAAGGAGAATTACAGACCAATATCCTTGATGAACATGGATGCAAACATTCTCACCAAAATACTAGCCAATAGGATCCTACAGTACATTAAAAGGATTATTCACCAAGACCAAGTGGGATTTATCCCTGGGCTGCAAGGTTGGTTCAACATCCACAAATCAATCAACGTGATACAATACATTAACGAAAGAAAGAGCAAGAATCATATGATCCTCTCAATAGATGCAGAAAAAGCATTTGACAAAGTATAGCATCCTTTCTTGATCAAAACTCATCAGAGTATAGGGATAGAGGGCACATACCTCAATATCATAAAAGCCATCTATGAAAAACCGACAGCGAATATCATTCTCAATGGGGCAAAGCTGAGAGCTTTTCCCCTAAGGTCAGGAACGTGGCAGGGATGTCCACTATCACCACTGGTATTCAACATAATATTAGAAGTCCTAGCCACTGCAATCAGACAACAAAAAGAAATCAAAGGCATCCAAATCGGCAAAGAGGAAGTCAAACTCTCACTCTTTGCAGATGATATGATACTGTATGTGGAAAACCCAAAAGACTCCACCCCAAAACTGCTAGAACTCATACAGGAATTCAGTAACGTAGCAGGATATAAAATCAATGCACAGAAATCAGTGGCATTCCTATACACCAACAACAAGACAGAAGAGAGACAAATCAAGGAGTCGATCCCATTTACAATTGCACCCAAAACGGTAAGATACCTAGGAATAAATTTTACCAAAGGGGCAAAGGATCTGTACTCAGAAAACTATAAAATACTCATGAAAGAAATTGAAGAAGACACAAAGAAATGGAAAAACGTTCTATGCTCATGGATTGGGAGAACCAACATTGTGAAGATGTCAATGCTAGCTAGAGGAATCTACACATTCAATGCAATCCCCATCAAAATACCATCCACTTTTTTCAAAGAAATGGAACAAATAATCCTAAAATTTGTATGGAACCATAAGAGACCCCGAATAGCCAGAGGAATATTGAAAAAGAAAAGCAAAGCTGGTGGCATCACAATTCCGGACTTCCAGCTCTATTACAAAGGTGTCATCATCAAGACAGTATGGTCCTGGCACAAAAACAGACACATAGATCAATGGAACAGAATCAAGAGCCCAGAAATGGACCCTCAACTCTATGGTCAACTTATCTTTGACAAAGCAGGAAAGAATGTCCAATGGAAAAAAGACAGTCTCTTCAACAAATGGTGTTGAGGACATTGGACAGCCACATGCAGAAGAATGAAAGTGGACCATTTCCTTACACCACACACAAAAATAGACTCCAAATTGTTGAAAGACCTAAACGTGAGACAGGAGTCCATCAAAATCCTAAAGGAGAACACAGGCAGCAACCTCTTCGACCTTAGCCACAGCAACTTCTTCCTAGAAACATCACCAAAGGCAAGGGAAGCAAGGGCAAAAATGAACTATTGGGACTTCATCAAGATAAAAAGCTTTTGCACAGCAAAAGAAACAGTCCACAAAACCAAAAGACAACTGACAGAATGGGAGAAAATATTTGCAAATGACATATCAGATAAAGGGCTAGTCTCCAAAATCTATAAAGAACTTATCAAACTCAACACCCAAAGAACAAATAATCCAATCAAGAAATGGGCAGAAGACATGAACAGACATTTCTGCAAAGAAGACATCCAAATTGCCAACAGACACATGAAAAAGTGCTCAACATCGCTCGGCATCAGGGAAATCCAAATCAAAACCTCAGTGAGATACCACCTCACACCAGTCAGAACAGCGAAAATTAACAAGTCAGGAAAGGACAGATGTTGGCAGGGATGTGGAGAAAGCGGAACCCTTCTACACTGTTGGTGGAAATGCAAGCTGGTGCAACCCCTCTGGAAAACAGTATGGAGGTTCCTCAAACAGTTGAAAATAGAGCTACCATACGATCCAGCAATTGCACTACTGGGTATTTACCACAAAGATGCAAATGTAGGGACCCAAAGGGGTACGTGTACCCCAATGTTCATAGGAGCAATGTCCACAGTAGCCAAACTGTGGAAAGAGCCAAGATGTCCATCGACAGATGAATGGATAAAGAAGATGTGGTATATATACACAATGGAATATTATGCAGCCATCAAAGGAATGATATTTTGCCATTTGCAACGATGTGGATGGAACTGGAGGGTGTTATGCTGAGTGAAATAAGTCAATCAGAGAAAGATATGTATCATATGACTTCACTGATATGAGGAATTCTTAATCTCAGGAAACAAACTGAGTGTTGCTGGAGTGGTGGGGGGTGGGAGGGGTGGGGTGGTTGGGTGATAGACATTGGGGAGGGTATGTGCTATGGTGAGCGCTTTGAATTGTGCAAGACTGTTGAATCACAGATCTGTACTTTTGAAACAAATAATGCAACATATGTTAAGAAAAAAGAAAAAGAAGATAGCAGGTGGGGAAGAATGAAGGGGATTAAGTCAGAGGCGGAGACGAACCATGAGAGACGATGGACTCTGAAAAACAAACTGAGGGTTCTAAAGGGGAGGAGTGTAGGGGGATGGGTTAGCCTGGTGTAGGGTATTAAAGAGGGCACATTCTGCGTGGATCACTGGGTGTTATGCACAAACAATGAATCATGGAACACTACATCAAAAACTAATAATATAGGGCGCCTGGGTGGCTCAGTTGGTTAAGCCACTGCCTTCGGCTCAGGTCATGATCCTGGAGTCCCAGGATCAAGTCCCGCATCGGGCTCCCTGCTCGGCGGGGAGTCTGCTTCTCCCTCTGACCCTATTCCCTCTGATGTGCTCTCTCTCTCTCAAATAAATAAATAAAATCTTAAAAAAAAAAACTAATAATGTAATATATGGTGATTAACAGAACAATAAAAAAATTAAAAAAAAAAGAAACCCATTGCATGACTGGATAAAAGAGAAAGATTTGTCTATATATGGTTTACATATTTTAACGAGAAATCCACAAATTGTTTGAAAGTGAGAGTTAAAATATATTATGGAAGCTCTAAACACCAGGCTAATATGGCTCTGTTAATTTCTGCCAAATTAGAATGCAAAATAAAAACTATTACTAATGAATGAAAGCAGATATTTCATAATGATAAAAATATCAATTTATTAAGATATAACAAATTCAAATTATGTATGCATTTAATAATAGAGCTTCAAAATACAAGACACAAGGGAGGGGAAGGACAAATTCATGATTACAGTTGAGGGAAGAGCAGAGAAAGAAATCAGGGAAAATATGGGATATTGAACAATATGAACAGCCAGCATTTTGGTATGCTCATAGAACAATTCATTAAAAAGAAAAAAAATATTATGAACTAAGAGATGAGGGAGAATTGCTAAAGATTTTTTCTTGAGTTGAATAAGTTGGGCTGCCATATGTATAAGGTTTTCCATGAGCTTCCAGGCACCTTCCTCCAAATTATTCACCGTAGTGTTGAAGGAAGTGGAGATCTTATGTGGTGGTTTCCCTATAATTCCTGTACTTGTTCTGATTTCTTAAATACTAACAGAAGTTTTCTTAACCTTTACTTTGCCCATCTTTTCAAATCCCTGTATTGAATTCTTTTCTTCTTAAAATACCTAAAGCAGTTTTTGTTTTTGTGACCAAATTCAATATGGTATATCATAATGTGTGGGGTACAGAGACTGATAAATTGTTGACTTTATCTATTTGAATTGTTGAATTTGTGAGTCTGTGGAGGTTCTCTCCCAATTGTTTATATTTTCTCGGTGAAGGGGAAAGTAAGGTCACCAGCTGAGAGTAAGGGGGAGGGAGGAAGTGAAAGAGGAAAAGATTTGAAAAAGTTCTTTAAGAGTCTGATTAAAACATGGACTCTAATGGCTGGGCCACATAAAGAGTGCTCATTTATGGTTCTGGATTTAAGTCTGGTAAATGTGAGTTTGTGGCTTTCCTCAGCCACATTTATAGGCCAGAGGTAAAATTTGTAAGATAATTGACTGGAAGGTCCAAACAGTGAGGAGTTCTCAGCTTTGTCCGGACATTAGACTTCCTTGAGATTTTAAACAATAACAATGCCTGCTCTCTTCCCCAACGATCCTGATTTAATTGTCTTAGGGTGGAGTCTGATCATCAGAAAAATTTAAAGCTACCTATAGGATCCCAGTGTAAGAACATGGTTGAGGCCCTTTTTTAGGCTACGAGAATTCCTGAGTTCAGGATCTGTGTCCTATTAATATTTTTATTCTCAGTGGTTGCACAAAGTAGGTGATCAAAAATGTTAGCAGAACTGAAGAGTAAATCCATGAAAAGTCAGGCTTCGGCAACCGATTTTCATCTCTAATTCCTTCCTTTTAATGACTTCTCACAACATTTCCTGTAGTTGATTGGATATAAAGGTAGCCATGCAATTCCTTACATTTCTATGGGAAAATGAGCCATTAAAATGCTAAGGATGAAGAATCTGTGGCACAGGATCTCACAGATTGGTGTCAGAGATAATCTACTGCCTCATACATAAATACCTGAGATAGAGTTGGCTTGTTGGACAACAAACCTATTTCCTCTTCTTCTTTAGTGCATAGCTAGACTACACCTCCTTGTCTCACTCCCAGAAGATACAGCCATGAGACAGAATTCTAACCAATGAAATGGTTAAGATGCAGTCATTAGGGTACACCCTAATTCTTATTACTGGTGTCCTTATAAGAAGAGGGGAATTTGGACATAGAAACTCACAGAGAGAACACCATGCAAAGACCAAAGCAGAGACTGGAGTGATGCATCTACAAACCAATGAATACCCAGGATTGTAGTTGTCCCCAGAAACTGAAAGAAAGGCATGGGATGGATTCTCTCCCAGAGCACTCAAATGGAACCAAATCTGCTGACACATTGATTTTTGACTTCTAGCTTTCAGAACTGTGAGACAATAAATTTTTGTGGTTTTAAGCCATCTAATTCTGAAATAATTTGTTATGACAGCCCTAGGAACTCATACACCTTTGTATGCCATAATGTCAAGTTGCTATGGTTTTTAGCATATTATATATCAATGAGAGAATAAAAGCAAATGAATGAATAGCTTGTTTCCCTTTTCTTTGCAAACAGTAAAAAAATTAAAAATGATTTGTATTTTATCAGCACCTACGTCAAAACTTTTTTTTTTTTTTTTTTTTTGCCAGTGAATCATTGATTGCCTAGGATGTCAAGAATGTTTAACTTCTTTGTGAAAGTTAGCATGAGAAGTCTTTGTTTTATTTTTTTCTCTGACATATAGTTTACTTAAGTGCATTTTCTACCTGATTACTTCCTTTGCATGGAAGATAGCAAAATGACCTAAAACTGCCCCAGGGGCTTCAGAACTGCTGACACTTAGACTTCCAAGAAACTGGGCCCTCAAACTAATTTTTCTCAGGTTCCCAAAAGATAAAAATATTAAGTATGAGTCACAGTGAATGTTAATTCCCTGACCCTCTTTATTCCTATTCTGTTCCTGCTCTTTCCTGGAGCTCTTCACACAGATACAGCTAAGGAAAGAAGGGTGAGGTTATTTTCCCTCTGTCAGCTGTATGATAGAAAATTACTGCCCCCCCCTTTTTTTTACTGTTCACTTCTTTAGAGAAGTGGAATTAAATAAGGAATCCGAGGTAATATAACATTAAGAATATTTTCCCTTTATTATCCAAAAAACCATCCTGGAAGGAAGATGATAACACATTTTCACTACTTAAATACAGATGAGTAATTGTAGCCTTGAAAGTGGCATTTGTTCTTGTTTTAGGAAAGTGTCCATCATTAAATACTTTATCGAATTAAATATATTAGCACTGGTAAAAGACATCATTTTATTTCAAGTGTCATTTTGCAGCTAGGAAAAAAAAAACAGGAAAAATCACAAATGGTTGTGCCTGTGGGGATAGATTATGCCAAGGGAGAACAAGAAACTAAGTTCAACTAAATTTATGCATACTGGGTCCTACTGCTCTTCAATGAATATATTTAACTCAGAGTAGTTTTTCCTGGATTTTCCTACAGTGAAGAATAGTGACATAAAGCATAACATAAGATATCGCTCCTGAATTGGCTTAGTTTGTGTTGTGGATGCTTTGCAGAATCCGTTCAGGATGGAGACCCTAATTCTCCCAGGTAATGGGAATGTTGGTTACTGAGGGCTCTTAGCTGTGTCCCTCTGCCATACCTGCTGTGGGGAGGCTTGGAGAGGCAGCCTGTTTCCAGTGACTGGTTGATGCAGGGATATTAAAGTCCCGGGTATCTTCCTCAAGGTGATACAACTTTGAAGGACACCAACTCCGTAGCTTTCCATGGGATTGTCTAGGACCTTTGTGTGATTGCATTAAAGTTCAACTTCTATCCTGTGTTCTTCACTCACTGACTAGTGTTGATCTTTGGAAGACTCCCTCCAAAATCTCAGAATCTCAATCTGTTTTTCAGGTAGCCAAGTCTTAACAGTTTATAAATTCAAGAAACACAAGACAAATAGCAAAGGATAATGAATAATGATAGTGAATAGTGGTACTGATAGTGAATATTGATGGTGATACTGAATACTAACAGTGAAGGACACTGATGTCTGATCTAGTATATATATTAGATAAAATAACAATTCCTCAAAGATATCCATGCTCTAATACCTGGAACGGCTCAATGTAATCACAAGGGGCTTTGAAAGTAGAGAAAGAAGGCAGAAGAAATCAGAGAAAGGTACGTGACAATGGAAACAAAGTCAAAGTGATATGAGAAGGTCTCAACCCACTGCTGCTGGCTTTGAAGATGGTAAAAGGAGACCACAAGCCAAGGGATGCCAGTAGCCTCTAGAACCATATGATCCTTCCAATAGATGCAGAAAAAAACATTTGAAAAAGCCCAGTATCCATTCATGATAAAACAGTTGATAAAGTACATCATCCATTCATGAAAAAACATTTGATAAAGTACAACATCCATTCACAATAAAAAAAAAAAATCCTCAACAAACTGCAGAGTTAGAATTTCTCCCCTAGAGCCTCCAGAAAGACGTGCAGCCTGCCAACAGTTTGATTTTAGGACTTCTAACCTGAAGAACAGTAAGATAATAAATTCGTGTTGTTTTAAGCCATGAAGTTTGTAGCATTTTGTTACAGCAGCAATAGAAAATCAATACATTTCTTGTGCATGTTCAAATATGTGAGTTATGTAGTAAAATCAGTGTCAACATATTATGATCATCAACATTGGATAATGTGGTCTGGCTAGAGTACTGAACTTGCACTGAGTCAATTCTTCACTGCCTCTACCATTTTGGTGATCAAATTTCATTCTTAACCACCCATGCTTGACATGATCTACAATTAGCTCACCATACCTGAATGTGTCTTGACATACAATTAGAGGTTCAGAACATCATGGTGTTAGGATGACAATGTCAGGTGGCTTCAGATGATCATCTTTATAGTTTTTTGGACCTAGATCCAAATTCCAACACCATCATTTACTACCTATGTGACCCTAAGTCAGTTACCCAATTTATCTGTACCTCTTTTCTTCATATATCAAATTGGGGTAATATATAACTTGTGCAACAAAACAAACCTCAACAAATTCAAGAAGATCGAAATCATTCTATGCATATTTTCTGACCACAACTCTATGAAACTAGAAGTCAACCATGAAAAAAATCTGGAAAGACCACAAATACAGGGTGGTTAAATAACATGACACCAAATAATGAATGGGTCAACCAGGAAATCAAAGAAGAAATTAAAAAGTACATGAAAGCAGATGAAAATGAAAACAGAATGGTCCAAAACCTCTGAGAGACAGAAAATCCCATTTACTATTGCACCAAAAACAGTAAGATACCTATGTATTGAATGGAGCACTGGGTGTTATACACAAACAATGAATCATGGAACACTACATCACACTGCACCAAAAACTAATGATGTAATATATGGTTATTAACATAACAATAAAAAATAATAATAAAAAAAACTAATGATGTAATGTATGGTGATTAACATAACATAATAAAAAAAACGAAAGAAGAAAATCATAAGGAAGAAAAAAAAAAGATACCTATGAATAAACCTAAACAAAGAGGTGAAAGACCTATACTCTCAAAACTATAAAACACTGATGAAAGAAATTCAAGACAACACAAAGAAATGGAAAGACATCCCATGCTCATGGATTAGAAGAACAAATATTGTTAAAATGTCTATTCTACCCAAAGCAATCTACACATTTAATGCAATCCCTATCAAAATACCACCAGCATTTTTCACAGACCTATAACAAACAATCCTAAAATTTGTATGGAACCACAAAAGACCCCAGCGAGCCCAAGCAACCCTGAGAAAAAAAAACAAAGCTGGAGGAATCAAAATTCCAGCCTTCAAGTTATATTTCACAGCTGTAGTAATCAAAACAGTAAGGTACTGAGATAGAAATAGACCATAGATCAATAAAACAGAGTAGAAAATCCAGAAATGAACCCACAATTATATGGTCAATTATTCTTCAATAAAGCAGGAAAGAATAGGCAATGGGAAAAAGAAAGTCTTCAACAAACGGTGTTGGGGAAATTGGACAACATGCAAAAGAATGAAACTGGACCCCTTTCTAACACAATACACAAAAATAAATTCAAACTGGATTAAAGACCTGAATGTGAGACCTAAAACCATAAAAATCCTAAATCACAGGTAGTAACTTCTTTGACATCGGCCGTAGCAACTTCTTTCAAGGTATATCTCCTAAAGCAATGGAAACAAAAGCAAACATAAACTATTGGGACTATATCAAAATAAAAAGCTTCTGCACAGTGAAGGAAACAACAAAATTAAAAGGCAGCCTACAGAACGGGAGAATATATTTGCAAATGACATAACTGATAAAGGGTTAGTATCCAAAATATATAAAGAACTTATAAAACTTAACACTCAAAAAACATATAATCCAATTAAGAAATGGGCAGAAGAGGGGCACCTGAATGGCTCAGTCAGTTAAGCATCCTACTCTTGATTTCAGCTCAGGTCATGATCTCAGGATTGTGAGATTGAGTCCAAAGTCTGGCTCCATGCTCAGCCAGGACTCTTCTTGAGACCCTCTCTCTCCCTCTGTCCTTCCCCCCACTCATGCACGTGATCTCTAAATAAATAAATAAATAAATAAATAAATAAATAAAATCTTTAAAAAAAAAATGGACAGAAAACATGAACACACATTTCTCCAAAGAAGACATCCAGATAACCAACAGACACATGAAAAGAGGCTCATTATCACTCATCGTCAGAGAAATGCAAATCAAAACTACAATGAGATATCATCTCACATCTCTCAGAAGGGCTAAAATCAAAAACATAAGAAATAACAGGTATTGGTGAGGATGTGGAGAAAAAGGAATTCTCTGCACTGTTGGTAGGAATGCAAACAGGTGCAGCCACTGTGGAAAACAGTATGGAGGTTCCTCCAAAAGTTAAAAATAAAACTGCTCTATGATCTAGCAATTGGACTACTAGGTATTTACCCAAAGAATACAAAAATACTAATTCAAAGAGAGACATGCACCCCTTTATTTATAGCAACATTATTTACAATAGCTAAGATATAGAAGCAGCCCAGGTGTCCATCAACTGATGAATGGGCAAAGAAGTCACACACTGACACACACACATACACACACAAACACACCAAGGAATACTATTGAGCCATAACAAAGAATGAAATCTTGCCATTTGTAATGACATGGATCGAGCTAGTGAAATAAGTCAGTCAAGGACAAATACCATATGATTTCACTCATATGTAGAATTTTAGAAAACAAGCAAAGGGGAAAAAAATAGAGATGAAGGAACAGACTCTGAATTATAAAGAACAAACTGATGGCTACAAGATGGGAGGTGACTCAGTGGATGGGGGAAATAGGTGATGGGGATTAAGGAGTGCATTTGTGTTGAGCACAGGGTGTTGTACTAATGTATTGGATCATTAAATTGTTCACCTGAAACTAATATAACACTATATGTTAACTAACCAGAATTAAAATAAAAACTTAAAAAATATATAAGTTGTGCAAACTCATTATATCTATTAAATTACATCACATTCTTACACAGTGTCTGGCACAGACAGGCACTTAATAAACATTAGTTATTTTTATTATTACAACATAGTTCAATGGTTCATTTATTCAACAAATATTTTGTGAGCCCCAACTGTGTTTAAGAATTGTTTTTCCAACTTGCTTAATTATCACATTGAGATAGAACTGAAATTTATCTTGAAGATTGGAAAATCTCAGGTCACAGATAAAATGCCTATTACTATGTCCAGAATTAATATTTATTTAATGTTTAATACATTAAATAATTCATTAACAAATGACTTTGATCATTTTTATTCAGTGTGGACTGGCTTCATGTTATCCATTTGAGGCCGTATGAAAAAAGTTTGTACCAGCCAAAAACACATGAACCACACACACAATTTGTGAAGAATACAGCATTTTTCCTAAAGTCCTTGAAAAAAAAATGTGATTGTAGTAGGCTTCATTGAAAATGGAGGGGAAAACTTCAGAGCATTTGAGGTTATGACCGAATATGTATTTTTACCCTTAGATTATTTGACTAAAACAGCATATGCACATTCAGTGTTTTATTAAAAGGCACATTCCTGTTCAGAGACATAACAGATCCATTTGCAGTGGAAGAATTTTATTTATTTTTCTATTGCAAATTCTGCCAGAACCACATGGAAAAAGACCAAAAGATTTAATACCTTTATAAATCTATTCACCTAGTTTTGAAAGACTTTTCTCTAAATACCATTTAAAGTAATTTTATTCTTTTCAATTCCTATTGAAGAGTTTATAGGTAATATCATCAAAGGAACAATTATCAAAATGTAAGACAAATAGTATAACTACATAGGCTCAATAAATCAAATGCAAAGAAAAATATGTTTTATTAATCAAAATAGTTGAAAAAAAGGAAAAGTGAAGGAATTTTTTTGTGAGATCTAAAGGGTCTTTATAGGGATGAATAACTGTGGTGTGTGGGTATGTAAGTCTTTATTTCATTTACAAAGAGAGGGCCCAGTGAAATCACACACAAAAGGGAAAGAAAGAATAGGAAATGCTTGCCTTAGTAGGCCTGTATTATGATGGTTAAAGTCTCTATTCTCAGTGGAGAATAGTGCCATCAATGATTTTGAACATGGCTAAAATATAATTCTTTAGGTATTTCAGCAGATTCCAAAACCAATTCCACAACCTTGTAACATTAAGGCTAAAATGAAATTATTTACAAAATTGTAAGAGAGCTTGAGAAGCCTTCAAAATAGGGTAGTAGAAACTTCTAATTTTATAGAAAAGGAAATTGAAGTCTGAAGAGATGTACTACAATCCAATTTATGAGTCACTCAAAATTAGAAGATCCAATATTTTGTTGCTGAACTTTGTTTTTGACTCCTCATGTGTTATCCAATTTTATCACCACCTCATTTAACAGGCTTAGTTGAAAATGACTTTTGACTATTTTCCAAGATCCAGTCCACATTCAAGTGAAATTTGCTTCTAAAGTTTTCCCAGGAATGTGTCCCAAGGCTTTGAAAGTAATTCTAAATAAGAGCAACAAAGTGTTTCCAGGGCAAGATACTATTGTCTTGAGCAGCACTGTCCAATAAAAATATTTTCTAATAGATACATTCAAAAAGTGAAAAGAAACATGAATAAATTTTAGTAAGATATTTTAATTCAACATATCAAACATATAATCGTTTCATCATGTAAACAATGTTAAAGTTTTTAATTGGTATTTTGTATTGTTTTCATACTCAGTCTACAAAATCAGCATAAATTTTACATTCACACTACATCTCAATTTGGATTAGATGTATTTCAAGTGCTCAATAGCCAATTGTGGCATGTGGCTACCATGTTGTACAATACAGATCTAGAATGACAATCATTATTCAAATTCTGCATTAAAATTATTTTCTTTTAAGATTTATTTATTTTAGAGAGAGAGAGTGGGGGAGGGGAAGAGGGAGAGGGAGAGAGAGTACCCAGGAGACTCCCCACTGCACAGAGCCCATTGAGGGGCTCAGTCTCACAACCATGACCTGAGCCAAAATAAAGAGTTGGATGCTCAACTGACTGAGACAACCAGGTGCCCCAAATTCTGCATTAAAATTAAACTTGAGTTTAATTATAAGCATGAATAGCTGTTGAACAAATATTCAGTTGGCAATTTTGGATTTCCTAAATAGTAAAAACTACTCTGTTCTCATGTTCTGGATTTCATATTATACGTGTTTTGAATCCTTCATGTCTTTTTTTTTTTCCCCTTTTATTTATCTTTCCCCTTTTCTGCTGTGTTCTGGGAGAATTCTTTTAATTGTCCTTCTAATCCACTGGCTTAATTTTCCATAATATCTTATCAGGTTTTCACGGTCTCCATTGCACATATAAATTCAATAATTTTATTTTTTAATGAGGCACTATTTCTTGATCTCAGATTATTCTCTTTGATAGATTTAATTTACCCTTGAGTATCCCTGATATTATATGTGGCATATTATTACTTTTCCTCCTTCTTTTGATTTATTTCATTTGACTCCTCAGAATAAGTTTCCCTTCTTCTGTACTATGAAATCTTTGCCTAAATATTATATTGGTAACTGGTAATTGCCAGTGCTGTGGTAAAAAAGTAGAATAATATGTGGGTTAAACTGACTTTAGTTCACACTTGAGGCATAAGTAAGTGGTGTTTGAAGCAATGAAGTGCATGGCTTCACCATCAAGGGGTTTCAAATAACTAAATATACACCAGAGGGAACATCAACATAAAGATTGTTGGAAATCAGTTTGGTGAATTTTAGTGACCCTCAAGATAGGGGGTTCACCAGAATGGCAGCATATCCCTGGCATGAACAATATATAAATATCCAGTATGCCCAGGTGCTGAACACCTTTAGCATAACGGATGATATCTAGAACTCTGCATAGTCCAGGATCTGTCTTGCACAGAGGACTGTGTGGTCAAATTCAACTACAAACCAGACCGATGTTGCTGTCAGATGTGTTTGCTTTCAACTTTGAATGAATTTCTTAGGCAAGGGCCTCATCAGTGTGCCAGAGGACAGAGAATACATTCATCTCCAAGTGTGCAAGAACATGTTGTTTGAGTGGTTTTGCATCTTTTGTTAGGAAATGTGGTTCATTCGGCAAATTTTGTGTAAATTTACTCTCATTTTAACAGACCACCTGATAACCAGATGCTATCCAGTATATACTCTCAACTCCAGTCTCGAGGGGCCACCAACTGTTGAACAGCCATTTGGATCAGGTCAGTTTAAAATGATAGGTTCAGTCTTATTTTCCCATTCCTTTTTTAATCTTTACAAAGAAAATTCTGTAATTCTGTTACTGTCATGTAAGTACCTGTTAAATATTATGTGGGTTTCTGTGAAAGTATCATTCTCAAAAGAGAAAAAGGTAAGTGCATCCCTTCTCTAGTTTTATTTGGTGGCTTGTATTGCTAGTGAGGTGTAGAGAGGGAGTACTTAGTTGGGGCAACTAAGAAGTAGGAAGGTATTTGTTATGGTATCCTGACGAATCTCATTTTCTCTGAGTAGCATGCCTGACTATCCAGGTAATGTACCTGAGGTAGATGGGCATTCCTCTTAGACAATCTCCATGATAAAAGGTGGGGTCAAGATTGTTTCTGTGACATCTTGCAATAATTGCTCACAATTTCTGTCTCTCACTGTTTTCTCCTCTCTGTATCAGGGTCATCTCCCATGTAGCCATGGCTCCTTGGAGTTGCAAGATATTATAGACCAGAAAAGGTCAAGAAGGTTTGAAGACTCTTAAAGAGTTTTCACTGACTACATGGTAATTTCTATTCCATGAAGGAAAGGCAGAAAAAGATTTTTAAAACCTTAGTATTACAAAATATTCCCCAGTATCATTTCACTATTGCCTCTTCCTGTCATACTTCAGTCCAATCAATTCCATTAAATAACGGAGGTCAAATGTATATAACTCTCTTCGATTATCTTGTCTCCGTCGTTGGCCTATAAGTACAGCATTATATTTGAGATGATCCAGGATTATATCAATTCTACAGATCTCAGAACCTGGGTCCCTACAGAGCCATATAAAAAATTAAGAGATTAAAAAACCATATTTAAAAAAATAAAATTTGTAACTCTACTCTTGTTACTTTCTGAGATAGCAGAAACATTCTAAAATGTTTATTAGTGAGTAAAGGAAAGTCATTATACAACTGTAGGGCCATTCAGAGCAAATACTCATCTTAAAAACATAATGACAGATTAGATCAATCCTTTGCAAGAAAAGAAATTTGTATTTTGTATTTGCATTCACAATTTGCTAGTTAATTGCAATTATATTTTAATATTAAGCATCCTTATAATTAATATATTGTCTTATTGCAGGCCTTCAGAGTTTTAATTAATAGTCTTTTACATTTTCAAAAATGATAGTTATTCTTTTATTTCATATGTATTTAGTCAGTCATTGAAGATTTAAGAAGGGGGAAAGTTCAGTGTTAAATAAAATTAAAATCTCAACTTGAAAAACACACCAGAGGCCACTTAAAATTCTTAACATTTTTATCAACTCTAACTTCAGATATTTGTTGTTTAATGACTTTACTTTTTCTTTCTATGCCCTGGGAAAAAAGTTGGAAATGTTTTAATACCGATAAAGCCTTAGATTTACTCTTTTGATTAAGATTAACTGTCAGAAAACGTCTGCACAGTCTCACTGTATGCCCAATGCACAGTGTTCTGTCAAGGCGTTTTCTCTCAAGCATGAATTAACAATATGAAAAACTGCTTGATTACATGATTGCCGACTCGGCTCAGAAAGGAAACTGATTTCATCTTCTCACGTCTATGGTTTCATTTGGAAAAAGTCTTAAAATGTGTACTCCTTATGCATGAAAAAATAGCCTGACACATCATCTTTTATTTACTCAGTATGGAGTTCCCTATTTTGAATATGTGGATTCTAACAGGATCAGATTGTTTTCCCTTGTGATGATCTTGTAATGAGAAGGCTCATAACTGGAGGAGTAATTGATTGAAAAGAACTGGAAGTCTCTGAAAAAAATATATGTATATGTATGTATATATATATAAAATCAAAGAAACAAAAACATCCTGGAACCATTTACCCCAAATGACTCTGAAATGATACTTTATTTTCGAATGAAAATAAAAGTAAAACGTGATGCCTTTTTTTGCTCAAAATATTTTAAGACCTCATATTTGAGGCCTCATGAAAGATGGATTGTTTGAGTTATTTGTGAGGATTGCAGCAACAGAAGCAAAAGCGTGTAGATCAGGTGGAATGAACATGGATGTCAAAAAGGCATCTGTCAGGGGGAGAATTCTAAATGCTGATAGTTCTCACTTCCAATTATAGCAGCAGGGACAGTATAAAAATTGTTGCAATGAAATCCAAGGCCTATGCTCAGCTGACAGTCTTTCTTGTGTTGCTTTCTCTTTTAGCAAATGAGTCCTTCCAGGAGCTATCTTTCGTGTAAAGATTTTAGATTTATGCATATGGATTTTCCCTTATCTACAGTATAGTATGTTATTACATGTGACCAGCTAATTTCTCCTTGAGTCTTTTCCACATTACAAGACAGAATTCTGGACATTCAAAATCAAGTGGTTAGCTGTTACACTTCTGGTAACTTCAGTAAAGCCTTGAAATATGGAAGCTACAGGTACACCTACTTGAAGGGTGGTGAATCTTAATAGCGGTGAAAATAATGCAGAAATAGGCCAACAAATCTCATTAACATTCCATCCTAGTAAAGCAAACAAACAGTTATTAAGATAAAACTCAGCGGAAGATGAACAGACTTTTTCCCTTTAATCCAAGTGTGTGATTTCTCTGGAACTGTAGATTTAGAAAGAATATGCTATTATTTCATTTGCAGACATACACGTCAATGTACTCAAACTCAGTGACCAAGGAAATTTATAGAAATGTTTCTTAGCTTTAATTTTAGGTCAAAGGGACAAAAGTAGAAGGAACAAATTCACACAAGAATTTATTTTAAAAAAGAAATACAGGCTTTTACAGATGGAATGACAGTTCACCTGTCCCTTTCTTGCATCTTCTTCATCTACATATGTGGAGTGCTACACCAGGAAAGTGACTACATAAAGCTATAGCGTAGTGACACCATGAAGACCTTAATTAGTTAAGAAAGTCAATTATGTTTAATATTTTATTTTTCTCACTATGAAAGGAAAGCAATAAAATATCTGATATCTGATAAATAAATTTAATCACAAGGTTTGAACCCAAAGGGTAGCATGGAATTAATCAACACAGTTAAACTAAGCACTTTATTCAATTGAGGTTTAAAATCATACTTATTGTATTATTATTTAGGCTTATTTTTAATAAATTTTGTGAAGATAACTATATATTTGAGAATGTGAAAAATATTCCAACCGAAATTTTCTAAAGGAAAAACACATGGGCTCATAGTTGATGAGTACAATAAAATATTTTTCTTTTAACCTTTTCTGTTTTATCTAGCTTGATCATCTATTTGAGGAAAAGCTCTTGAAAAGCTTTTTAATAAGGAATAAAGTATCCCTTTCCAAAAGGCACAGTTCTAAGGATTTAGAAATGTGGTCCTGAGGATTAGAAAGAATTTACTCAGGGGGGAAATTATATAGTGATTAGAGCACATTACTGTTACACATTATATCAGGGATTTTACAGAGGGATTCTATTTAATTCTTTGAATACTGCATCTTTAAAGCTTAGAGTATGATGTTACCAAAGAGATTATATTATTAAAAGGATGAATGAAACCCAGTTACCAGTATGAGAGGATTATACTGATGTTTTAAAGGATAGCCAGTTTGTTCAGTATTATAAAAGTCAACAGTAAACGGAATAGAAAGTAAGCAAAGAATACATTTATCTTGTATAACTGGAAAAATGTAATTATGTTTTGAATTCCCCAGTTATGGAATTACACACACACACACACACACACACACACAGACACACACATAAACACATATATTCTTTTATTGACTCATTCACAGAGACTAAACGATAACTGAAAATTAGCACTAGGTCTAGTGTCAGTAACCTAACATTTCTGAATTTTAATCCTAGCAGGGAGAGGTATCATTTCTAGAAAAATAAAATACTTTAAAATTAACATTCCTTATAGTTCCAAAGTTTGGTAAGCCAAGAAGACCGATTTAGCTTGTAGAAAAATCCAAACTTTTTAAAGAAACTAAATGATTTTAATCTAGGAACCAACCTAAACAAGTTTTGACCTTTATATCTGAGACCCATTATGCCAGTCTTGTTTATAGAAAATAAGCAAAGTATAAAAAATGTACTTGAAAATTAGGACATTATTATAAAAGGAACAAAACTGTATTAGTCTAATGAAGTTGTTTATCAAAACAATTAACATGTAATACATGAAATCATTTTTATTATAAAATTTTCAAATACAAAGTTTAATATGCCATAAAGAACACACTCAACCAACCTGATTTTAGACTCATGTCTTAAAGTTTTCACTGGAAAAATCATCCCTATAGTTCTAGGCTTGGTCTTTCATAAGATATAAAAGTAAATATACAATATATTCATCTATGCAACTTAGAAAAAAGAGTGCTTTGACTCTTTGAAATGGTGAGATAGTCAAAAACCCAGGAATTCATGCCAGAGACATAACTCTGCTTTGTTGTTACATACCATAGATTTGAAAAAGTTTCTGACAAGATGGTGGATGTCAAGGTAAATATTTTCATTTTCATGCTGATTGATGAAAGGACATGAGTCATATTTGTCAAGTAACATAGATCCCTTTTGACCTTCCTTTTCTTCAGTCCATTGCCTAGAGCTTGGTAGTAAGCACTTTAGAAATGTCTACTTAGATAAGACAAGGTAGAAAGAGTATCTGTTTCTCATTAATCCAGAGTAAAAATTCAACTTAAAAAAGACCCAGAGGCATCCTGTTTCACCCAAGATCATAGCTGATACCTTCCTAAGAGCAGAAGCCATTACTGACCTCAGCCTGGTTTGTATTTGAGAATATTCTACATATTCCTTATGACACTTCAAATAAAAAAAAAAATCTTCTGGGGAGGTGTAATAATGTACTTGAATGTGATTATTATACCCGACTCCATTATCACAATTTATGTCTGTCTTCAGCTTTAATACTATTGATGAGAACAGAAATTCTCGGCTTACCTTTAGTATTTTCATACTATAGATGACTCTGAAGTCAATATAGCTAACTCTGCTTTTCCTTTTAAACTGAGAGTTGGATTGTCCATTGGACATTTGTACAACTGACTGATACTGTTTGTATATTCCTTAAGACCAACAGTGTACTATATTCGAAATATCCAAAAGTAAACAACATTAGCTCTTCTTCCCTATTCACTGTCTCACACCTAATTTTCTTTCAGTATACTTTTTCTTGTTGGTTACAAGATACTCATAAAAAAGTGGTTGTCTATCCAATATCTGTTTCTTATTTAGTAACCCAGCACAAGTATTTGGAGCAGCAAAGTGTTCAGATAAAATACAACACTTCATGCTGTGGGATGTGACCACGTTGCTAAGTTCTGGCCAAAGGGATATATACTCAAGTTGTTAGGTGGGAATTCTGTGGGCCTTTTAAAAGGGAGAGAAAAGGCTAAGCTGTGCTCATTTTGGTCCTTTCACTTCCTGCTCCCTGCCTGGCATATGAAAATGATAATGGAGCTCCAGCAATTCTCTTGGACAATGTAACATCTAATGAGGAAGAACAACAGGTGGTGGAGCAGCATTATCAAAGGAGCCCAGGTCTCTATCAGCACTGTGTTGCTATCATCTAGTCCTAGGGTGCTTACCTTCACACTTGCCTCACTGAAGAGAGAAACAAACGGCTACTTATTTTAGCCACTGTTACTTCTGGCATTTTGCTTCTAGCAGTAGAAGGCAATTCCTTACTAAAGCAGTGTACAAAATCCCCAAGAGTCCCTCTAGAATTTCTTTCCTTTATAATCCACCCCAATAGCCAATTAATCACCAAGTCCTGTCACTTTAATTTCTTAAATTGATTTCAAATTTTCTGCTCTTTCCATCTACACTTTCATTGCTTTAGTTCAAACACTCGTCATCTGTCACCTTAGCATTGCATCAGATGCTAACTCATCTGCTTTCAGTCTCACTTCCCTAAGGTATATCATCCACACTGTTGCCATGCTCAGTGTGTTCTCTGAAAGAACTATCCGATCACAATCCTCTCTTCTCCCCGTCAAGGTCACATACCTTTAGTGATGAATTTCCAACCAGGTAATGTTTTTAGTGTGCCAAAAAAAAAAAAGAATCTTGAGAGTGGCCTTATCTCCAGCCTTGTGCATTAGAAATATTAAAACTATGGTAGGTTCCTGAATACCCCTTCAGTACCTTGTCAGTGCTCTGGCATGCCTATGTTCAGACTGGTGGCTATACAATTTTTATTTGTCAATTATCAATTAAAAACATATTTAAGTTTTTCTTTGAAAATTTCATGACTTTCTGACTTGCTAAATACAGTTTCTCCTCTGTAAAATTCATTGCACAGAATATTGTTGGTATATATCACCTTGTATTATTATTATTTATTTTCTTTTATAAGACCATGGATATTCCGTTTCCTTTACATGACTATGGACATCCTAAGGGCAGATGATAGAATGTACTGCTCATTTTCATACCTCCAGATCCTGTGTCAGCATCCGGGGAAAAATTATACAGGTCATTCAGGAAATATTTGAGGAACTTGGATTGAGTATGTCTCTCCTCTTTGGGATAGTGTTAATTAATAAACCTCCAAGAGATGATGGCATCCTGGGTCACCATAATTGAAGCCGAAATCATTCAGAACTATTATCTACATTAAATGGACTTTGGAATTATCTTGTACTAAGCTACTGTTATAGTTGGGCTGGTCAAGGAGGGCACAGGTCTTGGAAAATTAGAAGAAAAACAGGTAATTACAAATGATGTCAAGACCGCTTTGGTACTATGTCAATAGCCAACAACACTGAGTCACCTTTGCAAGGAAACAACAATTTGATTATGAATTAATATTTTACTGAAATTCTCTTTCTGTCAAGTTTCATTACAGAGAATTTATCATTAGGTCTTGTATTCATAGGCTTACTTATTCTCTGTATCATTTGGTTGTGTTATTTTATTATTCAGGCTCAGGCAATAGATAATATTATTTCTATTTTTTAAAATTCAGCGATTTAGCTACTCTTAATACTTAATATGCTTAAATGTCTTAGATGTTCGAAAAATACTTAAAGCTATCCTACTCTTTTGAACTAGTTATAATACCTTTCTCAGACATATTTTTTATTATTATTTTAAGAGAAATAAGGTATTTTAAGTACATTAGATAAACCTTTGGCATTCAATCTTCAGAATTTAGTGGTTAATTGATAATCAGTCATTTTCTCATAAACCTTTACTCATTAGAATTGGGCATTTGATTTCCCTCATTCTAATCTATGATAATCACTACCAGACTGGCCCAATTTTTAGAATAACCTATTTGTTCCACAATTCTCTTGGTGTCTTGTATCTATGGTAAATCAGAAAACCCAAAATTTCAATTTGAAAGCTTATGCAGCAAATAATCTTGCTAACTCATCTACTCATTACACTGTTCTTGTAGAAATAGTACCATGAATGAACCTGATGTAGACAGTCAACTAAAATATTATTTCTTTCACCTTCAAGGACTTCAGGCTGTCCATGTACTTTTTATTATAAATAAAATAGATTTTTGAAAAGTCTTTAGGGACACACATCTTTAAAATCCATGATAAAGTTTTTTTTTTTTTTATCTGCTTCAATATTGTCTTTCAAAGCACTAAAATTACTGATAGAGAAGAAAATTCCAAAGGAAAGGAAATTTAAGCATATAGGTGAGAGGATTAAAAGATATTTGAAGCTGCTTTTTAACCATATGCCACGGCAGTTCCCCTAGCTGAATTTTAAGTGTCCTAGAGCAAGTCTGTGTTGGAGATAGGCTTCATTTCTAGGTGAACCAGCTCTGGAGTCTCCACCTTAAAGCTTTCTTTGTGGCGGTATCTCCAGTGGACATTAGACTGATATTTAACAAAGCATGTTCAGTTCAATTTAAAATGATTCAACAAAATTTATTGAGAATCTACTACGATCTAGGCCCCAGATGCCCAAGTCTGTACAACTCATATTCAAATAGGGGGAAGCAGTGGGTGATTAGCGTAAGTAAATAGGTGGTGCAGTGTTCTAGAAGATTGTGTTATAGGAAAAAAAAAAAACAAAAAGAAGAGCAGATATAAGGGAGACTGGAATATGTGGGTTGTTTCTGAATTGTTTTATATTCATTAACCTGTATCGTCCATGGGAAATGACTTTTAGCTACTTGAGGACAGTGCTTGTACATAGTTTATATGGATGATATAAAATGAAGTCTTACAGTCTTCACTCATTTCCAAAGGTACTTAAGTCAACAACTTTTCTACTCTCCCTTATACTGTAATATAATTAGATTTTAAGAATCACATCTGCATTCCATCCTGTGATTCTTTGATGTCCTAAATGTTACTTAAAACAAAATTTTTGCACCAAGGTACACATTTTTTGCTATAAAGTTCTGTGAGTTTTGACAAATGCACAATGTGATGTAGCTGCCCCTACAATATCATACACAATATATTTTTCCGGCAGCTTACTGGTAGACTCCTGCTGGAATCCAGAAAACAGTCATCAGGAACCACATCGCTTTAATGCACAGCTCTTCTTCAGTGTTGAGCCAGCCAGCTCTCAGACTGGAACTTACACCATTGCTTCTCCCAGGTCTCAGGCCTTTGGACTCAGACTTGACATAAAGTTTGCCTTTCCTGAGTCTCCAGCTTGCCTACTACAGATCTTGGGACTTTACAGACTCTATAATCATATGTACCAATCAATACCTTATAACATATGATTATATGTATATGATTTACATATAACAAGTCATATATAACTTATGAGGAAATATAATTCTATCTTCTGTCTTCTGATTTTATATATATATATGTGTCTATCTCCTTTGTTGAGATGTTTGTTTATATCTTTAACTGGGTTGTTTCTTTATCAGATATATGATTTACAAACTTTTTTTCAAGATTTTTTTTTTTAAATTTATTTGGGGTTGGCGGGGGGCAGCCACAGACAGAAAGGGAAAGAGAATCTCAAGCAGACTCAGCTCTGAGCACAGAGCTGCATGCTGGGCTCCATCTCTTGACCCTGAGATCATGACCTGACCTGAAACCAAGAGTCAGACACTCAACCAACTACACCACCCATGATTTACAGATATTTTTGATATCATATCTACAATATTATTAACCCACCAAGTGCCTAGGGGAGAATGATTCCAGGTCAAGCAAAGTCAGGTACCTTAGTTGGGGAAGGAGGTTATGGTTCATTGGCTCTGAGAAGAAAAGGACCTTTTCTGTTGATTCAGGATCATGTTCTATTCAGGTATTGCTAATGATACATAGAGAAGTCATTTGGATGTTATAATAGTGAAAATCATGGTAGGGGCACCTGGGTGGCTCAGTTGTTAGGCATCTGCCTCTGGCTTGGGTCATGGTCCCAGGGTCCTGGGTTCAAGTCCCACATCAGGCTCTCTGCTTTCCGGAAGCCTGCTCCTCCCTCTCCCTCTTTCCTTGCTTGTGTTCCCTCTCTCGCTGTCTCTCTCTCTGTCAAATAAATAAAATCTTAAAAAAAAAAGAAAAGAAAATCATGGCAATGGGTTATAAATGCATCATCTTAAAAATTTCAGTGAGAAGGGCGCCTGGGTAACTCAGTCAGTTAAGCCTCGACTCTTGATTTTGGCTCAGGTCATAATCTCAAGGTTGTTAGATCTACGCTGTGGGCTCCACACTGGCCATGGAGCCTGCCTGAGATTCTCTCTCTCCCTCTCCCCCTGCCTCTCCCCCTCCCCACTCAAGCTCATGCTCTCTCACTCTCTCTCTCAAAAAAAAAAAAATTAAACAAGAAAACTGCAGTGAGAAAGATATACAGCCTTAAAGTCTCACTTTAAGCCCTAAATACATTTTGATCTTTCTCTACTCTCAAGAAATAATGCAATAAGAATAATTTAGAGAGCTTCAAAACCACTATAAAGAAATACATCTCCGACAAGACACAAGCCTTCTCTACCATCTCCATTCCCTGACTGCACAAAGAATAAGAGCCATAACTCACCCTCAGACACAATGATAGGCAAATCAATTATATATACAATAGTCTCAGGGTGTAGGATTTTGCAGTGCCCCTAGAGGAATGGGGCCTAGACCCCTTACTATCCTAAATGAAGGCAGTCATTCTTCCTCCTCAATATCCTTAAAACTTTTACATTTAGATTATCAAAAACAAAATAGAATGGAGTGTCTTTGCTCAGTATCTACCCAGACTTCCCACTCTCTAGAACTAATGAGGTGATAATTTCCACACTTTCACTGCCCCATCTGAGAAAACAAGAACATCATTACTAAGGTATAAGCTGTAGTGCAGTTAGAAACTAGATAGCTCTTATTCATTCCCTATTCTCTGCCTTTTCCTTATGAAATGCAAACCAACTCCATGACACTAGTCACTGCATTATTTAGAGACAGGTTTTCTGACTTAGAGCTGAAACCTCATGGATAGCAATGACACCTTCATTTGTGGCTTACATTTCTCTTTTTTATGGGGTGAGTAGGGGAGAGGTGTTCCTTTTTGTAATAATGGAAAAAAGCATTTCATGCATTACTGGGATACTTTCTGTCATTATATATAATTTATTAAGCCCACCAAAACAAACAAAAAAACAACTTATGAGAAAGTATTGTCTTAATGAGAAACTGCTGTAAGAAACTCAGTATTACGAAGTGTGTCTAGAGAAAATTGAAAATCAGTCAATACAAACAGCTAGAATACCAAAGACTAAATTGATAACTTAAAATTCTCATTATAATATGCCCCCGAATGCAGCTAAGTTAGCCAGATCTTGATGAAACACAGGTGATTCAGAGAGTCAGCACTCTCATGGTGTGAGAGTTTTCCCGAGTGTCCACGTCGAAGCATCCAAGTCCAAATGAGGAAACTCGGAGTCTTCAGCAAAACTTCTCTCTGAGATCTGCAGCTATCCCATTAAGATTCCAATTTACCTGGCCCGTTATGTGAACACCACTTACCAACTCTTCTTAAATGAAATGTTAGCAAAGTTTCCTTAGCACAGCAGAACTATTGTGCTGAATAGAAAGGAGGAAATGCAAATATGTGGAATTCAGAAACTAATTTTCAGACTGTCCAAGAAGGTCTCAAACTCCCAGGAGAGTACCAGCCATCTCCACACCTGGGTATCATTAAATTTCATGTCATTGTTTATGCCAAGATGGAATCTGAGCTGAACTTGAACATTCGAGATTTAGCAGCCACCTGGGACAACACTGCTCTAAAGGTAATATTTGGAAATTGTGTTCACTGACTTTCACTCTTTTCACATAAGGGGACAAAAACACCTGCCTGTGGCCACTGCTTACCTGAGAACACTTTTAATTTAGTAGGAGGAGGTAGGTTCTACCATTGTTTTCAATATATGAAGACTTTAATAAAATGAAAAGAAAATTAAATAATCATCTTATGAATTCGATCATAGTAGACATGAAAAATTCTAGCTAAACAGCACCTCCAAAGGGCTGGGTTGGAACATGGACCCTAATGGGTGTTTAAGTTTACTAATAACACTTGCCCAGAAAAAAAAAGAATGTATATAAATAAGTGTTTACTTTCCAGTTTCCCTCTCACATTCTCTGTATGACAATGTTCTCAACTGGGAAAAATGATTCCCTTCAGGGAAGCATCAGAACCTTGAAGGGAAGTACATATAGCGAGTACATTACAATTACCTTATTATAATTTTGGAAAAAATAACTCTTGCTCTTTTGAATGCAAACAGGTATGCTCAATAAAACATGTCCTATTGCCTTCACAGGGGGAATACCTCAAAATCTCCTGGGAGAGAAACAGGATATTTTTACATTATAATAATATACAGACAAAGGTTTAAAAAGACTTAAAATAATTTATTGCTAGGTATGACTGTTTTTAAATGGCACCTTTTTAAAAATAGACATATCACATTTTATGCATTTTCAAAGACCTTCAAACTTTTCAAAGAACCATGACCTAACTGTTATCATTACGGTGTTGCCCAAAACATTTGGAAATTTTCTTCTGGAAAAGTCTAATGTAACTGACAAGCAACATAAGAAAATCCATAGCTCTCCTTTATGGTCATAGGTACCTATGGTCCATATTTGTGTAACGGCATAGCCACCGTATTTAGCCCCACAGAATTCTATATGTTTACCAAATCATCTTTTTAAAAAAGATTTTATTTATTTATTTACTTACTTACTTAGAGAGCTCAAGCAGGGGGAGGAGCAGGGGGAGAGAGAGAGAATCCGCGGGGCTGGACCTCA
This sequence comes from Zalophus californianus, assembly GCF_009762305.2. Taxonomy (NCBI): domain Eukaryota; kingdom Metazoa; phylum Chordata; class Mammalia; order Carnivora; family Otariidae; genus Zalophus; species Zalophus californianus. The sequence continues at coordinate 51,577,383 of NC_045606.1, read as the reverse complement.
TAACCCTGAGATCTTGACTTGAGCTGAAATCAAGTGTCAGACGCTTAACTGAGCCACTCAGGTACCCACCAAATCATCTTTTAATGCAGTAGTTTATTGGGAACCTTGAAAAGCCTCCAAAAATGCAACCCCTGGGCCCTAACCTGAGAAATTCCTATTTATCTAGCCGTATTAGATGATTCTGAGACAGTTTATGGGGAACCATATGCTTTGATAAATATTCCATTAATGGATGGGAAATCTCCTTCCATTAAGGAGAGCCAGATGAACATACCAAAGTTTCTGAAGGCTTTTGCAAAAAAATACCAAAATGGTTTTGGGTAATCACAGCAAAATTCCAATAAACGCATGGTCTCCCTCATTAACAACCTTCAAAGGCAAAATTCGCTTGAATCTATGAACTGTTACACGTTTATCTTTCTAAGAAATCCACAGTGCTGTCCCTTATGTTATATTCTGGGATATGCTATTTCTGGCTAGCTTCTGGTTGCCTTTTTCCTCTCTGCCAGAAAACTTCCGCACTTGGCTTGTCATCCCTACGTGGACTGCTGTCGTCTCTGATTTTTGCTATCTGCTCTCTGTCCAGCCTTCTTCCTCAGCTCCACGGGAATGATGGATTATCCTCCACCCCTGATCTGGAGTTTCCAAACTAGCAGGAGTTAGATTACTAGGAGCAATGGCCACCATCCGTTGAATAACAAGCAGGGGAGCAGCTAAATAATAATCTCCCAGTACCTGTCATCCTCCTGAAAATAGCACATTGCCTGGAGGTAGAAGAAAAGGAAGCAGTTCTAAGGATTTTGTCAGTTAAGCATTTGCATTAGGTGTAAAAAAAAAAAATCTTGACACTAAGGATTATAAAACACTGGATGTGTAATAGCTTTCTCTGGATGTTTCTAGGATGGTTAACATGAAATTCTGCTGGAAGTCAGAGAGATAATTAGGGTTGTGAGAGTTATGTTTTCTTCTACTTATTTCCCTTTATCCATCAGGACTGATCTCTCCATCTGGGCTTCTCTAGCTGATCCCTAGAGACTAAACATCTGTAGGTTCCTTAGTATGACAGCAAAGGATGAGAGAGAAGAAGGACAGTGGTTTCTAAAATCCAAAATTTTATCAGACATCCCTGTTGGTCTTCAGGAACACCCTAAAATGTAAACGGTCCTTCATTCAAATTGGAAAGTTTATACTTTTAATGTACATTTTTGGGACATGTATATGTACAAATGGGTAAATTCATTTATCATTTTAAATTATATCACTGAACTCAACAAAGTCATAATCTGAAATTGATTTTTAATTCTTCCCTCTAAAGAATATTAAGTCAACAACCTCTAAAAATATTTGTGTGTTTTTGTTTACACAGAAAATAAGCATGTATGCTTATTTCTAGAGGTGTTTTAGAATATCAGCTTTGTATATTGAAAAGTTATATCAGCTTATTCCATTCCTTAGTTTAAAAATAAAGCTTTTATATTTCATACAATTTCATAGCTCACAACACATCTTGAATTATTTCTAGCATCCTTTCTGCTAATTAACACACTCCTGATAACAATTTTGATAATGATATTTATAGTTTAAAGAGCCACCTCCAGAGTATTGACTCCTAATTAAGTTAATTTGGACACTAAAGACTACGCCTTGGGTTTAGATTCAAGTGAATCAGCATACTGTTTATTCTGAAGCATTTTAAAATAAATCACTATACATCCTAAGAACATCAGCTAGCTAAATTTAAATTATAGAACAACAGCTATTTGATATGTTAAAATTTAAGTGTCACCATAGTCATCTTCAGATTATTATCAAATAATTAACTGAATACTACTGCTTGGATTTTGAAGTATGCATGATTGTCAGGTTTAGTTCAGTTATAAAGAGTGTTCATTCTACTTCTGGAGGATAAATGAACAAAAATATGTCTATAAAACTGAAATTAAAGAACTTAGTTAAAAATAAAATGATATCTCTACTGATATGAGGAATTCTTAATCTCAGGAAACTAACTGAGGGTTGCTGGAGTAGGGGTGGGGTGGGAGGGAGGGGGTGGCTGGGTGATAGACATTGGGGAGGGTATGTGCTATGGTGAGTGCTGTGAATTGTGCAAGATTGTTGAATCACAGATCTGTACCTCTGAAACAAATAATGCAATATATGTTAAGAAAAAAAAAAGAAGAAGAAGATAGCAGGAGGGGAAGAATGGACGAACCATGAGAGACGATGGACTCTGAAAAACAAACTGAGGGTTCTAGAGGGGAGGGGGGTGGGGGGATGGGTCAGCCTGGTGATGGGTATTAAAGAGGGCACGTTCTGCGTGGAGCACTGGGTGTTATGCACAAACAATGAATCATGGAACACTACATTAAAAACTAATGATGTAATATATGGTGATTAACATAACAATAAAAAATTAATTAAAAAAATAATAATGATAATAATATACCACTGTTATAAATATCACAAATATATCACCTTTTCTTGCTGGTAGTAGAGTTTAATAAATAAGGTACCACATATAATGATCCCTTGGATAATGTATTTTATTTAACCTCTCAATAATTAACTGATGCCCACTCCATCCTTCTGAAGTACTTTTTTATCTTTTCTAGAATCCCATCATATCCTCTCGGTTTTCCTTCCCTTAGATTCCTGGCTTCTACTGCTCAATCTTCACTGTAGACACAGCTTCCTCTGCTAATTCATCACATATTGGCAGTTCTCTGGGTACTTTCTATCAAGGCCCTCTGCTCTCATTGGGCATTTCACCCATATCTTAGTCTTCAGTTACCACATGACTCCCAAATCAAAATCCCCACCCCCCAAGTGGAGGTCTGTCTACCCAGCTCTCCATTAATCTACTTACTTGAATGTTCCATAGCAACTCAAAGTCCACATGTCCCAACCAGCCAATTCTCTACTCAAATTTATAATGATCAAGGCACTGACATAGGCATTGTATTTAATTCTTTCTTCTCCTTCATCCCATACTTCAACAATTTCCAAAATACATTGATTCTAACTCCTAAACATGAACATCCATTCCCCCCTTCTGTTTCAGTGGTACTCTCCTAGTCCAGGGTTCCTACAGTATCCTTCTAAATGAACCCCTGCATCTGATATAATCTTTCAAAATTATGATACAATCCCAGCAAACTCTCTGAGTGGAAATCTCATCCTGTCACTCTTGCTCTTGCCCCACTTTCACCAACTTTGGATAGAGTACTGAGGCCTGAGAGCCTTTATGATCTCACTCCTGCTTACTTCTCTAGCGTTGAGTATCTTTACTTCCTACTTCATTTTTCTTGTTTTTATTTAAAAATTTTTCCAGCTTTACTGAGATATAATTGACATATAGCATTGTGTTAGTGTAAGGTGTACAACATGATGTCTTGATATATGTATATATTGCAAAATCATTACACAATAAGGTTCATTAACACATCCATCACCTCACATAATTACAATTTTTGTGATGAGAATATCTAAGATTGACTCTCTTAGCAATGTTCAACTATATAGTACAGTTAACTAGAGGCACCATGCTATAGATTAGATCCTCAGAACTTATTCATTTTGCAGCTGGAAATTTGTACCCTTTGATCAACACCTCCCAGCCACCAACCACCAACACCCCCAGCTCCCAGTAACCATTATTCCACTCTAAAAAGTTTAGCTTTTTTTTTTTTTTTTTTAGATTCCACATGTAAGTGAGACCATACAGTATCTTTCCCTAACTTATTTCACTTAGCATAATGCCTTCAAGGTCCATCCTTGGCTTGATTGCTCATTTCCCTTTAGTGCTGAATAGTTTCTCATTGCTGCATATACTGAAGTTTATGTATCCATTCACCTACTGAAGGATATTTTGGCTGCTTTCATGTTTTAGCAATTATGAATAAAGCTGCTATAGGCATCCATACACAGGCTTTTATGTGGACAAAGGTTTTCCTCTCCTTTGGGTAAATACCAAGAAGCACAATTGCTGGGTCACATGGCAAGAATTTGTATAGTCTTGTAAGCAACTGCCAAAATGCCTTCCAAAGGGCCTGTACCTTTTCTTTTTTTTCTTTTTAAGATTTTATTTATTTATTTGTCAGTGAGAGTGAGAGAGAGAGAGCACAGGCAGGGAGAGAAGCAGGCTCCCCGCTGAGCAAGGAGCCCGATGCGGGACTCGATTCCAGGAACCTGGGATCATGACCTGAGCCAAAGGCAGATGCTTAACACACTGAGCCACCCAGGTGTCCCGTGCCTGTACCTTTTCTGATTTCCACCAGCAACGAATGGAGTTCCTGATGCTCCACATTCTTGCCAGCATTTGGTATTGTTAGTGCTTTGGATTTTGGCCATTCTGATAGGTGTGTAGTAGAATAGTTCATTTTAAGCATCACTTTGCATTTTATAAAAGCTGCCTCTTCTCAGATGATAATAGCCTATAAGTTAGACACTCAACTTATAAATAGCAACAAATACAATTCTGTCTTAAATAAGACTTGAGACTACTAAATAAATGAAAATGCATGATTTTATTCAATATAAAGTATGTGCTAGTGTATTCTATTTTTTTATAATCTTCATAGATTTTCAGATCAACATATCAAATGTAAAAGTGTAATTTCTTATATCAGAGGGGTAATGAACCACACTAGTCTCCTTAAAATACATAAGGATTTGTCTTTTTTTTTTTTAAGATTTATTTATTTGAGAGAGCGCGAATGAGAGAGAGAGAGAATACATGAGAGGGGGTAGGGTCAGAGGGAGAAACAGGCTCCTTGTCGAGCAGGGAGAGCCCGACGCGGGACTCGATCCCGGAACTCCGGGATCATGACCTGAGCCGAAGGCAGTCGCTCAACCAACTGAGCCACCCAGGCGCCAAAGGATTTGTCTTTAAACACATTTATAACATATTCAAACATCTGATTTTTATCAAAGAATACTGAAAATATGTGTGAGAAAGAGAAGGCAGTACAGGAAGTTTTAACACTTAAAAAATATATATTTTTTAAAGATTTTATTTATTTGACAGCGAGAGACACAGTGAGAGATGGAACACAAGCAGGGGGAGTGGGAGAGGGAGAAACAGGCTTCCCGCGGAGCAGGGAGCCGGATGCGGGGCTTGATCCCCGGACGTTGGGATCATGACCTGAGCCAAAGGCAGACACTTAACGACTGAGCCACCCAGGCGCCCAAAGAAAATATTTTAAAAGAACTTAGAATTTACAACATTGTTTGTAAGTTACTTCTTGCAATACTGAGGAAAGTCTTAACTCCTAACATTATAAAACAGAAAACAAAATTTCAGAGAACATAGGCAATAGCCAAAGTATCAAGGGCTTGAAAATCCTTCAATATCTGTTTAACGCAGGTGATAGATGCAAAGTCAAGATGCTGTTTAAGATTCCATGGGATAAAAATGGCATATACTCTCCAAAAAGACAGTCCACACTTATTGCATGTCCTGAGGGAAACAGGTAACCTCAAAGTCCTAGAAATAAACTTAAAATGGTAACGGATACAGTATATACAATGAAACCTAGATAAATTATTTCTCTCAGTTTTTGTTTATTTACTATATTGCATGCCGGCGCTGTGTCAGGCATTGTTGGAGTACAAAAGTGAATCAGCTACAATTCTCTTCTAGGTGCTAATAATGTCCCACAGAGAAGCTAAAAATACCTAAATATAATCTAATGAAGAAAGTGACAAATGCCATTGGAGGGATTAAAGACAAAATATTAGAATAATTTAGGGCAGGGAGGAGTACTTCTGCTTGCAGGAAGTCTCTCTAGATCAGGGGTCAGGAGCAGGGCCTGTCAGTATGGGTAATTACAGACAGAGATTATGAGAAAGTTATGTCAGCGAAAAGCAACAACTTAAGCAAAACAAAAGGAATCAAGTAGAAAAGTGTGGGATGTAGATAGAAAAGAGCAAATGGTTCAATAGATTTAGAGCATAGAATGACTGAAATGCAATAGTAGACAATGTTTGGAAATACAGGTTGGGTCCTGTCGTTAGAGGACTTTGAAGAGCATAGTAATGTAGTTCTTTTATTCTGGAATATTGGCTAAAATTTAAATCATATAATAAATTTGATTGGGAAATACCTTTAAGAGTGTGTGAGAATACAATAGCTCAAATCAGTATAAAGGTTGGTTCTGGGTTAAAGATGTAATAGTCCTCTTCAAAAGGACTCCAAAGATTAATGCTTTTCAAGTCAGCATTGGAAAAGACCTGGGATATTTGCATAACCCTCTGCTTTCATTTCCTATTTCTCAGTTTACTAAAACAAGAGTGTATCACCTTCAATTATTTGACATTTCTTCTCCTGTAAGAGGAATTTGTTTATATGCCCAAGCCAAAATTTCTGTCTTTCAAAAAAATAATTTCAACTATTAATAATATGATAATAAAGTATGACTCATAGAGTGTCCGTAATATCCCATACTGACAAGCCTATTAAAATATATCATTTAATTCTCATAACAAGTCTACAAGTATAGTATTATTGAACTAATTTTACACATAATGAAATGGGTCTGAGAGACAAAATCATTTTTTCATTGTCATTTTTCATTACCATTTTGAACACAGGATACTTTGACTCCAAAATAAGCATAGTCTAACCACTATGATAATAATAGAAAATGCAGTAAATTCTACCTCTGGTGTTTCTTGCATAAAATGCCTATAAATTTTATTAGTCTAGATTACATCTTCCAATCAATTCTGTCATTTGAATTTCCATAATAGAGATCTCAGACAAAATTTCTCTTTTTTCTCTGCATATAACATGACTCTTTTCTACATTTACCATGATTAATTGCTGCAGACTCAGTACCCTACATGATATTCGTGGTTCCCACAGGAAATATTCAAAATATTTAATAACTAATATGACATGGCAGCCACCAATAAGAAGAGACCACCAAGCAATCAGGCTCAGTCATAAATAAAGAAAATGGCAGCTCTGATACAGACCAACTGAAACATACCTCTTGTCAATACCTCACTGGAATTGATAAACAGTATTGTCATCCAAACACATTCCTGGTTGACTGCATTTCTTGTCTTTTATGTACTTAACTGTCATAACAAGTTCTGACTCTTGAGGATTCATTCAAGGAGTAGTGGGCAGATTTTGAAGGGATGTGTGCTTCATGCTCCCTGCTTAGAGCTACATGGCCTTGCCCTCAAGTAATCCCTTACCTCTCAGAGTCTGTTTTCTCCCGTGGAAACAGTGGTCACAATACATATTATTCAGATATTTATCAGGACTAAATTAATGTGTGTCTAGGGCCTCGTAGCTGCTGATACAGAGAAGCCATGATCCTGGATACTAACCTTCACTCCTCATGGCCTGTGCATCGGTTCCCTTCCTTCTGTTTCTCCACCCTCTGCTTCTCGAATGGACTGATCTAAAGAAATGGTACAAAGTAAAAAGAAAATCTCTGTTCCAAAATAACAGATGAGCAGTATATTTTTCTTTGTAATTCTTTTTTATTAACCCATTCTAAATCCTGTTTTCTGCTCTCCTTCTCTAAACTTTGCATTTGTCGCTGATTTTCAGTGTGATTCTATATCTTGAAACCTCAAGAAAAATTCAGGTCAAAATGTCTTTAGATAATGGTCAGGAACTTCAGCCTTATAAAATTAAATCTGCAGTGGAATTCCATTGAAAAACCTTTTATTCTCGTAAACCCAGCTCTTATATAGGATCATTCTTAAAAGATCTGTTCTTAACCATCTTCTTTGCTTGCTTCATACTCTTAATTCACACCCATAACTTCAAGTAAAGTATCCCAAATCTACGTCTGTACCATGCTGTCTTCTGAGAGAGATCCATACCCGTGTTTCTCTTTACTGTTTATCTCATTCTGAATGTCTCAACAGAATTGTTTCCCCTCCCATTAAACATTTCCAAAACTGTGTATCACCCCTTCCCCAAATTCTACCTTTAGTACTCATCTAGTTACCAAAATCAGAAACCTGGGAACCACACAAGATTCCACTGTCTCTTGCCACCTCTACCCCCAGATAAACTTGCCCTTTTTATCCTTTATTGAATCATTTACATATTCAGTCAGTCAGTTATTCAACGTGTATACACTGAGTAGCAAATATGTTCCAAATATATTGAGGAAAACAAGAGACAAAGACAGGCTTGGTCCTAGTTCTCATGGAGGAAAGGGGAAAAATCAAGGTAAACAACTGGATTTTGAGGTTCTCTACTTAAATGAATTTTGTGAGGTTCAGACTGGACAGATAAATAGAAATTGGGCAGCATTCTATTCTACCTTATGTTATAATTAGTTGTATATATGTCTATCTTTTTTATTCTCCATATTATAAGTGAAAGAACTATGTGTCATTCATCTCAGCAGAGTGCCTTCCACTTGGTCCATGATTAGTAAATGTTCACTGAATTAAAAGGGTGTGATGGAGTGAATGCGGAGGTTAAAGTGACTGGATAAAGGGGCACCTGGGTGGCTCAGTCAGTTAAGAGGCTGCCTTCGGCTTGGGTCATGGTCCCAGGGTCCTGGGGTTGGGCTCCCTGCTCAGCAGGGAGCCTGCTTCTCCCTCTCCCACTCCCCTTTTTGTTCCCTCTCTCACTGTCTCTTTCTGTCAAATAAATAAATAAAATCTTTAAAAAAAAAGTGACTGGCTATGATAAATAATCTCCCTTGAGAAACATGTATACAAACTTTCCACTTCAGGTGTTTAAAAGTAAATTGTAAATTATTAATAATCCATCTTTTTGCATTTTCAAGTATCCATAAATGGAGTGAAACAAAGATTTAATGACTCATGTTTCATTGAGGAAGAGTCAAGAACAGTGAGCTGAAATATACCTTGAAACACCACCTGGTTTGCGAAAGAGTGAAAAAAATCTGTTTCAATATCCAAATGCTTCCCTAAATGGTTTTTTTTTTTTTAATTTCTATTTGAGAGAGAGAGAGAGTGCAGGGGGAGGTGAGGAGGGGCACAAGGAGAGAAAGAGTCCCAAGCAGACTCTGTACTGAGCGTGAAGTCTCATGAGGGGCTGGATCCCATGACCCTGAGATAATGACCTGAGCTAAAACCTAGAGTTGGACACTTAACCAACTGCACCACCCAGGTGCCCCCTAAATGGGTTATTTTTAACGGACCTCTCCCCTGTGATGTGTCCTGAATCTATTCCTAAAAGGCAGCATAGTCAGGAAGTAGTTGAAAGCAAGGCCATAGCCTCTGCAGACCCCACAAGAATAGCCTCCTAGAAACATGGCTTTCCAGACAATGGAAAGAAGCTACATTGTTAATAGTCACAACAGGGTAGGATTGTTATCTGCCCAAGCATAAGGCTCAAGCCTAAATTCAGGAAAGAATATTTAATGAGTTAAAAGAATCACTTTTCCATTCTTTGCACCTGTCAGGATATATTATTATTATGTTTCTAAATATGAAATATCAGTATAGACAAAGAGTTGAAATAACGCCAAGGGAACAAATAATATGTGTGTTCCATTTCAGATCACTGCTGATATGTAAACTATTCTGTAACCTGCTTATTGCTTTCTGGACCATTATAAAAATAGCACATTCAGTGTGTTCTCCCTCCTAAGGATACTGGAGGAGCTCAATGAGAGTGAAGGGAATAGAATGAGTGATGAAATGTTTAGCATGCAAAGTTGGGCTCAACAAATAATGTAATGTTTCTTCTCTTGACTAATCCACACTTTATGAGAGCTATTTTTAAACGTGTGCCTCCTTCTCTATTGACTTTGCCTATGCTCCAGGAAGTCTGCTACACAGAGAAAACATTTGTATTCATATTTCGAAAGTGAACTTGTTCATTCATTTGATAGAGTATTTCTAATTCATCCATATCTGCTCTCTTTATATGTAGCAACACTACCTTGATTAGGTATAGTTGGCTGCCCTTTCTTCTACTACACATAGGAACTTATGATTGCTTATTAAGGAGAAATAGTTCTCATACATGCTTCCTCTAAAGGAAGAATAGCTTAAGCAAAGTTTGTTTTTAAAAATATGCCTAGTGAAATACATAAGACAGAAAGACAAATACTGTATGATCTCACTTACATGTAGAATCTTAAAAAAGAAAACTCACAGATGCAGAGAACAGATTGGTAGTTGCAAGAGGTGGAGGCTGGGGGCTGGGGGTGGGCAAAACGGGTAAAGGTGGTCAAAAGATCAAATTTCCAGTTATAACATAAATTAAGTCCTGGCGGTGTAATGTACAGTGTGATTACTATCGTTAACAATACTATATTGTATATTTGGAAGTTACCAAGTGAGTAGACCTTAGACGTTCTCATTACAAGAAAAGAAATATATGACTATGTGTGGTGATGGATGTTAACTAAACTTATTGTAATAATCATTTCACAATATATGCAAATATCAAATCACTCTGGTGTACAATGTTATATGCTAATTATATTGCAACTAAAAAGAACCCTCTGACCTTACCTGCTCTATAAGGATAATAATTTATACATAATGAATGTAAATGTGGATGTTTATTATAAAATCTAATTCTAAACCATATTTTTTTGGTAGTTACAAGTTTTTATTTAAATTCCAGTTAGTTAACATACAGTGTACTATTAGTTTCAGATGTAGAATTTAGTGATTCATCACTTACATACAACACCCGGTGCTCAGCACAAGTGCCCTCCTTAATGCCCATCACCCATTTAACCCATCCCTCTGCCTACCTCCCATCCAGCAACCCTCAGTTTGTTCTCTACAGTTTTATGGTTTGCCTCTCTCTTTTCTTTTCCCCCTATGTTCATCTGTTTTGTTTCTTAAGTTCCACATATGAGTGAAATCATATGATATTTGTCTTTGACTGACTTATTTCTTAGTGTAATAAGGCCGACCTCCATCTACATCATTGTAAATGGCAAGATTTCATTCTTTTTGATGCCTGGGTAATGTTCCCCTGTGTGTATATGTATCATATCTTCTTTATCCATTCATCAGTCAATGAATATTTGGGCTCTTTCCATAATTTGGCTATTGTTGATAATGCTGCTATAAACATGGGAGTACATGTGCCCCTCCAAATCAGTATTTTTGTGTCCTTTGGGTAAATACCTACTAGTACAATTGCTGAATGGTAGGGTAATTCTATTTTTAACTCTTTGAGGGAATGCCATACTGTTTTCCAGAGTGGCTGCACCAGTTGCCATTTCTACCAACAATACAAGAGGTTTCGCCTTTCTCCACATCCTCGCCAACACCTGTGTTGTTAATTTTAGCCAATCTGATTGGTATGAGATGACATCTCATTGTAGTTTTGGTTTGTATTCCCTGATGATGACTGATGTTGAGCATCTTATCATGTGTCTGTTAGCCATCTGGATGTCTTCTTTGGAAGATGCCTATTCATGTCTTCTGCCCATTTTTTTAACTGGATTAGTTGTTGTTTGGGTGCTGAGTTATATAAGTTCCATATATACTTTGGATACTAACCCTTTATCAGATATGTCATTTGCAAGATCTGTACTCTGAAAACTATAAAACACTTATGAAAGCAATTGAAGATGACACAAAGAAATGGAAAAACTTTCCATGCTCATGGATTGGAAGAACAAATATTGTTAAAATTTCTGTACTACCCGAACCACTCTACACATTTCATACAATCCCTATCAAAATACCACCAGCATTTTTCACAGAGCTAGAACAATCCTAAAATGTGTATGGAACCACAAAGACTCCGAATAGCCAAAGCAGTCTTGAAAAAGAAAAGCAAAGCTGTAGGTATCACAATTCTGGGCTTCAAGTTATATTATAAAGCTGTAGTGATCAAGACAGTATGGTACTGGCACAAAAACAGACACATAGATCAGTGGAACAGAATAAAAAACCCAGAAATGGATCCACTACTATATGGTCAACTAATCTTCATCAAAGCAGGAAAGAATAGCCAATGGAAAAAAGTCTCTTCAACAAATGGTGTTGGGAAAACTGGACAGCAACATGCAAAAGAATAAAACTGAACAACTTTCTTAATACAACAAAAGTAAACTCAAAATTGATGAAAGATCTAAATGTGAGACAGGAAACCATCAAAATCCTAGAGGAGAACATAGGCAGAACCTCTTTGACATCAGCAATAGCAACTTCTTACTAGATTTGTCTCCTGAGGCAAGGGAAACAAAAGCAAAAATAAACTATTGGGAATAATCGAGTTAAAAGGCTCTGTACAGCAAAGGAAACAATCAACAGAACCAAAAGGCAAACTTCAGAATGGGAGAAGTTTGCAAATGATATATCTAAACCATGTTCTTAAAAATTCAAGAGCCCAAATTTTGTATAGTCTTCTATAGTTGAATAAGTTAGAGCCTCATTATATAAATTGGCTCTATTTCCTTCATCTGGGCTCCAGGTTCTTTGAATTAGCTAATATTCATTTCTCAAGTTCATTTCTATTGGAAAATTTCTAAGGGCAAATTGTCAGGAAAGCCTGGGTTATGAATCAGAGATTAATCATGAGCAGATAGAAATCTAAGACTATGATTTACAATGACAATTGAATCAATTAAGAATAGAAATCTGCCAAACTAGTTGTTTTTTGTCAGCTACCATAGTAACCGCTTTCACCCACTTATTTCTGCTTTATATAGGCACAACCCAAATCTCTTTACTATCAAAACCATGCATGATTTGATTGTGACTAGATGTCAGACGCCCTTATTGTAGCGGACTCTTGCTTGGCTAGCTTCAGTAATCCCTACCCAATTTCTGGTAACTTCAATTTTCCTTTAGAGAACCAATCTCTCACTCTCAGTCTTTGTGAATGTAATTGGACTGACCTCAGCTCCTAGCTTCATTGACCAATGAGAGTAACTGTGACTGGTTCAGAATGGGCATGGGATACAGGTTGGGCACAAGAGTCCCACCCTAAACTTACAGTGCTTGGAAAAGGCATCTCTCCTGATGTTGCTAAACTTCTTGAAAATAAGTGACTCTTTCACGGTCATTGCTTGGAGAGAGCCAACCTGAGAATAGATCCAATACAGAAAAACACAGAAGTCAAATATGGAGGAACGGATATTTTCCTGAAGTCATTGCTGAGTTTGTAGATCTACCTTTGACCAGAGCTGCAGAAAACCATACAACTCTGATTTAAAAAAATAACAGATTTAAATAAATAAAGAGATAGCACATGAACATGGGCTGAAAGACTCAATCGATCTGAAGATTCAAGTGATTCAGAATCTTAGGTCCACACAAAAACTTGCACATGAATGTTTATAACTGTGTTGTTTATGAGTGGCAAAAGATAGATGCAACAGCCAAGAGGTGAATGGATAAATAAACAGGGACATTCATGTAATGGAATGTTATTCAATGATAAAAGAAATGAGCTGTCAAGCCATAGAAAGACATGGTTGAATTTTAAATGCACATTGCTAAATATAAGAAGACTGAGAAGTTGTATGATTATATTATTAAATGATTACAATTATATGACATCATGGAAAAGGCAAACTATAGAGGCAGACAATAGGTCAGTGGTAGCTATAGGTTTGGGGGAGGGGAGGGTTGAATAAATGAAACGAGGGTTTGTTGGAAGCAGTAAAGCTATTCTGTATGATACTGATGGTAGATATGTAACATTGTGAATTGGTCAAACCCACAGAACTTTATAGGAAAGAGAGCTAATGATATTTATAAACATTATAAAAATCATTTAGGTTATTAAGTAACCCAAGAAGGAATGCAGATTGTGACAAGAAAATCTAACTGTATTACAAATATAAGAAACAACCTTACTGAAGGGAGTGAGGAGAAAGTCCTGACCTAAGTAATTTCAAAGTAAGTGGATTCTCTAAGAATAAGGGCAAAAGGAACTGCACAGAAGCACTGTACTTTAGTTGATAAAGTTAATTCCCACAGGAGTACTGGTTAACATTTCTGACACTGCTATACATATACACTAGAATTGAACAATTAAGTAAATAGATGGTGGATGGTGAGAATCATGTTTTTCACTATTGTTATAGGAAATTATGAATAAGGATAGGGAGAAGCCTAGAATGCTTTCTGTGGGAATAGATTAGAGTTAAATATTAGTATGAACTTATGTTTAGATTAATATGGACACTGAAGGCTACATATAGAAATATTTATAAATGTGTATGTACACTAGTTGGTATAAACACCCTTTTTTTTTCTGTCAGCTAAGAGGGCCTACAAGCAATGACATCCCAGTAGCAACTGGACACCAAATATCCAGAACCTGGTTTCTAATACTCTAATACCATACCTTACTCCATACATCCTTGGATAAATGGCTGATTCTAAAGCTAGTGCTGGAACCAGTGAAAGAGTTCTTAATGGCCAAAAGGAGAACAATTTGAGCAAATAAAGTCATATTTTATCATCACCCAAAGTATAAAGTCAATACTGATAAGGTTATACTGACATAAGTGAATGATTGAATGAATGGATAAATAGGGGAAAAAAGACCAATCTCTTACACAGAATAATTTCAAAGAATTTATGAAGATAAGCCATCTTCAAAGAAGAGGATATACTCCAACTTCAAGGAGTATATTGCATTATTATTGCTATACACGTGTCTATTATATGTGTACATATGGTACTTCTATATTGCATTATGTATATTTATATGCATTTATATTTATATTTCACTGCATATGTTATATATTTATTATATATCATGTAAATATTATATATACATATATATGATATATACATATATATTTAGTGCTTAGCATGTGCCTGGCTCATACTCATTATTCAAAGAATAATAATGATGATGGTGGGAGTCTAACTGAAGAAATAATCAGTAATAGTAATTATTTAGTAATAATAAAAGGCACTGGTAGAACCATTTTGGAAACCTATTGGACAATATCTACCAAAGTTGAATATTTGTGCAACCTATGTCTCAGCAATCTCATTCCCAGGAGGGGTGTGTTTGTCCATGTATGTGTGTATATGTGTGGGTGTATTTGAAATATGCACATATTTCACCAAATGGCATATCCTAGAATATTCATAATAGTACTGTTTGTAATATCTAAATGCCTATCAACAGTAGAGTGGATAAAGAAGTTATAGTATATTTACAATTTGTGGAATAGCAAACAGCAATTAGAATAATAGTATAGAACTACATGCAACAATATGGATGAATTGCACAAGCATAATGTTGTTAAAGAAGACAAATACAAAAGAGAGCATAATATATAATTCCACTGATATAAAATACAAAACAAGGCAAAAATATGTGTTGTTAGAAGTCAGGATTCTGGTTAATCTTGGAATGTGGTGGAGTGGATAGTTACTAAAAGTGGGCATGAGGAGCATCTAAGACTCATGATCTGGCGCTAGTTACGTGTGTTTAATTTGCAAAACCCCATAAATCTGTACACTTATATGCACTTTTCTGTTTCTATATTATACTTCATCTCGAAAGCAAAAACTCTGAAGTAAACCTGTGTGTGTAGACACCACATGTGGGGTTTTTTGTTTTCATTTCCTTTCTGCACCTCTTACCAGTCTATCCAACTTCTCTTCTTTTCCCTCAAAAATAAATCAAGGCTGCAATGCAGCTGGTGCTGTTCACATTAAAAAAAAAAAAAAGCCAACAAAAAATGTCACATAAAGGTCATTGAGTTTCTGGAAGCTGCCCATAATTAGTTGTAAGAGCCTGAGCTACCTAACTTCTGAAACTGAATTTACCCAATTGCAATATATTAGAGGGTTATCATGAGGATTAAATAAAATCAAAGTATGTAGAATCATCACAAAAGAACTTAGCCAGTATTCACCATACTTACTTATGTAATGGGTTTCAGACTACTGAATTGTCAGTATCACTGATGGAGAAATGAGTGATATATTCCTCATTTTCAGTTACTTTGTGTATTCGTTATCTAGAGTATGATTACCTCAAACTCAGTCATTAAGGAGGTCCTATACCTATGAGCTTGTGTCACATGGCATGACTGCCAAGTGGATACAAAGTGAAATAAGATAATGTGAAATTTGCTTCTTCACAGTGTCAAAGGATGCCAATAGCTATTTTGGGCACTGTGTCATGGTAAGAGGATTGCCATATGACTGTGTTAAGATTGTACCTGGAAAACTATTTTTTTTTAAATATTTGACAGCTCAAGAGCCTCCAGCAATAGACCAAGTGGTGGGGAGCCTAGGAAGTGGTACAAAGAATCCATGAAGTTCTATGCCTGTAAAAAAAGAAAAACGAAAGATGGTAGGTTAAAAATG
Source organism: Zalophus californianus (assembly GCF_009762305.2). Taxonomy (NCBI): domain Eukaryota; kingdom Metazoa; phylum Chordata; class Mammalia; order Carnivora; family Otariidae; genus Zalophus; species Zalophus californianus. The sequence continues at coordinate 51,561,111 of NC_045606.1, read as the reverse complement.
CACATTGTTTTGCTTTGTCAGTGAGAATGAACATAATAGCTCATAGATATGAGAAAGGTGTAAATTCTAAAATAAGAGAAGGATAAATGACTATAGTCAAGTGTAAGAAGGTGTATCTATGAGTAGTAGACATCATTGTTTAAAATAACAATTAGTTTAGGGACACCTGGGTGGCTTGGTGGGTTGGGTGTCTGTCTTAGGCTCAGGTCATGATCTCAGGGTCCTGGAATCAAGTCTGGCATCCTGCTTCTCCCTCTGCCTGCCACTCCCCCTGCTTGTGCTCTCTCTGTCTCTCTCTGATAAATAAATAAATAAAATCTTAAAATAACTATTTAGTTTAAACACCAGAAAGAAAAGCCTCCTGAGAATAACAACTATTCAACTATGGAATACTCATTTCAGAGAGGCAATGTGAGCTCCATTTCTCAAGACAGTGCAAACAAAAGCAGTCTGAGCAGCCAGAGGGTGAGTTATAGGGAGTAATGCTTTGCTGACAAGATTTGGTTTTGTTTAGTATCCAAAATATGAAAACTGGTCTCCATATATACTGAGTCTTAAAATATACTAAAAGTTAACTAACTTCAGATACATAATTTTTTCTTTGTTTTTAGCTTGTCTTGTTACCAAGTGTGTTTGTCTCTGCGTGGGTGGATAAGAAAGATAAAAGACCTGTTTTATGAAATATAGTAATGTGTCTGTAATGTCTTTAAAACTAATGATATTTTAAATTTTTTGAGCCAAAAAAAGAGTAGGTTTTTCTGTTCTACTCTCAGCTCATAAAACAGTGCTTTGCAGGCAGGCAGTAAATATGTTTTTGAATAAATGATGAAAACACTGAACTCAGAGGAAAATGTCCATACCCAAATTAGGCTCAGTATTTGTATGTAAAATGGACAAATTATTATGGTATGCCAAATCCAATTATTGGTAACCATATTGAATCCAGATTCTATTAGAGTATTTAAGTCCTATGGAATAAGTTCAATCCTTGAATATTTAGAAATGAGTCATTTTATCTTTTCTTATCCCTTAAAACTCTTTGAAGTTCAAAGAGTAGTACAGTATTAGATTTCCTATGTAGAAATGAAATTATAATAAGAATTTCTGAATCTACCGAACTCTACTTACCAAATCTTTTATATCATTGACCATATAGTACAATAAACAAAATCATACTCAATGAAATGGACCAGTTACTGTTTTGCCGGCATATGACTTTTCCTCACAGAGGAAACCTGTTTTGCCAGGTTCTTCTCAATCTTCTGTAAGTGTTAAACGTGTACTACAAAATATGATGATAAGAATCTTAGACTAAGTCATACCTTATGGGATGGTTAAATTCTCATGAAAGCAGCATTTGTTCACTCTTTTGCTGTCTTCTGGTTTATAATTGTTTATTACATAAAACTGGTATAAACATTCTCCTCAAAACTTTTTTTAATATGAAAGATCACATTGTTTTTTTAATTCAAATTATTTTACTTAAATTATTTCCAGGGTTTCTTATAAAAGTCAATATGATGGAGGACCAGAGAGATATTTTTTCCACCCACAAATTGTTGTATAAGAGTTCAAGACACATACACAATCAAAAAAGTTGGAGAATAATTTTATCCTGGATCCATCATGGTCCATCCTGAGAGGGTTATTGTCCAAATCAGCCCTTCTCAACCAGGGGTTCCATAAGAATTAAGCCCTACAGCCCTAAGATATTCATTATATATAATGAGTTATCTTTTTTCCTATGTTTTTAAAATGGTACTACCTATAAACCATCCTTGGTAAAATTTACAAAATACTCGTTTCCTGTTAATCTTAATTTTTTTTGCAGAACCTTGGTTGGGAAAGGGCGGCCTAATCCACATGTGATCCATGTTAAGCCTATTCCTTGATGACTTGGAGTATCCATTCATCTCCTCTCAGCTACTAGGACTTTTTGACATTTCCAAGGATCCTTCCTGTACCAGCAATTGCATATAACAGCTCCATCAGATGTCCTTCCACCTCCCAAAGTCCTGCATGAGCATAGGGACCAGATTTTATCACTCAGAGAAATTACTTCCTCCAATTGTCCCTGAATCCTGGGAAATCCAGTCTTCCCTAACTTTTCTTTCAACCCTACCAAGAGCCCTCCAAGTCTTTCCTTCTACTAAAACAAAGCTTTTGGCTTTCTCCTGGAGCAAAGCAAGTCTCAAGATGAATTTGCTCTTTTGAAAGAAAAGATATTACCCCTGTTCTTTCTGAAAGAGCCTTAGAAGCAGTAGGGCAACAAGGTAAGTTCTCAGTTTATTTAGACATGAGCATCTGAACTATCTCAATGTTCTTAATTGTTCCTTCCCGAGGTACAGTATTGAGTTTCCTGACCTTCCTCAAATCAAGGCACATAGAGAAGATGATGGAAGATGTATGGCCTACTAGGGAAAAATGGTGGGAATTTGGGGACAGATATTTTTATCTCAAGTGTTTCCTAATAACCATCTGTAATTGCAAAACTGCTTGCAACTGGCTTACATGGTACTAAAAGGGCAAAAGAGCCACGAAAAATTTTTTCCAATAGGGGCACCTGGGTGTCTCAGTTGGTTAAGCATCCAACTCTTGATTTCAGCTCAGGTCATGATCTTAGAGTCTGGGATCAAGCCCCACGTGGAGTCTCTTGTGGAGACCCATATGGAGCCCCATTTTGGGCTCCGTGCTCAGTGGGGAGTCAGTTGGGGGTTCTTTCTCTCCTTCTGGCCCTCCCCTGTGCTCCCTCTCTCTCTCTCAAATAAATAAATAAATCTTTAAAAAAATTTTTTTCAGAACACCTTGGTGGCTCAGTTAGGCGTCTACCTTTGGCTCAGATCATGATCCTAGGGTCCTGGGATGGAGCCACCTTCGGGGTGTCTGTTACTCTGTCTCCCTCAGCCCCTCTCCAAGCTCATGCTCTCTCTCTCTCAAATAAATAAATTTGAAAATCTTTAAAAAATATTTTTTTCTCAATAAAAGTAAAGACACTACTACATAAGGCTATGCCCTCTAGAAGTTTCCATCTGGCCACTTATCCCCCTTCTCCTGACACTGTTACCTTGGGCTGCTTCAGTGATCCTTAGGCACCAATAATCCTTAGGGTCATCTCTTTAGCCACTTAATCCACGGAGCATGTTTGCACCTGGCTCCTGAAGTAGGTGCCCCAAAGAGAGAGTACCTCCTCGGCAATGCTAAGTATCACATACCATACCAGCAAGTACTGGAGGATATTGAGTACTCTTCTGCCTACAGTGATTGCAGATTCATCCTGCAGTGAGACATATCCATTGGTGGGTATGTCACCAATGAAGGTAAGGAGAAGGGGCACTGTAAAATAAGATTACAGTTGAATGCTCTATTTTTTTTAAGATTTTTTTTAAAGTAATCGCTACACCCAATATGGGGCCTGAACTCACAACCCCAAGATCAAGAGTTATATGCTCCACCAACTGAACTGGCCAAGTGGCCCCTTGAATGCTCTGTTTATTTTTTAATTCAGATTTCCTCTCTTGTACAATATTGTCAAAATGTCCTTCTCACTACCTCTCTAGTTCCAGCCTTCATTTATAATTGTAATTGACTCACACTTCTTCCATTCCCACCCCAGCCCTCAGTGGATTGTATCTGGAGTTAGCAGATGCAGAAATAGATTTTATTAAAATATAAATCATCTTATGTCACTTCCCTTCTCAAAACCTTCTAATCTATCAACTTAGAATTAAAGACAAAATATTACCATGGTCCAGCAGCCTTAAGTAATCTCATCCCTGGCTACCTTTTTAACCTCATTTCCAACTGCTTTCTGCCTAACTCACTAGGCTTCAGCCATTATAGAAACGTTCATTGCCCATTTCTGCCCACATAGCAGGCAAAGCTATGTGTTTCTCCAGCTCTTCCTCTGGTTCACACACTCACTTCATCCAGGTCTCTCTGATCATATGTCACCCACTGAACACTATCTAAAATACCCATCACTTCATTCCCATACCTTAACAATTTACTTCACTATCTGAAATTATATCATATAATCACTTATTGACTTGTTTGTTGTATGAATCTTCCTCAGAGTGTAAACTCTTTAGGGCAGATATTGTATCTTATTTATGGTCTATCCATAGTAGCTAGAATAGTGTCTGGTACACAGTAAGCATTCTATGATATTAGCTATTATTCATCTTCAGTATTATTTCATGAATCAGTATTGCCCTGTGCTGCTCAGAAAATGTTTCCAGGGCCTGAGTCCATACACAGTCAAGATCTGGTGTGTGGGCGAGGATAAACTAATTACAATAATTGAGAAGAAAAATTAATTTAATCTAACTTATTTTTGATATTATATAATAGTGTTCTTCCTAACTTCCTAAGCCCTTCAAACGAAAGGTTGACCTACTTCTTTAAATCTTCTACTGTAATGGGCAATGCAACTGTCCAGTCAATTGGTAAACCTAAAATTTTTAACTGCTTTTGGCTGTGTACAAAGTTCCTAACAAAGAACACTCCTAAGTTATCAATGAAATGTAAAACCTGCTTTTATTCTTTAAGATCTTACTAATTGAAGAAGCAGGAAGTGAAATAAAATACTAATTTTATTTGTGTCTCAGTGGCCTCAGAAAGTGAACAGAACTTCTGATGTTTATTATTTATTCCCAGCAATTGGCATACAAGCTGAGAGAATTGAGTGTCAGCTGAACAAAAGTGTTTGCTTTGAAATCTCAGAAACCTTATGCTTACTCAGTCCCTGTAGCATATGATCTACTACAGTTATGGCCTATCACTGGAAGAATAAACTCTTTCTTCTCATTGTAATTTCCCTATTCCCTTATCATTCCTTAAAGGCAGAAGAATATATAATTTTTTTAATTTTAAGATTTCTAATTTAAAAAATTATTTTTAAACTTCTGCTTTATTACTCCAGGTCTAAAGCTGGGAATATTTAACATAATATAACTTTAATTTTCAAACATTATTGTTAACTTAGAATTTTAAATTAAATTTAAATATAATGATGTTCTGTGGAGGTACTGAGATTCATAGATATTTTCCCACCCACATTAAGCAACCCCAGACTGCTGTGCTTCTTAGTTCCTGTTTCTCATTGTATAACTTTTTCTGATTAAAAATTAATACAAGTTTTTTGTTCACAAATTGAAAAGTACAGAAAGTATAAAGGAGAGAATAAAAAACATCTATAATCACCACCTAGAGCACTAATAAAATGTGTAATTCCTTACAGTGTTCTTTATATTCATAATTTTTAAAGAAAATTAGGATTGTTTTGTTTACTTACATGATTTTTAAAGTATAGTTTCAACTCACTTTATTGCTATAATATATAATTTTAAAATGTAATTTTAATGACTATAAATTATTCTATTTTATAACTTTACAGTTCTTTACTTTTAGCCTTTAATTGGAAAATTAGGCTGGTTTTAACCTTTTTCTTCAAATGATACTGTTATGAACAATTGTATATGTAATCCTTTTGATCATTAATAGATATTTTATTAGAATAAAATGCATAAGTTAAATTACTGAGTCAAAATACATTAGTATTTTTAATAGTCCTGATATATATTATTAAATATCTTTTAAAAATATTGTACCCATTTAGATTTCCATAGCATTTATGAAACTCTTTAACTTCACCCCAACAACACTAATTATCATTTTAAAATAAATAACTAGCAAAAAATAAATAATTAATTAAATAGCCATTTGTTATATTTGTTTAGGTATGAACACTGCTTGTTCATACATTGTGATCTTTTCAATCAACTTGTTTTCTTTTTGGCTTGAAAGAGATATTTGTATGTGAAGAATAAAACTGTCATAATTTTTTCTCATTTTTTCCAGGTTATTATTCACCTTTTTTATTTTTAAATGAGTCATTGAAGGAAGCAAGGAGAGGAATTACCATGCTGGTTTGATTTTTTGTAATTAAATATAAGTAGTTGAAGAAGTTGTGGATAAAGTCCTAGAAAAATAACATCTCTCTGTTTTCATCAGTTTTATATTTTTATTTTTCATATGTTTGTTCAACAGATATTTGTTAAGTATTTATTCAATGAGTTTATAAGTTAGTGTCAACTCAAGATAGGGGAAACAAATATTGACATAGTGAGATATACACCCAGATGTCTACATTTTATAAGAAGAGCCCCTAGCCAGATACTTTAGCTATAAGATAGCTGAACTGGACAGGAATCTCTTAAAACCAAAATTCTGATTATAACTACAAATTCCCCATTTAAGGGAAAATAAAAGAATAAAAATCATTAAATCTTATACCTGTCCAAGAACTATTCAGATAAGCATATATTTGAGGGGAAATATGAAAAGCTGAAAGTTGGGATGTATACATGATGATAAACCCTAGAGTAGCAGGAATCTAGAAATACAGAGAAAAGCAAAAGCATAAATAAGCAGAAGCTTGTTAAAAATGCCAAAGACAATAAAAATGACATTTTTAGAAATGTTCAGAACAAGAAGAATGAGGCCAGAATAGGCCCACTGCTTGGGGGCATATGACATATAATTCTGGAAGGACTAGCTAGGGCATGGCATGACAGAAAGAGCAAAAAGATCTCAGCATGAAAGAATTAAGGGCCAAAGCCAACAAGAGGAAATTAGATAGTGATAAATGAATAAACCTGCCCTTAGGTTAAAAAAAAAAAATCAACTGTCTGAGTACAAGATTGGGGAAACAGGATAGTCCACAGGAAAAATACTCTGGGGTTTTCATTGGTTGAAAACTTGGCCTGAATCAGTGGTTCACAGTGTGACCAATTGACCACAGTATTATAGGGCACATTAACCGAAATATAGAACTACAGAGATGATTATCCTCCAGTACTTGGTTCTTATTGGAACACAAGTGTTGTATTTTTTTTTTCTGTGAACCATTTATTCTTAGCAAACCGGAGCCCAGTAACAAAATTCAATTTAAAAAAGCAATATAAAATTTAATATGTTGACGGAGGACATTAAAAAGTAGCAGGCAAGTAATTTAGAACAGAGAAATTGAGTCCAAATAGATTATTGCAATACATTATGCAAAATATAAATACATAAAAAGAAAAGTTTATGTTTTTCTACCTAAACAGAAATCAGTCTCCACAAGTGTTATATTTTAAAATTTATACATATTTTTATTTTAGAGAAACAGGGACAAGTTAAGACTCCCTATTATCAGTGACCTGGACCATTTTTTATGATCTTGAAGGGACTTGGAAATTTTTCCTGTAAACATTGGATGTGACACAGTCATGAAAATTGCAAGATATTTGCATGATTATGAAAATAAAAATAGTGTTTACTTGTTTTCTGTTATTCCAGAAGATAGAATTGAGTGCAGTGAACGGGATTCACAAAGAGGTAAATGTTGGTTTAATATGCAGACTTTTTAAAATGTGATCCGTTCCTGGTGACTAGAAGAGTTGAAGAAGAGGTCAGGAATGTGGTAGAAAGGATCTAAATATAGGATGAAATTAATCAAGAGGGTTTCTCATGGCTCTATCAATTGTACTATTCTGTGCTAATCTACTTTTGGTGTTTATTAATGCAACCTAAGAGTTTGTTCTTCTCAATTTCTTTGCCCCTGAAATAATTATGTAAATGGTCACTCAGTTGAGAAATACATAACAAAAGTGTTATAACTTAGCACTCATTTTTAAAGTGTAAGAGTATCAGAAATTAGAAATGCGTGTAGGTTGAGAAGAATAGGTATTAACTCTTCCTTAAATGTTTGGTAGAATTCCCCTGTGAAGCCATCTAGCCCTGAACTTTTGTTTTCTGTGAGGTTTTTTGTGTACTGATTCAATTTCTTTACTGGTTATCAGTCTGTTGAAGTTTTCTATTCTTCCTCTTTCAGTTTTGGTAGTTTATATGTTTCTAGGAATTTATCCATTTCTTCCAGGTTTTCCAACTTGCTGACATATAGTTTTTCATGATATTCTCTTACAATTGTTTGTATTTCTATGGTGCGAGTTATGATTTCTCCTCTTTCATTTGTGATTTTATTTATTTGAGTCCTTTCTCCTTTCTTTTTGATAAGTCTGGCTAGAGGTTTATCAATTTTATTAATTTTTTCAAAAAACCAGCTCCTGGTTTCATTGATCTGTTCTATTATTTCTAGCTTCTGTATCATTTAATTCTGCTCTAATCTTTATTATTTCCTTCCTTCTGCTGGCTTTAGATTCCGTTTGTTCTTTTTCTAGCTCCTTTAGTTGAAAGGTTAGGTTGTTTATTTTTAAAGAACTAATAAAACTCAATACCCCAAAACCAAATAGCCCAATTAAAAATGGGCAGAGGACATGAACACACATTTCTCCAAAGAAGACATCCAGATGACCAATAGACACATGAAAAGATGCTCAACATCACTCATCATTAGGGAAATACAAATCAAAACTACATGAGATGTCACCTCATACCTGTCAGATTGGCTAAAATTAACACAGAAAATAACAGGTATTGGCGAGGATGTGGAGAAAGGCGAAACCTCTTGCATTGTTGGTAGGAATGGCAACTGGTGCAGCCACTCTGGAAAACAGTATGGCATTCCCTCAAAAAGTCAAAAATAGAACTACTCTGTAATCAGCAATTGTACTAGTAGGTGTTTACCCAAAGAATACAAAAATACTAATTCAAAGGGATACATGCACCCCAATGTCTATAGCAGCATTATCAACAATAGCCAAAGTATTCAAACAGCCCAAGTCCATCAATAGATGGATAAAGAAGAAGTGATACACACACACACACACACACACACACACACACACACACACACACACACCATGGAATATTACTCAGCCAATTTAAAAAGAATGAAATTTTGCCATTTACAATGACATGAATGGAGCTATAGAGTATTACGCCAAGTGAAATAAGTCAGAGAAAGACAAATATATCATTTCATTCTATGTGGTATTTAAGAAACAAAGCAAATGAGCAAAGGGGAAAAAAAAGGAGAGAAACAAACCAAGAAACAGATTCTTAACTGTAGAAAACAAGCTGCTGTTTACCAGGGGGGAAGTGGGTGGGGGCATGGGTGACATAGGGGATGAGGATTAAATAGGGCACTTGCTGTGATGAGCACCATATGTTGTATGGACATGCTGAATCACTATATTGTACACCTGAAACTAATATTATACTATATGGTAACTAACTGGAATTTAAATAAAAACTTAACAAAATAAAAATAAAAAAGAAATGACAGTGTGAAACCTGCATCTTTCTGGCTGCAAGAATTTGGGCCTTCTCCTTTGTTTTAGCTATTAATTTTCTTGGCTGTACTGGAATTGGAAACTGTATCTTGCATGGCATCTCTGGTCTCAATTGCAAAAACAATGCAAAAACATTGTTTCTGGTTACCAATATATCTACCACAATGATGCTCAGTATTCCTTTGTATATACCCAAGTTTCCTTCTGGCATATTTTAATTCTGCTTGAAGAATATTTCTTTTTATATTTCTTATGGTGAAGATCTTATGTCTTTACTAAATAAATTTAGTAAGTAAATTCTCTCAGCCTTTGGTCTGAATGAATCTGTTTCCCTTTCATTTTTTAAGGCATTTTTCTGTGTATACAATTCTAGGTTAATAGAGGTTTGGGGGGTTGTTTTTGAATTTCAGTACTTTAAAATGTCATTCACTTGTCCTCTGGATTGAATAATTTTAAATGAGAAGTCTGGAATTCCTGCCTCTTTTCCTCTGTACATATGTGTCCTTTTTCGTCTGGCTGCTTTTAATTTTTAATCTTTATCACTGGTTTCCAGCAATTTGATTGTAATATGCCTTGTTGTGTTTATCCTACTTGTGGTTTACTGAGCTTCTTGGATATGTGGGTTTGTAGTTTTCACCACATTTGGAAAATAATAAGCCATTATTACTTCAAGTATTTTTACTTCCTCTTCTAGAATTTATATTATATATATGCCTCACTTCTTGAATTGTCCTACAGGTCAATGAGTCTCTCTCTCTCTCTCTCTCAGTCTTTCAGTTTTTCAGTGATGTAATTTGTATTGTGGGTTTTGGGTTTTTTTGATGTTTGGGGTTTTTTTGCTGTAATTCTAATTTCTATTGTTGTATCTTAATATTCACTGATCATTCCTTCTTTAGTGTCTACTCTGCTATTACTTTCAAATGTACTGTTTTTGATTTCAGATATACAATTTTTCATCTGTAGATATTGTACTTTGTTGTTTGTTGTATCTTCAATTTATATAGTATCACATTACTATTTTCCTCTTCATCTTTGAACATATTTCTAATATTTATAATAGAGATTTTAAAGTGTTATCTAATTTCATCATCTCTGATATCTCAGTTATGGATCACATTTTCCAGCTTTTTTCATATTTCAGATAACTGAATAGGGTATACTGTGACTGTTGAGTGATGGTTTGTCATTTTCTTTAAGATGTGTTAACTTTGTTGAGTTACTTACAGAGGAGACTGATACTTTAGAGGCCTGTTTTGAAGTATTTTCAGGTCAGATATAGAGTCACCTTTACTCCAGGCATAGGTTAGCCCTATTATCTGTGTGTGCCCCACCTGAGTTCTACTGAAGGCTGAGTGTTCATCAAAGACTCTTCTTGGCTGCTATGAACCTTAACATTCATGACATCTTGTAAGCTTCAGATTTTAGTTCTCTAATCATTCTGCTTCTAGTCTTATAGAGTTGTATCCCATGATTGTGTGGCTAAGAATTTAACAACAAACTCAAGGGATCCCTATGGAGATCTATTTCTCCCTGAAACACCCTTCCCTCTAGTACTTTGTCCTGAAAAAACCTCCAGAAACTCTGCTATTTGCCCCAGAAATTCAATAAAACCACCATGTTCTGCTTGGTACTCCTTTTCTTGTAGAAAGACCAGAACAGAAAACTTACTTCTCTTCTCCTGGAGATTACAGTGCTGCACTGTTTGTCATACAGTATCTGAACAGCTTATTTGAATACACTGTATGTAGTAGGAAAGTAAGTCCAGTCCCATTTACTCTATAATGGCCAGGAGTAGAAATACCCACACTTTATTAATAGAAATCACTACAAAATACATCATTTATGGGTTTTTTTCACGATAAAAGTTGTTAGTAATCAAAGGATATTTCAGACATAAACAGAAAATTGTGATACAGTACTAAATACTACTATATGTCTTCTAATTTTCATAAGCACTGACAATACTATTAGATAATGACTTCTAAGATCTACTATCACTAGAAAACAAAAAAGACAAATTCAATTTTAATTATCTCTGCTTCTTTATATTTGAATAAGGAAAAATATCTTCAGAATATTGTTTTCTTTTTCCCCTTTTTAGCAGTCACTTTATCAAATCCTAAGTCTTTAGGTACAATCGTTTCTGTATTTGTACAATACAAAGTATTCAGATATAAAATAGACTTGTAACACTTAAAAACTGCTAAATGGCTTGTAATGATTTTGTGATTTTTCTTTTCCTTAATCTTTAGACTTCATTAGTCATTCAGTCCAGTGCTGGGGTCACCATACAAATTTAGTTTATAAAAGCTTGAACACTTAAAATCAGATCCCAAAGTTAATCAGTTTAAAATTTCGAACTTTTCAGTTACTAAATCTGTATGAGTGATTGAGTTGCTTATTTCATCAACTCACTTCATTATAATATTAAGATAGGTGGTATTTGTTTACCAACTCTTGGGTTCTCCTTTATCCATATATTAAAATTTCTATAAGTCTTATTTGGGAAGATGAAGGCACTAGTTTCTCAGAACTCTTAAATACTTATTGGCAGAACTTAGGTCCTTAAAGAAGGCAATTATGAAGGATTATTTTTCTGATTAGCTAATAAGTTTAATAAGAATTATTTTAAGTTACCTACACATTCATATTCACCGTATCATAAACAAGCCAGCAGGTGGCAAACTTGAGATTTTTTTATACTCTGGCTCTTATTGAAGATGTACAAGTATTGAGCCATGTATCTCTGGATCTCATGAATAGCTCTTTTGGTGTAACATGACATAAGAAAAATTAAACCCTCTAATTGTAGAGCCTCTGGTATTTGGATAGCAATGCACTCTATTTATGCATGTATTTATTTAGTTTTAATTTGATTTGCTGTTTTATCCTATAATTCTTTCTCTAACAAATAGTTTTAAGAGATGTAAAATGCCAGTTTGAATCCATTTTTGTTATGGTTTCCATGATTATGGAAGTAAATTTTAGTGGTCCTTTTGTTTACTTTGGGAGGAACTTTATATCATTTAAAAGGGCACACAAAATCTATTTTTTTCCCAGAACAGGTAATATTCTTTTGATAGTTCTAACAGCATTGATCCCCATGTTTTTAAACACAAAACATAATTTCCTGTGGGTAATTATTGTTTTTATTTTATTCCTATAAATGTTTCTGTTTATGTGTGACTCCCTTGTAGTCACTGGTAAGTAAAGATGGATATAGTTTCTTCTATATAGAGGTTTGGGCTTTGCACCAATGACTCAGGATCACTCAAGGTTGGTTATATTCAGGCATATGATTAGGCTTTGGGGTATTTAAGTAAACATATTTTTAGCCATCACATTCAGGGATAATTCAAACGTAATATATGACTTACTCATTTCTTTCTCTCTTTGAAATCTATCTATTGTTAACACTACCTGTATGTCTTCTATAAAATTAATTTCCCTTCTTGTAAGTTACACTCCTTCCAAATGTCTGCATTAACCAATCTATTTTAATAATTACTGTAACTTGTTATTCTCTTTCAAATGGAGAAGAATTAAAAAAAAAAAAGGAAAAGCAGTGACTGAAGACAAACCAAAGTTGGGCAACCTAGATACTTCATTATTTCTACATATAAATTGGATCATTTAGATGACTTCTACAAGATTTAAATAAAATAAACTGTGCTTCATTAAAATCAAAAAATATTTGAAGGATTCTAACAATTGGCTGTTTGGCACACTGAGCTTTCAAGATGTGGAAAATGAATTCACTAATTAGTCAATATAAATGTTTGAATTGTTCCCCAAATTTCACAATAACTGAGGACTCTTTAAGGCCTAAGAAGTTATACTTCATCCTGCTTTTATATTTTTAAGGGAAGTAAGACTCAAGTTTTTTAAAATGTAGAGTATAAATATATCATAAAGAAAGTAAATTATAGTGTAGAATTGAATGTAAACTATTAAACAAGCCCTGAACCAAATTTAAGAAAACTGAAATTGGTGCATATGCTTTAGATTGCATATCCCTCAGCTTTAGTGATCTCAGCATTGAGGCTTTAAAAAAAGAAACTTCTAATCAGAGAGATGCCTACATTGCACTAGTCTGCATGTATTCAGAGGTCAAGGTGTCCTGGTTTTGTGTAATGTTTCCTAACTCAATCGTCCTTTCTTCTATTTTCCTTCAATCTATCTCCAACTGTGAAACCCAGGTTTGAGAAAGATGGCTCATACCCCAAAACACCTTCTCATCTCCCTGCTTCCTGAATCTCCCTGCTAAACTACCCTGTGATTTTTCATGAAGTAAAATCAGGGACATGAAAATGGGGTCCAGATACAGCAATTCCTAGACTTCCAGAGCCCCATGTGCATCAGACTACAACACAAAAACACCCATGCTAGGGTTGGCTCCTGCCCTAATGATTCTGAATGACTGTCAGCTGTTCAATGAGCCAGATTTTTGTTCTTAATAATGCCCTTTCCAATGAAATACTTAAATGTATACATTTCTTGAATTTGAATGAGAACACACGGTCCCAGTCGTGCTCAGTCTGGTGATGTATCCCCAAAATGTAGCATTGCTGCTGGGTAAGAGCAAGGGTCTGCCGGCTGGAGAGGAACAGCCACCAGTATCCCCACAGAAGACTGTGGGGCCAATTGTGTCTCCACACCATCCCGCCACCGACACACAAGGGACAGGTCGTGACAGTGGAGAGTTGGCGCTCCTTATGAACAGGCTTGAGTCTACCTCTTTAGAAAGAGGTATTCCTGGGTGAGAGTCCTTAGGAGTCCTAGCGAATTTAGGAGTCTGGCCTTTCTCCACCGCTCAGCTCTTTCTGTCTTTTTTCCCCAGTGCGCCCCCACCCTACCCCGTGTACACGCAGAAGAAAGTTTTACACAAAATGAGCCCCACGTTGACGTAGGCATCCCTCCCCTTCCATCTGGATAAAAGCCCAGAAGGGAGCTAGTAGGGGAGGTGCGGAGATAGGGATCCTTTGGATCACTGTGGTCAGGGTCCCGAGGCGTGGCCGATCAGGAGCCAGCCAAGAGTAGACCCACAAACATATCAGGCTTTTCCTTCCTCCATCAACCTCTCAAATCCCAATGAGGTCACTGAAATGAAAGAGAATCAGACCAAGAGAGAGGGGGAGGAAGAGGACGACGACGAGGGAGAAGAAACCCAGACGGAAAAAGGCCATCAGACAAGGTCGCTTTTTCTGGCGACACAGCAACTGCGAGGAGCGTGGTACTGAATATATCCGCCCGCTCAGCCTGCGGACCGAAGGACTCGCAGAAGCACTTTGTGTTACCACGAAAACAAAGGAGAGGAGACGGGAGGGAGAGAGAGAGAGATTGAAGCTCTGAGCAGTTCCGCTTTGGATCTCCGGGAAACAAGGTTCATCTCCTCCGCAAGGAAAAGAAAGAGGAGCCTGAAGGGTCTGGGAGGTTAGAAGGGAGCAGGTTTCCTGCGGAGACTTGGGACGCGGCAGAACTCTGGACAGCGCCTCGCGAGCGGGGCTCATTGCTCCCAGCTCCTCCAGGTTTCTGGCTCCTTCTTGAAAGCCCTTCTACCAGTGCACTCTCCTCTCCTGGACTCCGACCACCAAACCCAGGAAAATCCTACGATTCCTGTCTGAACGTGCCAGGGGGTGGAGCGACTCGGCCTCTGGCCCGGTCCGGGAAGAGGGTCTCCGGTTCTGGAAATCTAGTCCTTGTGGATAATGCTTCGCTGGTGAAGAAAGAAAAGTTTTGGGGTCTGGTTGGGGGCGGAAGGGGTAAGGAAGATAGTGGAAGGAAGAAGGTGGATGGTTGGTTTCCCTCTCTGATCTGGAAGGAATGATGACCGAGGAAGGATGTGCACCAGCGGCCAGATTATTGGGAGCCTCTTGGTGCTCTCTGTGCTGGAGATAGGGCTGGGGGTGTCCAGCGTGGCCGTGGGGGCGGTCAGCTTCAGCCTGGCCCTCCGAGAGCACAAGCCGCAGCTCGGAGACTCGTCCCCGGTATGGAGCGGGGTGTGTGTACGTTGAGCCATTTCACTCTCTCTTTACCTCTTTACGGTGATGGTCAGTGTGCGTGCGTTAGTCACTCCCTCCCTGGGGAGGAAAATCATAAATCTCCTCTGGCTTGCATGTAGGTTCTTGTTGGCAGACTCTGCCTTTTTATGTTGTCCTTTTATTTACTAATTGTTTTTTTTTCCCCCTCTTACCTTGGCCTAAGACCAAATTAAATGGCTTTGTTTCAAGTTGGGGGTGGGGGAGGGGAGTTTCCACTAGCTGAAGCTGCATAAGGCTGCTTAGTGGTGCTGATTAGGGAGTCACACCTGTCAAGGGCAGACTCACTTAGCCTGTTTCTTTTACAAGGAAAATCAAAATGAAAGTGTTACATCATTTTCTTGTATCAGGAACAAGCAAGGGTAGATTTGTGCATTTATTTCTGGGCAACAGGGTCCAAGGTACAGTAAAGGCAGCACTGATACAACAAAAAGAAATGTGTGAGTGTAAAAGGAGTATTTTATCCCAGAAAACATTGCTCTTAATCTTTCTTTGCTAGCTTTCTGATACTTCACATCTAAAAACTCTTTTGTAAGTTCTAGGCAATAAGTTAAACAATGAATGGTATGATATGTAACAACATTCTAATTGGAGAATAACTCAGCTTAAATAGTACCTAATGCTCAGAGAAAATGTCATAATTTCCTCTAGGTCAGATGTCAGACCCAATGACCTTCTTGTTTGCTTTGGGTGAATCTCCAGGAAAGCCTCAGAGACCCACTCCTTCCACCAACGATCAATAAAATAACTGCACTATTCCTAGCGTGGACCTAATTGTGAAAATAATTTTTTCTTCTCCTTTAAGTTATATAACTTCTATATCCTTCTTGGTTTCTAGTTGGATTCCAGTTTCCAAGATAATTTAATAAGATGCTATTCTGTCACTGATGATCAATAGGTGTAATTAACAATCATGGTTTGGTTATTTGTGCTTTGAGTCACTGAGGGGAAAAAAATGACTATGGGTTTAAGAAAAATCCTTTTGAAGTAATTCATTCTTGAGGGAAGTTCTAGTATTTGAAAAAGTGGTACAATTGTGCTTTGGAAAAATAGTTTTTATATTTTAATTTTTCAAAATGAGGCAAATGCTTTTAAATTGCAGAAGTTAAAAGGAAAAGTAAAAATGGTACTCAATTTCAACACTGACTTTTTCCTAAGAATCCTTGTTCTGAATTCAATAAGTTACTATCAGCCTGCAAATAATTACCTTTTTCTTTATTACATAATTTTTCATCAACATACACTTTAAACTTAAATATGAAAGGCTAAAAGGCAAACCTTAAATTTGGTCATTTTATATCTTATATATTATTATTATTATTTAAACAGAAACAGAAATAGGCTTTAAAACTTCTATCAGACAATTGTCAAAATGAAATAGAATACCAACATTTAAAACAAAAGGGAGAAACCTTTTGATGGCTCACAAGGGAGAAGACTCAAATACTCTTCAAATCACTTCCCCTTTTAAATGCAAGAAATTGGGTGAATAAACATAGGTTTTCTCTAAATAGTATTAGTATCCATTTTATTTTCAAGAATTAAAAAAGTGGTTACATTTGCTTGGTATCGCATAAGAAAAATAATTATTTTTTTTCTTCCCAGACTATTTACCATTATCTAAATGAGTCAACATATGTATTTGTACAAAAAAATTAAATTTTTGAATCAGCTCAATAAAAAGCAAGTAAAAGAATAATATGTACAGTCATTATCATAAAGAATTAGTTCCATTTTCAACTGGTTCTTTAGAGTAACCAAAATTCAGCTAGGATCCTCAAACAATAATTTTGAATTCTGTCATCTGGTTCAATAAAAATTTTTAAAGAATGCATGTAATTGAATGAATGGATTTGAAACTAGGAGGCCCAAACTGGTCACTTTTTGATCATTTTTATAAACTCAAGTTAAAAAAATCAAATTTGTGAAGAAATACTCAGTTTTGATCACTACTTATTACATTATAGACTTCCTAAATTGATTTTTTAGATTGTTTTTCAGAGGTCATTTGTGATATAGTCTGAATTATCTCTTATATCTGTCAATGATGAATTCACTTAACCAGTATCAATAGAGGGCTTACCATGTGCATTTTACTATTTAACACAAAGACCATTAAGATGAATCAGAATACCTAGCAGAGGAAACAAGAGGAGTACATCACTAACTTTATCAGGGGTGAGAAATTAAAGTTTGACCTTAGAGAGCTACAGGGGCAGATAAAGAGGAGAGAATTTGGGGAGGTCAATGAAATATCCATGGGAGAACAATTGTTTTCTCTTGATCTTGACAGTTTACTGGGACTTGTAATTTATGTATCACAGTGTTAAATAATGCATCACAGAGTGAAATCTGAAGTCTACCTGGGTGCAGATCCCAGATCTGTCATTTACTATCTGGATGACTACCAAAGTTTCTCATATTCTGTAAAATAGTGTTGTTAAACGGCACAAATGAAATAATGCTCTTACTAAATGCATGGTGTGTAGTAAACATTTAATAAATGCAAGCCACTAATACTGGGTGCACAGACTGGCAGTGAAGGGCATGAGAAATGAGAGCCTTTCAGGCAGCGTGGATGAAGGCACAAACTGAGATGGTATGGGTTATGTTCCAGGTGGAAGAGGCTCTTCTATTTTTCTGGAGCTTATGTGTGAGGGGAAGATAAGGAAGGAAAGAGTGGCTGGGGCCAGACCACAGGAGGCTGTGTGCCAGTTGAAAGCAATAGATTTATTTCCTCATATTTTTAATAATAATAATAATACCACCAATTCTTACTTCCCAAGGAGATTCAAGGAGATGCAGAGGAAAGCTAGATCAAAAATTATCACTCTCTTTGGTATTTTATGAATTTAAAAATCTATATTATTTATGAACATTAGATGGGATTTTATAATTAACCTGTCATGATAACCACAGTCTATAATCAGAGTGTGTTTTGATTGGTGCCATGAAGTTTTTTTCAATATATTATTGTCATTATTACAAGATCTTTTAATTAAATTTTAGAAGTCAGATAAAACTGTACTATGAAGGTATTACTTTTTATGTATGGATTCTGACATCATAAGCTTTTTATCTAGGTCAAGTACACTAAGAATTCAGGCAACTATTTTGATCTTTGAACCCAAAAACACACATTTTTTAAAATGTGGTTTAAAAATAAAATAGTAAAATAAAATAAAGAGCTTAAAAATCCGTGGGATGGATACTTATATTTCCAGTCACTATTTCATAATCAGGCAAGGGTGCTTCCTGTGATCAGTATGGGCAATTAGCAGGAAAAAAAATTATTTCACTATCATTTCATAGAGAAAGAAAGCTGTAAATGCCTTATAGGATTTTAGCTTCTTCTTATTCACTTGTTATAGCTGATAGAGTCACCTGTTGAAAGCCTAAAAGAAGACATTACTGCTAGATAACAATGAGAGAACCATTGGGTAAACTGTTTTGGAAAGACAGTCATGTAAAATATAATTGATGTGTAAGATTTATTGACAGAGTTAAATAGACAGGGCTGTTTCCAAGTTGCTATGTGATAGTCACTTTTCTCCATCTCCAGTGCATCATCTCTAATGGAAATAGACTGTATTTAGTAGTACACAGATTCATGGTTCCAAGAGGATTTATTTTTTGTTGTTCTAGATTGGCACTTAGAAATATAGAGATTCAGGGCGCCTGGGTGGCTCAGATGGTTAAGCGTCTGCCTTCGGCCCAGGTCATGATCCCAGAGTCCTGGGATCGAGTCCCGCATCAGGGGGAGCAGGGAGCCTGCTTCTCCCTCTCCCTCTGCCTCTGCCTCTCTCTCTCTCTCTCTGACTCTCATGAATAAATAAATAAAACATTAAAAAAAAAAAGAAATATAGAGATTCAGATGGTTGTGTCCAGAACAACATCTGGTGCTCAGTTGTATTTGATATATACCATACCAAATTCCAGCCACCTATATCTGATAATTATTCTATAAATCAAATGTATTAAAAAGAAATTTTCTTTTTTTTTAAGATTCTATTGATTTATTTGTCAGAGAGTGAGAAAGAGAGAGCGCACAAGCAGGGGGAGCGGCAGGCAGAGAGAGAAACAGGCTCCCTGCTCCCCCTGATGCGGGACTCGATCCCAGGACTCTGGGATCATGACCCGAGCTGAACACAGACTTAACTGACTGAGCCACCCAGGTACCCCTAAAAGGAACTTTTCTAAGCCTTATTAACCTCACATGTAAACACAGTCTTCAGAAAAATTTTATCTAAATCATACAAAGTTTGGATGATTTTTATTGCTAATTTTTCTAGACAATACTTGATTTGTATAACTTTCTCCACTTAGTAAATCTGATACTTTAGGTGAGTGAAATTTATAGCATAATCAAGGCTACCTGTTATGTGGACTCCTGATTCACCATGGCAACAACCCAGCCAATTGTAGGTTTGTGTTGAAATCCATCTACTGTACCTTCCGATCCATACTACAGCAATATAAGAGAGGTGCTATAAATAATTGAGAGCTGCCTCAAAATATTATTTTTAATAATTAAATCTAGTCCAATTCATTTAAGGGATAACAAATGAAACAAGGTCAAAGAAACCTCTCAAACATTTGAAGTTACTTCAAATGTATAAAATTTGAAGCTAGTATGTCTCTAATCAGATGATATATCACTTTTCTCCAGATTCAAAACATATAACTTAAAGGATTCATATTGCCTAGCATGAGATGAAATCATTGCCCCATCCTCATAAAAAACTACAAATATACAAATATTATAACCAATTTTAGGATTAGTTTTAGTCATATAAGTAATTTAAGCATAAATTCTCATTTCAAAGGGTTAACAAGAGAATCAAAGCTGACTTCATCAAAATTAGCCACAATTATAAATTTAGTGTGTAATCTCATAGATATTTCCCCGCATAGGAATAGTATCATTTGAACATATAGATCAATTTTAAGTTTTTGGATAGAATAAAGCCCATTTGTGGACTCTGTAGAGCCCAGATAAAGAATCTCTTATCTGATTCATACTGTTATTCTCAAGTGCCACTTTTATCTACTGGGGTTAGGGCTATTAGATACTTGGCAATTAAATCAGTTAGACAAGCCAAACTACTAGGAAGTGTAATTATTATTCAAGGAACCATATTGTGTGCCAAAGAAAGACAAATAAAATGTCTATTTCTGGTATTGATTGGTAATGCTATGATAGAAGAAAAATGGTCACTTTTGCCATTATCTGATAAGATATTTTGTTTTAGTCTATATTTCATCCACATATAAGTGACATGTGTTTGAATTTCTACCTAGAGCCTATGACAAATTCTGTCTCAGGATTTTGGCCCTTATTCAAGGGTATAACTGATCTTGAAGACTTTAGCATAGAAATAGGGAATAATTGATAATAATTACCTTGGTCACCCAGTTGTTGATAATTTTCTTGATAGAAACATGATCTGAATAAAGTCAAATCCTTTCATTTGGATGATTTTGCTTAAAACACTCAAGTTGGCTTTAAGTATTGGCATGATTATTAACCAGATCATCCAATATATGCTTCAAATATGGCCAAGAAATTTAACTTTTTGTATATTCACTTAACCCTCAGATAATATTTAATTCTGTTGGTAGATGGGAAGCATAGCCCAGCCATCCAAACTGAAATGCCTGTCTTCAAAATTCTATAAAAACTAGAATAGATTTTGGTGAATGTGTGTGTACACCCACTGAAGGTGGGAAAACCCCAGCAGTTTTATGTCCAAATGATGTTGGATCATTTACTTGTGAAGTAAACAAAATTTCATTTTACTACCCCACTATATATATCTATCTATATATAATCTTATTCATTTAAATGGCATTCATATATATATAACTAAGCTCAGAGTCTTAAAAAATACTTGACTTTACTGTCTTAGTAATTTAGTAAAATCACCAGGTGGTCCCTCTGCAGATAGATGTTTATTTCAACATGCCAAGTGGACAATTCCAGAATAAAGGGATGGTAGTATATAAAGACTCTCATTCAGCATATTTCTAAGAGAGAAAGAGAGGAGAAATTGTATGACTACTTTCCTCTGTGATATAGGAAACTGTGCAGTTCTCATGAATGCAGATCTAATCTATAAATACTTTATTCAAATTGAATGATAGATTGGATTCATATATCACACTCCATATAACTGTGGTACTGGATCACATATGTTTCTTCATGAAGTCAAAGCGAGGAATATCAGTACCAGTTTCATGGGTTACCGTCAGTACCAAGCCTGGCACAAAGTAAGTGTTCAGTGAGCATTCATTGCCTCTTTCCTTTACTGCCCTCATGCCTTCCCATGACTGCCTGGGACCTAGACCACACTAGTTCTAAACTTGTTCTCAGCATTTCTCCAACACCCTCAACCAACTCTAATTTAACTCATCTTTTTCTTTTTATAGTATGTGTCATTAGCTTTGAATTTAGTTCATGTATATCTATTAGCAACTACAAAAATGTACCAAAATATCTACATTGGAGAGGTCATGTAAAATATCCAGCTTAAAACTGAATGGGGAAACAGCTGCTGCTATAAGACACATAAAAATATTCAATAATCAGACAAATTAGACAATTACCTAAGTTAGGCAAGTCAAACAGTGGGGATATAGGAACCACTATTTATGCCACAAAACAAAGTCCTTGTAAACATTTAAACTATATGAGTTCTTGTCATTAGTCAAAATGAAAGTACAAATTAATATTTCTAATAAAGATATTTAATATCTTGGAGACTTGTATAGTTTTGCTTGAACTACCCAAGTACTTTTGAAGAAATGTTTATTACATGTTGTATTATTAATAGGTGCATCAATGAAATATCTAGATTTCAACAATGATTCTTGTAACACTAATTAATGCTTATGGTTTTTAGCGTCAGTATCAAGACTCCTGAGAAAAAAATCTAAGTTCTGTTAGTTCAAGATCTGTTATTAAATACTGGACAAATTTATGTGGTCAAGACAAAAAAGAAAATATTAATGGTTAAGAAGACCACCTTGGAAGATAGGGTGTCTTGAGCTGTTTGTCCTGTAGAAATAATACATGATATGATTTATTATTAGTTAACGGTGCTCCAGATGCTTTTATATTCGTTATTATTTCCAGTTTTAACAACTCCATAAAGAATGTAGTATTTTATAAAATTTATGTAGGGAAAAGAGCTTACCTAGAACCTACTGTTATTTAATCAGCTGAGTTAGTATTTAAAGCTGACAGTCTTATTTTAAAATCTGTACTTTTTCTATTGCATTGTGTGGAACATGGGAAATTGTCATGAAAAAGTCATTCACTAATGTCTGACCTCATTATTTGCTTCCACCCCTGAATATATGAGTCAGGCAAAATGGCATAAAGATCAATCTCCATCACTGTTTGTATCTATTTCCCAGAAGAGACTGGCATAGTCAACTGATCAACAAGCACAACCTCCATATCCCCAGAAGAGTGTGAAATAGTAGACTAAATTGTTCCTACCTTTAGAGCTTAGGCTTTAGCCTTAAAAAGTAAAACAAAATTATGCATCTCAAATGATCATTAAATATTATGAGAGCAGGTCAGGAAGACATAAAACAACATATTTAAACATAGTTCAAAATGAGAGTTAACAGTGAGGGATAAGGGTTGACTCCTGTGTGGAGGGAGATCTTCATCCAGGCCTTGGAGATTGGGCAGCTTTCCAGTAGGCAGAGAGAGAAGAAGATGTGCTAAGCAGAGCTATAAAGTCATGGAAGGAACAATAAAATGGAGAATTTGTGGAGTATTGAGGAGACCGGACTTGTTGTAGCAAAGATATATTCACAGTAATAACTGGCAAGTGAAGATCTAATTCATCTAAATACAAGGAGACCAGCTTTAAAAGGTCCTAAAAGAGTAAGACTAGTCTGCCCTTGATTTTGGTGACCTCTGCTGGGTAGAACTTGATCATGAGGCCAAGGCAGTCGGGCTAGGCATTGCTGCTCAATTTCAAGGCAAAACACCGGCCCTTGGTTCCAAGATGTGTGTCCTGTTTCAAAAGAAAGGCTTGAGGGAAATCTTGGGACTTGAGGGAAGTATAAATCTACCATCACAAATCTAACCCCATTTCAAGTGACTTTCTTGTTGATGGTGCATTTATAAGATCATAGTTTCCTTGTGTTGAATTATTCTTAAAGCTGCCTGACATATAAAAATAAGAGTTCATTTATTTAACTGGAGATATCAGCATGACATTAAGAAATTAAAATAGATTTTGAAGGTATTAAGACGTGGGTTCAAATTCTATCTCTAGCATTTGATAGTTAAGTTTGACTGAGTTACATTACTTCCCTGAGCAAACAGCTAACTTATCTGTAAAATAGCAATACTACTATCTATCTCATGGAGTTCAAAAAATTAAAAGTAATACTTATATAAAGGGCTTGATACATATTAAGTGTTTAATAACTAAGACTAGCCCACAACAATGACTACATGCTAGTGCTATATTTCTGGAAAATCAATTTTCTGTATGTGGTTTCTATTTGTGTATTAATAGACATTTTATTTTTATATTTCTGAGGGGGAGCTTCTTGTAAAGCCATTGATGAAATTGATCTTGGACTCAATGCTTGGTAACAGTTAAATCATATACCCTCTCTTAGAAAATATGTACTTTTCATAACCAATTTTGAACATTAATAGTTGTGATTTAGTGTGCATGTCCCAGGGCCCTAGGAATATTTTCTAGGTCAATATTGGGATAAAGAGGTACAATTTTTGTTTGTTCTACCAAATGGAGATGTGTATTTGATTTTACCATTATTTTTGGCTGGGCTGTTGGAATTCCTAGTTCCTTCTACTTGTTTCCCACCAACTATTTTTGTATATCATTTACTCTGAGGAATTAAAATAATGATAATAATGACATTAATAATAGTAACAATGGCAGCTTATATTTACAATATACTACATTGCCTAAGAATTTCAACTGCTTTGTTGTATCATTTATCTCAGCAGATGAATTTCTTCACTTAAGGGATGAGAACCTAAAGGATTTAGGATTTAGTGATCTAAATCACCTGAAGAAAGAATGTGTGCATGTGTGTATGCGTGTACATACACACATGCATTTGCTGATATGCATGTGCAGGGGAGATGAAAAGATAAGAAATTCATACAAGGAAGTTGATAACTGTCACTGATATGCAATGTATGCTGCATTTAGGCTGCTAGTACCCTGATTTGGGTACAAGTTCACAATGTTGTGATCCTCTGTGAGCTGCAACTTATTTCCATTACTGGCTGGCTTTCAGAAACTGCCAGGCGTGTTGGATGGACATTCTTCTATGGTGTTGACAATTCTTGGGAAGAGCATAACTTCTACCCTCTAGTCCCCTGGAGTTCCTGCCTGTTCTCAATTCTGTGAGAACAGGTCACAAATCATAGACTCAAAGCTGGCACATACCCAAGGGAATTTTTTTTTCTATCATCCTCACCAAATCCATCTTCTATACTATAAACTTTGTTGTATTTTCTACATGTATCAAGTTGTGGGTGTTATATTTGAGTGTTGTCCAAATATATTACAGCATCTACATTAATTTTGTTCAAAAGAGAAAAGAATTCTTAAACATACAAATGTAAACAAAAATAATGCAAATTGGGATAACCCACATTAATGTAACATTACCTTAAGCTATATATAAATACTTACTAAATTATTATCATGAAATAGATCATACAGAGGCCCTGTTTTTTATATATATATATATATATATATACATATATATATATAAAGTTTAAGTTGCCTTAATAAACAGAATGTTATCGACAATATTTCCATAGCTGGGTGTTCAATATTGATTGCATCCTCTTTTGCTTCCCTCCAGAAATAATCATTATCTTAAATTTTTATATTAGTTTGAATTTTAAAATTAATTTATTTATTGTAACTGGCTAAAAATTGGCTAAAATAACAAAAATTTGGGCTCAGGAGACAGACTTCTGATTTTGTTGCTATATTCTATGAGATAGTTTTATTTTGTCTCATTTTAAAGATCAACATGAGTAATGACTATACATAAAAATTATTTGGACAATTGACATTTAAATATACCGCAAATTCAAAGTCCCTCTTACCAAAAATTCACAAGTTTAGTTATAATTTCCCTTGCTACTTTTGGAGCAGAAAAAACTCTAACATTAAAAAGCCTATTTACTCAGCATACTCAAAATAATCAACAGATTATTTTTTTAAAAAGAAAAACTATCACAAAGCAGAATTGGAATAGGACAAAATGCATAATGTACTAAATACAAGAGAGATTGCATTCCAGGAACACTGAAAGGGAGATGTGAAGGAATGGCATTCTGAGAATCAAGGCTGATTTTTTTCTATACACTGAAGGATTTGGGTACTGGGGTAGTGGGAAGTTTCTGAGGTTTTTGGACTTGGATTCATTTAGAAGAGTTTAACATGCCGATCAGCTACATGCTATGTTTGATGATTTCTTCTGAAATTCATTCTTAGGATTGTTAGTTTCATTCATTTGCTTTACAGTCTCTGAAAAAGGTTTCTTTCACTACCTGCTGTGCATCCCTATTTACCACTGTGGTGGTTTTCTTTCCATCTCTCCCTTGAGTGATTTTGGTTTGATTTCTTTATTCACTGTGGTTGCTTCTTATCCCATGCTATCTGCTAAGCCACCAAGATGGCCCGATGCTTAGCACAACAGCCTATCTGTTATACATCTTACCTCTTGGTAGTTTTTTTATTGTGAAGGTAATCATATTTGTGAGAGGTCATGGCTCTATTGATAAAAATGTACATTTACCCTTTCTCAGTTGAATTTTTGAAATATTGAAAATTTCAACATTTTCTGGAGTGGAAGAAATAATGGATCTATGTGCCTTGCTTTTTTCAGTTCTCTGTTTTGGAGTGGAAAATAAGAAATTAGTTCTAGCTTAAGGGAAAAAAATAACACTGCATAATTAGCAGGGTTTTCCATGGACTAAGAAAAGAAAGAAATATAATTAGGAAAGTGGAAAAGTGACTTCTTTTAAAGATGAACACTATGCTAAAAATGCAAAAGAATTGGGAGAGGAGAAAGTAGGGGCCATTGAGATCTATAAATCTAATAAAGGCAGAGAAATCCCAGGGATCTGGGTTGTGGGATAGCACAGCTCAGGGCCTGGGACCCCTAAGGGTTAGGCTTATGGAGATGGGGCCAAATCAATGTTGAGATCAATGGTAAAGACACTTGTTGGGCCTGAGCCACGTGGTCTGTGCTGGGTTGGGATGAGTCGAGAAGAGGAATGACAATGTAGTGTGAAGAAAGCGCTAAAGTGAAACAGAATAGTCAGGTTCCTATTCCAATTCTCATGAGCCAGATGCTCATTCTCCTTAGTTCTCTTTCCTATAAGATTTAGTCAACATATATTGATTCTACTGTGACAGCATCTTACAGTCTGAGTTAGGTTTTGAGGATCTAGCTATGAATAAAATAATCATGATTCCTGATCTTCTGAAGCTTAATTTTAAAAAATAGAGAGACAATGAACAAATAATGCACAGATTAACAATTACGGGTTGTGACATCTTAAACAGGAGAAATGTAGGCTTATGAAGAATACAAATTACTGATAATGGCAAAATCAGCAAAAACATCACCAAGGAAGCAATATTTTCTGAAGGATGTTGAGGCATTACCCAGATGAAGCAGGAGAAAAATACTGTTTAAACTGGACAGAATAGCATGGATAAAGACCCTCAGATAAGAAAGGTTCGATGTGTTTGAGAATCTGAGAGAAGGCCAGCGTGACTGGGTTATGGCAAATGATGGGAGGAGATAGAAGGCCCTCAGTGAGGTGGAGAGGCAAATGGGGGGAAAAATCACTTAAGGCTTTACACACAAGCTAGTGTTTTGATTTCCCCTTAATTACAACAGGAGCCTATTAAAACTAATAGGTTTCAAGTAGAAAAGTGACGAGATTATATTGGCATTTAAAGAAGCTCACTTGGGGCGGCAGTTTCTAAAATATATTGGAATCAGACTAGAAGCCACAAGTCTAGTTAGGAGGCCACTGGCATGTATGGTATTATGGTTACATGGATGACAGTGAGAGAATAAAATAAACACAGAAGAAGCACAGATATTTGAGATACAGTATTGACAAGACTTTGTGTCTGATTAGATGCCATTGTTGAATAAAGTATTAAGAACGAGTCTCAGATCTAGAGACTGAGCAACTGACAGGATCCCATGCATTCATTGGAGAATTAGATGATTAGAAAAGGAAAAATTCTGCATGGATGTGTGTGTGTTGGTGCATCTGTGTGTCTCTGTAGGATACAATTGTGTAAGATGGGGAGAGGTCAAGAATTTATCTGTTATCTGCTAAGTTAGAGTTACCTGTGAGATTGGAGACATGCTGGGGACTATTAGATGGGTCTACAGTCCAGAACACAGGACTGTGCTAGAAATCTAAACATGGGAGTAGTCTGTAAATACATTAAGCACACATTTAAAGGTACTTTTAAAGCCATGTTACTGATTGAAACCACCTAAAACAAAGCCTTCAGTTATTCAGAAACTGGATATTGATGAGGAGGTAGAAAAGAGAGACTGAGAAGTTGTGACCAGAGAAATGTGTGGAAAACCACGAGAGTATGGTGTCGGAGAAGTCCAAAGGAGAGACCTTCCATGTAAGATGAGGTTTGTAACGTGGAAGTCATTGCTGACCTTAGCAAAAGCGGCTGAAGTAATGGGCATATACTCCAGTACGAAGTCTGCTAAAGAAAGAATGGGAAGTAAGAATATGGAAGCCAGAAGGACAGCGGTGGTGAAGGGTCTGTGTAGACAGATAGAGTAATTGATATAAAAAGATTTGGACAGGGAGGTTTTTGTCTTTAAGGGAGATTTTGGAACAATTTTCCTTGCTGAGGTGAATAATGGAGTAGAAAGGAAGGAGAAATTCTGAGTAGATGAAGGGTGATTGAATTTAGAGATGAAGTGCAGGTTTTGTGTTGATAAATTTTATTTTTGTATATTAAATAAAAGAAAGCAAGATGAGTATGACTGAAGATGCAGTTTGTCACACTTAACTGGCAAAGGATGAGAGGATGGCTTTTGTGTTTTCTCTCTAATCTGAGGTCTACCATAGCTGAGGGTAAAGAAGAGAACACCATTCAAATGTTTCCTCTCCCTGCCAGTTGAGAATAATAAAGTCACACAATATAAACTGGATGGAAACATAGAAATAATTTATTCCAAATTCATCCTTTTACAGATAAGTGAACTAAAGCTCAGAGAGTTAGCACTGCTGGCTAACTATAGAACCAGGACAATAGGGCAAGTCATCTAATTCTTAGTCTAACACAGTTCTCACAGATGCCTCAAAATATTAAGTAATCCTTAAGGTAATGCTCAATCAAAAGGAACATGCAGTTATTTGGTTACTGCCTCACACTGAACAGGAATGATCTCAAATTATTGGCACTGCTAAGCTATCATGAGGATATAAGGATTTTAACAAATTTTATTTTTAAAGATTTTATTTATTTATTTGACAGAGAGAGACACAGCAAGAGAGGGAACACAAGCAGGGGGAGTGGGAGAGGGAGAAGCAGACTTCCCGCTGAGCAGGGAGCCCAATGTGGGGCTCGATCCCAGGACCCTGGGATCATGACCTGAGCCAAAGGCAGATGCTTAATGACTGAGCCACCCAGGTGCCCCGATTTCAACAAATTTTAAGGGTCTCCCCCCAGTTGGGAATTTTTCACTTTGGCTCAGGTCATGATCTTGGGGTCCTGGGATCGAGCCCCTCTGCTCAGATACACACTCTCTCTTAAAAAAAAAAAAGATTTTTTTTTTCCTTTGGCTTATGACCTTAACTAGAATTAGGTATCATCTAGATTTACACAGAGTAGCCATTAGCCACATATATCAGTTGAGCACTTTAAATGTAGCCAATCTAAGTTGAGATGTGCTATAAGTCTAAAATACACACTTGGATTTCAAGGACTGAGTATGGAAAAAAGGACTGTAAAATATTTCAAGTTTTTAATGTTGATTCCATGGAGAAATGGTAATAACTTGAATATATTGAGTTGAGTAAAATATATTATTAAATTTTTCAACTTTTTTAATGTAACTATGAGAAAATGCAAAGTTCTATATGTGACTCAAAACTTTGGCTTGTGTTAGATTTCTAATTTCTCTCATCTAGCTACATTTTTCTTATGAAAAGAAGTAATTAGCTGGTCAGGAAAATCTTCATGCTTTGTTTACCTAAGATGGATGAGGGAAGCCTTTAAGACAATTTGAGTTATTAGTGAACTGGCAGGCTAAATTGGCTTAGTTGGCTGGTAGAGACAGCAGAAACTGCTAAGTGTTCCAGTGGCATTTCCCAAAGTGGACACCCAAGTTACCTGCCCCCATGACGTAAGCCTTTCAATCTTTCTTGTTTAAATGGTGAAATCCAAGTCTGTGGGTGACTTTTCATTAAGAGGATTTCAGGTATCATTTTCCAAGTACCAAAAGTGTTTTGAGAGAAGAGAGGCTTTTTTCCACTTCTACCAACTGGAAATTCATTTATCCATTCATCAACAAGTATTCATCAAACTTTTTGTACATGTGAGGTCCTATGTTAGAGCTTAAGTTTTAAAGAATAAAAATATGTAACACCTGACTAGGAGTTCAGAACCTTTTGGAATGACAGATATGTAGCGAATAATTACCATAGAATATGATCAGTGCATCAGTGTTATAATAGATCTGAATATAATATATTTTGTTAGGTTCTGACTAAGAGTACATAGAGGGGTTGAAAAGGCTTCACAGATAAACTTAATATTTTTACAGGAACTTGATGTTTAAGGAAAAAATATTCCAGGGACCCTAGGTGGCTCAGTCACGTTAAGCATCTGCCTTCGGCTCAGGTCATGATCCCAGGGTTCTGGGATTGAGTTCCCTTTCAGGCTCCTTGCTCAGCGGGGAGCCTGCTGCTCCCCCTGCTTGTGTCTCTCTCTTTCAAATAAATAAAGAAAATCTTTAAAAAAAAGAAATTTTCCAATTAGAGGGAGAATATAAACTTTTATCGGCACCCACCATGTACCATAGCAAGGCAGAGCACTTTCACATGGATTGCTTCTTTTAATTCCATAATCATGTGATACTAGTATTAGTCTCCTCATTTCTATAAAGGGAATGGAGAATATCATTTCATTACAAATGACATATGCAGTGTTGGAGAGCTGTGATAGTGTCATGGTATTTACTCGAGAAATACCTCATAAATACTGGAGAAACGTCTGGAAAAAATGAGCGGCGGGGAGAAAACAGGGCCATTTAGATTAGTGATCAGTGTCAGAGCAGGGAGGAACTCGGGACTCCCATCCAATCCAACTCCCTCCCTTTAAAGATTAAGCCCCAGAGAATTCAGTTGACTTGCCAAATGTAGTTAAATGACAAAGGAAAACTGAATGGGAGCCTAAGGGTTCTGTTCTAAAGCACAGATTTTTCTCAATAGTGAATGGTCATAGCCTCTTAGCCCCGGACTACAAAGAACGATTCCATCAAAAGCTGCACTTTGGTAACAATACTTATCAAGCCCTACTATCATTTGCTATTATAAGTCTTCAGCTTGTTTATACAAGATTCCTTTGTGTATTCTCCTTTTTAGAGTTGCAATTACAGTATTATTGATAACGTTTTCACATAATTTCCCCCTTTTTAAAAATTCTGATAAATTTCACTCCCCTTTCCTTGCTTTCCTAAATAGTTGTTTCTTTAACAGGATCTTCTTGAGGCAGTTGTGGTAATACAAAGCCTCAAGATATACAGGACCCTAGAACTTCCCAACCAATCAATTTGACAAACAATTACTGGTTTTACTTTGAATGAAGCACTTTGTTGAGAATTTGGAGATAGATAATTATCTGTACTCTGGATCTAAGGGCTATATAGCTGGTAGCATAAATGTATGCAAACAGAAACAGATACTGAGCACGTGAATTCTTCTAAGTGATTTGCCCCAATTATTTTATCTAATTATTTACAGCAATTCTATGAAGTAGGTTCTCTTATGCATCCAATTAAGGAGAAAACTGTGGCGAATACTTTAACTTCCTCAAAGTCACACAGATTGAAAATGATGAAACCATGATTCAAACTCAGCCCATTTGACTGTACAGAAGCCATTCTTATCACTAAACTATACTGTCTCCTACTAAATCCAAATAAATATAGTTCAATACAGAATGCAGTGTATGAACATCCTGTGGATACACAAAGGAAAGTAAGGAGGGAGACAGAAGACTTCATGGAGGATGTGCCTTTGGTGGCAAGTCTGAAAAAATAAAGTAGTGAGGGCTTACTGGGAAGAGAGGAAAGAAAGGCACTCCAGGTTAGTGGAGACATGATGCACGGAGAGCTTGAGAATGGTAAAGAGCACACTGGTTTCAGAACACACACTGTGCAGAAAGAAGAGAGTATAAAGAGGTAGGCTTGACCTAACTGTGAGGAACTTGAAGAGTATACTATGGAATTTGAACTGCATACTTTTTAAGAAATGGATGGTTCTAAGAATGTTTTAAAGGTTCTGAGGATAGGAGTAACATGAGTCAACACGTATTTTAGGAATAATCACCTAGGCAGCAGTGTGAAGAATTAGAGCCAGGGGGATTATGTACATCATTCTTGTTAAAATTTAGAATCAGAAGGAAGCTCACTTTAGTGGGAATGGAAATAAAAAGGGCATACGTGAGAAAGTCTATGGAGGCAGATTCAACAAGACTTGGTGGGAAACAGGCTATGAAAAATGAGAGTGGAAGAGACTGGAAATTAAGGCTGACTTTCTGCCCTGGTTAAAGAGAATGAGAGTATACTGTGCTCAGAAAAACAAAAACAGAGGCTGGTTTGTAGGGCAAGAAAACAAATTAAGTTTAGACAAGTTGTGCCTCTTTGATTCATTTATTCATGAAATACTCATCCATCAATTTATAATAGACTTTGTGCTATATTCTGGGGATACTGTAAAGAACAAGAAGATAATGTTCCTGCCTTCAAGACACAATCTGTGGTAGCAGTACAAACATTAAACAAATAAATATACAAGTAAGTATTTCATTATAATGCTACGAGGGGAAAAAGGGTGCTATAAGAGCTTAAAATGGAAAAAAAAAAAAAAAGAGCTTAAAATGGGAACTCAGTCCAGAAAGTTAAGAGGGCGTCTTCTATGAAGAAGTAATATTTAGCTAATATTTAAATTAGGAAAAACAGCCAGTCAGAGATGAACAGTACTATTTCAGGCCATGGAAACATCACATGTCAAGTCTTTGAGGGAGAAGGAATCTGATGAGTTCCAAGAAGTTAAGAGAGAAATCAGTGAAGGTTGAGGCTGTAGAAGAAGGCAGATTATGAAACACTTTATCGACCATGTAAAGATTTTGAGTTTTTTCTTGAAGGCAATGGGGTAAAATTGAAAGATTTGAAATATGGAAGTAACAAGTTCAGAGAAGAGTGGGTTTGATGAAGGCAAGGATGGAAAGAACAAATTTGGAAGCTTTTGCTGTAACATGGATGAGAGATGATAGTGGTTTGGAATAGAGCAGAAGCAATGGGAGTGAACAGAAGCAGATATATTTCAGCTATATTCTGAAGACAAAAAGAGTACTGCGTGGTTCACTGACATACATGAGAGTTTGAATGAGGTGTCAGTTAGGAGTCCCAGATGTCAGGAATGAGAACTCAGTGGATGGCTGTGCTATTTCCAGAAGTGAGAAGTTTTGGAGGAGGATAATATCTTCAGGGGGATGACGAGAGTATTTTCAGGAGAATATTTTCTCAATATCTTCAAGAAATGATTAGGACATTCTGAGTGCAAAACATTTTTGTGAGGCACCTCAGTGCCTGATTTTTCTGGTTGACTAGCAGTTCTTGGGTCATATCATCACCATACCTAGGCCAGTGGGAAAGATAGTCTGCCTCCCTGAATAATGAAATAAAATTTCTAGAATTTATTCTCATTCCCTCTGATTGGCCTTACTTGTATCTTGTGGAAATCTCTGAAGCAATCACTGTGACAAGGAGGACAGAACATCCTAATTCATTAAAAGTTGGCTCACAGAGCTGTGGGAGGTGGGAAACACATGACTGAAAGGGAGGGGTAGTGACTTCCTCAGCAGAAAAATGAGGTAGGATTGCCAGAAAATGGGTAAAGAAATTCTGAAGACCAAAATAATGGCTTTCTACCACCAAATATAATAACTGATCTTGCAGAAGTGAATAAAGAAAGATAAAAATGTGTAGTTTGAAATTTGGGGAGGGCATCTTTGTGAAAAATACAGTTGGAACTCTGTTGCTGAGTTCAGATAGAGGCCGGTACTTGAGGTATAGGTGTGAGAAGTTTCTGGCAGAGAAGTACCAGTGAGGGCGCCTGGGTGGCTCAGTTGGTTGAGCGACTGCCTTCGGCTCAGGTCATGATCCTGGAGTCCCGGGATCGAGTCCCGCATCCGGCTCCCTGCTCGGCGGGGAGTCTGCTTCTCCCTCTGACCCTCTTCCCTCTCGTGCTCTCTATCTCTCATTCTCTCTCTCTCAAATAAATAAATAAAATCTTTAAAAAAAAAAAGAAGTAACAGTGAAAGCTGCAAGCAGAGAGTGAGAACTGACACTTCAGGAATCCCAGCAAACAGTATGGGCAGGAAAAAATGAGCCCAATGGTAGGGGCTGAGGAGTGAAGGGCAGAAAAGAAGGAAGGCAATCAGGAGTGTGGGATGGAATCCTGTGCAGAGACTATTTCAAAAAATAAAAGAATAGTCAGTAGAGTGTCATTGATAATCTCGGAATGAGCAATTTTACAGAAGTGTAGGAATAAAAACTACATGTATTACTTTATTCAGCAAACAATTATTGAGAACCTCCTGCTTGATAAGTACCATGACCAAAGACCCTCCTCTTCCATTCCAGTGATTTCATAAGTGTGTCCTGGGACCATTCTAAGTATTCTGTTTGGGAGGAGGGTATTGGCGGTAGTTATAAATATGGAAAAAGTTCTCTTAAGGAGCTTAATGTCTAGTGATACAGGTAATAAACATGAAAATAACTGAGTCACAATGTAACAAGGTCCAAAACAGATGCACATAAGGTACTATGAGAAATCAGAAAAAAAGATGAAATCACGTCTGGTTAGAAAACTTGAGATGAGCCCTGGAGAATAGGTAAGAATAAGGACAAAATTTTGCAAGTAGAAAAGTGGATATAAGCAAAGATGATACACTGAGTATATACAAGGATTCTTAAGTCCACTTTGGCTGTAGGATATCCGCAGGAGACCAGTTTGCAAACTGGATTGGAACTATCCATCTAGGCTCTGATGACAAGCCAAGACATTTGCTGAGTCATTAAAAAAAATTGTATGAAGGAGTGAGGTACTAAAAATCATGCTTAGAATGGACTTCAAAAGACGCTAGAGAAACAGAAGGCAGAGAGACTCTCTAGAAAGCTCTTAGATAATCCAAGGGAGAGTTGGGGAGGGCCGGAATGAGATAAGAGGTTCACTGTGGGTGCGGAATTCCTGGCACACAGTAATTGGATTGGTGGAAATGGTATGGAAAAGGGGAAGATCAAAAGTGCCTCTGAGTTTTGAGAAAATAGTGGTAAGAGTGATGGAAACAAGAGAGGGATGAGGGGACGCAGATTTGAAACTCATATTTTGTGAGTACGGTATCCCTGCTGGATCTCTTTTGTTGACTCCCATGCATCTGACTGTGAGCACACTGAACTGTAGAATGATTGTAGCCTGAGCCAAAAATAGACAAAGCTTTCACAATGACCAACATCCTGTGTTATTCTCTGGTCTCTTGGAACATGGACCTACTTTAGACATGACATTTTTGCTTTGAAATAGCACATTCAGCAGCAAGTATTATTGGGAACACTTAGAAGACTTCCTTTGCATCAAATAGAAATTAATACATTTGATAATTACTTTCTAAAAGGTAGTCCACTTATAAGCCTAAAAAATTTTGTTAATTGCTGCTCAGCATATCACGGCTGGAAATTGGAGAAAATAATAGTGCATACATTAGTGAGTACATACTGATTTGATATGGGACAACCCACCTCCATGAAGGAGGGAACATGAGCAAACATACACACAGTTTTGGCCTATGGCAAGAGTCTGTGAATGAGAAAAAAAAAAACAAAGAATGTATATCTAAATATTTTTTTATAATGCCTATCAGGTATTCAGACACTGATCTGTACTCATCAGATACTAAAAAAAAATTATATAATTTTAATAATTTTACTAATAACTTCAGTTATATCTGGTTTATTGAATAGTAGAAATTATACCAAGTATCTCATAAACATTATCTCATTAATCCTTTTAATAACACTGCAAGATAAGTTTTAAGATACTTGTAGCAGTCTGCCTATCTTACGGATAGGGAAGTTGACATTCAGAGAGTTTAAGTAGATGCTACAAGTCCACTAATCTGTGTGGCATAGCCAGATTTAAAGCCCATGTTTTCCTTACTCCAAAGTCTGTGTACCCCTAACCATTATGTTATACTCCATCCATTTCTTTTAAGCTCTGCCCATAAAGAACAGTGCTGTTTCTAAATCCCAGACCCTAGTAGACAGCACCCACCAACTAACCTTTCCCCAGACTGAGAAATGTCCTGGAGCCTACATATGACTCCTCTAATGCTCCAGAGTACCCAGCAGTTCTGTATGAAAAACCATCACAAATACCTTTGTCCTACTTGTAATCTCGTTCTGCTAGCTGATGCATAACCATCATGCTATCTATCTTATCAGGGCAAAGGGATTATTTTCTCTCCCAATATATGTGTTTCTTCTTCATGCCATTTAGCAGAAAAATCATGCCAACCCTCTTCTTCCTAGTTCTGCACTAAAACCCTAAATAACCATAATATCCTTTTTATCTAATCAGATGTTCTCCTTACTGTTTCCCCCTGAAATCAGAGTAAATCTTAAAATCGCATTGCATTTAACCTTAATTCCCCTCAGCTTGTTCCAACCTCTATAGTTACTCCTTCACAGACACCTTTGGGAACAAAATACTATTCACAAAAACGAGCATTAGGAAATTGTAATCTTTAAATAAAAAGGCATAATACATGATTGTTCCTCCTTCACAGATTCTGAAGCTGTATTTTGGTTAAAATTGAGCAAACCTCACTTTATTTCTGAGGAAATGATGTCATTTCTATTGGGCTCTGTAAGTTATAGAACTACTCGTAAAGGAAAGGAATTGGATAATGGATGGTGTTTGTTTATAGACTTCTAAACATTGTAGACCCAATGTATTTTAATCTCTGTTGTACTTTCTGAAGAGTACAAAATGGCCTGCAATTGATAAAGAATACCACAGGGTCAATGCTTAAAAGTATCTCCCACCCCATGGCCAATCTCTGTAGGTAAAGACTGATCTGTGTTAATTCTCCTGAGATACAGATACCTGTAGGGAGGGCAAATGTTATGGGCCAGACGTAATAATGATTAGGAACATCAGTGAGCCGGAAGTTTACTAGAAAGAAATCTGACTCAAAGAAGAAGCTCTGCCAATTTATTGATTTGCTTACCAGGCAATTCCATGACTGGCGTTTTTTTCCTTAAAGAGACGCAGAGAGAGTGGGGTGCCTGGGTGGCTCAGTCAGTTAAGAGTCCAACTCTTGATCCCAGCTCAGGTCTTGATCTCAGGGTCATGAGTTCAAGCCCCGCATTGCGTTCCATGCTGGGTGTAGAACCTACTTAAAAAAAAAAAAATAAACAGAGAGAGACAGAGAGAAAGGCAACAGAACGTTTAAGAGAGAACGATCGTGAAGATGGCTGAGAAACCAGGGTATGTTTGCCCTAGAGAAAACGCAGGGTTAAATGGTGTATTTGTCATAAGTTGGGGGGCAATGGGTGGATATCACAGGCATAAAGGCCTCAGGCTTAATGAAAGAAAGAACTTTCTGATGATCAGAATGACTTAAAGGTGAAAAATCCTGCCTCTCTTAATGGAAGAGATTGATCCTAAAGTGTAAAGGCTCTTGTCAAGTCAGAAATACAAATAAAATATTGATGTTGGGCACCTTATGATTCACTACCATTCTAGTTTCCACTGCAACAGTTGGAGCTTAGCCTCGGTAAGCATAATTGTTTGTGAATGTTGTTTATTTGGAAGAAAGAGGATTAATGGAAGAGAGGAATCTGGAGGAGCTGTTAATGAACACAAGGCTAACTCACAAAAAGCCTTGACCTTCCCTTTCATTGAAACCAGGACTCTCCAGGACAATTAGCATTGCTCTGGATTATTATAGAGGGTTCTCACATACACATAAAGGAGGAAAATGGTGTTTTTCCCACATGGATACTAATTTTTTGTGTGTAGAACCCACCCAAGTTATAGGATGGATTTTATTTTTTTATTTTTTTTTAAGATTTTATTTATTTATTTGATAGAGAGAGAATGAAAGATAGAGAGCATGGGAGGGAAGATGGTCAGAGGGAGAAGCAGACTCCCTGCTGAGCAGGGAGCCCGACGCGGGACTCAATCCTGGGACTCCAGGATCATGACCTGAGCAGAAGGCAGTCGCTCAACCAACTGAGCCACCCAGGCGCTCAGGATGGATTTTAAATGGATGCCCGTTGGGGATTCTGTGACTTAATTCAAATAAATCATTCACATGGTGGGAACTTAAAAGCCATCAAGGAAAATATTTTGATGAACTCTTTCCAATGCATGCTTTATGAGGAGGTCCTCCCTCACTTTTTAAGAAAGTTGCCTCTGCTGGCTTTTTTCCCATCTTGTTATGTTCATTAACTCCTCTAAATGCTAAAGCCATAGGTCGACATGATGTGATGTGATCACAAAGTTCTGGAAAGATTATATGAAACATCCTATTATTTTATAAAAGTTTACCTTAAAGAATTGGGAAAATACAAAAGAACCAGAATGACATTAAAATGACCAGTGATAGGGCGCCTGGGTGGCTCAGTCATTAAGTGTCTGCCTTCGGCTCAGGTCATGATCCCAGGGTCCTGGGATCGAGTCCCACATCGGGATCCCTGCTCAGCGGGAAGCCTGCTTCTTCCTCTCCCACTGCTTGTGTTCCTGCTCTCACTGTCTCTCTCTGTCAAATAAATAAATAAAATCTAAAAATAAAATAAAATAAAATAAAATGACCAGTGATCCCACCACTCAGAGAAAGTCACTATTTACATTGTCATATTATTGCCCTGGCTTTGCATGTATGAAAATAATAATTTTTGCAATATAAGAACAAAACATGCATAGTTTTGTAGTCTGCTGTTTTGTTAAAATAGTGTTATAAGCATTTCATTCATGGCCTAACATATTCTAAAAAAAAAAAAACCCATGATTTTAAGTCCTAAATTTCAGTACTTTAGTCCAGTCTTCTGCTTTCAGGTAGTTCCATACAATTATTTAAGACTAATATTATCCTCACTTCCCCAAAAAGTTTTGCCTTAGCTCATTTATGTAGACTACTCTAACTTTCTGCCTGACTTTAAAGCTACACAAAATATATTTTTTATCACTGTACACTCATTTCTTCTTCTTGTCTCTATATTGGAGACTTGAATATCCTTAGAATTTTGATATTCCCTTTTAAGCCTGAAAATTAGAAGTCTTTTGTGACTGCTTTCTTTCTTAGAATAATAATACTATTGTCAGAAAGGCAGAATGAGACAGGGGAGAGTGCACATACTTTGGAGTCAGAGTGATCTGGATTTGAATTCCGCTTCTGTCATTTATTAGCTGTATACTCCATTAAAGTGTCTCTTGGATAAGACCACTTAGACTTCCCTGGACCTTAGCTTATTCTTCTGTGAAATGGACTGCATGTGTGGATTGAGAAAACATGCTTGGTGTTTCTTGCATACTAAGTTAACACTCATTGATTATAAATTGTCTTCTATTTATGGTTTGATAAGCTGTCCTGTCTGTTCTTTCCAAGCTGTCATTAACTTCTTTTGGTCAGCCACCCAGCGCACACCTCTGAAGCTCTGAAGTTGAACGGAGGAAACCGGAAACTTTTCTATTGTCTTTATCTATGGCCTTTATTCTAAAGGGAAATCCATGGACCTGAATGATATCCAAGACAATAATCAATAAGAATAAGAATAAATATATTTATTTATTGGAAATAAATGTATTACATGAAAAGGTTAATTAATTGAAAGGAGAAATCTTTTTAAAGAACTGTTCCCAAATAGAAATAAAGACCACGACTTTAAATTGAAAAACAGCACTGTGAATTAATTGGTAGCTACTGCCACCAAGTGGTAGGAAAATACTTCTTTTGAGATTAGAATCCAGTAGCCTTTAGGGGGAAAAGATCCCCGACCACAATTTAGTAATTTACCCGTGGACCTGAACTTATTTCATCCCTTCCCAATGCATCATTCCCCCAACAAAAAGTTGGGGTAAAATTATTGGAAAATCCTAAATTAGTTTAGCCGCTAGAGTTAGAAAGGCCATTGTTTGAATACCACTTCTGCCAAATGCCAACCGTATGGTGTGAAAAAGTTGTCTTGAGGATCAGTTTTCGCAACTGAATATGTGAATTAAATTAGGTAATGTATATAAAATGTTTAGCCCAGAGCCTGGTATCTAGCAAGTGCTCCATAAATGTTATCTCTTATCTTTTTGATAATGGCTATTCTAACAAGCATGAGGTAATATCTCGTTATGGTTTTAATTTGCATTTCCCTAACGACTAGTGATGTTGAGCATCTTTTCATGTACATGTTGTCCTTTTGCATATCTTTGTAGAAATATCTATTCAGGTCCTTTGCCTGTTTTTTAACTGGGTTGTTTTTTGACTTTTTTATATTGAATTGTATGTGTTTTTAATATATTTTGGATACGTATTTATATATTCTGGATATTGATCCCTTATCAGATATATGATTGCAAATTTTTTTTCACGTTCTGTAGGTTGTCTTTTCACTTTGTTGATGGTTTCTTTTGCTGTGCAGAGGCTTTTTAGTTTGTTGTAGTCCCACATGTGTATTTGTTGGTGCTTTAGGTGTCATACTCAAAAACTCATTATCAAGATCCATGTTAAGCAGCTTTATTCTTATGCTTTCTTCTAGGAGTTTCATGATTTCAGGTTTTACATTGAAGTCTTTAATCCATTTTTTTAAAAGATTTTATTTATTTATTTGACAGAGAGAGACACAGCCAGAGAGGGAACACAAGCAGGGGGAGTGGGAGAGGGAGAAGCAGGCTTCCGGCTGAGCAGGGAGCCCGATGTGGGGCTGGATCCCAGGACCTGAGCCAAAGGCAGATGCTTAACGACTGAGTCACCCAGGCACCCCTCTTTAATCCATTTTGAGTTAATTTTTGTGAGTGGTATAAGACAGTGGTCCAGTTTCATTCTTTTACATGTGAATATCCAATTATCTCAGCACCATTTATTGGAAAGACTATCTTTTCTCCATTAAGCATTCTTGGTTCCCTTGTCAAATATTAGTTGAATGTATATGCTTCAGTTTATTTCTGGGCTCTTGAGTCTATTCCATTGTTCTATTTGTTTTAATGCCAGTACCATACTGTTTAGATGACTATCGCTTTATTGCTTTCCTGAATTCAGGAAGTGTGGTGCCTCCTGCTTTGTTCTTTTTTCCTCAGGATTTCTTTGGCTATTTGGAGTCTTTTTACGTTATAATGTCTCTCTCTCTCTTTTTTTTTTTTTTTTTTTCATTTATAATTTGTTGATTTAGGTCCTTTCTCTTTTTTCCTTGGTTGGTCTAGCTAAGGGTTTATTTTGTTTCTCTTTTCAAAGAACCAATTCTTAGTTTGGTTCATCTTTTCTATTGCTTTTCTGTTCTCTACTGCATTTATTTCTGCTCTAATCTCTATTATATCCTTTCTTCTGCTGATTTTGAACTCCACACCTGGTACTAGTTTTACTTTAGGGGCATTCAGCTCTGCCCTTCCACACTCAGCTTGAGTGCCCCTGGGCCGTACAGCTTCAGGGGATGTTGCCAGCCCTTCTGATCAGATGGGCCCAGAAAACACTCCCCACAGCAGGAAGGGCTGTGATTCTGTTCTTTGCCTGGGCATGGGCAAATCGGGCTCTAGGGCCCGCAGAACTCCTTGACTGAGTATCTGAATCAGGCACATCTGCACCCTGCTAAGTGTGTACCCTTAACTTGGTTCTACAGATGGACAGAGATGCTGGTTGGGATTACTATTGGGCGGTACCAGGTACGAACTCAGGAGTCTACTGAGATCTGTGTGCCGGTGGTTGCAAGCCTCTCCCCCACTTCTCCATCCCAGTCACATTCCCAGTGGTCAAGTCCCATAGATTCCCCTGTAATCCCCATGGTATGGAGTCAGAGTAGGGGCTCCCACAAAATGACCCACAATGCTGGTGGGATTTGTTTTCCCTCCTGGGTTCTCTTTTCTCACTGGAGGAACCAGAGGCTCATGCAAGACTTCGCTGCATGGTGATGCGCTGGTCTGGGGGAGAGGTGATGTGGTCACCATGTAGTTGCTTCTCTTGCCCTACAAATGCAGCCTGTTTTGGTCTCTGTGGTGCCAGGGGCTACTTCAGTCTCACCCCCATGTTCCAGGATTCTTTCAGTGGTGTCTTCTTGAATAGCTGTTAGTTCTTCTCATGACGGGGAGCAAAGTCAGGAACAGCCTATGTCACCATCTTGATCACGTCACTCTAAGTTCTCAATCTAGATCTGGCCGTAGTTCCTTCCTGCTGAGGTTCTAGGCAAAGTAATAAAGTCCCCTAACTCCCACAGTGCTATAAAGACTATAAATTAACTAATGTCTTGGCAAGTGGCCTAAACTATAAAATCTGTCTGTGGATGCCAGTTATAATTCTATACACTAGGAATCATAAAAAGTCATCTATTATTAACCATAAATAAAAAGAAAGGTAAAAATAGCACAGCTGTTTCTGCAGTTACAGTAAACCGTTACCTGGCCTTCTATATTCGGTAGTGTCAATTAACCACACATTTATATGTTGTCTTGGCTAATTTATGGTCACAACAATACATAGCCGAAGATGCTGAGGAGCCTGAAATGTCTTCTGTTTCCTCAGAGATAGACGGCACGGTGCCACTTTTGTCACTGAACTCCAATTCTTTGAAAATGGATCTTGTAGCCGTGTGGTAAATTAATCTCGATCAGAATGTCAGTATATTTCATGGAATCCTACTTCAATCCCTTGTCAGAACTGTACCAATCTGTTCTCTGCACCCTAAGAGATGGTCATTCAGTCACTCTCCAAACATTCCCAAAAGACCTCATTCATTGTTATGAGGATAGGTCTGTTCATTAGAAAAATGTTCCTGGTAATGAGTGGAAATCTCCCTCCATATAACTCCTATCCATTATTCTTGATTACAACATTTAAATCCAGAAATAATAGGCAACACTTTAAACTACCCCCATTTCCCAGATACACCAATGAACAGAGTTTTCGGTAGTCCTAGTTTCAACCTATGAATACACACATCCTGCTGCACCAAATGTACCTGTTTTTTATGATTTATCTTTCAACCATCAGGTAATCTCATAGATAGGCATTTTTATGGTCTCAGCATTTTAAAATGAATAAAAATAAAGGTCCTTGGAGTTATTTCATGAAATCTGGATAGAAATCAGAAGGAAAAGCAAAAGAATCACCATTTGTATCAAATCAACTCACAGAATCCGTGATTCTGTGATAATGTTTTGGCAAGTGGCCTAAACTAAAATCTGTCTGTGGATGCCAGTTATAATTTTAATTATATTTTATATATTATATATATTATATATTATATATATAATATAATTATATATAATTATATAATATATTATTATATTTTAATTTTAATTTTAATTTTAAT
Source organism: Zalophus californianus (assembly GCF_009762305.2). Classification (NCBI taxonomy): domain Eukaryota; kingdom Metazoa; phylum Chordata; class Mammalia; order Carnivora; family Otariidae; genus Zalophus; species Zalophus californianus. Next base: position 51,517,955 of record NC_045606.1, on the reverse strand, counting down.
TTTAGTTGGGAGGAGATGACCCTGAAAGTGGTCCCTGACACTTTGTCTCCTAATGTTTTGTACCCTCTTGGAATCATCAGTCCTGGGTCCTTCAGATGGGATGTGGGATGGCACAGCGCTTACAGAGTGGATGAGATACGCATCAGGAAGGGGACCACTGCTGTGCATCTTACAATTCCTTTCTTAATTTTGCTGTTGTACCCCCTTTGGTTTTTTATCAAGTTCGTTTGAAAATATCAGCTTATTTTAGTTGTGGTGAGGGGATTAGACAGGGATTTATCTTACTTTAGGTTTTATCCACCACTGGACTAGAGATACAGCTGGAACCTGAGGCCGAGAATGATAGTGACTGTGAGGAAAAAGACAACACAAATTCCAGAGGAAGTTTAAAACCAAGGTGATAGTCATTCTTGTATAGCCATCATTCCCACCAGAGAGATTTCTCTCACAAGGTTTTCATTAGGAACGTTTTATGACTTGTCTATTAAAAAGAATATTTTTTGACAAGGTGTTTCTGATTTTCTTAAAGCTAACATGAAATGGGGTATAATGCACAATAAGCAATAATCTGGGAACCCCCATGTTCTGCTCTTGTTGAACTTCTGCCCCTGGCTTACTGTATGATTTTTTTGGCTTCTTAATTCCTCTACCCACAAAGTGGAAATAGTAAAGAGTGGTTTTTTTAGCCTTCCCAGAAATACTGGGAGAGAGAACCCAAATAGTAAGTGTTGTGAATTTTTGAAAAAGTAAACTTTGGAAATTTGAGAATTTATCCCAACAGAATGCTTGAGAAAGTATTTCCATTTGGGGTCCTTTAACAGGAACCAAACTAAAAGGACTGGAAGATGAGGGTAAAAGTCCATCTGCTAAGATATCTTGTAAACTTTCTTCCAGTAAGGCAAATAATCTTTGTGCTGAAGGATATTGATGGAGAGTGCAGCGTTTAATATTTTCTCCAGAGCCCATTACCCAAGTGTGTTTTTTAATGCTCCAAAATTATTTCTTTTTTCTACATTATTATTTCTTCCTGCAATCTTTGTGGGTTTTTCAGTAAAAGCACACCTTAACTCCAGGAAGTAGAAAATCTGTCAGGCTTAATCTTTTTGCCTCTTTAAGAGCCAGCACCTACTGTCTGGCTCTACCGAGTTTGTAACTTATTTTTTATTCACTATAGTATCACCTTATAATGCTACAAAGATGGGCTAGTGTCTATGCAACTTCACTGGGATAATACAGTTGCTGAGTAATGAAGAAATGAATCAGTGGGAGATTGGAAGGAGGGCTCAAAATTATTTTGTTATGGTCCTCTTTATCCAGAGAAAGCTGAAAGCCATCACATCAATAACATAAATCATTGAGACTCAGAAGCCACCATTTAGAGCTATTCTGAAACAATTTAGAAACTCAGCATCTTCCTTGGGTCCTTTATTAACTTAAGTTTATAAATCTTCTGCACCATTATTGCACTTCAATTAAATGATTCCTTCCAAAATGTAGTCCTCAAAAACCTCACTCTCCAGAGTCACTTCCCAGAATCTGCTAGTTTTAACAGCCTAATTTGTGTTCTTAAAAGATATTACTTTAGATCTTTTAAGACAATGAGGAATTTTTAATCAGCTCTCAGATTTATAAATTTTCCAATTACCTCTTTTGAGGATTGATGTACAAGTTTCCCTGTTTACTTTGTTTGAGGGCTCTCTGGCAATCAAATTGAACCAGGTTACCGGAAAGATGTAACGAATGCTTGCCATCATTTAAAATCAGTTTGAAGTTACCTAAATAGGAAAGAAAGGACATGTCCACCCCTAGTAAATTTCAGGTGTGTTATAAATAGTGCTCTGCAACTCGGATTACCCATGGAATTTGGAAACATTCTAGTTTACTCTTTCCAACCTAATGGTTTTCACAGCCCAATTGTGTATACTGACAGGCTCTGGCATAAATACATTCAGGAAGAAAACTATTATTTCCTACCTGATCCAAAATATTCATTATGAGAACTGTAGCAGATATAGAAACTTGGCTAAATAATATAAACTATAATGCTGACCCACAGAGTGGGAGTAAAGCTCTTCTCTGTGTTACTTTTGCAAGACTCTAATCAACTGCTTCAGACACTCTTAAAAGAGAGGGAGACAGAAAACAATGAAGAGAAAAAGTTAGGCAAGAAAATGTCCCTTTGTTAATGTCCTTTTTTGGAAGGAACAGCTCTTTTATTCCTTAGAGGCTCTCTGTGGAGCACTAATAGCCCCACCTTTGCTTCAGTCTAGGTGTTCGGATGACCGGAAGTGATTTATCCTCAGGGGAATGGGTTGTGGGGAGTGTAAAGACCTTAAAAGCCACTATTCTTTGATGGGGGAAATGAACCTGTCAAAGATAAGCCACTTAAAACTTGCCATGCAAAGGCATAAAATGTCTACAGTAGGATCCAGAGAAAGCAACATCAATTTCCTTCCCTACCCCGCCCACCATAGTTGAAGGAGATATGTATGAAAACACCCTTACTTCTTCTGGGGTGCTTCTGGTAACTGTCTTTACACCCGGGAATGAAGAGACAAATATTCTCCATTAAATCCTTCAGGAAAGAGAAGAAGCTTCATTCATCACATAAGCCTAGGGAGTCTCCAGAGTCTGGTAGTAGACATACATCCATTGTTGGTCCCTTCAGGCCTGCTACACCCGTGGTAGGTCCCACATCGGGCCGGCTTCTGGTAGCGCCAGCTCACCTAAGCCAAACTAGAGAATTAAATCAGTCCTGTGATTCTATACCTAAGGTTCTCCTACAATTAGGAGTATAACAGTTACCCCAGAATTTATCCAAGATGCAGATTCTTGGACCCCACCCCACCAAAATTTGATTCAATGGGGGCCCATGACTCTGCATTTATGACAAATATCCCCATGTCATTCTGATAAAAAATGGTTTACAGATGCCATTATTATTATTTTTTAAAGATTTTATTTATTTATTTGACAGAGAGAGACAGCAAGAGCAGGAACACAAGCAGGGGGAGTGGGAGAGGGAGAAGCAGGCTTCCTGCTGAGCAGGGAGCCCGATGTGGGACTCGATCCGAGGACCCTGGGATCATGACCTGAGCCGAAGGCAGACGCTTAACGACTGAGCCACCCAGGCGCCCCAGATGCCATTATTTGAAAAATTTTTGTCAAGGCTTTGTAACTGAGGTCATGTAATCCAAATTGGGTCCAATCATTAAGGCACCAAAAGTGTTTTCTCAAAGATTATCCTGGTAGAACAAAAAAGGAGGTAGCATGGGCAGCTTTTATAACCTGCCTAAATCTCAAGAGTGTTGGGGGAAATCTTGGTACTTGAAACTGGATAGATACATATTCAGATGGGATTATTGTATGAGACATCTGCCCTCACCTGGGAAGAGATCCCTTCACTTTGAGATCTTACGAAGGATTTCAAGAAGGATTCATATGGTTAGGATTGTTATAATAGTGACATAAGCTCTAAAGTTTGATAAAGTTGTTTTTAGGGACCCTACTCTGCCTACCACAGTATTCTCTTTTTCCCCAGAGGGAACACGTATAGATGGTAGTTACCTACCTTAAGTCATGGTCCATCCGGACAGGTGATTGCTTATAATCATAAAATGAGGAACTCGTCTCCTTCCTTTAGAATCTCTGCTTTCAGGTGGAAAGGCTTGCCAGCCATAGTACCCGAGGGCTTGAAAGAACCCTAAAGTAACAAACCAACTGATCTCACATTTTAAAAAATTATATTGATTTTTTAATGTCCTGAAGCTTTTTGTGATACCTGTTGACTGTTTTTTACATTATTTGATCTTGACTAAATGACAAGTATCTGATTTCTTCCAAGAGCAGATTTCTGAATGTGACTGGGATGGTGTGTGCCTCAAGGGACAGTGTCTGTATAAAGGGTATTTAAAGGGGAGATTGCATTATAATCACTCAGAGCAGTTTTCAGAACGGACTAGGTGATAGTAAGTAATAGCATTCAGTTGAGAGTGTTGAGACACTGCCCAATTTCTAGTTTCACCAAGGGGAAATGTCTATGCTGTGTCTATTGAGAGAAAATAAATAAACGGCTGGGATATATACTCGTAGGGCCCTTTCCCAATCCATTTTCTGTCTCACATAATTAAGAATACAAACTAATATTATATGTCAATTATACACCAATAAAAAATTTAAAAAGAATACAACCTTTTTTAGTTTGGGAAGTCACTCACATTAAAAAAGGATCTTCTAGCAGTTACCATTCAGTGTCAAGGTAATATCTTTTTCAGTGATTTTTTTTTTTTAATAGAAAGCTCTACTTGTGCTGACATCTCAAGGACATCTGAGGTTTGAGAAGGAAATTTTGAAACCCGCAAAGCTAGGATTGTGACATTTAAAAGGTCAACACCATCCAAATCATTTTCAAATGCCACCATTGAGAAGAAAATTAACCTAATCTGACCAATCATGAGTGTTTCAGGAGAACAAAAAAGAAGTTAATGGGATTTGATTCAGTGAAAAGACTAACTGCACCCAGCTATGTGTCTGGAATTGGCTAAATCTGATTAATTTCTGCCCCTCCCCATGCATACTGTGATACATTCATTTACCCATCTACCAATTCATTCATCCAGGCTGAAATTCCATCCTGTCATCTAGAAAATTCATTTTAACAGCGCAGCTTTGTCCAAGGAGCTATGGCAAAGTTGAATATAAAAATACATGATCTCTAACTCTAACAGTACCAGTAATGGCAAATGAAATTACAGATTCAATTTTACTTTTATGTAGCATGAGGTTCAAAACTGTTTCTTTGAATCCGTAATTTCTTTTCTTCACTCACTTGCCCATCGTGAAAAAAAAAAAATCCCCTTTTCAATACATTTTTTTCTGGAGAATTGAGAGACAATCAAAATGCTTTGCAACATGAATGCTTTATTTCAGCCACTACTATGAATGTGTTGAACTAAAAAAAACTTTCCAAGTAAAAATGAAATGTTGTGGTTACTGAAGCTATATGTACTTTAATATGAAGTGGTTTATGATTCGTTATATTTAACTGAGAATAAAACTACCCATCCTGATGAGGATAGCCAGAAAATCACTATCATATCAGCACAGTTTCAGGGAAAATATGAACTATGTTAGCACAGCAGCATTTTCTGTGCTAAACTACGAAATAATCCTTTAAGAAACTCCAGTTGTCATTCTTGAACAGGTGATTGAAGTAGAATAAAAATATCCAAGAACTGGTGGTTGCAAAGCAAATCATCAAACTTTCAATCCATGTACAAGGAAAAATACATTGTTTAACCAGAAATAGGTTTCTTTCCAATCAGTCTCCCAACATTTAATATTTGTTTTCTTGATCATATTTCTATATATTTTAAAGAAACCTTAATTTTGACAAAATTGTATAAATCATTAAAGTTTATCAAAGTATTAAGTTCAATGTGTGGTTTAGCTCATTATCTTGAGTGGGGGCAAGTAGCATCATTTCTGCTTTCTAGTATGTATATCTTGTGTAATGGCTAGTGAATTTCAGTGAAAATTGTTTCATCTGAGGTCGTTAAATATGATGTGGCAAAATTTTTAATAAGCTCTCTTAAAACAAGATTGGCCCACCATCTTTCATAATCTCTTCACCCAACACTTGCTTGTTCTTCTGGCCACTGTTTTTATCTGCTTCCATTACAACCATGGTTTCAACATTTTCCATCACATAATTTAAAATTGAGAAACTCTACAAGAGCCTTTTTTTTTTTTTACTCTTAGTCTTTTCCCAGAATAAACTTTCTTGGACAGAAAGAAATACTAATAAAGAATTTATTAACAAGCATCTAGGTCAGTGCTGAGAGAGGAACAGAAAGAAACGAAACAGAGAGGCAGACAGAGACAGAGAGAAAAGCAGATGGAGAGAAGCGGTTTTCATTCATGTATTCATTTTAGGGATCTTTTAACAAACCCCTTTCCTTCTTTACCTAGTAGACTTTTTTTCCCCTTCTGTTTTCCCTCTTAGGAGGAAAACTGAATGCGTTCACATTTAGTCTGATTGCTTACACTATTGAATTGTTTATTCCAACTTATTTTATAGTTCCACTTTATTTCCTTTCATTTTTTTAAAACTTCCCTGACATCTCTTGGTTCCCTCTTTACTGTCAAATTGTATTTTTCTCTTTATTATTATTTTCTCAGTCTCTGTATTTTAATGCACAAAATTAAAGTTGTACTTTCCGTCAATATCTAGAACTAGTTAGCTTGTCTGTTATTCTGCTAAATGATAAGAGTTTTAGAATACTACTTATATCTTCTTTACCCCTACCTCACCCTCTCATGCCAAAATCACCTGGGATATTCATTCGAAACAGATAATTAATTTTTCCAATCAATACTTTTGAATCTAAAAGATTTACTGTTTTGTTTTATTTTGTGCTTTTTCTCCTACATTTCTTTTTTATCTCCTGGCTTTCCCTGCTTGTTTTCCTGAACAGCTTCTAGTAATTCTTGTAGCGTGTGTCATGTAAAATGTTTTGGAGCCTGTATCAGTTTCCTATACCTGCTGGAACAAATTGCCACAAATTTAGTGGCTTAAAACAGAAATATATTCTCTTTCACAGTTCTGGGGGCCAGAAATCTAAAATATGTCTGTGGTGCTAGATTCCTTCTGGAGGCCACAGGGGAGAATCCATTTCCAGCTCACAGAGGCTGCCTACATCCTGGGCCTCGGGACTCTCCTCCCCCTCACAGCCAGCAGTATGGACTCTTCACAACTCTCTCTTTGTCTTTTTGTGTCTTCTTGGAACCTTCTGTCTCTTTTTACCTTCTTCTCTTCCTCTTAAAGGACTCTTGTGACTATATTTAGGGCCTACCTGGACAATCCACAATAATCTCATTTTGAGATTCTTAATTTAATCACATCTACAAAGGCGTTTTTTTTTTTTTTTTTGCCATATGAGGTAACATTCGTGGATTCTGGGGATTGGGGCTCTTTGGAGAGCCATAATTCAGCCCACCACAGTGCTTTTGCCCAAATGATCCTGTCTTTTCTGTAATCTCTTGTGTGAATGAGAATTTGACTGGATGTCAAAAGTTGGAACGTGCTTTATCTTCAGAATCTTGCCAGTATTTTATCTTGATACAGTCTTTATGCTGTTCGTGCAAAAGGCAGTCATTCTAGTGAGGAAATGATTGTGCTATTATCGTGATTATCTTTGGTGCAGATATATTTTTCTACATTTCCTCTAGTTAGAGTTGCAATCCATATTTGCATAAATCCTGGAAACAGTAAGCTTTGCTACCCCTTTGCCAGGGGCTTAAAGCATTTGCTTCATACGAAAGGAAGCCTAAGGACAGAGCAGAGCTTTGCACCGTCCCCTCCCTGCCCACACACCCATTTATGTGACAACGCACGTCCCCTCCTCCTATCTCTGCAACAAAAGATACATAGTTTGTTTGTCTAGAATTTCCTTTGAGGGCCTTATTCCTCTTTGAACTGCAGTTATTCCATTGCCTTGGACTTCAGCATTCTGAGGGGCTCTCTCAAAGTTATCACTCTCTTAGTTTTTCTGCTTTATCTTATTGTTTAAGTGGGAATGACATCTTTGTTCTTTCTCCATCTTAAGCAAAAAAGCAGAAGGCTCCCTGGACCTTTCATGAAGAAAATCCACTCAAAATATAGAATGCTAGTTCCATATTAGCTCCATTTCATCCTGCAATGAGTCACAACCTTAGTTATCTACTGAATTTAATCTAAATTGGAATCAAATGAATTCCACTTGGAGGGCTAACTAGTTTCATTACATAGTTGCACTTCCTATCATTAGATCACTTGATCTATATAACTTCATAGTAAAAGCAAAGCCAATAGCTCTCCTGGGTTTAAATAGCCCATCTTCTCAGAAATAAAATTATATTGTCTCATGTAATATTGTTTATCTAATTCAGATACATATGTCTCCAGCTGTCAGTTTTACTTTTTTAAACTGATTTGTTTTTCACTTGTTTCATAATGTAGTGTGAGTGTTTGCATCCTTGATAAAGTTATATTGAGCAAAAAGAAAAGTATTTTGAAATAGAACAAATTCCCTTTATAATAAGGTACACTTAATTGTAGACTGTAATACAATTGATTGATCTTATAATCATTCTTTTTTTTAAAAAGATTTTATTTATTTATTTGAGAGAGAGAGTGAGAGAGAGCACATGCGAGGGGGGAGGGTCAGAAGGAGAAGTAGACTCCCTGCCGAGCAGGGAGCCTGATGCGGGACTCGATCCTGGGACTCCAGGATCATGACCTGAGCTGAAGGCAGTCGCTTAACCAACTGAGCCACCCAGGCGCCCTGATCTTATAATTATTCTTATTACAACAAAAATTAATAATGGGAAGGGCAAAGAGAGCAATTACAGATGGCCAGGTGTTCGTTGAACACTTTTGGTTGGATTTGCTAGTCTGATGCACTGTACTAGCACTGAAAATCCTTTTGAAGAGCATTTCAATACAATATTAGAAATAAATTAACTCTATTTTTTTTAGTTTTTTTTTTAAGATTTTACTTATTTATTTGAGAGAGAGAGAGAGAGAGAGCACAGCAGGGGGAGGAGCAGCAGAGGGAGAGGGAGAAGCTGGCTCCCTGCCGAGCAGGGAGCCCGATGCGGGACTCAATCCCAGGACCCTGGGATCATAACCTGAGTCAAAGGCAGATGCTTAACTGACTGAGCCACCCAGGCGCACCAACTCAGACACTTTAAAGAGCCTTAGATTACGTGGGTAATTTGTGACCCTGATGAGTGACCTTAAGCAAGTCACTAAGCCTGTCTGGATCTGTACTTCCCCACATGCAAACTGCAAGGACTGAATTAAGTCATCTTTTAAGATCCCTTCCAGGGCACCTGGGTGGCTCAGTCGTTAAGCGTCTGCCTTCGGCTCAGGTCATGATCCCAGGGGCCTGGGATCGAGTCCTGCATCGGGCTCCCTGCTCGGCGGGGAGCCTGCTTCTCCCTCTGCCTGTCTCTCTCTGTCTCTTCTGAATAAATAAATAAAATCTTTAAAAAAAAAAAATCCCTTCCCGTGCTCTGACTTGGAGTACAAGACAGCCCATGAAATTAAAAGATCATTTACTGCTTTTTTGTGCTTCTTTTACACTTCTCTATAAACTGTGATGGCTAAATTTCAGCTAACATCCCTTACAGCCTCCTCATAAATGTTGTGATTTTATATACTGCCCATTATATGGGTAAATTTTTTCTCAGATTAATAGTTTCCTCCAGGGAATGCGGATTTTGCATACCCTGACAGAAGTAACTATCCAGAAGTATTTATTCTCTAGGCGTGACTGGGAGTAGAAATATATCATTTGATTCCCCCCACTACGCCAAGCCCTGAAATTCCTTTCCTTAGTGGACCATAGAAGGAAGCAATTTTATTGCCATCTCGGTGTTCTAACCAAGTGGCTGGGAAGGAGAACTCGGCTTAAACTCCTGAGGTCCGCTCAAGCTTGGCTGTGAATAAATAATGGCAATGTTTATAGATTTCAGAAGAGATCCAAGGAACACAAAACTACATCGCTTTCAAATTATTTCAGGAATGAGTTCTGGGTGAATGGACTTTCAGGGTGAGTAATGGGTTAGTCAGGCAAGCAAGGAGGAGGGCATGCTGAGGCTTTGATCTGAAGCTTGGCAGCACCAAGAGGTACAGAACCGTTCCAAACTGGAATGGCTTGAACACAGCCCTTATAGACATGAGACAGGATCAGTAAGGAAGAGTCCTTAAGGACAAGTTCATCTGGATCCAGGACACAAAGGGGAATGGGCGTGACAAATGGTTACTCAGAAGTAGGTTTTTAAAACTTCTGAAAAGTATGTGAGTATTCAAGCTTTATAAAGTTCTGAGTTTTTATCTTCTCATGGTTTAAGATATTAAAATTATTTTATTAGATCAATTTATATAATATGTTAACCCTTGTCTGTCATAGGCTTTCTAAATATGATTCCATTTATTTTTTTGCCTTTCAGAGGTATGTTATTTTTTACTATTGAAAATACAATTTTATGTATTAACATTTATAAGTATTTTCCATTTTGGTCTGTGACTTTGCTGTTATGTCTAGTAAATCCTTCCCACTCCTCTAAAATTACATAAATATTTAACTTCGTTGAATATTAATTTGAAAGATCATCTATATTATAAGCAAATTGTTACATATCCTTGGTTTCTCTGATCTGTCCGGCCACATCATTGCCTGCTTTATAATTATTTCGTTCCCTTATATGGAAAGATCCCTGCACAGGAAAACTTCCTTAACTCATTATTTCTTTATCAAATTTTGTTGGTGTTTCTCACATGCATTTTATTTATTTCAGATAATTCTTAGATTATTTTTATGTATATATTTAAAGTCTACCCATGTGTGAAACTCACTTAAAACCACTCATATTATTAGTTCTGACTTGAGATAGCACAATTTAAAAGAAAGTCAAAAGGAAAAACTTAACTGCATTCAAAGCTTTATCTGCTAGTCTGAAAGCCCTTAGTGGGCTTATTATTTATTAATGACTGTATTATTTTATTTATATGGTTTGCTTCTAGCCAGATGTATGTATAAATGCACATTCAAATAGCTCTAAATGTTTCTAACCAAGTTAAATGATCTACCATTCTCCGATAACCAAAGTATCTAATAGTGTGTCATTGGTAGACTATTTGATGCATCTTTTCTTTGCAAAGTGATTATGTCACCAACGTGCTTATTTACAAGAAATGACATGCCATCAATAGCTTCGTCTCCTTGAGTTCTTCCAACATATCCACAAGGACCATATTTCTGGTAGAATGAGGAGGTCACCATTTTACCTGACATAGTTTGAGAGGTACAAAGAATGTCTCTGATGAAGAACATTTCCCTTTCTGATGTCTTATCTTTTTGTTTGTGTGAGATTCACTACCTATAGTAGAGCGCATTGATTCCGAATTGCTTGGAAATCAATTATGAATGAATGTATCACACCACTTTTCTCCCTAAGAAAGTAGAAAGGGATAAGAAGACAGTGAAAAAAAATAGGAAGAACAAAACTCTAAATTTATTTACTTCATAATTTTGCCTGGTGTAAAACTGACTCAGGTTTTGTTTAAGTACCACAGTTACCTGTATCAATCTTGCAAAGAACACATTTTCACTAAAGTTAACATTTTTATCTCTTACCATTCTAAATGAGGTATCTTCCTTTCTAGCTTTTGATGGGAACGTAAAATTTTCACACTTCCCTGGAACAAGTGTCATGAGTGAGCTATAAGCTAAAAAAAAAAAAATAGAAGTTTTCTTATCTTTGAATATGGAATAATTTTTATTCTTTTCCCTTTCAGTTTCTTCTTTGTGGCATATGTGGAATACTGTGCGCCAAAAAAAAATCTGGACTTGTCGTAAGTTTCTGCCTTGTTTGTATTTTGCATTGAAGTATTTGAAACGTAGGAACCTGAAAATGGAAATGATGACAAGCCAACTTTCACATAGTGAATGTTACTCATTTAGGATGAAAAGAGGACCGACCATTAAATACTGGCTTTTTCATTTTCAAAAAAAAAAAAAAAAAAAACCCATCAAGATTATTAGAGACTATGACAAAAGAAAAAGAAAGAAAAGCTTTGATATACTCTTTAAATGCGTGAATATGTTGCCCATAATGACTGCTGTGGTTGACAATCTCCACTTTCCCGGTTTACAGATGCCCAGACACTCACATGAATCCTTCAGTAAGCTAAAAAAGACATGGCCTGAGTTCATGGGAAACTTAACTGTTTAAATGTGGAACTGGGCCTACTAATTACTGGCTTTGACTGTGAAGTCAATTTTTCAATGCAGCAGAACAGCTGGGTTGTTATAGTTACCGTTAATTCCCAATGATTTTTTTTTTATTTAATTTATTTTATTACTGTGAACACAAACATAAGTGTTTTCAGATGTTTTTCAGTACTGTCATGGGTTTCCAGGGTATGGAACATACTTCCAGTTAACTCTGATAATGGCTGGAGGAGAACTTCTGTATGCTGAAGGGTGGGTTCCCCACTTCCCTCCATGATGTTTTTTTGAGAGTTCAAAAGAGGGGAAAAGCATTGTTTATTTTTTTGTGTGCAATAGGAAAGTTCATAGACCTTTTTTTTTTTTTTAAAGATTTTTATTTATTTTTGACAGAGAGAGAGAGCACAAGCAGGGGAAGCAGCAGACAGAGGGAGAAGCAGGCTCCCCACCAAGCAGGGAGCCCGATGTGGGGTGGATCCCAGGACCCCAGGATCATGACCTGAGCCGAAGGCAGACGCTCAGCCGACTGAGCCACCCAGGCGCCCCAAGATCATAGACCTTTATAAGTTGGCAAAATTAATACTACACTTGGACCCTAGAAAGTGGTCTTTGATCCTAAAAAGAGTTTTCCAGGGGGAAGCCAGTTATCTGAGGAGGGCATGGATGGGATTATTAGTTATTTTTGTTTAACTACTGTTTTGAATCACATCTTTTTTTGTGAGGATAGCTCTTGTGACCAAAAAATGAAGCACCCATTGCCTTAGACATGCGAGATGGAATTCTTTAAAGTTACATAAAGGGAAAGCATTAGATACAGATTTTGGGAGGCTTGTAATTTGCATCTGTGAATCTTCCATCACTTTTTAGACATGGCCTTCATTCTCTCTCTACTTTTATTTTACTGGCGTCTTTATGGCTATATAATAACAATTTCTTGGAACTTAGAAGAAAGAGAGAGAGAGAGGGAGGAAGGAAGGACGGAGGGACGGGCAAACAAAGAAAGAATGAGGGAGGGAGAGGAAAATAGGGAGAGGCAGAGCAGAAAGGGAACAGGGGAAGGAAAGGGAAGGGAGATGTCTTCATCTCTTTGGGCTGTTATAACAAAGTACCATAGACTGGGTGGCTTATAAACAACAGAAATTTATTTTTCACTGTGCTGGAGGCTGCACCCAGACTAGGGACCCATTTTGTGTAGCTAGGTTCTGGTAAGGTTCTCTTCCAGGTTGCAAATGTTTGACTGTGTCCTCATTTGGCAAAAGGGGAAAGAAAACTCTCTAGAATCTCTTTTATAAAGACACTGACCTCATTTATGAGGACTCCACCTTCCTGACCTAATTATCTTCCAAAGATCCCACCTGCAAATACTATAGTATTGGGGATTAGGCTTCAACATTTGTATTTAGAGGGACACAAATATTCAGTTCATAGGAGAAGGGAAGAGAAAGAATTTTTAAAAAGGCACTAGTGTCTTTTTTCTGTCTTTCTAATTCTCTTAAGAGTTATTTAAAAAAATCATAAGAGCTGAACTTTTTATAACTACCATTCACTTTAACTTCTTTTACACTCTGATATTCCCGTAGATGACATTTAGCTCTCAAGGATTTTCTATCCTTCAATCAAATTGCATGATAATTTCTCCACTCCAAATATCTCTGGAGTCTAAATTCTCTAGTCTGGTGAGATTTGAAAATCATATATGGTTATAAATGTGGGTATAGATTTTAATATTTCAATTCCTAGGTGAGAATGTTCTATTTGCACACATTAATGAAGTGTCATGCCTTTCAAGAAGGAATGAGACTAATATCAGGAGAGATTACATGTTTTCTAATAATAGTCAAATAATTTGTCATTTACTTTCTTAAATAGTATTCATTACTTGAAGGCTAGAATGTAACATTTTCCCATATTTTCTAAGAATGAGTCAACACCAAAATATTTCCCAAGAAACTGCATGCTATCTGAATATACTTTAAAGGTAGAATATTGATTCTTTGTGAAACTGGAGGCAACAGGTTCCCACTTGGGATGATTCAGTTATTTGGTCATTGATATTCAGCATTATGTTTAATCAACCATAAAAATATATATTCATCCATCATTGGATTTTCAGTCTTGATGATAAATACTGTGAGACAGACACAGTAAAGATGCTGAATTAAGTTAGAGAAACAAAACAAACTACTTGTAGTTCTTTCTGCCCACCATGCTATTTCAGGTATCTGTGGCCTTACCCTTTTCTGGAAACTGTATGCACTTAGTTTAGATGACATGGTATCAGGGAAGTCCTGTCTGAAACCCCTGGCTGGGCTACATTCTCCTCCTTATTCCAAGGGCAACCAATTCATCCCTCTTTTTTTTTTTTTTTTTAAGATTTTATTTATTTGACAGAGAGAGACACAGCGAGAGAGGGAACACAAGCAGGGGGAGTGGGAGAGGGAGAAGCAGGCTTCCCGTGGAGCAGGGAGCCCGATGAGAGGTTCGATCCCGGGACCCTGGGATCATGACCTGAGCCAAAGGCAGATGCCCAACGACTGAGCCACCCAGGCGCCCCTCATCCCTCTTTCTTAATATTTACCATCCATGTTGAAATGTGGGAATCTTCTCTCACACAAGACTGCAGAGTACTCAAGGGCAGTAACTCTGAGCTATTCTTTTGTAATGCCAACAGCTGCCTCACTCAAAGCCTAACAGATGCTAGGTGCTCAATAAATGCTTGCTAAACTCAGCTAAATGTCAACAGCAAATAATTCCCGATAGTGTAAAATTAAATGCTAAATTAAGTTACATCGCTGTTTGCCCGATGGAATTATACCAAAGGAGGAGATCAACAAATCCAGGAAGGCTTTCTGAAGCAGTTAGGACTGCCTTTGGGCCTTCCATCTAGGAGTCCAAGAAAGAAGCAATATCATTTCCAGGAAATGGAAAATATCATTGAGGTGGGAATGAACAAGTTGTAGGATTGGCAAGAGAGAGGACTGTAGTGGAGACCATGTTCTGGAGAAAAATGGAAATAAGTGTAGATAATTAAATTAGTATCACACTCTAAAGTATAAGGAAAGCCCATGGGGGAATTTAGACAAAATGCAAATACAAAATAAAATCATTAAAGCTTTTGGAATATTCAGTTACATTTATGATATTTAGGTAGAATAAAACCCCCGAGGTCTCTTAACAGAGACCCGGATCAAACCAATAATAGGATCAAAAGCAAAGCCACATCCTGTGTTTCGCCAAAACAACCAGACAGTATTTTTGGAATGTCTACTGTGTATTCTTCACTGTGGTGCCACAGAGTAACAAAAGATTTGTAATATAAAGGGCCAGTTCACAGGGGGTCCCTTAACTATCCTTTGGGGGGAAATCGATACACAATAAAACTCCTAGGAATGAAAAAGAGAAGTAACCAAATTCCCCAGGATCATTTAGCTAGAGAGGTATAAAGATCTGCAGTTTGGTGGAACTCATGACAGTTCAATGAGAAGATATTTAGATATTTTAGGGGGATTAACATAGTGAAACTGGATTTAGAGTCAGAAAATCTGGATTCAGTCCCTACACTTGAATATTACCTGCTCACCATTCATTGTCCAAAATGTATATTACGATTTCTCTCAGAGGTTTGCTGGGTGGGTTAATTGAGATAGTATCTGTTCAAGTTCCTAGCATAGTAAGCACATGATAGATAGTAAGTAAATATTATTTAAATCTGAATCTACCTTGAAGACAAGTTTTGCTTATTTCAGCATTTTCAAAAGATGTATCCCTGGCCTTCATACAGTCAGCGATTAATTCCAAAACACTGTGGTCTGCGCTCTTTCCATTGAGTCCGATTGCCCAGAAACTTGGTGAAAGGTTAGCTCCTGTCCTCTGAGAAGCACCCAAAGTTTCTTGCCTTTAGTGTAGCTCAGCTATTCTTGAGGTGCAGCCAGGACAGTGCCCTGTGTCCTGGTCAGCTTTGTTTCCTCGACTTTGACACTCCCTTTCTTTTCCTTATCAGATGATCCTTTTCTCTGCCTGCTGCATCTGTGGGCTCATTGGGGGCATCCTGAATTTTCAGTTCCTTCGGGCAGTGACAAAGAAGACCTCCTCCCTTTATCCTCTGCATCTCGCCTCCATGTCCCTTGCGTGCATCGGGATCGGCGGCTGCACCCTCTCTTCCTGGCTCACTTGTCGACTAGCCAGCTATGAACAGAGGAGGATGTTCTCTGAAAGGGAGCATTCTCTGCACCACTCTCATGAAATGGCTGAGAAAGTGAGTTTTGTAGCTCTTCTGTTCACTGCTAGCTTGGCTTGAAGGCTGCAGTCAAATCTTGGTCAGGCATCTGGCAGCTTTAGACGAGAATTTGAGGAATTGGATTTTCTAAAACTTTGGCCCTAGTGGGCTAAGAATAGGAATTTTTTATTTTTTTTCTCTGCTATTTGGGGTACACCTATTTTCAATAATTTCAGAGCTCTCTATCTATACCAAAACCCAGTTCCTAAAATAGCATTCCATAAAATATTGAATGCCTTATAAATATGGATTTTTATGTGTTGTACAGAGGAAAAACACGAACTAAATACCCTCTCAACTCAATAGTGCCAGTTGTAGAAATCTGATGAATTCCCCTTTCTAGCTCACCTCCTGTGCTTGTAAGCAGATGCATTTGATTATGTAAATTAGATTTTGAAGCATAAAAGGACCTTTTAATAAGGCAACAAAAAGCCTTGCCTACCGGGGCAGATATTACAGTCCACATAAAGCTTCATTAAATTCTCATCTAAACTTCATGCATATTTTGGTAGCTTTGCCTATATTTTAAATAATATTCTTGCATAATTGTTTCATGACACTCATTCAAACAGGAAGTAACATCTATTGCTTGAAGGACAAACGATAGAGTGAGCGGTCTGTGTTTCTATTGCATTTTGCACATATTTCTTAATTCAGCTCCTGTTACTGGATCTATGAAGGAAAAGATAAAACATCCGTAAACTAACCTGGTTAAGATAAGGGCCACATCATATTTCACTTGACATCATGGAAATAAAACTGCTCAACCACAGAATAGAAGACACAGTAGCAAAAGAGTTACTACTGCATTTTTCTTCAGAATGTTATTTGGAAGAAAAACTATTTATTCCATAGTTTTAAGTGTTTCCGTTTTGTACGCAATCAATACATTCAAATAAAGAGAGTAGATATCCTTAAACTGCTCCATGAAAAAGGCAATTTGAAACAGATATACACATGTTCTTAAAAAAAAATTATAGTACTGTTAGCAGGCCTGATAATTTAAAGAAATGGGTTGTTAAAAAGAGATTACCATTATGTATTTGGATAGTGGCTCATTTGTGCTCTATTTTTATACTACTGTGATTTCGTTTTTTTGTGTGTATGTTTGTGCAATATTTATTATATGATTGTTATATTTATATTAGAGATTGAGGGCTATTGAAATAACCGACTTGCCCAGCTGCCCGGTGGTGCCCCCGACACCAGAGTTACCTACAAGGTACGCTGATTTCTAGGGAGTTACCATGTTGTAATGTCACCTCGGGAAGCAATGCCTCTTCCTAGGAAGGCATGATGTCAGCAGATCAGTCTGGACTGATGCTGTGATGTCTGTTTCTCCTCAAAGTATCTCTTTCATGAGAACTACTTTGAGGACCCAACATAAACCTACATGGCAGAGTCTTGCAGCTTAAAATGTGGTTGAGTATTTAAAATATTCAGCCTTCTATAAGCATCCAAACACATTTCTGTTTGGATGATTCATGACTCCCTTATTTTCTGCTACATCATGATTCTGACTCAATAACATCATTCACAGACCAGAGTTTTGTTTTTAATAGGTGTGTCTGATGAAGACAAACTGTATCTCCCTCGCGCCAAAACTGCATGAGCAGATAACATAAGTTTGACACTAATACAGTAAAAATGCTGTATGAGAGTTGTCTTTTTACAAGATTATCTGATGTGATACATTTCACATTTATTTCCTATACTTTGGGCTGCTAAAAATAAATAGTCGCCATTCTCGCTTTGGTTAAACAATATAATTGGAAATGCAGAAAGTCACATTGATACTATGGCCCAATGGCAGAAAGTATATCCACTTGCAAATAGTCACATTTGGTCCTGCCCAAATTTAGAGTATATTCTTCTTGCCAAATTGGACATGCCTATTTGCAAATAAACTAAAAATGCTAATGCATTTAAAACCTAATTTTGCTCTTTTCTCCTACCCTTGATTTTCCTGTGTCCATAAGAGTGTGAATTTAGTTAGGAAAATACTTTTCTTCTGTAAGCTTTTTAAAAACTAGATTTATTTTTTAAAGATTTTATGTATTTATTTGACAGAAAGAAAGAGAGACCGCGAGAGAGGGAACACAAGCAGGGGGAGTGGGAGAGGGAGAAGCAGGCTTCCTGCAGAGCAGGGAGACCGACCGATGTGGGGCTCGATCCAGGGACCCTGGGATCATGACCTGAGCCGAAGGCAGACACCTAACGACTGAGCCACCCAGGCGCCCCTAGATTTTTTTCTTAATCCTGCAATAAAATATCCTACATTAGATTAATTTTTATGGTTTTTAAGCTACTTTTTGAATGCAAATTCATTTTAGAAATACAAGCACCTAAGAATCTTACTTCCGTCAGTTCATTAGGAAATTATTTTTATACTATTGTGAGGAATAGAAAAAGCTGTATGAGTAAATTTTGTTAAAGATCATTTTTGAAGAATTGTTTCTATTTAACTTGCCACCCATAGTGAGTTCCTGAATGAAGCCTCAAATCAGGTTTCCTGCCTATGAAATTAACCTCAGCCTGACAACCCCACTGTGTCTCCACACTTACTTTTACTGTGCGCACGCCTAGTGAGCCAGTCACTGAACCATCACCAGGCCGTAGAAGCAGGCTGCTGGCTCCAAAGGACCTTCTTCACGTTCTGTCAGTCTTTACCCTAAAGGAGTGTGAGTTTCTAGGCTTTCCTCGGCACCTTACTTGGGAGGTATAATGGGTACCCAGGAATGAGATAACTCCTTAGGACCTGGAAGGGGCCAGGCACTTTGCCTGGAAAGACAGATCTTTTTTTTATTTTAAAGATTTTATTTACTTATTTGACAGAGAGAGACACAGCAAGAGCAGGAACACAAGCAGGGGGAGTGGGAGCGGGAGAAGCAGGGCTTCCCGACGAGCAGGGAGCCCAGGACCCTGGGATCATGACCGGAGCCAAAGGCAGACACCTAATGACTGAGCCCCCCAGGCGCCCCGTGGGAAGACAGATCTTGATGTGAGAATGGGACACGGCCCCAGTGCCTATTGTCTCCTTTCTCCAAATTTTCTTGGAAGAAATTCTACCACATCTTTCAAAAGACAACAACATTTTCAAAAGCAAAGTTCAAAAACCAGGCCAATTTCTACCTTCCAGTCCCTCACAGATCCTCCTCCTAAGCAAATTGCCAAACCAGCCAAAACAAGAAGCAAGTATCTTTATTCTATTTCATCTCCTATATTGAATTTTCTAAGAGAAGAGATTCAAAATAGGGCATGGATACCTTTTCGTTTTTCAAATAAATATTTGGGAAGAATTTCTAAAGTTAAAAGCAAACAGTTCTAATTCTCCTGAGCAGAAATCAAATATAAACTGATAGACTTGAGATAAATGAGCAATAATTTGGATTTGAATTTTCTTTACTACACTTTTGCTAATAGGCTTGTTCAAGTGTGAAAAGATTTTTAGATCGTTTTGCCTAAATATTATTTATAATAAGGCACACTAACCATGATAAATGTGAATGGGCTTCACATCTCATTACATTTTAATATTTAGGGAGGAGTTTAATGTTCAATAAAATGTATGAATTCAAAACATCTTAATTTTTCTTAAACTAACATTTTCTCAAATTACAAATGGAACTTATGTGAGTTCATCCTTTCTATCTAAATTTTCATTTGCCTTCCATGTAGTTTTTCTTATTACCATCCTTAAATTGATCCCTTAAGAAACATATTAACAGGTTTTACTATTTGTTTGGTTGGGCTTTTTTTTTTTTTTTTTTTTACTATATGTGTGATAGTGTCGTGAAAACCAACCTTCCCCACTGTGATTTATTTGTGACCCACCATTACATATACGCAGTGATCCCATTGTGGGTCTATTTCATTTCTCCGCGAAAAGGCCACACATTTTTCTATAGAATGAGGTAACCCCTAGACTAGGTTGGCACTTTGTTGACACGCTCAGCAGAGAGGCCAATGCAAGGGGGAAAAAAGTAGGCATTTAACCATCTTCTTCTTTCTAGGTGAGGTCTTTCCAAAATAAAGTTGAGAAACAAAAGGAGAGACTCAAGGGACTGGGGACAGATTGAAGTGTTTCTGTGTGTAGAAGACTTTGGCCATGAAATTTCATTTTCTCAAATGCAACAACAATATCAATCCTTGTCCTTCCCCAAAACTCAGCAAGTTTTTCAGTGGCTTGAAATTTGTTTTGCAAACCCATTAACCAAATCAGTATCTTACTCTGGAAGTAAATTTTAACTAATTCATCTTATTTTCCTAACAGGAAATGACAGACAACATGAGCAATGGAGGACCACAACTGATATTTAATGGAAGAGTATAATCAATGTTTTAAAGAACTGAACATTTTTTAGGATTTTCATGAGGACAGGAAATACCAAAGGAGTAGGGGATAAAATTAAAACAGTTCTTGCATTTGTTTTTATCTATTGTGAGCACCCAGTATAATCATTCTCCCTCAGTTTTGCCTCAGTTATTTCTTCAGCTTTTTTTGGGGGTGGGGGGAGGTGAGAACCTTCCAGAAATGTTCTGGTACAGGAATTTGAACAGACTTTCGAGATTGTTCTAAAGACTTTTCAGGAAAAAAAAAAAAGGAATAAACAGAAAGATTAATATTCTACAAAAACACTATTTGACTAGCATGAGTATTAGGTTTGTAATGACATATTTCTTATAAGTAATCAAAAGTGCAAATATCAAGAAATAACAGTAATTTATTGATGTCTTTGTTTTGAAAGACAATGACTTCAAGAATACCACAATTCAAAACCTCGGTAATGCCTTGTTGTAAAAACATTATAATTATTTCCAATTTGTGAATGAATTATATTTCATAATTTATTTGTAAATGACAAAAAACCCTAAAGCATAAAAAAGAAATTTTTTTTTAGAGAGAGACCATACTAATCTGTATGATATTTTTGCATTTTTGCACAGGGTGAAAAGTTATAAATGAATATCCTCAAAGAAAATAAATATGTTTTGATTATACCGTGCAGATTGATCTGCATGTTCATGAATAAGCCTAAGAATAAAATATAGTATGTGTGTATGTGTGTGTATATATACTGTAAATATAAAAATATATACAGCATATATTTATAACATTCATGAATGTAAATAGGTAATCAAAAAGAAATTGTAATGCTCTTGGGGTATTATCAAGATTCTATTCCCAAAGAGATGGGAAAGCAATTTTTCAAGGCTTTTATATGTCCACAAAATCACACGTTTGATTTCTACTAAATTTGTTCATTTTTATTCTTTTTATTATGTCTGCTGTGTGTAAATATCATTGTGACTGATCTTTATGGAGTTGAGTGATCTGAATAGTGTAGTATAAAGATAGATTACTTATCTGGCTATTTTACTACTATGGTATTTATGTAATAACAATGATTAATACTGATTTATAAACATAACAACTTTAAAATCACATACTTCCACATTTATAAATACAGACATAATGACTTGTGATTTTCATGATAATTACATTTCAAATACTTTGCAGCCCAATTAAATTATATAAAAGGACAGATGATGTATACCCAAAAGGTAAAGTTATAATTCACTTTGCTAGAATTTAATTTAGATCTTTTTAAAATTTTAAAATTTATGTGAAATAATACAGACAGACCATTTTTAAGAATACATATATCCAAAGAACCTGGAAGAGTTCTTTGTAGAAGGAAATAAAAAGATAGGCTTACATTTATACAGTTAGATTCAATCCTTCTCTTCCATAATGAAATGTTAAAATAGCCATCTATGACAATATGAATAGGCAAGAAAATAGCATGGTCTTTGAAAATATTTATGACAATACAACCTCTGGTAACAGATAAAAAAAAATCTACTATTTTAAAATATGTGGTTCTCACTGTATTGTATACTTTTATTTTTCCCCAAAGCTAATCAATTTTCAGCTCATTTTTATGAGTTACTTATTGAACCACAGGTAAATTCAACCTTGAATATTCAGGATGAGAACATGTTATCATTTAGAAACAAAATATGGGTTTTAATTATGATAACAAAATAATAACTCCACTCAATGGAAATCTGAAGGTCTTCTCGTTTTAGAGCATCGTGATCATCACTTACCCTATTTAAGTCGACTCATAAAAAAATTCTGGCTGTAGACAGTCAAAAGAAATAGCTGGGCTATGGTTGTTTGGTGTAGTGTTTGAAGTCTCCTAACTCATATGAATAACTTCATTATCCAGTAGATAACAGAAGTTGCCCATAAATGCAACCTCAAATAGTGAATCAACATTATCACTATTCTTTTGATGCCACAAACAGGCATAGGCTTTATCACTGAAAATCTAAACTATATGATGCAGATATTTTGTGTATATATATATATATATATATATATATATATATATATATATATATGGCTCTACTGAATTTACACAAGGGTGTAGTTTTGTACTGAAGGAATAACCACTGACTAATTTTAGGTGGCATTTCTTTGTAGACATGTTTGTATAATACAGAGTTCTAATACATCAGTAAGATGTTTTAATGCCTTTTGAAATAATTTATGAAATCACCCATCAAAGGACAAAAGTGGGCATATCACTGCTTCGATATAGAGTTAAGAAGAGATGCAATCATGACAATTATCCAAATAGTCTACTGTGTATATAACCAGATATAGATATGTCTTTAAATGTAGTTCTCTTAACCCAATATTTTCAGGGCTCAGTTGTTTAGAGGGATTTATTTGGGATGTAGAATGATTCTTTCTGAGATAAGTAGGGGATGTTAGGAAGACATTGTTCAAGTACCTGAAAATTTAATTTTCACGGTAAATTGAACTATGAACTAGAATACTTTAAGTGACCACATTATAGTTTTGGTATGAGCCTACCCTTGGGGGAAAGTAAATTAGGAAAAAAATATGTGACACTAGTGTGATGGTGTGCTACAAAAGGTGAAGTTATTATAAGCATAGAAGAATAAAAGTGGGCTCTGCTTGGAAATTTTTAAACGTGTGTGTTTAAACACACACACACATATACAATTGTTTAGAAGTGGAACGTGGTATGATGACTCTATTGATATGTCTGTGTAATAAAATGGTGTGCTTTGAAACTGCATATGGTGTGAACTCTCTTTTCATTGTGATAGAAAAAATAGTTTCCCCCGCTAGGTTCTGAGATTGGCAGGGGACAGGATGCTGTGAATGAAAAGGCAGAGAGAGTCCCAGCTAGTGGATGTGGAATTCATACAGGGTATTTTCCGAGACAGGAAGGATGAAAGTGTGTTCAAATGTAGAGAGGGAGTGGGTGAAGATGCAGGACAAAACGAACATGAGAAAGGGAGGTCCCGCGGAGGCGGGAGTTAATAAGATGCATGTTGTAGGAGACAGATTTAGCTATAGATAGGACTGAAGTTGCAGGGGATCTCAGAGATGAAACCACAATATTCAGAGAACTCTGCTAACCTTGTGCTTGTCAAATTATTGCTACTGGCTTTTGGGGTGGACGGTAATTCATTGTGCAGACTGCCCTATGCGTTTTAGGCCATTAAGCATCTCTAGTACTCCCTCTACTAAATGTCAGGAAGATTCCCCGGGTGTTACAAACAAAAATGTCCTAACAAATTTTCACCTATCTCTTTGGCAGGTAAATATTGCCTCCTAATTGAGAGCCACTGAGGAAAACCCGTGAACACAATCCGGAGCGGCCAATGTTAATGCTACTTACAAATGTAGACTTGAATTCCTCAGAATCATAAACTCACTATTCTAGGGTCTGCCTATATTATCTGATACAGTAGCCACTAACCTAACCACGTGTGATTAAATGTATATATAAATTAATCAAAACAAAATTAAATACTCAGTTTCGCAGTTGAACTGAGCTAGCCACATTCCAAGTGTTGAATAGCCAAATAGGGACAACAGCACCTCAGAAAGTGTTATGGGTCAATGCTAGTCAAAACCACAGAGAGGGCAACTATCCTTAACCCTCAGTCAACCAAGTATCATTATAATAAAATGTGAAAAAAATCAGTAAACTCTCCATGGAATTTGAAGCTGATGAAACAGTTAAATCCATGGACAAAGAAAAACTAGCAAAAATGCAATGTAGGCCAAATCCATAGTGAAGTTTAAAGGTGTTAGAGTTTTCATGTTTTAAAAAAATTCTGTTCATGGAAATATTCTACTAAATAACTAAATATTTTATGTTTGACAGGTAAAATGAGATGTTGTATAACTTCTATTTTTGAAGAAATTTACTCACCCTATTACCATGCATCAATGAAAAATTCTGCATTTCTTATGCTTGGGAAGGTGGGAACAACAGTCAGCTGCCCTCCACTTTTTTCACTGACTTAAGCTCAAAAGTGGCATGTTTAGAAACCGTATGTCCAAGGCTACATTTTCAAAGATTATTTAGCAAACACGTTCCAGAAATTAAGATAGAGCATCTTAAGTGCCATTTGGTTAGAACACAGTTTCCCAAATAAAGTTTCAGAACTTGGCATCACTTCATTCTTGTCTTCCTTAAATCATTTTTCTGGAAACATATGTAATATTTCTTACTCAAAGTATGTGACAGCCAAGAAATTCAATTATTCCAAAACCATCAATCACAGGTTGTGAGTTACTCAGAACAGAGGAAACTGATTCAGGAATTGCTTGATATGTGGATGCCTAGTAAAATTATACAAAAGTTTGTTTTTTTATTATTTTTTTCGCCAGGAAAAATATTTACTGAATACAAGAGTCTTTTACTAGGAATGTATTTCCCAAGAAATATATTGTAAAAAGTTAAATTCTAGATCTAAACAAATGGATTTCAATATTTTAATAGTTCAATAGTGTCTACATTAACTATTTATAGGCACATAACCTTCATTTAACCATAAATCCTGAAGAACTAGGTTCCATCTTTAAACTTTCCTTCACATAGACTAGGGACTATTGATTTTTGAAGTTTTTTTTTTTTTCTTCATTAACACCCAGAGGCTCTAATCTCTTAGCCACATAATAAATTATTGCAAGCCCTACCTCAAAAGCCAAAATGTATTGTGTTACTGAAAATTGCCAGAGAGACTCTAGAATTTGGCTGAAGCTTCACAGAAAGTCCTAAAATCTTGTCAAATTTGCATCAAGTGTTTGACTAACCTCAAGGAATCAGGACTCATGACTGCTCCTTGTTATTTATCAGTGAGGATATTTGTCCTCACCTACTCACTAAGACAGAGGTCCTCTAATGTCATTTCACAATCCAGATGGAGGGCTGGAAGATTTTCCTTGGGCTCTCCAAGATCATTGCTCAGGAAAGAAAAGCTACAGGTTCCTTTGTGGGGTCTCTACCATCCCCCACTCTGTCCCTCATTGCCAATCAGCCAAGGAAAGAGGTAACAATCAGTCTTATTCATACAAATGTACTCTAAGGGCCCTATGCTGTCTAGATGTGCACTCCCCTCATTAATGCCTAAAATATCTTTTGAGATCTGGACTTCTGTGTCTTTTCTATCTTCTTATTATATCAACATTTTTACATCGATCTCTGAGAAAAAAACATTAAGTTTAATTTTAAAAGGATCTAGGTCTTCTAAAATAAAACAAATTGCTGGGAAGAAATTTGTTTCCAAGTCATGATAGAGTAAGTAGTGGTTACATTAGCCTATTGCTACCTGTCAGCCAAAAGGATGGCAGTGCAGCAGGTGAAAACCATTTATCAAGTGTTATTATAATGTGCATCATCTATAAATGTGAATATCCCTCTATCATATTAATATCATTTATTTAATATGAATGTGGATAATGTGGTAAGACATTGTTAATATTTCACCTGAAAGGTAAGGTCATTCCTTGCTGTACCCATGAATCTTAGAGCCATTCAATCAAATCATGCAACTTATATATCCTCAAGTCCATAAAACCACAACTCCATCCTAAAGGAACCGCTGTCCTTTATTTGTTCTGCTTCTTCTGATTTCAGATCCAAATTTCTGGTTCTGTGGCAGTGCTTTGATTTCAGTTTCTGGTTCCTGCATTTGAACCTGAGACTTTACCTCTGCAGTTGTCAAGTTTTGATAGCTACAGCCACTCACCTCGCACTAGGCACTAGGATTTGTTTAACAGGGCTCCTTACCCCTGAATCAGCTGGTGAAATCCAGCCTTGGTCACCAAGCGGGCAGCAGCGAGTGACAAAAGCAGCTTCAACAAAAATGTTAGTCACCAGCAAACAGGCATGTGCTCCAGCTGGAAACGGGAATGCAAAAGAAGGATCCCAGACAACTAAAGAGAAAACAGGAGCTCTCCATACCTTGAATGTAAAGAGGCTGGAAAATCTATGAGGTCACTGGAGACAGTCAGGGAGCTGTAAGCGAGAAACTGAGGCAAGATTATTTTTTTCCCTGGGTTTCATTCGGGGGGATTGGATCAGTAAGCTGTACAGAAAACTAATTTTGTCATGAACAAAATTTTGCCTTTATTTATCAGATAAGTTCATTTCTTGTAGTATCTGTCTTTTTCTTCTTTTCAATCTCTAGCTTAGCCTACTCATCTGTGCCAAGAACATTGGAGGAAGAGGTTTTATTCAAGGGAGCTGACACTGTCTGTGTCACTCTAAAGCTGATATGTGCATGACAGCAGGAATCACAAGAGATGTCAAGGGAAGATTTCATTAGGCGTTGGTCCTTCTCAACGAGGAAATCTCCTTTCAGTGTGACTCTTGGAGGTCTGGATTTTTATTTTATTGAGAAATTGTGTCTTTTATGTAGTATCTTCTCTTATACAGTTCTGCTCGCTGTTACGTTCTTTCACAACTGGGAAAGTCCCCTTTGCCACTGGATAAGGATGAATTCATTATTGTAATAATTTCCAAAGCATAGGGGTATTAAAAGCCTCCTGTGGCCATGAGAGGGAATCTAGGATATGATCCATTAATATGCATTTTTGTTTAATGACTTGAGAGTAAATTGTGTATCAAAATGTACCACGTCTAAATTTCGTTTTTATCTAATTTCCACCCTCAAACTTTCCATACCACATTCTTTGGAATGTATTTAGTGTCAAGGATCTGTGAATTCACACCCACACCAACTCTGCAGCTAGCAGGTGGTTTATTAAATTACAGCTTTAAGGTAATAGTCAAAGAAAAAAAAAAGAAATGGTTTTCTATTTTTGTTCTGCAGTGAGCTAAAGGCAGATGGAAGTAAATGAGAATGTCCATAGGTATTCTTGCAAACACCATGGTTAATTTTCCTGGCTAGATTCCTTGGATTTGAAAACCTTTCAAAAGATGTTGAAACTTTGCTGCAGTAAAGTCTAGTTGGGGGGGCGCCTGGGTGGCTGAGTCGGTTAAGGGTCTGCCTTCAGCTCAAGTCATGATCCCAGGGTCCTGGGATTGAGCCCCACTTAGGGCTCCTTGCTCAGCAGAGAGCCTGCTTCTCCCTCTCCCTCTGCCTGCAGCTCCCCCTGCTTGTGCTCTCTCTCTCACTATCTCTATGTGCCAAATAAATAAAATCTTAAAAAAAAAGAGAGAGAGAGTCTAATGGGGAAGGAAGTAGGGCCTTAGAAGAAATACGAACCCTAGTTTTCAGGACAGTAAATTCTATAAAGATGATATCATAGCTTCAGAAAGTAGCCCTACCCCCATCTTATACCTCCTTTACTCCTTCCCAACAACAGTAGTTCTCAAGACTACACACGTACACACATATACACACTATTTTACTATTTTTTCTTTCTTTTTTAAAAAAAATTTAATTCCAGTACAGTTAACATTCAGTGTTATATTATTTCCAGGTATACAACATAGTGATTCAGCAATTCCACACACCACAGACATCACCCAGTGCTCAGCATCACAAGCGCACTCCTTAACCCCCATCACCTATTTCCCCCATCCCCCCCCCACCACCTCCCATCTGGTAACTATCAGTTTGTTCTCTATAGTTAAGAGTCTGTTTCTTGTTTTTTCTCTCTCTCTTACCCTCTCTCTCTTTTTCTCCCTTGCTCATTTGTTTTGTTTCTTAAATTCCACATATGAGTGAAATCATGTCTTTCTCTGACTGACCTATTTCACTAATTGTGCTACTGGATGTTTACTCCCAAAATACAAAAACACTAATTCAAAGAGATACATGCACTCCTATGTTTATAGCAGTATTATTTACAATAGCCAAATTGTGGAAGTAACCCAACTGTCCATCAATAGATGAATAAAGAAGATGTGGTGTGTGTGTATGTATGTATATATGTATAAAGCATAAAGATTAAGGTGTTTGAACTATTATTGTATCTGGTTACCACAAAAGTGAAAAAGATACAAACAATTCCAGTGTTAGAGAGTGAGAATATAATGATTGTTTATGTGTTTTTGCTCTTGTTATTTCCCTCATAAGTACCTAATGTGATTTACAAATAATCCATTTATTAGCACTGTAAAAACTCTTTATACATTATGAACAAATAATCCATTTATTAGCACTGTAAAAACTCTGTATACATTATGAACAAGAAGAAAGGATGCCTCTAGACTGAAGAAGTTGAACGAACACTGCCTCTTCGTGGGAACCAGTAGTTTATATGTTCTTTGAGAAATTCTGAACTAATACAAAAATTAATAAAAAAATTTTCAGGTAGGAAGGTAACTGAGGCAAAGTAGTGTTTAAGATAAAATGATCACAGTGATAAACAATTTTTGCATACCTTCTCTTATTTACAAATGATAATGTGGCCTGGGTGTTATGTGTTGTTAATTTAAATTGTTGTGCCTCTTATTTCAGCAACAGAATTGCAGGAGGGTTTAACGATGCCTGAGAGAGAATAGAATATGTTCACGTGTTAATACAAATAAGAATAATACCCCATTTTATAGGGAATTGCTTTCCTTCCTTCCTGAAGATTGTTTGATACTCCTTCGAAATAATCATACTTCGACTTAATTTTGTTAGTTTAGTTAAGTTCCTGTGTACAATTTACCATAATGTTATCCCTTTCAGTACCATCCAGAAGGGTACATAAACTGAAATTTTTCATTCAGTTTAACCAATGTGTGGAAATTAAGCACTGGTATTCCTCCTCTCTGAGTCTATGTAAATTGTGTACTATTTTATGTTCCTTATTTTGCAAACTTTACTGTGTGAACACTAAGTCACATGAAAGAAATAATCAACTACATTGTTAATTATTACTGCATTTATGTCAGTTATACCTGAATAAAAGTGACCAGTTCAGAAGGTCTCTCCTGTATTTCAAGTTTCTTTAAAGGCACTGGTTCTCAAATTTCGCAGGTTTACAATCACCTGGAAGGTTTGGGAAACAGATTGCTGAGCTCCATCTCCAGAGTTCAGATTCAGTTAGCCTAGGATTGGGGCCTGAGAATTTGCATTTCTAACCACATTTCAGGTGATGCTGATGATACCCAGGGACCTGACTTTAAGGACTACTGTAACCAAACCCAAATCTGTCTTCCTGATGGACGCCCAGTAAAGCCAGTCACTGAGACATCAGGTATGTAGCAAGGAAAGGGTCTACTTAAGAGGCAGCCAAACCAGGAGACCGAAGGACAAGTCTCAAATCCACTTCCCTGAAGGGGGAGAGAACAAGTCTTTTATAATCATGGGGGTTGAGATTACATACATATTGATGAAAAGGGCAGGAAAACTGATGACCATTCATGAAGAAAGATGGAGCATGTGCATTGAGCAAAAGTATACATAACAAACATCCCACTTTCACTTTGGGGTGGAGACTTTACACCAGCAAGGCAAAATTTAGCCCCTGATATCAGAAAGTTATCTTAGGACAAGGAGAAGGGACTGTGGGCATGCTCTGAGAGCCAGTATAAAATGGATGGGGTCTTGGGCTCCTTATCTCAGGTAAGGAATGCAGGGTCTTGCTTGTTCATAGGCTAGAGCCGTATCAGTTGACCTGGAGTCCAGGCTTCTGCAGGGATACTTAACGAGTTTGTTAGTGGGGTCTGAAAAGACACATTAGCTTATTAGAGGGAAACAGCTCTCTGAAAAACAAGCTTTCAACTGCTAGTTTCAACCTCATTAATCCTATGGGGCAGAGTTTCACTACCAATAAAACATAACCTTATTAAAGCAGCTGGGTTTTAACTTACAGACAGATACATCTGAATGACTTCATTTCTATGGATTTTT
Organism: Zalophus californianus; assembly: GCF_009762305.2. Lineage (NCBI taxonomy): Eukaryota > Metazoa > Chordata > Mammalia > Carnivora > Otariidae > Zalophus > Zalophus californianus. Next base: position 51,487,748 of record NC_045606.1, on the reverse strand, counting down.
AGGAACAGCTGTAGTTTGCAAAATGTAACATCTAGTATATTCAATAAAATATATTGTACTCTATTATTGTTTTTCCTCAGTGTAAGCATGGTGCACATCCGTTAGTTCAGCAAACTAATACGCAAGTAGGAAGAACTTTCAGAGTTAAAAATTGATGCCAGGTACTTTTTTGAAGGATTGTAGGTTAAAAACTAACATCAATAAACAGGTGCTTTTATTCTTGCCATCCCTGCAGTATTTTGGGCTAAAGCAAAACTTGAGAAATTTAAAGCTCACAGTTGCCATCTGTTGACATATTTGTGAATTACATGTAGTCGGCATCAACCAATAGCAGGTTGATACATTAGTATTCTGCTCAGGATTTTTTGTTTCATTTCCCAAACTCATCAGGCAAACTTTAAACATGCATTTCCTGCCCCCTCCAAAAAACTATTCACAAACTAAACATATTTATTTCAAATAATTAGTTTGTACTGAAGATCTTTTAATTATTCCTACTGACAAAAGAAATTACAGGGATGTGTGGGTGGCTCAGTTGGTTAAGCATCAGACTCTTGATTCTGGCTCAGGTCATGATCTCAGGGCCAAGTATCAGATTCTTGATTTTGGTTCAGGTCATGATCTCAGGGTCATGACATCAAGCCCTGCATAGGGCTCTGCACTCATTGGGAGTCTGCTTGAGATTCTGTCTCTCTCCCTTTACCCCTCCCCCTAATAGCCTGTTCTCTCTCTCTAAAATAAATAAATACATCTTAAAGAGAAGCAAATTTGTATCTCAGTAAACAATTCATATCTAGAGTGAATTTTATCATTAGACTATTTTAAGAGGATACTATATTGAAATCTTTGTTTTAAGCTGAATCAAATGTTTATGTATATGAATTGCTTGTAAGGGTAGTACATTGAAGAGGAGCTGAAATTAATCATGTTAATAACCCCAAAACAAAACAAAAACTTCATTCCCAGAGATGGGGCCAAGTTATTCTCCAGTTTTTATTCATACTCTTATATGAATATTCCTCTTAGGTCCAGGACTCTGTTTGCCCTTCATTCAAGGAAGTTATAAGTTCTTGCTTCCAAGTGCAGCTTTACAGCCCTCATCAGGCTAAACCAGGCATATTATAACTGATGTGTTGATCATGGTCTCCAAAAAGGATATATTATTGAGCACTTACTATAGGTCAGTCACTACGACAGTGCCATTAGTGCCTTAGTATGACACTGCCATTATCTCATTTACTCCACACAGATTCTCCATATCATTATACTTCTACGCTACAGATTAGGAAGTTGAGGTTTAAAAAGACTAGGCAAGTTCTGCAGGGTTACAGAGCCAAGACTGACACTCAGATTACCAGACTCCAGCACCTGGCTCCTACCAGCCATGCCATATTGTGAATTGCTTTCTGCAAGACTCCCAGCCCTGCCACTTTAGCCCAAGCTGGTACTGCTTTGACATCTTTCCAAGCCTGTTAAAAAGGTAGCACTTACCAGTTTGATCTGATTCCCACTTTACCAGTTGGTTTTTTAGGCAAAGTCTAATTAAAATAAGCACCCGTTTTCTTAACTCTTAAAATTTCTTCCTTTATAATTTTTGGCCACATGCATAGGAAAAGTGAGGATTTTTAGTGAGTCAGAGCATGAGCTCTGGAATGAATCATGACTGGGTTAAATTCCTTGATTAGCAGCTGTGTATCCTTGGAAAACTCATTCATTTGTTCACTCAGGAAATATGTGCTAGGCACTAGGCTTGAAGCTTTTTACAATACAGATAGGATTGCTACCTTCACGGGGCCAATATTTTAAAATCTTCCCTAGATTATAGTTTCCTCATCCGTAAAAATATTTAATAATTGTATTAAGTGTGTAAAGATTCTGTGTTGGTGATTTGTAGAAAGCACTTACCACAGCGACGGGCAGGTTTGTTGTAAAGTTTAGCTGTGATGATGATGATCATGGTGGTGGTTGTGATACTGATGACATCACTCATTCTATCAGTTTGATAAAATCAATGCCGAAGGGTGATGGAACTCTTCTTGTTGGGACTGTTATTACTCTACTGTTGGGGGCTGGCACTTTTAGGGACTTCCAGTGCACATCTGGTATAGGAGTAGACCCTGATCCTATCTTAGGCAAAGGACAAAGTACTTGAGATCATAAGCATTTCATGCCTTGGACTGTACTATCTATGTTCCAGAGTCTAGGCAAGAGGGTTTCTCTCACACAGTCTCTCACTCAGAAACATGCACAGCTGCCAGGAAAGCAAACCTACTGTAGCCTGCTGGAGGGTGAGACCCATGAAGCCGCCCACACCTGACTACAGATGCTTGAGCAAGTCCAGCTGAGCCCAGGCCAAATTCATACTCGCAGAATTACAGACTGAATTAGTGATTGCTATGTAAGCCACCAGATTTGAGGATGGTTTGTTATGCAGCAAAAGCCGACTGATACAATGGCATTTTTACCTGCAGTACTGCCCTTTATATAAAACGATTTTGGGTAAACCTTTATACATCAAACTTTCGAATTCCATTTTTTTCAGTAAGTCTATTCTAATAATTTCAGATTTTTTTTCTTTAAGAAGGAAGAACTTGGACGCCTGAGTGGCTCAGTCGTTAAGCGTCTGCCTTCGACTCAGGTCATGATCCCAGGGTCCTGGGATCGAGCCCCGCATCGGGCTCCCTGCTCCGCAGGAAGCCTGCTTCTCCCTCTCCCACTCCCCCTGCTTGTGTTCCCTCTTTCGCTGTGTCTCTGTCAGATAAATAAATGAAATCTTAAAAAAAAAATAATAAAAGAACTTGCCTAATAATGCTACACACCTAGTAAGTGGCAGAGCCAGGATTCAGACTCACACAATGTAACTTTAGCACCCAGGCTCCTCACCTTGTGCTATATTAAACTGTCTAAGAAATGAGGATATCTTGTAATGACCCAAATCATCAACAATAAGAATCCTTTCCCTCATTAAGTTTCTACTTTCTAAAAATATAAAACAATGCACACTCATTACAATAACATGAAAATTCACACAATTTTAAAAAGCCATTAACTCACCCTCAAGAGATAACTGATATTAACACATAGTATTTATACATCCAGATTCTCTTCTAATCATATAAATGTTCATGTTTTCCATAAAAATCAGAGCATGTGGCACAAGTTACTTTGTAACTTATTTCAGCAAACTACCAATTATTGCACACTTATATTGTTCCAGGGATTCACTGATTGCAAGGAATAGAAACACACTAACATAATGCGTATGTGTGCGTGGGGTGGGGGTGGGGGGTTGATGGTTAAAAAAAAAAATCCAGAGAGTTGCAGGGACAATTTTGTTTCTTTTGGGGGTGGGGGTGTGAGTGGACATGGAGACTAAGTCACGTCCAGGCTTGTCTCTTCTCCTTATAGAAAAGGGGTTTTCTTAGCACATGCTTGACTTTGATTTGACAGGGCTTTTCATGAGACAGAGACCAGCAATGCCTGACTTCCTGTGCCGCTTTGATCAAATTTTATACAAAAAGAAAATAGTACAGTCCAACTATGAGTCCTTGATCAAATAAACTTTGTGAATTTGTGTGGGGTGGAAGGTAGGTGGGAGGAATCTCATCGTACTTGTCTTCTTCTCTGGGTAATAGGTGAAACAGGTTAATTTGGTAAAGTAACTCCATAATGGTGAACATTTACACATAGGCTAAATCACCTTTTCTCTCTTCCAAACCATGCAGATTGTGGATAGCAGCTAACAATCAAGCCAGAACTTTAAAAAACTAAAAAGTAAAAAACAATTTCAAAACCAAACAAGCAAATCTCTTATGAGCACACAAAGGGTTATAAAACTACCCCATATTTAAAATTTGTGAGAAATCATTTCTGGGGTAGTTGATTTTAGATAAGTTTTGTTTTGACTCCACTGTCCTGATGTCCAGCTTCTTGTTTTCACTAATTGCTTTGGACAAATTGTTTTCATTCAATTCACCTGCAGAGAATCTACACGCATCTTGACTGCGGGGAAAAGTTTTGATTTAGCTGGTCTGGGGATGCTGTTAAGGCATCAGATTTTATTTTATTATCTTATTTTATTTTATTTTTTGGTTGTTTGTTTATTTTTTGTTATTATGTTCAATTAGCTAGCATATAGTACATCATAAGTTTTTGATATAATGTTCAACGATCCATTAGTTGTGTATAGCACCCAGTGTTCATCACCACAGGTAAGGCGTCAGATTTTAAAGTTCCTCAGGTGATTTTTATGTGTAGCCAAAGCTGAAAATACTAAACAAAGGGGTCCTGCATAGGGCTCTTGCAGAACTTTCCAATCAAATCCAGGTAAAGGCTATTACATTTCCTATTCATGGGCTTGTATTTATCACTGGGTTTTGGGAACAGTTTTATCCCATTAACATCTCATGCTGACTTTGAAATCAAAGAATACTAGAGAAAGTGTTTTTCACTTATCTTATTTGAACTTCCTACCATTTCTATAGTGAGCAGGGTAGGTACATTATTATTATCCCTATTTACAGGCAGAAAAACGAATTGAGAGAGGTTTACAGCCTTTTTGCAATACCTAGTGCAATACCTGGTGGAGAGGTGTTAGAAGTCACAACACTAACTGCTATGCATTTCTCTTGGCACTTACACAGTGCAGTCCTGTTGTATATTTATGTTTAGATCCTATTTCCTCATTAGACTCTGAGCTCTTTATCGCCTGTTAATTCCTTCATTCATTCACTCATTTCCTATGCATTGGCTGTTTTGCTTTCTTTGTTTTGAGTCATTGAGAGTTGCAGTGGTGAAAAAAACAGTTATCATGATTTCTGCCTCAGCGAGCTTGGAGTCTATGAACAGGCCGACCAATAGGCAACTGACATAAAATTAACATAAAAACAAGAGCTTGATGGGGGTAATTTACAAAGGTGGGGAAACTAATCCCCCATCTAGAGTTAGATGGGGGCGGGGAAGGGGGATAGGGTGGTAGTAAACTGCAGAGGAAGAGTGCAAAAATCTAAGCTAAAATTTGACACAGGAGTACAGTTTTCCCATTTGAGAGAAGTTACTATATTGCCAGGTAGCAGGGACTGATGAAAAAGAGAGGGAGCAAGGTCAAAGTGAATCAGTGAGCACGGGTGGCTAACATAATGTAAAGTGGGGAGGGAGATAAATGAAACTGCTGGGCTGGCAGCAGACCTTAATACGGTCTTGTGAGTAACTTAAGATCCATATTAAGGAGTCTGTGCCATTCTGAGAAAACTGGGGTTCCTATGTGGACAAGTCATGGTTATATTTGTGTTTCGTAGAAGATGCTCCCGAGTGTCCTCTTGACCATAGGGTTAAGCTTCCACAGGCACTTCTGTACTTTTGGAAGCGAAGACAGAAGTACCTGAATAGACTGGTATTTCCGCTTTGGACCCCGCAAGCCTTGGGGCTGATTTGATATTTGAGGATACAAGAGAGGCTCCAAGGATAACAGCTGAACTGGGCCATTTGTAAAGTGGTGGTAAGATTTCCTGAATGGGTTGTTACAGAATGAGCAGAGAATCCAGACGGCAGAGATGATGGGTTTATTTTACGATGTGTTGCATTTGAGGCATCTGGGCTGCTTTTTAGGATTGGATTCCCTGCAGAAAATATATTCCCTAAAATCTTAAAGTCTGTTATTGTATTTTCCACACTTGTAAAATTTACCAGGCCACCTTTACTACTGGAAATTATCAAAGTTGCCCGCTCAGGAGAGAGGAAGTGGTGGCCGGTCCTCCTTCGAGCATGCTCAATACGTAAGCACAGGCTCCTCGCTCCTCCAGTCGTCCCAAGTGCGAAGAAGTTGCTGCCCTCTGCTGGTCAGAAGTGCGTAATGCAACTCAAGGAGAGAAATTTCCTAGGGGCGTGCCAGCTGGTGGATGACGTAGAAACCAGGCGTCCTGAGATAGCCGGTTATGCCTGCGTCAGCTGTGCGCGCCGCGGGAAACCTGACAAGCCGCATGGCTGCGGGTTGTTCAGAGGCTCCGCCGCCGAAGGCGGCCTCTGAGGGCCCGGTGGTGGGGCAGGCCGGCGTCTTGCCTTGCCTAGAGCTGCCGACTTACGCTGCCGCTTGTGCGCTGGTGAATAGCAGCTACTCTTGCCTGGTGGCAGGTCCGCACCGAAGACACATCGCCCTGTCGCCGCGCTACCTTAACCGGAAACGCACCGGTATCCGGGAACAGCTAGATGCGGAGCTCCTACGCTATTCCGAGAGGTACCAGTCTCTTAGTCTTTTCCCCCGCCGAGCGGACAACGCCATAACGTAGCCTGCCTTCTTTTAGGCACAGGAGAGGGCGGCGGGAGAACGTGCTGATGGCGTAACAGAAAAGGGGTGAATGGGAAAGAACGCGCCGGCCACCTGGAGCTTAGGCTCGAGGCGTTCTGGACACTTCATCCGGCCCCAGAGGCCCGTATCTCCCTATTCGGGAACTGTACAGGTCCATTTTATAGGCAAGAAGGGAAACGTAAAGGTGATGTGAATTGTGTCTGTGGAGCGGGTGAAGAAGCTTGTTCTAGAACTGGCGTGTAGGGGTAAGAAGGGGTCTAGAGACCCGGTAGGCCCAGTTCTGTGTGTGAACACTGGAAGTTTCGAATGCAGTACTTAAGTAGATTCTCTGTCATTCTATAGAAAATTGCACATAAAGCATTAGTACAGTCGTTTATTTGTAAACCATGAAAGACAGTTTCTGTTGTTTATTTTGTCTCTGGTACTTTCGCTGGGTTCTTTTGTCTTGGACCTGATCATAGATGAGGAAAGTACAATTTTGTTTTGTTTTTAAGAACAGTTTAATTAGTCTAACTGGCCTATTGTCGGGTTTGAGGGTGAAAAACTTTGTGGTCCATTTAAATTAATATATTCAGAAAAAACTTGGAATTACAAAAGTGGAGGGTCAGAGGGAGGGAGCATGTGTACTTTAATACTGCAGTAGACTACTTTGCCTCAAAAGCAAGGGTGCTAAAACTAGGATGAGTGGAATCCTTAGGGATTCCTTATTGCTCTTCAGGAATTTCATGACCTCCCCTCCCCTTTGGGAAATTTGCAGTCCGTTTTCTTGGGCAAACTATCCAAAATGTTCACTTACTCAAGGGATCCTGAACAGGTTAAGAATCAAGCAAGTCTAGAATGTACAGCTTACTCCGAGCGCCAGCACACTTGTGTGCCTATTCTGTAACTAGGGACTTCGGATTAAAAAAACAACAACAAAGAAAAAACAAGATCCCTGTTCCAAGAACCTGTAAGCTCTAATAAAGATAGAAATGTAAGCCAGATAAATCCAGTGAAGTGTTAAAATTTGACAGAAATCTAAATCTAAATCCTTAAGAGGAAGAGTAGTGAATGTGTTATTAGGACCTCTGAGAACAACTTAATAGGAAAAGGGTTCTTTGAGATGGTCGTATTCAAGGCAAAAAAGTGGCATACACAAATAGCATATATAAAATAGACTGCTTTGGTCAGAGAATTGTAAGTACTATGTAACTGGAGTAAGGTTCATGTTAGGGGAAAGACATTGCCTGCAGTTGGAGAGGAGGGCAAAGACAGCCGGGGGGTGGGCGGGGGACAACTCAGGATGGACATTTTTCTCTTTCCTTCCTGTCTGCTAGGTTTTTGTTTTCCTTTTTCTGTTTGCTTAAGCAGGCTAAGCACTTCATCCTCTCGGTGCCCTCCAACTCTGAAATTTGGTGCGCTCTGGAGAGAGTAGTACATATCAGATCTCTGGGACAGTCGGATATACAGTTTAAGAAGCCACGCTTGGTAGCATTAGCTGGTGGCTTAAGGAGAGTGACACTGGAGACATGGAGACCAATTAAGGGATTGTTACAATTGTGCAAGAGAAAATAGAGAGTATGGATTTGAGAGATTTAAGGATATAAAAATGGTCATAAAGTCTGGGAAGAGGTAGTGTGTGATGTATTTTACCACTTTCTGGAACCAATCAGTGCCTCCACTTGACAGGGTAGGGGGAGCCTCTCCAGTCAGACCATTACACCAGAGATAGAAGGAACTGACTGAATGATAATTTCTGTAACTGAGTGGGACAGTGTGTCCATGTGGAGCAGGTTGCACTATGAACAGATGAGGATTGCCCACTCTACACCCTCCCATCCTCCTACCCCCATTACCACACTGGAGCACCCCAATACCCCAGTGTGGTAAAGACTCTGACTTATTCAGTGTAAATAAAGCAGCACACATCGAACTATGCATTTCTAATTAGGGACCACTCATTGAACATATCAAGATTTGTAGTGTCATTCAACCATTTATCCTGTATAGGTAGGTTTACAGACTTTGGGGCCATCCTGTACAATCAGGAGGACTTGCTTCACTTTAAGAAATGGGAAAAAGGGAATGTTGGGAGGTGGAAGAGGGACAATAAAGTATCCCCCAAACTGAGAAGGCACTTTGAGATTGGAAAATGAAGCAGGTGACTCCATACAGTTCACACAGAGTTTTATTCTGGGTAATTTACTGACAGGGGATTGGGCAGGTGATGATCCAGGCAGCCTCACAGCTATTCTCCACAGTGTCTGGACCTTGGTTCACATTTATAGAGAGTGAAGGGATGTGCAGAGGGCATTGTGGTGAGGTCAGAGGTCTAACACTTAACAGACTTGGTGGCGCCACATGTGCTCAGGAAGAGGGGGGAGGAAAGTATGTTACCCCTACTAGTTATCTAAACTTCAGGGAAGATCAGAATGAGCCTTCCCATATTCTGGTCAGGACACATTAACCTCCAGGGGACCTGGAACCTGTAGCCCTGAGGGAGGTCATCACTTGGACATGAACAAGATGGAGGGCCAAACATGGGGTTGGTATTGTCAGCATTCATGCGCTTTACCCCCAACATCTTTATGGCCCGTTCAGTGTGTAGGGCATGTACATCAAAGCAATTGTGAATTTCAGCATAAGTGGTGGCCCCCAACAGGGAGACGCTTCCTGAGGCAAGAAGGAGGGACAGCAGCAGTGTGAGGCTGGGGCAATAAGACAAATGTTTGAGAGTCAATAGACATGGCAGATATTCATTTGGCAACAAAACAATAGTGGTTTGGTCCCCATACCACCGTGGCTTTTCATCATTCCTCATTCTTGAGTGACAGGAATGACTCCAGCTACTTCCTGCTGAAAAGGTGGGATTGATGAGGATTTTGAGGAATGAAATTCCCTTCTGTCCAATTGCAGATAACCCTTAATATTAAGTTGAGCCCCCATCCTTCATAGAGGCATTTTTTTGGAACTCTAATGTATAGTCTTAGCATCTTATTCCACATTTCATAACGAGGTAGATCAGGTCAGTTCAGTTGAACAGTTGTCTCATTTTAGGAGGTGGTCCTGCAGGTGAGCTTTCAAAGTCAGGCGTGTAAGTGTGTAAGTAGGTGGAAATCCAGATACTCGAGGAAACCAGAATAATTCAGGATCCAGCCCGATGTTAAAGGTAATCAATAAACATTTGAGGACAATTAATCAGAAGTAGAATCTAACCCCCATAAAGATACATTATTGAAACCTAATTTTTTCTCTCCAAAAATCACCCTCATTTCCATCAGCAGTAGCCAAATTAAGACTAATTTGTTTGTAAAACAAGTCCATTTTTAACAAATTTGGCCTAAATATTTACGTAAGTACAAGAATAGTGACTGGCTGCATATGTTCTTTCAGATCTGCTTTGCTGGAACTTTTCATAAGGAATTAGCCATTCAAGGCTAAGAGGCAAGCCAAGTACTTGCCAACAGACTCACTTTTCAGTACCTTTAAGGATCTGATTATTTCCTCGTTTCTTGGGGTCCCCCAAATATCCTGATGTTCCTGAGCCTGTCAGTAGGTGACCTTCCTTGTTTACCTGGTAAGGCTCCTGGGAACTCTGTAAGCAAAGTACCAACTATGCCAGTTATTCCAGGGGGCTTCATTGGCTTCATAAAATCAACCTTAGTTCCTTAAAACTGTGTGGTCATCTGAGTCTATGCATGTCTTTCTCAAATAGGACATTCCAGTCAAAGCCTTGGTAATAGAATCAATTTTTCTAAAGGATTCTTAGTGAACTTATGCAAATAACTATTTAGTGAACTTATTCTTAGTGAACTTATGCAAATAACTATAATTCTTAAGGATTCTTAGTGAACTTATGCAAATAACTATAATTTCCATGAAGGTAAGAATACTCACAGAGTTTCTGAATTCTGGAGAAATCAGGTAGGGAGAAAAAGATAAATATTTCCTTAAATCCTGAAGAGCAAACATTAGAGAACCAGTGATGTTTCAAACAAGGGTCATAAAAACTATAATCATCTTCCTCGATTCATTCAGTCTCATGTTACTAATTTTTTTTCAGTTTGAATACAGTTTTCCCATTATTCCCAGTAAATCTTAGTTGGCTTAGTTTTATGATCTTTAGGGTATCAGAAACCTGTGTTTGTCAAAGTTGTCTCTGTGGTTCTCCTTGAAGATGAAACACATTTGTAAGAGCATCAGAATAGTAACTGCAAATAACAAAAGACTCAAAATGGCCTTGGTTAAAGATCTTACGAAATTTCATTATAGTGTAGTTGACAAGGAAATATTTCTGTGATAGTACTTCAGTAATCAGAATTACAAGTAATGATGTTATACCAGGATATATTAAAACTTTAGGAATTTCATAGCATTCACCCATGCAATATAACCTAAAAAGATTAATCATCACTTATCCGACAATGCTTCCCATGTAATTTACATACCAAATAAATAAGCCTTATTAGTTAAAAAGACTTCTTTTAGAATTTGAATTTTGGGAAATTTGTTAAAAATATCAGAAGGTTTTAAAGCACATGCTTAGGGGCGCCTGCGTGGCTCAGTTAAGCGTCTGCCTTCAGTGCAGGTTATGATCCTAGGGTGCTGGGATCAAGCCCCACTTCAGGCTCCCTGCTCAGTGGGGAGTCTGTTTCTCCCTCTCTCCCTCTGCTCCTCTTCCTGCTTGTGCTCTCCTGCGTGCACTCTCTCTCAAATAAATAAGTAAAATCTGAAAAAAAACACATGCCTGAAAAGGACCACAGATAATTACAAAATTTAAAACCTAACGTAGATGGCAGTAAGAGATTCTAAAGGCAAATACAGAAGGTTACACAGTTGTTAGCAAAACTTATCTTTTTTAATATTGAGAAGATTTAGATTTATTAAGTAATTAAAGACCTGATAGCAAACTTTGTTTTTTCTGGACAGATAAAGGAAAAACCTTTTACGTTTTTCTATCAAGAGTAGACCAATATTCTAGGGAAACCCTGTCATTTCAACAGAGTGAAAGACCAAACTCCAGTCTTAAACCAGTGTACTTTTAAAACTATTAATTCCAATCTTCATCCTAACGACACATTTTTTTGCAAATATTTCGTTTTAACAGACTTCTTACAGTTTTTTAAAAATTTTTATTTATTTTTTACATTAAGATTTTCTCCTGTTTTCCCTCTTTAAATGAGTCTCATTTTAGGACATTACTTTTTTCCCTCTCAACAAAAATGTATTCCCATTCCTCATACTTTCTTACCAAAAACACGTATCTTATTTTCCTTACATGCACAGTTGATTCCCTCATTATTTCCAGTTTTTTTTTTTCAGTAGTCTTCTTAAAGAATTTATTTATTTTATTTTAAGAGATAGCAGGCGCGTGCAGGGAAGAGAGGGAGAGGGAAAGAGATAAGCCCAAGCTGACTCCATGCTGAGTGCAGAGCCCAATGTGGGGCTTGATCCCATGACCCTGAGATCGTGACCTGAGCTGAAACCAAGAGCTGGACGCTTAACTGACTGAGCCACCCAGGTGCCCCTCCAGTAGTCTTAATGACATTTGTTAGAATTCTTTTTATTTGTTTTTAAAAATTTTATTTACTTATTTGATAGAGAGCACAGGCAGGGGGGAGCGGCACAGGCAGAGGGAGAAGCAGGCTCCCTGCTAAACAAGGAGCCCGATGCAGGACTCGATCCCAGGACCCTGGGATCATGACTTGAGCTGAAGGCAGATATTTAACCAATGGCAGACACTTAACCCCCTGAGCCACCCAGGTGCCTGACATTTGTTAGAATTCTTAATGCTTAGACTCTTTACCTTCTCATGAAAACTAAGTAGTAAGCAGTATTAGTTTCAGGTGTACAATATAATGATTTGACAATTCTATACCTTAGTGCTCATGATGGTAAGTGCACTCTTAATCCCCTTCATCTGTGTCACTCATCCCCTTACCCACCTCCCCTCTGGTAACCATCAGTTTGTTCACTTTCGTTAAGAGTCTGTTTCTTGGCTTGTCTCTTTTTTCTTTGTTCATTTGTGTTGTTTCCTAAATTCCACATCTGACTAAAATCATGTGGTATTTGTCCTTTTCTGAGTGACTCTTTTCACTTAGCATTATACCCTCTCCATCTCTCCATGTTGTTGCAAATAGCAAGATTTCATTCTTTTTTTTTTTTTAAAGATTTTATTTATTTATTAGAGAGAGAGAATGAGAGATAGAGAGCATGAGAGGGAAGAAGGTCAGAGGGAGAAGCAGACTCCCCGCCGAGCAGGGAGCCCGATGTGGGACTCGATCCTGGGACTCCAGGATCATGACCTGAGCCGAAGGCAGTCACTTAACCAACTGAGCCACCCAGGCGCCCTTCATTCTTTTTTTATGGCTGAGTAATATACCATTATATATAGCCATCGCTTCTTTATCAGTTTATCTGTTGGTGAACACTCAGGCTACTTGCATAATTTGGCTATTGTAAATAATGCTGTAATAAACAAAGGATGCATATATCTTTTTGAATTAGTGTTGTTATATTCTTTGGATAAACACCTGATAGTGGAATTACTACATCATTTGGTAATTCTATTTTTAATTCTTGGGGGAACCCTCCATACTGGTTTTCACAGTGGCTGCACCTGTTTGATTTCCAACAAAAGTGCACAAGGGTTCCTTTTTCTCCACGTTTGCCAACACTTGTTTCTCGTATTTTTGATTTTGACCATTGTGACAGGTATGAGGTGAATACTCCATTTTGGTTTTGATTTGCAGTTTGATGATGAGTGATGATGAGCATTTTTTCATGTGTATATTGGTCATCGGTATGTCTTCTTTGGAAAAGTGTTCATGCTTTTCCCCCCACTTTTTAATTGGATTATTTGGGGGTTTTTTTGGTGTTGACTTACATAAGTTCTTTATATATTTTTTGGATATGAATTCTTTATCAGATATGTCATTTGCAAATATCTTCTCCCATTCATTAGGTTGTCTTTTACTTTTGGCAATTGTTTCCTTTGCTATGCAGAAGCTTTTGATTTTGATTTAGTCCTAGTAGTTTATTTTGCTTTTGTTTCACTTCCCTCTGGAGACATATCTAGAAAAATGTTGCTAGAGTTGATGCCAGAGAAATGACTGCCTTTGCTTTCTTCTAGGATTTTTATGGTTTCAAGTCTCACATTTAGGTCTTCAATCCATTTTGAGTTTATTTTTGTATATGGTAAGAAAGTGGTCCAGTTTCATTGTTTTCACATGTAGTTGTCCAGTTTTCCCAACACCATTTGTAGAAGAGACTGTCTTTTTCCCATTGGATAGTCTTGCCTCCTTTGTTGAGGATTAATTGAGCATATAATCGTGGGTTTGTTTCATGGGCTGTTATGTTCCGTTGATCTTAATGTGTCTATTTTTGTGGCACTACCATACTGTTTTTATTATAACTTTGTAGTATAACTTGAAATCTGGGATTGTGATACTTGCAGTTTTGTTGTTCTTCAGGATTGTTTTGGCTATTCAGGGTCTTTTATGCTTCCTTAGAAATTTTAGGATTATTTGTCCTAGTTCTGTGAAAAATTGTTGGGATTTTGATTGGGATTGCATTAAGTTTATAGATTGCTTTGGAGAATAATATTGGTTCTTCCAATTCATGAGCTTGGACTATCTTTCCATTTATTTGCGTTGTCTTCAGTTTCTTTAAAATTTTAGAGAGACACAGTGGGGGCGAGAAGGAGAGGGGGAGAGAAACTTAAGCAGACTGTGCTGAGTGTGGAGTCCAATGCAGGGCTCGATCTCATGATCCAGACATCACAACCTGAACCAAAACCAAGACTGGGATGCTTAACCAACTGTGCCACCCAGGCGCCCTGTCTTCAGTTTTTCATTAGTGTTTTATAGTCTTCAGAGTACAAGCATTTCACCTCCTTGGTTAAGTTTATTTTTTTAAAATTTTTTTATTGTTGTTAATCACCATACATTACGTCATTAGTTTTTGATGTAGTGTTCCATGATTCATTGTTTACGTATAACACCCAGTGCTCCATGCAGAACGTGCCCTCTTTAATACCCATCACCAGGCTAACCCATCCCCCCACCCCCTCCCCTCTAGAACCCTCAGTTTCTTTTTCAGAGTCCATTGTCTCTCATGGTTTGTCTCCCCCTCCGATTTCCTCCCCTTCATTCTTCCCCTCCTGCTATCTTCTTCTTTTTTTTTTTTTAACATATGTTGTATTAATTCAGAGGTACAGATCTGTGATTCAACAGTCTTGCACAATTCACAGCGCTCACCATAGCACATACCCTCCCCAGTGTCTATCATCCAGCCACCCCATCCCTCCCACCCACCCCCACTCCAGCAACCCTCAGTTTGTTTCCTGAGATTAAGAATTCCTCATATCAGTGAGGTCATATGATACATGTCTTTCTCTGATTGACTTATTTCGCTCAGCATAACACCCTCCAGTTCCATCCACATCGTTGCAAATGGCAAGATCTCATTTCTTTTCATGGCTGCATAATATTCCAGTGTGTGTGTGTGTGTGTGTGTGTGTGTGTATACGCACCACATCTTCTTTATCCATTCATCTATCGATGGACATCTTGGCTCTTTCCACAGTTTTCTACTGTGGACATTGCTGCTATAAACATCGGGGTGCATGTACCCCTTCGGATCCCTACATTTGTATCTTTGGGGTAAATACCCAGTAGTGCAATTGCTGGATCATACGGTAGCTCTATTTTCAACTTTTGGAGGAATCTCCATACTGTTTTCCAGAGTGGCTGCACCAGCGTGCATTCCCACCAACAGTGGAGCAAGGTTCCCCTTTCTCCGCATCGCCGCCAACATCTGTCGTTTCCTGACTTGTTAATTTTAGCCATTCTGACTGGTGTGAGGTGATATCTCAGTGAGGTTTTGATTTGGATTTCCCTGATGACAAGCGATGTTGAGCATTTTTTCATGTGTCTGTTGGCCATTTGGATGTCTTCTTTGGAAAAATGTCTTCTGCCCATTTCTTGGTTGGATCATTTGTTCTTTGGGTGTTAAGTTTAAGAAGTTCTTTATAGATTTTGGAGACTAGCCCTTTATCTGATACGTCATTTGCAAATATCTTCTCTCATTCTGTCGGTTGTCTTTTGGTTTTGTGGACTGTTTCTTTTGCTGTGCAAAAGCTTTTTATCTTGATGAAGTCCCAATAGTTCATTTTTGCCCTTGCTTCCCTTGCCTTTGGCGATGTTTCTAGGAAGAAGTTGCTGCGGCTGAGGTCGAAGAGGTTGCTGCCTGTGTTCTCCTTTAGGATTTTGATGGACTCCTGTCTCACGTTTAATTTGGAGTCTATTTTTGTGTGTGGTGTAAGGAAATGGTCCAGTTTCATTCTTCTGCATGTGGCTGTCCAATTTTCCCAACATTTGTTGAAGAGACTGTCTTTTTTCCATTGGCCATTCCTTCCTGCTTTGTCAAAGATTAGTTGACCTTAGAGTTGAGGGACCATTTCTGGGTTCTCTCTTCTGTTCCATTGATGTATGTGTCTGTTTTTGTGCCAGTATATCATACTGTCTTGATGATGACAGCTTTGCAGTAGAGCTTGAAGTCCGGAATTGTGATGCCGCCAGCTTTGCTTTTCTTTTTCAACATTCCTCTGGCTATTCGAGGTCTTTTCTGGTTCCATTTGAATTTTAGGATTATTCCATTTCTTTGAAAACGTTGATGGTATTTTGATGGGGATTGCATCGAATGTGTAGATTGCTCTAGGTAGCATAGACATTTTAACAATATTTGTTCTTCCAGTCCATGAGCTTGGAACGTTTTTTCCATTTGTTTGTGTCTTCCTCAATTTCTTTCATGAGTATTTTATAGTTTTCTGAGTACAGATCCTTTGCCTCTTTGGTTAGATTTTTTCCTAGGTATCTTATGGTTTTGGGTGCAATTGTAAATGGGATCGACTCCTTGATTTGTCTCTCTTCTGTCTTGTTGGTGTATAGGAATGCCACTGATTTCTGTGCATTGATTTTATATCCTGCCACTTTACCGAATTCCTGTATGAGTTCTAGCAGTTTTGGGGTGGAGTTTTTTGGGTTTTCCACATAAAGTATCATATCTGCAAAGAGTGAAAGTTTGACTTCTTTGCTGATATGGATGCCTTTGATTTCTTTTTGTTGTCTGATTGCTGTGGCTAGGACTTCTAATACTATGTTGAATAGCAGAGGTGATAGTGGACATACCGGCCGCATTCCTGACTTTGGGGGGGACAGCTCTCAGTTTTTCCCCATTGAGAATGATATTCGCTGTGGGTTTTTCATAGATGGCTTTTATGATATTGAGGTATGGACCCTCTATCCCTATACTCTGGAGAGTTTTGATCAAGAAAGGATGCTGTACTTTGTCAGATGCTTTTTCTGCATCTATTGAGAGGATCATATGATTCTTGTTCTTTCTTTTTATTAATGTATTGTATCACGTTGATTGATTTGCAGATGTTGAACCAACCTTGCAGCCCAGGGATAAATCCCACTTGGTTGTGGTGAATAATCCTTTTTAATGTACTGTTGGATCCTGTTGGCTAGTATTTTGGTGAGAAATTTTGCATCCATGTTCATCAAGGATATTGGTCTGTAATTCTCCTTTTTAGATGGCGTCTTTGGTTTGGGGATCAAGGTAATGGTGGCCTTATAAAACGAGTTTGGAAGTTTTCCTTCCATTTCTATTTTTTGGAACAGTTTCAGAAGAATAGGTATTAATTCTTCTTTAAATGTTTTGTAGAATTCCCCTGGGAAGCCATCTGGCCCTGGGCTTTTTGTTGGGAGATTTTTGATGACTGCTTCAATTTCCTCAGTGGTTATAGGTCTGTCCAGGTTTTCTATTTCTTCCTGGTTCACTTTTAGTAGTTGATACATCTCTAGGAATGCATCCATTTCTTCCGGATTATCTAACTTGCTGGCATATAGTTGATCATAATATGTTCTTATAATTGTATTTCTTTGGTGTTGGTTGTGATCTCTCTTTCATTCATGATTTTGTTGATTTGGGTCATTTCTCTTTCTTTTTGATAAAGTCTGGCCAGGGGGTAATCAATCTTGTTAATTCTTTCAAAGAACCAGCTCCTAGTTTCGTTGATCTGTTCTACTGTTCTTTTGGTTTCTATTTCATTTATTTCTGCTCTTATCTTTATTATTTCTCTTCTCCTGCTGGGTTTAGGCTTTATTTGCTGTTCTTTCTCCAGCTTCTTTAGGTGTAGGGTTAGGTTGTGTATTTAAGACCTTTCTTGTTTCTTGAGAAAGGCTTGTATTGCTGTATACTTTCCTCTTAGGACTGCCTTTGCTGTATCCCAAAGATTTTGAACAGTTGTGTTTTTGTTTTCATTGGTTTCCATGAATTTTTTAAATTCTTCTTTAATTTCCTGGTTGACCCATTCATTCTTTAGTAGGATGCTCTTTAGCCTCCATGTATTTGAGTTCTTTCCAACTTTCCTTTTGTGATTGAGTTGTAGTTTCAAAGCATTATGGTCTGAAAATATGCAGGGTATGATCCCAGTCTTTTGGTACCGGTTGAGACCTGATTTGTGACCTAGGATGTGATCTATTCTGGAGAATGTTCCATGGGCCCTAGAGAAGAATGTGTATTCTGTTGCTTTGGGATGGAATATTCTGAATGTATCTGTGAAGTCCATTTGGTCCAGTGTGTCATTTAAAGTCTTTATTTCGTTGTTGATCTTTTGCTTAAATGATCTGTCCATTTCAGTGAGGGGGTGTTAAAGTCCCCCACTGTTATTGTATTGTTGTCAATGTGTTTCTTTGCTTTTGTTATTAATTGGCTTATATAATTGGCTGCTCCCATATTATGGGCATAGATATTTACAACTGTTAGATCTTCTTGTTGGATAGATTCTTTAAGCAGGATATAGTGTCCTTCCTCATCTCTTATTACAGTCTTTGTTTTAAAATCTAATTTGTCTGATATAAGGATTGCCACCCCAGCTTTCTTTTGGTGTCCATTAGCATGGTAAATGGTTTTCCACCCCCTCACTTTCAATCTGGGGGTGTCTATCGATGGGTCTTGTTTTTTAATCCAATCTGATAGCCTATGTCTTTTGATTGGGGCATTTAGCCCTTTTACATTCAGGGTAACTATTGAAAGATATGAATTTAGTGCCATTGTATTGCCTGTAAGGTGACTGTTACTCTGTATTGTCTGTGTACCTTTCTGGTCTATGTTGCTTTTAGATTCTCTCTTTGTTTAGAGGACCCCTTTCAATATTTCTTGTAGGGCTGGTTTCGTGTTTGCAAATTCCTTTAGTTTTTGTTTTTCCTGGAAGCCTTTTATCTCTCCTTCTATTTTCAATGACAGCCTAGCTGGATATAGTATTCTTGGCTGCATGTTTTTCTCATTTAGTGGTCTAAATATGTCATGCCAGTCCTTTCTGGCCTGCCAGGTCTCTGTGGATAGGTCTATTGCCAATCTAATGTTTCTACCATTGTTGGTTACATATCTCTTCTCCCGAGCTCCTTTCAGGATTTTCTCTTTGTCCCTGAGACTCGTAAGTTTTACTATTAGATGTTGGGGTGTTGACCTATTTTTATTGATTTTGAGAGGGGTTCTCTGTGCCTCCTGGATTTTGATGCCTGTTTCCTTCCCCACATTAGGGACGTGCTCTGCTATTATTTGCTCCAATATACCTTCTGCCCCTCTCTCTTTCTTCTTCTTCTGGGATCCCAATTATTCTAATGTTGTTTCGTCTTATGGTATCACTTTTCTCTCGAATTCTGCCCTCGTGATCCAGTAGTTGTTTATCTCTCTTTTTCTCAGCTTCTTTATTTTCCATCATTTTGTCTTCTATATCGCTGATTCTCTCTTCTGCCTCATTTATCCTAGCAGTTAGTGCCCCCATTTTTTATTGCACCTCATTAATAGCCTTTTTGATTTCGACTTGGTTAGATTTTAGTTCTTTTATTTCTCCAGAAAGGGTTTCTCTAGTAACTTCCATGCTTTTTTCAAGCCCAGCTAGTATCTTTAAAATCATCATTCTTAACTCTAATTCCGATACCGTACTAATGTCTGTATTGAGTAGGTCCCTGGCAGTTGGTACTGCCCCTTGTTCTTTTTGTTGAGGTGATTTTTTTCCATCTTGTCATTTTGTCCAGAGGAGAAAAGATGAATGAAAGAACAAAATGGTAATAGGTTAACAACGTCCCCAGAAAATATATTCTAAACAAATCAGAAAAGACCTTAAACCAGAGGAAAAGAAAGGGACAGAAAGAAAAAAGAAAAAGAAAAGATCAAACAAAAACAGAACAAAACAAAAAAAACAGTATGATCAAATATGATCAGGCTGGTGCATAGATCAGTGCCACACACTAGATTTTGGGTGTATTTTGGTCTGTTAGAAGAAAGGGCCTCCCAAAATTTTAAAGAAAGAAAAACTTCTATATGTACAAAAATAAGGGTTAATACGATGAAGGGATGGAATATGATTGTAAAGATGAAAATTATAAAAAATTTTATAAAAGGAATTGATAAGATAGAAGCTGTTTGAAAAAAAATAGGATTAAAAAAAGGAGAAAATGTGATCAGGCAGGAGACTAGAACAAAGCCATACAGTAGAGATTTAGAGTATATTTTGATCTGTTAGAAGAAACTATCTCAAAATTTTAAAGAGAGAACAACTTATATATATGTGCCAAAAATAAGGGTAACTAATATGAAGGGATACAGTATGATTCTAAAAATGAAAAATAAAAGTTTTTTTAAAAAAAAGATTGATAGGTTGTTGGTTGAAAAGGGGAAAAAGAAAATTAAAAAAAAAAAGACAGTTAAAAAAAAGATGACTTGGAAAGACTAAAGAATCGTGGTAAAAAAGCCATGGATTTTATGTGCAGTATTCCCCTAGCTCTGGAGTTGCGCGGTTCTCATTGATCCATAACTTGGTCTTGGCTGGCTGTTCGTGCTGATCTTCTGGGGGAGGGGCCTGTTGCCGTGGTTCCTAAATGTCTTTGCCGGAGGCGGAATTGCCCCGCCCTTTCCAGGTCCCGGCTAAGTAATCTGCTCGGGTTTGCTCTTGGGAGCTTTTGTTCCCTGCAAGCTTTCTGTACAGCTTTGGAGGACGAGAGTGAAAATGGCGGCCTCCCAGTCTCCTCCCCGGAGGAGCCGAGAACTCGGGGCCCCACTTCTCATGAGCCCCCAGAGAAAAGCAGTCAATCACTCCAGTCTCTCCGGTCCCTGGCCACACTCCGTGCTCACCTGGCCTGTGACCCAAGTGTTTCTAGCAGATCCCTGCAGCACGCTCCTGCGCCGCTCCTACCAGGGGAGGAAGGGGAGTCTCCCTGGATCTGCCGCTTGTTGGGTCCCTGCTGGAAGAGCAGTGGCCCAACTGTGCCACATATCACGGCTTATGGCAACCCCGAGCTGAGAGCCCGAATCTTGGCTCTGTCTCTGCAGCTGGCTTCCCCGCTCTGATACCTGGGAGCTCTGCCGCACTCAGGCACCCTGGTCTTTCTGTGACACTGGGGGTCCTGAGACCACACTGTCTCACGAGGGTTCCACCCCCCATTTAGCCACTGGAGCGACGTCCCTCAGCGGAGCAGACTTCTAAAAGTTCCAATTTTGTGCTCCGCTGCTCCATCACTTGCCAGAAGAGGCGGTTGGAGTCCCGCTCCCCCACCATCTATCCTCCCGAATATCGCCTCGGATTCACTTCTCCGCACGTCCTACCTTCCAGGAAGTGGTTGCTTTTCTGTTCAGAGTTGCTGCTATTTTCTTCGATCTCCTGTTGAGTTCTTAGGTGTTCAGAATGGTTTGATCCCTATCCAGCTGAATTCCTGGGACTAGATGAAATCCAGGTCTCCTACTCCTCTGCCATCTTGCCCAGCTTCCTGGTTAAGTTTATTCTTAAGCATTTTATTATTTTTGGTGCAATTGTAAGTGGGATTGTTTTCTTAATTTGTTTCTGCTACATTATTAGTGTATAAAAATGCAACAGATTTCTGTATGTTCATTTTGTATTCTGTGACTTTACTGAATTCTTTTATCAGTTTTAGTAGTTTTTTGGTGGAGTCTTTCAGGCTTTTTTTTTTTTAAAGATTTTATTTGAGAGAGCGTGTGCGAGCAAGAGTATGAGTCGAGGTGGGGGGGACAGAGGCAGGAGGGGAAGAAGCAGACTCCCTGCTGAACAGGGAGCCTGTCCTGGGGCTTGTTCCCAGGTCTCTGGGATCATGACCTGAACCAAAGGCAGACGCTTAACCAACTGAGCTACCCGGTCTCCCTGAGTCTTTCAGGTTTTCTGTGTATAGTATCATGTCACATACAGTGAGTGAAATTTTTGTTTCTTCCTTACCAATTTGGTTGCCTTTTTTTCCTTTTCATTGTGTAATTGCTCTGGTTGGCACTTCCAGTACTCAGTGAATAAAAGTGGTGAGAGTGGACATTTTTGTCTTCTTTCTGTTCTTTGGGGACAAGCTTTCAGTTTTTCACTATTGAGTATGATATTAGCTGTGGGTTTTTCATATATGGCCTTTATTATGTTGAGGTATGTTCCCTCTAACCTAGTTTGTTGAGGCTTTTTGTCCTAAATGGCTGTAGCACTTTGTTAAATGCCTTTTCTACGTCATTTGAAATAACAGGGTTTTTTCGTTTTGTTTTAAGATTTTATTTATCCATTGAGAGAAACCAGGCACATGAGCAGGGGGGAGGGGCACAAGAAGAGGAAGAAGCTACTCTGCACGGTGCAGGGAGCCTGCCTCAGGGCTCGATCCCCGGACCCTGAGATCATGACCTGAGCCAAAGGCAGATATGCCTAACCAAGTGAGCCATCCAGGTGCCCTGAAATGATAGTTTTTATTCTTTCCCTTTTTGATGCAGTATATCACATTGATTGATTTGCAAATATTGAATCTCTCTTGCTTCACAGGAATAAATCACACTTGATCATGGTGAATAATTTCTTTAACATATTGATGCATTCAGTTAGCTAACATTTTGTTGAGGAATTTTGCATCTATGTTCATCAGAAATACTGGCCTGTGGTTCTTTTTTGTGGTGTCTTTTTTGGTATCAATATAATGCTGGCCTCCGAATGAATTTGGAAGCTTTCTTTTCTATTTTTTAGAATAGTTTGAGAATAGTAAGTATTAAGTATTGAAATGTGTGGTAGAATTTACCTGTGCAGTTATTTGGTCCTGGACTGTTGTTTGTTGGGAGTTTTTAGGTTATTCATTCAATTTCATTGCTGGTAATCAGTCTGTTCAAATTTTCTGTTTCTTCTTTATTCAGTTTTGGGTGGTTTTAAGTTTCTACGCAGTTATCCAGTTCTTCTAGATTGTCCAATTTGTTGGTATATAATTTTTATTATATTTTTTATTTTATATATTTTTAATTTTTTAATGTCTTAAAATGCTTTATATTTCTCTGATGTTGGTATTTCTCCTCTTTCAATTCTGATTTTGTTTGAATTTTCTCTCTCCTTTGAAGATTATGGCTAAAGGTTTATCAATTTTGTTAATCTTTTCAGTGACCCTGGTCCTGGTTTCATTGATCTGTTCTATTTTTTAGTTTTTATTTTATTTCTGCTCTAATCTTTATTATTTCCTTCCTGCTATTGGTTTTGGGTTTTGTTTGCTCTCTTTCTAGCTCCTTTGGGTGTAAGGTTAGTTTGAGATTTTTCTTGTTTCTTGAGGTAGGCCTGTAGTGCTATAATGTTCCCTCTTAGAACAGCTTTTACCGCAACTCCAAAACATTTTTGACCCTTGTGTTTTCATTTTTATTTGTCTTTGTGTAATTTTTTATTTCCTCTTTGATTCTTATGGCTGACACATTCACAGTTCAGTAGCATGTTACTTAATCTCCATGCAGTTGTGTTCTTTTAGTTTTTTTTTTTCTGGTTGATTTCTACTTTGATAGCATTAAGGTTGGAAAAGATGCATAGTATGACTTCAATTTTTTTGAATTTGTTGAGACTTGTTTTGTGAGCTAACGTACCTACTTTGGAGAATATTTTGTGTGCATTTGAAAAGAATGTGTATTTCCTGTTTTAGGATGGTATGTTCTGTATTTATCTGTTAGATCCATCTGTTCCAGTGTGTCATTCAGAGTCACTGTTGATTTTCTGTTTGGATAATCTATCTATTGATGGGGGTGGGGTATTAAAGTTCTCTACTATTATTGTATTACTATTGATTATTTCTTATGTTTGTTACTATGTTTACTAGTGATGTGTTCCTCTAACTTTTGTTTGAGAAATCCTTTATCTCTCCTATTTTGAATAGAGTATCCTCATGGCTGTTCTTTTTTTCTTTTTCCTTGAATGTATCAAGCCGCTTTCTTCTGACCTGCAGTGTTTCTGCGGAAAACTCCACTGATAGCCTTATGGAGTTTCCTATATGTAACTGTTTTCTTTTCTCTTGATGCTTTTAAAATCCTCTTTTTATCATTATTTTTTGCCGTTTTAATTACCGTGTGTCTTGGTATGGACAGTTTGGGTTGCTTTTGTCTGGGGCTCTCTGTGCCTCCTGGATCTAGATGTCTGTTTCCTTCCCAGACTCAGTAAGTTTTCAGCTATTATTTCTTCAAATAAATTTTCTGATCCCTTTTGTCTGTTTTCCTTCTGGGATCCTCATAATGCAAATGTTATTATACTTGATAGTGTCCTCAGTTCCTTTAATCCATTTTCATTTTTTATTATTTGTTTCTCTCTCCTGTTCATCTTGATTGCTTTCCATTATGCTGTTCTCAAGGTCGATGATCCATTCTTCTGCATCCTCCAGCTATGATTTATTCCCTCTAGGATATTTTTAATTTCACTTATTGAGTTCTTCATATCTAATTGTTTCTTTTTTATGTTTACTGTTTCTTTTTTTTTTTTTTTTTTTTAAGATTTTATTTATTTATTTGAGAGAAAGAATGAGAGAGAGAGAGAGAGAGCGCATGAGAGGGGGGAAGGTCAGAGGGAGAAGCAGACTCCCCGCTGAGCAGGGAGCCCGACGTGGGACTCGATCCCGGGACTCCGGGATCATGACCTGAGCCGAAGGCAGTCGCTGAACCAACTGAGCCACCCAGGCGCCCTGTTTACTGTTTCTTTGTTGAGGGTCTCACTGATGTCTTTCACTCTTCTCTCAAATCCAGTGATCATCCTTATGATCATTATTTTCTCTATCAAGTATATTATCCCATTTCGTTTAGCTCTCTTCTTGTGAATTTGTACTGTTCTTTCATTTGGGACATATTCCTTCTCATTTTGTCTATTTCTGGGTGTATGTGTTAGGAAAGTCATTTGCTCTTGAAAGTAATGCCCTTAAATACAAGAGGTCTTGTAATGCCCTGTAGTGCAATGTTTCCTGTTCGCCAGAACCTGGCAGTTCTGGGGTGTCTGTTATGTGTGTTGTGTGTGCCCTGCTTTTGTGGCTGAGACATGTTTTCCTTCATTCCAGTCGTCTGCAGTGGCTCTCTTTGCCTGTGTGGGCAGGGTTTGGTCCATGTGTTGTTAGTGGGCTAGTCTGGGGCCACCTTGGGCTTGAATTGAGCCAGAGCAGTCTTTTGCCAGAGCTGTGGTAGCACCAAACTCAAGGGTGCTTTCCCTGTGTGGTCACCTGAGAAGCTTTTGCTGGTGGGTTGGGTCTGCTGTTAGACCAATGTCTGTCCCCAATCCACTGCTGGGGCTGCAGCTTGACTGGTGTGTACTATTATTTTCCCTCTCCCGGGGGCAAGTGTCACTTTGGAGTGGTGCTGGCCCCTGTTGGGGCTTGCAGCACTGCTTTGAATGGGCTTCAGCCAAGATCTGCAGGAGAACAGGGGAGCTGGGTGTGCTGCATGCAGTGCCAGCAAGGTCTACTACATTGATCTGCTGTGGGAGAGGAGCTAAAACATCCTGGGAAAACTGCAGAGGGCTGGAGGGGGTGGATCCACATAAATATGTGGCTGGGGCATGCTTTTAGCAAGCTAGGTGTAGGTTGTTGTGCTGTGCTGGGTCCTGTATTTAGGCTGGGGGCAGGTGTTGGGGAGGGAAATGGTGCCCACCAGCTCTTTTGTTCTTAGAGAAATCTCCCAAAGTTCCCTGCCTCTTCAGCCCATGCTCTGAGATTATTAAATAAGTCTCTTTCCTGTATACCCCAGGCATTTTTCAAACTACTGCTTCTGTGCTGTATCTCAGTGGGGCTGTTTGTTCTGTCTCTTTAAGGGCAGGGACTCTGTTTTCTGTCCCCCTCCTGCCTCTTAATGTATTGAGGCTGCTGCTTTTTAAAGCTCTAGGTGTTAAGTCCTGTTGGTTGTTTAAAAAACAACAACAACAAACCAAAAACAAAAAAAAAATGGGAGAAGCCAGGCCCCTTAGGTTTTTCAAAACCAAATGTTTATGGGGATTTGTCTTGTCAGTGCAGCCCCCCAACCTGGGGAGCCTGGGGCAGGTCTTCTCCTCTCCCCTCTCTGCCCTCACAGAGTCTCTCCCTCCTAAGGTCAGTCCCCCTCTATGGTACAATCTTTCAGTAAGGATAAAACATGTTTATGAAGAGATCCAAATTTATCCTTACTTTTTCCATAATAAGACAGAAGTAGATAAACATGTTTTGTAATCAATATTTTCAGTATTTTATTTGGAAAAAAATTTAGATGTCCAATGAATGGTTTCTCAAGGGTTTCACGGATTTACGCAAATCCTTTTGGGTTTAGGTTCTGTGGTCCCATTCCCTAGTTACCAATTTTGAACGCTACAGAATCCAATACCTCTCTCTTAAAGGAAATAGTTTGCATTACTACCTTTACTATCATGAAAATACATCTTTACTGTGAATTGAAACTTAAAGGTATATAATGTACCTTCACAATTGCAAAAAAAAAAAAAACTTGTAAGTGCTCCAACATAATACCATAAAATATGTTTCCGTGTGATAATGCTCAAGCATGACTACATGGAAAGACTAAAGTAGTTTGAGTTCTGCACTGATACCTAGAATCGTCAATGTGTCTGTTACAAGGGTGGATTGACGCAGGGGTTTTGAGTTGACGACTGAGCACACATACAGTGTCTCCACTGGTGAAATGCTTTTCTGAAGTAATGAGTAGTTCTCAGTAGAGTTCCCTACTTAATAATCCACCCTTGAATTTGCTACTACATTCCTGGAAATTTTAATGTATATTGAAATGATACAAACGTGACTTTATGCTGATTGTGTGTGTGTGTGTGTGTGCGCGCACGCGCATGCGTGTATATATAAGTAAATATGTACACATATTTAGATATTTATATATATTTAGAACTAAATTCTATGTCCACCTATTTACGAACCCATTTGTTCCCTCATTCAGAGGTCATGTAGACTTCTGGGTTTTCTGTGCCTCTAAGATTGTCCTAGTGATGTAGTTCCTGCTTGGGAAAACATGCAGAAATTAACAGTTGAAAAAAATGCTTTCTGGAGGAAGTCTCTGAGTTAAGTCTCTGAGTTTATGGTCTTTTTTGATTTGATAGTTATTAAAGTTCCTTTCCAGTGGTTCCCGGCTGTTTTATTTAAGCAACAGCTATTAGGGATAAATTCTTTCTCTTAGACTGTGTGAATAGTTTTAGAAATTTAATAGAGTTCAACAAAAATGTTCTTTGCTCTCAAGGACCTTAGATTTGTGTATGGAATGCAAAGATACAATACATAGTCAATAAAATGAGATTAAATTCAGTGATGATGCTGTGCCACAGTGTCTTCTAGGAGTGCAGGAGGAGTGATTTCAACCTTGCCTTGGGGAGTCTGGGAAGTTTTCTTGAACACGTCGAAGTAGTGGGTGTGGTAGTGAAGCCACCAGGTGTGCCTCCTTAGTAAAAATTTAAGTATTTGGAAATGACATTTTGAAATAGTAGCTGTCCCCTAAACTTGTCATACTACGTAAACTAAAGTAGCAAATTCAGTTCTTGATAAATAAAACTACATATTTTATTTATTAACATTTCTATTTATTACTAACAGTTGTAGTTTGAGGATTTTTCTCCCTTAAGTTATTGGCTTTAATATTTAGGGGCTTCACCTGTGACTCTAATACTTCTCTTACTAGGGACCATCTAGTATAGAAATTCAGTAATAGCAGATAATACCAAAATCGCCTTCAGTTATACTCAGAAATAGAGACATTTTTCTTGCAAGTCTTTTTTTTGTCTCATTCTAGCATGACTAGGATTCAAATGCATAGCTAATAGGTCAACCTATTGCTCATGCATAATTGGACATTTTGTTTCTCGATACCTATTTGGAATAATCATTTTTAACTTAGTCAATATATTGGAACCCTTTGGTGAAATTGAATTACTCAAGTAGTTAGGGATTAATCATATGCTCTTGTGTTTTGGCATGTGTGGTTATATTTAAGAGGTGTATAATTTTTGGACTCAGTATATTTAATCAGTATGATAATGGCCTAGTTTAAAAGAAGATAAAAATATTTTTTTCTTTTTTAATAGCCTTTTAGGTGTCCCCATTGCATATGATAACATCAAAGTAGTGGGTGAACTGGGAGATATTTATGATGATCAAGGACACATTCATCTTAACATTGAAGCAGATTTTGTTATTTTCTGTCCTGAACCGGGGCAAAAGCTTATGGTATGTATTTTTACATATATATATATATATATATGCATATATATATTTAAACTTTCTTTATATAGTTGTATAGTAATATAATTTGGAAAATTTTAAGAGACTTGGGAAGCAAATGGATCACTATTATTGGTTCCTAAAAATTTAAAGAAAAAAATTTACCCTCAGTTCAACATTGGTAAGTTTTTAAACTCCATTCTCCTAAAACTCACATGTATGTGGAAAGAATGTGTCTCAGAATTTATTCTTTGGATAGCACCAGAATGATCTTAAGCTGTTAAAAAAAAATTATTTGTTTATTATTTCTCAATTACGCACCAATAGTTTCTTTTATAAAGGATTCAAATCGTGTAGTAATCAGAGGAGTTGAAAATTCGAAGGGTTGTGGGATCAGGCAGGTAATGAAAGTGAATGAAGGATGAGGTCAAGGCACCTGTAATGTGCCATGGGAATAAAGGCCTTGTGGGATAGGTCTTTTAGTTTTTCAAGAGAATCTGGAAATACAGATTGGTGTGAAGTTGATTGAACTATATCCCATTATGCTCTGCACTTGCCTTTCTCTTCTACCAGTAGTTCTGTGTATATGCCTTGCTGCACATACATATGAATATATACACGTTTATTTTTTCTCTAAAAACTATTAACCCTTTATTGCTAATAAAATACAGGTCCAATTTTATCCAAAAGGCATTTCTAATTTAAAAAAGTTTTTCAGAATCAATTAAACAAGTATCTTGGGCCTGCCCAACTGGAATCCTACAACCAGCCTCCATGCCAATAGTGTGGCTATAGTATAGCTTTTCTTCTCTGATAAAGTTGACAGTAGATTTGTACTTAAATTCCGGCACTTACCAACTTTGTGTAAGTTACTGTAGATGTACACATAGAAATACCATACTATACAGAAAGTATGAAATGAAAAAAAACTCCGTCCTTTTACTCTTATTTCCTACAACAAGGTCCAGTCTTCAGATAAATTTGGACAGTTCGTTTCAGTTTTTTTTAATGAGGTATAGTTTACCTACAACAAAATACATAATCATAGTGTGCAGTTCAGTCAACTCTGATGAGAGCATATATACCATTGTGTTTTGGAACGAGCCTTCTGCCCTTTCCAGGTCAGTCCTCTCTGTTCCAGGTACAACCACTGTTCTGATTGCATATACTATAAAATTAGTTTTGCTTGTTCTATAATTTCATGTTAATGGACTTTTTCATTATACGGTGTTCGAAGATCTGACCTCTTTTGCTCAACATGTTTTTGCATTTCATCCATGCTGCTTGGTGTGGTAGTTTATTTCTCTTTGTTGCTCGTGGTATTCAGTTGTATGAATGTATTGTAATTTAATTGTCCATCTTTACTGATTGACATTTGGGTTGTTTCCTTTATGGAGCTATTATGAATAAAGCTGCGAATGTACATTTTCATTTCTCCTAGGAAAAACTAGAAGCAGTATTGCTAAGTCACAGGGTAGGTGTTTAACTTAATGAAAAACAGGCTTATTTCCCATTTAGCACTACTAGTTGCTCTGCATCCTTGCCAGCATTTGGTTTTGTCAGTCTTTTAATTTTACTTATGGGCAGATACTAGTTTCTCATTAATTTGCATTTCTCCTTTATGCTCTTTTTCATGTGTTTCAGTAAGGGGCCTTTTCAGGTGCTTTTCCCATTTTTAATTGGGTTTTTGTATTATTGAGGTAGAGTAGTTCTGTTTATAGTCTTCCTACAAATCTTTTTCAGATAAACGTATTGTGACTATTTTTCCCCAGTCTGTGACTTGTCTCTTAACTTGTAATGGTATCATTTCATAAACAGAAGTTTTTAATATTGATGAGGTCCAATCTGTCATATTTTTATGGTTACTGCTTTCTGGATCCTGTATAAGAAACTTGCCTACTCCTAGATTGTAAAGATAGTTTCTGTAAGCCTTGTAGAATTTTTCAGTTTCAGCTTTTCCATTTAGATCTATGACTGATCTTAATTTTTGTGTGTAGTGTGAAATAGGCCCTTGAGACCCATTTTCTTATTCATATGGTTATATTCAGTTGTTCCAGAACTCTATATTCAAAAGAATTTCCTTTTCCTATTATCTTAAACTGATAGGCTTTATTGTTTTATAGCAGTTTTAGATTTACAGAAAAATTGAGTTGAAAATAATTCCTTTCCCCACCCCAGCGCACAGTTACTATTATTGACATCTTGCATTGGTGTGATAACATTTGCTACAGTTAAGCTGATATTGATACATTATTTTTTCTTAAAGTGTAGAATTTTCTTTCTTGTACATTCTAAAACCCATGGAATGTACAACACAATGACATGTATCCCCCATTACTGTATTCTATAGAATAATTGGGCAGTGCTCTGAAAATTGTATTTTACTTACTTACCCTTCTCCCTCCATCCCTCCTCTTGAAACCTGGCAACTATTGATCTTTTTTACTGTCTCCATAGTTTACCTTCTCCAGAATTTCATAGTTGGAATCACATTGTACGCAGCCTTTTTAGCTTGCCACCTCTGACTTAGCAGTATGCATTTAAAGTTCTTCCATGTCTTGTCATGGCTTGGTAATTTTTTTTTTTTTTTTTTTTTTTTTACTGCTGAATAGTACTCCATTGTATAGATGCACTGTGGTTTGTCCAGACTCCTGGTAATGACACCCAAAGAATTTTCTATGTATACGGAGTTGCGAGCATTAAACAAGGCTCTATACATGTTAATCTCCAAATTTAAAATACATGATTTAAAAAAAAAATTTCAGATGTTCATTTATGTTATATATATTGATTCTTAAGGGAAGAAAAAAACGAAGGCTTTTTCTTAAACTTTAATTTTAAGCTTAAAATCATATAGCACGTACTTTAATTTTAAAGCTTCTAAAAATGTTATTGTGATTCAGTCAAAATAGCCATGCTCAAGTTCTACATATGAAGGGTAAGCTGTCTTCTGATACATTGCTTACATCATGCTAAAGTTAAAGAATGCTCTTTAAGCTTTGAAATTCAGACTGTTGATAGAAATACAATGTGGATCGTACTTATAGAAAGCATATGCTTCCTGCCTTGAGGTCTTTTCACATTTATGTCATATCAAAGGGTATTTTCTGCTTGGTTGCAATATGGTTATAATCTATTAATATGGTTATAATCTATTCCCCAGGGAATCCTGTGGTGGGAGCTAAGGAGTTTTTGTGTTTTTTTATCGAGTTAGGCAATTGATATGCAATTATTTAGTAAAGTTTGAGCTTTCTAAAAAGTCTACAGTGTTCTAAAATGATGGTTTAGTACAACACGTAAATTTTAATTGAAAAACTTTTTCCCGTATCAAATTACACCATATTTTGATGTTTTTTCTTTGAAGATCAGTTTGAAGCTTATAAAGTTTTACTTACCTTTTAAAGTCTTTGGATTTCTTGATGTTACTTTTTTTTTCTTTTCCCTTTCCTTTCTTCCCAGGGTACAGTTAATAAAGTGTCTTCCAGCCACATTGGCTGTTTAGTACATGGGTGTTTCAATGCCTCCATCCCTAAACCTGAACAGATGCCTGTAGAGCAGTGGCAGAACCTGGAGATAAATGTGGGTGATGAACTAGAATTTGAAGTATTTCGTTTGGACTCAGATGCTGCTGGAGTATTCTGCATTCGGGGAAAATTAAATACCACTAGGTCAGTTCCTAATCACATTATTTTGAATTTTGATAATTATTTCTATTTAATTCTGATGATTTAGAGATTATAAGACCCTCTTTTAAAATAAAATTAGAATATTCATGCTTCAAACCATAAAGTCAATGTAAATAGGAATCTTAAGTGCTGTGACAAAGTATTGAATATTCTAAAGCTCTACACATTTAGCTAACTGTTCCCTATTTTACTCAGTGTTACTGTTTTCTAGTTTTTTAACAAAAGCTTGATCATATTGCATAACTATTAGCCTCTTGATTTTTGTCATTATGCCAGGTAGATAATTTCTGAATCTTTTTTGTATTAAAATTCCTTTAAGAACTGTCATCTTGCACTTGGTTCGATGGGAGCCAAGTTTAATGGAGTGAAGGAAAAAAGTCTTTGGGAATATTGCTGATGTTAATAATCAAGGCGAAATAAAAAAAATATTAAGACTATGGGTTAAAGTTTTAGAACAGTTGTCCAATAGAACTTTCTGTGATGATAGAAATGTGTGTTTTATTTGTGTAGTAGTAAAGTTATCTCATTGAAATTAGTCATACATAACTAATGTTACTGTATAGGACTCTGCAGTTCCAGAGAGAGGCCTACTTCACTGATCCGTGTTTTTATTTTAGTGTTAACTCTTAACTTTGAAAGTCATATTGTTTCAAGCATGGTTGAGGGAAAAAAATGAAACGAGGATTGAGAGAGACAGAAACTCCATTAATTTCACAGATAATGAAAGTATGTATTTTATCACTCGTCAGTTGTGTAGCTAATAAGCCTGGGTATGGTGATGTTTATTGTGACCTAATTTTTCTAAACCAAACCAAAATTTAGAAGCTACATTTTAATGGGCTAAGGGATAACAAGATAGAATATTGGAAATTTATGCCATACTTCTATATCTTGTACTGCTGTCTTTATTTAGAAAAAAAACACTTGGTATATTCTTGATCTCATTTTATTCTTTTTTTCAACTTAGTTTACAAACCAAGTGCTCTGCAGTTTCTGAAGGAGTAACAGAAACTGGCACTGAAGAAATTATTGAAAAACCTCTCAAGAAGAAGAAAAAGAAAAAGCAGAGAGACCCAGAATCATATGAAGTGGAAAGTGACAACAGAGAGCCAGCAGCCCGTGCAGATGCCACAGTGAGGGAAGAGACAGCCCTGCAGGGTGGTGATGTGGACGGCCTCTGGAGGGCTGAGCCAAAGCAGCAGCAGAGGCACTGGGAAGATCAGGGCCAGGACCCTGTTTTCCAAGGCAGTGACTCCAGTGGTTACCAGAGTGACCGTAAAAAGAAAAAAAAGAAAAGGAAACACAGTGAGGAAGCTGAATTTACCCCACTTGTGGAACACTCACCTAAAAAGAAAAGGGAAAAGTAATTTCCTTTAGTGCATTTTAAATATTCAGCTTTTTAAAGATTTAGATACAAGATGAATAAATGTGGGAATGGTATGAAATGCTTGTGTATTCCCGTAGTCTACAAAACAGGAAATGTTTGATTAGTTTTTGGTGCTTCAGTTATTACAGTGATGATTACTGTAGGGAATACCAGGATTATTAAACTGCCATTTTATTGTATACAGAATAAAAAGGTAAGAGCTACTCTTTCAAGTCTTGCATATTCCCAGTTTTTACATCTAAATTAGATAAAATTATTCCTATACTCTGAAGACTGGCAAAGGGACTTTGTAATACAGTGTTATTCATATCATTCAAGAATGAGTTGGAGCTTGGGTATGTGTGTGTGTTTTTTTTAATAGGTTTGACCTTTAGTCATAATTTAGGTTTTTTGGGGGTTTTTTTGGGTCATGGCTACTACAGTGATTATGTGGTTCAACTTAACAGGAACTCCTTTGGCAACCATTCTAAGTCTCCAGAGCTCTAAAGAACCAAGCCACTATTGACTGTGGTAGGAAACATTGTTGACTATTCTTTCCTTCCAGATGGAGGTTGATGGACAAGGCTGTTTCCTTGTACGTATTTGTGCCTCAACCATTCTGCTTTTGCTGTGTTTGGAGGAGCAGAGTCTGACTGATTAAAACATGATAAATGCCACTTGTCATAGTGGGGATTTTCTCAACTACTTTTTAATGATTAGGTTAAGGCACTAAAAATGGTTTAAGAGAAAATTTCATTGAGAAAATGTGGACTGTTTTAACTACTAGAAAACACAGAGTAATGAAATAAGCTGGTTCTGGCCACATTGATTTAACAGTACCTGATCACCTGACCATGGCTATGTGTAACATCTAAGGAAAGATGTAGTTCCTTCCATTATGGAGTGTCATAGGAGATACAGATGCACACATATAAGTAAGGAAATACAGAAAATTAATAATTCTGGTAAGTACTAACAAGACTATCTACTCACTGTTAGCTGTGTCAATATCTCTAAGTGGATGAATGGTTGAAATGAACTTCACATGGCAACTATTGTTTCCACTTTTCTAGTATCCGATGTAACACTGGTTTCACATGGTTTAATTTTACTCTTTAAATTCTGCTAGTAGTACCTGATCCGAATCTGTAATGATAGAATATAGAATTTGGGGAGTAGCATATATTCACACGTTTGTCCCCAAGTAACTTAATAAGACCAGACAATGGAAAGATACAGAGCAATTTCTTTTCCTACAATTTAGTGTGGGTATTGAGCCCTTAAAATATGGCTAATACAAATTGACATGTATCAGTATAAAACCCAAGATTTTGAAGATGTACAAAGAATGTAAATATCTCAATTTTGTATATTGGTGAAATTATTTTTGGTATATAGTGTGTTAAATAAAATTTCAGCTTTTTTTGACTTTTTTTTGCTAAAAGGTTTAAAATCTTATGTGAGGCTCACTAGTATTCTGTTGAGGATTTCTGTATTAAGGTTCATCAGATATACTGGCTTGTAGTTTTGGGGAGGTTTTTTGGTAGTATTTGTATATGATTTTTGGTATCAGATTAATCCTCAACAAAATATTAGCAAACGATATCCAACAATACATTAAAATCATTCACCACAATCGATTTACTCCAGGGATGCAAGTGTGGTTCAATATTTGCAAATCAGTCACATGCTACATCACATTGAGAGAAAGGATAAAAACCACATGATCTCAGTAGATGCAGATAAATCATTTGGCAAATGCAACACCCATTTGTAATAAAATCTCAACATACAGGTTTAGAGGCAACATACCTCAACATGCTAATGACCGTATATAAAAAACACAAAGCTAATCTCCTACTCAATGTTGAAAGACTGAATTTTTCCTCTAGGAACAAGACAAGGATGTCCCCATCCACCACTTCTATTCAACATAGTACCGAAGGCCTCATTTTCTTACACCATACACAAACACAAGACAAATTAAACACCTAAGTATGAGAACTAAAACCGTAAAACTCCTGGAGGAAAACAGGTATTAATTTTTTGACATTGGCTCTAGCAACATTTTTCTAGGGATATCTCCTCAGGCAAGGAAAACAAGTTAAAATTAAACTAGTGGGACTACATGACAATGAAAGGCTTTTGCACAGCAAAGGAAACCAACAGAACAAAAAGGCAAGCTACTGCATAGGAGAAGGTATTAGCAAATGATAATACAGTAAGGGGTTAATATCCAAAATATATGTAAAGACCTTACACATCTCAACACCAAAACAAAACAAAAAAACCCAAATAATAAATAAAAGGGGGCGGGGAGCAGACAACCTGAATAGACTTTTCCAAAGCAGACATACAGATGGCTAGCCAAAAGACACATAAAAGATGGTCAACACCACTAATAATCAGGAAAATGCAAATCAAAACCACAATGAGATCTCACCATACACAGGTCAAAATGGTTAGAATCAAAAAGATAAGAAACAGCAAGTGTTGGTGAGGATGTGGCAAAAAGGGAACCTTCGTGCACTGTTAGTGGGAATGTAAATTAGTGTAGCCACTGTAAGGAAACTAATTTCTGAAAGAAAAATAGAGAAGGACTTCAGGGAAGATGGTAGAGTAGGAAGATCCTGAACTCCCCTTTTCCAAGGGACACACTGAGATAACAGCCACGTGAGCAAGCTAACTCAGAAAATAACCAGAATAGACTTTCCACCGTCCTTGGTAGATAAGAGGCTACATCTAAAAGGGTAGGAGGGGAGACATGGTTGAGAATTAAGCCCTCAGTGAGACTAACTAGTAACGGTAGAGATCCCACACAAGGCATTCCAGGCACAGGGGACCTGCACTGGTCAGACAAGTCCCCTTAACCTTTGTCTTTGAAAACCACAGGTGCTTAAATTTATGTTTTACAGTCATCAGGGTTTAACACTGAATACTTAAAATTCACATACCTAGCTTCAGGAGAGCTGAGGGCCATACGAAATAGATTCCCTGCCCTTAACGGCCCATAACCTGTCTGAGATACAGCATAGAAGCAGCAATTTGAAAAGTGCTTGGGGTATACATGAAGAGTTATTTACTAATCTCAATGTGTGCTCAAGGGTCAGGGACAGAAGACTTCTCCAAGAACAAAATATTTGACACGTACCATTTCCCTCCAGCCTCAGGCTAGATAGCCAGACACTCGTTAGAACAAGTCTATTCTCCATCTATCTTGCTAAGACTTCATACTCCACCCCCATGTTCTGCATATCTGCCCCTTCCAACTCACCCCCTTTGGCAGGTATCTCCAATGTAGCTTCTGTCTCAGCACACCCTACAGCCAGCCCCAGGAGGAGCTGGCAGCACTCCAAAGTGACTCCTACCTCAAGGAGAGGGGAAGATAACCACACACACCTGTGCATCCACAGTCCCAGCAGACAGGCTGGGAGCAGGCATTGGGCCTGACTGTAGGCCCTAGCCTACCAACAAAAGCCTCTCAGGGGACAAGGAAGTGAAAATGCTTTGCGTGTCCATGAGACTATAGCCCTGGCAGAAGGGCTGAGGGTCGGCATCTGGTCTGACTGCTGACAGCATCCAACTATAGGACCATTGTGGCCCCTGCACTGGCCCTTTAACAGCACAGGGATCAAACTAGTGTACCCACAACAGGCAAAGTAGCCTATTGCAACTGACTGCAACTGAAAGCAAATGTGGGTCACTCAAAACAGTAGGGCACAAACAACCCACATAGGAGACAGTGCTGAAGCACCTGGTCCTGGTGAACAGGGGGTTTTAGGCAACAGGGCACCCCAGGAACTCTTCTTCCTAGGGCCACGTCAAGAGCAGGAGACATAGCTGACTTCCCTAATACTTAGAGAGTTAGACAAAATGAGAGGAATGAGCCAAATGAAGGACCGGTACAAAACTACAGCAAAAGAACTAAATGAAGTGGAGACAGGCAGTACACCTGAGAGAATTTAAAGTAATGGTCATAAAGCTACTCAATGGCCTTGAGAAAAGTGTGGAGGATCTCAGTGAGATGTTCACAAAAGGATAGAAAATAGAAAAACCGATGAACTCAACTGAAATTAAAAATACACTAGAGGGAATTAGTAATAGACTGGAGGAAGCATAATGGATCAGTGACAGAAGAGAGAGTAATGGAAAGCAAGCTAAAGAGAAAAAAAAATAATGAGAACAGATTAAGGAATCTCAGCAACATCATCAAGCATAATAACATTTGCATTATAGGGATCTCAGAAGGAGAATAGAGAGAGATGCAGGCACTAAAATTTGAAGAAATAATAGCTGAAAAGTTCCCTAATCTGGGGAAGGCAGCAGACCTCCAGGTCCAAGAGTCATGGAGAACCCCAACCAACCTAATCCAAGGATATACCGAGGCATATAGTAATTAAAATAGCAGAAATTACTGATAGAGAATTTTAAAGCTAAAAGAGAAAAGTCACATACAAGCAAAACCCCATAAAGCTAGCAGATAAGTTTTCAGCACAAACTCTACAGACCAGAAGGAAGTGCCATGATACATTCAAAGTACTGAAAAGAAAACCAACCAAGAACACAGTACTCACCAAAGTTCTCTATTAGAATAGATGGAGAGATGGTTCCCTAGACCATCAAAAGTTAAAGGAAATCATCACCAATAAACCAGCCTTACAAGAATTGTTAAAGGGAATTTTTTTGGGAAGAAAAGCCATAATCAGGAGTAAGAAAATTATAAAATGAAAAACTTAACAGATAAATGCAAACAAAAGTAGATTAATCTCTTAACAAAACTAGTATGGAAGTTAAAGCTCATATGCAGGAAAATAAATTTTATGTATGAAAATCAGTTAAGTGTTTCACAAAATAAGAGGATGTCAAGTATGACATCATATACATAAAATGTGAGGAATGAGTAAAAAAATGCTTTGAGAATGGGTTTAAACTTAAGCAGCCATCAACTTAAAATAGACTGCTATACACCTAAGTTGTTTATGAACAACAACAAATTGAAAACCTGTAATAAAAATAAAGAAAAGGGAATCCAGGACAGGGTAAGATGGTAGCAAAGTAAGAGGACTGTAGGCTCACCTTGACCTACAAATATAATTAACTATCAAATCATCCCAAATACCCCAGAAACTGACCTGAAGACTGGCAGAACAAACTACAACTAAAGGGAGACAAGAGGCCATATCAAAGAAGGTAGCAAGTAAGGAAATGTGGCTTGGGAGAGAAATGGATTATGGCTGCTACAGTGGGGAGGAAGTCACTGTCATGGAGAAGGGAGAGACAGACTAGCACACGGGAATGCAGGGGAAAACAGATCCCCACAGCAATTAGCTTGGAAAGCCTCTAAGAGGGGCTGAATTTCCTGTTATTGCAACCAGCAGGGCTTAATGCCTTGAGTTCTAAAGGTCAGTGTGCTTGCCTTGGATCGACCCCAAAGGGCACTGCACAGCTCTTGGAGAGAAAACAGGGCACACAGCCCACAGACATATAGTGTGGAAACAGTGATCTGAAGAGTGCCTGGGGCACGTTGGGGAGGTTTTTTGCTTCTATCAGAGTGTGTCCCAGGCAGGCATTCATGGGAGAGACTCCTCTAGGAAAAAAGGAACTGGCAGGTGCCATTTCCCTTTTCCACCACTTAGCATAAGCACAGACCACTTGGGGGAACCAGCCCAGTGCCATCACTTGCTACCAAACTTGGTTATACCAAGTCCCAGCCTCCCATGCTGTAGTGGAACTGCCCCTCCCAGTCATACTTGCCTCAGTCCCAGTTGTGCCCCCCACGCATTAGTCCAAATCTCTTCCAACACCACATTTCCCAACTGGGAGTTTTGCAGGGCCTTGGTTCTGGTGGCAGTGGTGATAGGTCTTATTTCATAAGCAGACCAGAGCACACCTAGTTACAATGTGCCAAATTCAGGCCAGGAACCAAACACTGCCCACAACAGGCCGACACAGCCTCTGCAGAGGTAAGGCTTAAAGGATAAGCCAACCAAGACAAAACAGCACAGCACATGCAGCAGACATTGCATACAATGCCAGAAGCACCAGGGAACAGGGGTCCCTACACAGCAGGACACTATAGGACATCTTCTTCATAAGGCTATTACCCTAAAGAACAGGAGACATAGCTGACTTTCCTAACACAAACAGGCACAGAGACTTAGACAAAATACGAAGATAGAGAAATTTGTCCCAAATGAAAGAACAGGACAAGGCCACAGAGATCAAAGTGAAACAGATATAAGTAATAAGCCTGAGAGAGTACTTAAGCAATGATCATAAGGATATTCACTGGACTGGAGGAAAGAATGGAAGGTATCAGTGAGACCCTTAGCACAAAGATTAAAAAAAAAAAATCAGAGATGAAGAGTGCAATAAATAAGATTAGAAACATGCCTGATGCAAAAAATAGCAAGCTCAAAGAAGCAGAGAAATGAATTAATGACCTAGAAGACAGTAATGTAAAGTAATTAAGCTAACCAAAAGAGAAAAAAGAAAGGCAAAATGAGAATAGACTTAGGGAACTCAGTGACTCCATCGAATATAGTAACATATGCATTATAGGAGTCCCAGAAGAAAAAATTTTCTTTTAAGAGATAATAGCTGAAAATTGCTAAAATGGGGAAGAAAACATATCCAGATGCAGGAGTCACAGAGAACCCCCAGCAAGATCAACAAAAGCAGACCTACACCAAGACATATTATAATTAAAATAACAAAATCAAGTCATAAAAAATTTTAAAGGCAGCAAGAAAAAAGAAGACCATTATATACAAGGGAAACCCCATAAGGCTCTTAGTGGATTTTTTAGCAGAAATTTCAAGCCAGAAAGGACTGACAGGATATATTCAAAGTGCTGAAAGCAAAAAAATCTGCAGCCAAGAATATTCTATCCAGCAAGGCTATCATTCAGAATAGGAGATAGTCTTCCAGATAAACAAAAACTAAAGGAGTTCATGACCACTAAACCAGCCCTGCAAGAAATAATAAAGGGGACTGTGAGTGGAAAGGAAAGACCAAAAGTGACAGCATGAAGGTAGGAAACACAACAGCAGTAAAAATGAGTATTTCTCTAAATAATCAAAGAACTCACAAAAGGATGTAAGCTATGACAATATATACCTAAAATGTGGGGAGGAGAGGAGTAAAGAATGGGTTTAAACTTAAATGACCATTAACTTAAGATAGACTGTTCTGTCATACAAATGGATGCCAAAAGAAAGCAAGGTTTTTTGCAAAGATCAATAAAATCATTAACACTTGAGCCAGACTCCTCAAAAAAAAAAAAAAAAAGACTCAAATTCAGAAACAAAGAATAACTAACACCAAAGAAATACAAAGGATTATAAGAGATTATTATGAAAAATTATATGCCAACAAATTGGATAACCTACAAGAAATGGGTAAATTCTTAGAAATATCTAACTTTCCAAAACAATGAGGGATAAAAATTTGAACAGACTGATTACCATTGAATGAAACTGAATCAGTAATCAAAAAACTCCCAAAAAACAAAAGTCCGGGACCAGACGGCTTCTCAGTTGCAATGTACCAAACGTTTAAAGAAGAGTTAACACCTATTCTCAAACTATCCCAGAAAATAAAGGAGTAAGGAAAGCAACCAAATTCATTCTATGAGGCCAACAATACCTTGATACCAAAACTAGATTAAGACACCTCAAAACAAATATAGGCTATTATCTTTGATAAACATAAATGCCAAAGTGCTCAACAAAATATTAACCAACCAAATCCAACAGTACAGTTACAAAAAAAAAAAAATACCACAATCAAGAGGTATTTATTCCAGAAATGCAAATCAGTTAATGTGATATATGCCATAACGAAGAGAAAGGATAAAAACCATTACAATCATCTCAAGAGACACAGAAAAGTCATTTGACAAATACAACATCCATTCATAAAAACTCTCAACCATGTAGGTTTAGAGAGAGCATACCACAATGTAATAAAGGTCACATATGAAAACCCACAACTAACGTCATACACAATGGTGAAAAACTGAACACTTTTCCTCTAAGATCAGGAACAAGGCAAGAATGTCCACTTTCACCACTTCTATACAATATAGTACTGGAAGTCCTAGCCATAGCTTCAGATTAGAAGAAGAAAACCTATCCAGATTGTTAAGGAAGAAGTAAAAAACTTTGACTACTTGCAAATTACATGTTACTTTACATAGAAAACTCTATAAAAAGCTACCAGAATTGATAAATGAATTCAGTAAACTCATAGGATACAAAATTAATATACAGAAATCTTTTGCATGTCTATATACCAATAATGAAGTAGCAGAAAAATTAAGAAAATCCCATTTACAGTTGCACCAAAAATATTATAATACCTAGGAATAGGTATTAATCAAGGAGGCAAAAGAGCTCTACTCCTTAAAATGGCCATACTACCCAAAGTAATCCACAAATTACACTCCCTACCAAAATACCAATATTTTTTCCAGAGTTAGAACAAATAATCCTAAAATTTTTATGGACCAACAGAAGACTCTGTATAGCCAAAGAAATCCTGAGAAAGAACTTGGAGTCATCAAAATCCCAGATTTTAAGCTATACAAAGCTGTAGTAAATCAAAACAGTGTAATACTGGCATAAAATAGACAAATAGATCAACAGAACAGAGTAGGGAGCCCAGAAGTAATTTCATGCTTATATGGGTCAATAATCTATGTTTAAGGAGGCCAGAGTGTACAATGGGGAAAAAACCAATCTCTTCAACAAATGGTGCTGGGAAAACTGGAGAGCTACATACAAAAGAATGAAATCAGACGACTTTTCTACAGCGTACACAAAAATTAACTCAAGATGGATTAAAGACCTAAAGCCATAAAACTCCTGGAAGAAAACATAATCATTAATTTTTGACATTGACCGTAGCATTATTTTTCTAGGGATGATCTCCTCAAGCAAGGGAAACAAAAGCAAAATTAAACTAGTGGGACTACATGGAAATTAAAGGCTTTTGCACAGCAAAGGAAACCAACAACACAAAAAGGCAAGCTACTGCATGGGAGAAGGTATTTGTAAATGATATATCCAATAAGGGGTAATATCCAAAATAGATAAAGAACATACACAACACAAAGAAAACCCACCAAATAATCT
Organism: Zalophus californianus; assembly: GCF_009762305.2. Lineage (NCBI taxonomy): Eukaryota > Metazoa > Chordata > Mammalia > Carnivora > Otariidae > Zalophus > Zalophus californianus. Next base: position 51,445,752 of record NC_045606.1, on the reverse strand, counting down.
GATTTAAAAATGGTCGGAGGAAGATGGAGTAGCAGGGGGACCGAGCTTGCCTCATCCCTCTAACCTGGCTAGATCAACATCTGACTATCTGAACAACTAGGAATTCAGTCTGGATTAAGAAAAGTCTGCACAGTTGGAGGGAGAGAATGTGGCAGATGCCAGGTTTGGAACCATGAACTGGGGGGAGAGGAAAGCTGCAGAGCAAAATCAGGGAGAGGGAGAATGGGAAAGAGCAGTGGGTAGGGACTGCACAGTCAGTGGAAGTGAGGAGATCCTCTGGGTAGCACTAGGAGAAATTGCCCCCCTTCCTGGAGTTTGGGAGAGCTCTTCCTATATTTGGGAGAGCACATTTTGTCTCTCCAAGGACAAAAGGCCAGCTGGGAGCCATTGGGCAGCACTCAACAGCAGGGATAGAGGTGAGCACAGAGGGCAGATAACCTTGTAGCAGCTTTTTGCTGTGAGCCACAATAGATTTAAACCACCATGTGCACGTCGAGTGGCTGCTTTTCTAGGACAGAACTGAGCAGGGGGCAGAGGCTTGGGCAGACTACAGATAACCCGGTCGCTGCTTTTCACTGTGTGTCACAGTAAGTTCTAGCCTCTGTATGTGCACTGTGTTACTGCTTTTTGGGGAGAGGACGGTGCTGGATGCACTGTGAGTCTGTCCTTCAGGGGAGGGGACTGGGCCTGTGCCCTGCCAGGCCCTTTAAAACTTGGAGTTTTGAATCCCAGCCACTGGCCAGAGATAAAATACATGAGATATGTACCTCTGGGCATGCCGAAAGCCCAGGCACAGACAGGTTAAGGACAGGGAAGTGAAGAAAGCCCAGGACACAGAAGATCATTCGCTTTTCTGTGAAAGCCTCCTGAACAGGTGTCCAGGAATTCCCCTCCCGGGGGATGACAGAACAGGTGACGCCCTCCTCCACCACCCCTCCCTCACCCTGCCCACCAGCACAGTTGGATTTCAGAGAGAAACACAGTGCCCTCCAGTGGAAGCTGCAGTCCCTTACACTACACCGCATCCCTTGCACCTGGCAGGGGGCACCTTTACAAGGGACATTCAAGTCCAAGAGGCACAGAGAATTCCCCTCAGAAATAGGTCAACACCATGACATATTATAGTGAAATTTGCAAATTACAAAGATAAAGAGAAAATCCTGAAAGCAGCCTGGGACAAGAGGTCCTTAACCTACAAGGGGAGGCACATAAGGCTGGCAGGAGACCTGTTCATAGAGACCTGGCAGGCCACAAAGGGCCGGCATGATTCATTCAACGGGCCAAATGGGAAAAATATGCAGCCAAGAATACTTAATCCACCAAGGCTTTCATTCAGAATAGGAGAGATAAAGAGTTCCCAAGACAAACAAAAGCTAAAGGAATTCATGAACATTAAACCAGCCCTGCAAGAAATATTAAAGGGGATCCTCTGAGCTTAGAGAGACCAAAAGTAACAAAGACCAGAAAGGAACAGAGGCAATCTATAGGAACAGTGACTTTACAAGTAACACAGTAGCACTAAATTCATATAATTTAATAATTACTCTGAATCTAAATGGACTCAATGTTTCAATCAAAGGACAAAGGGTATCAATGGATAAAACAAAACCAAACCCAAAAACAAGACCCATGGATATGCTGCTTATAAGAGACACTTTAGATCCAAAGCCACCCCCAGATTGAAAGTGAGAGGCTGGAGAACCATTTATCATGCTAACAGACATCAAAAGAAAGCTGGAGTAGCCATTCTTATATTAAACAACCTAGATTTTAAACCAAAGACTGTAGTAAGAAATGAAGAAGACCACTATAGCATAATAAAAGGGTCTATTCAACAGGATCTAACTGTTATAAATATTTATTTCCCTAACCTGGGAGCAGCCAAATATATAAATCAGTTAATAACAAGCATGAAGAAACTCGTTGATAATAATACAATAACAGTAGGGGACGTTAACCCCCAACTCACAGCAATGGACAGGTCATCTAAGCAGAAGATCAACAAGGAAACAAGGGCTTTGAATGGCACACTGGACCAGATGGACCTAACAGATATATTCATAACTTTCATCCTAAAGCAGAATACACATTATTTTTGGGTACACATGGAACACCCATATACTAGGTCACAAAACAGGACTTAAACCATACAAAAAGACTGAGATCCTACCATGCATATTTTTGGACCACAATGCTATGAAACCTGAAGTCAACCACAAGAAAAAAACTGGAACGACCACAAATACATGGAGGTTAAAGAGTATCCTACTAAAGAATGAATGGGTCAACCAGTAAATTAAGAATTTAAAAAATACATGGAAGCAAAGGAAAATGAAAACATGACAGTTCAAAATCTTTGGGATGCAGCAAAGGTGATCCCTAGAAGTATATAGCAATACAGGCTTTCCTCAAGAAGTAAGTCTCAAATACACAACCTCAACTTATACCTAAAAGAGCTGGAAAGAGAACAGCAAATAAAGCCTAAATCCAGCAGAAGGGAAATAATAAAGATCACAGCACAAATTAATGAAACTGTTCCAAAAAAATAAAAATGGAAGGAAAACTTCCAAACTCATTCTATGAAGCCAACATTACCTTGATCCTAAAACCAGACAAAGACCCCACTAAAAAGAATTACAGACCAATATCTCTGATGAACATGGATACAAAAGTCCTCAACAAGATACTAGCTAATAGGATCTAACAGTACATTTAAAGGATTATTCACCACAACCTATTGGTATTTATTCCTGGGCTGCAGGGCTGGTTCAACATTGCAAATCAATCAACTTAATACACCACACTACTAAAAGAAAGGATAAGAACCGTATGATCCTCTCAATAGATGCAGAAGCATCTGACAAAATACAGCATCCTGTCTTGATAAAAACCCTCCATAATGTAGGGATAGAGGGAACATACCTCAGCATCATAAAAGCCATATATGAAAGACCCACAGGAAATATCATCCTCAATGGGGAAAAACAAATATCATCCTCAATGGAGAGCTTTTCCCCTAAGGTCAGGAACACGGCAGGGATGTCCATTGTTATTTAACATAGTACTAGAAGTCCTAGCACCAGCATCAGACAACAGAAGGAAATAAAAGGCATCCAAATCACCAGAGAAGAAGTCAAACTTTCACTCTTCGCAGACAACATGATACTCTATGTATAAAACTTGAAAGACTCCACCCAGAAATTGTTAGAACTGATACAGGAATTCATCAAAGTTGTAGGATATAAAATAAATGCACAGAGGTCTGTTGCATTTCTATACCCTAACAATGAAGCAGTAAAAAGAGAAATTCAGTAGTCGATCCCATTTACAATTGCACCCAAAACCATAAGATACCTAGGAATAAGTCTGACCAAAGAGGCAAAGGATCTGTACTCAGAAAACTACAGCATACTCATGAGAGAAACTGAAGAAGACACAAAGGAATGGAAAAATGTTCCATGCTCATGGATTGCAAGAACAAATATTGTTAAAATGTCTATGCGACTTAGAACAATCTACACATTCAATGTAATCCCTATCAAAATACCATCAACTTTTTTCACATAACTGGAACAAGTAATCCTAAACATTTTATGGAACCAGAGAAGATCCCAAATAGCCGAAGGAAAAAAGAAAACCAAAGCTGGTGGCATCACAATTCCAGAACTTCAAGCTCTATTGCAAAGCTGTAATCATCGAGATAGTATGGTATTGGCACAAAAACAGACACATAGATCAATGGAACAGAATAGAGAACCCAGAAATGGACCCTCAACTCTATGGTCAACTAATCTTCAACAAAGCAGAAAAGAATAGCCAATGGAAAAAAGACAGTCTCTTCAACAAATGGTGTTGGGAAAATTAGACAGCCACATGCAGATAAATGAAACTAGACCACTTTCTTATCCCATACACAAAAACTCAAAATGGATGAAGAACCTAAATGTGAGATAGGAATCCATCAAAATCCTTGAGGAGAACATAGGCAACAACTTCCTTGACCTTGGCTGCAGCAACTTCTCACTAGACATATGTTTAAAGGCAAGGGAAACAAAAGCAAAAATGAACTATTGGCATTACAATAAAATAAACTCCTGCACAGTAAAGGAAACAATCAAAAAAACTAAAAGGCAATCTACAGAATGGGAGAAGATATTTGCAAATGACATATCAGATAAAGGGCTAGTATCCAAAATCTATGAAGAACTTAACAAACACAACACCCCAAAAACAAGAAAAATTCAGTCAAAAAATGGGCAGAAGACATGAGCAGACATTTCTCCGAAGAAGCCATACAAATGGCCGACACATGAAAAAATGCTCAACATCACTCAGCATCAGGGAAATACAAATCAAAACCATAATGAGATACCACCTCACACCAGTCAGAATGGCTAAAATGAACAACTCAGGAAACAACAGATGTTGGCAAGAAGAGGGAGAGAGGGGAACCCTCTTACACTGTTGGTGGGAATGCAAAGTGGTACAGCCACTCTGGAAAACAGTACAGAGGTTCCTCAAAAAGTTAAAAATAGAACAACTCTATGACACAGCAATTGCACTACTAGTTATTTATGCAAAGGATACAAAAACAGTGATTTGAAGGGGCATATGTACCTCAATGTTTAGAACACCAATACCCACAACAGCCAAAATATGGAAAGAGCTCAGATGTCCATCAACAGATGAATAGATAAAGAAGTGTTGTGTGTGTGTGTGTGTGTGTGTAAAATGGAATATGTGTATTCATAATGGAATATTACTCAGTCATCCAAAAGAATGAACTCTAGCCATTTACAACAATGTGGATGGAACCTAGAGGGTATTATGCTAAGTGAAATAAGTTAGAGAAAGACAAGTATCATATGATTTCACTCATATGTGGAATTTAAGAAACAGAAGAGATGAACATAGGGGAAGGAAAAATAAGATGAAAACAGAGGGAGGCAAAACATAAGAGGCTCATAACTATAGGGAACAAACTGAGGGTTGCTGGCGGTGAAGTGGGGGAGATGGGATAATTGGGTGATGGGCATTAAGGAGGACCCTTGATGTAATGAGCACTGGTGTTTTATGCAACTGGTGAATCACTGTGTTCTACCCCTGAAACTAATAATACACTATATGTTAACTAAATTGAATTTAAATGAAAAAAAATGGGCAGAGGACATGACATGTTTCCAAAGAAGAGATAAAGATGGCTGGGCAAGAGGCACAGGAAAAGATGCTCAACAACCCTAATCATCAGGGTAATGCAAATCAAAACCACAATGAGGCATCACACTGGTGATAATGGTTAAAGTCAAAAACAGAAAAAATAAATGTTGGTGAATATGTGGAGAAAAAAAGAACCCTGATGCACTGCTGTGGGAAGGCAAACTGGTTCAGCCACTGTGGAAACAGTATGGAAATTTCTAAAAAAAATTAAAAATAGAATTATATGATCCAGTAATTCTATTACTGTGTATTTATCCAAAAAACCCCCACTAATTTGAAAAGATATATGCACCGCTGTGTTTATTGCATCATTATTTACAGTAGCCAAGATACAGAAGCAACCCAAGTATCCACTGATAGGTAATGAACGGATAAAGAAGTGGTATGTACATACAATAGATTATTACTCACCCATAAAAAAAACAATAAGATCTTGCCATTTCCAACAACATGGATGGACCTAAAGCGTATGATGTCAAGTGAAATAAGAAATAAGGCAGAGTAAGAAAATGCCCTAAGATTTCACTCACATGTGGAATTTAGGAAACAAAACAACAAACAGAAAAAAAAATTAACGCAGACTCTTAAATACAGAGAACAAACTGGGGGTTGTCAGAGAAGGGGTGGGTGACAGGATGGGTGAATTAGATAAAGGGGATTAAGAATATGATGAGCACTGAGTAATGTATAGAATTGTTAAACCATGTATTCTACACCTGAAACCAATATAACACTGTATGTTAATCATACTTCAATTTAAAAACTCCAAAAGATACCACAACTTCACCAGACTTTGAGGAAAATAAAATGTTGATGGAAGATTTAAAATATAAAATAATTGTACAGACTAACTTTCAATGAGACCAAATATGCCAAAGTTTTGTGTATGTTATTTCCCTTCTTAAATTACCACTGGTCTTATTTACCAGGTTTGCCAATTTCTGTTTTGTTTATCTTCACTAAGTCCTATATTTTGGTCTACTTTGTTGTCTTAAATTCTTAGATTCTTAGTTCCCATTTAATTTCAAGCTTTCTCATTTTTGAATGGAAGCATCTGACCCTAAAATCTTCCTGTGGTTTTACTCTTGTATGTATCCAAGAGGATGCATATGTAACTGTTCTTACTGTTCCTCCTAACATCTAGATATTTCTGATTTATTTGACCCAAGATTTATTTAGAAGGGTACTGTTAAAATTTCAAAGTCTCTGTTGTTGATGTTTACTACTAGCTTTTTAAAAAGTTTCTAGCTGTTTTTTGCATTGTGATCTTCAAAGGTAAGCTCTGATTTCTACTTTTAAGAAATTGAGATTTTCTTTGGACCCCAGTTCATGGTCAAGTTTTTAAAAATATTCTTTAGGTACTTGCAAGGAAAATTTATCTTTTTAAAAGTATACAAATCACTTTAAAAATAGTTTTAATATACTGTACAGTGAGAACAAAATTGAAATATAGTGGATAACTCTGCATGGGACCTGACATTTTTGGCATTTCTTTTGGGTAATTCATGGAAAATGTAATAAATGTTGAACTCAGTGTGTCATTGGCTCCCCTTACTAAAAACAAAGATGTTCAAATATTTGGTCTAAACTGTTTTCTCTCTCAAACCTCTGCCCTGGCAGCAGGATTATCTTAAAGTCCAGTTCCATTTTGTCAGACGTAAGGCTGATAAACCTATTCCTGCTTATTAATTATATTACCTTGGTCACTTGTCTTGAATTTGAAAGTTTTTAGTAAGGCAAATATTTTTTAAGTTGTAAAATTGGAGTAATTAAGAATAGAAGCTGAATCAGCAAACGTAAGTTTGAAACAAGCTTTCAATTGCAAATAAGCTGCCATCTGTGTAGTTGTAGGTAACTAGTTCCACGTTCATTGGACATAAATAGAAAATGCTCTGGTACATATTGACCAAGGGAAAACAAAACAAATGAAATACCTTGCCAATTCTTGTCTTAGTAAATAGTTGAAAATACAAGGTAATAGATCCATGAAAGAGGACCATGATTTAGAATTTAAAATTAGAGTGTGTTAGTAAATAAAATGACCTAGAGATTTAGGAGATTATGAACAAGATAGGAAAGAAATCTAAACACGGTCTAATACATGAAAGAAATTCTGCATTCTACCATATTTTGCTACAGTCTAATGTCTTTCTGATTTGAGTGCCTATAGGCCAGATCACCAGTTAAAGAAGATTCTTATAGGCATCAAAAAACATTTTGTGTAGCTATTAGTATTCATTCATAGGAACCCTGAAAGAATACTAGTCCTCAGTGCCCAGTGTTCTCTGATATTCATACCAAATATTTTATTCATTACTTTTAACCTTGGCATATTAAATGACAGTGGTTAACTCAATGGGGGTGGCATAAAGCAAACTCAAAGGTGAATTTAACTGATTCTTATCAATTTGTTACTTTGAACAATTTTGCTTACCTCTCGTGTGTGTGTGTGTGTGTGTGTGTTTTAAGATTTTATTTATTTGAGAGAGAGAGAATGAGAGAGAGAGAGAGAGCACATGAGAGGGGAGAGGGTCAGAGGGAGAAGCAGACTCCCTGCTGAGCAGGGAGCCCAATGCGGGACTCGATCCCGGGACTCCAGGATCATGACCTGAGCCGAAGGGAGTTGCTTAACCAACTGAGTCACCCAGGTGCCCCTAGTGTGTGTTCTTTTACTTGCATAAGGAGAATATTCAGTTGGGAGGTAGATGATCTAAAGGTTTCTTTCAGTTAAAAATCCTGAAAGTCATGCATAGAGCTGCTGTCTATCACAAATAGTATATTATATATTTGGAATCTCATTAAGTTACTTGCATCTATTAAGAACTGTGAAGAATGACATTTCAACCTACTTGCAAGCTAACAAGTTAGTCTGTCACAATTTCATGGAATGCTTGCATAACATGAGACTCCTGGGTGAAGAACACAGCACTTTTATTATTCATGGCACACCAAGCAGCATGAGCTTCTTGTTGTGTCAGTTCCTTTTGCCCCTCAAGTCCCCTGAGGACAATGCTGAGGGTCCCAGGTAGATGCTGTGCATGAACAGAGCTTGTGGTACAGCTAAGAAACCCTATGCTGATTCTAATCATTTATAGTGGCTGCAAGCAAACTTGCCCAACCTTTGCCCCAGAGGAAGATGTTATCATTATTACCCAGGACAACAAACCAACATAGCCTCTGCTATGGAGGAAGACGTGATTTTTATTTTCCATGACTTCAGCTATATAAACGTTCTTGAAGAGTTAAGCTGGAGCAAAAAACTCTTGAGTGCCTCTTATTCACAAGATGTGCAGAAATGCAAGAGACTTGTGGAAAACTGTCTCCTGAAATCACCTCTTCTTAAAAGATAAGGTCAATTTATAATCTCTGTATAATTTATACATATACTATATGTCACTACCGATACAATATATGCAAATGTATAGTAATATTAGAGAACCCAGTAGCTCAACTTTAATATTAAATTTAACTAATACTTTTTATTTTATGGATTTATCTTTAGAAAACTTATCTTCAAGTTGCTTACTGTTTATTTCATTTGTCTTATTTTAAAACTAAAGGTCAAATAAAGCACTAACATCTTGGTGCATCACGTGCACACATGCATGCATTATACATATATACACTCACACATTAGTGGATATCTACTAAATTTTCTGTGTAATATCCCTTTTAGAAACCACCTCTCCTCTATTCCATGGATTAACATGGGGTTATGACATCATGGGGCCCAATTTGGGGCCCCATGTGACCCCATCCCAGGAATTATGGTTTCTGAAATAACCAACTGATTAAGCAAATGACAGGGGGAACTTTGGAGTACTAATTTTGACACTGTAGGAGAGAAGCTTGTGTTCTTATCTTAGAGATCATTCAACCTCCTTGGGAATAAACCTCACAGACCTCTGAAACAGGGAACTTAATTAGCTAACTGCCCTAGCTGCTGCACTCTGAAATCCCTAACTACATTTATATCAAGGCCATGCTCTCTACTACTGGCATGCTGTGCATGGCATGCAGCATGAACGTAAAGCAGACTCATGCCTGGGAAACACAGTTGTTCTCTAACAACCAGCTTTGATTTGAGGACTCCCCGATGGCCCTTTTGTGAACATTCTTTAGATTACATAGCAACCTAGAACACTTCTACCTAACTTTCCTTCCAGACTTACATTGTGGTCTGACAGCTTACCCTGTCTTCTCCAGTTCCCTCCCAGTTCTCTCTCTCAGGCACATTCCCTAACAAAATCCTTGCATATTCAATTGTGCTTAGGTGCCTGTTTCTTGGAGGAGCTAATACCATGGATAGCTGTTAGTAGGATCTAAAGTTGATGCTAATATTTTGACTGTCCTATGGAATGAGCCTATTATCAGGAAAACACAGAGGACAACAGAGCCACAGAGATGGAGAGAACTGATAATAATCTGAATTCCTACAATCAGTCAAGCTGAAGTCAGAACCATCTTCTGGAACATCTGTAGCCCATAAACCAAGAAATCCTCTCTCCCTCTCTCCCCCTCTCACTCTCTCTCTCCTCCCTCTCCTCTTCTAGGAGAGCAGGAACATTGCCTATCTCCTTCCAGTTAGCAAAAACATGGGTGATCCAGATTGCCTCTAAATCCCAAGTACTTAGTACATCGCTGGTCACATAGTAGGCAGTAAATACAGATTTGTTGAATGAATGAATAAATTACACTCTTAATTCTTCTCCTTGTAACCTCTAACTATTTTAAGGCTGGATTATTACAGAAATATAAAAGACAGTCATGGAGCCAAGTGTACTCTTTTTGTCCAGAAGACCCACTGGGCAGAATCTCTGTTCTGTTCTTTTTAACGCAGGCAAAGGGTCTGAGTAAATCTACCCTTAGGAGAGAAAAGCACTTAAGTCTACTTTACTATGATATAATTCAGCCTTTACTGTCTCTATAGAGCTCTATGCCAATAACATTTTTTTCTTTTGCTTTGTTTTTCAGAGCTACGTTGTCTTGTCCCATCAAAGTAACAATTTCCACCTTGACAGGCCCTGTTGGAACAAAGAATTTCATAAGCAGTATATTGATTTCTCTCCCCATAATCCCATAGTTTAGAATTAATTTTTCCCAAGTAAATGAAGCCTGCTAGAATTTAACTTAAAAGGTGGGAATGAGAGTTGTTATACAAATTCAGCATTGCCATAGGAATTCCAGGACAAGAATGAAGCTGGATCTCAAGAAAGATTAGAAGTTACTGCAAACTACCAAGAGTTTCTCTTGATCACTCATAGACATTCCCTACAAACATTATAGTCCCAACCATATAGAGAGTGATTCTGTGGCCCTCGGTCCCAATAGCAAATTCTCAGGAGAAAGACTCTGGCCCAATTTGGAGATGGTGTCCACTCCTGATAGTACTAACATGGTTGTCTGGCACCCTGACTTGTGAGAACTTATTAGAACTTGTGAAGACTTGTATAAACAAGTCTCTCAAAAAGGGGGATCACTGTTACCTGGCAGATATTCCAAAAGGTGACTTCTATACCTAGTATCCAGTAAACATAATGTTTTTATCTTAATAAGCATTTTTAAATGGCAAAAATTTTATTGTGTTGTTTCTTTCATTCTTGACTGAATGGCATCTTCTATTCAGTTAAAAAAGCATGAGGTTGAAATAGCAAGATTAGAGAGTCATAGATAATGATCCTAATCCATATATTATTACTATCTGAATCTACTAGCAGATTGCTCAGGCTACTTTTAAATAAGTCAGTCAAGTTGGGGACATATAGCTTTAAGAAGATGTGGGTTCTATTTTTATAACTCAGAAGTAATATGCCTGTATCATCACAAGGGATCATAAGTGGTGGGAGGATTAGGAGAGGCATTTACAAATGTATTAAGCTATAGTACTGCAAGTTTGCATTTTATCTATGAAATACATGGTTCATCCATTTCCTCCTTTCAAAAATCACATTTTTTTTTTAAAAAAAGGAAAGAAGCCATTTATTTTTTAAAATCACTCATTTATTATAGCCATCCCTGGGATAGCATAGTTCATTCTATTCTTCCCATTCATCTGTTTGATTCTGCATTTATTGCCCTGGAGGCTGTGGCTTGTGGTGCTGGCATAATGTTTATTGCTTTTTGCAAGAAAAAGAAATGAAAACATAAAGGGGGCTGCCAAAGTGCCTTTGTGGGTCTAGTCACCAGATTAAAGACAAGCCAAGAGAGGTATTGTTTTCATCCAGCTAAATGTTGGAGATTCTGTATATTTTACCAACCCATATGCGACAGGAAGAGAGAAGTAATGAGAACACACAGCCTAGATCTGGGTTCCTTTGTTAACTCTCTCCACATCTGAGTTCAAATTACTTCAAAATATGGCAAACCTGTAATGCTGACACATTCAAAAAACAAAGGAGGTCATTGCTGGGAAGATGGAGTAGGAGGACCCTAAGCTTACCTTGTTCCAGGGAGACAACTAGCTAACACATCAGTATAAGTAATGCAGAAAATGACCCAAAGGCTGGCAGAATGAACTCCACAAGTAAATGCAGACAAAAGGCCACATGGAAGAGGGCAGGAAGGGTGGAGACACAGTGGGGGAGGAGGGCAAAAAGGCCCACAGAACTGTCCATGGGAGGGAGGGATCCACAGGCATGGAGAAGGGAAAGAGAGACTATCACACAGGGAAACCTACATGGGGAAGAAGAATCCCCATTGTATTTGGCTTTGAAAAACTGGGGGCCAAATTTCATGAATTTTTACTAGTAGCAGGACTTAAAGCCTGAAATTTTAAAAATCAGTGGGCTTGGTTCTGGGAAAGCCTGGAGGGCCAGAGGAAGCTGAGTCCCTGCCCTTAAAGAGACAGCAGAACAAACGGCCCATGGAGATACAGCAGAGAAACAGCAGTTTGAACACGTGGGGCATACTGGACAGAGAACTATTTACTACTCTCAGAGTGTGCCCTGGAAGGACAGAGATCCTGGGAGACTCCTCCAAAAATAAAGGACCAAGGAGGCAACACTTTCCTCCCCCTTCCCTAGCATAAACACATGGCCACCTGCAGAAACCAGCATTGTGGACATTCACTTGCTTACACGGTGCCCTGCCCCATGGAGTTTGGGGATCCACCCTTTTCAGCCAGGCCTGCCTGTCTCAGCACCGTGGGTCCCTTCCCCCAGAGAACAGCTCAAATCTCACCACAACCCTGACTCCCAACCTGTGTTTTCTGGGGCCTGGGGCCTGGGGTTTTGCAGCATTAAGTCTCCAATCTCTGAAAACCAGCATGCAAATGCATGTAAAAAACCATGTGGTCCACCCACACACACTTTGCAGATCTGCCTCCTCCAATACACTCTTGGCCAGAGTCCATTCTAAGGGACATAAGCCTGGCAGGGTGCAAGCAGCCCCAACAGGGACCACCACTACTCCAAAGTGACTCCTGCCCTGGGAAGAGGGAAAAATAACCACACAAACCAATCAGACTGCCTCTAGAGTAAGCTGGAGGCAAACAGCTGGTCTGATTACAGGCCCTACCCACCAATGAAGCTTCTCAGGGGACAACACAGGGAAAGTGCCATGCAGTTTGGTGCTACTGCACCTCCAGAAAATACTTGGTCAGACTCACCTCAAGTCCAAGGCAGCCCCACACGGGCCCACTAAGAGAACAGGGACCAAATCCTGCCCACAATAGGCAAAGAGAGCCACTGCAGATAACTGGACTGAAAGAAAACATGGCTCAGCCACAACAGGGCACACACAACACATGTAAGAGGTACTCCTGAAGAACCAGTTTCCAGTAAACAGGGGACACTGCAATGCAGGGTACTATAGGACCTCTTCTTTATAAGGTCACTACTTTCAAGAGCAGGAATAGAGCTAACTTTCCTAACACAGAATTAAACAAAATGAGATGGGTGAATATGTCCCAAATGAAAGAATAGGACAAAACCACATCAAGAGACCTAAGTGAAATGGAGATAGGTAATATGCCTGATAGAAAATTTAAAGTAATGGTCATAAATATACTCACTGGACTTGAGCAAACAGTGGAGGGCATTAGTGAGATGACTTAGTAAGATCCCTTAACAAAGAGATAAGAAAGAACCAATCAGAGATGAGGAACACAATAAATGAAACTTAAACACTAGATGGAATAAATACACTAAAGAAAGGATAAGAACTAATCAGCAACCTGGAGGACAGAGCAATAGAAAGTAATCAAGCCAAGCAGATGAGAGAAAAAATGTACAAAATGAGAACAGACTCAGGTAACTCAGTAACTCCATCAAGTGTAATAACATTCACATTATGGGGATCCCAGAAAGATTTAAAAAAAAAAAAAAAGAGACAAAATTTATCTGAAGAAATAATAGCTGCAATTCTGAATCTGGGAAAGGAAACAATTTCAAACCAGAAGGCACAGAAATCCCACAACAACAACAAAAAATCAACCAAGGAAGTCCATGCCAAGACATATAGTAATTAAAATGGTAAAAAGGAGTGATATAATGTTAAAAGCAGCAAGAGACAAGAAAAGAGTTACATACAAGGGCAACTCTATAAGACTATCAGTGGATTTTTCAGCAGAAACTTTGCAGGCCAGAAGGGAATGGAAGGATATTCAAAAAACTGAAAGGAATGTCTGCAGCCACGAATATCCGGCAAAGTTATCATTCAGAATAGGAGCAGAGATAAAGAGTTTCCCAGACAAACAAAAGTTAAAGGAATTTATGGCCACTAATGCAGCCCCAAGAAATATTAAAGGAGAATCTGTGAGCAGAAGAGAAATATAAGCAGGACTAAGTAAAAAGCAAAAAAAAAAAAAAAAAGGCAGTAAAAATAAGTGTACCTGTAAAATCAGTTAAGCTACTCACAAAATAAAAGAATCTCAAGTATGACACCATATACCTAAAATGTGGGGGGTGAGGAGTAAAGAGTGGGTGCAAACTTAAGTGGCCAAATTAATACAGACTGCTAAGTGTAGAAGATGTTACATTCAAACCTAATGGTAACCACAAATCAAAAACCACTAATAGATATGCGAAAAATAAAGAAAAAGGAATCCAAGTATGTAAGAAAAAAAAAAGCCAACTTATTTTAAGAGAAGAGAGCAAGGGAAGAATGGGACAGAGAAAAATTACAAAAACAACCATAAAACAAGTAAAAATAACAATAATACATACTTAAAATAATTACTTTGAATGTAAATGAAATAAATGCTCCAATAAAAAAACATAGGGTGTCAGAATGGATAAAAAAACAAGACCTTTCTATATGCCGGATATAAGAAACTCATTTCAGACCTAAAGAAACATGCAGATTCAAAGTGAGGGGATGGAAAAGCATTTATCATGCAAATGCATATGAAAAGGAAGCGGGTGTAGAAATACTTCTATGGAACACAAAAGACTTTAAAACAACGACTGTAACAAGAGACAAAGAAGAATAGTATATAATCACTAAGGGGACAATCCAACAAGAAGACATAATGACTAAATATTTATGCACCCAACATGGGAGAACCCAAATACATAAAGCAGCTAGTAACAACCATAAAGGAAATAACTGGTAATAATACAATAATAGTAGGGGACTTTAACACCCCACCTACATCAAAGGACAGATCAAACAAAATCAACAAGGAAACAATGACTTTGAATGACATTTTGGATGAGATGGGCTTAACAGATATATTCAGAATATTCCATACTGAAACAGGGAATACACATCTTTTATGAATGCACATTAAAAGTTGTCCAGAAGAGATCACATGTTAGACCACAAAACAAGTCTCAACAAATTCAAAAAGATCAGAGTCATATTGTGCATCTTTTCTTACCATAACACTATGAAACTAGAAGTCAACCACAAGAAAAAAATCTGGAAAGGCTACAAATACGTGGAAGTTGAATAACATGCTACTGAACAATGAATAGGTCAACCAAGAAATTAAAGAAGAAATCAACAATTACATGGACGCAAACAAAAATGAAAACACAATGGCCCAAAACCTTTGGGATGAAGCAGAAGCGGTTCTAAGAGGGAAGTTTATAGCAATACAGGCCTACCTCAAAAGGCAAGAAAAATCTCAAACAATCTAATTTTACACCTAAAAGGTGCTATAAAAATAACAAACAAACCCCAAAACAAACGGGAGGAAGAAAATAAAGGTTAGAACAGAAATAAAAGATACAGACACTAAAAAACAAAAAATAGAACAGATCCATGACAGCAGGAATTGGTTCTTCGAAAAGATCAACAAAATTGATAAAACTCTAGCCAGACTCATCAAAAGAGAGACAGTAATCAAACAATCACAAATATAAGAGGAGAAATAATAACCAACACCATAGAAATACAATCATAACAGAATATTATGAAAAACTATATACCCACAATTTGCAATCTACAAAACTGAAGCAGGAAGAAATAGAACATGTGATTATATGGATTACCAGCAAGGACTTGAATTAGTAATGAAACTCTCCCAATGAAAAAAAGTCTAGGACTAGACAGCTTCACTGTATGTTAACTACACTGGAATTAAAAATAACAAATAAAACAATAAAGAAACTCGTTGGTATCCAAAATGTCCAAATGAACATTTCAGAGACACACTTGGACTAAACTTGAGTAAAGCTCACAAAGAAAAAAACAATAAAAAATAAAAAACAAAGACTGACCAACTTTGTTTTGAGACTTTTTTTAATGTCTTGAGAGGTATTATGTAGCAAAACCTTTTTTTTTTTAACTGATGTATAGCTGACACAACTGTTTTAGTTATATTGTTTTAGATGTACAACAGTGATTTGACAATTCTATACATAACCCTATGCTCACCACATATATGATATATATATATATATATATATATATCACCTAGTGTAATTACTATATATACCAGCAAGAGTTAAAATTTAAAATCTATTTTCTATGCATATTTTCTTTCACAGTCAATTCTATTAGCTGTAAGAACACCTATGATTTAAAGTGAAGAGTGAAGACTGGAGTATTAAGACCTCTCCACCTGCGTTCTAAAGTGGACTTTGAATTTTTTCCAAAGGAAGTTTATAGACCAAGACAACTCAAATCATAAGAGTGACAGTTCTAATCTCAAATAGGTTCTACAGTAGGGTTCTACCAATCATAACTATGGAGTATACATCAATTTTTTGAAGCATATTTATAATCCCAATAAAAATGAAGAGCTTTGCATTTATCATGTAAATATGTATTTTTTTAAACTAAAAATTGTATTTTAATTTTGGTTTCAGGCTACATATCCTATTTGATATCACATGATGCTATACCATAAGGCCAGACTTAGTAGTCCCTGGTGGCCCCAAGTTTGTGAGGCTGAATGTGAACATACCTTCACCTTAAAAGGCCATTTGTTGTATTATATTTAGATAGTTTTTGGTTTTTCTTTTACCTCTGAGCCATTCATTCATGCAACAAATATTTAGTGGATACCTACTATGTTTGATTTAGGTATGCTCTGATTTAGGTACTGGGATTTTATCAGAGGAAAAAACAGATAAAACTGTCAATGGAGGGCATAATTTAGTTGCAGGAGACAGACAAAAATTTAAGTAAGTAGTAGATCAGACAATGATAAATGATATGAAGAAAAATAATGCAGAAGACATTTCAGTGTAGTAAGGGTTATAATTATAATTTTAAATAGGACAGTGAATAAAGGTGTCATTAGAAGGTGAGATTAGAACAAATCCTGAAGATGAGGGAATCTAGAGGTAGAGAATTTCACAGTTAGGGCATAGTCACTGAGAGGTCTAAACATGGGAAGAGTGTCCCGGGTTTCAGATTTCTGAAAGACTTACAGACCCAGGATACTTATGTGGCTACAGCAGAGTCAGCAAGGTCAAGAGGAGACATGATGAGTTTAGAAAGAGGTAATTTTTCCTTTTACTTCTTTGTATCTTTGACATCACTTAACCTTGGCCAATAATCTGAGGAACTTACTCTGAAGTAGTTAATGGTGTTTGCTTAATCATTATTTGAATATCAATTATATCAAGGATAAAGGAGGACCTATAATTGGAAAATATATTTAAAATATTAAGCGTCACATGCCAAAATACACCTTATCTGTTTTGGTTTCAAATTACAAAAAAAAATAGTATATTCATAGGTTTTTCAACTTGTATGCCATAATTAGATCAAATAGCTTTCCTTCCATTTAACATTGATACAGTGGCTTCCAGATGTCAATTTCCAATATTTTATCTTCCAGGGAATTTAAATGATTGAGTCAGGTATGCTTTCTTTATATGCACAGACATTTAAAATACTTAAAAGTCTGTAAAAATACCCACTCTGATAGTTTACAATGAAACAAGATGAAAATAGAATGAGGTGAATATGTAATTTAATATCCTATCACAAATAAGTGATAAGAGAAATGCACTTTAAGTTTAAATGAAAATGAAGTTCTTCTCTTCCCACATGCACCCTCTTTAACTCAGTCAGTTCTGGCCCACAAGTCCCAATAAAGGCAATCCTTTGTACCATACAACTACAGTTTTCTAGCCATGTTGATTTGATCAGGGATGGACAATGATCCAAGCTGAAATAATTAGGTCTCTTTCTAAAGAATGCGGAATACAGAAATAGAGACTGAATCAGCATATTTAGTGAAGATTGGAGCTGTAAATTCATGGAGAGTAGAAATAATGTCAGAAAAATGATCAGGTAGATTCTGGTGCAAGTTACAATTACTCAAAAAGCAAAAATTAGGACATTACAAAGAGAGCTGGTTTTCTGTGAGAAGATGGATTATCCCAGAAGGATAACATTTGAGAGCCTGGCTGCCAGCCAATTTTCTACTTCATGTAAGGCCTGGCTGTATTTCCTGCTGTTGGCTTCCATGAGAGTATTCTTCCCTTTATGATAAACATCCTTTTAATTTGAACCCTTTTGAGGGGGTTCTGTTTCCTGCAATGAAAGAGCCCTTTACTATTGTTAGGGACTGGCTATTGTAAGGATTTGAGTTATGTTAATTAAGTAAACTTGTTGCATTGTTTAAGCAACCTTTAAAATAATGTTTAACTGTGCTAAAAATTTGCTCAGATTTCTAATAGATATCCACAACTGATATGGCTATCAGTTTTTCCTTCTTCATTTGAATCAAGTTGAGGTTAGTGACTATCCGACACATTTGAGCACCTTAAAATTACTTTTATGAGTGTGTAGCATGTTCACTCTTGGGGGAAATATCTAGGCTTATAAATACTTTCATCTAGATGTGAATGGGTCTTATTTCTTCAGTAATTTGAAAAAACAACAACTTCTAAATACCTTTTTCCACTCATTTCCCCATTTGACAACAAAGTAACAAAGGTAGATGGAAAATATTGGTGAGAGAAAAGGGTTTGTCTATTTTATTAAAAACTCACTAATTGCAGGTTTTATGTTAAGTATACAGAGGGCTACATATGTGATTAACAGGTGGTATCTCCACTGTTCCATTCCCTATAAAAGAACTTGTGAGTTAAAGAAAATCTTTTGGAAAAGCAATGGCTCATGTTCTGGATTGTGTGACTACAATTCAAATTTTGTTCACTATGATAGCCAAATAATGCAGATCAATTAACATTTTCTTATGGTGGAGACCCATCTTTAGAAATCTTATTTTATGTTAACTTTCTCACAAAATGCACAAGAGTTATAGGGCAAATCCTAAAGTTACCATAACATTTGTATAAAACATTTAGTAAGTTTCTCAATTAAGAAACTCTTAACCCAGTGGCAAAATTTAGGTGTTTTAAAAACTAAAACCAGAAAACAGATAACAGGTATGTATGGGAGGGCCAAGAGGATTAACAATGGTTGTAATCAATCAGTGAAGTCCTAAGAGCTCAGGAGTTCTGTGAATAGGATGAGGCCAAGGAAAGAGAAGTATACTTGGGCCCTTCCAACAGTGTGAGTCAGTGAAGATGAGAGAACCTGAATAGGGATCTTTAATTTTTTATATTTGCCCTTGAGAGAATGAATTCCATTATTATTGTTTTTAATTTTTTGTTTCTGTAGAAAATTTAACATTCTGATTTCACAATTCCCAGGGTACAAAAATACACCTCTCTTAACTCTTCTTGTCTCTTAACTCCTCTCACTTTCTCCTATCTTTCCACTGATACTCTCTTTCATCATGTCAACTTCTTCTCTATCCCTCCTATTTTCCTTCACTTCTCCATGTTTGAATCTTTTGTATATTAGAAATAATCATTCCTATGGCAGATGATCTCTTGAAATCCACTCCAGTTAATAGATCTACATTATAATTATTTTTTATAATATCTTTCTAATTAATTTACTCCTCATAAATGTACTTAAATTATGTGAAATTTAAATAATCAATAGAATTTTAAAAATCAATAAATATAAATTTAGGAGGACTTCCAGTTTCTGGGTCTACATATAATGGGCTTGGAAGTCACCACTCTATCGTAACAAGTAAAAAGCTGAAAAGACTAGAACATTAACAACTCTTCTTGGATCCATATGAGAATAGAGCTCACAGGGCAAAACCGTGCCCCCCAAATTATAAAGATACACAAGCGAATAGAATTAGTCACAACTTATTGGAGCAGACTCATAAGTGGAAACCACCCTGGAGAACCAGTGCTCAGGGAGGAAAACCTTAACTGTAATTGACAAATTGCTAGAGGCTCAGGGTAGACAAATCTGAAAATTAAAAACTGCAGTGGGAGGTGCTCATATGGAGGCTCCCACAATATTGTAAGACTTACCTCCAAGAGCTTGACTGGGTTCCCACAGTAAACATCCAGGAAAAAACCTCCTGGACTTCTGGCATCAGGATGGGAAAGGAACCATTTTGAAAGAGGCCAAAGCACGTTGTTCTTAATAAGGCCTGCCCTCAGGGGAAAATAGTTAACAAGACCCCAACCTGCTGGGATATAATCAGAGCCTAATTGACTTGTGTGAAGGAAAATAACCAACACTTGTCAGCTCTAGCCTTCCATGTAGAAGAAGGGAAATACCTAACTCCAGCCCACTCCAGCTATCCTGTCTCATCTAAGGGGAGAAAAGAAAAAATCCCTGCAAAACTTGTGAGGTTCACAGTTCAGAGGCACAGCCTCACCAAAACTGAGATCTAATCATAAGACCATAGAATGCTTCCCCTCCTGCTCTTAACTTATCATCACATCATTAAGACCTATTTATAGTAGTTCCTTTTACCTTGTACATCATGCCTAGATAGCAAGAAAAAATAATAAGGCATGCCAAAAGGTAGAAAACTGTTAAACTGTTTTAAGAGACAAAGGCAAGCATTAGGACCAGACATAGCAGGAATGTTAAAAATACCCAACTGGGAATTTAAAACAACTATGTTAATATGCTAAGAGTTTTCAGTGGATAAAGTAGACAGCATACAAAAACAGATGGGGAATGTGAGCACAGAGATAGAAATCCAAAGAAACAACCAAAAAGAAGTGCTGAGATCAAAAACACTGTCACAGAAATGAAGGCTGCCTTTGATGGGCTTATTAGAGACTAGTCACAGCTGAGGAAAGAATCTGAACTTGAGGATATCTCAATAGAAACCTCCAAAACTGAGAGTCAAAATTAACAAGCTGAAAAAAATAGAACTGAATACCAAGGACTGTGGGACAAGTACAAAAGGTGTAGCATATGCATAATGGAAATAACAGAAGGAGAAGAAAAGAGAGAAAGGAAAAAGAGACGTATTTGAAACAATAATGACTGAGAATTTGCCCAAATTAATACCAGACACCAAGCCACAGATCCAGGATGCTAAGAGAACAGAAAGCAGGATAAATGCCAAAAAACCACCTAGGCATATCATTCTCAAATGACAAAAAAAGATCCTGAAAGAACCCAGAGGAAAAAAACACCTTATCTGTAGAGGACCAAATAAAAGAATTATATTAATTTCTTCTCAGAAACCATGCAAATAAGAGAGTGAAGTGCAATATTTGAAATGCTGAGAGAATAAAACCACCAAACTAGAATTCTATACTATGTGAAATTATCCTTCACAGGTGAAGGAGACAAAAAGACTTTCTCAAACAAACAAAAATTGGGGGAATTTATTGCCAATTGACCTGTCTTGCGATAAATGTTAGAAGAAGTTCTTCAGAGAGAAGGAAAATAATATATGTCAGACAGATATACATAAAGGAAGAGCATTGAAAAGGAATAGGTGAAAAGCAGAATGAAAACTTTCATTTTACTTATTCTTAATTGATGTGACAGAAAACAGTTTGTTCAAAAAATAATGGCAACAGTGTATTTGATAATTATGCTAAGCGAAAACAAGTCAGTCAGATAAAGACAAATACCGTATGATTTCACTCATATGTGGAATTTAAGAAACAAAACAAGCAAGCAAAGGGAACAAAAAAGAGAGAGAATGAAAACCAAGAAACAGACTCTTAAGAGAACAAAATGATTGTTATGGGGGGAGGTGGGCAGGGGGATGGGTGAAATAGGTGATAGAGATTAAGGAGTGCACTTCCGATGAGCACCGGGTGTTATATGGAAGTGTTGAATCACTATATTTTACACCTGAAACTAATATTACACTGTATGTTAATTAGAATTTATGTATGTATGTATTTATTTTATATTTTAATAATTTATTGTTTATAACACTATACCACATGTTTATTTGTATTTCTGTTTTATTCTTTGTGAAGAAAACATGAGGAAGACAAACTATAGGTGAAAAGAATGTTACAGAACACTCCTGGAACACTCTGTAGAATATTAAAAAGGAGTAGCTTTGAACATTGAGGACACTGCTATATCCAGGGAATACTTAGGTTGAATTACCAGACAGCCTCAACAATTCACTGTTTGTTAACTAGAATTTAAATAAAAACTTTAAAAAAGCCCACAAAATAATAATGGCAACAATGTATTTGATTAAGTATGCTTATGTTTTATATATAATACTTATAAACATATATGTTTAAGTATTTTATCCATATATAATACATAAGCATACCTAACCAGATACATTGTTGCTATATTTTGTTATTGTTCATATATATATATATATATATATACACTTAGGTATTTATATATAGGTAAAATGAATAAAAACAGTGATATAAGGAATTAAAAGTGGAATTTAGAATTATTTTGATATTATAAAGTACTCATGCGCCTCATGCAATGGTAAACTGTTACTTGAAAGTGGACTATGTTTAGTTGTAAATGTAAATGGCAAACTCTAGAGTAACCACTAAAAAAAGTAAGAAAAGAAGTTTAACTGATAGGCTAAGAAAGGAAAGAAAACGGAATCATAAAATCTTGGTTATAAGCACAAAAGAAAAAGAATAGAAGACAAAAATAGGGACAAAGAACAAGGGTAATACATAGAAACCAGTAACAAAATGGTCTATATGACTCCAAATATATCACTAATCACTTTGTACGTCAATGGTCTAAAGATACTAATGAAAAAATTCAGTAGTGGGGAACCTGGCTGGCACAGTTGGTTAAGTGTCTGACTCTTGGTCTTGGCTCAGGTCATGATCTCAGGGTCATGAGATAGAGCCCTGAGTCAGGTTCTGTGCTCAGCACAGAGTCTGCTTGGGTTTCTCTTTCCCTCTCCTTCTGCCCCTCCACTGCTGGGCTCTCTTTCCTTCTCTCTTAAATAAACAAATAGATTTAAAAAAAAAAAAGATTATGAGAGAAGATGAAAATTTAAGACCCAACTATATACTGTCTAAAAGGAACCCACTTTAGATATAAAGACACATATTAATTAAATGTAAATGGATGGCTGGGTGGTAGGGGGGATGGGCGAAATGGGTGAAAGGAAGTGGGAGATACAAGCTTCCAGTTATGGAATGAATAAATCATGGGAATAAAAGGTACAACATAGGGAATATAGTCAATGGTATTGTAATAGCCTTGTATAGTGACAGATAATGACTACACTTGTGGTGAGCAGAGCATAATGTACAGACTTGTTTTTTTTTTTTTTTTTTTTTTTTTTTTTTAAAGATTTTTATTTATTTATTTGAGAGAGAGAATGAGAGACAGAGAGCATGAGAGGGAGGAGGGTGAGAAGGAGAAGCAGATTCCCCGCTGAGCAGGGAGCCCGATGTGGGACTCGATCCCGGGACTCCAGGATCATGACCTGAGCCGAAGGCAGTCGCTTAACCAACTGAGCCACCCAGGTGCCCGTAATGTACAGACTTGTTGAATCACTATGTCATATACCTGAAACCAATGTGACATCGTCAGCTACGCTTCAATTAAAAAAAAGAAGAAGAAGAAAAAAAGCAGAAGTAGCTAAATCAATTTCAGGCACAGCAGACTTCAAACAAGGAAAGTTATCAGGGATAGAGAAGGACATTGCAAGACAAAGGGGTCAATCCTCCAAGAAGATAAAACTCAACTTGTATGTGCCTAACAACAGAGTATAAAATACATGAAGCAAAAACTGATATAACTCCAAGGAGAAATAGATGAATTCACTATCATAGTTGGAGACTTCAACATACCTCATTAGAAAGGGACAGATCCAGCAGTCAGAAAATCAACAAGGACATAGTCGAACTCAACAACACCATTAATCAGCTGTATATAATGGACATCTATAGATGACTTCATCCAACACCACCAAAAACCACATTTTTATCAGGATCACATGGGAATATTCACCAAGACAGACCACAGTCTGGGCCATAAAACACATCTCAACAATTTAAAAGAATAGAAATCATACAATGCCTGCTCTCTGACCACAATGGAATTAAACTAGAAATGAATAACAGAAAGATAAACAGAAAATCCCAAAATATACGGAAATTAATCAACATACTTCTAAATAGCACATGGGTCCATAGAAGAAATTTCAGGAGACACTGAAAAATATTCTGAACTCAATGAAAACAAAAACACAACTTGTCAAAATTTGTGGGATGCCATAAAAGAAATTCTTAAAGGGAAATTTAAAGCATGGAATACATATATTAGAAAAGAAAATTTCTTATTAAACCGAGCATACTTTTACAATACGGTATAGTAATCATGCTCTTTGGTATTTACCCAAAGGAATTGAAAATTATATCCACAAAAAACCTGCACGTGGATATTTATAGTAGCTTTATTCATAATTGCCAAAACTTGGAAGAAACCAAGATGTCTTTATTTTCAGTGCTAAAAAGAAATGAGTTATCAAGACATGAAAAGACAAGGAAGAAACTTAAGTGCATATTACTAAATGAAAGAATCCAACATGAAAAGGCTACATTTGTGTAATTCTAACTATATGACGTATTGGAAAAGGAAAAACTATGGAGATGGTAATAAGATCAGTGGTTGCAAAGGGATTGGGGGTGGAAACAGACAGGGAAGGATGAATAGGCAGAGCATGAAGGACTTTTAGGCCAGTGAAAATACTCTGTATGATACTATAATGATGGATATATGTTATTATGCATTTGTCTCAACCCACAGAATGTACAATACCAAGACTACTCCTTAAAGTAAACTATGGATTTTGGATGATAATGATGTGTTAATGTATGTTCATCAATTTTAACAAGCGTACCACTTTAGTGGGGATGTTGATAATGGGGGAGGCTATGCATGTGTGGAGGCAGGCAGTAAATGGGAAATCTCTATATCTTCCCCCTGATTTTGCTGTGAACTTAAAATTGCCCTAGGAAAATAAAGTTAAATAAAACGTTAAAAAGAAAAATACTTATTAAGGAAAAAGAAACACAAATGTTAATATATTTGATGAGAGCTCTCTACCCTCCTCTCTTGTTCTCACTTGGAGACTTGACGTACTAATTATTTCTTAATTTCTTCATTTATTTGATGGTATTTTGTTTGCATTGGTCTTTCTACCTGCAAATCATAGCTCAATAAACTTATCACTATTTTATTTATAATTGTTTCATTACTAAATCTTCAATACATGAGAAAGTTTATTTTTTTTCTGAGAAATTAATTATCACTTGCACTTGCACAGGCAGGTGTGGGGGAGGCAGGAAACTAGCTCATAAAGCATACCTTAAGCCTTTAGGAACATATCCTAACTAAAATGCTGCTAAATTAAAAATATATTTTTAATTTTTTAGAGGTGGTCTGCTTATTGTCAAGATTGAATATGCAAGATCCACCCTATCTGAATTTAATTAGAAAACCTGAAATGAATACATAGGGCAGCTATTTGAGGACTCTGGAGAGTAGTGGCAGGTGGTGGATCGGGGAAGGAAAATAGAAAGTAATGTACCATGGAACCAGTAGTGAATTTGGTCATTCCTTTTTCCCCGGGTATCTCCTGATCTACACTTAAAAGAGTCCTGAAACCAAGAACTGTGTATTACGTGCAGACAGAGAGTTTCAAGAGAAAATTTCTATTTCTGGTCCACCCAAAGAGGAAGAAAGGAGCACCCTGTGAGATAGTTTTGTTTTGTTTTTAATTTCTTCTGGCTGACTTCCAAGCAAGCTGATGGTGGCAGGGGCACTTTTTTCCTTTGACCAGAACTGTGGTCTCAAGAGCAGGGGGAGGATGCCCATTGATTTATTTTCACTATCTACCCTCTCATCACTTGGCTCTGGAGGAAGACACTTTCAGGAATGCTTGGCTGAGTAGGGAAACTAAAGTCACAGTTTTTTATAAAAAGGACCGCTAAGAGGGATCTCTGAGAATCACAAACAGTTGGGAGTGTACAGAGAGGAGGGAGCTCAAGAAAGCAATACCCTGAAGTTACATATTAGCTTTTTCTCTTACTCTCTAGCTACACATGTGTGGGTCTGACCGTAAAAAGCATACCAAGTCTTCAAGAACTGAACTCTGGGTTTGGACTACCGCTCAGGTCCCATATTGGCTATTAGGTAGCATTTTGAAACTGGAGTGACATTGAAACTACAGCCCATGGAAAGCAGGTAGGAGTTCAATGCTTCAACCTAACAAATGCTACCAATCATTTGAAGAAGAAATTATACTATTTTATACAATCTCTTCCAGAAAATAGAAGAGGGAGCACTTTCTGATTCATTTCATGAAGATAGCTTGACTCCAAACTAGAGAAAGTACAAGAAAATCAAACTCCTGATTCATATTTCTTGTGAACATAAACACAAAATCTTCAACAAAATATAAACAAATTGAATTAAGCAATATATACTAAGTCTAATCACCACGATCAAGTGGGCTTAATACTAGGAATGCAAGGTGATTTCAATATTCATAAAATAAACAATGTAATTCATCATATTAACAAACTAAGCTACAAGATCATATTGTTACAGAAAAATCATTCAACAACCATTCATAAAAAAAAAATTTTTTTTTCAGCAAACTAGGAAGAAGAGGAAACTCCTGACGAATGGAATCTATAAAACATCCACAGCTAACATCTTATATAACAATGAAAGAATACTTTCCTCCTAAGTTTGGAGAAAAGGCAAAGATGTTCACCCTGACCATTTACAATCAATATAGTACTAGAAGTCCTAGTCAGTGCAATAATATGCAAGGAAAAGAATTAAAAGGTATACAAATTAGAAAGGAAGAAATAAAATGGACCCTATTTAAAATACCATGATTGACATAGAAAAGCCCTAGATATTTATCCAAAAAAGCAAATAAGTAATATTTGAGTTTACTGTGTTATAAGGCTATATAAGGCTAACACAAAGAAATTCAATCCTTGGAATTTTTATATACTAGTAATGAAAAATTGAAAAAAAATCTTAATTTTCCAAATTGATTTATAGTTTAATTCAAATCTGATCAAAATCCTAGCATAATAGTTTTGAAACTATAGGCAAGATGATTCTAAAATCCATATGGTAAGAACAGTAAATAAAATAGAAAAAATAGAAAAGGAAAAAAATAGTTGCCCAACTGACACTACCCCATTTTAATATTTAATGTATCACTATAGTAAAGACTATGTGGTATTAATCCCTCCAAATCAATGGAAAATAAGAGTCCAGAAATAGACCCACACAAGTAAGGACAGTTGATAAAAAAAAATTTAATGAACATTTTTTTTTAGAACAGATTCTGATTTACAGAAAAGTTGTAAAGATAACAGAGTCTTCCCATATACCCACATCCAGTTTCTCTTACAATTAACACTTTACATTAGTATGGTACATTTGTCACAATTAATGAACCAATAATGACATATTATTATTATTAACTAAAGTCCACACTTTATTCAGATTTTCTTAGTTTTTACCCAACCTCCTTTTTCTGTTTTGGGATTTCATTCAGGATAGTCATTGTGTCCCCTTAGTCTCCTCTTGATTGTGACAGTATTTTACACTTTCCTCATTTTTAATGACCTTCACAGTTTTGAGGAGTACTACTCAGCTATTTTCTGGAATATTCCTCAGTTGGGACTTCTCTTTTTTTTTTCATTTGGGACTTTTCTGTGTTTCTCATGATTAGACCAGGGTTATGGATTTTTGTGAAGACTACGGGGGTAAAATACCATTCTTATCACATCTTATCAAGGGTACATACTATCAATACAATTTACCACTGTTGATACTGACTTTCATCACCTGGCTGAGGTAGTGTTTCTCAAGATTCTCTACCTTAAAGGTACTTCTCTCTCTCACCCCAGCCTCTTCCTCCTGTTTTCCATTTGTTCTCTCTCTTTTTTTAAAAGATTTTATTTGTTTGAGAAAGAGAGAGAGTACACGCAAGCAGGGGGAAGGGCAGAGGAAGAGGGAGAAGCAGGCTCCCCACTGAGCAGGGAGCCTGACACGGGGCTTGATCCCAGGACCCTAAGATCATGACCTGAGCCTGACTTGAGCCGGAAGGCAGATGCTTAACTGACTGAGACACTCAGGCGCCCTCCAATTGTTCTCTTAAGAAGGAAGTCATTACAAGCAGTTCACGTTTAAAGAGTAGGGAGTTACACTACACTTCTTTGTTCTTATTTCTATTTTTTTAAGTTTTTATTTAAATTCCAGTTAGTTAACATACAGAGCAGTATTAGTTTCAGGTGTGCAATATAGTGATTCAACATATCCATACAATACCAGTGCTCATCACAAGTGCACTCCTTAATCCCTCACCTATTTAACTCATCCCCCCACTCACCTCCCCTCCAGTAACCACCACATTTTTCTCTATAATTAAGAGTTTGAGGGTTTACCTCTCTCTCTCTCTTTTTTGTCCCTTTGTTTGTTTTGGTTCTGAATTTCCACATGTGAGTGAAATCATATGGTATTTGTCTTTCTCTGACTTATTTCACTTAGCATAATACTCTCTAGTTCCACCAATGTTGTTGCAAATGGCAAGATTTCATTCCTTTTTATGGCTGAGTAATATTCCATTGTGTGTGTGTGTGTGTGTGTGTGTGTGTGTGTGTGTGTGTGTGTGTGAGTGTATATATACATAACCACAACGTCTTTATCCATTCATCCATTGATAGACACTGGGGCTGTTTCCATATTTTGACTATTGTAAACAATGCTCCTATAAACATCTTGGTGCATGTAACCCTTTGAATTAGTATTTCTGTAAGTGTTCTCTGTAAACTGAGAATTTACATCAGTTATTTAGAATTCTTCTGCAAAGGAAATTTGTTTATTCTTCTCTGTATATTTACTTACTCGATCATTAATTATATCAATATGGCCTTATGGAGATTTATTTAATACTTTGGTTTGTAATTCTATATTCCTTTTATTATTTTGTTATTAAAATTATTTCAACTTTGGCTATTGGGGGATCTTTCATTTCCTTTTATTTATTACAGAATGGTATTAGAAACGAGGACCTGGCTGCCAGGTATGCTCATTACTACTGGGTTGTTGTTGCATTTATGCCTTCTCAGCTGACAGATCAAGAAAGGCATACATACTAACCCATGTATATGCATGAATCTGCAAATATTTATGTTCGTACTATATTAGGGTAAACATGGGTCCTGATTCATGTGTCCAACTCTAACCTATCATCATGAGATAATTCTAACTCTTTCTCTTGTTTTTCTATACCCTCCTCTCCAACAGTGAGAAATCTGGCTCACTCTCCATTTACTTGTTTAATTTCTGCATAGATATATAGTATATATAGTATTTGCAGAATTGTTAACTTGTATTCCTATGGGAAACAACTTTATCAACTAGAGTACAGTGCTTATGTGCAGTTTCCCTTGGATGTAGTGTTATAGGCTCTTCACACTCCCAAAGTCACTTAGGTCAGCACTTTCACCTCCACTCCCTTCAGTGAAGTTGTTTGATTCATTTGTCATACTTGGATTGCTTTGTCACATGCTGCATTCTATCCTAGGACCACTTTGAACTTCTAAATGATTTTTTAAATAAATCTGCATAAATTAAGATTCTCTATTTCTGCTGTAAACTTCTTTGAGTTTGACAAATACATGGTTTCATGTATCCACCATTATGTTATCACATAATATAGTTACATTGCTCAAAAACTCCCTGTGCTTCATTTATTCAACCTTTCCCCTACCCCTAAGCCTCCGATATTTTTGCCATCTCTATACTCTTGCCCTTTTTTTTTGAGGGCCATATAACTAGAATTATATAATATATAGCCTGGTTTCTTTCACTTAGCAATATACATTTAATATTCACCCATGCCTTTTCATGGCTTGATAGCTCATTCCTTTTTGTTGCTGAATAGCATCCCACTGTATGGATACACCACAGTTTGTTTATCCTTTCATCCTTTGAAGGACATCTTGGTTGTTTCCATTTTTGTCAGTTGTCAGTTATGCATAATGCTGTTACAACATTTCAAATCAGTTGGGTAAATACCTAGGAGTACAATTGCTGGGTTGTATGATAAGACTATTTTTAACTTTGCAAGAAATATCCAAACTGTCTTCCAAAATAGGTGTACCAATTTACATTCCTATCAGCAGTGAGTAAGAGTCCCTGTTGCTCTGCATCTTCACCAGCAGTTAGTACTGTTGGGTTTTTGTCCTGTTTTGTTTTGTTTTTTTAACCATTCTAATAGTTATGTAGTGGTATCTCATGTTTTAATTGGTATTTCCCTAATGAAAAATGATGTTGAGCATCGTTTTGTATTGAGATATAAGTGACATATAATATTGTATTGGATTTAGATGTACAACTTAATTATTTGATATTTACATATATTGCAAAATGATTACCACAGTAAGTCTAGTTAACATCTATTACCATGCATAGAAATTTTTCCATTTGTGATGAGAACTTTTAAGATTTATTCTCTTAGCAACTTTCAAATATATAACACAGTATTGTTCACTGTAGTTATCACGGTGGTCAAAAGGTACAAACTTCTAGTTATAAGATAAACAAGTTGAATATCTTTTTATATGCTTAGCTGCCATCTGTATATATCTTTGGAGAGGGGTCTGTTTACATCTTTTGTCCAGTTTGTTAATTGAGAGGTTTTATTTCCTTATTGTTGAGTTTTAAGGTTTTTGGGTTTTGTTGTTTGGTTTTTCGATATAGATATAAGTCCTTGATTACATACATGTTTTGCAAATATTTTCTTCCAGTCTATGTGCTTTATTTTCATTCTCTTAAGTGTTTGTAAAAAAGTAGAATTTTTTGGTTTTACAAAAATCCAACTTTTTTTCTTTCATGATCATGTTTTTGGTAATATATCTGAAATCTCATCACCAAATTGAAGCTCAAATATTCTCCTCTGTTTCCTTCTATAGGTATTATAATTTTGTATTTGATGTTTCCATGATCCATTTTAAGTCAGTTTTGTGTAAGGTCTAAGGTCTGTGTCTAGGTTCATGCTTTTTGCTTATGAATATCCAATTATTTCAGCACCAATTGTTGAAAAATTACTTTTTCCCCTTTGAATTGCCTTGCACCTTTGCCAAAAATCAGTTGCTTCTATAGGTGTGCATCTCTTTTGGGTTCTCTGTTATGTTCCCTTATGTTCCATCTATTTGTCTTCTTTCACTGACACCATGCTGCCTTTATTTCTGTAGCTTTGCAATATGTCATGGAATTGGGTAGTGTGAGCTTGCAAACTTTGTTCTTCTTTTTCAATACTGTATTCACTGTTCTAAGTCTTTTCCCTTTCCATAAACATTTTAGTGTAAGATTGTCCATATCTACCAAATAATGTGCTGGGAATTTTGTTGGGATTCCATTGATTCCAAAGATCAAGTTGGGAAGAATTGACATTTTAGTTATATTGCATTTTCAAATCTGCAAACATAAAATATCTCTCAATTTATTTAGATCTTCATTTTCTTCCTTCAGTGTTTTGTGGTTTCCACATGCAGATGCTATTCGTATTTTGATATATTTAAATATGTGTTTCATTTTTGGTGCTATTGTAAATGCATTGTTTATTTAATTTTATCTTCTAATTGTTCATTGATGGTATATAGATAAGAGATTGACTTTTGTATGCTGACTTTGCTATATTCACTCATTAATTATAGGAATTATTGTGCACATTCATTGGTGTTCCTACACAGACCCTCATTTCATGTGCAATTAAAAAGAGTTTTCTTTGTTCCTTTTCAATATGCATATCTTTTATTTCCTTTTCTTCCCTTACTGCATTAAGTAGGCCTTCTAGTGTGAGGTTGAATAGAAGTGGTATGAAATGATGTCCTTGTGTTTATCCAACTCAGGGGGAAAGCATCCAGTCTTTCACCATTAAATGGTGTTATGCTGTTATAAAATAAGCCTCTTTCAAGCCTATTTCAAAAAGGTATTATGTATATATTTTTATTAAGTTAAAGAAACTCCACTATTCTTAGTTTGCTGGAAGTTTTTATCATGAATCAGCAGTAGATATTTTGAAATGCTTTTTCCTGCATCAGTTGATCTGATCATATGGTTTTTCTTCAGCCTTTTGATAAGGCAGACTACAATGGATGAATTTTGAATGTTGAGCCAGTCTTGCATATGTATAATAAATCCCATTTGGTCATGGTGTATAATTTTTTTATATTACTGAATTCAGTGTGCTATTTTTTATTTTTTTGAATGAAGATTTTTATTTACATGTTCATGAGATATATCAGTCTGTAGTTTTTCTATCATATAATGTCTTTATCTGGTTTTTGAAATAGGGTAATACTGGCTTCATTGAATAAGTTAAGAAGTTTTCCCTCTGCTTCTTTTTTTCTTTTTTTCTGGAGCATAAAATTGTTTCTTGTTTTTTTATTCACTCTGACAATATGTCTCTTTTAGTTGGCATATTTAGATCATCTATTTATCTACTCACTGCATTTGTTACTTTTTTTGAATTTCTATTTTCGGCCTTGTCTAGCTTTATTTTATATGAACCCTCTTTATCTTCCCTTGGTGTACCAATTATAGTTTATAAAATAAAACTAGTGATTTCTCTAATGTTTGCAATATAAATTAACTAAGCTAGGTCTACTTTCAAATAACTATACTTCTTGTGTAGTGCAGGTACCTTAAAATAGACTAGTCCCAATTTGCTCTTCTCACTCCTTTAGATGTTTAATCTTTTGACTTATGCTCTAATCACCCAATACATTGTTAATATTCTTATTTAAGAAAGTAGTTATCTTTTAGGTCAACTAAAAATAAAAAAATTAAGCATTTCATATTACTTTCACATATTTCTTCTTCATTGTTCTTTCTTCCTTTATGCAAATTCAGTGTCTGTCCTATATAATTTTTCTATTGCCTGAACAACTCCTTTTAACATTTCTTACCTGAGATGAGATCAAGAATCAGACGCTTAACTGACTAAGCCACCCAGGCACCCTTGAATGGGTCTTTTTTTGATGAATTCTCTCAACTTTGCTGGATATAAAGTTCTAGGTTGGTGGTGTTTTCCTCCTAACTTTTTAACGATTTCAGTCCACTTTCTTCTTGCTTGCATGGTTTCTGATGAGAAGACCATTGTAATTATTATCAGGTGGAATGTTATCTTTGGTGGAACTTCATTTTTTAAATTTTCCTGCAGTTACTTTCAAGATTTTATCTTTGTCTTTGGCTCTAAACTTTGAGTATATGTATAAGTGTAATCCATAAAGAAAAAAATATAAATTGGATTTTATAAAAATTAAAAACTTTTGCTTTCTGAAAGACACTACTGACAGAATGACAAGACAAGCTACAAACTGGAAGAAAGTACAATTGATTCTTATTTTTCATAGTCGTTTGCTCTATAAAATACAGTAATTTGCTCTATAAAATAATATTTTATAATTAGAATAATTAATTCTAATTAATTCAGAATTAATTAATACTGAACGACTATTCCTGGATGAAATACAGGGTTAGTTTGCTATGAGTCTCTGGTCCAATATTTTTATTGACTGATTAATATATATCCTTATTATATGTATGTTTCTGTTTAAAGACAGCTTATTTAAAATATATTATTGATTCATTGACATTGAACTCATGGCCAGTAGCACTATAACTCATTATTGAATGAACTTTATCTAACATACATATTTTCTCCATAATATACATCACAACTTTCTTATGCTGAGGAACATTAGATAGCACTTTAGAATAATTCTTGGGACCTATTCTAAATGGTGAAATTACAAAAAAAAAAAAAAAACCGAGGCAAAATGTTAAAATGTGTCACTAAATAGACCAAAAAACACCCACATTTTTTTATAGATGATAGCTGATATAAGGAGGTAGAGTGTTGCTTTGTTCAAATTCAGCTGGGAACATGCATGTCAAGCAATTCAAATTTTTCACCATTCTGTGCATGTCTGTAAATGACCATAGCAAGATGGCATGTATTGATTTGGGAGTTACAAACAAATTTTAGCAAGTAGTCAAATGTGCAGATATAGAAGCTGCAAATAATGAGGGCCCATTGTATTTTCAAATCACATAACTGCCAAAGGATTTATATCCTAAATATAAAAGGAACTCTCAAACTCAATAACAAAAAATTAAAAAAAAATCAATTAAAAAAGGAAGGGGGCAAATACGTTCAACAGACATTTTACCAGAAGAAATACAGGAATGGCAAATAAGCACATGAAACAATACTCAACATTGTATTAGCATTAGGCAAATGCCAATTAAATGCACAGTGAGCTACTAGAACACAGCTATTAGAACAGCTAAAACAAATAATATAAAATCAAACAAACTGACAATACCAAGTGCTAGCAAGGATACAGAACAACTAAATATCTCATAGATTGCTGGTAGAAATAAAAAATGTACAGCTACTCTAGAAAACACATTGTTGGTTTCCCATAAACTTAAAAATGCAATCACAGTATGTCTTAGTAATCCCATTCCTAGTTATTTATCCTAGAAATATTAGAACTGTGTTAGAGACTTCTGGGGAAGATGGCAGAGTGGGGGGACCCTAAGCTCACTCCTTCCCATGGATACACCTAGATTGACAACCACATCAGTATAAATAGTCCAGAAAACAACCCAAAGACTGGTAGAACTTAATCTCCATAGCTATGAAATGTAGAGATATAGAGAAAAGGCCACATCATGAAGGGCAGAGATGCTGTGAGGAACCAAACTGACCTGTGAGACTGTCTGTGGGAGGGAAGGAAACCACAGGCACAGAGAAGGGAGAGGAGCAGACCCCACACCAGGCACCCCAGGAACCTGTACTGGGGATGATGAATCCCCATGCTTGCCTTTGAAAGCTAGAGGGGCTTAATTTCCTGAGTTCTTATAATCAGAGGGGATTAACACCAGGAACTTTAAAAATCAGCAGGCTTAGGTTTGGGAGATCTGGAGGGCAACAGGAAACTGAGTCCTTGCCCTTAAAGCAACAGCATAACAAACAGTCCCACTGAGATACAGCACAGAAGCAGGAGTTTGAAAACGTCAGGGGTATATGGGAGGGAGATTTATTTCTTAATCTCAGAGCATATACAGGAGGAGCAGAGATCTTTGGAAGACTTCTCCAAGAACCAAAGAGCTGGCAGGTGCCATTTCCCCACCTTGCCCCCCAGCCTAGATACACAGACACCTACAGGAGCCAGCACAGTGTGAACACTCTACCTAGCTGGGTAAGAGCATGCCTTCCACCCCCAACACCCCACCACTCTTCTGTGGAACTGCCTCCTACAACCTGCCCTTAGCAGTTCACCAAAGTTGCTCCAGGTTCCCTTCTATAAACAGACCAGTGCAAACCTTGATAACACTGCTTGCCTTGTCCCTGCGTTCTCCTGTGGACCCATCCTCTCCAACCTGCCCTCTGCAGGTTTCCATCCAAAGAAGCACCATAAGCATTGAAGCATGCAAACAGCACCAACAGGAGTCAGCACCACTCCAAAGTGATTCTTGCCCCAGAGAGAGGGGAAGATAACTGCACACACCATTTCCAATGCAGCTTCATCAGTGTGCTGGGGTAGACACCTGGTCTGACTACAGGAACTTCCCACCAAGGAGAGCTTCTCAAGGGGCAACAGACGGAGAATTCCCTGCAGTTCTGTACAGCCACGGCTCTGGCAAATACCTGATCTGACCAAATTCAAGCCCAAGGCAGCCCTAAACTGGCCCCAAAACAACACAGGGACCAAACTGCCCACAATAGGCAAAAAGAGCCATTGCAGACAACTGGACTAAGGGAAAACATGGCTCAGCAACAACACTAGTGTGCATGCAACACACATAGGAGACTCACATCTGAAGAACCAGATTCTGGTGAAC
This sequence comes from Zalophus californianus, assembly GCF_009762305.2. Taxonomy (NCBI): domain Eukaryota; kingdom Metazoa; phylum Chordata; class Mammalia; order Carnivora; family Otariidae; genus Zalophus; species Zalophus californianus. Next base: position 51,409,926 of record NC_045606.1, on the reverse strand, counting down.
AGGCGACATTGCACTGCGGGGCATTGCAGGACCTCTTCTTCATAAAGCCACTGCTTTCAAGATCAGAAACATAGCTGACTTTCCTAACACACAGAAACAGACACAGAGAGTGAGACAAAATGAGGAGACAGATGAATATGTTCCAAATGAAAACAGAGGACAAAATCACAGCAGCAGAGCTAAATGAAAGGAGACAGGTAATATGCCTGATAAAGAATTTATTTATTTATTTATTTATTTATTTATTTATTTATTTATTTATTTTTTAAAGATTTTATTTATTTATTTGACAGAGAGAGACACAGCGAGAGAAGGAACACAAGCAGCAGGGGTGGGAGAGGGAGAAGCAGGCTTCCCGCCAACCAGGGAGCCTGATGGAGGGCTCGATCCCAGGACCCTGGGATCATGACCTGAGCCGAAGGCAGACATTTAATGACTGAGCGACCCAGGCGCCCCCTGATAAAGAATTTAAAGTAATGGTCAGAAACTCACTGAACTTGAGAAGAGTGAAAGATCTCAACTAGACCCTGAACAAAGAGAGAAAACACAAAAAAGAACTAATTGGAGATGAAGAACTCAATAACTGAAGTTAAAAATACACCAGAATGAATAAATAGTAGATTACAGAAAACAGAAGAATGGATCAGAGACCTGGAGGAGAGTAATGGGAAGCAATCAAACTGAACAGGAGAAAGAAAAAAGAAATAAAAATGAGACTAGATTAAGGGAACTCAGTGCCACCATCAAACATAATAGCATTCACACTATTGGGATCCCAGAAGGAGATGAGAGAGAAAAGGAAACAGAAAATTTATCTGAAAAAGAGAATAGTTGAAAACTTCCTGAAAGAAACAGACATCCAGATCCAGGAGGCACAGGATTCTCCTAACAAAATCAACCAAAGGAGGTCCACACAGGGACACACAGTAATTTAATGGCAAAAAGTAGTGATGAAGAGATAATTTTAAAAACAGTGAGAGACAAGAAAACATTTACATACATGGGAAACCCCATAAGGATATCAGTGGATCTTTTATCAGAAACTGCAGGCCAGAGGGGAGTGGCTGATATATTAAAAGCGCTGAAAGAAAAAACCTGCAACCAAGAATACTCTATCCAGCAAGACTGTCATTCAGAATAGAAGGATAGATAAAAAGTTTCTCAGACATACAAAAGTTAAAGGAATTCATCACCACTAAACCAGCCTTACAAGGGGATTCTGAGTGTGGAAAGGAAAGACCATGGCTGGAGTAAGAAAAATAAGAAACACAAAAGCAGCAAAAATAAATATATCTATAAAATTCAGTTAAGGGATTCACAAAATAAAAGGATATGAAGTATGACATCATATACCTAAAACATGGGGGGAAAGTAATAATAATTTAGTGCTGTTAGAATAGGCTCAAACTTAAGCACCCATCAACTTAATGTAGACTACTGTATACATAAGATGTATAAACCTAATAGTAACCATAAATCAAAAACCACTAATAGATATGCAAAAAACAAAGAGAAAGGAATCCAAGTATATCACTACAAAAAGTCATCAACCTCCAGAGAAGAGAGCAGGAGAAGAAAGAAACAGAGACAAATATAAAAGCCATAAAACAAGGAAAATAATGGCAATAAGTTCATATATACCAACAAGTACTTTGAATGTAAATAGACTAAATGCTCCAATCAAAAGACATAGGGTAATGGAATTTTAAAAAAGCAAGACCCATCTATATGTTGCCTACATGACATTCATTTCAGACCTAAAGGCAAAAGCAGACTAAAAGTAAAGGGACGGAAAAGCATTTATTATGCAAATGCAAGTGAAAAAAAAAAAAAGCCTGCGGGTGTTCCTGGGTGGCTCAGTCAGTTGAGCTTCAGACTCTTGGTTTCAGCTCAGGTCATGATCTCAGGGTCATGGCATTGAACCCCAGATCAGGTTCTATGCTTGGTGTGAAGCCTGCTTGGGATTCTCTCTCCCTCTCCCTCCAGCTCTGCTCCTCCTCTCTCTCTCTCTCTCACTTCCTCTCTCAAGTAAGTAAATAAATAAGATCTTCAAAAAAAAAAAGAAAAGAAAAGAAAGAAAGCCTGGGTAGCAGTATTTATAGACAAACTAGATTTTAACCTTTCTCAAACTGATACAGGAAGAAATAGAAAATTCGAACAGACTGAGTATCAGCAATGAAATTGAATCAAAATAAAAAAATTCCCAATAAACAGAAGTCCAGGACCAGACGGCTTCACAAGTGAATCGTGTCAAACATTTTAAGAAGAGTTAACACCTATTCTTCTCAAATTATTCCAAAAAATAGAAGAGGAAAGAAAGCTTCCAAATTCATTCTGTGAGGCCAGCATTTATCTGACACAAAACCCAATAATGGCACTACAAAAAAAGAGAACTGCAGTCCAATACCTCTGATGAAAATAAATGCAAAAATCTTCAACAAAATATTAGCAAACTGAATTCAACAATACATTAAAAAATTATTCACCACAATCAAGTAAGATCTATTCCTGGGATGAAAGGGTCATTCAATATTTGAAAATCAATCAATGTGATACATCACATCAATAAGGAAAAAGATAAAAACCCCAGGATCATTTCAATATATGCAAAAAAGCATGTGACAAAGTGAAATTGGACCACTTTCTTATACCATACACAAAAATAAACTCAAAATGGATTAACAAGTTAAATGTGAGACCTGAAACCACAAAAATCCTAGAAAAGAGCACAATCAGTAATTTCTCTGACATTGGCAATAGCAACATCTTTCTAGATATGTGTCCTGAGGCAAGGGAAACAAAAAAATAAACTATTGGGACTATATCAAAAGTAACAGCTTCTGCACAGCAAAGGAGACAATCAACAAAACTAAAAGACAACGTACTGAATGCGAGAAGATATTTGCAAATTATACATCCAATAAGGGGTTAATATCCAAAATATAGAAAGAACTTCTACAACTCAACACCAAAGAAGCAAATAATCCAAATAAAAGTGGGCAGAAGACATGAACAGACATTTCTCCAAGGTAGATATACAAATGGCCAACAGACATAAAAAGATGCTCAACATCCACTCAGTCATGAGGGAAATGCAAATCAAAACCACAATGAGATATCACTTCACACCTGTCAGAAGAGCTAAAATAAAAAACACAAGTGTTGGCAAGGATGTATAAAAAAGAGGAACCCTCTTGCACTGCTGGTGGGAATGCAAACTGGTGTAGCCACTGTGGAAAACAGTATGGAGGTTCCTCAAAAAATTAAAAATAGATATACCATTGATCCTATAATTCCACTCCTGGGTATTTACCCAAGGAATAAGAAAACAATAATTTGAAAACACACATGTACTCCTATGTTTATTGGAGCATTATTTACAATAGCCAAATTGTGGAAGCAGCCCAAGTGTCCACTGATAGGTGAATTGGTAAAGAAGAAGTGATATATATATATATATATATATATATATATATATATATATATATACACATATATACACACACATATATATCATATATATATGAATATTACTCAGCCATTAAAAAGAATAAAATCTTGCCTTTTGCAACAACATGGGTGGGTCTAGAGGGTATAATGCTAAGTGAAATAAGTCACTCAGAAAGACAAATACCATATGGTTTCACTCCTATGGGGAATTTAAGAAACAGAAGAAATGAACAAAAAAAAAAGGAGAAATGAAAAAACAGACTCTTAAATATAGAGAACAGACTGGTGGTTACCAAAAGGGAGGTGGGGTAGGATGGGTGAAATAAATGAAGGGGATTAAGAGTACACTTATTATGATGAGCACTGAGTAATGCACAGAATTGTTGAATCACTATATTGTACACTTGAAACTAATATAACACTGAATGTTAATCATACTGGAATTTAAAAATTAAAAAGAAAACTTTTATGTTAAAAATTGCATGAATATTTATAGCAGCTCTACCATAATCACCAGGAATTGAAAATTGTTCAACTGTACCTCAGTGGTAAGTGAATCAAACCAACTGTAGTTGGTTTCTACAGTGGTGTATTACTCAGCCATAAAAAGTAATGAATCATTAGTACATGCAACAATACAGATAAATGTCAAAGGCAATGTGCTGAGTACAAGAGGGCAGTATCAAACAGTTACATACTGGATGATTTAATTATATGACATTTTGGAAAAGGTGAAACTATTGAGCTAAGGACAGGGTCAGTGGTTGTCAGACTGTGCCATGAGGAGATGGTGTGACTACCAACAGCAAGAAATGTTTTGGGGGCTTATGGAACTGTTCTGTGTTTGGACTGTGGAGTTAGTTACATAAACCTCTATATGTATTAAAACTCAAAACTGCTTATAATAAAAGTCAATTTCAAAGTATTTAACTAAAAATATTAGTGTCATAAAAATTCTATGGTTGGAAACATTAGAATTCAATATATCTTTCTTGTAAGTTTTATTCTTTTTCCTTTTGCATGCACTATTTTAAATTAAAAAAAAAAAGAAAACACATACTGTTTTAACACATCCAAATCCTCTATCAGTGAGAGAATGAGTATATATGTTTGTGTATTAAATATATAAAATTTTATAGTTTCTCCCCATTTTTGTGTCCCTTTTCTCCACCATTTGTGCTCAAAGATATGTTGTTAAGGTCTGCTGCCTAATGTTAATGGGCTTGAGCTCTGAAATCACTTCTTAAATAGTGCAATCAATTGTAAATTTACCAAGATTTTGGAGACTATTCACTCTTGAAAAAAATATCAGGTTTTCAAAACAACTCAATCAATATTTCTTTCCTTAAGTTTAACTTGAACTCTTAAAAAATGACATTTACATTTTCCTTCAGTTTGAATTTTAAGGGTTGATTTTTACGCTATTAATCCAGGTGGCTAGTGGGTATGGATAGTTTTCCTAATAAAATGCCATTCCTAGTACATTTTATATAAATGAATTGTTAATTAAAAAAGGGCTTAGGACACCAGTTCTTTGCGTGAAGACTAAGAAATCCCCAAGATTGTTGATTGTAGCTTCCTCATTTCTAAGAAGATTCTTCCTGCCTGGAAAGCAGCTTTAAAGCAGAGACGGCTAGTAAATTTGGATGTGTTTTTTTTTTTTTTCCCCCCTCAAACTGTTTAGAACATCTTCAAAGCATGTTTCTTTCAGTTTTCAAAATATAACAACTTTGGGGGAAATCAAGGAATCATGATGCTTTCCTCAAAGGAGAGAGATACCTTACAGTCCAGATCATATTTTTGATATCTTTGACAATTTTGATAAATATATTGTTAGCCTATTCCCTAAATAAAGTTATGTCTTCACCCTTAAGCTTTTCCTCTTAAGTGCTTTGAAGATACTCCATTTGGATTAGTTGAGCAAGTATTACCTAACTCAGACTGTAGTAATAAAGTATTTTCAGCCCATGAATAACTCCTGTTGGACTTCCTCAATTTGTTCACTTTGGTTTCATCATTATACTTAAAAACACTCAGATTTAAAAAAAAAAGATTTATTTATTTATTTTAGAGAGAGAGCACGGAGGGGAGGGGCAGAGGGAGAGAGAGTCTTAAGATACCATGCTGAGCATGGAGCCCGACATGGGGCTCGGGTTCACGACCCTGAGATCAGGACCTGAGCCGAAACCATTAATGGACGCTTAACCGACTATGCTACCCAGGCACCGCGGAACTCACATTTTAATGAAAGGCTAATTTATCCTGACCTAAGGTTACACTTTGTCTTCAAAGTCTTGCATTGTGAACTTATACATTTAGTTGTGTTAGATATATAGGCATTGTCTAATATATCTTTAAATATATATTTAGAGCCCAAGTTTTTAAAAACTTCTTTGACAATAGCAGTATGTTATTGGTCATTTATTTTATATAAACTTCATGCTATTTCTCATGGTTTGTTAAAAAAAATTAGCCTTCTCACATAATTTATGAAATTGGCTTTGTTTTATAAATGAACCACTTCACCCTGGCCATACAAACAGAAAAGTTATCCAAGGCATGTAGAAGCTTGAACCCTGACAGAATTAGGTCCAAATCTTTGGGCAGATTACTTAACTTAGAACCTGTTTCCTCATCTCTGAAGTGGGGACAATAAGATTTATCTTGTAGGAATGCGATAGGTTTAGGGATAGTAAAAGAAGAGGACTTGGCTCATTGGCTGGCAATGGTTGGCCCATAATTAATGGCACTATTTGAAACATCAATTACTTTACACTTAAGAGATTTTCTTCCTTAAATAGCAAAAACAGAAAAATTTGCCATATTGAAAAAAATGCACCCTTAAAAATCTCAATTCTTCTACTCAGATACTTCTATTATTAAAGTTCAAATGATTAAGATCAGATTTTAAGTTAAAAACTGTATAACTATAGAGATTTCAGGAAAATATTTTTTGATTTTTTTTTAAAACACTGGGTTTCTTTTTACCATAAACAATACCCCTATTAAATGTGCTTTTCCTTATGGTATAATCATAATTTATAAATTCATTTATATTATAAATGTATAATATGCATACATATATTAACTTATGTTTTAATTTTGACTTTTCTAGGACTCTAAAAAGTCTCTGTCCTGTCTTATCATTAGAGAAAACTAACCCAGTGCTTCTATTTTAAATTTCAAATGCATTTTTTTCAATGTATGCATATTAAGGTAAGTCAATAACACAGTGTTTTATTCTTTTCAAAGGCATGTTTTCTCCAAATTAAATGAAAATTTTGATTTTGTGTGATTATTATTTGAGAAATCATTATTTAAAAACGTATAAATCTTTTAGCATTTTCTCAAACAGCAAAAGTCAAGGGAAGAAAAGGCCCACTTCTGAGTCAATGAATTTGTTATCATTTCTTTCTTGGTGAAAAAATTTGCATTAGAGTATGCATTTTTCATACTCTACCACAAGGTGGAGTATTGCTTTAAATATGGGACTTTTTACACCATGCATTTCTAACTATATTAATTCTATTACATAGATAAAGGTGAACTAGGGCTTTAGTGAATGCTGAAATTTTGGGTACTAAAATTTTGAACACGATAAAAATCATTTGAGGGAGCCTGCGTGGCTCAGTCATTAAGCATTTGCCTTCGACTCAGGTCATGGTCCCAGGGTCCTGGGATTGAGCCCCACATTGGGCTCCCTGCTCTGCGGGAAGCCTGCTTCTCCCTCCCCCGCCACCCCCTGCTTATGTTCCTTCTCTCTCTGGGTCTCTCTCTGTCAAATAAATAAATAAAATCTTTTTTTAAAAAAAGAATCATTTGAATTACTACTCAGGTATAATTAAGAACAAATATTAAACAAATATTTCATCAGTGGCCCCCAAAGGAAGAAAGCAAAGCAATCCCTTCCAATCCTGTGGAGATCTTGTGACATAGTGTCTTGAAATGGTATTTAATTTTCGTGCAACTGTATATGTTTTTTCTTCAAAAGCAGAAGTCATGGCATAGTCTACTATTTTGATTACTTATTTGTATTTTGTATATGTGTTAATTTTTTTATTTCATTTTATGTATACATGTATACTTGTGATAATATATAGTTTGTATTGAAAAATATTTATTGAATTATATTCCATTATTCTGGAAATATGGTTGTGCTACTGAATTGCTTCAGGATTATCATGCAAAAGACTTGTTCACTGACATTAAATAATTCCTAGGTAAGACACAATAGTCTCCTTTCAATTACTCAATGCTCTTTTAACTCAGAGCAAGCACAAATGCTATCCCTGGAAGCTTAGGCTACTTGGGCCTTATGGATTTTTATAGATCTGGCAGTCATGAAATTACATCTTCATGACATCTCCCTGCCTAATCCCTCTTGTTTGTTACTCAATAGATTCATGACAGGAGCTATGATTGGGCTGCACCACAGATCAAATGACAATGATGCATGAAAGTAAAGAAAGCATGTTGTTTAAGTAGTATCCAGTGGTTCATATCTCAGACCTCTAGAAGGCAACTGAGGTGCTGCTCTTGACTTGCACCAAAATGCTTCAGAATCCCCATCCAGACTTATCTATCTTTTCAAAATATTTTAACTTTTGAGCATTGGATAAAGCAAATAAAAAAGGAAAAAAGGATACTTTTTGTAGCCCCCCCATGCCATCCTCAGTATGTATATAGAGCCAAGATGAAGACATAATGGAAGACAAATTCAAATTTGGAAAGAGAAAGATGACATTTAAAGTGATTCAGAAGTGAAGAGTTGTTCAGTATTTCTTTTTATAATTGTTGAGGGGTAACAAACCAAACATTTATAGTTTAATCTAACAATTTATTTTTTTATTGAGGTGTAATTCATATAACATACAATTACCCATTTTAAAGTGTACAATTCAGTGTCATTTAGTGCATTCAGAATGTTGTGCAACTACCATCTTTCCCAGTTTCGAAACTTTTTTATCACCTCAGAACACACTGTACCCATTAAGTAGTCTTCCCCATTCTCTGCTCCTTCTGTCCCTGGACAATCACTAATGTGCTTTCTGTCTCTATGGATTTGCCTATTATGGATATTTCATATAAAAGGCATCATAGAATATGTGACCTTTTGTGTCTGGTTTCTTTTACTTAGCATAATGTTTTCAAGGCTCACGCACATGGCAGCATGTATCAGAACATCATTCTTTTTTATGGCTGAATAATATTTTGTTGTATGTACATACCATATTTTATTTAATCATCCATTGATGGGCACTTGAGTTGTTTCCATCTTTTGGCTACTGTGAAAAATGCTGCAATGAACACTGGCATACAAGAATCTGTCTGAGTTCCTGTTTTCAATTCTTTTAGATTTATATCTAGGAGTGGAATTGCTAAGTCATACAGTAATGCTATGCTTAGCTTTTTGAGGAACTGCTGAACTGTTCTGTGCAGCAGACACACCATTTTACATTTCCACCAGCAACGTAGGAGGGTTCCATTCTCTTCACATGCTTGTCAATACTTGTTATCTTCCTCTTTAAAAAAATTATAGCCATCTTAGTAGTTGTGAAGTGGTGTCTCATTGTGGCTTTGATTTGCATTTACCTAATAACAATGATGTGGCATATTTTTCATGTGCTATTGGCCGTTTGTATATCTTCCTTGGGGAAATGTCTATTCAAGCCCTTTGTTCATTTACTAAACTTTCTGTTGTAGAGGTTTAGGGGTTCTTTATATATTCTGGATATTAAACCCTTATCAGATAAAGTATTTGCAAATATTTTCTCCCATTCTGTAGGTTTCCTTTCACTTTCCTGATAATATCATTTGATGCACAAAAGTTTTTAATGTTTATGATGTCCAGTTTGTCTACTTTTTTTCTTTTGTTGCTTATGCTTTTGGTGTCAAATCTGAGAATCCTATTGCCAATCATGAGGTCATCAAGAATTACCCCTATGCTTTTTGTTCTAATGGTTTTATAGTTTTAGCTCTTACATTTAGTTGTTGATCCGTTTGGAGTTATTTTTTTACATATGAAGTGAGGTAGGAATCCAACTTAATTCTTTTGTATATGGCTACTAAGTTGTCTCAGCATGGTATGTTACATAAGTTTTAAAATCAGGAATGTCAGTCTTTCAACTTTGTTTTTCTCTTTCAATGTTGTTTGGTCTACTTGGGGCCTCTTAAAATTTCATATGAATTTTTGGATCAGGTTTCCCATTTCTGCAAAAAAGACAAGTGGAATTTTGATAGGAATTGCATTGAATTTGTAGACCACTTTGGGGAGTATTGCCATCTTAAAAATATTAAGTCTTCCAATCCATGAACACAGAATATTTTTCATTTATTTAGGTCTTTTGAATTTTTTTCAGCAATGTTTTAGTTTTCAATATGCAAGTCTTTTAACTCCTTGGTTAAATTTATTCCTAGGTATTTTATTCTTTTTGATGCTATTGTAAATAGAATCATTTTCTTTATTTCATTTCAGGTTGTTTATTGCTGGTGTAAGGAACCCAACAGTTTTATGCATGTTGATTCTGTAACCTGTAATTTTGCTGATTTTGTCTATTAGCTCAAGTAGGGTTTTTGGTGTTTAGATTTTTGTTTAGATTTTAGGTGTTTTTGATTCTTTAGAATTTTCTATATATTAAATCTTGGCATCTGCAAATAAAGATAGTTTTATTTCTTCCTTTCCATTTGGATACTTTCTATTCTTTTTTCTTGCCTAATTACTCTTGCTAGGACTTCTAATACAATGTTCAATAGCATTGGTGAAAGTAGGCATCCTTGTCTTATTCCTGATATTAGGGGGAAAGGTTTTGGTTACTTACCATTGAGTATAATGTTATCTGTGGGTTTTTTGTGAATGCCATTTATTATATTGAGGAATTTTCTTTCTATTCCTAGTTTGCTGAGTGTTTTTATTATGAAAAGTTGTTGGATTTTGTCAACAGTTTTTTTGTTTGTTTATTGAGATGATCATTTTTGTTGTTCCTTTGTTCTATTAATGTGGTGTATTTTATTGATTGATTTTCTTGTGTTGAACCACTGTTGCATTCCTGTGGTAAATCCCAGCTAACTATGGTGTATAAACATTTTTCCCCCTATTTATTTATATTATCTTATGTTAATCACCACACATTACATCATTAGTTTTTGATGTAGTGTTCCATGATTCATTGTTTGCATATAATACCCAGTGCTCCATTCAATACGTGCCCTCCTTAATACCCATCACCAGCCTAACCCATTCCCCCACCCCTCCCCTCTAGAACCCTCAGTTTGTTTCTCAGAGTCCATAGTCTCTCATGGTTTGTCTCCACCTCCAATTTCCCCCCCTTCATTTTTCCCTTCCTACTATCTTCTTTTTCCTAACATATAATGTATTATTTGTTTCAGAGGTACAGGTCTGTGATTCAACAGTCTGAACACAATTCGGTACGTGCTATGGTGAGCGGTGTATAAACATTTTAATGTGCTGTTGGATTTGGTTTGCTGGTACTTTGTTGAGGACTTTTGCATTTGTTTTAATAAGGGATATTGTTCTCTTGTTTCCCCCCCCCCTTTTTTTTAGTGTATTTGTCTGGCTTTGGTGTCAGGATAATGCTAGACTCATAAAACATGTTAAGAAGTGTTCCTTACTCTTCTATCTTTTGGGAAGAATTTGATTAGAATTGGTATTAACTTTTCTCCAAATGTTTGGTAGAATTCATCAGTGAAGTCATCAGATTATGGACTTTTCTTTGTTGTAAGGTTTTTGATTACTTCCTGATTTAATCTCTTTGTTATAAGTCTGTTGAGATTTTCTATTTCTTTCTGACTCAGTTTTGGTGATATATATATTATACTTATTTTCTATATGTCTTTTATCTTTTTTCTCCTCATCTCCTCTGATACTGCATTCTTTGTGTTTGATAGATTCTTTGTGTTTGATAACTTTTTCCTAATAAACCATTTGACTCCCTCTTCATTTCCATATATATACATATATATGTAGTAAGTGTATATTTAAATTAGGTTCACTGAGATATAATTTATATAAAATAAGATTCACCCCTTTTAGCATACAATTCTATGAGTTTTGTCAAATGTATACTACCGCCACAATCAAGATATAAAATAGTTCCCTCCCTACCAAATATTAACTTGTGCCCTTTGTAGTAAACTCTCTCCATAATGCCAGTCCTTCACACTACTGATCTGTTCTGTCTTTATAGACTATCCTTATAAAATCATACAGCATGTAGACTTTTTTGTGGTAAGATGCTTAACATAAAATATGCCCTTTTAGCAAACGTTTAAATATATGATACAGTATCATTAACTACATGCAATATGTGGTACAGTAGATCTTTAGGACTTATTCATCTTATATAACTAACATTTTGTACGCTTAGACTACTATCTCTCTGTTTCCCCCTCCCCACAGACCCTGACATCCATATTCTACTCTGTGTCTATGAGTCTATTTTGTCTCATGTATTATTTATCCTTCTGTGTCTGGCTTATGTCACTTAGCATAGCATCCTCCAGGTTCATCCATGTTGTCACAAAAGTCAGAATTTCCTTGTTTTTAAAGGATGAATAATATTCCATTGTAAGTATATACCAGATTTTCTTTATTCATTCTTTTGTTCATGGGCATTTAGGTTGTTTCCATGTCTTGGCTATTGTGAATAATGCTGAAATGAACATGGAAATGCAGATAATCTCTTCAAGATCCTGATTTCATTTCTTTTGGATATATACCCACAAGTGAGATTGCTGACATGGAGATATGGTAGTTCTATTTTAAATTCCTTGAGGAACCTCCATATTGTTTTCCATAGTGGCTGTATCAATTTACATTCCCACCAATAGTGCACAAGGGTTCCCTTCTCTCCATATCCTCAACAATACTTGTTACCTCTTGTTTTTTGGTAATAGCCATTCTGACAGGTGTAAGGTAATATCTCAACATGGTTTTAATTTGAATTTCCATAATGATTAATGATGCTGAATACCTTTCATATATCTGTTGACCACCTGTATGTCTTCTTTGGAAAAATGTCTATTCAGGTTCTTCTCCCATTTTTCAATTCGGTTATTTGTGTTTTGTGTTTTTCTTCTTGCTCTTGAGTTGAATAAGTTCCTTTTATAGTTTGCATATTAACCCCTTATCAGATATATGGTTTGAAATTATTTTATTCCATTTCATAGGTTGCCTTTTCATTTTGTTGATGATTTCCTTTGCTGTAGAGAGCTTTTAGTTTGTTGTTGTTCCATTTGTCTATTCTTGCTTTTGTCTCTTGTGCTTTTAGTATCACATCCAATAATTATTGCAAAGACCAATGTCAAAAACTTTTCTTCTGTTTTCTTTTAGCAATTTTGTGGTTCCAGGTCTTACATTAAAGTCCTTAATAAGCTCTGAGCTATTTTTTGTGTATGGTGTCAGATAAGGGTCCAGTTTCATTCTTTTGCATATGGATATCCAGTTTCCCCAATAATTGATCAGTCATAAAGAAAGCTAATAAGTAATAGCAAATGCGAATAACACTGTAGACATGATGGAGCTATCAGACACATATAGTACCATCCTACCTTAGCAGAATACACGTTCTTCTTACATGCATACAGAACATTCCCCAGGACAGATCATACATTGGACAAGTCTTAAAAAATATAAAAACAAGTCTTAAAAAATAGAAGAAGATTGAAATCACATCAAGATTTTTCTGATCACAATGACATGAAACCTGAAATCAATAAAAGAAGGAAAACTGAACAATTCAACAAATATATGGAAATCAAATAACACATTCCTGAACAACCAATGGGTCAAAGAGGAAATCAAATGGGAAGTCAGAAAGTATTTTGAGACAAACAAAATTGAAAACACAGCATGCCAAATCTTATGGGATGCAGCAAAAGCAATTATAAAAGGGAAGTTTACAGTGATAAATGATTATATTAAGAAAAAAGAAAAATCTCAAATACACAGCCTAACTTTGTACCTCAAGGAATTAGAAAAAGAACAAACTAAACCGAGATAGCAGAAGGAAGGACATAATAAAGAGCTGAAATAAATGTAGTAGGGACTAGAAAGACAATAGAAAAAAAATTAACAAAACTAGTGTTTTTTTTTTGAAAAGATAAACAAAATTGACATATCTTTAGCTATACTCACCAAAAAAAAAAAAAAAAGGATAGAAATAAACAAGATGATAGATGAAGAGAAGACATTACAACTGACACCAATATGAAGGATCATAAGAGGCTGTTAGGACCAACTATACTCCCCAAAATTGGACAACCTGGAAGAAAGGAATAAAATCCAAGAAACATATGACCTACCAAGACGAAATGAAGAAACAGAAAATCCCTACATACAAATTATTGCTAAGGAGATTTAATTAGTAATTTAAAGCACCTCAACAGACAAAGTACAGAACCCAATGGCTTCACTAGTAAGTGCTACCAAACGCTTAAAGAAGAATTAATAACAATGCTTCTCAAACTCTTCAAAAAAAACTGAAGAGGAGGAAACACTTCCAAACTCACTTTGTGAGACTAGCATTACCCTGATACCAAAACCAGACAAGGACATTTCAAGAAAACAAAATTACAGGTGAATATCCTTGATAAACATAGATGCAATAATCCTCAAAATTTTAGCAAATTAAATTCAATAGCAAATTAAAAGGATCATACACCATGATCAAGACGAATTTATTCTTCGGCTTAAAAAAATGATTCAACATATGCAAATCAGTAAATGTGATATACCACCTTAACAAAAGGAAGGATAAAAACCACATGATCACCTAAATGGGTACATAAAAAGCATTTTAACAAAATTCAACATCCTTTCATGATTAAAAACTCTTAACAAACTGGGTTAGAGGAAACATACCTCAACATAAAAAGAACATATATGACAAGCTCAAAGCTAAAATCATACTCAATGATTAAATGCTGAAATCTTTTTCTATAAGATCAGGAACAAGAGTGCTTATTCATATATATATATATATATATATATATATATATATATATATATATGGAAGAAAAGTCATGCAAATCAGAAAGGAAGAAGTAAAATGAACTTTGTTTGCAGATGACATGATATTGTGTATAGGAAAACCTAAAGATTCTCATCAGTAAAATGTTAACACTAATAAACAAATTCATTTATATTGCAGGACACAAAATCAATATACAAAACTCAGGTGCATTTCTTTATACTACCAATGAACTATTTGAAAAAGCAATTTTATTTATAATAGCACCAAAAAACATAAAATACTTCAGAATAAATTTAACCAACAGGTAAAAGATCAGTACACTGAAATTATAAGACACTGATGAAAGAGTATGAAGAAGACAACAATAAATGCAAAGATATCCCAAGTTTGTGCCCCATTCAAGGCACAGATGAGTCTTTGAAAGATCAAGGCAGTTATTCTATGTTCAGCTCATAGGCTGTTTCTGTTTATGCTAATCATTAGGTCCTGTGTCCACTGATATGTATTTCTATGTATGTAAGCTTCAATTACAATTAAAAATGGTGATGAATTTCTGGAGTGAATTTTAATTTGTAATCAAACATCTTGTCTTCTCACCTAGAGTATAAATGTCCTAAGGTACTAATTTTCATCTCATACGCCCCACTCCCTCTTCCTTTGAAAACTATAACAAGGACCCAATATTTGATAGTTTCATTGATTTTCTTCTGGACAGTTTCCATTAAATTTACCTATAAAAAGTGGTAGGATTTATGTCAATGTTCCAACTGCAGGTGGCACTGACTGACTTAATTTGTCAGCTCTGTTCTTAGTTATTCTTTCTTAACCTGGAAGTGAACAGAATACTACACATCATGAATCATGTTGAAGGAAAAGCCTGAAGAATGGTTCCTTTGAGGGAGCAGTTTCATGTGGGAAACCATTTTCTCTTTTTATCTATTGTGCTTCTAGGAGTCCAGCCAGGACCGCATCTGTTTAGTTTATTTGAAATATCTTAGTGTCTAGCATGGTGACGTGAGCATGTAGACATTTGATAAATGCTATATCATGATAGTAGCGGCTATCATTTTTAGAATGACTATGAAAGCCATTCACAAATGATTTGATGCTGTGATGTCATGGTACAACATGTTTTGTCTCCAGATTTCTTTTAATAGAAGCCCTGAATGAACTACATTTGTTTAAATATTCAATGAATCATAGGCTACCTAGTCCATATACCTTATTTTATACAGGAAGAATTTGAAGAACAGGAAGGTTTGACTTGTTCAATATAAAGAATATACTTGGCTCCAGATCTAGGAGAAAAAAATAGGTCTTCTGATCCTAAGCACAATGATATTTCTATTATACTAAAAGAGGTTGCTTTTGCTATTGTAAAATGGTAATTTATTGCTCTTATTAAAAACCGTGTTTTAGAATTCACAACAGAATACAAAGAATACTGAAAATGACTTGAATGTATTCTTTCCCAACTTGAAGATTTTGATACAGTGGGTGGGCTGATCCCATTTTATCAGGCATTTATTGAATAGTAATAAAATCTAGAGCTAAGAGAATACAACCTAAATAAGTCTAGTTGTGAGGCAATTTCTACTTCAGCTGACAAAGGAAACTGACAAATTCAAGTGAACAGAACTTCAGGGTGTATGTTAATATTGGCTTTGGGGAATTAAAAAAATTTTTACAGACTTACGTCTCTGTTGAGATGACCAATGTTGAAAGCAAATCTTCTTTATAGTGCCCCAGGTATCGATTTCTGCTGGAGTTCAGGGAAAAGACCGAGAATTCCATAATACACAATATTGTATATATTCTGACATTAGTGATTTTCATCGGCCGAGGCAAATCGATGTAGTGTAAGAGGAAAATCCTATATATCCCAAAGTAGGCTTGATGCAAAATGCAGCTACCACAACAAACCTCAAAAGACGTTTGTTCATTTGGTTAATTTTGTGGCCAAATGTTCTATTTCATAATTCTGGAAGTCAACCAACTCCCTGTTCCCTCACTACATTTCAGCGCTGAATAAATACAGTGCTGGACTTGGCCCACTGAAAACGACCTGCTATCACTCATGCAGGCAAAGCCACAGATTCTGAATTGATTTGGTCCTCCTTCTGGATTGTGGTAGGGAAAATAAACGCACACAGTGACTTATGTCTGTTTCTTCAGGTGACTTTCACCTTGGCTGACTGATTTGTGCCGGGGGGACCACAGAGAGACCGTCCTCTGCTTCCCAGCAACCAAAGGTCAAGATACTGCCATGCTTTTCTCTCTCATTTTCCTTCCTTCTGGGATTGATCTTGTTCTTTCAGGCCTTATATTATTGTCACACCTCCCTTTTTTTTAACCCTTTTAACTTTGTGATTAATTGCACATTTCTTTTAAGTATAATATAAAACTATTTATTATTTTACAAAAGAATTTTACAAAAATTCTTATGTAGAGTCTTCTCTGCCTCTGGTCCCAGCCAGGCTGAGCCATTTGCTGTTCTCCAAAGGGGTGAGGCACCTTCATCTTTTTTTGCTTTTGTGTACACTGCTTTACTTGCCTAAAACGTCCATTCTTTCCTTCTGTGCCTGGCTGATATCTATACCCTCTAAGACTTAGCTTTATCATTACCTCAAGAAAACTTTTCTTGTCCCATTTGGCCTGGATTAAATGCTTCTCATTGTATTTCCTACATTATATCCTGGCTCATCATTCTACTCCTCACAATATATTCTTAGTGCCATTTTGTTGCCCTCGTGCACCCTACCGCTACCTCATAGGCCAACTTAGAGCAATCACCGGCTTCTTTTTTTTTCTATTGCCTATGCCCAGCATAGGGCCTGACACATTGTAGCTACAAAACACATGATGTTTGAATAAATGGATAGGCATTTGGAAGAAGAATCAGCTTGCTGGATTGCTAATTTCAAACATACATTTTATAGAAAATATTTATGTGATATAGATGGAAGAAAATTAGATCTTAGAATCAGAGGATATGAGGTATGACCTAGACAAGAATCTCAGCTAACCCTCATTTCAAATACAAATTGTACTAACTGATTTCTCATGATAAAAACAATTCTTAGAGACAGATTACTTTTTTTTCTACTATAAGAGTGAAGTGGCTTTACTCTGGAAAACAGTAGGGATCCAAAGGGGTACGTGCACCCCAATGTTTATAGCAGCAATGTCCACAATAGCCAAACTGTGGAAAGAGCCAAGATGTCCATCGACAGATGAATGGATAAAGAAGAGGTGGTATATATACACAATGGAATATTATGCAGCCATCAAAAGGAATGAGATCTTGCCATTTGCAACGACGTGGATGCAACTGGAGGTTGTTATGCTGAGTGAAATAAGTCAATCAGAGAAAGACATGTATCATATGACCTCACTGATATGAGGAATTCTTAATCTCAGGAAACAAACTGAGGGTTGCTGGAGTGGTGGGGGGTGGGAGGGATGGGGTGGCTGGGTGATAGACATTGGGGAGGGTATGTGCTATGGTGAGCACTGTGAATTGTGTAAGACTGTTGAATCACAGACCTGTACCTCTGAAACAAATAATGCAATATATGTTAAGAAAAAAGAAAAAGAAGAAGATAGCAGGAGAGGAAGAATGAAGGGGAGTAGGTCGGAGGGGGAGACGAACCATGAGAGACGATGGACTCTGAAAAACAAACTGAGGGTTCTAGAGGGGAGGGGGTGGGGGATGGGTTAGCCTGGTGATGGGTATTAAAGAGGGCACGTTCTGCGTGGAGCACTCGGTGTTATGCACAAACAATGAATCATGGAACACTACATCAAGAACTAATGATGTAATGTATGGTGATTAACAGAACAATAAAAAATAAAAAAAAGAGTGAAGTGGCTTTGCAGCTTCTAGTCAAACAACTATATATGGAGATTTTAATACACATTTGTCACAGTGTACAATGCTCATAGCACTTTAAAAAATAATTCAGAGCTGAGCTGACATATAAATGTTCAAATAAATGAGTATTTTAACCTTAACAAAACTTACTTGGCAAAGACCATGCGTTCATATGCCAATATGTATAGGAAAAGGAAATACCAACTCAGGATGGTTGTGGGAGGAGTACTGTAGGAAAGGAATTTTACAACTTAAGGAATGAGGACCAGTGAAGACTAATAAAATTTTAAAACTGAATGGGTCCTAGAGTGACCTATCTTTTGATTTAGAACAAATTCAGTTGATGTTTGATGAGTTGTAGCCAAGTCAAAGAATATACCGAATCCTTTCTGTTATAGATGATTCTGAACCTGGTACTCTTTCCACCACAACATCTGAGCTCTTTTATGATGGCTGAGGCTACATCCAGGAGTGACAAGGCACATGTAAAGCCAAGGGTAGAAAGAAAAAAAAAGTGAAGTTGAGGCCCTTGAAATTCCAGCTAAATATTCTAGACAAAATCCAGACATATATTTCAAATGCTACATGAAGCAAATATCTGCTTTTATTCTTCCTGCCCAGTATCACTTTCTTGGATAAGAAAACTCTACTTTTCCTCAATGAACTGTCTCTTCCAGACTCTCAGTCCTTGTAGCTTAAATGGAGCCTCTCTGTCTAGGAGCAACCTTGTTGCTAATCTGTGTATTTCTAATCTATTTATTTTAGATATTTGTAGAGTAAACATTTCAAAGTGGATAAAAGAATATTTTCTTATCTAACCTTTGAAAACTTTGCAATGACTCGATGAAGATCATCTTCCATTCTATAGTAGCATATTTATGCCATATTTTAGTTAAATATTTATTGAAGACTGTTTTCCACCTCTGACATTGTGAACCTTGGCTTTTAACTGCTATAATCTTTTCTAATATATTTAAACTTCATTCCCAACCATTCTAAATGCATGGTTTCCATCACGAGGCTTCTACTAAACTCTGTTCCACACAGCTTCTTAGGGTCCACACTCCATATTATCAATTATAACAGCATGATTTTTCTCTTTGTCAAGTGTATTTTTGAACATTGTCTCTCTATTTTATGAAAGAATGCTGGCTCTGCAGATAGACACCTTTGGGCTTGAATGCTGGCTCTATCATATGTTAGCTACATGATCTTGGGAAAGCTATTTAACATCTTTTAGCATAATTTTCTGTATTTGCAAAATATATAATTATTTATATCTACCTCATGTGACTATTATAGGTAGAGAGTAACACAGATATTATATGTAATATATTTATCAGAGTTCATGGCACTTAGCAGTCTAAACCTTAGATATTATTGTTATCATTATTCTTATTCTGGAGCATTCACTTCAGGTATTCTTTTCCACTTTTGTTAGGTTGTTAAATTTTTATAGTAAAATTTTTTTACTATACCATATCTTGAGAGTTGAAACTAAGTCAGGTTTTACTCTAAGACACAAACTCACAATTGCTATTGGATCCTTTCCTGGTTATTTGATAATAAAATAATATTTATATCTAATAACTCTAAGGATGTTAGAGAACAGATAGGTAGATGCCAGTGTGTCTATCTCTACTCTCTATCACTAGACTCCAGCATCTGTCTTAAGTAAGGACCAAGAACTTATACATCTTACTATCTACAGCTCCTGTAGCATATGACCTGCTACTTGGAAATAAGAAAGGGAGGGAGAAAGATAGGGAAGAGACACCAGAGAATTACCTCAAAATATTTCCAAATTTTTTCAGTCTGAATTCTAGAAAACATTTTAAAGTGGTGCATGGAAATTATATATATTTACATCATACACGTAAGTATATATATATTTTCTCATAAAATCAAAATGTCAAAAAACTGTCCAAATTCCTCATTAAATTATAACATCTACAATATTTCTTTGAGTGACTGTGCCAATTGATCTTTTTTAAAAAGTGTGTCAAGACAGAGATACTACTTTGTTATACACTTTGTGTAAGTACATTTCATTTGTTCAACATAAAGTTACTGATCACCTACTGTGGGATGAGTAATACTCTAGATGTTGGAAATGGGCAGACAAATAAAATATGATCTCTGCTTTACCAGAGATTACAGATTTGTAAAGTAGAATGGCCAGTAGGTAGAAAAATTGTGATATAACATGGCAAGCACGTGATTCAATGGAGTTACTAGGTTAGCGTGGATCTGGAGAATGACATAACTAACACAATGGAAAACTGAATGGCTGTCCTAACACTAGCTTTTAGTCTGGTTATTTTTGCCAGAACAAAATGCATTTATTTATAAACTTAAAAAAATTAACCTTAATTTTGCTTTCTCACAGCTTAGTCTTTGAAGACCCATCGGTAATACTCTTCCTGCTTTCCTTGTTCAAGCGACCATACTTTCTTTTCTAACTCAACTCTTTTGCTTCTATCATTTCTCTCCTTCCAAAAGTGGATGTTAAGGGCATAGCCAAAGGTGAAGGCAGGAGTGGGGGCACGATAAAATTGGTGGGGTACAAGCAGATAGGTCTTTTGGTGCAATGACAGAAACTCAATTCACAGTTGCTCAGGCGGGAAAGGTGATGTATCATCCCTCACAACCAAACTGTAATGTTGAGGAGGAATAGGCAGCCTCCACTAGGCAGCGAGGGGATTCGAATACTGACAGGATCCTCTCACCATTTCACATACCTACTATTTTCACACACACTTCCTTCTTCCAGACAAATTTCATACTGTGGAAACAAGGGCTCCTGGTAGCTTCCAGGCTATAATGAGGCCCTTCTGTTAGCTTCCACTTGAAAAACTCTTCAGAAAATTTTGATTAGATAGATGTGATGTGAACAACAAACAAGGTACAATGTCACCACAAGACTGGGGCTCTTGTTCAAATACCCAGTGGTGGAAAAGGAAGAAAGAACACATTTGAGAAGGGGAATGAATGGAAGGTCAAACAGAAGCAGTCACACATACATGCTTTCAAGAAATGTTACTGAGTTCTTACTATGGGCCAAGCATGAGATTTTGTGCCATAGTCTAATGGGCAAGAGTAATATTATTCAAATAATCTATAAATAAGCTTTCTCAATGGAGGACAGGGGCAACCGTCCTGTTTCAGGTGAGTTCCCCTTTCCAGCATCTCCCTGAACCTGACTACAGCCAGCTTCATCAGGCTGGGGTCAGTCAGGAAAACAGACCCAATAGTATAACTCTTCCAAGAATAAAATGTTTCACTTAGAAATTAGGTTTTATATGGATGTTGGAAGACCTGGAAAGGGAAGATCAGAGAGTTGCCCTGGAAAATCAAGGGCACTGAAGCTGGAGTCAGGGAAGTTGGCCTGGAGAGTCAGGAAAGACCTCTGTCATCTGAAGCTATGATATGGGTAGTTCTCATGTGCTCACTAAAAAGCTGCTGTGATTCTCATGCCTGCCTACAAATCTCGCTGTCACCACACCCAGACAATAATATATTTAACTTCTATTCTGTTGTCCAAACCTCATGCAACTTCCTCTCAAAGGGAAAAGGGAAATCTTACCCAGAATGAAATAAGGAAGGGGAGTCTGGGGAATGCAATTTCCCAGACCTTGGAAAGGTGTGGTTATGATGCTGAGTTGGCAGCAGACAATTCATCCCAGCATCCTTACCCTGACGCAGATGTTATCATGTTGGTGAACACTTACTGGTGACTAGCTCCTGCCAGTCACTGTCCTCAGCATTTCATGTTTTCTCACTGAAGCCTTACAACAACCCTAGTGGGGTGGTTTGGGATAGAAAGAGCAGCAGGGAGAGAGAGTTTTAGCTTCCACATTTTATAGATAAGAAAACTAAAGCTAAGAGATGGAACTGACCCATAGTTCCACAGCTGAAGTAACAGTGGGTCTGTAGTTTGAATTCAAATCTCTGGCAAGGGAAACTGATTTCTGAACTGCACACAACACTGTCTCTCTAATCTATTCCTTACTTGATAAAATTGTTGCTTATGGCTCAGGGAGCCAAAGGCAGTTTGTTCTTCCACGCAGTTTCACTGAAGATGGCACTTCGAATTTCAGTGACTCTTGTAAAAGAGCCATTTGGGGAGATATGTCTAGATGTATAAGGTTTAAAGTCCTAAAAGATAGATGGACTCCCAAAGGAAATTTCAGCAACCGTGAGGAAAGCTAAATAGAATGTATACACCATGGATGGATTGGATTCTTTGTCCAAAATTATTTAAGGCAAAAAAAAAGTATTTGGAAATTTTATCAATAGTATTAATCTTTTAAAAACTGGGAAAGAGTAATTCTGCTGGGCAATTTAAAAAAATTTATACCCTTGTGAGTTGTAAAATAATGTGAAAGTATGTTGAAATGAAGAAAGGTGCTATTGCAATGAAAATGAAAGGTTGTTATAATGGAATATGAGACAAAGAGAGC
This sequence comes from Zalophus californianus, assembly GCF_009762305.2. Taxonomy (NCBI): domain Eukaryota; kingdom Metazoa; phylum Chordata; class Mammalia; order Carnivora; family Otariidae; genus Zalophus; species Zalophus californianus. The sequence goes on along the minus strand of NC_045606.1, from coordinate 51,387,148 downwards.
TTGTCAGAAAAAAAAAAAATGTACCAGTGGATATCAGAACAATTTTAGAAAGGAACAGAGTAAAAGAGAAGGAGCAAGAGAGTAACAGAATAAGCAAGTGTGTGAGGGAGACTGTGTATGGAAGATTCAAGTAACACATCCTGTCCTCAAAAGGAAGTAATCTGTAAAGCAACAGTGTTCAAAGGGCTTAATGAAGAAGGCTTCAGTCCCATTCTAGTCCTTCTGTATGCTCTCATACTCCTCAAACAGATTCTGCTTGCTAACTTGGCTTCTAAATGGTTTGATATTAGCAGTGTGGTATCTTGTATAGTAGCAATGATCTTTTTGATTATTGGAAAGAAGTGTTCCAAGATAAATACATATCTGAAAATTGCCTTATAAATGTATTTCTGGTGCATATATAATCAGACTCATAACTTTCTCAAGATCTCAATGTAGAATTGATATCCTGAAATCCTGGACACAAAAAGCTGAAAGCCAAATACTCGGCCACTATGAAGACTCCATTAATATTCAGAAACCTCATGGATGTCATCATAATATGGCCTGCAGCCTTAGCTTCCTGTATCCACAAGAGAAAAATGCAGGGTGTATTTTGGTCCAGATGCAGATGAGAAAATTATGTCAAATACATACCACTGATACTTAGTGTCCTGTAATTCTGATTTCTTAGCTTATAGGAGGAAGGTGTTACAGGAATATCTCCATTTGGTATCTGTGATGATTTAAAAACCTGTTAAAAGAAAGTCAGCAAAACTATCCTCTACCTAGACGATGGACTCTGAAAAACAAACTGAGGATTCTAGAGGGGAGGGGGGTGGGGGATGGGTTAGCCTGGTGATGGGTATTAAAGAGGGCACGTTCTGCGTGGAGCACTGGGTGTTATGCACAAACAATGAATCATGGAACACTACATCAAAAACTAATGATGTAATGTATGGTGATTAACATAACAATAAAAAAATTAAAAAAAAACTATCCTCTACCTGAAGGATAACAGTTTTAACTAGTATTAGGTCCCCCATTTTAGGGGGATGGAATCAAGAAATGAAATTATTATTATTTTTCTATATTCATGAGGCACAAGCAACAAATGACCTACGATAATATGGTATTCTTTAATCCTTTTGGTCAAATTGACTGGTATTTGCATATCCTAACAATAAGCATCACCAAATGTGAGGTAATGAAACATAGTAATTTGCTAATTTCCAATTCTTTCACTCCAAATTTTGAGAAGAAAACAGAATGTCACTGTGAGAAACAAATGGGCTACTTTTAGTAGTTTATAGCCACTCAACTGAACTACAAAGAGTTCTCAAAGGAAATTATGTCTGCCTATTCCTAGATAATTTCTCCAAAGTCTTTAAGGTTCGTTTTATTTAACTGGCAAAAGCTACCTCATGCCAACCTGTCATCATTCTATCACCTTCCACCACTGAAATTCAAAAACTCTTGCTGAGATGGCTTAGAAGAAAACACAAAATTGTAAAATTTTCAGTAAATAAGCCCCCTAACCAGCAGTCAGGCAGCACACTGTAAAACTCAATGCATCCCCAAGAGTCTTTTGCTACCTACTCTTAGGTTGGCTGCTACATTGTAGCTGGGGAAATACAAAATATAATAAGTGGAAAAAGCCAGGTGGCATGGGGATTTGGTAAGGCCACTTCTCATTTCTGGAAGTCTGTGTGAAAAATAATGCTGAAACCAAAATCCAAAAGTGTTGGGTGGAGTGAGCCCAGTCTCTGGATATTTGGCTGTACGAATTCAAAAGGCCCAAGCCTTCTGGCCAAATACAGGGTGATTGGCAGCTCATGGAGATGGTTGGGATGGAAATAGCAGGCATGTGGATCAGAGTTGAGGTGAGTGAACAAATGTATGGATCCCTGGAGAAAGAGTGTGGAGAGAGAGAAACAATATTTTGGCATTCAGGGAAGTTTCTGGATTCAGCACATCATGTTGAATAAAAGATAATATGTACTTGGCAATAGATATGAAACTTAATGACTCATTAGTTGAGATAAATCTGATTCCTTTTGAAAGAAATTCTATCTCAGGTTGCAGACTGAGTAATTATGTATGTCAAGAAGCAACTTATTTTATTTATAATCAGAATGGGGATGAATCTGAATAGTAGCAAAAAAGAAAATGGAGAAATAATGAATAAAAGGTTTCAAAATAGTGGAAAAGTACTTAGGCAGGGGTAATAAACTGCAGAAGTGTGAGCATTCAGTTTGGAAACATGTTATACATGGCCCTGTTGAGTTGATTTTTATTTTATCAAATTGGTGTACTCAGCAGTAAATCTTCTACCAGTCAATTCTAAAATGAAAAGAAAAATACACAGAAACACACATCCTCATTGCCATAAAAATTCAGACTTTAACAAAGGTATGCCAATATGTAGTAGAGTCTAACTGAATCAGCAGCACCTGACTGCCAAGTTTTAGGCACTTTTGTTTGTTCTGTAATCTGAAGTGCATGGTTTACACATCCATGCTGAAACCTCTCTGAGATGAGGAAGTTATAATGGAGAAAGGCCTAAGGTGGATAAACTTGGGTCCGAGAAGACATATGAACATGTTACAGAAAAGGAAGGAAAGAAGACAGGAGGGAAAGAGAAAGAAGGGAGGAAGGAAAGAAGGAAAGGAGGGAATGAGGGAGGAAGGAAAGAGGGGAAAAAAAAGGAGAGGAACGGAGGAAGGAAGAAAGTTGGTTGATGTTACTAATAATAATATGTAAAAATACATACTTAGGGAATCCAGTGTGTTATGATCCAGATAATTATGAGTTAGAATAATAGACTAGTAATAAATAAAGATTCCCCAAGGTATATGTGCTACATAAAGTGGGAAAATAATAGGGATATGCTCTGAAGAATGATATAGAGATAAAGACAATTTGTGTTGTAATGAGGTACCAGAGAAAGTTTCTATAAAGGCAGCGTTCTGGTCAGTGGACACAGAGGACTGCTTTGACAATGATAATCAAGTTTATATGTGACAATATGTAGAGAACTGTACTTTATATAAACCAAATAAGAATGGACATATTTATAAATTCCATATGGATTATTTTGAAAAGAACTGTTCTGTGTTTGTTTCTCATCATACAAGAAAGATGACATTCAAATATAGAACATGTTCTCATAGGCTTCCCTGAGTTACATACAGTTCTCAGAAGGCTGGTGAGCTCTTGTTTTTTCTCTTCTATGCAACAAGCTAGTGTGGAAAGCAATGGATAGAGAGTATTATTTTCTAGGGATGGCCTTATATTTGCTTTTCTTTTTTAAAGGAGATCATCTGCAAATTTCAGTTCTTAATTTTCAGTATAATGTTGCTTGGGCATTTATTACAACATACCAGTGTGTATCTTAGAACTACCACCAGTAAAGAACTCTTAAAAAACAAGAGATAGTGGATTTCGTCTGGTCTCAGGAATTCAGCTGAATAGGGATCAAGCCATTCTGAACACCTACAAACTCAACAGGAGATCGAAGAGGACAGTAGCAACAACTCTCTGAACAGAGAAGCAACCGAGGCGATATTCAGGAGGATAGACGGCGGGGGAGGGGGCCTCCGCCGGCCGCTTCTGGCAAGTGCTAGAGCCGCGGAGCACAAAATCGGACCTTTTAGAAGTCGGCTCTGCTGAGGGACGTCGCTCCAGTGGCTAAGCGGGGGGGTGGAACCCTCGCGGGACAGTATGGTCTCAGGACCCTTGGGGTCACAGAAAGACCGGGGGTGCCTGAGTGCAGCAGAGCTCCCAGGTATCGGAGCGGGGAAGCCAGCTGCAGAGATGGAGCCGAGGCGCGGGCTCTCAGCTCGGGGTTCCCATAAACCGTGATCCATTGCACAGTCGAGCCACCGCTCCTCCAGCAGGGACCCAACAAGTGGCAGAGCCGGGGAGACTCCCCTTCCTTCCCGGGGAGGAGCAGCGCGGGAGCGCACTGCAGGGATCTGCTGGGTTTGGAGACTCCGCGCGGGGTCGGGTGCCAGAGACAGCAACGCTCGGTCACAGGCCGGGTGAGCACGGAGTGCGGCCGGAGACCAGGGAGACTGGAGTGACTGCTTTTCTCTGGGGGCACACTGAGGAGGGGGGGCCCGAGTTCTCAGCTCCTCCGGGTGGAGATTGGGAGGCCACCATTTTCGCCCTGGTCCTCCAAAGCTGTACCGAGAGCTTGCAGGGAACAAAAGCTCCTGAGAACAAATTCGAGCCGCTTGCTTAGCTGGGACCGACAAGGGCGGGGCAATTCCACCTCCGGAAAAGACATTTGGAAACCACGCCAACAGGCCCCTCCCCCAGAAGATCAGCCGGAACAGCCAGCAAGCCAAGACCAAGTTTACCGATCAAAGAGAACGGGAGAACTCCAGCGCTAGGGGAATACTGCAAACAGAATTCATGGCTTTTTTTTTTTTTACCATGATTCATTAGTTCATCAAAGTTAATTTTTTTAACTGTTTTTTTTAATTTTTCTTTTTCCCTTTTTCAACCAACATCTTATAAATCCCTTTTTTAAAAAAACATTTTTTATCTTTTATTTTTAGAGTCATATTTTATCCCTTCATAGTAGTTACCCTTATTTTTGGCATATATATATAAGTTGTTCTCTCTTTAAAATTTTGAGATACAGTTTCTTCTAACAGATGAAAATATACCCTAAATCACTAGTGTATGGCTTTGTTCTAGTCTCCTGCCTGATCACATTCTCTCCCTTTTTTCTTTTTTTCTTAAATCTTCTTTCTTTTTTCAAACAACTTCTTATCTTATCAATTCCTTTTATAAAATCTTTTATAATTTTCATCTTTACAATCATATTCCATCCCTTCATTGTATCAACCCTTATTTGGTACATATATGTCTTTCTTCCTTTAAAATTTTAGGAGGCACTTTTTTCTAACAGACCAAAATACGCCTGAAATCTAGTGTGTGGCACTCATCTATGCACTACCCTGATCATATTTGATCATATTCTGCTTTTTTTGTATTGTTCTGTTTTTGTTTTTATCTTTTTTTTTTTCTCTTTCTTTTTTCTTTCTTTCCCTTTCTTTTCCCCTGGTTTCAGGTCTTTTCTGATTTGTATACAGTATATTTGCTGGGGACGTTGTTAACCTGTTAGCATTTTGTTCTCTCATTCATCTATTCTCCTCTGGACAAAATGACAAGACGAAAAAACTCACCTCAGCAAAAAGAACAAGAGGTAGTACCATCAGCCAGGGACCTACTTAATACGGACATTAGTACAATGTCGGGCCTAGAGTTCAGAATCATGACTTTAAAGATATTAGTTGGGCTTTGAAAAAGGGTGGAAGTTATTAGAGAAACCCTTTCTGGAGAAATAAAAGAACTAAAATCTAACCAAGTCGAAATCAAAAAGGCTATTAATGAGATGCAATAAAAAATGGGGGCACTAACTGCTAGGATAAATGAGGCAGAAGAGAGAATCAGCGATATAGAAGACCAAATGATGGAAAATAAAGAGGCTGAGAAAAAGAGAGATAAACAACTACCAGGATCACGAGGGCAGAATTCGAGAGATAAGTGATACGATAAGACGAAACAACGTTAGAATAATTGGGATCCCAGAAGAAGAAGAAAGAGAGAGAGGGGCAGAAGGTATATTGGAGCAAATAATAGCAGAGAACTTCCCTAATGTGAGGAAGGAAACAGGCATCAAAATCCAGGAGGCACATAGAACCACTCTCAAAATCAATAATAATAGGTCAACACCCTGACATCTAGTAGTAAAACTTACGAGTCTCAGAGACAAAGAGAAAATCCTGAAAGGAGCTCAGGAGAAGAGATATGTAACCTACAATGGTAGAAATATTAGATTGGCAACAGACCTATCCATAGAGACCTGGCAGGCCAGAAAGGACTGGCAAGATATCTTCAGAGCACTAAAAAAGAAAAATATGCAGCCAAGAATACTATATCCAGCTAGGCTGTCATTGAAAATAGAAGGAGAGATAAAAAGCTTCCAGGACAAACAAAAACTAAAGGAATTTGCAAACACGAAACCAGCCCTCCAAGAAATCTTGAAAGGCGTCCTCTAAGCAAAAAGAGAGTCTAAAAGCAGCATAGATCAGAAAGGAACACAGACAATAAACAGTAACAGTCACCTTACAGGCAATACAATGGCACTAAATTCATACCTTTCAATAGTTACCCTGAATGTAAATGGCCTAAATGCCCCAATCAAAAGACACAGGCTATCAGATTGGATTAAAAAACAAGACCCATCAATATGCTGTCTGCAAGAGACTCATTTTAGACCCAAAGACACCCCCAGATTGAAAGTGAGGGGATGGAAAACCATTTACCATGCTAATGGACACCAAAAGAAAGCTGGGGTGGCAATCCTTATATCAGACAAATTAGATTTTAAAACAAAGACTGAAATAAGAGATGAGGAAGGACACTATATCCTACTTAAAGGGTCTATCCAACAAGAAGATCTAACAATTGTAAACATCTATGACCCTAACATGGGAGCAGCCAATTATATAAGGCAATTAATAACAAAAGCGAAGAAACACATTGACAACAATACAATAATAGTGGGGGACTTTAACACCCCCCTGACTGAAATGGACAGATCATCTAAGCAAAAGGTCAACAAGGAAATAAAGACATTAAATGACACACTGGACCAAATGGACTTCACAGACATATTCAGAACATGCCATCCCAAAGCAACAGAATACACATTCTTCTCTAGTGCCCATGGAACATTCTCCGGAATTGATCACATCCTAGGTCACAAATCAGGTCTCCACCGGTACCAAAAGATTGGGATCATTCCCTGCATATTTTCAGACCACAATGCTTTGAAAGTAGCACTCAATCACAGGAGGAAAGTCGGAAAGAACCCAAATACATGGAGGCTAAAGAGCATCCTCCTAAAGAATGAATGGGTCAACCAGGAAATTAAAGAAGAATTAAAAAAATTCATGGAAACCAATGAAAATGAAAACACAACTGTTCAAAATCTTTGGGATACAGCAAAGGCAGTCCTGAGAGGAAATTATACAGCAATAAAAGCCTTTCTCAAGAAACAAGAAAGGTCTCAAATACACAACCTAACTCTACACCTAAAGGAGCTGGAGAAAGAACAGCAAATAAAGCCTAAACCCAGCAGGAGAAGAGAAATGATAAAGATCAGAGCAGAAATCAATGAAATAGAAACCAAAAGAACAGTAGAACAGATCAACGAAACTAGGAGCTGGTTCTTTGAAAGAATTAACAGGATTGATAAACCCCTGGCCAGACTTATCCAAAAGAAAAGAGAAATGACCCAAATCAACAAAATCATGAATGAAAGAGGAGAGATCACAACCAACAGCAAAGAAATACAAACAATTATAAGAACATATTATGAGCAACTCTATGCCAGCAAATTAGATAACCTGGAATAAATGGGTGAATTCCTAGAGATGTATCAACTACCAAAATTGAACCCGGAAGAAACAGAAAACCTGAACAGACCTATAACCACTAAGGAAATTGAAGCAGTCATCAAAAATCTCCCAACAAACAAAAGCCCAGGGCCAGATGGCTTCCAGGGGAATTCTATCAGACATTTAGGGAAGAGTTAATACCTATTCTCCTGAAACTGTTCCAAAAAATAGAAATGGAAGGAAAACTTCCAAACTCATTTTATGAGGCCAGCATTACCTTGATCCCAAAATCAGACAAAGACCCCATCAAAAAGGAGAATTACAGACCAATATCCTTGATGAACATGGATGCAAAAATTCTCACCAAAATACTAGCCAATAGGATCCAACAGTACATTAAAAGGATTATTCACCACGACCAAGTGGGATTTATCCCTGGGCTGCAAGGTTGGTTCAACATCCGCCAATCAATCAACGTGATACAATACATTAACAAAAGAAAGAACAAGAATCATATGATCCTCTCAATAGATGCAGAAAAAGCATTTGACAAAGTACAGCATCCTTTCTTGATCAAAACTCTTCAGAGTATAGGGATAGAGGGCACATACCTCAATATCATAAAAGCCATCTATGAAAAACCCACAGCGAATATCATTGTCAATGGGGCAAAGCTGAGAGCTTTTCCCCTAAGTTCAGGAACGCAGCAGGGATGTCCACTCTCACCACTGCTATTCAACATAGTATTAGAAGTCCTAGCCACAGCAATCAGACAACAAAAAGAAATCAAAGGCATCCAAATTGGCAAAGAGGAAGTCAAACTCCCACTCTTTGCAGATGATATGATACTGTATGTGGAAAACCCAAAAGACTCCACCCCAAAACTGCTAGAACTCATACAGGAATTCAGTCAAGTGGTAGGATATAAAATCAATGCACAGAAATCAGTGGCATTCCTATACACCAACAACAAGACAGAAGAGAGACAAATCAAGGAGTCGATCCCATTTACAATTGCACCCAAAACCATAAGATACCTAGCAATAAATTTAACCAAAGAGGCAAAGGATCTATACTCAGAAAAGTATAAAATACTCATGAAAGAAATTGAAGAAGACACCAAGAAATGGAAAAAGGTTCCATGCTCATGGATTGGAAGAACAAACATTGTGAAGATGTCAATGCTACCTAGAGCAATCTACACATTCAATGCAATCCCCATCAAAATACCATCCACTTTTTTCAAAGAAATGGAACAAATAATCCTAAAATTTGTATGGAACCAGAAGAGACCCCGAATAGCCAGAGGGATATTGAAAAAGAAAAGCAAAGCCGGCGGCATCACAATTCCGGACTTCAAGCTCTATTACAAAGCTGTCATCATCAAGACAGTATAGTACTGGCACAAAAGCAGACACATAGATCAATGGAACAGAATAGAGAGCCCAGAAATGGACCCTCAACTCTATGGTCAACTAATCTTTGACAAAGGAGGAAAGAATGTCCAATGGCAAAAAGACAGTCTCTTCAACAAATGGGGTTGGGAAAATTGGACAGCCACATGCAGAAAAATGAAACTGGACCATTTCCTTACACCACACACAAGAATAGACTCCAAATGGTTGAAAGACCTAAACGTGAGACAGGAGTCCATCAAAATCCTAAAGGAGAACACAGGTAGCAACCTCTTCGACCTCAGCCACAGCAACTTCTTCCTAGAAACAGTGCCAAAGCCAAGGGAAACAAGGGCAAAAATGAACTATTGGGATTTCATCAAGATAAAAAGCTTTTGCACAGCAAAAGAAACAGTCCACAAAACCAAAAGACGACCGACAGAATGGGAGAAAATATTTGCAAATGACATATCAGATAAAGGGCTAGTATCCAAAATCTATAAAGAACTTATCAAACTCAACACCCAAAGAACAAATAATCCAATCAAGAAATGGGCAGAAGACATGAACAGACATTTTTCCAAAGAAGACATCCAAATGGCCAACAGACACATGAAAAAGTGTTCCACATCGCTCGGCATCAGGGAAATCCAAATCAAAACCTCAATGAGATACCACCTCACACCAGTCAGAATGGTGAAAATTAAAAGGTCAGGAAACGACAGATGTTGGCGTGGATGCGGAGAAAGGGGAACCCTCCTACACTGTTGGTGGGAATGCAAGCTGGTGCAGCCCCTCTGGAAAACAGTATGGAGGTTCCTCAAAAAGTTGAAAATAGAGCTACCATACGATCCAGCAATTGCACTACTGGGTATTTACCACAAAGATACAAATGTAGGGATCCAAAGGGGTACATGCACCCCAATGTTTATAGCAGCAATGTCCACAGTAGCCAAACTGTGGAAAGAGCCAAGATGTCCATCGACAGATGATTGGATAAAGAAGAAGTGGTATATATACCCAATGGAATATTATGCAGCCATAAAAAGGAATGAGATCTTGCCATTTGCAATGACGTGGATGGAACTGGAGGGTGTTATGCTGAGTGAAATAAGTGAATCAGAGAAAGACATGTATCATATGACCTCACTGATATGAGGAATTCTTAATCTCAGGAAACAAACTGAGTGTTGCTGGAATGGTGGGGGGTTCGAGGGATGGGGTGGCTGGGTGATAGACATTGGGTAGGGTATGTGCTATGGTGAGCGCTGTGAATTGTGCAAGACTGTTGAATCACAGATCTGTACTTCTGAAACAAATAATGCAACATATGTTAAGAAAAAAGAAAAAGAAGAACATAGCAGGAGAGGAAGAATGAAGGGGATTAAGTCGGACGGGGAGACGAACCATGAGAGACGATGGACTCTGAAAAAGAAACTGAGGGTTCTAGAGGGGAGGAGGGTAGGGGGATGGGTTAGGCTGGTGATGGGCATTAAAGAGGGCACATTCTGTGTGGAGCACCGGGTGTTATGCACAAACAATGAATCATGGAACACTACATCAAAAACTAATGATGTAATATATGGTGATTAACATAACAGTAAAAAAAATAAAAAAATAAGAAGAGATAAAAAGGCCAAAATCAATTAGAAAAACATGCAAAGATTATGAATTGACAATTCACAGGGAAAGATATACAAATGGCCGTTAAACATACAAAAAAATGCTCATATTTAATTTTTGTCCACAAATTTCACTTTTAATAATTTAACCTGATGATACATCCCCAAAAATAAAAAACATATATGCTCAAGGGTTTTCATTTCATATTTGCAATATCAAAATATTAGAAATGACCTAAATGCCCATAGATAGGTCAGTGGTTGAATAAACAATGGTACTTTCATACAATGAAAGACTACCAAGCTATAAAGAGTGAATATCTCTATCAACTGATATTGAGGGATTTCAAGGATATCATTACATTAGATTAAAAAAAAATCAAAAGTCAAAAATTTTCTACTACACTCTACCTTTTGTGTGAGAGAAAAGGCCATAAGTACACATGCATATTTCCTTATTTCTTTGTATCTACACTTGTGCTTGAAACAAAACACTACTACCACCAACAAAACCTCCATTGACATTTTTGACATTCTGGTGGAATGTTTGTGTCCTTCCAAAATTTGTACATTAAATCCTACCCTCCAGTGTGATGATATTAGGAGGGAGAGATGTCACATAAAGTATTTGCATATCTGTGAAATAGCATATAGTGAACTTAAGAACACATTCATCAACTATTCCTTACTAATTACCAACTCTTGGTCAATATTTATGCTGATCACTAGGCATTCTTCCACCTCCCACAGTTCCAAAATGTTTAACACAAATTCTTCATTTCCATTTATTTAAAAAGTATTTTTCATTTCCTCATTATTTTTTTTTCTTCTCTTCATTCCCTTTCTGAATATTTACAGTTTCATTCACCAGGATCATTTCTGACTGTTGGTTGTAAACTTTGGTCACTATGGAATTATTTCAAACCCCAAATTCTTTGAGTAATTTAAAGATTCCCTTTAAAATTTTTAGACATGGATTGTCTGTAGTTTTTGTAATAATAGCACAAGTTACTTGGGAATTCCCATCTGTATCCAATGTGCAGGGGGCACCATGCTAAAGTTATTTTAAGTTCCTTTATTTAAAATAAAAAAAGAAAAGTAGAAGGGAATTAATCCTAAAAAGCAGCAATCGTATTTCCATAAACATCAAAGTGTGGGTATTCTTTCTCAACATTTTATCTAGTATTTTTCTCTTTATTTATCTAGTTCCAGCTCCCTAGACAGCTTCGCTGGAGACTCAACTAATGTGGGGCTGGGAATGCAGACCTGCAAAGAAACCACCATGTTTCAGTATCATACAAACAGTGTAATGTAAAATAATCTAAACCAACAGATAGTTTTGAATAGTATGAATTTCACGTCTGTTTACATAGAAGACATTAATTCAAGGAGACCTAACATCCATAAACAAATATACTTATCCATATAAACATAATCAAACAATGCTGTTGATTACCCTCATGGAAAACACCAAAGGGCTGACAGCAATTCTTTTAAACTCTTTCCCAATTCCAATTGATCTCTAAAATAGTCAGGTCTCCTTATAGATCCAAAGGGTTGATATGAAATTATATGGACACCTAAGTATTCAAGTATGTATTTTCCAATTTGGGAATTTTTAATATTCCTCCTTTGTATGGACTAAATATTTGTGTCCTGCCTCCCAAATTCACACGCTGAAGCCCTAACCCCTCCCCACCCCCGCGATGTGATGGTATTTGAAGATGGGGTCTTTGGGAGGTAATTGGGGTTAGAGGAAGTCATAAGGATGGGGTCCTCATAATGGGATTAGTGTCCTTCTAAGAAAAATAAGAAATCCTTTCCACCCCCCAACTCTGACATGTGAGGACACAGTGAGAAGGCAGCCAACTGCAAGCCAGGAAGACAGTCTTCATCAGAAACCAAGCATTCTGGCATCCTGATCTTGGGCTTATAGCCTGTAGCTTATCTTTTCATGTTTTAAACAGGATCTTTGCAGAAGAAATTTTTAATTTTTGTTTACGTCCAATTTATCAGTGTTTCTTTTTATGGATTGTACTTTTTTGTGTCAAGTTGAATTCATTGTCAAGCCCTAGATCCACTCTAATCGTGGATTTGTCTTTTCTTTCAGTTCTGTGAGGTTTTTTTTTCCTACTGTATTTTCTCTGTTATCTAGTGCATACATATTTAAGACTGCTATGTCTTTGTGGATTGGTCCTTTTATAATTATACCATATCCCTCTCTGTCTCTGGTCATTTTCTTTGTCCTGAAGTCTTATATTAGTATAGCCACTCCTGCTTTCCTTTGATTAATATTTACATGATATATCTTTTTCCATCCCTTTACTTTCTACCTACCTTTTCAATTCTATTTGAAGTAATTTTATTGTCGACAGCATAGAGTTGGGTCATATTTTTTAATCCAATCTGCCAAATCTTCATTTTTTAATTGGCATATTTAGATTTTTTACATTTAGTGTTGTTATTGATGTATGTTGGGCTTTAGTTTGCCATTTTGTTTTTGTTTGCTCCCTCTGTTTTTCATTTCTCTGTTTTATTTTTCATGCCATCCTGTGGGTTACTTGAACATTTTTTAGAATTCTATTTTGATATATCTATAGTATTTTGAGTATACCTCTTTGTATAGATTTCTTAGTGGTTGCTCTAAGTATTACATTACACATACACCACAGTTTATGGTTGTCCTCATTTCACCAGTTCAAGTGAGGTACAGAAACCTTAGCTTCCCTTACTTATTACTGTCACCCATTTATAACATAATTATCTTAAATATTTCCTGTACATGTATTTAGAACCACATTTGACAGTTTTATAATTTTTGCTTCAACCATCAAATATAATTTTAAAAAATCAAAAGGAGAATAAAGACCAATTATATTTACTCATGTTTTTGCTTGTTATGTTCTTTGTTCCTGATATTCTTAAGTTCCTTCTCATATTGTTTTCCTTCCTGTTTAGAGAAATTCCTTTAGCCATTCTTTTAGGGTAGGTCTCCTGGGACAAATTCCCTTAGTTTGTCTCACTAAGAGTAAATCTCTCCTAGTAAGTGACATTCACTAGCTGTAAGATTGAGTTGACAGTTTTTTCCTATAACACCTGAGAAATAAATATTGTGCCACATCCTTCTTGTTTCCATGCATTTTTAAAAGAAGTCTGTCATTCTAATTGTTTTTCTCTTATATGTGAGGTGTTGTATTTCTCTGACTGCTTCAAGATTTGTTTGTCCTTAATAATTCTCAGTAGTTTTAATTTTGATGTGCTATGACATTAATTTCTGTGGGCTCATTCAGTATCCCAAATCTGCAGGTTTATATCTCTTACCAAATTTGAGAAGTTTTCAGCTATTATTTCTTTGAGTATTTTTCCAGCTTTGCCCTCTTTCTCCCCTCCTTCTAGAACTCCTATGACATTAATCTTTTGTTATAATTTCCAAGGCCTCTGAGGCTCTGTTCATTTATGTTTAGTTTATTTAATCTCTGTTGTTCAAATTGAGTAATTTCAATTGCAGCTATCCTTTCCTTTGTCCCTTATTCTCTGCTGTTGAGCCTTTTAATTTTGGTTATTGTATTTTTCTGTCATAAAATTTACATTTGGTTCTTCTTTACAATTATTTGCTACGACCTTCTAATTTTTCATTTGCTTGAAGTATGTTTTTAGTTGCTCACTGAAGTATTTTTATGATGGTTCTTTTAAGATACTTGTCAAATAATTCTAACATTTAGGTCATCTTGATGTTGGTATCTTTTGATTGTTTCTTTGCATCCTCCTGGTTCTTGGTATGATGAGTTATTTTCTATTATAACCAAGACATTCTTGCATTATCTTCTGAGACTCTGGATCTTATTTAACTCTTCTGTTCTAGCTAGCTTTCTCTGACACTGTTCTGGCAGGGAAGGGGGGCAGTTCATCATTACTGTTAGGTGGTGGTTAAAGTCCAATTTCTCACCTCTCCTCCATTGACACAAGAAAGAAAGTTCCTCATAACTGTTGGGTGGGCTTAGCTATCGTGAAAGTCCCGACTTTCCACCAGGGCTCCTCTGACACCACCCAGGAAACCGGGGAAGGGATGGATGTCTTATTACCCCTGGGTGGGAGTGTAAGTCCAGGCTTCCTAGTTGGTCTCTACTGACACTGAGGGTTAGAATGAGGGCTTATTAGTGGCCTGCAGGGACGAAAGTCCCAGCTCTCTACTTGGCTTTCCCGGACAGCACCGGTTGGGGGGTGTTGAGGTGCCTCATTACAACCTCATGAAGGTGAATTTTAGCCTCCTCACTCAGCTTTTACAGGTGAGTGTTGGGATGACACTGCAGGGTTTTATGTGGTATTCAGCTTCAGTAGAGTGATTATAATCTAAATGCTTTCTATATGATCATACAGTTTCAATGTTTAAAGGATCTCTAAAAATTATATAGTCCCCTCATTTAATTTTACATAAGAGGCTTAGAGGAAAAAAATATATTGCCTATGATCATATTATCTAGTTAGTATCAGATACTGAATTAAAACATGTCTTTGGAATCCCACTTCAAGGATCTTTCTCCTCTCTGAGGCACTTTATATAGCCACAGTTAATTCAGGCGATAAAAGAGTACCATTGTAAATATTTAAAAATTATTTCTATTTTTTAGATAACTATGTATTTGTAAATTTAATGGTTGAAACATAAATGTTTCATTTTATCAATGTAAATATGATGTTACATTAAAATCCCAAAGTTTCTTGAGATATAATTTCAATAAAAATTGGTGTATTCACATGACCTTAGATATTTCTTTTCTTTTCTCTCTACAGATTTCCCCAACACAGCCTTGACATTTGCTTCTAAAATACTTCACTCTTTGAAGTTCAATAGGATAGATGCTATTATAAGTAATGCTATCTTTTCAAAGGTTTGCCTCATTTTTTATAGTTTTCAGTGGCGTATGTCATAAGAGAAGAATATGAGGTATATTTAGAATTTATGGTGTGCCCCCTGGGAGGGGTCTTTGCCTTAGAAAGAAACATTTATTTAGTCCTGGATAAGAGGAACATGATTGAGGTGTTACCCTTCACACTAGGATTAGAGTATTGGTAACTATCCAAAATGGATAAAAAGGCTAAGTCTACCAAATTCTAAAATACTTTTTATAGTAAGGTCTCCTCACTTAAAAGTGTCTTCTTCAGTCCATGTCTACTTTTCAGTGTTGGGAATGAGAGAGAATGCAAATTTATCTTATTGATAGTAATTAATGAGAATTCTGTCTGTGTTTTCAAGAGTGACTCACTAAATTCAATCAGAAACATGAAATAAAAAAATAATATTTAGCTATAGAAAAGAAATTAACAACACAAATATTTTAAGATTTAACCATCTACTTTCTTGTAAATAATGTGCTGTTTATATAAAAAACCCAGACTGTGTGCATGATAGAAAGTGTGGGGTGAGTAGAAGCAATAAACTACTACATTGTATACAAGACAAAATAGTACATTAGATGTGTAATAGTAGGAAAATATGAAGTATCATAGGAATAGAGTATGAAATAGAAATAATGTTTTATAGGGGCTTATGAATTATAACAACTAGAGCAATACATTCATTTGTATGAATCAGATCATTACATAATATTTCTGTATATACGTAATAATTTTAGCCTTCTGTTATTTAAGGCTTTACAACATTTAGGTGATTTACAATTCTCATTTAATATGAAAATCTGTAATTTAACACAAGAATTATAATTATATAATAATATAACAATCTATTGTATTATTAATATAATAATTTACTGAGTACCTACAATGAACTAGTCACTGGACCAAGTACTAAAAATTGTTAAAAACTAATCACATCTTTTTGATGTTTATAGTTTCATGACATGACATAGATTTGCAAATGTGCAAAATTATAATCAAGATCAAGTGATATTTGTTGTAAGAGCAATATAGATCATTCTAGTACAGAAGATGAGGGATAACAAAACACTAACTTCCTTTGAACTTCTAATTTCAAGCACAAGGCAACATGTAAAAATAATCCACAGTTAGAAAAACCCAGGAATCTTGTTTCTACATTTAAAGTCTAACATGGAAGAGAGGATGATTTTCTTAAATTTGCACATGAGAAAGAAATACAGGCACACAGAGCTGGAAAAAAAGTTACTTAATGTTAATCTACTTTGATAAAGATTTATATTCCTCTATGATACCAGATGGTAAAGATTATATATTTTGATATAAAATGGGTAAATATGCCATGATGGAAAGAAAGGATTATGGAGAGAACTTTGATCTATGGAGGTGCTAGAAACAATTAAAGATATGAAAGAAGTAAGTATCACCAGTCCCAGATGGAGTTCCTGTGAATTGGACTAAGTGTTCCAAGACTGTTTGACAAGTCCTCTAGCAGATGTTTTTAATCTTGGATTGAGAGCCCAAGCATTACCTGGATGCATGAGAAAGGCTACTTTGGAAGTGATGGCAGGAAAGGAATCAGGATCTTGACTCTGGCTCTTCATTTGGATTGGTCTTCCGGGCATCAGTGTCTATCAGCCAAAATCCACTCTTTGGTGATTATCTCAGTAGGATTCATAAGAAATGATGTGGGTCATCTGAGATCATCTGAAGGATGTAATAAGAAGGAAATTAAACATGGTTATATATTCCCTAAAAGTATCCACAGTGAAGTTTCACACTAGAATGAGCAAATTAAAAGAAATGTAGATTTAAAAAAAAGAAACGTAGATTAGTTGTTTTTGATAGGGGTAGACTTACAGGTAGTACGTCACCCATCTAAATGGCAGAACAGAGGACATCTCCTCTTGACATGGCCTAAATATTTTGGACATCTTAGAATTCAATTTGGGTGTACTACTGGAAAATTACTATCAGAAAAAGAAAATCTTGGCAGGACACAAAATGGTGAGTTGTCTATTATTGCAGTCTAGAGTTTAGATGCAACCTAAAAGCTCAAGAAAAAGATGATTTTAGGTTCAATGATGTCTGCTTATTAGACAACAAACAACAAATAAATAGTCATTTACTTTCAACCTATTGGGGAATTTGAAAATAAGTATATTTCCAAAGATAGGGAAAATGATCAGCAGATTTTCATTCACACTTCTAAAGTTTTTTGTTAGCATCTTCCAAATTTCACTTGGCAAAAGTCAAATATATTCTCAGCTGAATGCAAATGTGCAAAAATCCAAAAAGAGTTATTTGCCAAGAATCTCTTTCTCCCTCCTTCCTTCCCCCACTCCCTGTCTCTCTCCTATTCTCTCACTCTCTCATTCTTACTCTCTTTTTTATTCCAGACACTTCCATTTCGAGTCCTAGAGAAATAAATATTTCAGAGAGGAATTCCATGCTTTCTTTGGAGGAAAAATTCCCCAAGAGTTCAATAATGCTCTATAGAAACAGTTAGTGGTGGGAGGCCTTCCCTACTAAATTTAAAACAATATTATCAGGCATGCCAATTAAAATCCTTGTGGGATTGGGTGTGGTGGTAGAAGCAACTTCAGGTCACTTCAGAACACAGAGAAAATGTTCAAAGCAAACCTCTAAATGAAACTGGGTTTCTTTTCCTCCCATCTTAATAGAAAGGATGGTACATTCTTATATCCACTTTATTGTTGATATAACCTTAAAGTTTTGGCAACATGTCCCAGAAAAACTGACCACATCCCCACCTTTTATTCCATGAAAGATGGGGAAATGCTGATCTGGATAAGTTTCTGAGGAGACAGAGAGAAGGTTCGTGAACTTTAGCATTATTACAGTTCTCAAAGCAAAGTTGTTCCAAGAACAAGTTTAGATAGAGGGAGAGCACAATTATTTTCCATTTTAGGATTCTATTCTCTAAATTTTTGTATGACTGACCACCCAGTATAATAAAGTATTGTTATAGCATAAAATGGGTGGCACTCAAGTATTTATGAATCAATATAATTTAATAACATGTCTGGTAAAATAATTTGATACATAAAGAAAAAGAAAAACTATTGTATTTCCATAATTATAAGCAATTATTCATTTTTACATTTTAACATTTCCATAATTAGTATGCATTTTTTATAATTGATGCATACCTTTGTAGTGGACTTTTTAAAAGGAGACTTTTAAAGAAGGTGTTAGTAAATCAATGATGCCTTTTTATGTTATTTCAGATTTGAAAAAGTGCATTAGTTGCTATAAAATGATATTGTCTAATTTTCTATGGATTTTATTACTCTGCTTCTCATATCTGTAATGTAAAAAGACTGTGAAAATCAAACGGTAGCTATTACATGATTAGATTTGGAAGACTCACACACACACACACACACAATTATGAAGTAAGTACCATGTCACCTTCTTCAAACATCAAAGAAAGCTACTACCCAACGCTTCAGATTATAAAAGCAGGCCACAAGCCAGACTGTTAGTCCATTTGGATTGATAACAAAATACCATAGACTGGGTAGCTTAGAAACAAGAGAAATTGATTTCTCAAACTTTTGGGGGCTAGAAAGTCCAAGAGCAAGGCCCTAGCAGATTTGCTCTCTGGTGAGGGCCAGCTTCCTGGTTCACAGCTGGCTGCCTTGTCACTGTAACCTCACATGATGGAAAGGGGACAAGAGAGCTCTCTGGAGCCTCTTTTCTAAGGGCACTAATCCCATGCACGAGGGCTCTATCTTCTATCCTTACGCTCTAACCACTTCCCAAAGGCCCCACCTCCTAATACTCTCACATTAGGTATCAGGATTTAACATATGAATTTTGGAGGGACAGGAACACTCACACTATAGCAGCCAGTGAGAAGCCAAATTAGCATTTTGGACAACAAATAGGCGAAGTCTAAAGAGGCAGACATCTTCAAACTATGTGTGTTGTTTCATCCCAAGTATTTTTCTTCTACATTGATATAAAGGCAGTTGTAGAGAATATTTAAGGTAGGATGAAAGAGTCACATTTGCTGGGTGAGTCCATGGTAAACAGTGGCTTGCTGCTGAGTTATATTCCTGTCTGGATTCTTCCCTCTACCCCATGTAATCCCACCACTGTCATACTGGAGTAACCGAGTCTATACTTAACAGATTCATTACTTCCCATCTGACCTAAGGTTTGCCTGGTACAGGACCTAATATGGACTGAGTCTAACAAATATATACTTACATATTTGTAGATTTAAAGTCTTATGTTGGATTTTTATATACATGGGGAAAAATGGACAAATAAGGCATACTTATTTCTAGAGTATGAGATAAGATACTGGACTCTCGGACAGAAGTTCTGTGGGGTAAGGGGTTGGTCATGGCCAGGAAGAAGAAATGAAAACATCCAAGTAGCCTTGGGAAATTACTCATTAAATCACTCTTCACTCTACAAAATCTAGTCAATATTTGTTGCTACTAAAAAGGAATTACAGTTCCTAAAAACATTAAACTCCTTCTTTTACTGCCTGAATTTGAGATAGATATTTCACACTGTGCTTAAATTGGGTAAGCCTCAAAAAGTTGGGCAAAATCTCCTTAATATACATATGAATTTGGATAAGACTTTAATACACTGGTAGGTATTTTAAGGAAGTGTGGAAAAAACTACCTGAAATGTTTTTATAGTAGAAAAAAAATCCTATTGTTCAAACTACTGCAGTTGGAAAACGAGAAACATCAAGAATACAACAGCTTGGAAATAATTGAATTGCATCCCCAACCGTCTTAAATGCCTAGAGAAACCAGGAAGTATTGTTCCAAAGTGAACAGCTTCACCAAGGATGCCAGCCAGCACTCTCCCTCTTAGATATGGGCTTTCGAATCAACTGTGAATAAAAAATCCTCAAGCTATAAGATCTCACTTAGGGCTGGGGGGGAAAGTGGTGGAAGAGAATAGTTTGGAAAAGATGCTTTCATTTGGTGGTTCCTTTTAAAATTCTATATTTCTTAATGAAATTACATGCAAATAAGTACAAAATACTCATATGCACATACAGATAGAAATTTCAAATAAAAGACTTTATGAGTCTGTTCTCCAAGGACTCATTGTAATCTTTATACATCTTGGACCACCTTTAAATATCTGCTTCCCTACACTGCAAGCCCAGATTCAGGTAGAGTTTAGGCCTCTGGGCTTTTCCATGGAGGTGAAATTCCTCTGTCAGCCAAGTTCTGAGGCACTTGGCAATGAAATAGTCCTGACTAAATGTCAGCACTCTCAATTCCCCTCAGTTTGACTACAGATATCTGTTAGGTAATAGCCAGCTCCCATTCATGTACCAAAGCTGGTTGTCTGACTTCTACAAAGGTAAAATCTTGAAAATATAAACAGTTCTTTAGAACCAGGCCTAGTCTCAAATGAGAAGTGTATCTGGCTGTTAATACGTTTTCTAGCACCAGACAGAAAAGTCACATCAGTCCAGCCATGTCTGAATTATCTTGTCAGGA
This sequence comes from Zalophus californianus, assembly GCF_009762305.2. NCBI lineage: Eukaryota > Metazoa > Chordata > Mammalia > Carnivora > Otariidae > Zalophus > Zalophus californianus. The sequence continues at coordinate 51,366,335 of NC_045606.1, read as the reverse complement.
TTTCACACAGACAGTGGAAACTTTTCAACATTGTACCTCATAAAATTGTAACCAGGCTGATAAATCTGTTTATTTTCCTCTAAGTGTGCCCTGGTTTTCATAATACAGACATTTGGTAAGTGTGCTAATGAATGGCAACACCCTCATCCAAATCTCAACTTCATACTTTCTCTGCCAAGAAATTTATTTTGTGAATTTTCAACTTTTGTTTTTCCACCACAAAAACTAACCATGAGACCTGGCTTGAAAGCAGTTTTAGCAGTTTTTTTTTTTCATATGCACTTACTTTGATAGCTGAAAATGACCTCAAAGAATGATTAATATCTTGTGGGGGTCGATGACATAAATCTGCTCCAGTGTGCCCGATGCAAGTTCTCTCAGAAGGAATGTTACAGCTATATTGCTGTGGAAACCTGGTGACACTGAGCAGACCACACCAGATATAAAATCTTCAAAAAGCATAACTACTTAACCTGGACTTGAATTTATATGGACTTGACTTGTTACCAAAAAAATGCAGTGAACTCTTTTCCCTAGAAACTGCATAATGTGTTGCAATACTACCCAGAAGAAAAATCCCTCTCCTTTAACAGTTTCAAATGTGCTAACAAAAGAATGAGTTACTTTCTGATGATTTTAATTTCTTGGGTCCCTTAAGCCTGTTTTTCTCTTATCTGAGAGAAGACTGATACAGTGAGGGCAAGGGGTGACAGGGTAAATCACGTATCAAAAATCTGTCAAGCATGTGACTACACAGGATACTGCAACAAAATAATACGTTGGTCAAAATGTTTGTGAGGGCCATCTTTAACGTGGCTGACAGAATGATTTTATGGGAGTCTCACGTACATAAATCACTAATAAAAAGTCAATTCAATGCTCCTACCTGACAAACTAAATAAATTATGAATTAAGAAACATTTATGGTTTTGGTGACACAGGTTGCTTATCATAGTGGTTAAGAATGTGACCTCCAAAGCCACGTCATGGGGATGGAAACCTTGAATGATCATAAGCAAGTTAATCTCCTCATGCCTTAGTTTCCTCAACTGTAAAACGAAGATAATAATAGCACCTACTTCACAGGGTTATAATGAGGATTTAACAACTTTGTTTGTAAAAAAAAAAAAAAAAGCCTGGAAGAGTAGCTAGCAAATGCTCAACAATATTTGTCATTTTAGATTCATATCTAAATGATTTTATCATATCTAAATGATTTATCATTCATATCTAGTGATTTTATCAACATCAAATATTAATTGAATGTAAATATATTCATGTGGTGAGTGTTGAATTTACATAGCTGATTTCATACTTGACTGTTCAAAGAATAGTCTCACTGTTGTGCCATGGTACATACATACATGTTGTTAAACTTTCAGCCAGTGAAGCTGCAAGAACCTTAATAGGGTGGAGATTAGAATCTCAGAGAGGGAAGAGATTTTAGCTGTAATCCAATATGATTTTCCAGAGTAGGAAACAAGATCCACAGAAATCAAGTGGTTTCCCAAGGAAACATAAATTAATAGTAGAGCTGAACCCTGAATGCAGGTCTTCTTATTTCGTGTACATGTGTACAAACAGACAATTCATAATTTTTTGATAGTGTGTTTCAGTCATTGTGTTATAAAAAGATACTTGTCCATTAGCATGGAAATAATTATATAATTACTTCTTTTGATTCCTACCAACGACTCACCATTAAAAGAGATAGGTATTATTTATATTTGCAATGTCATGATTAACATTTACATAGTTATTTAAAATAGAAAAATGTTTGCCATAGTCATACTGTAAATAGTGCTAGTATGAAGTGTAATATACCGTAGAAAGTTTAGACAACATTTAAAAATAAAGCTCTGTATGTTGAAAAAGAGAAACAAACACTTTTATTTTTCACCATGCTGATATGTTTTCTCATGTAAAGTTTATAACAATCTTATATTACTGAACTTACTTTATGAATAAGTAAACTGAGGATCAAAGTTACTTAGGTAGTTTTGTCCATGATCACAAAATTAGTGAGTGGCCCAGATGAATTCAAAGCCAGATCTCTGGCATCAAATTCTACACTATTTCCAATATACTGGATGAGTTTATTCCATATGTATTTATTCAGTCTTCGCTTTGCCTTCTAAAAATATAAAGACTTCTTGGAGATGATTTTTTTGCATGGTCCAAGTCTTTTTTAAATGATAAATGAAATTCAATTGGATGATTTCCTTTTTTGCTCAGATTTCTTTACACAAGCAAAGGCTTCCAAATTCTTGCAAATGAGTATAGTTTGAAAGCCCACACTATGGGCATCACTCAGGAGCTTACAAATGCAGATTCTCAGCTCCCAGTACAGATTTACTTAATTGGAATCCACATTGTAACAAGTTCCCAGATACTATATATGTACATTGAACTTTGAAAAGCATCAGTCTAAATCACTATACACCTTTAAAAATGCTGCTCAACTACCCAGTAGTGGTATTAGTAATGGTGGCTTCAGTACTGTTTTGCAAACTAAACAGCATTTATTTTTTAACTGAAAAGTTGAATCAATATTTATTCCCTTTCTAACTTCTTTCCTCTTCAGTTTATCTCAAGCTTTGCACTTGCAAATTAAAAAGTGTCAGTTAAGGACATCAGAGGACCTCATATATCTTTAAAAATAATCAAAGTAATTACCAGATCACTGGGGTTTTTACAAAGATTCCAAAACATCTTCCAGAGAACTGGGAAGATAGGAATAATGGAACATCAGTCACCTTAATTGCTAACATTTACAAATCTCTAAAATGGGGGAGGAAATTTCATATACATCATTGTATTTATGTTTCACACAATGAGGAGAAATGGTGAGATAACTGAATACTCCAGAAATTGAGGCATATGACAGACTTTAACATCAATGCACTTCAATTAGGAAAATTTCCTTTAAAAATTGCTACTACAGTGCTTACATGTCATATAGTTCGTGTTTCACAATAGTTCTATGGGCTAAACTTTGTTATTCCCATGTTTCAATAGAAAAATGAAGACCAACAAAGATGTTGAGAAACTTAATAGTGCCTTGAATTGCTATTATAATGTTATAATGGATTAGATTTAGCTGTCTGCAAGCCTATGTTCTTTCTACCTGGTGGATTTAGTTCAGCGGGGTTTTAAAAAATCATTTAATTAAACAAATTTTTTACACTCAAAATATTTGAAGCCTGCCACATAGACCCAGTAGAAAGACATGCTTTTAGCTATTATTCTGATCACTCAGCTTATAATTTGATAATGCATTTGAGTATAATATATACTGATGACCAAATATATTGCACCAAGTTAGTGTTGAATTACAAGAATACGATTATCCTGGGGTCTGGTATATTGTTTGGATAGGTACCCTTCTGAACTATCTTCTGTGATAAAGTTAGCTTTCCTTCTTATTTAGGTGTTATTTATCTCCTGTTCCTCATTCTCTCCTATGGAGAGAAAAGACAAAGAACCTTGTACTGAGGCTTGAGGATCTCTGACACTTTAAGTCTGGCTGGAGAAATAACTTGAAAAGTAGAAAAGTAATCAGAACACAGAGTGGTATGAGAAAAATTTGGAGACCTGTTGATAGAGAAAATAAAAGAGTGTCAAATCCTGCCAAGAGATCATATAAGATAAGGATAGATTGTGTCTGTTTTGTACATGGAGTGGTGGGGGACATGAAAGCAGAATGTAGAGGAAGATGATAGGCAAGTGCCAAGTGAGAAGGTAGATACAACAGAAGCATGCAACACTTTTGTGTTTGGTGGGTGTGAGGAAGGTTGGAGCTGACGGTGGTCGAAAATGAAGCATTAACTGGAAGAGGATGTGGAAATAAGAGAGATAATGAGTTTAGTTTTCCAACTTTATTCTTTTTCAAGATTGCTCTGATTTGGGGGATTCCATAAGCATTTTAGGATGGATTTTTAAATTTCTTCCAAAAATGTCATTGGGATTTTGATATAGATTGCACTGAATCTATTGATTACTTTGGGAGGCACTGCCATCTTTACAGTAAGCCCTAGCACCATTTGTTGAAAAGAGTCAGTTATTCTTAATGGAAATTTTAAACTATGTTTGAATTCTGATGCATCATTCAATTAAACTGTCTCAATTTATCAAATACTTAGCGAGTATCTATTATGTGGCAGGCATTATTTTAAGTGATGGCAATTAGAGCCAAGACAATTAAAGCCAAGGTTCATGATCTATTGGGAAGATATTGCAATAATCAAGATTGTAGGTCAGATCATATGGGCAACAGTGGAGAAGGTGAGAAGTGGTTAGATTCTGAAACTCTCTTGAATATATAAGAGAACCTGCTAATGGACCAGACATGGAATGTGAAAGAAGGAGGGGAGTCAAGGTTGACCCCAGAGCTATTAGCTTGATAAAAATGACAAAAAGGAGTTGCCATCAAATAAGATGAGGATACTTTGAGTGAAACATAATTTTTGAGGAAAGATCATTAATATGGGTAAAAGATACCAGCTATATATGAGAAATGTAGGAGGATGGAAGGAAAGGTGTAATATTAGCGTGGTCGTACAGTAAGAGAGTGAGCTTACTTGAAAATATCATGGTTATGTACACATTTGAAGTTGTGACCATGAATCTGACACCAACCTGCCAGATGTGTGATTATTTTCAGCATCGCCCAGATATACACATTCAGTAAAGCAGAAGATGGACGTTTGGGCCCATTTAGGATTGGATTGTGGACAGTCAAGTATGACTGAGGGAGGAAAAGACAGTGAATAGTGGAATTTGCCAGTGAGGATTTATAATAATGAGCTATGGAATCCAAGTAGCATAAGGAGGGAAGTAAAGAGGAATGAAAATATCAACATTACACATTTGTAAGACTCAGTAATCACTAATGCACATAAGGTTATTACCAAAGATTAGCACTAACAAATGTGCACACAAATAAACAGATATCTATCATATATAAACGTATATATCTAGTTGTTGCTGATATCAGAGTCCAAATTGGTGGGCCCAGACATTATTAGGGAATGCACGTATAAAATCAAATATACTTGCGAAGTTCAAGCTCATTTTTATTTATTCTTTGTGACTAGTAGACTTAATAAAAACTTCTTACAGAAATAAATTGTCATTAAGTATAAATAGCACATAATCTTGAATTTGTGAATGGTTCTTTGCTGCTATTATTTAGTCCTTTGATTCTCATATGCAGACTTAATTTAGTGATTAATTGAAATGTGTGAGGACAGCTTCTGTTACCTTGGAAGCTTTGTGGGATTTGCATGCTACTTCTAGACAGCTGTATCAAATGTGGATTTAATCAGAACTCCTTATCCTCCGTTTTCAAGAAAATTCTATAGGAAATTATCAAGCTTTCCTAGTTCCAGTGCTTGTTTGGCAGAAAGAATTAAGCTTTTTATTTTTATGGCTTCAACATTTCATTATGCACAGCCTTTTCTTAAGTCAGTTGCCTAAGACACAGCTAAATCTAATGAGTTATAATCATCAAACAGAGACCAACTAGATCTTATAACCTCAACAATACTAGATAGAAAGAAAGCATGATGGGTAAGTTTGGATAAAGCTACATTTCCCATAATCATTAAAACTTTATCAGAACCAGATTATGAAGATCTAGATACACTTCATTTCTCTCCTAGGGCATTTAATGCTTATTTATTAAATCATGGAAAATACTGCCATGATATATCTGTTAATTCTGTGGACTAGATTAGTTTGTGTCAAATTTTGCAACATCTTATTTGGTTTCAGGTTTGTAATGCCATCAGTTCTCCTCTGTTCGTGCAAGAAATATCACTGAATATAAGTATCATAAGAAACATATTTTGTTTTAACATTTCTACTTCATATGGAGGTATTAGACTGGTTCTTTATTTTGGAAGAAGTCAACTAACATCATTCTTGGATATCAAGTGTATTTAAGGCAGGAGGAATGATATTTGGACTTGTCTGATGTTTCCTCATAATTCAATTCAGGTTGTGGACTTTCAATAATATCTGAGGAGATCAAGCAATTCTCAAAGCAAGTATGAAACTGAATGAAATATAAAAAGAAAAAAATGAAGTATTTCAGGTAGTTCAAAGTGATCAAAGACACAACAAAATGCAATGCGTTTACTCCTGAAAAACTGCTACTACAATGGGGAAACCTCATGGCAATTCTGTGGCCTTTTGACATGGGGATCCTTCCGAAACCACCTAACTCCACCACTCCATCTCAGGCCACAAAATCCACAGCTTTATGAGTGGTGGGTGAGAGCTGACTGTTCAATGTTGATGGCAACCATCAGCAGCTTTATTGGCAAAGTTGGTGGACCCATTCAAAGGAGGGATAAATGGTATCCCTCCTATACCAAAGTCAATGGCTCCCCCCATATATCAGCAGCAAACAATTGGAATTTGAAATAAAAGCATAAATCCATTGACATTAGTATCAAAATATATGAAATACTTATGTACACATCTAATGAATTATGTGTAAGGTCTATGTGAGAAAAACTAGGAAACTTGATGAAAGAAATGAAAGAAATCAAAGATTTAAATAAATGGATAAATAGTCTAGAAATGTTACGGATAGAAATGTTAAGAAGCCAATTCTTCCCTACCTGATCTACAGATTTAAGGCAATCCCAATAAAAATCACAAGTTATTCTGGGGATATCAACAAACTCATTCTAAAGTTTATATGGAAAGAAAAGAGACGCAGGATAGCTAACAGAACATTGCAGAAAAACAAAGTCAGAGGACGGACGCTACCACTTCAAGAATTACCATAAAGCTACAGTAATCAAGGAGGTGTGATATTTATGAAAGACTAGACAAAGAGATCAGTGGAATAGAACAGAAAGCCCAGGAACAGACATACAAACAGACAAAGGAGCAAAGGCAATTCCATAAATAATAGTCTTTTCAACAAATGGTGCTGGAACAGTTAGGCATTCAAATGGAAAAAATATACATAAAGATCTACATCTTTTAAAAAAACTAACTCTAATGGACTTTAAACGAAAATACAAAATGCAAAACTATAAAGCTTCCGGAAGATAACAGGACAAAATCTAAGTGACCATGGGTTTGGTGATGAGTTTTTAGATACAACACAGAAAGTACTATCTGTGGAAGAAACATTTGATATGTTCGATTTTCTGGAAGTTAAAACTTTTGTTCACAGTTAAGAGAATGAAGAGCTAAGTCACAGACCTGTTGAAAGCATTTGCAAAATATATATTAGATAAAGGACTTGTATCCAAAATATACAAGAACTCTTAAACCCTCAGCAAAGATGGCATACAAGCACATGAAAAGATGTTCCACATCTCATGTCATTAAGAAACTGCAAATTAAAATAATGAGATACTACTACACATCTATTGGAATAACTAAAATCCAAAACACTGATAATAACAAATGCCTGTGAGTATGCTGAGCAACAGGAACACTCATTTATTGCTGGTAGGAATGCAAAATTGTACAACTACTTTAGAAGATAGTTTGATAAACTATCTTTTTCCTACAAAGATTCCTACAAAGATAAACATAGTCTTGCCATATGATCCAACAACTATGCTCCTAGGTATTTACACAGTTGAGTTAAAAATTTATGTCCGCACAAAACCCTGCACTAAAAAGTTTATAGCAATTTTATTCCTAATGACTAAAAACTGAAAGCAACCAAGATGTTCTATAATAGGTGAATGGATAAACCGACCACAGTGTATTCATAAAATGGAATATTGTTCAGCAATAAAAACAAATGACCTATCAAGCCATAAAAAGATATATAAGAAATTTAAATGCATATTGCTGAAAGAAGCCAGTCTAAAAATGCTAAAAGTTATATGATTTCAATTATATGTCACTTTGGAAAATGCAAAATTAGGGAGACAATTTTTTTTACTGTCTTTTCTAAAAAACACCTGATCAGTTTTATAGATCTTTTTAGATCAATGGTGGTCAGCAGTTAAGAGGGAATGAGGTAAGAGGTAAACAGGTGGAGTACAGGTGATTTGTAGGGGGTTAAATTATCCTATATAAAACTCTAATGGCAAATCTATATTATGCATACGTCAAACTTCATATTATGCATTTATGTCTTTACAACCCAAAGAGTGACCCAAATGTAAACTATGGACTTTAGTTAATAATGATATGTCAATATTTGTTTGTGAATTATAACGAATGGACTACACAAATGCAAGATTCACTAAGAGGGGAAACTGTGTGGGGGAGGTACGTTGTGTGGAATAGGGGCTGGATATATGGAACTCTGTACTATCTGCTCATTTTCTCTGTAAATCTAAAACAGTACTAAAAACGTAGTCTATTTGGTATTATTATTTTTTTTAAAACCCAATAACCTCAAAAACTAATGATGTAATGTATGGTGATTAACATAATAAAAAATAAATTTACAAACTCAGAGAAAAAAATAAATGGGGATGCAACAACTGGATATCTGTATATGGATAAATGATCCTCTATCATTAGCTGATATCATACACAGAGATAAATTTGAAATGTATCATAGACCTAAGATAAGAGCTAAAATGATACAATTTCTAGAAGAAAACAGGAGAAAATCTTTTTGAATTTGATTCAACAAATATTTCTTAGGACAAAAAAGACCATACGGAAATAAAAAAATAGTTTATAATTTAGACTCCATCAGAATTGCAAACCTTTGTTCTTCAAAAAACACTGTTAAGAAAATGAAAAAGCAAGCTCTATACTAGGAGATAATATTTAAAAAATACATATATGATGAGGGAAGGATTTCTATCTAGAATATATGAAGAAATCATATAACTCAATAATAAGAAACTAATCCAATAAAATAAAATAATAAAAAAGAAACTGATCCAATAAAAATTTGGGAAAAATATTTTAATAGCTACTTCCCCAATGAGGGCATATAAATAGCAAGTAAGTACATGAAAAGATGCTAAGCATCATTAGTTATGAGAGAAATGCAAACTAATTCCAAAATGAGATACTGCTATACATCTACTAGAATGGCTTAATTAAAAAAAATAATGACAATATCATGTACTGGTAAGGATGTGGAGCAACTGGAACTCTCAGAAATTGCTGGTGGGAATTCAAAATGAAGAGTTGACAGCAACTTTGGAAGACAAATTGGTAGTTTCTTACAAACATACATTTACCATATGACCCAACAATTCCACTTCTAGGTATTTCCCTAAGGAAAATGAAAAGCTATTTTCACACAAATACATGCATGTGAATGTTTACAGGAGCATTATTCATAATAATGATCCAAACCAAATGTCCTTCAGTTGGTGAATGAATAAGAAAATATGGTATATCCATATAATAAGATGCTATTCAGCAATCTGAAGAAACAAACTACAAAAGACATGGCACATCTAAAACTGTAATTCTAGGTGAAAGAAACCAGATATAGGAGATATGATATATGATTCTACATATATAACATTACTAGAAAAGGCAAAAGTATAAGGACAAAAAGCAGATCAGTTGTTGCCTGGAGCTGGGGTCAGTGCAGGAATTAACTGCTGCCTCTCAAGAGGTAATTTTTTGTGGTAATAAAAATGTCCTAAAATTGGATTTTGATGATAACTACACAGCATGTAAGTTTAATAAAACACAAATATGTGTAAACTTAAAGACTAATATAAGTGATTTGTGAAAATTATATCTTGACACATCTGATAAAAATCTATATGCTTTATTGTTAAACATATCCCAGAAATGATGTCATACCTTCTTGGTGGATCATATCAGGAAACGTCTGAAACCCCAATGTATCATTATTGGTGATGTTAACCTTCATCAGTTTTTCCTACTGCGAAGTTTCATCTGAAATTGTAACATTTTCATTTTTTTCCATTTGTAATTGCTAAGTATCTTTTAGGAGAAAGTCTGACACTATTCAAATATCCTGTTTTTATTACACTTTTACTCATTATTTTAGCAACCATTGATGATTCTTGCCTGCAAAAATTATTGCTATGCCAATTGTGATTTTATATTTCCATCTTTCCTTCTACATTTATTAGTTGAAACTCTACAGAATGGAAGTGCTGTCTCTCTCCTCATTTCTTTAATCATTTATTTATTTATATCAGTATAGACTCATGGATATCTATTTTAGTCTATGAATTTTATTTAATTTGTTGTTTAAATCATCCCAAATCTGGCCATAGTAGATTCTTTCAAGTTGCTCAAGTGTCCTTTCAACATGCCCATCCCCAGTCTATTTTTAGATCACACAGACTCTGGCACGGCAAGATTTTCCAGGCTCATCTCATATTTTCCATGCTTCAATCCTGGAATCAGCCATTTTTCCAGGGACCCAGTACCTTTCACAAGAGAATAATTAGAAACCAAGATGTAAGTGCTAACTATGCTCATCCTTACAGGATGTCATTGTTTTTAGATCTCCTCCATAGTCAGAGCTGGGAAAAAATATATATATGTATGTGTGTGTGTGTGTGTGTGTGTGTGTATAGATATATACACACACACACACAGTTATATATATATACAGAGTTTTATATATATATATATATATATATATATATATATAAAACTCTGTATTAGTCAGGGTTCTCCAGAGAAATAAAACCAACAGAATATACATATATACATGTGTGTATGCATTTTGTGTTCCTCTGTGTGTGTGTGTGTGTGTGTATGTTTATGCAGAGATACACACACACGGAGAACAGAAAAAAAGAGGGAGAAAGAAAAATTTAAGGAATTGGCCCTCCCAACTGTGGTGCTGGCAAGTCCAAATTCTACAGAAGGCAGCAGAGTGGAGATCCAGGGAAGAGTAGATGTTGCAGCTCAAGTCCAAAGGCAGTCTGGAGGCAGAATTCTCTCTTCCTCAGGGGACCTTAGTTCTTAAGGCTTTCATCTGATTAGATGAGGCCCATCCACAATATGGAGAGTAATCTGCTTTACTCAAAATTTATTGACATAAATGTTAATCACATCTAAAAATATCTCTACACAACATCTAGATGAGTGTTTGACCAAACAGTTGGGCACCATAACCTAGTGAAGTTGACACAAAAAATTAACCATCACAGCATACCATACACACCAAAAAGCTCTGTCTCAAAAACCACCTTTTTATTATTTATTTTTTAAAGATTTCATTTATTTATTTGAGAAAGAAAGAATGAGACAGAGAGAGAGAGAGCATGAGGGGGGGGGAGGGTCAGAGGGAGAAGCAGACTCCCCACTGAGCAGGGCGCCCGATGCGGAACTTGATTCCGGGACTCCAGGATCATGACCTGAGCTGAAGGCAGTTCCTTAACCAACTGAGCCACCCAGGTGCCCCTCTTTTTATTATTTTAAGAATCATAAGTTCTTGAGCCCACCCACTTTTTTTTTCTTTCCGTAATTACCTTGTTGAATTTCTGCAGCTGATCCCTTCATCTTTTTCTATGACTAACAAGCTACTCTTCAACTCTGAGCCACTTTCACTTTATATTTTCTCTGCTTCTATTGTATAGCTAGTCATGAACAAAACTGGACTCCTTGTTTCTAATAAAAAGAGATATTACCAGTTCTCTAGTAAATGCTAAGGAATTTCTTATTAATTTCCTACCTATTTTCTTTTTTTTTTCTGTTCAGCTTGGTTTATTTCTGTCATTTTAAATACATAAAACTTCTTTAGCTACAGTTTTTATTTGCTAAACAAATGACAATGTATATAACACAAGCATTCGGACAATTTAAGAATACATTACTCATTTATACATTGAGAGGTTTTCAAAACCATTATCTACTATCATGAAAAGCATACAATTCTTTTTTTAAAAATTTTTACTTATTATGTTCAATTAGCCAACATATAGTACAACATTAGCTTTTGATGTAGGGTTCAATGATTCATTAGTTGCATATAACACCAGGGCTCATCACATCACGTGCAATGCCCACAATAGCCCAGCTGTGGAAGGACCCAAGATGTCCTTCAGCAGATGAATGGATAAAGCATACAATTCTTAATCTGTAAAATATTTATTGGAAATTTTATGGGTTTCATTTCAATTGGATCCATTTGATACACCATTAGCAGTTAGGACAAATAATAGGGTATTCATTTTGCTATCATTTTATTAAGGATATTTTAATTTATATTCATAAGGAATATTGGTGTCTAGTTTTCTTTTCTTGTGATGTCTTTATGGGATAATTTCCAACCTGTTTTCTACAGCAACTCTTTCTTGTTTTAAGATTTTATTATTTATTTGGCAGAGAGAGAGAGAAAGCACAAGTAGGCAGAGTGGCAGGCAGATGGAAAGGGAGAAGCAGGCTCTCTACTGAGCAGACAGCCCAATGCAGGGCTCAATCCCAGGACCCTGGGATCATGACCTGAGCCGAAGGCAGACACTTAACGACTGAGCCACCCGGGCACCCCTCAACAGCAACTCTTATAAATACTTTCATAAACCAAATCCTTAATATCACCAATTCCTTTATCCCTCTTTAAAGTGTAGGACTTGCCATCATCTCTTGCTCAAATCAGTTAGTATCCACTAATTAATGTTAGTATCCACTAATTAATGTTCAAGTTCTTACATGACCAGTCCCCAACTTCTAATTCTAGTCACACATTTCACTGCAATACAAATCTGATTCTTTATAGAAGACGGATCATCAGCTGGTCCTCAAATAGTACTCTTATTCTGTGCTTCAGAACTAGCAAAATGTTGTGTGCAAATATTTGTTGGACACTTTCTAAATAAATGGGTGAGGGAATGCATTCATTCCTAAATCTGTTCTTCTTTCTCATATTTTTAATATTCAACCCACCCTTTTGATCAATGATATTTGATCAGCTCAAATGTCATTTTATGCTTTTATGTCTGACCTGATAAGATTGCCCCAATTTCAAGAAAAACTCTAAAATTTTGCCCGTCTATAATATTTGATTTTTTATATCACTCATCTGGTCTATAACATCTACCTTTTGGAAAAATGCTTATGTAGCTTTCCATTAGAAAGTAAGCTTCTTGTCCTGTTTGGAATTGCCTAACAGTTGTACTACTCAGAATTCCATTAGTGTAGTGTTTTACACAGCATTTTTGAGAGACAACAGATAGATGGATGAATAAATGAGCAGAGACATGGAAGAATAGATAAAAGAAAAATAAATGTTATCAGTAGATTTGGGATAGTATTCCACAGATGGTTCTCTAGCCAGTCAACTCTTCTCATTTTATAAAATACTAAAACATTTTCAAAAAATAAAGTGTTCTCTTTGGCTCAAGCTGTTACATTGCATGAGAGGAAATCAGAATTAAACACACACACACATAATGAATAACAAACTTATTTTAAATGACTAAAGAAAAGGAACAGATTTTATTGAATAAGAGCAAAAAATAATTGATTTAGTTAACTTACTGTTCCTTCAAAAATATTCAAAAGGAAGAGGGGAGAAAAACCAGTAGTTTTTTTTTTTTTTTATAATGATGCTGCTGACTCAGCCCTTCAAATGAAAACATAAGTACTACTGTTATGACAAAACAGAGTCTAGCATAACAAAATTCTAAAGGTATAAAGGAAGTTGACCTTTAAAAGAACCAGTAAGACAGGAAGAGAGTTAAAGAATCTTAACAAGCTACCAAATACCTTCTTTTAAACCATGACAAGTGTGTTCCCAAGAAATGATTCACCAACATGAGACTACTAGCAGAAATTAATGACTAGTACCTAATGTTCTGGAAAAAACCCACAGGATTACATTGAAGAGAAATGAGTAAAAGGGATTTGCTGCTTATGGCTTCTTCCCCAACATTCCCTCCTCCTGCCTGCCACCCCAAAATAGTAGTGTATCATAATTTTAAAGGAAGCTTTTTTTTTATTTTATGTTGAATTTTAAATGGATACAAGAACTCCTATATCTTTAGAATTGTGTAGCCTTCTTCTATTAATGTAGTCTCAAGTGAAATTCCGGAATATTATTTTTAGTTTTACTTTTGTATTTTCAATCAGGTAATAAAAGAGTTGACAATCTTGAATGAAGTCTTCTCTTTCTTTCTTTCTCCCTTTCCTTTCTCTTTCTCTCTTTCTCTCTCTCTCTCTCTCTCTCTCTTTCTTTCCTTTCTTTCTGCCAGGTTCTCAAATTATAGCCCAGGTACAATCTTAGTTAGCTGCTTGCTCATTATTTCAGAACTATTCTTTTTCAGAACATCTAGCCTTTTGTGCCAGGAGGCATATTCCCAAATATCCCATAGAGTAATTTGACTCTCCTTTTTTAGCCAAGAATGATTTCTTAAGGTCATGATTCAAAGAGATGGGATTTCATCAGATTAGTCAAATTAGACATATTTAACTTAATGTTCTTTGGGTTTGAACAGAAGTAATTAGAGTAATACATCTTTGATTATAATTTTAAAAGCCACCAAGTCACTTGCTTTTCTAAAATAATCCATTAGCAACCAAATAGAGGCTTCTATTTTTATTACTAACACAGTTTACATTGATGAGCAATGAAGATTAAAAGATAGACACAGATTTGTTGAATTACTGACTAAAGTTTGATTTTGATATTTAAATCCCAAATGGCTGATTCTAGGACTGAAGTAATAGAATATACAAGATGAGCTTGCATCCAAAAATCTTATAGTGTAAGAAAATACTAGAACAAAACAAAACAATGTTGGGTTAGAAGGACAGGAGGTATGTCAAAGAGATACCAGAGCCAACCAAAAGTGCTCCCAATGGCTAAAGTTAACATAATTTGAACAACAAAATAAATAATATTACGTTGGTGATAAAATAAATATTTATAGGTGTATAGTGATAGAAATAAGTGACTGAATAGATAAATGAATGAGAAAGACAAATCTGTCCAGAAAAATTCCAAATACTTTATGTTATATTCCTACTCAAAGAGGTGAATCATAATTCCCCACTCCTTATGTGTAGGTTGCATTTGGTGACTTCCTTTCAAAGAGTATAGTATTTAAATTTAAACAGTAAATTTAAAATGGAGAAATATGACATACACTACTTCATCTAGGTAGGTTTAACTTTGTTGTCTTCCTTCCTAAAATCTATAACTCCAGTCTGATCATGAGAGACAACAGAGAACCAGTATTGAGGGATATTCTACAAAATACCTTACTAATAGTCCTCAAAACTGTCAAGTACATCAAAAAGGAAAGTCTGAGAAACTGTCAGAGTCATGATGAGACTAAGGAGACATGAAAACTAATATGGTATCCTGGATGGTATTCTGAGACAGAAAAAGAACATTAGCTAAAATCTAAGAAAAATGTGAATGAAGTACAGATTTTGGTTAATAATAATGAATTAATATTGGTTCATTTGTTGTAGCAAAAGCATCACACTAATGTAAGATGTTAACAATAGGGGAAACTGGGTGTATAAAAACCGCTATCTTTGCAACTTTTCTATGAATCTAAAAGTATCCTATAATAAAAAATTTGTTTTCAAAAAAAGCTAAATGTCATATTTAATTTCAAATACATCCTGAGTGGGATGCTTATATCCAGTTAGCACAGTCATCAAGTATAATACATTCTGAAAGAGGATTCCACAAACTTTTCAGATGTATCAGCTTTAACCACATGGTGAATTAAGAATAATGATGGCAGAGATATCTACAAAACATTAACACTACAGAACATTTCCTCAAGAAAGCTGCAATTTGATTGTTCATAGTTCAGTAGCAACTTCAGATTTTATGATAATACAGAGGGGTTATTAATTTAGCAATAAAAGCAAATCTCCTGAAAAACCTTAGACAATCTTTTCATCATCTTTAGACCAGCACCATGCCTCCTAAGTAAATGGCCCATTTAGTTATTTGCCCACTCACTTGTGTCTTTTACACGGTTGAATACAAATCCAGTCACCAATTCTAGTAGCATGACAGGATCAGAATCAGCATTTCAACATTCATTTGTACGATCAAAGCCTCAAATTGGAAGAACTACAGGTTCCATATGAAACTAATATCCCCTTGAAGGAGCTGCTGGAAAGATCTGATCCAATTATAACAGAAGTCAAATTCCCAGGCTTTTCACAGTAGCTAGATTGTCCTTCAAGTAGAGGAGCCAAATACAACCCTCTTCCCTTGGCAACATCATCACTTGGACTTTCTCTCTTTTGCTCTGAGACAGCATGGACTATTGAACTGCTTGAAGATTTTGGGACTGCACTTGTGAAATAGTTTTAGTAGCACTTATGAGTATTGGGACTATGAAAAAGATTCTGTATTTAAAACTGGAAAGCAATTTACTTTAACCCTGAACAATTCATATTCCAGCTGCGTTCTGTAATACTGAGTAAGTCATGTAAACATAAAGACAGTTGATGTATTTAGCTTTATTATTTTGAATGCAATGGGGCAATGAAAAATGATTACTCATCACAGACCAACTGATCATTTGCAATGATTCTCAGTGGTGGGGGGGGGATGAGAGAGTAACTTTCTGGGGAGTAGACTGTGTGTCGTTTGAAAAAACATATATTTGATAGATATATTGTTTTTATAAAACAAGAATTTCACATTCTGTAAAGTTTTCTCGCATAAAATAGAGTGATAAAGAATTGTACATTAAAACCAGAAAACCTGTTAAAGGACTCAGGTATTCAGTTTAGACATAGGAGCACTGATTTCCAATTTCTTCCACTGCCTTTCAATTTGTAAAAATAGCCTCTTCTCTCTGGGTTTGCCTCTATGACCAAGGGTAATTGTGACTTTTCTAACAGGATATAAATTATGTGCCTCACTTTCTCTACTTTAAAGTACATGTACTGTATTATACCCATGAAATATTTTCTTAGTTTAATTTGAAAGAAACAGGAAGAAGAAATTAGAGAATTGATTTTACATTCATAGTCATAGAACTGAAGTACCACCTGGACCCCAGCAGTCTCAGAAAGGGGTTGACTAGGATATGTAGGGAATCATTTTGCCCTTTGAAATATGTTCCTTTTTCCTGATTAGAAGCCATATAGATGAACCAAAGGAACCTGGCACCCTGAGTAATATAGATTGTATTTTGGTATGTATGTGTTATTTTTTGTACCAAGTTAAGGGTACACTGGTCAGAAGAAGTGAGATTTCTGAAGTTATAATGTCCCAGAATATGAACATAGGTTATTACATTTCTGCATGTTTAATTTTGACAAAGACATCTTTTCCTTGCTTCCACTCTCCACTCATTTTCTACCAATAATTGTAGGGGAGAAATGGACCTAGTTTCCTAGTTTTTACATTACTGCAGACTCTCTGCAATAGCCTTTTCTCTCCCCTAGTCTATTTATCTAAATTAAAGAATGGGAAGAGAGACTAAGCGAACATCAACCTAAGAATAAAGAAAATATAGATGTAGGAGATGGGGGTTCCTTTTGGGCAAATCTGGCTTAATTGCTCGCGTCCAGTGTAGTGGAAACAGCCTGGAACATGAATCAAAAAGCCTCAAGACTTATTCCAGAATGCCACCAGCACTGTGGAACTTATGATTTTTTTAGGAAATTCTATTATCTTATTATCCAATCTCTTTCTATTCCCTAACTTTTCCCATTCTTCACTTTGTATTGAGGATCTGAAAATGGTTACTTTAAGCAAACATCTTTGATTTACATAAGTTTTAGGCCACTATGTTAACTTATTATTCCTTAGATTTAGAAATTATTACAGAAAAAGTTTTTCCCCCATGTATACAACTTTCACTCAGTTTTTCATTAATTCAAAAAGTACGAATAGCCTACTGTATATAAGGCATTATGAACGATGAATAAAATTCAGAATCAATCCTTAAGTAGCTCAGATTCTGATGGTAGAATCAGAAAAATAAAAGAAAAAACCAAACAAAGCAAAACCAAGCACATAAAAACCATTGTGATAAGCAGTGATGTGCTAGTAAAGTTAAATGCCCAGCTTTCCGGAGGACAGGGGCGAGAAGAAATTATTGGCTTCTGAAATTTGCCAGTTTACACAGTGTAAATACTCCCAGCATGATCAATTTCAGGGTATCAGTATAATGTCACTGAATGTGGAGCTGAGAAAAGATGTATATCATTGGGTCCCATCAACTAGCTCCAGCACACCACTGAATTAGAAAAGACGCGTGCCCTAATACTACAGGCTCATAGTATAGGTAGTCTGAAGACAGACCTCTGACTCTACATGGTAAGGTAGGGAAGGCCTGCACAATAGGGAATCCTGGAGGACAAGTAGGCATCAGTCAACCAAGCAAAGTAGAGAAGAATGTTTCAGGCAGAGGGAAGAGCATGAGCAAAGCAAAGAGGAGTGACTTCTAGAACAGAGGTCAGGAAAGATTTGAGGGCCAAGAGAAAAAACTGAGGATATTATGTAGGGATTCATATAACTAAAATCCAGCCATTTGAGAATGTAACAAACAACTTGCAGGTGATCAAAAACAAAAAACAAAAAACAAGCAACTAATTCAAATTGGCTCAAGGGCCATAGTTTGCTAGCCTCTGTTCTAGAAGAGGGTAGACACTACAGACAAATTACACTAAAGCCTCCCTTCTACAGAGTGGGTGTGTTTTTCTCATTCTCTTAAAATGTATAACAGAGCCAATAAGTCCACCTAACAGATTTCTGGAAATAGCATTTAATTTGGCTTGACCCCACACTCCCAGATCCAGCAGAACTAAGGAGTGTTGGTGAGTAATGTCAAGTGAATAAAATTCTCCTCATTCATTTTATGTACCAAAATACACACCACTGCACATTGGATGCTGTGATACCTTCACCAAGTCAGGGAGGAGAAGAGAGTTCAGAAATAATTTCAATGGTACATTGATGTACTTAAGCCATCACCCTTATATAAAGTAGGGAATATAGGAAAACAGATTCTTTAATATGACTAGTTTAGCTTGAAAACAGAGAAGTACTTGGTACAATGTTGGAGCAAAGATATCCATTGACATTAATCTTTCCTGGACAAAGTCTTGGAGGATAATCTTTTCCTGGTTTTAGCATTTAAAAAAAATATTAAAGCCTTACACAGGTTATGTTCTCAAAGGACCTGACATCTTCTCCTTAAAGGTAAAGAAAGGCATCTTGTTGTGCCAGAGAGTAAGGAAGTATTCAGACGTGGCTGGGTACATGTGGAAAGGACATAGGGGTTAAGTCAAAAGAAGTTCCTAATGGTCACAAATGGAACAATTGAGTAAAAAATAAATAAAATATTAGTGGATTATAACTGTAGTATACAATAAAAATCCACAAGTTCCTGAAAGTTGAATAAACAAATGAAAGAGAAGAGATAGCTCTTCCTTACAGAAAAATAATAATTATAAATGTAAAAGGGATGAAGCAAATAGAAATACCTCCATTAGAACACAATAATAATTTTTGCAAGCAAAATCTGCCAATGGATGTTAAAATTATTGGATCAAGTCTTGGGGAGAAGCACATAGTTTCCAAGTATCTTCCCCAAGATATTTATTAATTACAAAGATAAAACCCAGCAGAAACCACTGTAACCAAATGATCAAGGTTAACATCACCAGTAGTAAGACATCTTGAACCTCTCCTATAGTAGACTGAGAATACTACATCACTTCTGTATTATTTTTGCCAAAATATACAACCTCAATCTAACCATGAGAAAAACAACCAAACAAAACCAAATTTAGGGACATTCTACCTGGCCAGTATTCTTCAAATATGTCAAAGTCATGAGACAGAAAGAAAGGCTGATGAACTGACAGACAACAGACTCAGGAACCATGACAACTAAATGCAGTCTGATATCCTGGATGGGATCCTGGAACAACAACAAAAAATACTTGTAAAAACAGGAACAATAAAATCCCCACAGAAAACAAGCATAAAAAAACTGGTCTATACTATATATACACTCATAATTTAATTAATGCACTTTCCCGGTGTTAATTTCTTGGTTTTGTTAATTGTATAACAGTTATTCAAGATATTAACATTAGAGGAATCTGGATGAAGGATATACTAAAACCCTCTGTACTATTTTTGAAAGTTTTCTAAAGTCTGAAATTATTTCAAAATAAAAAGGTAAAAACAGAGAGAGTGATATATGCTAAATTAGCACTTTTCATTTATGACATGTTTCCTTTGCTGGGTCCTATTTGGGGTTTTTCTCATTTATTTTCACTTCCACTAAGGATCTCAGCTTAACTACATAGGAGGGTATTTTGGAATTGAAGTTATTATTCCTCAAATCTATTCTCCAACCTGCTTAAGACAAAGATCAGATCATCTAATGGGCACAAGTACACTTCTAGGCCAGGGCTGATTTTACAACATCCCAGCAATTATCCAATGGAGTAAATATAATTATCCCCATTTTACATTCAGTGATACTGAGTCACTAAAATGGAAGCCCCACGAGGGCAGATTTTTTGTCTTCATTGTTTACTGCCATATCTTTAGCCTCTAACATATTTCATGGCATTTGTTATTATGTGATGGAGCCAATAAATATTTTGAAACGAATAAATGAATGAACGAGGCTTAAAGAGCTTAAGCAATTTATCCACACGGCGGAACAACAGAGAGCTGGAAAATGTCTGATTTTGAGGACGAACTTTTACCCACTGTACTAGACAACATTGGTCTTAAGATCTTAAAAAATAGAATAGCTGCAATACTTTTTTATATTCACTGCTCATTTATACCAGTCAATCCATAAAAGACATGAGAACCAGGAAATCCAAGGAGACTGTTAGTCTGACTGCTGCAAAACTTGTTTTTATCCATTTGCTCAAGCAATTAAAAAATGGAAATATCTAGAAAGAACTTAGCAATTTCTCAGCATGTCAGGATGATACAAAAATTTATTCTGAGAAATGGCATTCAAAGCAGTACCACAAGGGAATAGCTTCCACTTTAAACAGTAGTAGGACATTGCAGATGGTTTTGGCTAAATTTGATTCACCTTCCATGGAGTAGTTTTGTGGAATTTTCTCCAAGTATTTGGCTGAGTTCATATGAATTTGTCTCAAAGGTTAAACTTGAATAATATTTTCTTTTCTTTACCACAGAACGTGACAATTAATTTAAATCACATCTCATATTTTAGCATTGTAGCACCTCTGGGACTAGACATTTAATTTGTGTTACTTTGGAAAAGATTCTAACTGCAGATTGAGGGCCTGGGTAATACAGTGGAAAGAGTTCTGGCCTGAAAGTCAGAATAAAGAGTTCCACAGCTGACTCCACTGTTAATTGGTTGTGTGACCCTCCAGAAAGTGATTCAAAACATATCTCATTCAGACTCAGTCTCTGTACCTCTAAAATGGGAACAATAATTCCTTGGCCTTTTTACACAAGGCTGTAAAAATAAAATGACGAAATGTGTATGGATATGTCTTAAGAATTCTAAAGCACTACACTCAAGATTTTTAAAAAAATGAGAACTCAGAAAAATACCATACTTGTAAAAGGAAGAAACTGCATATTCTTTTCTAAAGTACCTTTTATGTTTCTAATTTGTGAATAATTTGCGTGAAATAGGTTTCTATTTTTTCCATTAAACTATTCAAGTTTGTTCTTTCTGCACTAAATTTTTATCATCATCAATATTTATAATATATGTTTTCCAAAAGTTATATAATCCTCTAGTCCATGAATTGTTTCTAAATGATTGTTACTTAGAAACAGTAGGACAATGTCCTTAATCAGAAGCTTTTTTTTTTTTTTAAGGACATAGTCTTTTAAGATTCTATGAAAGGGTATATCTTTTTTTAAGAAGCATTTAATTAAAGATTAATCTCCAGATAATCATTAGGCTAGTTTAACCATTCCCCCCATTCACAGAAAAGTATGGATAGAAGTTGATTACCAATATCCATTAAATGCCAGAGAGAGAGAGAGAGGAGAGAAGAAGGAGGAGGAGGAGGGGAAGGGGAAGAGAAAGAGAAGGAAGGGGAAGAGGAAGAGAAGGAAGGGGAAGGGGAAGAGAAGGAAGGGGAAGGGGAAGAGAAGGAAGGGGAAGGGGAAGAGAAGGAAGGGGAAGGGGAAGAGAAGGAAGGGGAAGGGGAAGAGAAGGAAGGGGAAGGGGAAGAGAAGGAAGGGGAAGAGAAAGAAGGGGAAGGGGAAGGGGAAGAGGAAGAGAAGGAAGGGGAAGGGGAAGAGGAAGAGAAGGAAGGGGAAAGGGAAGAGAAGGAAGGGGAAGGGGAAGAGGAAGAGAAGGAAGGGGAAGGGGAAGAGGAAGAGAAGGAAGGGGAAGGGGAAGAGAAGGAAGGGGAAGGGGAAGAGGAAGAAGGAGAAGGAGAAGAAGAAGGAGGGGAGGAGGAGGAGAGGGGAGTGGTAGGGAAGGGGAGAAACAAAAGCAAAATCCGTATCATTCAAATCAGTCATTCTGACTCTTCAATATTTTTTTTTCTAGTTGTATTACCGTGGACACTTAATCACTCTGGGGTCTTGGTCACCCCCGCTGTCTGCATTAAAAGAGTTGGATCCCATAACTTCAGGTTAAACATTCTGGAAGCAAGTACAGCATAAAAAAGTAGTTGATGATTTAAAGCACAAACATGACTGTTTCTCTGAAGCTGCTGTACAGAATCTTTCCCAACACAGGCAGCATGAGAAATACCTCAAGGGATTGGGCACTGCTGGTCCGTCCCTGCCCCCGGCAGACAATCCCTGCTGCAACAGGCACATGTCAACATTCAGGACGGTGGAAGATTATGAGAAATATCTACTCACGTACTTTCAGTCAGTACTATCTCATCTGCTTGTTTGTCTTACTGACTTTGCGGGTTTTGACTCCAGTGGCAAAATGCCTTCCTCAAAACTTCACGTTAAGTGATGAGAACAGTTTGAAAAGTTTAAAGGAAAGAGAGAATTCCCCAAATGTTGCTGCCTCTGAAAATTGTCTTGGTTAGATGTGGAGGCCGGGTGGTGGTGCCACCACTTAGCCCATTCCTTTTTTTTTCTCTCTCTTTTGTTTCACATATTTTCTTTTATTTATTTATTTATTTATTTATTTATTTATTTATTGTCTTTTATGGCTTCTTAACATAATATTTTCAAGATTCATCCATTTCGTAGCATGCATCACTACTTCATTTCTTTTTGACTATTCTTTTTTTTTTTTTTTAAAGACTCTAATGGTAAGTGTCATGAAGATAAGTCTGAGTCAGATGTCTTGGATTCAAATGCCTTCCAGAGCTAGGCAAGGTGAATGAGAAAAGCAGGTGGGTCAGTGAGATGACAGTACAAGCTAGGAATCCCTGCTAGCACTGAGGAATCTGATCAAACAGCCTACGGAGCTTCTTCAAAAGAAGCTGAGAATTGCGTTTCATAATTAAATCTTTAAAAGTTATAACTGATTTGAATCTTCATAAAACTGTATGGGTCCACAAGGTCACTGGTTTGGGATCTCTGTTATTTTTTTTTATATTTTTATATACATATTTTTAAAGGTTTTATTTATTTAATTGACAGAGAGAGACAGCGAGAGAGGGAACACAAGCAGGGGGAGTGGGAGAGGGAGAAGCAGGCTTCCCGCCAAGCAGGGAGCCCGATGCGGGGCTCGATCCCAGGACCCTGGGATCATGACCTGAGCCGAAGGCAGACACCTAACCAACTGAGCCACCCAGGCTCCCTTTTTTTTTTTATTTTAAAGATTTTATTTATTTATTTGACAGAGGGAGGGGAGAGAGAGAGAGAGTACAAGCAGGGGGAGTGGGAGAGGGAGAAGCAGGCTTCCCGCCGAGCAGGGAGCCCGATGTGGGGCTCAATCCCATGACCCTGGGATCATGACCTGAACCGAAGGCAGACACCTAACCAACTGAGCCACCCAGGCACCCCCTCTGTTATTTTTTTTAATCATTATTGAATCTTTGTCTTGGATTATGAATATATTATTCAGATAGAGAGTCATTTTAGACTGTAGAATCATTTAGAGTCACTAGATTACAGAGTTATTTTAAGAACCTCTGATATAAAAAGCCATAATATTGGAATCCAGTATCACTGGCATTATTAGAAAGGGGACTTCACTTTACAGAAAGGCACACCTTAGGAAAATAAATAAGTTGTGAGCTATTTTGCCACACTTAAAATAAAACTATATTACAAAAATGCAACAGTAATGCATACTCCTTC
Source organism: Zalophus californianus (assembly GCF_009762305.2). NCBI lineage: Eukaryota > Metazoa > Chordata > Mammalia > Carnivora > Otariidae > Zalophus > Zalophus californianus. The sequence goes on along the minus strand of NC_045606.1, from coordinate 51,342,211 downwards.
TAGCTTACAGACTCTGCATGCCTCCATTTCTCCATACTCAGAAGCTGTTAGAATTTAATTATACAACACTAAACAATAAATTGAAGGTAAGCAAATAAACCTCAGATTGGTAAACCCATATGACATTCTTCTACCCACTATCCAAATGCCTCAACTCGCACTGACTCAAATAATTAGTTTCATCTTGTGTCTTCTGACTTTGGAGTCTTTGGCATACCTTTGACAAGTGTCTGCCCATCCAATAGATAGAAATTTAATGGCAATTTTCCAAGCTAAGTGACACTGCCACTTTCCACTTTCCATTTCCCACTCAATGCCTGAAACAACTACCAATATTTCCAGTGTTGATGATATGGTACCTCTTCTGGACCTCTCCTTTTAAATCTCCTTCCACATCCACTGTCCCACCATGTCATGGACTTCACTAGTACAATTTTCCCTCACCAGCTCCTCTCCCACTAAATGACCCTCCATTTCCACCTTTTCCCATCCCCACAAATGCATTATTTGAGCTTTCTGAGAAATGAAAAGTGAAAAGTAGTTCCTCCTTTCAAAACCAGTTGGAAACTCTTGTCTTAATATTTGTCTGGAGCTTTGCTTTTATTTTCCAAATGATCTGGGTTTGGCAAAACCCTTTTGGTTAAGTAATAGACAACAGCATAACATTCCAAAAGGGAGTTGGAAAACCCAGACAATCTAGGATTCCATGAAGACTAAACACTGGACTCTTCCTGTTGAGCCCAAATAACCCTCCCTAAATGGAGAACCACTTCACTCCTTAAATAACTGGTATAATAGAATACACATTGGTGTCACTTAAGCTGGTACTTCACTTTATTCCCTCTGCCTTTACATGGACTTGTAGATGTACACGGGAGTCTAGAGTCACAAGCAGAGCCTGAGGCTCTTAGAATCAGACTTGAACTCACAGTGAAAAAGTCAAATAATGTTTTCAACTTTGTGGGTAGATGTCACTATTATCCTCATTTTACAGAAAGAACAACAGAGCAAAGCATGGCCAACTAACTTAAAGAAGATCCCACAATTTTAAATTTTGCATCTGGGATTAAAATCCTGGTGCTTTGCTCTTAGGGCTGCTGCCCTTAATCCCTGTGCTATGCTGCCTTTCCTCTTAATATTTCTTTACAAAATTCCTGATCCTGGGAACGTGTTTCTGCTTTGGATTTCAAACAAGCCACGGGTATTGGTCTGAGACTGGAATACTTGACTATTTCACATTGCATATGTATTTCTCCAGTACTGTCCTTAAGGTTGAGAATCTTAGATTTTGATTTTCAATACAGTGAGGAGCTAACTGTTCATCTTTTCACAGGCAAATGCTTAAGAAATAAGCTCCTATCAAAAGATCACTTATTTTTGGGACATCAGGGTGGCTCAGTTGGTTAAGCATCTGCCTTCAGCTCAGGTCATGATCCTGGGATTGAGTCCCGCATCGGGCTCCTTGCTCCTTGGGGAGCCTGCTTCTCCCTCTGCCTCTGCCGCTCGCCGCTGCTTGTGCTCTCTCTCTCTCACTCTGACAAATTTTTTTTAAAAAGAAAAAGATCACTTATTTTTAAATAATAGTGGAAGTGACAAGTCAGGCTGAAATTACTAGAACTCTTCATAAAGTAAAAAAGACACTGAGGGAAAAGAGGACCCTCAGTTAATAGCGCACTCTAAGTCATTTTACTGAGTTCTCCAAACACACTGTCCCAACCTCAGTCACCCTCCCCAGCCCCAGGCTGGGGCAGTCCCCGGGAATGATGGAGCCTGTGCCATTATTCCTGGCAGCCCTCTGTCTCAGCAAAGGTGGTCATGGTGACCTCATGAACACCAAGTACCTTTTCACAAGGAGTGGATTTTATGTCCCTGAGTCATCAGAGCAAGTCCTCCAGGACACTCCTTATACCATCAAAGCCTGTCTGCTCTATTTTCAGTAACATTCAATATATGGAACCTGAACAAAATTTAGGCCTGCTGGGGTTTCCTGACCTGTCACCACACTAATGATAACATCAAATCCTAGGAGGAGACTGTATCTCTTCTCTGCCAGGTGAAGACTTCATCATCTCACATCCCTTGGTACTGCCTGGCCTTGGCCCTGTCCATGGAAAGCATGTCCCTGAGAAGCACTCAAAGATGTAACTTGAAGGCTTTCAAGGTGCCTCCCTTGCAGGCCAACTCCTTTATCTTTGGATGAACGAGGAAATCCACAATTTCCTAAAAATATGGGACTTTTTTGAAAATATTCAAAAAGTCCTTCTTGATGTGAAGAAGATAAACTCTGTACTATCAAAAGCAGTCATCAAGGGTTTCCTGCACAGGGGTACAAGGAAGAGCAGGTGCCCATATCTACAGATGCTGATGAGTTTTACGGCAGACTATTCATGAGGCCAATCAGTGTCCAAAGAGCAATACTCTGTCTGTCTTCACTGAGAAGCCCTTTGCTAGGTCTTCAGCCATAAACAAGAGTACAATGTTTTCTTAGGTACATCTGTTCTGTGTTCTATTACATGATCTTTAAGTGAGCCCCTAACACTATGTATGTCCTGAATAGAACAGAGAATTACAGACCAGCTCCCGCCCACGGGTTCTCCTTTACACATCAGGAGGAAAAAATTATTGCTTTGAGCTGTCCTGTTCTAGTGGAGGGTGCAGGTTCCTCTGGCTTTCTTTCCTATTTGGTCCACCAAATGTGCCCAGGCACATGACACTGTAGGACTCTGCCCCTGGCTTCACTCAAAATGGACAGGATTCCTAGACCAAGATGAGACAAAAGACATAGGTTCAGGGTTAGGGTCTGTGGTAGCCTCTCCCAACTCTGAATGTGCCTTGCTTGTTCTGTTCCTCCCTTTTCAAATGCTGTGAGCCTCCCGCTTTCCAAGCACCAGCTCCAGGCCCATTCCTATTTTCTTTCAGGGGATGCTCTGCCTACTATAGTCTCCTGCCCATGCCAGGGATACACACTGAGGACTTCCAAGTACCTGGATGGATTCCTGGGATCTAAGCCCTCCATATTCATCTCCATAGCCGTGGCCTGCGTTTCTCTCACCAGATCCCTACCTCCAGCAGCCATGGTCAGTCTCCCTGGACTCTTTCCCAGATGCAGATTCCACCATACAATTGGTCCCAAATCCATATGAGAGACGGCAGAATGATGCAGTTGTAAATCCTCATGACTCCTTCTCAGCTCTCCTTTTCCTAATGGCATATCATTATATGCTGGGCCCACTGTAATAAAAAAGATATGACTACACCAGGTCGATGGCCCTCATCCTATTCTGCTTTGTGCCTGGGGTTGTTGCTGGGACCTATAAATCAACAGGGGAAGTGAGGGTGTGGAAGACACAAAATGCAAAGTGCTGGTTTGTAATTGCTGTATGTAATTCTTTGAGGTCAAACAATGGTTTCTGTTACTTTTGTTTAGTTACAAACTGTAATTATACAATAAAACCTCCTCTAATAAATTCCTTATTAGGAGTGTTTGGCTTTTTCATATTAATTGCTGTTATGAAAATGGCCCTTCTAACACATTTAAGAGATGTTGGATTCACTTCTTCCTCTTAAGTCACATAAACACCCTCTGTAAATGTCTTTACAAGATGAGCTGATTTTTCAACTCTTTCTTTTATTAATACCTCTAAGTTAAACAGTGCAAACCCTTGTTGAAAGTATCACAAACTCTCAGTCTATAAGATTTAACTATATTCCTAAATCCTATTTCCTATCTCTAAGTACTGTCCCTTATGCAGTTGAACAGTTTGATAGTCTTTTTGATGTTAACCTGTGACACTGCCAGAAAAAAAATATCTTATTCCGTTTTTTTCTGCCTTAAGGGGATACAATCCAATTTTACTTTTTCCTTCCTTACAATGCACAGAGAAATCTTAAAAGTTCTATCAAGAAAACATTTACCGCATATTTCCAATTCAAATGGAAATAGCTTTCACTTTTGATCTTGTAGAAAAACCTAGGCGAGTGATGAAGTACAATACTTTCTTTGTGTTGGACTAGGCTGCATGACTGTTACAGAATATGTTTGAGCATTTGAGCTAAGAGACCAGAAGAGGCTTTCCAACCACATGTTTAAAAGAACAGGCAGCAAAAGCGGGCTTAAGTCAATTACAGCCCTCCTTTCAGAACCATCTTGTGGGACGCATATTACTATTATCCAGATACTTCTATCTAACAGTCAGCCAACTCTCCTCTTAACTGGCTATGTTTTTGAAATCTACTTACTCTTGAGACTGACCATAAAATCAACACACTGACAAAGCAACAGTTTTAAATTCCAAACATGTACAAAACCCAGAACCATAATTACCTCAATGCTAAGCCAGTGGGAAAGTGAAGCATGTTGCCTCCTCTGTTTTATTCAGTGCAGGGGACCCTGTCAGTACTTCACAAGTGCCAAATAAATCCTCAGAATAACAATCTTCAGATTTGAGGGCCGACGGTCACCGGGGCAGAAATTAAGACAAGGAGAAATTCTGTTCCCGGGAGGGAATGCACATCCTAGGGCTGATGCTCACATTGACAGGAATTTTTCCATTTTAGCCAGGGCCACTCAGAGAGGAAAATAAGGACCACTACTCTAAGTGAGCCTGGTGCTTCAGAGAGTTCTGGCTCCTGCAAGCTGCAGGCATGGGGTGCTTACTCTTAAGTATAAACTGAGATAGAGCTGACATCAGTCTCAACTGGTTAGGTAATTGAAAATGTGTAGATCTAAAGCCCAGGCCTAAGGAGTATGCAGAAAAAAAGAGTTAGTTCGTAACTGCCCCCAGTGATCTCAGAAAGAAGAAATGCTTTCACGCCAAGTCAAACAGATGAACGGGTTTCGTAAATAGGCCTTCAGTAGAGACATTATTTTGAAAGTTCCAAAAACAAGTTGGTAATTGTTGAGAATAAAAATACCACCAAATCTACACAGCAGTAATCAGGCTCTTTTTACATGAGTGGGCTTCAAGAATCGTAACAGGCAGTGAGTTTTTAACTGAATGTCAGTTAAGTTGACTATTCACACAAATGTATCTTACAAAACTTTTTAAAAATTTCAACAAGTATCAGTTTCCTATGATGCACTAAGCACTTTGCTAAAGGCTCTGTGTTTACTCTAACAAACAAAAAGAAAAACAAAACAAAACATGGCCCTTATCTTCAGGAGCTTCCAGTGTAGTGGGGAAGCCGGACATTATCAAACAAGGTGTTAGGGAATTGCTCGGTGCTGTAATTTAACTAATGACTCCGCCAGGTCCTAAGAAGGCAGTGTGCTGAAAAGCTGTCTTCTGGGCATGACATGTTCCCCTTGCTGTACTTCCGTCCATCCGGGATGGAAAGGAGGAATGCATCTCTATTGTGCTGGATTACCTCTGTCATAAGAAAGCCCTGCTTAGGTATGTGGTGACTTTGGTCATGGTTGTAGTACAGTCCCTTATCATCAGCCTCTTCAATGAAAACACAGCACCCAGTGGAAACTCTGCTGATAGAAATCGCCAAGGTGAAAAACACATGGCAAATCCTCTGTGGTTCTGGCAGCTGAACTACACACATTTGGCCTCCAGGGCAGGCTTTGATTGCAAATAAGAGGCTGGATCTTGGTTTTAGAAACTCTTTACCTCTGCCACGGGATCAAAGGTACAGAAAGCAACTACCAACTGTGTTTCCTAGCAGCCTGCCCAGACAGTATGCTAATGAGCTGAGCACTGAGCTTCCAATTATGGAACTACTTCCAGAAGTAAACTTTCAAATGGATTCACTGTGATAGGTGCAGTTATTAAGGGTCTCAGTTGAGAGAGAGGTATAAGTTTGAGTATCTCTGAGTCACTGACTACTAACTGATAATGATGCCTAAATTTTCTCCGTGGTACCATATATAAAATGAGAAGATGCATTCTTTCTTACTACCACCCTATGGCCATGTATGAATCTGAATCATAATTTTCTCACAAGATATCCATTTTTTTAAAATTTGAGAGACAGCAAGAGAGAGTAAGCACAAGCGGGGGGGGGGTGTAAGGAGGGGGAGAGGGAGAAGGAGAAGCAGACTCCCTGTTGAGCAGGGTGCCCAGTGTGGGGCTCTATCCCAGGACCCTAGGATCACGACCTGAGCCGAATGCAGACGCTTAACCCACTGAGCCATCCAGGCACCCCACAAGATATCCATTTTTAAAGGATACAACAATGAAAAACCATTCTGTGTTCAAAAGTAGTGGCTCTTAGTTTGAACATAACACTGAAGTTTTAATCAATCATACTTACAACTACAATTGCCATAGATACTCTATAGCTTTTTGGTGTGACAATATATATTCATGTTTGTATGTGGGTTATATGTGGGTGCACAGTTGTATGTATGTGGTATGTGCATCCATGGATTTAAAGTTGGTATCCAGTGAGAGAAACCAATTGTCTAATAGTCACGCATAATAAATTCTGGGGTAACTACTCCCAACATTAAACAACTGGAATAAGGATGCACTACATAATAAACTATATGTTGCCATTTTCTACAATCACTCATACAGAGGTTTTGATTCATTGCAGTTTCTGAATTATTGGGGAAAACGGCAGTTAAGTACCTCTAACACCTATGCAGGAACAGCTAGGGACTATGAAATTAGCACTCTGTGACTGAGTTAAATATATCATTTTAGTTCAATAGAATTGACTATCATAAGTCAAACTCAGGTTATAAAGAATTTATTTCTTTTTTATGCCAAAATGCCTTTGTTTGATCCATAAACTCCTTAATGCACCCTTTTATTGATTTTGTTCCTTAAAAATGCCCACTGCCAAAAGCTGAATTGCAAGTAGGTCTTTCCAGCATACTTTTATGAATAAATCAGAACATGTAATTACCCATGATTTCTGTGATTGTAAAAATGGTTTTTCATTGTATTTTTGTAAGTTGATGGAACATTGTGCTTATTTTTACCCGCCTCCCATAGGGGGAATATTCAGTTGTTGAGAGGGAAAGAAAATAATATTTCATAATAGTAGCATACAGATAAAGCGATGTTTGGTGAAATGCTTCTGTTATGTGTTAATCTTAAACAACTGTAAAGTAACCAAAACAAATAGCAGATTATGTATTACTTAATACAGCCTCCCACATTTTAGGATATTCTGCTATAGAATCCACAACTTTATTATGGAGCTATACATTCATGCAGTTCTCCACTTATTCATTCAACAGATACTTACAAAGTGTATACCATGTACATGACACCACAGTAGGTTCTGGGGACACAGAGCTGTGATAAAGATAAACATGAATGATGTTATCATGGATTTTACATTTCCTTCTAGAGAATATTTGGGTCACTGTCATTTTCTGAGTTCTCTGGTAAAGTGGTAAAAATTGGAGGACAAGGCATGTATCCCCAAATGTAGGAAACCATAGCATATGTCCAGAACTTGTTTCTATCATACTGTATCAGAAAAAAGAAAGTGAAAAATTATATAAGAAGCTTAAACTGAGTATATAAGAAGCTTAAACTGAGAATTTTATTGTATCAACACTGAGATAACCATATTTGAAAACATTTTAATCAAGCCATTCTTTATAAATGTGTATGTGAAAAATTTTAGTAAATTTGCCAAGTTATGTAACCATCATCAAGATTCTGTTATAGAACATTTCCATTGCCCTAATAAGATCCCTGTGCCCATTTACAGTTAATTCTTGTCCCTACTCACAGCCCCAGGCAACCATTAAATCTTCTTTCCTGTCTCTGACTTTTCTAGACATTTTGTATAAATGGAATGGTACAATATGAGGGGTTGTGTGTGTGTATGTGTCTGGTCAAGTCAGTCTTTTAAAACATAGCTATTTTAAGTCTTTACTAAATTAGATTTTTTAACAATTTACTTATGGACCTTATAACTCTTAAGAACTCTCATTAGGCATATTTGGAAGGCTCAAGACTTCAAGTTTATATGTTAAGAAACAAAACAGTCCAGGCAGATCTTTTGTTTGCATGACCAATTCATGGAAACGAGAGATAAACACAGTTGTCGCTGTGTATATTTATAAAATGATTTAGTGTCTCAGCAATTTGCTTAGTGATGACCAATGAATTATATATTTTACAACCAAATTCATTGTTGACTGCAGTCCCAGAATCTCATTAGATCACATGTTTGAGTATAATTTGAGAAGGAAAATCTGAAAATCTTGATTTATCTTTCATGAAATTTTGTACATGATTTTACATATCAATAGTATACTGACTGATTCCTTTTGTACCAATCCAGTATGTTTAGTGAGTCCCGATCATGTGTTAAGCACAGTATTTTGTGCTAGAGATATAGATGATTAAGATGGCTACAGAAAAAATAAAGGTGAATAGGTAAAATGATTCAATTGCACACAGTTTTTTATTTTTATTTTTTCTAAAGATTTTATTTATTTATTCATGAGAGACAGAGAGAGAGAGAGAGAGAGAGAGAGAGAGGCAGAGGGAGAAGCAGGCTCCCAAGGAGCAGGGAGCCTGATGCGGGACTCGATCCCAGGACCCTGGGATCATGATCTGAGCCGAAGGCAGATGCTTAACCATCTAAGCCACCCAGGCGCCCTACAGTTTTTTTTTTTTAAACTAGTTCCTTTATATTTTGCTGTTTCTTTGAGGTTAACCACTAAACACACTAATGAGAGCAAGAAGAAACCCTTTTGCACCTATAATTTTTCTTGCACAAAAGCAATCAAAGCCTCCCATGAAGTTTTTATTGGTAAAATGCTGATATCAGGGATATTTTGAATCCCCTACCTAAATAGACAAGTTAGTAACCACAAATCCAAGGTGAAAAGTGGCCTGATTTATAAAGGCATGAAAGGTTTTAAATAGGTCCAGCAAACTATAATAGAGATAGCCTGAAGAAAAGCAAGGTGAGACTAGAGCAACTAGATGATTTTTTTTTTTTTAACCATGTAAAACCCTGGAGGGGAGAGGCTGCATAAATAAGGAATTAAGGGAGGACCATGAAAATAAGAATTCCAAATCGACTAAGTGTAAGGTAGAACAAAACCAAGCACTTCACACGGTGAGAAGAGTGAAGTTTCAGTACGACCACTGCTTTGAAGCTGTTAGGAAATAATTAAATGCAAGAGTTGCACAAATTCTTGACTCTAATGATCTGTCTGTAGCAGTGAAGATAACCATGAGGGAAAGGGAATCAACCACGGGATCATCTGGTGTGTCCAAATGACCAGGAAAGTAGTTTATGGCATAAACTGTGGACAAACATAGGCAAAAATTCTACTCAGTACTCAGCAGAGGCTGAGTTTTTATAATAGGGCAGACTAAACCTCTCAGTTTTTTTTTCTTTAAAAACTAAAGAACCCTTCAGGCCTAACCCAGTTCTTGCATAGGACTTGCAATTCAGATGCAGATTTCCTAGGTCCTCCCCGTGTGAGAAGTTGTCCTTCTCACTGGTTGCCCCTGGCCTCTGTAAAGTCAGTCTGGAGTGGGGCTGACTTCAGTACTTCTCCAGTTCTTAAGGATCATGGTACTCTGTTTCCAAACTCTCAGATTTAAATAGTATTTATCGAGTTGAGAAACTGAAGAACTATTCTGGTTTATCTGCTGTTCTGATTTAGAAGGTCAGATTCACTCTGTGTAAGTAAAGATACTTTCATAGAAGTGTTAAGCCTCCAGTTTGGGTTTGATCTGTTTGATAGAAACAGATCATTTCAGCTGATCTCTTGTGTGGTATAGAAACAAAGTACCTTGCACTTCCAAGAACCAGATCTTTGCACTGATCAGACCATCCATCTTGCCCTTAAATGTGTGATGAAAACAGTATTGCAAGCCTCCCCACTTTCATCTAGAGAAATTATTTTTTTTTTTAAATTAGACAGCCCATAAGGAGAAGAATAAAAATGTGACTCAGTCATGTATTCAGTTTGTTCATTTAGGTAGTCATGCATGAATACAAAAACAAATATTTAACCAGATGTTGATTCCATAGAGAGTCAAGCTTAATTCTTTATTCCCCTTTTAGTGGCTAAATTCTCCAAGTTATTCCTCCAACCTAGAGATATGACGCATCCGGAAAAGCAAATCCCAGGCTTCCTCCCCAAACTGCAGATATCTGCTAACCTTAAATATAGAAATAACACTATGTCAAAACTTACCAAGAAAGAAGAAACTGATCTGGATTACACAGATGTTGAAGGTTCCATCTCTCCAGTTTCAACCCAAAGGGTAAATGTTAATTTGGAAGGTTTGTGATATTACCCTGAAATAAACAAAAAACAAAATAAAAAACAGCTGTGATCTTTGTCAACCTGCCTCGTGGCTGACTTTCCCTATCATTTTAAGCATCAGACTTTCCACAAGCTTCAATCGATATACTACAAGACACTTCATGAAAATGTGTTTCTACAAAATATTTTCTAACTTCCATCCAGAAGATGTGGAAACAGACCACTGAGTCAGTGTGTCAGATCCCCTGCAGTTACTCACAACTCACTCTCATGACATATTACCAGCTCCTGAAGGGCAGGTAGTTTTGGCCTCTTTTATTTTTGATATTTTTTTCTCTCCCTCACAATAGTTCAGATATAAATGCATACTTACTGAATAGTGTGGGAAGCTGGGCAGAGGCCAACTCCCAGATGGGTCTGCATTGAGGTTTTGTTTTCCCAATCTACAAATAATGGGTTAAAAACTTACCATACTTTAAAAAAATATATCATAAAAAAATATTATATAACTGTATTAGTAAAAAGTTTGGACAGCAGAAAGGAAGAATATCCATAACACACTACCCCCAAACAGCAGCTACCATTATTTTAGAGTATTATCCCCCCTCTTTTTATATGTATATTTATAAATATCTATAATTATAGTGTGTACAAGATTTTCATCCTGCCTTTTTTTCCTCCCCTAACATGGGCTCATATTAAGCTTTCTTCCATATAGGTATATGATATTCATAACCATCACTTTAATGTTGAGTAAAATGCATGTAGTTGATGTGTCATAATTTAATTAACAATTTAGTTATTATAGGACCCTGTCACGTTATCAATTTCTGGCAGTTATAAATGCTTCTCCAAACATCTCTCTTATTTCCTTTTGATAGAACCACCGACAGGATTTCTGGACATTAGTATTGATTGCATAGATATACTGTGAAATTGATTTCCAAAAAATTAGGCCCCTTGTTAATACCATGAATAGTATATGGAAGTACCAACTTTACTGCCATTGTGTATTATTATTTATATATTTTTATAATAAAGAGGTATAAAATGATTGCTGTTCAAGGGTACTGTTATTCTTCCTTTCTTAATAAATAATGAGATAAGATGTTTCTTAGTTTTTTCTTTATTATTTCATTTCCCCTTCTGTGAATAGGCCAGAAGCCTATCTTGTTATTTTGTTGGCACAGTGCAGTACAATTCTCTCATCTTTTTTATTTCAACAAAGTTACTTGACAGTTGAATACTGTGTGACAATAATTATAACTCTTTTTGAATTAAACATTTAAATAATTTAGTCTTCTTTTGTTTTACACCAGGTCAAGATCTATGCTCAAGGGACTCTGTAATTTGCAGTTCATAAAAGACATTGCTTTAAAAAAAAAAAAAAAAGACATTGGTTAAAATCCCAGGGTGATGGTCATGAATATATTGCAGTCTTTGTAGATACTCTGGAGCAAACTGGACAAGGGGCAAAACCTCATCCAACTTAGTCCACCACAATACTCATATATCTGAAAGACGGGATGTGTTCAGATAGACTAAATTTACATTCAAATGATTAAGTAATACTTGCCTTTCTATCTGCTTCTCAGTTGTATAAAAGTTCAGTTTGAAATAAAACATTGACTTATCTTAATGATAACCCAGTGCTTTTGGAGAAATGCCATTATCACAACCACAGAGTGAACAGACTTTCCAACAAAATCTCCTAGAAATTCATGATAAAAAAAAAGAATTATAGAAGTCCAACAGCACGCCATCATGTCTGATCAAATACCAAAAGGTCACGTGTCCCCTTTTTCATGTTTTAATTCATCCATTGTGCTTTTTGAAAAATGTGCATAATCTGTATTAAGTAATGAAGTTATTCGATTTTGGCCTAAAGACCTGGAGCCAACATATAATCCTATGCATTCAGAGGGGCCTCTTTTCCAAACCTGAAATGCTAAACATGTCTAAAAAAATATCCTAGTCTAAATGAGCAGTTGGTAAAGCAATCAGCCTTTCACATTGGAACAAGCAACAAACATGTGCAACGACCCTCGCATTTCTCCTTTGATTTATAGCAGTCTTGGAAAGGAGCTTAACAAGGTGGCACAGAACTTCCAGAGCAGTTGCAGTCAATTTATTGTCTGAGTTGTTAAAGATGTTAATTAGATTAGGAATTTGCTGAGGCCCTTTTAGTCCTTGCAGAAAGAAGAGTGTTTCTCGTGTTTCTCTTTGAAACTCAGTTTTGTGGCATAAAAACACAGGAAAGAAGAAACCCTACACTCATGGAAATTGTAGGGTCCCATTGAATTCCATAAAATTGTAAAAAATCCAATAATAACAGTTACAAAAGAGCCAAGAAACTACCAGACCTGTTTTTAAAAATAATATACTCCAACGATTCCTGCATTGTTTGATGTATAGAAGACAAGAAGTGGGCGGATCATGGATGGTATATCTAGGAGGCCTGGGCCCAAGAATGGAAATCATATTGGAGAGCAAATCCAAGCATGCATTGAGACGAAACAGAGTTTCTGGAAAAACAACAGGCAGGGCTTTTTACTCCAGAGCAATAAACATCAATCTGTATGTCATTTTAATACCCTGGACAAATGTTTTAATAGCGAGCTGTTGCATAGGCAGTGAAGAGGTTATTAGATACTTTGTTTTTGACAATTGCTTTGCCATAATCCATTCCAGAAATATGTTTTGTCTTAAATTGAATTAAACAAATGAAAATATAAAACGTCCAGTAAATTACTTCCTCAGCTCAAAAAATTGCATGAAGAGAAAACTGTCTCAGAAATATAACAGGGAAAGTTAAAAAAAAACAAAAACAAGACTGCTATTCAATTAATCAGGTTTAGGTGACAATTGGAATAGTAGGATAATTATTTAATCGCAATATTGGTAACAATCAAGTTATAAAGATTGTTGTCAAGATCCATGGTTCAAGGCAGTTTTGCTAAAATTGTTTTCGGTAAAGGGTGAAACAGAAATATGCACTTACTTACACATGAAGCATGATTATTCACAACAGCACTCAGAAAGCAAATGCATAGGGCAATAGGAAGGTTAAATATTTTAAGCATGTAAAATCTAGTCAAGATCATCCTTAGGAAAAAGAGGTGGTTGCATGCTCCAAGGAACCTAACAAGATTGGTGGATACTCATTGAAAGATGAGAGTGCTTCAAATGAAATATTCTAATTACAAATGTAATGGATATTTTTGGGAAAAGGGATGCAGATTTTGCAAACCAGCTTTTTGACCCAGAGGATAGTTTTTTGGTCATTTAAAAAGATTAGAGTGAGCCACTCCTATTGTGTGATCTTGGATTTTCCACTCTCTTCCTCCACCTTTGTCACCTCCCTGGCCAATCACGGGAAGGGGGTAGGATAAAGCTGAGACTCAAGTAGGTTTCAAAGAGGTCCTGAGCACTGGGAGAAGGCTAATGCTACTTTCAACTGCAACTCTTTTTAAATTAGAAGTTATTTAAGTAGCTCCAAAATGGTGCATTTGGAGGGGACTACTTTTGAATAAAGCTACGATGTTTTTTCCAGTAATTCCGTCCCATGGATGGTGGTATGTACTGAATGTTTGTGTCTCCCTAAAGTTCCTATGTTGAAGCCCTAACCTCCAGGAAGACGGCTATATTTGGAGATGGGGTCTCTAAGGAAGTAATTAAAGTTAAACGAGGTCATTAAGTGAAACCCTGATCATATAGCATTAATGTCTTCATAAGGAGAGACAGTAGATTTCTTCTTCTTACACACACACACACACACACACACACACACACTCACACACACAGTTGACCCTTGAACCACATGAGAGTTAAGAGTACTGACCCCTTAAACAATTAAAAATTCACATATAACTTTTGACTCCCCTAAAACTTAACTACTAACAGCCTACTATTGACCGGAAGCCTTACTTATAACATAAACAGTCGATAACACATATTTTGTTTCTTTGTTTTTAAGATTTTATTTATTTACTTACTTAGAGAGAGACAGTGTGAGTGGGGGGAGGGGCAGAGGGAGGGAATCTCCAGCAGACTCCCTGCTGAGCATGGGCCTTGAAGTCGGGGGCACGATCTCACGACCCTGAGATCATGCATGACCTGAGCCAAAATCAAGAGTCAGACACTTAACTGACTGAGCCACCCAGGCGCCCTGACACATATTTCATTTGTTATATGTATTATATACCATATTCTTACAATAAAGCTAGAGGAAAAAACATCATTCAGAAAATCGTAAGGAAGAGAAAATATATTTACAGTACTATACTGTATTGAAAAAAATCCACATGTAAGTGGACCCATGCAATTCAAACTCATGTTGTTCAAAGGCCAACTGTATGTGTATATATATGTATGTGTGTGTGGTGTGTGTGTGGTGTGTGTGTGTGTGTGTGTGTGTGTGTGTGTGTATATACACAACTGCATATATATCTCCACAACTGAAAGCAGCCCTCTACAAGCCAGGAAGAGAGGTCTCACCAGAAGCAGAATTTGCTGACATCTTAATCAAAGATTTCCAGCCTCCAGAACTGGGAGAAAATTCATTTCTGCTGTTTAAGACCCCCAGTCGGTGGCATTTTGTTACAACAGTGCAGGCAGACAAATATAGACCATAAGGCGTGCAGGCCATCACCATAACATATCTAGGGATTTCTCTCTATTTTCTTTAAAGAGTATAATATCTGTTTTGGGGAATTTCTAGTGAGAATCATAACTTATCCATGTTACCTGGTGCACAGATATACCCTAGTATACCCCAACACAGCTACAATTTTAGACTTAAATCTATGATGTAATTCCATCCTGTCAAAACTTCTCTTGTTTGTGGCATTCCTTTCTACTGCTTCATTCCCCAGGCTTTTACCCTCTAGGACTCGGTATATCTGTAAGCTCTTTAGTTTTGCCTTGAATTAATGTGAATGAATTATTATATTATTAATTATATACATTATCACATTTGGTAATTTTATGGTGTAATTTTTTGTCACTTTCTTTATTTCAGTATAATTAATATAATCCACAGTTTATGATTCATACATACACCTACTATTTTTGTCTTTGAAACATTTTCTAAATATAGAATAAAAAGCTCAGATTAAATAGTAATCACAGCCTTCAGTATATGCAGTGTTATTTGGAAACAATTATATTTATAAAGTCATCTTCTTTTTATTTATTTATGCTTAAATTTGAAAAGTAAAAGCTAAAGGTATTCAGGATCTAGGGGCAAAATTAATTCAGAGTCTACATCTTCAAAATAAATAAGAAATTAAGTAAATTTAGATTATTTCTCCTCCCAATATGAGTAGTAAGTTTATAGGAAAACTTGTCAGAAAGTGGATGAGCTAGTCAGGAGATGTGATCATGCTTGTTACTCTTTTTAGATTTTTTGATGGAAGAACAAGAAAATGTTTCTCCTTGTATATTTGGGAATGTCTAGCATAAAAAGGAAAAGAGATCGAGTCATAAATTTATTTGTATTGCTCATTCATAGTAATGTACCATTGTACATTGTTTGGGTTCTAACTGTTTGAGTACTTCTCATTTTCCCCAAATGGATTTTATGTACCCTGAGGGCAGAAACCACAAACTTACGGTTCTCACTTTTAACCAAATATACTATTTTGCCCAGATCTTCTTTTTCTTGTCTTGGTTAATTTCCTTTCCATTCTCCTCTAGAACTATGTCATTACTTCTCTAATCTTCTCAAATCCTCTATTTATGCTTACCTACTTTCATTCTCAGTAGATATCTTGTCTCGTACTTCAGAGAAAAAATTAGAAGGTATTTTTTCTCCTCTTCTTCACTATGAACATCAATGAAATTTTAAAAAGTAGAAGACAAAATTAAACGGAATTTGGAAATTTTAATAATTGCACAATATTTCCAAATAACTGTCAATAAAGAAGGCAAAATCTGGAAAGATTACCAAAATGAGAACAAATTACAAAAAGAAAGAAAATGTAATGGAAAGTGAACTAATAGAAGGCGAAACATAAAAATTCAGGTTATAAAATTGTATGGTACCTACCAGAGAGCTAGTTTATGCATGCATACCCTGAGTGTCCCTGTTAATCACTGTTTTGAGAATGTAGAGATCTTGTCCACCCTCTATGTGCCCATCAAGCAGAATGTGTAGAAGTAGGTGCTCTTCAGTGTTCAAAGTCAGCGGCTCCAGGAGTGGTCAACCAGGAGTTTTTCTCTTGTAAGGAAGAGTGTCCTGATGACAGAACTTGATCTCCTTGGAATGCTAGCCATACAAAGAGGGTCAGGGCTACCTATAGTTTTTAAGCTAAGTTGTTACATTACAAAAACTTGCTGCATGTAGATCCCAATATGGATACTTCGGCCAGTCGGCACTCCTGGACTCTATGTAAGTTCCCCCAATAAACCTATATCTGGATCACTGTCTCCAAGTCTTTTCTTCAGCCTCAGTGGACCATCACCCACCCTAGCTAGGCTTAGAGTCAGGTAGGGTACAGCTACACAAAAATATAGAGGATTTTGAAAAACAAAGCAAATAGGTTGGAAACAATATTCCACTCTACGGGTAAAACGAACTTTCCAGGTCACAAAAAGATCTGACTTGGGAACCTTAGAGATGGCAAAACTGTTCAAGGAAAACCAGGGTACTAAGTTTAATAGCACGCGCACGCGCACGCACACACACACACACACACACACACACACACACACACAAATTGTAAAAACATTAAATTTCAAGATTAAAGAATTTTGCTAGCATCCAGAAAGAAGAAAAGAGGTTATTTGCAAAGAAGCAAAATCAAACCAGTCTCATATTTTTGCTTTGTGACAGTAAAATTCTATAAAACAATGAAAACAAATTCTTTAAAGATTTGACAGTGGAGAGGATTATGACCCAATGATTTCATTGTATTATAAAGACATTCTCAGATTCATAAGGTTTTGGAAAATGCACTAATACAGTACTTTCTTCCTGCCAAAGTTTTCTAAGTGGTCAGATGACTCAATCAAGAGCAGAACCCCAAAACTGGGGAGTCACAGTAGAAATGGATAGTGAATATTAAAACAAGCTAAAGATTAGGAATAAAGTGAAACAGAAAATAAATATGTTATGAATACTAACTTGTGCCAGAAACTTTCCATTTTCAAAAAACAACAGCTTCAGCTCATACTATTAATATAAGCTTGAGCTGGTATTTATATCCAGATCCGTCAGCTTCCAGAAGGCAAACAGAAATGAAATAATTATTTGTGAAAGTGTTTTATCTGATGTCTGAATAATTGTCATCATACCATCAAAAGAGAATGCAAGGAAAAAATAGAAATATTAATAACATAATTAGAAAGCTGATCAAATAGAATCTGCAATTCTAGGTTAAATAAAGGAAAAAAACAAGAGGAAAGAAGAAATGTGAGCAAAAAAGGTAGTAATGTGGGGCACCTGCGTGGCTTAGTCAGTTAAGCATCTGCTTTCGGCTCAGGTTATGATCCTGGAGTCCCAGGATTGAGTCCCACATTGGGCTTCCTGCTCAGCAGGGAGTCTGCTTCTCCCTCTGACCCTTCCCCCTCTCGTGCTTTCTCTCTCTCACATTTTCTCTCTCAAATAAATGAATAAAATCTTCAAAAAAAAAGTAGTAATGTTTGTTTACAAAATAGGGTTAAAATTATTGCTTCATCTTTTTAAATTATATAATTAGAGGTTATGTACATCTGCATATAATGCTTGGACTATCATTAATAGAATTAAAATTACAATACATTTCTGACAAATCAATGCAAAAGAAATCAAGCAAGCAGTCCATAGAGCAGTCTCTATGACAAAATATAGCAAAAGAAAAGAAAGAGATTAAAATACATGGCAGCCTCTATGATCTATTTGTGATTGGATTCATTGTATATTTATTTTACTTATAACCCTTATTTTCTTGGACATATCATTCAGAAGTTTGCACTCTTTGGTTTCTCTTTCTTAGCTTCCTTGGCCAATCTTTCCTTTTTATAGGAACAACAAAAAAATGATTTATTTGTAACACAGCCCAGTCTCTATCACTTCAGCACAGTATAGGAGTAGAAAAGAGTCATTCTGCAAGCATCATTTAGTCTAAGCAGTACTTCATGCCTCCCCAAGGAGCAAGCCCATCTCCCCCCAGAGGTCCGGCCCAGAGCCAAATTGAACTCACACACAGGCCCAGAATGAAGTTGGCCCCAGGCCTCAGAACATCTCACCCTTCCCCCACAGCCCTTCAAGGTTCCTGGCTGCAGCCTTCTACTCCTTCACCCCCAACCAGGCCAACTCCTAGACTCTGAGCCACCAGGGAGCTTCCTTTGTGATAATTAACGAGGATTTAAGTGTTATATAAAACAATGCCCTGTAAAATCCATTGTTCCCTAGAAAGTGTAAAATGACTCCCCCATACATTACCCTAATCAGCAATGACAGCAATCCCTCTCTGCACCATAGATGCAGGAGGTTTTGAAGTGATTATCCTCTCAGCTCCATATTCAAGTTTTCCTATTAGCCTTATTAAAGGCTCTTCTCCTTAGCCCGGAGAAGGGATCCCAGATATTTTCCCCAGATTCAGAGGCTGAGAGAAAAATCCCTGATATCTTAGAAAGACTCCTTCTGTTTCCCTCCAAAGATTTTAATGGAGATTATTACCTAAACATTTTTAATCCATCTGAGAAAAGTTAGTTTTAGATTCAGAGGGCAATGCAAGCAAAGAAGTAGGCAGTCTTTCTGATTAGGTTATTAGTTTTGAGGACACAGGAGGCAACCTAGGAGTAAAATCTCAAGTGGCTTTCTTAACCCAAGGTCTTCTAGAAAGCCTCAAATGATGGATACTAGGAAGATTTCACCTTTGCAGGCCTTGGTAGGACAATTCCGAAAGTTCTACCAGCATGGACTGGCGACTTTTGACAAGGTCATAATAAAAAAAAAGACAAGAAAGCTGGGTATCTTTTATATCCAATATCCAATTATTAAGTGTTGGAGAACAAGAGGCGGTCCAATGTCTTTTTAACCCCTTTACATTCTCTTCTTTAAAAATATTATTCCTTTCCCCTTACTACATCTGTCAATGACCCTTGCTTTTATATCTCCTGATGTACAAATCTGTCTACTGAATAGTTTTTGAACTAAAAATTTCCCAGGCCCCTCAAACTCACTAGGATACAAACTAACCATCTTCTACTGCCACCTCCTCAAATCAGAATATGCCTACAGTGTTCCTTATCTCAATAAAAGTCATCACCATGCACTCAGTGGCTTAAGTCATAACTTGGAAAGGCTCTTCTTCAATCCACTCCCTTCACCCCTTCAATTCCAGTAACTCTTGCTATTTTTTTTCAGATTTTATTTATTTGTCAGTGAGAGAGAGAGAGAAAGAGAGAGAGAGCGCACAAGCAAGGGGAGCTGCAGGAAGAGGGAGAGGGAGAAACAGGCTCCCCACTGAGCAGAGAGCCCAATGTGGACTCTGGGATCATGACCTGACCTGAAGGCAGCGCTTAACCAGATGAGCCACCCAGGCACCCCTCCAGTAATTCTTGTTGACTTGTATACTTCCTCTAAATCAAGGTGTATCTATTCCACTCCAAATGGCTAAAACTATCCTAGTTCAGATCATGATCATCAATCATCCTAGTTAATCTGAAAACATCTGAGCTGGTTTTCCTATGCCCATCCTTATTTCTCCCCAAACCAGAGTACACTTAAATTGAATTTTTAAAAATGCGCTACTGGGGCACCTGGGTGGCTCAGTGGGTTAAGCGTCTGACTCTTGATTTTGGCTCAGGTCATGATCTCAGGGTCATCAGATCGAGCCCCGTGTCAGGTTCCATGCTGGGCATGGAGCCTGCTTAAGATTCTCTCTCTCCCTCTACACCTCCCCTGTCTCAAAAAAATAAATAAAAATAAAAATGCAGTGTCAGCATGCCATCCTTCTGCTTAAAATTCTTTCTACAACTTTTCAATAGAATCACCATATGTTCTGGCATAATTACTGATAGTGTCTCCTCTCATTCTCAAAAGTATCCCGGTTTACATGATAAATTATATGGTCACTGTCATAAAAGCTTCCTTGACCTGATCAACTTCTCTGCTTTCCTCTCAAGTCTCACTGCACACTATTCCCCATCTTGCCATCTGTACTGTAGCTATGATAAAATAACTGTCTTTCGCATGTATGTGTGTTTTCTCTCCCATCCATCCTTTCTCTCTTCTTCTTGCCTCTTGCCAGTTACCTTTTAACAATTAAGAAGAAAAAAAATGAAAACAAAACATTTATCCTCCTTTTTCACTAGGTGGACTCCTACTCATCCTCCATAGTTTAGAAAAAAATGTCACTTGCTTTAATTTTCTTGTCACCCTTCGACTGATCAGGGGTTCCTGCTATGCCTTTCACAATACTTATTACCTTACTATCATAACACTTCTAACAGTTTATTGTGATTGCTTTTTTGCCCATATTCCTCAGTGGACTATAAAAGATGTGAGCCTTGTTTGTCATTTTGTCCCCACTTCTCAGTCACTAACAGTTAATAAATATTCCTAAAAGTCATAAAGATGTAAGTACATCCGTGAAAGTCATAAAAGAATTAAAAGAATACCAGTCATAACCAGATCATCTTTCCATCATCATCAATACCAGATCATCTTTCAAAATTCTTTCTAGTTTATAAGTGATTTTTCCCTCATTAGTCTAGAGTGCTTTAAGTAAAAAGTTAGGTCTATATTCTTTGAAGAAGAAGAATATATCTTTAAGGAAAGAACAACATATATGCTTTAAGCACGCCAAAAATCTTGCTTCTCTCCTATTGGAAACATTCATATAGCCAAATAACTTCTAAGGTAAATCTGCTTTTGTAGACCCCTAAATCTTGAGAGGCTTTAAAAGAAGTCTTTCTATTTTCTTTCTCAGAAAACATAGCTGCTATGTTAACAAGCAGGTCTGCTCTACTTTCTTCACTCTCCCTTTTTCTCTCAAACAGTTCTCGGTGTTCTCTCAATCCCTTCCTCTCATCCCCTTCTCCTTTCGCTCTCACCCATCCGAAATTCTGTGTCCACCACCAGTCAGGATCTGAAAGCACTTGGTAGAGATGTGTACAACGTGCACTGGCTGGGGCTTCTGAGGTACAGCCAAGTGTGTGGATTCACCAAGTGTGTGGACTAGAGGCTAAATATGGCCACTGTGTGTTTATGAAACCCTCCCTTCTCCATGTCTCAATTCAGTCCCTCCTTTCCTTCATATTTCAGTGTGATATTCCACCCTCCTGCTCCTTTATCTGTGGCTGGGGTGTTAAGTGTTGATGAGATAATTCCTGGATCAAATCCAAGGAGTGTTTTAAAAATTTAATGTATGTGGGTACTGAATAATGGTCTCACACTGTGTGTGACCCAGAGTACTTGAATGTGTCATGTTACTGAATTACCCTTAAGTAACCATTACTGTGTCTGGGTGGTCATTGGTAGGGAAGGAAGGTGAAGGGTGTCTCTGAGTATGTGTGCATTAAAAAGGGAGGTGGTCTGCTGCATTGCTCCCAACACATTTATAATTTTAACTGGCCTATCACTTACATAACTTTATATATCTACGTGGAAGCCCTTTTATTTTATATGTATATATTTCACTTCTCCTCAAACTGCTAGAATTTCTATTAAAAGTCTAATATAGGTTTACTACTTGTGTGGCTTTTAAAACAAAAAGGATTGTAAAATTTCCAATATTTTTCAAGCTTATCCAAATTCCTGCAATGTTCATTTGGAAAGGAATTTCATTAATAATTCATTATTCCTTTGAATTGAGGGTACATATGAGATGAACTCTTTAGGGGAAAACAACAATGCTGAAAACTAGAGTTAACATGATTGAAAGGCTTCTATAACAATAATTGAAGATTTCTACACTTGCTAAATGGTTCTACAGGTCCAAGGGATTAGGGGACATATGAAGAAAGAATAAAGAATAAAATATTTTTGTAGTTTGAAAGTGTATACAGTATTCTCAAAATATGGAGCCTCAAATTTTATTGACATGACACTAGAAATCACTGAGTCCAATTCCTTGTTTTGCATCTGAGTATGCTTCTGAACAGAAAAATAAACTTGCCAGTCTACTCAAGGAAGCATTTATGCCTACTACATACAGAAGGAGATCTCAAACACAGGAATCTTGACTTTGGCCTAATACACATTAATCATTCATTAATTTAACAATCTTGTATGGAATATCTATTCTGAAAGAGAGGGTCTTAATAATGAAGAATAGGACATAGCATCTATCTGGAAGAGCTCACCTTCCTAAGAGGGAAACAGACAGTGATGTTCCAGTGGGATGTGTCTGATAATGAGCATATACACTAAGAATTATATGAGAAGAGTACAATAAAGCCAGTCTGAGTATTCAGGGAAGGTTTCAAACCAGAGAAGACACATGTTTGAGCAAAGACATAAAAGTGTAAACAGCATATGGCCTCCCATGGCACACAAGCAACTTGGCATTTCTGTTGCTTACAGTGTGTGCGAGAGAGTAATGAATGGATAGACTAGAGAAAGGAAAAGATAGTGGAAAATCTTGCATGACATGACAAGGGGCTAGGGCTTTACTAAGAGCCATTGTTAAGTACTTTGAGCAGAAGAGGAAGACAGAAAGAGTAATTAGGTCAGTTCTTTGCCAACCATTTTTGTTGGACAAGTTTTTTGTTTATTGATTTTCTTTTGTTTTTAATTTCCAATTGGCTGCAGACCAATATGCCGTCATATTGCACACATCACTAGTGTTCACCTTGTGTCACATGCCACTCACCATAAGTCAACAACACCCTAAATGGTCCACAACCTATTCAGTGAGACAGATCCAGTCATTACACGCTTAGAATTCTCAAAAACATCCAAATGCTATACTAGTTTCTAAATGTTTAAGCTCAATTTCTATACTTATATTGTTACCTTCTATCAGTCATTTGAGCAGCTCTGAGTTAGGGAGACTATTGCAATGCTCTAGTCTGATGATGATAAAAGTCTGAACTAGGATATTAAAGATATAGAAGACACAGAACACCAAAGAAAGATTTAAGGGAGAAAAATGGGATGTGGAAAAAGGACATGGAAAAAGAAAAAGCTGAGACTAAGCATAAAAGTAAAACCATATTGCTACTTTTCTGGAACTTTTTCATAAATACACAGATATACATGAGGTCAATTACCGAACTTTAGGCATTATTTAAAATATGTTTAATCAGTGTGGAATTCTAAAATATCATATAATTAGCAAGTTGCTGACTTTGTGGAAAGATTTTGTGCTCATTGGAGATTTGCAGTGGAGACACTTTTGATGGAAATACTTGCTGATGCCTTTAAGAGACTGATACATCCCATATCACATGGATGCATTCATTGAATACTCCTTGGCTTTAGAAAGAGTACCCTATGAGTATAAAATCTAGGAACTAATTATGCTTTTTCCATTGAAAGATATGCTTTCCTTTTGCACAAAAATCCAAAATGAGTTTTCAGAGGAATATTGCTGCATAAAGAAGCTAATTTATCATTTAATAGATGGAGAGGAAGAATTCAACAACGCTTTCACAGCTGAACTTTTAATCCCAAAGAGCGATGATGGCTCTGATTAGAAAGAGATAATGATTCAGAATGTACGGGCAGGGAATTTGATTTTCCAAGAAAAACTGTGTCCTAGAAATGGGAAAACTGCAAACTTTGTGAGAAAGAGAATGTTTTAAGCGCCTTATAATAAAATATTTCTTAAAATGAGATAGAAATGACATACTTCCTCCTGGAGTTATCTAGTATAAATGTTACTCACTTGAAAGGCAAATATTTTAATTACATTTGAGCATGCCGGGCAGAAGAAAGACTAGCAAGCTGTCAGGAAGACACCTCACAGATGTCCATACATTACCACTAAGGAAGTCTGAGCTAGAATCTGAGGGTAGGAATTTTGTCTGTTTTGTTTTCTGATATGTCCTAAGTACTTAGAACGATGTGATATGTGGTAGGCACTCAATAAATTTTTGTTGACTGCATGGTCAATTTAACAAAATCCTAAGTCTTGATTTCATCAGCACATGTATAGTATATCTGCCTTTGGGGGTATACTCAACTTCAGCAATTCAATCAAGAGAGAATTATATCAAAGAAAAATGACTGCTTACTAATTTGGAAGAGAAAAACTGTTACGTGAACACGAATAATCCAGTCTACAAGATCAGAATAGATTTCTTTACTGTCTAAATAACACCCAAAGAGAAATTTTAAATTTGCAATGAGAAATAGAACATTACCAGAAATCGGAATGTTAATGTATGTTTGATTAGCATATCATCTCTCAGTAAAAATCAAATGGAAAATCAAAATTAAATAGAAGTTCTCTCAATATACATGAAACCAGATAAAAAAGAGACTTAGTAAAACTTTAGTGGAACATGGTAAGATAGGCTACTGTGTTCATCTCAACAGGATAAGATGCCAAAATTCACTGCCAATAGTCTCCTCCATTCTATACCACATGTTGGCTTTGTGAAGGAGTATAGCATGCATAAAGTCCATTTGCAAAGGCTCCTTTCTCCCCTGGGCTTTCTGGCTTGAAGATATTTCATCTGTCTGTATGCCTACCACTTTTTAGTTCATAGCTAAATGAACTAAAATATACCTCACCCAAATATACCCTCCTCCAAAGAAACGCTTCTTTAGATAAGTTTATATATTAAATTATGCAACAGGAAAGTCTCAGAGGTGAAATTTTACTCTATTTCTAATTTGATTTTGCATATTATAGTCTGATCAGTTATGTGTTGATCTTAAATTTGAACTCTCCAAAACACTTATTCCAAATTACTAAGGTTTAGGAGAATACTTCACTAGCACAAGGAATTTCCAATGTGTATATATAATCACATTTTAGTCAATTCTTTGGTACTCTTACAAGGTTAGTATTGCAAAGCCTAATATGTAAAACCCTAAGCAGTTGAGTAACAGAGGCATCTGAAAGCCATAAATAATCAAAAGCTTCTGAACAATGGAGAAATCTTGTCAAAAAGTACTCAATATATTTTATCCACTTTTTTGCAAAAAAATAAAAGTCAAGATGGCCCATTTTACTAGTCTCAGCATTCCTACTCAGTACAAAGAGAAAGTGCAGAGAGGAATGGCTTTTGTATAGCATGCACTCAAGAGCCCCACAGTTCTTGCACGCATGGGCATGTGCAAGGGTAGTTTCAGAGCAATACCAATGGTGAAAGCAACTGAATCATAAAGATTTTAGTTGACATACGACTTACCTTGACCTACTGTACAAAAAGTAATTGAATGCTCTGTGGCAAATGAAAAATTAAAATTATGATTCCAACAAAGACTGAGGGATAGAACACAGTCACTGAATTGTGCAAAATGAGGACGATGAAACGATCAAAAGAAAAAAAGGATCTAAGAGAGCAAGGTAGAAAGATTCTCCTTGGCCAAACCGAACTAAGGTACTAAACAAGGGAAGAAGGAGATTGAATATACTGTGTTTTTTATAAAATTATATTTACATTTATAGTAATAAGCTCTATAAGGTTCATTCCACAGTACAGACTTGCAACTATAAATACAGTAGCATCATTCAAAATACTCAGAACTCCTACCCATAAAGAGACCAAGACAAAATTTGGCTAGTACATTTCCTTCCAAGAATTCAAAGTATCAGTTGTGATTGAAATAAAATGGACAGATAATTATTCTACAACTGAATGTAGGGCCTTCTTTCCCCCTAATTTCTAGCCCTCATCCAGGCTATGTAGACACAAGGCAGAACAGTTAATGCAGAACATACCACTGGAAAGTCCATGCTATATTTCTAAACATCATACTTCCTTTGTAAACAAAGCTTTAAAAGCTTTCAAAATTTTGTTGATTTAGAAAGATAGGTCATTGTATTTATTTTTTATAAAAATGCACAGAAGCTATTGTAAGAGACATAGTTTTAAAAATTGAAAATGTATAATGAAAGGCTCTGCTGCTGCCTTTGAAGATAAAGGAAAGGGTCATGAACCAAGGAATGCTGGCAGCTTCTAGAATCTGGAAAAGATAAGAGGATGGATTCTCTTCTTACGGCATCCTGAAGAAATGAAGCCCTACAGCAAAGACCATTTTAGATTTCTGACCTCCAGAACTGTAAGATAATACATTTATGCTGTTTTAAGACATTAATTTTGCAACGATTTGTTATATTAGTAATAAGAAACTTATAGAGCCTGCAACTTTATTTGAAAATATTTTCAACAGTTTGACATTTGTATTTTACTATACTTACTGTGTTTTTTTCTATGACACATTTAAAAGATTTTTATGTATTCCAATATATCACATTTTCCCTTTATATCAATGAATTTTTGTGATGGTTAGGAAAGTTCTCCCCACACCCGGAATATAGGGGAATTCACTTATGCTTTATTTTCCAGTACTTGTATGTTTCTGTTTCTTAAATTTAAATTTCTGTTTCACATCACATTGACCTTGACATATGATATAAAGAATAAATCCAATTTTGTCATTCTCTACAATGCTGTTCATTTATTCTAGCAGGACTTATTAAAAAGTTCATTCTTTTCCCTTATGATTTGTGTTGCTACCTAGAGCATATTCTAAATTTACATATGTAAAACTGTAAGACATGGATGAAAGATTGAAGAAGATACAAACAAATAGAAAATTATCTCTTGTTCATGAATTGAAAGAATTAATATTGTGCATACTACACAAAGCAATCTACAGATTCAATGCAACCCCTCCCCAAATTGCAATGGCATTTTTAACAGAAAGAAAAAAAAATGCTAATATTCGTGTGTAACCACAAAAGACCTCAAAGAGTCAAAGCAATCTTGAAAAAGAACAACAAAGCTGGAGGGATCACACTTCCTGATTTCAAAATACATTTAAAAAGTTATAGTAATCAAACTGTATGGTATTGTCATTAAAAAAAGGCACACACATCAATGCAACACAAGAGAGAGCCCTAAATTAAGCCCATGCATATATAGTCAACTAATTTTTGATGAAGGCACCAATAATACACAATGGAGAAAGGATAGTCTCTTCAATAAATGCTGAGAAAACTGGATACACACATGCAAAAGAATTAAATTGGAGCCCTATATCATAAAGTCAAATGGACTTAATATGGATTAAAAACTCTGATAAAACTCATTCACATTGGGTCTTGGCAATGATCTTTTGGATATGGCACCAAAAGTCAACAAAAATAAAAATAAATAAATGGGACTACATCAAAAAAGCTTCTGTGCAGCAAAGGAAGTAATGATCAAAGTGAAAAGACAATGCATGGAATGGGAGAAAATATTTGCAAACCATATATCTGATAAAGGTTTAATCTCCAAAATATATAAGGAACTCATATGATGCAATAGCAAACAAACAAACCAAATAACCTGATTTCAAAATGGGCAAAGAACCTGAATAGACATTTTTTCCAAAGAAGATATACAAATGGCCAATATGTATATGAAAAAGTGCTCAAATTCACTAATCATTAGGGAAATACAACTCAAAAACCGTAATGAACTAGCTCTTCACACCTCTTAGGATGACTATAATCAAAAGGCAAAAGATAACAAGTGTTGATGAGGGTGAGGAAAAAAGGGAACCCTTGTTGGGAACATCGTTGGTGGAAATGTGTAGCCACTATGGAAAGCAGATCATTCACTATATTCCCTATGTTGTGCCTTTTATTTCTGTGACTTATTCATTCCAAATTGGAAGCATGAATCTTCCACTCCCCTTCACCCATTTTGTCCATTTCCCCATCCTGCTTCCCTTTGGCAACCATCAGTTTGTCCTCTGTATTTTTAGGTCTGATTCTGCTTTTTGTTTGTTTATTCTTCTGTTTTTTAGATTACATAAGAGTAAAATCTTATGGTATTTGTCTTTCTCAGTTTGACTCATTTCACTTGGCATAATATCCTCTAGACCCATCCACTTTGTCACAAGTGGAAAGATCTTATCCATTTTTACAGATGTGTAATATTTCAGTATGTGTATGTATGTGTGAGATACTAACTTACACCTGTCAGAATGGCTAAAATAAAAAAGACAAGAAATAAGAAGTGTTGGCAAGAATGTGGATAAAAAGGAACAGTAGTGCACTGTTGGTGAGAACATAAATTGGTATCGCCACTGAGGAAAACAGTATGGAGATTCTTCAATAAATTAAACATAGAAATACTGTATGATCCAATAATTCCATTACTGGGTATTTACCCAAAGAAAACTAAAACACTAATTTGGAAAGATATATGCACTCCTATGTTTATCGCAGTGTTATTTACAAAAGCCAAGATATGGAAGTAACCTAAGTGTTTAACAATAGACCAGTGGCTAAGGAAGATGTGGTATAAATTGTCTTTTGATGACTGTCTCCTTTGTGATTGCTAATTTTTTGTATTAGTTTTTTTTCTTAGTTTAGTTAATGCTTTTCTGTTTTGTTATTTTTTTTGATTCTACTCTTTTTTCAATTTCTAACTTGTTAATTTCTGTTTTTACCTTTATCACATACTTATACTTTCTTTTGGTTCAGTTATTATTTTTTCAGATATTGAAGGAGGAGTTAATTTATTCATTTCTTCCATCATTTTTTGACATAGTAATCTCAAGTAATACATTTTTCAGTCATCACTATTTTAGCTATATTCCTGAAATTCTAATGTCATGTTTTTATCACCTTTGTTTTTCAAATATTTATTTTGACTTTGAAATTCTTTAATAATTGACAATGTGTTTTTCTTTCCATATTTAGGTGAGGAAAATTTTAAAATCCTCTATTAATTTCTAGATTTATTGTGTTATAGTCAGAAAATACTACTTGTGTTATTTCTATTTTTTTCAAATTTGTTGAGGTTTTTGTAAGAATAAGATGTATTCTCTATTAACAGTTTCAGTATTTACCAGAATCATCTTACTGATTTTGTTGTTTTGGTCTTCAATAATTTTCTTTTTGTCCACTTGATCTGCCTTTGTAAGAGGGACATATGTCAAAAATCTCCCTTTATTAGTGTATTTGTCTGTTTTTTGATATCTTCTTTTGTTTCTGCTTTATGAAATTTGCTCGGGTATTGTTAGATAAATGTAACTATTTTCTCTTCATTCTGAATTGAAGCCTAGGCATTAAAAATGTCTTTCTTTCTGTCTTTTCATCTCTTTGTACTGAATCCTAAGCAATCAGTTGTCAACTTAATAAGTCCTACTTCATTTCACTTAACATTTGCCTAATGTCTTATCATTCTCTCATTTTAAGTTTATCTAATCTCTGTTTTATGTGTGTCTCTCATATAAGCATAGCGTTAAATGCTGATTTTGGACAACCAAGACTCTTTGTCTTTTTTTTTTTTTTTTTTTTAAAGATTTTATTTATTTATTTGAGAGAGAGAGAGAGACAGCATGAGAGGGGGGAGGGTCCAAGGGAGAAGCAGACTCACTGCTAAGCAGGGAGCCCGATGCGGGACTCGATCCCGGGACTCCAGGATCATGACCTGAGCCGAAGGCAGTCGCTTAACCAACTGAGCCACCCAGGCGCCCCTCTTTGTCTTTTAATAGATGTGTTAATCCATATACGTTTATTGATGTAATTGATATGGTCATGTTCTAGGTTACATTTGAATGTATATATCTTGATACATAGATCCTTTCATTGTATGGGCAATTTTATTTACTTTTTAAAAAAATATTTATTTATTTATTTTAGAGAGAGAGAGCACATAAGTAGGGGGAGGGGCAGAGGGAGAGAATCTCAAGCAGACTCCGGCTGAGCACAGAGCCTGATGCGGGGCTTGATCTCATCACCCTGAGATCATGACCTGAACTGAAATTAAGAGTTGGCTGCTTAATGGACTAAGCCACCGAGGTGCCCCTCATTTACTTTTGCTTCTACTTTTTTTCTTATTCCTCCTCCTTATCATCCTCCTGCTCATCTCTTTTTGTTTCCCCTTTCCTTCCTCCTCTTCTTCTTTCTAACATTGTTCTCTTCAAAGCAGAATAGAGGACTCTTAATAAGTTTAGGTCACAAAATAAAATTTCTGATTAGAATAAGCCAACACTTCAAGGATGTGGAAAAAAAGGGACCCTCTTGCACTGGTGGTGGGAATGCAAACTTGTACAGCCACTGCGGAAAATAGTACGGAGGCTACTCAAAAAGTTAAAAATAGAACTACCCTATGATCCAGTAATTGCACTACTGGGTATATACCCCAAAATACAAAAACACTAATTCAAAGGGATACACGCACCCCAATGTTAACTGCAGCATTAGTTACAACAGCCAAATTATGGAAAGAGCCCAAGTGTCCATTGATTGATGAATGGATAAAGAAGATGTGGTATTCAGCCACAAAAAAGAATGACATCTTGCTATTTGCAACAACATAGATTGAGCTAGAGATTATAATGCTAAGCGAAATAAGTGAGAGAAAGACAAACATCATATGATTTCACTCATATGTGGAATTTATGAAACAATATGAATGAGCAAAGGAAGAAAGAAAGAGAGAGAGAGAGAGAGAGAGAGAGACAAACCAAGAAATAGACTCTTAACTATAGAGAACAACCTGATGGTTACCAGAGGGGAGGTGGGTGCAGGATGCGTGAAACAGGTGATGGGGATTAAAGAGTACACTTATCATGATAAGCACTGCATAATGTATAGAACTGTTGAATCACCATATTGTACACTTGAAACTAATACAACACTGTATGTTAACTATACTGGAATAAAAATTTAAAACTAAAAGAAAAAGAAAAAGCCAACACTCTGTATGCTAATAAAGCATAACTGTGTGTGGCTGCATAGATCACTAGATATGTCTGCTTTTTATTATTACTATTTTTACGCTTTTACCTTGGTAATTGAAAGCCTGCTATTGAGTAAGACTGGGTTGCTCGGTGTTGGCACTACTCTGGGATCTGTTCAATTAAAGGATTGTTTATTTAATTCCCTGAGCGTACACCTGCAGTATCATGAAGGCACCACACTCATAACATAGCAAGTGTGATTGATAATGTGGCTCACCTTTCAAAGCTCAGTGAAAGCATTTCAAATTACCAGTCCTTTGCACAACGAACTGCGTCTTTTACTCTCAGGAAGAACAATGTGCCCCGAAGTCGTCAGAATGACTTTTACAAAGAACCTGGTGCTGTGGAGAGGGGAGGGAAGTGAACATTAAAGAAACAAAACCAAAGCAGTGATTTGTTACCATCTCAAAATGTTGCTGGATTTGCCATCAGTGTGGTAGTGCAGCTTCATGTGCAAACACAAGCCTCTTTAGGGACAATCTTCATGTCTGAACAGAAAGTATTTTGTCTTTTCAGGCAGGAAACCTAGGCAAGGCTTTCCCAGAGATATATTTCCACCATGTGGCCAGGACAATAAACATGAGGCTTTTGATCTGGGTGGCAATAGTGGTAGAGCCAGAGTTCTAAAAGGAGAAAAATGGGAAACAAATCTGCTAGAGGTGAGTGTGTGCCCTCAGGGTACTTTTGCATGTCTAGAGTTCACCAAGCAAAGCCAGAGAGATTTCAAATAAACATGTCTAAAGGAGTCATAAAAATCCTAACTAGAGTGATAGCTTAAATCCCAATGTCAAAACACAGAAATGCATGGTCTACATCACATGAAGCTTCTTTGGCCTCAAGTTTATAAATTAAACCTCTTTCCAACTCCTATTTTTATAAGCATAAATTAATAAATGCCCCTCCTCCCTACTACCATCTTCATATTATAGATAACAACAAAATTATTTTTCTTGTTCTGCAGGTGGAATAGAATGGGAGCAAAAGGTATCCTGAAAGTCAATCTTTTCTCATTTTCATTAGGACACAATTGCCTGCCATTGTCATAATATAGGTGTCCTTTTAACTTGCTGCTTTAAACACTTTATCCTAGAAATCACTGCAATTCATTATTTTACATGCTACCTTCATTTACAAAGCAAAATGCCAAAGAGGAGCTCAGTTTATTTCAGCACTGTTGAAAAAGAGTGCTGTTATTAGGAAATGTGAGTGGGTTGAAGTGGGACTCCCTGTGGAGTCAACTTGGCAGAGTTTGAGTTCCTGGCTCAACCTGATATTAAAAGTGAGTCATCAGTTTACCCACACAGCAGGGTCTTCACTTTGTACTTCTCAATCTGAGCAATGCAGCAGTGAGTCTAAAGAGTTGAGGTTAGTTTCCATAATTAATAATCAAGTGAAAGAAATTCCTCTCACTTATTTTGAGAATTATTTTATTATTCAGAAATTGCCTGATGTTAACTGTCTGATAAATAATAAGAGCACAAATAAGATGTATCTTAGATAATTCATTTGCATTCAGTGTGATTTATTTCCAGAAGTGTCCAAAGGCATCTCTGTTCATATTAAAGTAATTTTTCTCCCCTTTATGTCCATTAGGAGACATTTGAAGGGCAAAAGTTTTAGGCACCTCTGCTCCTGTTAGTTGATATTTTTAGAAGAAAACTTCAGTAATTGCGATGAACTCATTTAAAGACAAGTATTAGAACTACTATGATTTTTAATACAACCAGTTTTAGTAAGGATACCAAAAAAATGATTTAAGATTAATGCCTCACTTTAAAAATTAATAGATTAATGCAATTTACCTTTCCTTTTATTTCATGTATGAAATCTAAGAAATGCAACCATCATTTTTAATCCAAACTTAGTAAACATGTAGTATGTTTTTCCATGCAGCCTCAAAATCTCTTGGTGAAATGACGTCCATATTTATCCAAATAACAGGGACAATTTTGTTAAAGGTTGGTAGAAGAGGGGTGCCTGGGTGGTGCAGTTGGTTAAGCGTCCAACTCTTGGTTTTGGCACAGGTTGTGATCTCTGCATCCTGAGATTGAGCCTGCATTGGGTTCCACACTCAGAGGGGAGTCGGCTTGAGATTCTCTCCTTCTCCCTCTGCCTGCCCCTCCCCTCTGCACACCCTCTCTCTCTAAAATAAACAAATCTTCCAAAAATGAAAAGGTTGCTACGAGATAAGTTGCTGCTGCATAAATAAAACTGAGCACCTTAAGTTTCTGTTCATACATTGTGTGTAAATATGAACTCCCACATATATATATATATAGATTTAAGATGTACTTTTTTAGAATATCAGACAAAGTCCTTCATGCAAGAGACCTCATCTGGATTTCCAGTCTTGGCTCTCACTATTCACATCATGAACTCCAGCTACAGAAAGCTAATTCCAAGCAAGCTTTCCCACACTCTGCTTCTTTGTATACATGAATTTATCTTCCAGGATTTTCCCACTCTTCTAATTGCAATGCTGAAAAGTATATGAAAGACCCCATTCAAATATTATTGTGGTCCTTTCTGTCTTGTTATAATAATCATTACAAGGTATTTTAATTAGTTGTTAAACATTGTCTCCAGCACAATACAGAGAGTTCTTGGAGGGAGAAATGGCTTCATATTTATCTTTGTCTCTTTCCATTCTATTCCCTGCCTTTCACCATTAGGAAACACTGCATCTCCTATAAGAGATGCTCTGTTCATGTCAAGCACCTACTGGTATATGGTGACAGTAACCTTACATGTCACTCAGCTTCCTTTGGGACATCTTACAATGCTTGGTTTACACTCAGCCTCTTGCTAGCCATTTATGTAACCTCTGGTATGATTCCCTACCACATTTTCAAAATTTCACCCTCATCCTGGTGCTCTGATTGGGACCAAAGTAAATGTAGATCAATTTTAAGAGGCGGCTGAGATCAGTACTTGGTAAAAATTTGTCAGCCAGCAAATCCTGTTTACATTCCTTCTAGTTTTCCTCAAATTTCCTCATATAGGTCCTATATGTTTCTTGTAAAAATTATCTCATTATTTTACATTGTTATTATTTTGAATTGTATCTTGTTAGCTTTATAGTTTCAGTCAGGTTTTGGCTGTCAATAGTTGAGTATTTAGTGTTCTTTTTTAAGTGATTATACTTATTTTACTACCTTTACTAAGCCATTTTATCATCCTCACACTCGATGCAAAGAAACGAAACAATAAGAAGAAAAATATGTCCACGTTATTTTTCACAATAAAAAGGGTAAGTTTCATTCTACAGGCCTGGGTATATTATAGAACAGGATCAAGGTCCCATTTGATTTTAACCCATTGCATAGAATCTCATTCATATTTGGTGAGTGGATTAACTCCATGGGTGCTGTGAAAGATTGGAGCACTTTTGTGGTTTTGTAGAAGTCCCACACCACCACCTCTCCTGAATATTAACTATTTGAGCTAGACTTCTACATAACTCTCTCACTGGTTCTTACAGATTTTCAGCTTATTTGCTTAAATCATCCAGGTAGGCAATCATATGTTAGTACAATAATTTTATGCACTCTTTTTCAATATTTATACCTCTTTTTTTACACATCTTATTTCATTACTTATAAGTTCTAGCATACTATTAAAATTAGGGGTGATATTAAATTGCCTAAACTGTTAATAGTTTTTAAAAGCAATATTCATAATATATATATTTTAAAAAGTCATGCATTTTATTGTAATTACCAAATTCATTATTTGTGTTCACATTACATGGTATTTTCAGATATTTTAAAAATCTCTTGGAATCTGAGTTCTGTTGTTATTTCTCTTTTTTACCTCATTAGCTTGGTTCTTCTAAATAATTGGCTATTCCAATGTTTTGCAATGTGTAGTTAATTAATTTCCCCTTTATCTTTGTTAATCGTCTTCCCACTTGCTCTGTTTGTCATGCTGTTCCTATCCTATCTACTTGAGTTTAAATGTTTATTTCCATTTTTTCCTATTTAAAGAGAAAATGATTTAAAGATTTTAACTCTGATGAGAGCTCTCTAATAGTCCCCATGTCTTTGAAATGCTTTAATTTCCAAAATGTGACTCAACTGGTTTATAATTTGTCCTAAAAATTGTGGAAGAGAGAGGTGTGCTTTTTTTAAAGACTTTTAAGCAACTGAGAGGCAACTACTTGTTGTTATTCATAGTTTCATTTTTACTTCATTTAATGTTCTTGATCAGATAAAGAGGTCTGTAAAACCTGTATATTTTGGTGTACTGACACATGTATATGTCCACATATAATGTTATTTATTGTATTACATTATACTGTATATTATAACAGAGAATATATTAGTGGCAATACCCATTATAAGCCTGTTATTACCAGAGCTGTCTAAGTAATGTGTAGATTAAACTCTATAAAGGATTTAACCTAGTGTCTGACATGTAAGAGGTCGAAAAATATTAGCTGCAGTTATTACTATTACTGCTATCTGTACAATTGACCTGTCCAAGTTGAAGAGATGAGAGTTTGATTTCTCCTGAGTTGACATGTTATTATGCAGTTTTGTTTGTTTGCATTTTGTTTTTTTAGAGAGAGAAAGAGCAAGAGAGCACGAGCAGGGAGGAGGTGTGGAGGGAGAAAAAGAATTTTAAGTAGTCTCCATGCTCAGCGCAGAGCCCTATGCAGGGCTTGATCTGACAACCCTGAGATCACGACTCTTGAGATCATGACCTGAGCCAAAATCAAGAGTCAGTCGCTCAACTGATTGAACCACTGGGGTTCAACGTTATGCATTTTAAAATGCATTTAAAAGTACATTAAACTTAAAGGGCTAAAATACTTAAATTTTGATGTGTTGGGGCCTTTAAAATTATATTACTCAGTTTTAGAAAATATTTTTTAATCCGATATTTAAAAATACATTAAGTATAGAAAATGCCTTGAGGTGTTAATAAATAGCTTGCTATGTTGGGAATTTACATCAATTGCAAATAGGTTAAATGAGCAACTAACATCAAGAATTTTATATAACAGAACTTCTCTGTTTTGAAAAAAAAATTAGAAAACAGACTTCTTAATATTTTGATTTTTAATTTTTCCACAGTTCACCAGCATCAAAAAGTAAGAATTTTTATTTTAGAACATTCTCTAATCTAATCAATTCACACCAGAACCTATGGGCAAAGTCAAATTTCTGACTGAATTTCTAATCCCATGTGACAGTTTCTTTCAGGAAACAACACAGTGCTCTGTATAGTTCCTGGCATGCCTTCAGTAAAGGTCACAGAAGTTAAGTGTTCCAGCAGTGAGCCCAAATTTTAGTAGCCTTCAAAGTGCTTCACTAGGGTTTATTCTGTATGTTACAACAGAGAATATCAAAGGCATCCCTTGACAACGTTTGTGCAGTGAATTCTGACCACCTTTCCATGCGAGTAAAGGCACTCAAACACTCTTAAATTTTAGGTTACTTTACCCTGTATGGGGTAAAAAAATAAATGCAATAAAGACTAACAAATTGTAGCTCCTTCTCTCTCTTCCCTCTACCAAATACCCATTCTCTCCTAACCTTAGTCTAAGGAAGAAAAAAACCTTATTTAATTCTAATTCTTACTCTAATTTTCTCATATTTTTTCAAAGTTTTTTTTTAACTTAAAATCTATTGAACTATGGCAGATATGCTGAAAATTCACTTATCACAAGTACATTGTTTGATATATTTTAACCAATATACCCATATAACCAGCACCTAGGCTAATAAACATTTTCAGGACCCCAAAGTCCTTTTGTGCCCCCCTTTCTGTCACAGCACACTCCCCCAGAGTACCCACTTTCCACAGTTCTATCGGGACGGAATAGTTCTGCTTTAAGAAATGTTTTACTTTTTGATAATGGAATCATATGGCATATAGTCTTTCATGTCTCACTTTTTTTTTTATAAACTGAAATAGAACTTCATAGATTATTTATTTATTTATTTGACAGAGAGAGACAGCGAGAGAGGGAACACAAGCAGGGGGAGTGGGAGAGGGAGAAGCAGACTTCCCGCCGAGCTGGGAGCCCGATGCGGGGCTCGATCCCAGGACCCCAGGATCATGACCTGAGACGAAGGCAGATGCTTAACCGACTGAGCCACCCAGGTGCCCCATGTCTCACCTGTTTTTCAGTCACTTCATTTGCTCTCCTTGCTTGTGAGATTCCACATATTTTCCAGGTACGTTAGATTATTCATTCTCATTGCTACATGGCAGTCCACTGTGTGACTACAGTACAACTACTTACCCATTTTCCAAAATCAAATATTCATGCATATGTGAGTTGTATATGGACTCTGTGTTCTGGTCTAATCATCTATTTGTGTATCCTTTTCCAATTGAATATTGCCATGATTAAAGTAGACATAATAAATCTTACTGTAAATCTTAAGATAAGTTTTCCACTTGTTTTTCTTGTACATGATTGTCTTAAACGTTTTAGTTTTTAAATTTCTATATACATTTTGGAAAATCTCTCTCTCTGTCCACCCACCAAAAGAAAATCTTCCTGACATTGTATGGGATACCTTTGAATTTATGGATGGATTTGAGGGTAAATTGGTGAAAATCTTTACAATACTGTCTTCTAATCCATGATTATGTTATAACTCTCCTTTTATTTTTGTATTCTTTAATTTGCCTCAGTAATATTTTATAGTCTACAGTGTAGACTTAGCACATATTTCCTCAGATGTATTCCAAGGTATTTGATGCTCCTTAGTTCATTTTTACATTGCATCATTTTAAAATTTTGAATGTTTTATATTGCTTCTAACATTGACTTTGGAGTATTATAATTATATACCTTAAACTTGATAAATTAATTTATTAATACTTATACATTTTCTGTAGATACATTTGGAATTTGATGTAAAAAATATCAAGTAGTCTATGAATAATGTCAGTTTTAGTTCTTTCCCCAAAATATTATGCATTTAATTTCCTTTTTGAAAGTATACTTTTGTATTTGAAACATACCTAAAGTTGAAAGAATAGCATAAGAAAATCCAGTATGCCTTTTACCCAACTCACCAAGTAGTCTATGAATAATGTCAGTTTTAGTTCTTTCCCCAAAATATTATGCATTTAATTTCCTTTTTGAAAGTATATTTTTGTATTTGAAACATACCTAAAGTTGAAAGAATAGCATAAGAAAATCCAGTATGCCTTTTACCCAACTCACTATGCCTTTTACCCAACTCACATTAGTGAGGTAAGGGGTAAAGGCATACCCCAATTGCCTTTACTATTCATCTCCTCTCCTTTGATTTTCCTCTCCTCTTCATTCTCTATCTTGTGTGTGTGTGTACACACATATGCATGTATACATGTATAGGGACACACATTTATGGATATATACATATATATCCATATACTAATGTCTATGGTTGGAGATACCAGGCCCCTTTAACAATAAATACTTGAGTACACAATTCCTAAGAACAAGGGCATTTTCTTATATGACCACAGTAATATAATCAACATTAGGAGCTTTGCTATAATTATGATAACATTATCTAACCAGTAGAGCATATTCAAATTTTGTCAATTGTCCTGATAATGTCTTTCATATCTCATTTTTCCCTTGTTAAGAATTCAATAACAAATTTATCATCTCTTGCCTTTAGTTGTCATTTCTTTTATTTTAAAGTTTATTGATGTAAAATTCACCCATTTCAGATGTCCAGCTTTATGAATTTTGACAAATATGCACAGTTGCTTAACAAGCACCAAAATTAAGACATGTATTTCTGGCATACCAGTGTGTTTCCTCACACCATTTTGTGTACAATTTCTTCCCCAACTCCAGCCCCTCACTATCACTGATTTGATTCTTATCCCTATGGCTTTGTCATTTCTCAAATTTCATCTCAATCGAACCATGCTTTATGTAATATTTTGTAATATTTCTGACTTCTTTAACTTAGTTCAGGGCATTTGAGATTCTTCCATATTGTTGTAAAGCATCAATATTTCATTCCTTTTTTTTTCCTCAGAGTAGTATTCTGTTGTATAGATATGCCTCAGTTGGTTTTCTCATTCACCAAATTGAGGACATTTGGTTTGTTTCTAATTTGTGCCTATTATGAATAATGCTTTAGGTGAATATGTGTTTTCATTTCTCTTTTCTAAACATTCAGGCATGAGATTTGTGGATCATGCGGTCAGTATATGTTTATCTTCATATGAAATTGTCAAAGATTCCTCCAAAGTACTTGGGTTTTCTGCATTCCCACAAGTAATGTGTGAGCACTGCAGTGTCACCACAACCTTGCCTGCACTTTGTATTGTTGTTCTTAAAATTATCATTATAGTCATTGTAGTAGATTTGTAGTGGTATCGCATCATGGCTTTAATTTTCATTACCTTGTTGACTAATGACTTTGAACATCTTACATGTGCTTATTTGACAATCTATGAATATGATATATATCTCTCTTTGCTTAGAGGTTCTTTTGTGGTTTATAACATGTAAACATTTAACATATTTTGGTATACTATCCACCAGCATTTCATGTTTTATGGTATTATAATGGTATTGTTTCTCTTTATAGAAAGTTCCAAATTTACATTTGTAGTATACATACATGCAATTGATTTTATTACACTGACTGTATCTTTTTACCTTGAAAAATTCAGTTATTAGTTCTGGGAGCTCTTTTGTAGATGATTTGAATTTCTACAAAGACAATCATGTCATCTGTGAACAGAGACATTTTTATTTCTTCTTTTCCAATTTGTATGCTTCTTATTTTTTGTTTCTTTTTTTTTAAGATTTTATTTATTCATTTGAGATAGAGACAGAGAAAGTACAAGCAGGGGGAGAGGTTTAGCGAGAGGGAGAAGCGGACTCCCTGTTGAGCTGGGAGCCCAACAGGGTCTCAATCCCAGGACCTAGAGATCATGACCTGAGCCTAAGGCAGATGCTTAACCATCTGAGCCACCTAGGCACCCTTATTTTTCTTTTCTTATTTATTTTTCTTTCCTTATTGCGCTGGCTGAAATCCCCTGTATAATGATGTTTAGATGACAATATCAAACACCTTCCCTTGTTCTTGATCTTAGAAGGAAAGCATTATCTTTTCACCATTAAGTACATATTAGCTATGAGGGTTTTTTTTTTTGTAAATTCTCGTTTATCAAGTTGAATAAAATCCCTTCAGTTAGTTGAGAATTTCATCACGAATGGATATTGAATCCTCAAAATTATTTTCCCTGCGCTTGTTAATGATACAGGTCTTCTTTTTTTAGTTTATTGATTTGGTGAACCACATTGATTGAATTTTGAATATTGAAACATCCTTGCATTCCTGGGATAAATCCAACTTAGTCATGCCATGTCTTTTCAATCTCCTTTAATCTCCTTTTTAATCTCCTTTAATCCTTTTCAATCTCCTGAAATTCTTTGTTTTTCCTGACCTTGACAGTTTTGACAAAGACAAGCATTGTTTTGTTGAAAATCCCATCTTTTTGTGATCCCAGCTCATTGTTTTGAGAAATTCCATATATTGGTTCTAATATTTCCTGATGAATAGATTCAGGTTATGCATTTTTGGCACAAATACCATTGATAAAATGGTGTTACATCTCAGTATATCAAATTAGAATGCACATGCTATTACTTTCTGATTTTGGTGAGATTAACATTGATTACTTGGTTAAGGTAAAGTTTACCACACCTCCCCATTATAAAGATACTGCTTTTTGTTTAATTAAAAAGTAACTTGGGTGGTAGATCTTGAGAATTTATAAATTTCCTATTCATTATCAAATTTTAATTGGCTTTTTATCATCCATTTTTAAGTTCTAAATCCATTATTCCTTTTATATTAGTTAGATAGGATTCTACAGTATGGACAAATTTTCCTTTCTCCTGTATTCATTTATTATCAGAATGCATTTATAGATTCAAATTATATTCAGTGGGTTACTAATACATAACCCTTATTTAGCTCCTGTATCCTCTTAATATGTGCTCTTGATTCTTTGTGCATTTCCTTAATTTGTGACATAAAATGTTTTCTCTGGTTCATTTTGCTCTTTTCCTTCCCCACTCCTGGAATCAGACATTTCTCCAAGAAGCCCTGATTCCTTTTAATGATGAATGGTGCTTAGAAACAAGCACTCATGGACAATAGATGTACACAGATTGACTGGCATATCTTTGATTCTAGGCTGTCCCAACAGAGATAAATGTATATGTATATTTAGCCATATACATACATATGCACACACATATGTACATATAAATATTAGATACACAGACATATTTATCTACATCTTTATACATGTAAATCTATACTTGCACATATAATCATATATATGTATATTATTTGTGTATATATCTAAATAAATACCTCCTACTCCAGTCCAATAGCACAAGATGTAGTCTAGTTTCTCCTATTTTGATGTTTTTAACTTCCTTCTTCAAGGGTGAAAAACTGTCTCCCATTATCATCAATATATTTACACATTTTCCTCAAGCCCAGAATATACAATAATTAATTTCAAAATTGCTAACCCACAGAATTCTTAAAAGCAAATTGACTAATTAGTAAGTTTCATTTTGTTAATATTTTTTTGAGGTTTAATTTACACACAGTGAAGTACACAAATGCTATGTGTACAATTTATTGGAGATGGCTCATACTGGCTGATAAGAGCTGATTACTAATTTCCAGGAATTTGATAAGCCAGTTGTTAAATGCAG
Source organism: Zalophus californianus (assembly GCF_009762305.2). Lineage (NCBI taxonomy): Eukaryota > Metazoa > Chordata > Mammalia > Carnivora > Otariidae > Zalophus > Zalophus californianus. The sequence goes on along the minus strand of NC_045606.1, from coordinate 51,300,433 downwards.
GTATTCTTTAAATTACATAAACTTATAATTATATATACAATACTAACCACAAAATAATAAATATCCCAATCTCTTTCCTCCTAATTATTTTACTGCATATTACTATTATCTACACTTTTGAGGTTATTTATGTCTATTTTATGTGCATGGTGGAAATACTATATAATGATGCATTCTCTTTCCAATTTTCTGTTCAGTGATGGCATTTTGGTATCCTGAAATTGACCACGGAGAGAGTATCTACACCAAAGAAATGGGCAAATGCTGAAATCAGCATTTTATTTATTGTTTGCTGATTGTTTGGACTTAGAGAGCAATGGAATAACATTAATAACACAAACTAAATTTAAAATTGTGTTGTGCCTATAGTTTTCACACTGTAAATAGCACAAGAAAATGGGGAAATGATATCCTAGTACAAAAATTATCATCTGATTCAGGGAAGACGATTCTCATGTCACTGATGAACAAATCAAACAGTAAGAATGAACACATTCAAAGATGGATATGGTCAAAGACAGATGCATGTTACAAATTATCCTTACTCTCCTCCACATCCTTGTCTCCTTCTCAACTGTCATTCTTGCTGACTTAAAGAGACTTCAAGATCAACACTAGATACAGAGGCAATTCCCAAAACTGCATAAAGTCTAACCCTTAAAAGAATGCCCTTATTCTATGTTACTCATAGTAGCTCTCACTCTCTGATTAAATTCCAAATAGAATGTTGGGTTATGATTTTCATCCATTTAATGGCACATATTTCTGGTGAGTTTTGAATACCTGTAGGAAATTTATGTTGATTATTTTCTCCTTTTCTTATATCGTATCTTAGTAGGATGCCACATGTATTCCTCTTATCTTTTTTTTTAATAAATTAGATTTCCCAGAAAATAAATAAATTAGATTTTTTAATAAATTTTTTTTAATAAATTAGATTGAGTGGTTCCCATAGAGATAGAGGATGTACTAGGATATTTGTCCAAACTTCACAAGTCAAGAGAATCTCTCTAGTGTTGCTACAAAATGGCCCATTTTCTTAAAAAAGGGTTCCTCTCTGTAATCGTTTCTCATCTGATTTCCACAACTTAACCTGGCTGAGAATAATTTTGGGGCTTTTCTATTTTCTTTATAAACTCTGTCACAGGCTGCTGTCATTAAAAGGCAAGCCTTTGCCTTCTAAGTTGATGGGATCACAGTTAAATGTATATTTGATTGGTGCTTTTGAGATTTGCAATTTCTTTGCATCATGTACTTTCCATGACTTCTACCTCCATTTTACTAGGTCATGGTCTTGTAGGCCTCAGCCCAGCTGATAGCATCTCTCCCCACTTGTGAATTCTCTCTTTCTAGAAATAAATATTTGCTAGAGCTTTCTGAGATGTGCCATTGGTTGGTCTGATCACTGGCCAAGACAGACATAACTGGCAAATGATAACAAGGGAGATCAAGACATTAAACCAGTCAGCCCTAAACTAGGGAAATATCAGTTCTATCATAAAGAATCCTACACAGTCTAAACTAAATGTCCAATAGAGTTTGTTACAGTTAATTTTAAACTTTTTTACTGCAATCACTAAGTCCAATCCCACTGAAATATGTTGGAAAGTTGACTCATCATATGCCCCATGTTCCGGGTTTCTGTTTCCATTCTAGTGCTCTCATTGCAAAGTAGCCACTTACAACTGTCTCTAATGCGCAACACCACGCATACATTCTGATGTTCATTCATAGATCTTAGCTGTTTGTTGCTTGTTCTAATCAGGAAAGGAAATGTGCAAGTGTTACCCTCCTGGCTTTTTCTACTGCACTCTGGCACCCCATATCCCTATCCACTACCAACCGCACACACCCTAATTTATCAAATTATATTGCCCCCAGATTACCTCTTTCATGCAGCAAAGGATAATGTTTGGCATTTTTCTACTTTAGGTAAAATGGTATGGTTTCTGTTTTAGAGTTTAGAAAAATTTCAGACTTGGCCAAATTATCCACATTGGTAAATCCTGCTTCTAACAATGATAATGACTATAATACTAATAAAAATAAATGATCTTTGCATTGAGTTTGCAAACTTTCCTGAAAATAACTTGAAAATATGTGATTTTACTTAATTAAGTGATAGCTTTCTAGCTATGCTACGATAGAATTTGCTTAAGTTTATTTTTTGGTACTATTAGACATATAAGTAGAAATTTGTTTATTTTTTTGGAATTATCAGACATTCATAAATCATATGAATAGAAACACCTTTGTATTATCACAAATAGTGATTCATAAATTGCAAAATGAATTCAATTTTAAAGAAGGATAAAGTAATTTTCAAACATTCTAAGTCTAGTTTTTGTTGCTGCAGGTCACCATTTTAATATGTATTTAATTGTTTCCAAGTTCCAAAAGTACATATTTAGCTTACTTTGATATGTATGTTCAAAGTAAAGTATGTTTGACTGGACCTAATACAACACTGTGTGTCAATCACACTCAAATAAAACAATTAGTTTAAAAAATTTTTAAGTATTTTTGGCTGGTTATTAATGAATGGAAAGTCAAAACTCCAATCCATTTGAAATTTTTTCTGTCATATTTAAAAATGTATTTCATCCAGGCTTCCCTGGATGAAAAGTGAGAGAGAATTCCAAATTAAGTGTCTTCTATGTCAAATATACAATTATTTTAAAATGATTTCAAATACAAATTAGAACATATGACCTTTCTTTAAAGCTGACAATTCAAAATTAGCTAAATGAAAGAGAGATGTTCTCACCAATTTGAGAATAACTATAAGATCCTGAAGAAATCTGGTGTTTCCTGATATAAACATAATCGTACCTCTCAAAGAGAGCTGTGTGAGCTTAGATACATGGTTTGCTATTGTTTTGAGTCAGGAATGTGCAGTTTCTCTGAATCCTAAAGGGCTCACCCCAAAAGATTAAGAATTACAATTTTTCTTCTCCAAAAATATGTTATAAATTGACAGATTAAGAAATTAAACACTCTGATGTTTTATGAAAAATTGTCCTGGCTCTCGACAAGAAACAGAAAGAACCCTTTGGTTCTGAGCCAGTTTCAGTCCCTAGGGGCTGTGAATTTAAATAAGTTAGAATTATCCTGTTTTTTAGTTGCAGAAAAATAAACACAAATAGGTTGTCTTTTCCACAACAGAACAGAAAAATTTGTGTAATTGTATGTGCCTACTACTGACAACCAACTAAAATAAAAATAGTTTCCCTACCAACAGAATTCAGAGAGTAAGTGCAAATCATGTATAATAAAATACTTGAATACTTGATCAGAAATTTGGCAAGAATTTTCCACACAAAAGTCATTTTCCCCAGGAATCTTTCTCCAGACACCCTGGTTGAAATAAATCTGTGTTCTTTATCCTTCGAACCATTCTGTGCATCTCTCTACTTATTGGAATTTATCACCACTGAAAAAAAATGTAATTATTTCTATAATTTAATCATCTCAAGCATTAGAATTAAAATTTCACTAAGCAAGACACGGCTGTATTGCAGCCCCTAAAACAAGTTTCTAGCACACAGTAGGTACTTAATAATTATTAGTTTAATAAACAATAAAGTTTTCAATAAGCAATATAGAAACTAGTAAGCAGTCATGCTAGAGGAAGATTAAAGGTCAAATTATATTGTAAAAAATGAAAAATCTCTTAACACTATGAAAACTTCCAAGTTGTAGTCAGAAACTATGATGCTACTAGCCACTTTTGTTGCACTTAAATCTGTTTCCTCGCTAACATAGGAACCACTGAGACCCAGTATGTTACCAAAGCTACATATAGGTAAGCACTTGGAGAGGAAAACTGGAAAACAAACAAACAAACAAAAATATATATAATTTTTGTGGGTTTTTTTTTTGCGGGGGAAACTCAAACTTATCGCCCCCCAGAAATTTTTTTTTGAAAAAGTAGAGATATATTCTTTAAAAATACATCATAATTAAATTTAAAACTTTCCATCCAGTATTTTAGCTATTTTCCTATTCTCTATACTTAGCAGTGGAAAACACAAGAATCTACAGATAAATATTGATGCATGATGCACGTTGGTCAGTGTGTGGGATCAGCATCCAATAGACAAGATTCAGTAGGAGAGGACCAGAAGAAAGCAGTGGTACTTCCTGCTTTTCACATTAAAAGTTGATGAGTGCTGTGAATTGTGCAAGACGGTTGAATCACAGATCTGTACCTCTGAAGCAAATAATACATTATATGTTAAAAAGAAGAAGAAGAAGAAGAAGAAGAAGAAGAAGAAGAAGAAGAAGAAGAAGAAGAAGAAGAAGAAGATAGCAGGAGGGGAAGAATGAAGAGGGGGGAAATCGGAGGGGGAGACCAACCATGAGAGACTATGGACTCTGAAAAACAAACTGAGGGTTCTAGAGGGGAGGGGGGCGGGAGGATGGGTTAGCCTGGTGATGGGTATTAAAGAGGGCACATTCTGCATGGAGCACTGGGTATTATATGCAAACAATGAATCATGGAACACTACATCAAAAACTAATGATGTAATGTATGGTGATTAACATAACATAATAAAAAAAGTTAATGAGATTTAAACAACCTCTGAATTTTTTGCTACATAATTATAATACATATTTATTATTAAAGCAAAGGCTTACAAGTGGCTTGAAGCCCATAATGTTCTAATAAACACAGCTAGCTTCATGAAAGCACACAGGTAATGTCCAATTGGCCTTTGGAATCTAGAGTATCCACAAAATGTTGGACATCATGCCAAGAAGTAGTATATTGCCATTCATAAAGACACGATACAGAAATAGAAATCTTTGCTCAGGGAGGTGGGAGAGGGAAATGTATATCATCTCAAAACCATTGTGCCTCAGGGAATGCCATAATCATTCCCACATGCAAGGTATGTGCACACAAAATAAAAATGGTGAAGCACTAAGGAGCTCTGGGTGAACAAGAGCCAACTTCTAGGTAGTTCCAGCAGGAGACTTGAGAACTAGGGTTTCTGGGTGCTCTTTGAATCCTCCCAGAACAATTGAAAGTTTGAGCTATGTATATATACTACCATTTCTCCCCCACCCCGAAACAAAGCAAAACAAGGTTTACTACCAAGGCTCCAATTGCTATCAGATGCCAGTAATTGTTATAATAAATTTTACTCAAAATAACTCCTTTTCTTCATTTTCAGAACTTTAAAAATTAACTTTTATCCCTGCCATAATTTTTTTATTATAGAACATTCTATCTTAATTTTAGTTTACCTTGTGTACTGTTCCTTTCAAGTTTCTTCTTTAGTCCCGCTTTCTCTACGCAGTTCTCAGAAGACTGCCCGGCAGAGGTAATGAGGAGATAGCCATTACCATGTTGTGTGGAACATGGCTGCTTGTTTGCTTGGGGGGGTGCCTGCTTGACAGGAAATTTTTTTAAACCTACTGATTTGGCACAGTTAAAAGATAATTTGAAATCATTTACAGATTTGGATTGTTTGTATCTTCAGTTTTCTTTTAACACTTACAGGTGGGCATACTAAAGGCATAAATATACAGGCATAGCTAGATGAGGAAAGTAGAACTCTTGGTAAAATGGCGACACAAGTGTTCAAAATAGACGCGTGATGTCTAAATATTTTCTAACTTTGTATTTTTAGACAAACATAAAGGACTTACATTCTACACCAAGCTTTATGGGTTCTCACATAATTTGACTTTAAGATGCAACTGTTTTTGGATCTTGGGTTGCCCCTCAATATTTGTAAAGAGTGTAAGGAATAGCATTACCTTAAATACTAAAACACATTTCCAGTTTGTGCTTTGAAAGATAATTCCTACTACCGCTGGCTATCCCCCATTATTTGTCTTCTACAGAAATATTTTCCTGACAATAATACAAAAAACACAGTAAAAAAATCCAATCCAATAAACTGGAAGTTTAATAGCTCTGCAGAAGTCTTGTCACTGATACTCAGAATACAGTTTTATTGCTATATAAACATAAGCCCACACTTAAGGAAAATGTTTTTCTGGTTCACAGGGTGTGTGTTATTTAAGCTGGTGGCTAGAGGGAGCCCTTTTGTCTCAGATACAATTATCTAAAGGAGAAAAAAAATCTAACGTTAAAAAAATCATACTTTATTTTTGAATAAAGGCAATAATACATAAGTACAATGGATAGCTGGCATTTGACTTAACATCTATGTTCTTTTGTTTCTCCTTTGCATAAAGAAAATAGATAAAGACAAATGGAGTCAAGTTCAACATTTTCAACAAGTAAGCAGACAAGTTCTGATGCAGTCCGTACCTCAGATTTATTATCTCGAAGTTGCCAGTCAGTTGATGCAAGCTTAAAGACTTGTTATCACAAATTCATAGTTTTGTTTTAAAAAGAGGGAAAGTGGAAGGAGATCAGCCTTCTCATTTTAAATCTTTTTTTTTTTTTTTTTTAGGAGGCTCCACATCCAGCATGGAGCCCAGTGCTAGGCTTGAACGCCCAATCCTGAGATCAAGATCTGAACGGAGATCAAGAGTCCAATTTCTAACCCATTGGGCCAACCTGGTGCCCCAGCTCTCTCATCTTAGAGAGACAAGGTCTCTCCTCACGTGCCTGGTGAACGCCTGGAACTTCAGAATGCTTTTGGCCAAACAAACCCTGTGTCTGGCCCTAGCAGCAACACCCCAGAGCCGTGCGGTCACCTGCCGTCTGTCCTCTCGTCCTTCCACTGCTGTGTGGGAAAGTCAGAGGCACATGCGAGAGAGAAATTGTTACAAAAAGGGATGAAGAGGGAAAAAGATTATCCTCTTACCAATTAGTTTGCTTACTTTTGCCTTTTCTGTCTCAGACCACCAGGTGCCTGGAATTAACATACTTAGGGCCAAATCCACTTCAACTCAGCCACAGTTTTGGCAAACTGAGTTTTTGCTGTGTGGTTTAGTGTGCCTTTGGCCTTCTATGTCTGCCGGTCAGGTAGTTAGTTCTCTCTAACCATGAAATTTGTGGGCTGGATTCCTAAGCCTTTTCCTTATTCTTTCCATAACATAGAAATTGGAGCATTAATATTTATTTAAAAAATCAGAATCCTTGAGCATTGAAAAAAATTGTGGAGTTTAGATGCCTTACCCTGGTGATACCTGCTTGAGAGGCTGAGTGCTTAGGACTTCTGCCAGCGGAGGGTTCCACTTAATTATGAAAAGCCATCAGTGTCATTGAGCCCATCCTGGTATGAACTTGTAACTGATTCTAGAGGTCTTGACCACACACTGGGCCTTCTATAAAGCTGAGGTAGGCCCTGAGGGTGTGGTCTGTACTTTGCAGACTCCAGTGCCCGGGTTAGAAAAACAGGCAGCAGCGTTCTCAGAAAGTTATAGTCATTTTGTAATTTACCTCTGCCTCCGGTTAAAGGCTAATATTTCTATTCTCTTTTTAATGCTGCACATTTCAAATATTAACCAAGACACTAACATGTACAAAAGGTACACTTTATTTGCGGCAAAAGGAGAATAAATAAAAAAATAAAACAGCTTCTGATTTTTACTTGGAGATCTCAAAGCATGGCCAGTAGTAACCTAGTGAAGCATCCACTGATTTTCACGATGTGGCTCTTGGATAACTGGAACCCATGAAGGTGTTCCAGGTGGTCTGGGACAAGCCCAAAATGCAAGTTACACAGGCAACAACACATTTTTACAAATGTATTTTCCACTGCAGATCTGAGCCACTGCTGGAAAGCATGAAAATGAACTAAAAAAAAAAAAAAAATCTAACCACAATTATGATTACGGAGCCAAGCAAAAACACCACAAAATAGTATTGAGGGCTTTGTGATATCAAAGAAATGAATATACTTGGTTAGGTGGTCCACAGGGCCTTATGCCCTGCCTAAGTGGTCTGTGGAACCACCATAATTTTCCCAATGCCTCTTGCAGGTGAGTATCTCAGAGAAAGGGCCACATCTTCCAAAGCTTAGGGAGGTTTTTCTACACTCTTAATACCACTTGCATGGTGAATTAAAAATTCTGAGCATCTTATACTTAAAATTTATCTTTGAAAGCTCTCTAAATGTAAACATGTATAGAAGTGAAGTGGTTTGAGTTAGGGGATCCACAGGTATATGTAAATATCAATATAATTTTGAAACTTGCATTCATTTATCATATATATATATATATATATAGTCATGCTAAATTTGAAACTAATTTTGAAAGGAAGCCTGGTGCACAGTGGGGGTGTTCTTACAAATGTTACCTATTGTTTTTTAGCAGACATTTTTTGCAGGATGGAAGCTGTGGCATTCTATCATAACAAAGGTAGGTTCATGCCAAACTAGTTCATATTTGGATATATGTAGAGTTGCGGAGGGAGCTGCTAGAGAAACATCTGTGGGAAACCTGCTATATTATAAGCATAATGCTACTGGCTTTACAGAAATTATCCTGTTTATATCTTCCAATAAATCTTTAGGACAGGTATTATTATTTTCATCAAATCATTGAGAAACAGACGCTCGGAGAGATTAAGTAACTTGTCCAAAAATCACATATCTGGTAGAAGTAAGGTGCAAACCTGGACCCCTGTAATAATGTAATCAAAGGTGTTTCCATTATAGTTCTTTTAAATCTGCCATCCTGAGCTTTTTTCATAGAGTTCGATTTGTCTCTTGTCTTTTATATACATGATAGGGACTATGCCCCACCCACAAAAATTACATAGATTTTGACAGTCAGCCTTATTTCTGCTCCCTTCCCTCTTAATTGAAATTCAAGGAGCACATTTTTCACTGCAGCTGAAAGTCTGTTCTGAAAGAGATATTTTTACTTCATTGGGAATGACCTGTGTATTTGGAGATTGAAAGTTAATTTGTCATCTGGGTTCCTCAAGAATTTGAGGAGTCTGTTAAAATAGTCCTCTATAGGTCTTTTGCCTCCTACAATTCTTGCCAACCTTGCCAAGAATGTAGTGCCCTGGCCACTCTTTACAATAGCAATTTCTCAGGGCTGAATTTATGCAAATGAAAGATATAGCTTTAAAAGGTGAGCTAATGTCTCTCTAGTAAAGAAAGAACAGTCTCACTGCTTCCTATAGAAGTGGTAGATTCCTCAAGCTTAGATTTTCTCATGCAGGATGCAGACTCAACGGCATGTAAGCAACCATCTGGACCATATTTATTGTCCTCAGGGGACCTGGGCAGCAGGACCTGTGGCAGGAGGAATTATGATCTAAAAAGATTCTACCCCCTAATCCCTGGGACTGTGACTATTATGAGATACTATGCTTGTGGATATGTTGTCTCGCACACAAAAAAATAAATTTGCAGAGGTAATCAAGGGTTACTAAGTAGTTTAATTTAAAATAGGGAGATTATACTGGATTATCAGTGTGAGCTCAATGTATTGATATCAGTATATACATACTCATGTATTCATGTCATTATTAGCAGAGGCAGAAGGTGCAGTCAGGGAGATACAGGTGAAGAGAGGGTCAAAGAGGTTCAGAGAAAAATAAATATCTGATGGGTTATTACTTGCTTTGAAAATAGTAGGTCCCACAGGCCAATGAACACAGGGAACCTGAAGAAACTGAGAATAACCCCTGGCCAAGAGCCAGCAAAAAACAAGGGCCACAGTCATATAATCACATGGATCTTAACTAAATTCTGCCAACAGAATTCTAAGTGTGCCTGTAAGCAGATTCTCCCCCAGAGCATCCAAGGAAGATCCCAGAACCACTGACTCCTCAATTTTGGCCTTGTGAGACCTTGTGAGTCCAGGTCTACTGGACTTCACTCTATAGAACTGTGAGATGATAAAGGGATATTGTTTTAAGCTGCTGATTTTGTAGCAATTTGTTATGTTGGTACAAGACAGCTAATGCAGGAACTGAAGCAAATCTGATGTTGATGTTGCTTGCTATGCTGTAACAAATACCTTTGTCTCTGACCCAGGAGCTTCATGTCTTCCGCCAGCATCTATGAAACAGTAGCCAGGTAACTTATTAGCTTGCAACTAGAGTAAAATCAAAGACTCATCAGTGTCTAGAATGAGCAGATATTAGTGATAATGCCCCTGGTGTGTTGATAGAGGCTGCATGGCCCAAATGAAGATTCTCCAATCCAGGCTCCAACACTTACACAGCTATGTGATCTTACACTGCTTAATTGATCTTTATGAGCTCCCTTTTAAAAATCTCATATTAGATATTATAAAATAGCTGTGAGCACTAAATGAAATTATAAATATATAATGCTTGCACAGTATCTGACAGATAGTAGAGTATTGCCTCCATCACTTCTTGTACCTTGTCCATATGCCTGCCAAGAGGATAGTTTAGTGAACATGGCATGAGAAATAAGTGAAATTTCTGAAGTAAAAAGATCACCCCCCCCACACACAGACACACACACACACACACACACACTAGATAGCTCCAATAGCTAATCTTACACAACCATAGATATAGACTGTTAATCTATTCTTAGATAATTTTCATGGGAAGACTTGGTGTCACAATCGCATTGATGCCTTTCAGGTATTCTTATCTTTCTCACTGCATTTTCATGCTCTTCGTATGCTGCTCCCCGACTCTGGGCTTCTCACTGATAAACAGCCACAGCAGACAGAGGAAGCCTTTCCTCCTGTTCATTTCCAAGTTCTTGTGTTATCTACTAATATTCACTCAGAGTTGCCAGGCAAAATCCATGACCAGTAGTTGGGCAGCTTTAGGCTCATTGAGGCCTAAATGAGATCACTGAGGAAACATCTAGAGTAAGCATTCATTAGAAAATACTGACCAGATAACATTTGGGATTCATAGGCTTTGGGTTTTGTCACATTGCAGTCAGCAAGGATTTGTAAGATAAGAAAGAATCTTAGAAGAGCTAACAGTATCCATCTTATAGATGAGGAAACCCACAAGGTAGCAATAATAAGAATATAGTATTAGTGGCTACATGGAGATCAGAACCCAGTTTTGATTCCACCCACTGGACTTCTTATTCTACCCCATCTCTACACATATGGACAGACAGTACTTCTTTATGATACATGCTACATAGAGAGACAACGAGGCTAACAAAAATTGGTGCCATTCTCCTCCCACTTTTCCATCATTTTTTAAAAATATACTCCTTTCTTTATCTATGCAAAACAACACATACAAACTCTTTCATGGCAGCAGACTCTCAAGGACTGCCTTCTCTACCGGAATCTTGGAATTACTGACCCAGCAAATAGATGAGGGGGTAATAAAGAAAGGGACAAAATAAACTTGAACACCGAGGTCCTTGACAGGTCACAGTTTCTAGCATTGCCCAGAGGCCATCTTGCTTTCCTTTTGTACTCAACTAAGGAAAAAATTCAGGCTTCTACTGACAAGATTTTTCTCCATTTGCTCAACCATCCCTGGTTGCAAAGTAACTCTTTAAGAAAGTCTTATTTGAAAAACCCAGGCACTTGACCAGCACATAACTGAACTTGAGTTATTTGGGAGAACTAGATTACTGTGTCATGAAAGAAGTAAAAAAAACGTATTAGAAATTCTGTTGGTGGAGAACCTTTCTGAATGTTGAAATAGCCCAGGATGCAATGCATATTTCCCACATCATTAACTTACACAAAAACATGCCACTGTCAGCTACTTTTCAAATTAAGTAGGCTGGATGACTCTAAAAACTGTTTGGTTTGACCCACTCCAAGAAACAGTCAAGTTCACCTCTGAAGTTGTAAAGATAAATCATGCTTGATTTGGTAATCTGCACTGATTGAAAACATTTTTGTATAAATGGGAACAGGTAGCTAAAAAAAAAAAAAGGAAAAGAAAAATGGAGAAACCCAAAGCATGGAAAGTTGGCTCCTGTACTAGTTTCGCAGAAGATTTTGGAAATTAAGGCCTATCAACATTCCTTATCCCTTTCTTCCACAGAAGTGTCAGTATCTTCATAGAGCTCACCTGTATTTGTTCCTTACATTTTGCATTCTTATCCATATGTATTTTCCCTGAATCTTGTAGAGATTAGCAGATTAGCAACAACAAAATAATAATAATCTAAAAAAGAGTTTGCTCAATATCACTTCCCAGAGAGCAAGAAATATGCATAGTCAAGAGCATGACAGCGAGGTCTATATTTTTAAACATTTGCTTGCTTTCTTCGAACATCACTGAAAAATAACACCCTTTAGTCTTTTTTGGCGAAACAGTTTTAAACAGATAATATTTTTATTTATTCTAATTCAAACCCATATCTTTTTTTTCCCAATCAGATTGATCTGGATAGGCAACAGAATTTTTAAGATATATAAATATTTTATAAGTGACCTTCAGATAATCAATTATTTTCTAGGCTAAACCACTTTCATGTCTTCTATTTTTCCCTTGAGGACATAATTTCCTATGCTTTTACCACCTTCATTTCTTTCCTTTGGAACCTCTTACAGATATTAAAATGTAACTGAATTTATTGGATTCAATGCTTAAAATAAAAGGAACTCAAAAGTTCTTACATTTGGCACCTTTCATAAAGGTAAATTTCTTAAGTTAAAGGAGGATAGGGGAGCTAGACCTGTGCTTTAGCATATTGTATATGTTGCTTTAGTGGGGACAGCAATGTGATTGGCTGATGAGGAAAAATTCAGATTTGGCTTGAAATTTTCTGATATAGCAAGTGAGCTATCACAAATATTTCACCAAAGACAATTATCAAATGATTGTTTCTAATTAAATAAAGCTAATAATTTAATAAACAGTGGGCAGTAAATCTCTTTCATAAAAGTAACAAATAGACTCATACCTTTCTTTAGAAGTATATATTTAGAGCCTACAATATGTTTGATGATAGAAAGATATATTGTTCTCTTTTCTTTGCTTTTCCATTAACATGCCCCTCATTCCATTCTCACAATTTTATATAAGTGGGAATAAATAATTTAACTAAACTGAATTCCATAATTATATATTGGAATTATACAATTAAATATATATTGGCACTTATTATCAAATCTCAATGACTCATATCTGCAGCTTCCTTATTTTACTGTCATCTCCTATTACCCATCATTTGGTTATCCGTTGTTACTTTATATCATTAGCAGAGGACAAGATAATGATAAAAAATGAAATAGTGTTTACTGACTGGTTAATATGGACTGGGTTTTGCTTTTTTAGTATATAATTTCAATTAATCCTCAAAACAAACCCAAAAGTGAAGATCTTTTAATTTATAACAGATAAAGCAACTAAGGCTGGAAGAACATAATTAAATTGCCTAGTCATATAACTAGTAAGCAAAGAAGTGACAGAAGTGAGAAGCAAGCATAGATTTATCAGAATCTTAATTAAGTTAGTAATTTTAATTAAGTAACAATGGATTAATTGAAAAATCTAGAACGTCTGAAGCAAAATTTCTTAGCCAACATTCTCTATCAGTTTATCAAATAAAAATATCAGAGGGGTGGCTCAGTCATTAATCGTCTGCCTTCGGCTCGGGTCATGATCCCAGGGTCCTGGGATCGAGTCCTGCATTGGGCTCCCCACTTGGCTGGAAACCTGCTTCTCCCTCTCCCACTCCCCCTGCTTGTGTTCCTGCTCTCGCTATCTCTCTCTCTGTCAAATAAATAAATAAAATCTTTAAAAAACATATCAGAAATAATTTGATAGAAATGTGGTTAAAATATATTAGTGATTTAATAATAAAAATGTATACTTCAGCTTCTCTATGATTGTATCATTTTTGGTAAACAGCAAACAATACTCCCCTTGAGAAAACTTAGGAAAGCTGGATAAGACCCCCTGCTTCCCTGAAACACACACTACAAACTTGAATATATAAGAAGTGATGGGGCAGGCAGAATTGGAAAGGTCACGCAAGATCCCGGAGAGAAGGGAACTTCAGAGAGATAAGCAGACTTTCTACCTATATTTACCCTTGGAGTATTTGCTGTTTATTGGTGGTGGGAGACACTACAAAGTCAGGCAGAGAATCATTACTAAAATAAAGAGAATCCATCAGGTTTTGGAAATCCTACAAAACTGGGAGGAAAAAAATAGATTTTATGTCTGTCAAGGCAGTCAGTACTTGTGGGACAAAGATGTCAGAGACAAAAGAAGTCAAGATTCAAGTAAAACACTCAGTGATCTACCCCCTTAACATACTAGTCAAACTCCTCAGTTGCACAGGGTGAAAAGCTGAGAAGACTTAACAGAAATTTAATAAATACAGAGTGGAGTTTTAAGTAGTGTCACAGTGCTGAGGAGGAGATTCAAAAACAGGAGCTCAGTACCCATCAAGGAGGTGGCCCATTAGCAGACCTTCTAGGCTCTTAGAGATGAAGCCTAACTGGTAGGGGCTGGAACAGAGGTAGATTAAGTCTTACAAAGTCTACAAATTGACCCAATTATAATTGGTTATCAAAGACTGAACTGTCTTTGAAGATAACTAAACAATCCTAACCTTCTATCATGTTTCATAGAAAATATGCAGCATTCAATTGATAATTAGTAGAAAAATAAATAATCCCAAGACACAAAGGAACAAGACAACAGAAATAAACACACAAATCACTCAGTTAATGAAGTTATCAGACCTAGACCTTAGACTTAAAATAGATAATAATAATAATAATAATAATAATAATAATAGGGAAAATTTCTCCAGAGAGCTAGAATATTTAAAAATGAAACAAATGAGGAATATAGAAAATGCAATACTGATATTAAGTACCAAATAGGAGGATTTTACAGCACAATGCATATAGCAAGAAAGAGATCAGTGGAAAATATCCAGGCTGAAGTGAGGAGAGAAAAGAAACTGGAAAATGGAGAAAAACTCCTAAGACAATATGTGACACAACTAAAATATCTGATATATGTGCAATTAGTTACTCTATTGTGATAGGATTCACAAATAAAAATTGCATATATTTAGGTTGTACAATGTGGTATAGATAGATAGCTAGATATGGTGAAATGCTTACCACAATCAAATTAATTAACATATCCATCATCTCCCATAGTTATTTTTTATTTTTTACGATGAGAACTTTTGAGACCTATTTTCTTAGAAAATTTCACGTATACAATATATTATTATTAAATATATAGCATGCTATACATTAGGTTTCCAGACTTATTCACCTTCTAAGTTTGTACACTTTGACAAACATCTCTTTTCCCCATCTCATAGCACCTATTAACCACCATCCTACTCTGTTGCTAGGAGTTTGATTTTTTTACTTTTAGATTTACATATAAGTGAAATTATGCAGCATTTGTCTTTCTGTGCTGGCTTATTTCACTTAGCATAATGTCCTACAGGTTTATCCACATTGCTGCAAATGACAGGATTTCCTTTTTTTTTTTAAAGCTCCATAATATTCCATTATATATTACATATATGTTGTTTTTTGGGGGGGAGAGGGCATCTGGTATCTACCAAAGCTGGTATCTACCACTCTGCGATCTTGCTGGTGCCTTTAGTCAAAATGAATAAATGTATAGAAAATACGATTACCAGAACTAACTTAAGAAGAAACAGAAAATCTGAAGAGTCGTATATGTATTTTCAGAATTAAATTTGTAATTAAAAACTTTCCCACTTCACAGCACTCTCCATAGCACATACCCTCCCCAATGCCTATCACCCAGCCACCCCATCCCTCCCACCCCCTACCACTCCAGCAACCCTCAGTTTGTTTCCTGAGATTAAGAATTCCTCATATCAGTGAGGTCATACGATACAAAGACTGTAGAATCACAGATCTGTACCTCTGAAGCAAATAATACATTATATGTTAAAAAAAAAAAAAAGAAGAAGAAGAAGAAGATAGAAGGAGGGGAAGAATGAAGGGGGTGGAAATTGGAGAGGGAGACAAACCATGAGAGACTATGGACTCTGAAAAACAAACTGAGGGTTCTAGAGGGGAGGGGGTGGGAGAATGGGTTAGCCTGGTGATGGGTATTAAAGAGGGCACATTCTACATGGAGCACCAGGTGTTATACGCAAACAATGAATCATGGAACACTACATCAAAAACTAATGATGTAACATATGGTGATTAACATAATAAAAAAAAACTTTCCCACGCAGCAATGACCTTTGGTGAATTCTTTCAAACATTTAAGAAGAATAAAATCAATCATACAAAAATAGAAATAGAGGAAACACTTCCTAACATGTTTATGAAGCCAACTTAAATCTAAACAAACAAACAAACAAAACTAACAAGGACACTATAAGAAATGAATACTAAAGGGTAAGCTCTTTCCTGAATAAAGATGAGAAATCATAAATAAATTTCAGCAAAGAGAGTCCCGGAAAATACAAAAACAGGATAAGAAATCATGATGAAGTTAGCGTTGGTCAGTGTTTACAAGGTTACTTTAATATGAAAAATTATCAATAAAACTCACCAGCTTCAGTATAACATAGAGAAAAATACAAATAATTGTTTTATTAGTTGTAGAATAAACATTTGATAAAATTGCTCTCTCATGATAAAAATTCATAGCAAACCAGGAAATTAAAAAGGATGTTTTTACTGTAATTATTATGCTTAATAATCACGTATTAAAACTTTCCCAACAAATCTAAGCAAAAAGCTTTAATAGGTAGTGTACAGGTACACTATGGCAATTAAGTTAAAAAATATTCAAAGAGAAAATCCATTATTCATGGGTAACATATTTTTTAACATAGAAAATCCAAAATGAAATACTGAGTATTAGAATTTATAACTAAACTTAGAAAATCCCCAGTGAAAGTGTGTACATAAAGTGAACTGTATTAGTGTAAAGTGACTACCAACAAACAATTTGGAAAATGAAACTTAGAAATGGTACCATTTTGCTTCTAGTTCTGGAGAAAATTGAGTAGATATACTTCATCCTATTTTATTCTGCTTTAGTATATATGTAAACCTTGGAAAAAAATACATGAAACAAACACCAGAGGACTTTGAAATAGGAGAAAAAGAAGACTGGGGTCTCTTGAGACCCTGGGACTCAGGAATGAGTTTCCTATTTTGTGTTGAATTGTTGTTGTTTGTTAATTTCTTGGTTTTCTTCTCCTACATATATCCCATATATCTTCCTGCATATATCCCAGTTTACTTGACAAAGAAGTTTTTGCATCCTGGATATACCATAGGTACTAACCGAGAAAATAAAAAAAATAAATAAATAAAAAATAAAACACACACACACACACACACACACACACACACACAGACTAAAGCAAGCTATGCCTTTTTTTTTTAAAGTTCTACCTACAAGGCTAGAAGATCAGCTGGAAGGACAAAAATGATTTGAGCAGTTCTTTTTTTTTTTAATTTTATTTATTTATTTGACAGAGAGACACAGTGGGAGAGGGAACACAAGCAGGCAGAGTGGGAGAGGGAGAAGCAGGCTTCCCGCTGAGCAGGGAGCCCGATGTGGGGCTCGATCCCAGCACCCCGGGATCATGACCTGAGCCGAAGGCAGACGCTTAACGACTGAGCCACCCAGGTGCCCTGTTTTGAGCAGTTCTACTCCAGCTGAAGTGAGCAGAACTCTGACTTCCCCTCTACCTCTCCAGTAAAGAGGTAGTTCTGTCTCCTGGTTGTTGGGCATTTATAGAGGATTTGTGTGTAAGCAGACTTATTACCATTCCAAGATGGCAGTAAGGAGACAGTTTCCTTCTCAACCAGTGGGCATGCACAGAGGCTGTGAGGGCAGACCCTGACTACAATCATATACAAATAGTAAGGATATAGCTCTCCTGGCTAGGAGATATCTGCAGAGATTATCTGTGTGAACACAGCCCAAATTACCATCCTGGTTTGTCAACGATGAGCTTTAAATAGAAACCTGAGTCTCATATAATAATACTGAAAATGCTCAGTATACAATAAAAAGAAAATAATTCATCATACATCAAACATCAAATAAAGCAGGACAATCAGGGTGCTGGGTGGCTCAGATGGTTGGGCGACCAACTGTTGGTTTTGGCTCAGGTCACAATCTCAGGGCCACAGGTCAAGCTTCGTGCTCAGCATGGAGTCTGCCTGAGATTTTCTCCTTCTTCCTCTGTCCCTGCTTCCACTTGCATTCTCTCTCTCTCTCTCTCTCAAATAAATAAATAAAATCTTTCAAAAAGGAAGGATAATAGACACCAACACTGAGATGGCACAGTTACGTGAATTATCTGATGAGGATTTTTAAATGCTATCAGAAAAATAATTCAATGAGAATTTATGAACACTCTTGAAACATGAAAAAGTAGAAATTCCCACAAAAGAAAGAAAATATACAAAGAGCATGCAAATAAAAGCTTAAGAACTATAACTACTATAATCATAATTTTTTAGAACTCATTGGGAGGAATCAAGAGCGAAGGAAAAAAATCAGTAAACTTGAAGATATGTCAATAAAAATTATTCAGTCTGAACAACAGAGAGAAGATAGATTAAAACAAATGAATAAAACCTCAGGCATGTGTAGCACAATTAAAAAAAAAATCTTAGCTCTATGTCATGAGAATCCCAAAAGGTGAAAGAGTATGGAGCTGAAAAAATATCAAATACCAAAATATCAATAAATGCCAAATATAATGAATGACATAAAACTCTAGATTCAAGAGACTGAGTGAACCTCAGAGGATAAACTAATAATAATAATAATACCCGCTGCCAGACACATCAAAACTTCCAGGAAACAAACCGAGGGTCACGGAAAAGGAGGTGGGTGGGGGGATGGGATAACTGGGTGATGGGCATTAAGGAGGGCACGTGATGGGATGGGCACGGAGTGTTGTACACAACTGATGAATCATGAAAATTATATCAAAAAGTAATGATGTATTATATGTTGACTAATTGAATTTAAATTTTAAAAAATGAAAAAAAACTTCCAAAATTTTAAACAAAGAACTAAACAAAATCAGGTGAAAAAAAACCTATCATGCCCAAAATATCCAAAGAATTCATAGAAATCAATGAAAAAAGGCAACTCAAAAGAAAGTTGTCTTGAGATTTAAATCAGCATGTCAACAACAACAATAAAAGATCATATTCAGATGACTGATAAATACATGAGAAGGTATGCATGTTTAGTAGTGATGAGAAAGATACCAATGTATCTTTTAAAATGGCCAAATTAAATATTGAAAATGCTAAGTGTTGACAAGTTCATGAAGAAATTGCAACTCTCATACACTGTTGGTATTTGTGTTCTTTGGCACAGCATGGAACACTCTTTGACAGTATCTACCAAAGCAGTTCACATGCATACTTCACAACCCTGGAATTTACCCTTCGTATGTATCTAACAGACAGGTACCCATCTGTCACCAAAGAACATGCAAAAGAAAGTTCATAGTAGCACCATTCTTAACACCCCAAAACTTCAAACAACCCACATCTCTATCAAATGATAAAGTAAATTGTGGCATACTAATTGAGCAGAGTACTATATGGAAATGAGAAAGAACGAATTGTTGCTACATGCAACAACTGTATATCCCACAAACATAATGTCAGCCAAAAGAAGCCAGCCAGACATCAGAGTACAAACTATATTATTTCATTTCTATGAAGTTTAAACCCAGATAAAAATAATGTATTGTGAGTTTGGGCTTCTGGAGTATGGTAATACTCTCTTTCTTCATCAGAGTGCTGGTAAGTAGCTGGGTTCACTATACTAGGATTCACTTCACTGAACACTTATACATTATGTTACATTCTGTAATTATGTGGTACCTCTATAAATATGTTATACTTTATGTATACTTTATTTTTGAAGTTATTCTTACTTCCCCACAAAATTATCACTCAATCTCTAAAAGCAGTTTTAAAGTTTCAGAACTGAAGTACTGACGGGTCCATATGTGAGGTTATAGAAGGGAGGAATAAAATATTACATATGCTGAAAGGTAGAAAGGTTTACAAAACATTTTTTCTATTTCTACTTTAATAATTTCTTTAAGAAAAATGTCAAGGAAGATGTTAATATAAGCTGGGTAAAAGACTATTAACCAGTCTTCTAGTTAAGTGAGTTTTATCACCTCTGTTGATTTCTTAGAATTCTCTTTTGGAGAAACTCTAGTATCACTCAATCTTGTGTCAAAACACTTGGAATTGAGGCTTGACTGTTTCTCTAATTTTATGACAAATCATTTGTTGACTCTATGAAGACAGGTTTGTTAGTATTTTTTGATGATCTAACAAGAAGTGAATTTGACATCTCTTTGTGAACTGACATTCGTCATTATCCCGATGACTTTTTCTAATTAATTTTTTAAATGGCCACATATTTTGGAAATATTCCACAGGCAGAAATCCTCATCAAAATAAATTCAGTGTTTGTTAAGGAAAGAAGAGAATACTACAATTTTCAGAACATGTACTAGAGCCAGAATTGCTCGGGGTGAAGGCAGCATGTGTTGTTGTTTTTTCCGGATGGAGTTGGGATTTAACTGAAATTCTCCCTGATGTTTTCCTATATTTCTATATTAACATTAAAAAGCAGTCAAATGTTAAGTCTCAAAAGTTTATGTTTGGTTTTTACTGAGACCCCTGAAATACTTTTTCCTTTTTTTGCCAATACTATTCATACAGACTTTTTTCCCTCAAAGTTACATATATACATAGTTCAAACAATCAATAGTATTCCTGAGGCTATAGGGGAAAACAGAAGCCTCTGGCTCCATTGTGTATTCCCCGGGTTGCTGCTTTCAACTCTTTGAGCCAGCATTTATTTCTATGTTTCTAAATCACATAATGTGGTTATGTATTTTATTTCACTTATAACTTAATTTTCCTAGTGTGGAAAATGGTCAATTCATTCTTGACTCAACTTCAGCACACTTTTCTCCAACATGATACCACAGTTTGTAATTTTTTTCACTCAGATTCAATCTCATCAAGAAATCCCTGAGTTTGGTTCTTATGTGGTTCTCCTCTTCTTAGCATTAATCCACACTTTGTTTCTTCTTTCTGCTTTCTCCCATACAGATGCTGATATCATTAAGGTCTTGTGGCTTTCTGTGGGTCATCACCCCTGCATGTATTTGGGGGTTTAGGAGTTGTATGGAAACCTTTTCACCCAGTTTTGTTGTAAATGTACACAGATTTTGGGGATTGCAATTTAGTTGCTCTGCTTTTTTGTGGTGATTTGGCATCTCCACTACCATGCCATCTGTCCAGTATCCCTAGATTTACATATAAAGCTGAGACAATAACACATGTTCCTAATTAATAAACATATAACAATTAACTTAGAAGATCACAAATAACAATAAATACTGTTATTGCAGGAAACACAGGATAAATCACTGAAATGGGACTTTATATAACAAAAAAGGAACTTCTCCCAATGAAGACATGTGATCATCACAGCCAAAGTAAAATTTTTTCATCATAATTCATCTTCTGGAATTTACCACATGGTGACTTGGATAATTGTCACATATAGACATAATGTATCTTCTCTTCGCAATTGTATGCTCATGAATGGCAGTGGTTGTATGTTCTTCATTATCACACTGACACCCTAGCACTAAGCAAAAGTGGTACTAATGCCGACTAGTAAATGTTTGTTGAATGAATTAACAAACACATGAACATATAAGTTGATTAAAAATGATTTTTCTTTGATAAATAGTAAATTCTCACACATCTATAGGCAGGTAGGTTATCTATATGTCTTGGAGTTATTTTGCGTGAAAATCCAAACACACCTTAGTGAAATATTTGTTCTCTTGATATATAACCTCCTATTTTCTCTGAGTACAGAGATTCCCAAACAACTGGATCAGTGTTATGTTACAGGGAAGAATTAAGAGAGGAAAGAACTTACTCTATTTTCTTTCTGGGGACAATTATAGAACAAGATTGAGTTTGAAATTAGATGGTGGAAGTAGGCTCCTTTCCAGTTCCTCCTGTGTCAGATCTTCACAACGTAGCTTTATTATTCTGTTCAAAGTGAATTCTTACCCCATCAAATACACACATAATAACATGTATGTCTAAAATGTTACCCTTACTGGCTGAGATAAATTAATATTCCATTATGTAATGTTTTAGGTTAATCATTTCATCCTTGAGATCAAAGGATGACTGTTAATACCATCCTTAATTTTTAAAAATTGATTAGTTTATTATTCTGTCATACTCATTGGGCAGACTAAAATTAAAAAAAAGAAAAAGGAAGCATTCTAGGGAAAGGTAGAAGATGCCTGCTGGAGGAGGGATATTGGTATCTAAATGACCCATTTATCATGATTGAAGAATTTCAAAGAATTGGGAGTCAGAGAACATGGAAACCAGAAAGGGCCTTAGAACTCATTTGTTAAAAAACATTATTTACAGTTCATATTTTGAGGCCCAGAAAGATTAAGTAATTAAGCCAAAATTTCACATGGAGGCAGAACTGAAACTAGAATCTGGAACACCTGTTCAATGTTTTTTTTTTTTTTTCCTTCATTTTCTGAATTTGTCCCATAGAAAATATGCTTTGATTAAATTTCTGGTCTAAATTATTCATGCCTGAAAACCAAACAGAGATTGTTCCAGAAAAAAAAAACTTCTACAGCAGTCAGATAACAAAAATTGTGAGAAAGTCCACTGAGTTTGAGGAGAGCGCTCCATAACTGAAAGATGGCATAATATAGACCTGTGCCATCTATGCTTCCCACTTTGTTCCAAAGTATAAAACTCAACTTCTCCCTGAAATGTTCTAATGTTGGACAGAAAATCCTATTAATTATAATTCTCAAATGGTATCACTTACAATTATCTTTATCATGCTTATTCCCAAAATAAAGTAAGTAATTCTATCATCCCCCAGTCCAGGCATAGACTTAGACAGCAGTAGTTGGTTACAGTTCATATGTATTTGCTCTTGATTTTTATCACTTCTTGTAACAGATGTTTTATATATGTAGCATAAACCTCATGGAGTTTGAAATTTAAAAAGACAGATTCTTTCAGCTTTAAAAACAATTATCATTCCACTCACAAAGATCGTGTTTATTTGGCGTACTTGTGACCACTAAAAAAAAAAAAAATGCTATTTTAAAGGAGAATACTTACTATTAAAATCTTGACTAAAGTTTAGAATTTACAACACAGCTAAAATATTGTTCTCTATTTTAAGGTAAGTTATTAAACTGGATAATTTATGCTATTAAAACATTGCACAAATGAAATGATCTATGGTTCATCATGGTTTTATTTGCTTTTCTTAACACAATCTTAAAATGTTTCTTTAACTCATTTCTATTTTAGAATCAACCATATTATTTCTATAGCCCAGAATGAAAAACAATAAATATCTTGATAAAGATTAATATTCTTGATAAAGATTAATATTAAAAGAGTTTACAGCATTTTTCTTTTCCCTGTTTTTCTTAATGTTTTTAACTTTTTCATTCAAACTTGATTCTTCTAAAATTCAAAAGTACAAATAAAATAAAGTGAACATTACAACTTACACTATTCTTACTTTCCAAATTTCCAGTCTATAAATAACCACAATTGCTATTTTTGTAGGTATATTTAAATATTGTAATCACAAGCAAACATATGTATGACATTTCCCTACAAATGGGATCCTACTATATACATGAATCTATAACTTGATAATCTACTTATCTCTACTTTGAGGACATCTTATTGCAGTGACTTCATTTTGTATTTCAATAGCAGGGGTACTTTAAACTCTAATTTAACTGCAGCTAAATGTAAGCTGTTGAAGATACTTGTATTAGAAGAACATGGTACTGAGGGTAGTAGTATGTGAGCAATTAGAAAGGTTCAATTTAGTTGATCATACTTTCCATATTGGAAAACTTACTGGATTTGGAATAATGATGTTAAAAAAGATCACTTTACATCATAAACACTAATCCCAAGCTATCTTTCCCAAATCTAAATTGATGTACTTCATGTTCTATCTGTGTTCCCTTTTGAAAAATTTCCTGTGGTTCTTCAGATAATATCAAGTTCATCACTAAAATCTGAGACTTGGTCAATGGTTTACTACATCCAGAAAAGGAGCTCACAGAAACATGGGAGACAGTGCCATTGATGAAAGAAGACCCAGGGAAGGATATTTTCATCTTTTAGAGTTGTGGGAAATATTTGAGATCTTATTAGTATACTTGCCAGGAAAGAAAAGGAGGTAAAAGAAAATCAAATCAGTACCATTAGGCATTAGTTGATGGACCAACTGGTGTGCTTAAGCGTTCCTTTCGCTTTTGTTGTGAAGAGAATTTGCCAATGGCCAGAAAATCTGGCAACTACTTAGTGGTTGGCATGAAAATGCTGGGCTCCTTTATGGAGATTATTCAATTCTGAAAAGTGATGCAGAAACTGTGAAAAGAGTTTCAGATCCAGGAACTCCCCACTCTCATTTGAAAAGCTACTCCATATTTTTTTTAACATAACTAACCTTATTATATGCTTTTTGTAAATACTTGTTTTCATGTCATTCAGCTAAATCAAAGCTCACCAGGCTACATTGGAAAATAAAGGAAAAACATATTTTCTCATCATATAGATGTCCTCAGATTGCCCAATCTCATTTAGAATATTTTTAGTGTATGTAAAAATGTACTCGGGCCATTATTTTTTAAAAGATAGAACATTCCAGAAATCCCCTGGTAGAGATCATGTTATTAACCAATTGGTGCAATGTATACAAGAGACATGGGATTATTTGTATAAAAACTTACAGCCAAAGAATTTATGGCAGTAATATAAACTCATGAATGTCCTGTTCTGCCGGGGGGAATTCTCTGCAGTAGCTAGATGACTGATGATGTGGCAGAGTGCGATAACAAGTACAGCTGTTTCTATAAAAAAGAAATCATAACAAGCTAAAGAATAAATCCTCCATAAGAAATCTCTTAAAGTGACAATCCAGTTTACTTGTTTTCCTGTAATGGAATTCTATCATCTACTTTTCCCACCCAAGGTACAATTCAAGCGTACAATACTTTTGTTCCTGGGTCTTCAAATGCTGCCAACAAGAAAATTTTATAAATGTAGCATTTTTAGCTGATTTTCCAAAGTAATAATATAAACTGAAGAAAACTGAACCAAACATCGGGGTGTGTGACACGTACATTCAAGGAAAGATTTTTCAGATAAAATCAGAAAAATGCGTCATTAATAACAGAAGGACCCATGTTTCTTGAGTTTGCTGTAAAATTTGAAGACTCCATATCACTTTGCAGGATCCCAGGGTAGAAATATTTTGAACCCTTAAAGTTATGAGTGAAAATTGTCTTCATGCATACATCTTATGAACAGAAAACTAGGGAATATTACATATTATATAAATGTGTGTGTGTGTGTGTGTGTGTGTGTGTGTGTGTGTGTGTGTGTGTATACATATACATATAAATTTTGACTTTTTGAAGATCTTAGGCTGGCTATAAAGAAATAATATTTAAGTATTCCCTATAAGATTTGAGGGCTAGTATTTGACTTCCCAAAATGAACAGTGCAAATCCAATCTTTTCAAGCTTACTCAATTTAAGGTTAATTTAAAGTTTAATCCTGAAGGAGACTTATACAAATATTCTCTTTATAACTGTCAAAATATGCTTGCCTGGGGTAAGAATTAAAATGTTACTATTAATTATACTGGCCTCAATTATGATGCAATAATGACGAAGACTTGAACAAAGTGATGCGATGCTGCCTAAACCGAGGGAAAAAATCATATGGGTTATGGCAGTAGAGGCTGGAGTGCTCAGTACATGTGCCAACTTCCAAACAGAAGGTGGAGGTAACTTTTCATACCCACATCAGCAATAGATGCTCCAGTGGAGGCAGGATGAATTTATCCAGTTAAAAAAATTCTCTTCACTTGCATACATTGAAGTAGTTGTTATAAATGACCTTACATTGTACAAAACCTACTCCTTAATTCTCAAAGGCATTAAAAGTGGATACATTACATGTTAACAATAACCTTTAATTTTAGATAATTTCTCAGTATCCTCATGAAACTGAAATGCTATCCTAGTCAAAGTAATTGGATCTTACTATGCTACACATTAGTTTGACACCTACATATACATGTGACTTTTTTAAGTTCAATATATATGTAATAAGAAGGATAACCACATATCCCAGTTCACCAAAGTCCTACTTTCTAATTGTTGTCTTGACATAATTATTACAAGTATCCCTTTCACTTTCAAACATCTTTGGATGATTAAATCATATGGTTATCCTGGCATGAATATATACTTGGATATTTTTGGTTCCTTTATATCTACCTGGCTTTTCATTTCAGAATTCAAGCAACTTGCTTGTGAGGCAGTAGTTTTTTTTTTAATTTTTTATTGTTATGTTAATCACCATACATTACATCATTAGTTTTTGATGGCAGTAGTTTTTGATATATATAAAATACTTACAGAAAACAAGAGTCATTCAAGCCATTGTAGTATGTGTTAACAATTCCATGTTAATTATCACATATTGCTGCTTCTAGTGAAAAAAAAAAAAGAAAACCTAACTCTAAATATGATGTAAAATCAAATAAGGGAGTCAGGACATCTCAGATATGGATTTATAAGCTGCCAGGTTATCACACACACACACACACACACACACACACACACACAAACACATGGTAATGAGAATAGAAAGTGCTCCCTTTTCTTTTTTCTTTTTAAGATTTATTTATCGGGCGCCTGGGTGGCTCAGTTGGTTAAGCGACTGCCTTCGGCTCAGGTCACGATCCCGGAGTCCCGGGATCGAGTCCCACATCGGGCTCCCTCCTCAGCGGGGAGTCTGCTTCTCCCTCTGACCTTCTTCCCTCTCATGCTCTCTGTCTCTCACTCTCTCTCCCTCTCCAGTTAAAAAATAAAAAAAGATTTACTTATTTATTTGAGAGGGAGAGAGAGAGAGAAAGAGCATGCACAAGCGTTGGGGGGAGGGGTGGGCAGAGGGAGAGGGAGAAAGAGAATCCCAAGCCGACTCCCGGCTGAGCACAGAGCCTGAAGCTGGCTGGATCTCAGGACTCTGAGATCATGACCTGAGCCCAAATCAAGAGTTGGACGCTTAACTGACTGAGCCACCCAAGCACCCCGAAAGTGTTCCCTTTTCTAAGCATCAACTCCAACAAGATCATTTTAGTGAAAAATTTCTGAGGAAGTGTTTCATTCAGATGAGTTATATAGATTCAGTCTCAGACAAATGGACCTTAGAGAATCATCTCTTCCTGTAATACTTATAAAAAAAAAAAAGAATTGAGGAGCACTGAGGTGACTCAGACAGCTGAACGCCCAACTCTTGGTTTTGGCTCAGGTAGTGATCTCATGGGTCGTGGGATCAAGCCCTTCATCAGGCTTCATGCTCATCGGGGAGTCTGCTTGAGATTCTTTCCCTCTGCCCCTTCCCCTGCTCATATGTGTGCTCTTTCTCTCTCAAACAAATAAGTAAATCTTTTAAAAAAGAAAAGAAAGGAAAGAGAATTGAATGATTTTATGATTTTCCTTAGGCACTAGTCAAAGCTTCTGAACACAGTATGTTTGTGGTACATTTCCCATATATAGTAAGCGTTAAATATGTGATGAATGAATGAAGTATGGATAACATTTTTATCCTTTATTTCCCTCTTAAACTTATAATTTTTCCCAAAAAATTATACTGTAAAATATGCATTAATTCCATATTTCTTTGTGATAATGTAAATTAAATAAACTTCCTTTGGACTTACTGTATATTAATCTTAAAATGATGATACTTGACAGAATGTTTGAGAATGAGTTACAGAATGTAAGGAGGAAAATGAGGAGCTAGATTATAATAATCTACTGCTTAGAGTAAATATCACCCTAAATACAACAATTACTGAAAATTAAAGAAAATAAATACAAAGGCTAGTCTATTTTTGCTGATGTTTTATTTTTTCCATTTAAATTAATAAAAGTACTGCTTTCTATCCTCAAAATTTGCTTGTAACTAGTCCTTTAGAATCAGTTAAGAAGTTAACCTATTTCTGAAGAGGTTGTGTTAGTATCAGTGACATGTCAACTCATTTATTTAATATGTCTTTAAGAGGTATAAAGAAACCCCTTAATTTACTATGAGAATTCAGACTAAGTAGCTAGTATACACATATACTATAGTATATATATGTGTGTGTATATATATATATTTTTTCTTTTTTCTTTTACTGTCAAGTAATAAATATAAATTGTAAGCATACTAATGCTGTCTTAAAATTGAATCTCTTAAGTTCCCTATGCTGTATCAACTAATAGAATATCATCTCTTATAGTCAAATCTTAAAAATAGGCTAACTGCAAATAGCTGGGTATGAATTACCTGGTAAGTGTTCTTTATATTTGAGTGGGAGTAAAAGTAAAATTGTCCCCATTCTCTACTGTCTTTCTCTTCATGGATTAAGGGATATCATGTGTTTTAAATAAATGACCATGTTTGAATTAAACCTGGGCTGCCCCTTTCCAATAAACTGGGTTTTATTATGGGATAGGGGATTTAAACTCTTATCTGGTTTGTGAAATCTGGCTTGAGATTTTTCACCTTTGCTTTAGTTATTTTTTGGTTTGGAGTGTTGGTTTATTTCATGATTAATTTTTCTGTGTTTACCAGCTGAAAGGCCTGATTCATAATGAAATATCGGCAAGCAGTATGCATAGGACCAAGGGTTTTACTAGGTGGCTGCCAAGGTCTGCATGCAAAATGGTCAAAGATAAAAGGAGCCTTTTGAAGAATATTTGTTGGCATGGAAATGGAGGTTAATGAGGAAATGTGTTTCCATAATGATAATATTAACGTTTTGCATTTATATAGCTCTTTTTCTTAGAATGCTCAGAGCACTTAACCTCTGCCACCATTTCCTGATATTTGTCATATATTTTGAGTGGTTTTCACAAAACAAAGTTAGATAAAAAAGAAATGCTCCAAATTTACTATTTTTCAGACAGCAATAAGAGGGAACCACGAGTCCTGGTCTAGGGAGCTATCAGATATGGCACATAAACTGGTATGTGGATTCAAACTTTTTCTTAGAGCTATAGACATGACTCTTTTTTTTAAAGATTTTATTTATTTATTTGACAGAGAGAGACACAGCGAGAGAGGGAACACAAGCAGGGGGAGTGGGAGAGGGAGAAGCAGACTTCCCGCAGAGCAGGGAGCCCGATGTGGGGCTCGATCCCAGGACCCGGGATCATGACCTGAGCCGAAGGCAGACGCTTAACGACTGAGCCACCCAGGCGCCCTGTAGACATGACTCTTAGAGCTATAATCAAATTATAAATACTAGCCTAAGTATCGTTGTGTTGGGTCAGTAAAGATGAGAAGCCTCCTAAAAGTGCCCAGATGCCTGAAGAACAGAAAGATATATGCTGGTTACACAGTTCAGACCTCACCAATGGGAGCCCCAGTTTCCTTATCTAGTTCCCTGGTAATTTTCCTTTGTTAGCCACCCCAAAAGAAGTCTTCTTATAATGTTTCACACATGTGTACATGAAGACTATATGAATAGTTTCAAGAAAGAAAACTCATACTGCAGCCAAATTCCTCAGAAACTGTGAACCCATAAAGAGCAATCGTTTGCGGCCAAAAGAAAATCCATCTAGCCTCAAAATTAACTATTGTTCAGTTGTTCATTTTTTCAATGTGCCACAGAATATTTCATGAAATGAAACTGTAGATTTTTTTCTACTTACTGCTTGAAAAGGCCAATCAAAACCTTAAGAGGGAAGAGAAATCATATAGACATTTTTTAAAAGATGCTTAAAAAAAAAGATGCACAAAGAACTCCTTTTAGAAAACAGTTAATAATGCCTCTTGGAACCTCTGAGTAAAAGGCAATGCTCTTACAAACTCATCACCTTAAATGGAAAAGGTTAAAGTAATTTCATAGGAGCACACTAAGAAGTCATGGTAAGATGAGGCAGGAAAGGCAGCTTAGCTCCCACGCCCGCTTTCCAACAGAAAGTCATGTTCTCTCCCAAGAGTATAGGAAAAAGCACCTGACCATTATCTGTTTTCCCAAACAGCTTTATTACACTATTACGCACTTTTTTTCATGATTGGAATGAAAGATATTTCCTACCAAGGACAACTCTGCTTATAGTTAACCTTTGGGACTTATTTTTTCAACTCTAGAGATAAAGTTAATACAATGTTAAAAATGTTGTGCCAAAGGATCACAGGAGTATAAAAGTTTGAGTGAATTCCCAGTCTAGCCAATCTAAATGTAAGAAGTCATTCCTTACCTTCTCTTGGGACAAGGAAGTATACTATTGCCATGACCCAAAGGTCTTCTATTTTTATTTGAATTTCTCTAGGTAATTCTTTACTTGATCCATGTTCACAATGCAGATGGAAGGATTGGGAATAGAGGGCTTATGTTTATTAGAAGTAGGTCTGTAAAAGGTGAAGTGCACTTTTTTTTGGTACTGTAGATCACATTTGCAACAATTAAGTAGGAAATGATTCTCCTTTTAAATTCTTTCTTTAAAATTCATCTTATTATGCAAATTCAGTTGCATAGATTCTGTTTTTATATTACCAAACTACACAATGGATTGAAATTTAAAATAAAACAATGAAATGAACCTTAAATTTAAGGAATGTCTGAAACTACTATTGGTGCAAGGCAAAGCTTATAAAATAGCAGAAAGTCATGGACAGAATGATGTACAGGGAGCAACACTGACTAAAACATTAAGTACAGTAATCTTCCATCTACAGCAGGCATCAGAACACTGGGGCCCTGGCCCACCTGCCTCCTATATTTGTAAATTAAGTGTTACTGGAACGCAGTCACACTCATTTGCTTACATATTGTCCATGGCTGCCCTCGTCCTTACAACAACAGTGTTGAGTAGTCACAACAGAGACTCCATGGTGCACAAAGCTGTAAAATTTCACTATTTGACTCTTTACAGAAAAAGCTTGTCCACCCTATAGACCAGTTGTTTTCAACAAGACCAACTCCAGACCAACCCCCTGACCATCTACTGAGCAAACTCTGCTCCAGGCTGTATGGGCATAGATTTGTTTTGCTTATTTTTGAGTTTTATAGAGATGGAATTATGAAATTTGTTACTTTTGTCTTTCACTCAAAATTATGAGTATGAGAATTATTCATGTTCATTTGTGTAGATTTTTCAATCGCATTGTATTTCACTGAGTAAATCAACATGATATATGTATCTATATATGTATAGATGTATGTATCTACACTCCTGTTAAGTCAGATTCAAATGGCTTTCAGCTACTGTATATTACAACCTGCACCTTTGGAACATTATTGAACATGTCTTTTGATGTACATTTGTATGTATTTCTGGCAAATGTTTACCCAGTGATTAAATCACTGGGTCATAGAGTATGCAAAAGCTCAGCTTTAACAGATATTGCCAAGTTTCATTTACATTCCCACTAACAATGTATGAGTTTCATTTATTCCATGTCCTTGAAGATCTTTTATAATATAAAAAAAAATGGGGAGCAACCCTGGAAGGTGCATTGTAACATTGCATTTTAGTTTTAATTTGCATATCCCAGGTATATAATGAGATTAAGCAACTGTGTATGTTTATCAGTCATTTGGATATTTATTTTGTGAAATGACTCTGCAAGTCATTTGCATAGTTTTAAAAGTGGATTATCTGTATTTCTCTTATTGATTTGTAGATTGTGGTATCAATGTTTTGCCACCCTCAGTAAAACACATTGGAAAATTTCTCCCTTTTTCTAATCTCTAGGAAAGAAAGAAAATTCGAATTACAGATTTAATTTCTTTATTCATATTTTTTACTTCTGATGTCAGTATTGATAAGGTCTTTTTCAAGTTATCAATTTTATTTTAATTTTCAAGTTTATTGATGTAAAGTTGTTTATAATAGCCTCTTACTCCCTTCTTAGTAGCTGAAGCTGCCAAAAAAGATATCCTATTTTTTATTCCTTGTATCAGTCATTCGTGCCTTCTTTTCTTCTTGATTACTTTTGCTAAAGGTGTGTCCATTTTATTATTCTTCTCAAATAACATTTTGGGGCGCCTGGGTGGCTCAGTTGGTTAAGCGACTGCCTTCGGCTCGGGTCATGATCCTGGAGTCCCGGGATCGAGTCCCACATCGGGCTCCCTGCTCAGCAGGGAGTCTGCTTCTCCCTCTGACCCTCTTCCCTCTCGTGCTCTCTCTCATTCTCTCTCTCTCAAATAAATAAATAAAATCTTTAAAAAAAATCAAATAACATTTTGGTTTTATTGATTCTCTTAATAGTACGTTAATTTTCTACTTCATTAATTTTTACTCTTACCTTTTTCAATTTCGTTTTCCTAGTTTCTTTGGGTATAATGTATTATTCTTTTGCTTGCTTTTTCAGATGTATAATTAGATCATTGATTTTCATCATTTCTTCTTTTCTAAATTTACAGTTAGGGCATTGGATTTCTCTCTAATGTAGGATTGCACAACCATTGCACTAATGACATTTTGGGCCAGGTAATTTTTTCTTGTAGGGTACTGCCTTGTATATTGGAGTATGCTTATAAATATCCTTGGCTTCTGCCCACTGGAAGCCATAACAACTCTACACCTTCAGTTGTGACAACCAGAACTGTCCTCAGACATTACCAGAGGTTCCCTTGGGGGAAAATATCCCCCAGGTGGGAACCACCGTTCTAATAACAAACTATATCCCACACATTTGATATAAATATATTTTCATTATCAATCAGTTCAAATTGTTTTCTAATTTCCAATGTGATTTTTTATTTGACTTATGTGTCACTAATGTATAATATTTAATTTTCAAACAATGATGAATTTTCTAGTTACAGTTTTGTAGTGGCTTTCTAGTTTAATTCCACTACAGTCAGAGAATATATTGTGTTTAAATCCTACCCTTTGAATTTTGTTTAGACTTGCTTTATAGGTTGGTAATTGATCCACACACACTTTTTTAAAAATGTGTTTTTGGCAATTATTGAATGCAATGTTGTATATATTTCAACTATAGTTTTGAATTTGTCTCCTTTCTCCTTTTGTCTCTGTTCGAGCCCCGCATTGGGCTCCCTGCTCGGCGGGAAGCCTGCTTCTCCCTCTCCCACTCCCCCTGCTTGTGTTCCCTCTCTTGCTGTCACTCTCTCTGCGTCAAATAAATAAAATCTTTAAGTAAAATAAAATAAAAAAAGATTCCACTTTAAAAATATATATATATATATACTTAGGTGCATATTAACATAGAATTGTTATATCTTCCTCTTGCTGTCTCATTTATTATAATGTAATGAATGCTCTTTAACTCTGATACTGTTTCTGCCCTTAAACTCTGTTTCATCTGTTATCAGAAGAGCTACACCAACTTTCTCTTGTCTATTTATTGTATTACACATGTTTTTTTCCCAAAGATTTCACTTATTTGAGAGAGCGTGCATGAGAGAGAGCATGAACTGGGGGGAGGGGCAGAGGGGAAAGGAGAAGCAGACTCCCCACTCAGCAGGGATTCCCAACATAGGGCTTGATCCCAGGACCCTGAGATCATGACCCGAGCCAAAGGTAGATGCTTAACCAACTGAGCCACCCAGGCACCCCTATTTATTTATTTATTTGAGAGAGATAGTGAGAGAGCATAAGCAGGGGAGAGAGTGAGAAGCAGGCTCCCCACTGATCAGGGAGCCCCATGTGGGTTTCGATCCCAGGACCCAGGATCATGACTTGAGCCAAGGGCTGACGCTTAACCGACTGAGCCACCCAGGTGTCCTGCCCCTATTTATTTTTACTTTCAAGTAAACTCCACACCCAATGTGGGTCTCTAATTCAGGACCCCAAGATCAGGAGTCATATGCTCTATTGACTGAGCCAGGCTGTTGCCCCAAACTCTCTTAATTTTTAAAGCTAACTTTGTTGGGGTCTCTAGCAGGCTCAGTCGGTAGAGCATCCAACTTGATCTGTTTTTGAGACCCATATTGAGTGTGGAACCTACTTAAAAAAAGAAAAAGGAAAAAAAAGGCAACTTTGTTATTTCTCCAACCTTTTTTTGGATCATGGATTCATTTGGAGCCAACAAATGCTCTAAAGAAAAATCTCCAAATTGTGAAGAAAATAAGCATAGTTCCTTTCAGAAAAATTACACGTTTTTATATCTGTATATTTATGGTGTGATTCTTTTTTTTTTAAAGATTTTATTCATTTATTCATGAGAGAGACAGAGGGAGAGAGAGAGGAAAGGAGAAGCAGAGGGAGAAGCAGGCTCCCAAGGAGCAGGGAGCCCGATGCGGGACTCGATCCCAGGACCCTGGGATCATGACCTGAGCTGAAGGCAGACGCTTAACCATCTGAGCCACCCAGGTGCCCTCATGGTGTGATTCTTAAAAGCAGCATGTATGTTTTTTATTCCCAACAGAAAAATACTTGTTTTAATTGAAGTGTTTAGTCCATTTATATTTAATGTAATCACTGATGTATATGAGCTTAAATATACATTTCAATATTTGCTTTCTATTTGCCCCATTACTTGTTTTTTACTTTATGTCTCCTTTCCTGCCTTCTTTTAGAGTAAGTATTATTTTTATTCTTCCAATTCTCCCTTTATTAGGTTTTTAGGAGTACATTATTTCATTTTTTTATTTGTAACTACTCTAGAGATTTCAACACACATCTTGGAATTATTAAAGTCTCTCTTAATTTTTACTTTAAAAATTTTCCAGAACAAAATTAAAAACTTACAATATTTTAATGCCTTCTTTCTTTTGTGTTATTATTGTCATGTATTTTAATTCCACACAGACTTAAACCTCATAAAATATTTTTGTTGTTATTGTTTTAAACAACACAAAAAGCTACTTCTATTTACTCACGTATTTAAGAGTTCCAGAGATTTTTATTGCCTCTTGCATTACCAATCTTCCATCTGGAATCAGTACATGTCACCACTAAAAATAATGCCACTTGTCAAAATAGTCATGTTATCTATCATGCAGCAATATTCTATGATTTCCCAGTTTCCATATAATAAAGTCCAGATGGCTTAGCCTGACATTCATGATACTTAACTAATTCCCAATCCTATCAACTTCTCTAGCCAAACTCTTTCTTCTGAGCTCACTGAAATTATCTTTATTATACAAATATATGTACTCAATATATTGACAAATGATGATTCATAAAATGTGCTTTAAAAAATCTTTTTTTTTCCAGTGATCTTTGAAAGCTTCTTCAATGGTGGTCACCTTCGATGAAAACCTAGGTGGGTCCTATAGTCATGTAGTCACTTTTATACAGCTAAACAGTATCAATTGAGCAGTGTGAATATCAGAACAATATATTAATCTACACTCAGTCTCCATGCAAAGCTAAGACTTCTTTGCCTTCTCCCAGTTATGTATCCCTGCTACCTAGTTGTATGCAACAGAAGGGGTGGGGATGGGGACAGTAATTGGCTTCTTGTTCCCTTTTTGTACATCCCTCCTCCCCCACTCCTACCTGCTATTTCAGACCCATTCTGGACTGGGACTGAGGCATGACATGAAGAATATTTAAAGCAGATCTCTCCTCTCATGGCACACTTTCATGGATTCTACAAAGACTCCTGTTACTGGAGATCTCATCAACAGGCTTCTTGACCATTTTATCTTCAATGATTCTCAAACTTTCAGAACTCACTCAGCCACCTTCAGCTTCCCCTCTAGGTGGCCCTATTGGACAAGCTCTAAGATGGTCTATAATTATGGATTGCATCTGGTCCTCAGGAAGCACTCAAGCATTCTTCACCTGTACAAACTCTCAAAGCACAGTCCAATCACAACATAGTAAGCACATTCCTCACACTGTTCGCAGGTGAGTGGGTGGCCTTCTCTGCCTTAGATTTCCCTGGCAGGCATCAGGTAGCTTCAGGAGACCCAGGAATCTTCCTGAGTGGTAACACTAAAAGCCCTCTCTTTTGTCTTGATATGAAATGGGGAATTACCTTTCACTGTAAAAATTTAGAGAGCAGGATTCAAAACACAGTTCTCTCTAAAGAAACTTCAACAATCTCCCTACTCTTTAACTGTCTTAACATGTATGAAGTTTTTAAGGTGTGCAACAGTTTTTGATTAGTCTTTTGTAACCTGTCTTCAGAATTAGTCTTGATTGTATCCAGTGCCTAAATTGAAACTTCCAATTTAATATCTGGTTACATACATTTGGCACTTCCTCATTACCAGTTCTCTTCCTAACGCTCTCCTTTCTCAATCCACATTCTATTCATACTTCCATGTTGTAATTACAGTGTTTGTTTGAATACAGCAACAATATTTAGGAAAGAATTATCAAAAATGCAAAACACCTGCAGTTTACAAATTTCTAATGCTAAAGAATGTATTTTACTATTTTTCTAGAAACACCACAAGCATAGGAGGTATTTTGGGTCCAAAATGTAAATGGTATAAATTGGGTGGATGCAAACCTTACTTGGAGAAAGTTCAGAATATTCACAGCTAACTCAGTCCACATGCATATAATACTTTGTCACCAGTGTAAGCTCTGAAGATATTTAGAAATTGGTTTATCAGGTTTCTTCCTCTGAAGAAAATATGGATAAAGCATCTTAGGTAGGTTGCAATTAAAACAAAGTATAGAAGTTACTGTCCTGTTAGGCCAATCTGCAAGTTTTCTATATGTTTTCAATACAGTATAAAGAGTAAAAAAGAGTTTAGGGTCAGAATGAATTGGATTAGAATCTCAGTACACTATTCAATAGTTGTATGTCCTACATAAGATACTTAACCTCTCTGAACTTCAGTTCCCTTACTATAAAATGGTAATCAACCAAACTCAGCTTGCAGAGAGTTAGTGATTAA
Organism: Zalophus californianus; assembly: GCF_009762305.2. NCBI lineage: Eukaryota > Metazoa > Chordata > Mammalia > Carnivora > Otariidae > Zalophus > Zalophus californianus. The sequence goes on along the minus strand of NC_045606.1, from coordinate 51,263,637 downwards.
ACAATTAACATATATAAAATGCTTTACAAGATCACTAGCAATAGAAAGTGTTAAATAAAAATTATTTCCCTTCCATTCTCTAAATTCTCTTCTTTTTATCCTCTGTCTTGATTTCAACCACGCCTACTGTAGTTCTATTTATGACTTTGAAACTGTTCAGGAGAAAGCAATTTGGAAAAAAATAAAATTGGCATTTCCTTTAAATGCAATTCATTGTCTTTTTCCAAGATCACCTAATGCCACACTGTTAACTACCTCCTCTGAGCTTTCCTCACCATCTGTTGGGCACTTCCCATTTTTTAGGAAGCATTAGTTTCCTTTTCATTTGCCTCATCTTTATTACTGAGTTTTAAATTCATGTGGCACACAAATGTGATCTTATATTCACCTCTTGTATTACCAGCGTTCCATGAAGCCTCTTTTAAAAGCAGAAACTTGTTGAAGATTTATTTACTGTCTCTTCTGGCGGAGACTTAAAACTTTCAAGATTGTTAGGGCAATGTTTTAGTGCCTCTCTGCACCAGTAAGCAGATAGTGCCTGCTCTAGTAATTACGAGAATTGTGAGAACAATGAGGTGATATAAATGGTAAGCAACTAGTGTGGTTACTTAAGATCTACTGTAATAGATGAACTTCAATAATTTGGAAAGACAAAGTGAGTCCACATGAACTTCTAATAAAAGAACCAGAGTTCAATATCATACCTCATAGGTTAGGCCATGTGTAAGATCAGTTGAAGGCAGGTAAAACTTGAATGGATATCGTTAATATGACTGTTGTTGTCATAATTAGAGTAAAAATATTATTCTTATTGTTTCAGTTCATTAGAAAGCAGATTCTGTGATAGAGATTAGAGTACAGAGGGATTATTAAGGAGAAGTCTGGGATCAACACTTGGGGAAGAAAAGAAGAAAGATTGAGAAACGAGAGAGATTAGCTGAAATGCAGTCTCAATAAAGCCACAGCCAGGAACTCTAAAGCTGAGATGACTTTCAGGGTTGTCCTTTGTTAGGATGAAAAGGCTAGGATTTCAACCTCCATGTTGACCAATCACTGGATTCAGAGCATGATGGGAAGGAGGCATGGTCTTTGGAGAGGTGGTTCTCTCCCAGCTAAGTAATCTCCAAAGGGGGCTCAGCGGAGGGCTGTCTCAGCAGACAGACTCCCATGATTTGGGGTAATAGGCCCCTAATTCTTGAAAGAAGATCTGGGCAGCCACGACCCCTATGAATGCCGACTCTATTTTCAATTGTATGTTAATGCCTATAAGTATTATGATTAATTGACCATAAAAATAATGAATCTGAGATTAAACAGAACCCTTAAAGGTTTTTATTCATGACCTCAGAAAAAAATGAAGCAACTACCAAATACTAGAACATAGTTAGGTACTGAAGTTCAAAAGGGAATAGGAGAGTTCTTGTTCTTGAGGACCTAGTACACTAAATTTCTAAAATAATAAATCTATCTTGTGTTTGGGAGGATTGTAATATTTTCATCCAAGTACAAATGCACATATATGTGTACTTGCTGCCCTTAGAAAAACCATCTTATACATAGATGGACCTGTGGGCCAAATCTGGCCACATGTTTTTATAAATAAAATGTTATTGGAACACAGTCATGCCCATTTATTTATGTGTTGTCTAGGGCTGATTTTGTGCTACAAGGGCAAAGTAACATCATTGCAGTAGAGACCATACGGCTTACAAAGTCTAAAATATTTATTGTCTGGTCTTTCAAAGAAAATGTTTGCTGGCCCCTGCTCTAATAACACTCTGAGGTTCATAGGTATATAATATTGAGGCTGATCTTTAATGTACAAGTGGTAGTGATCTGGGTTTCTTTAATTTTACTTTTTGGAGAATTATGTGGTCCACAATTTGGAGAATGTTTAATACTTAATCCTTAATCATCACTTTCTGTATAATGCTCACACTCTAAAAAATTTTTCCTTTGAATACTTTTCATCTATTTATTTTCACCATCATCATCATGCAAGCTAAAAGAATGAACATGTGTTTAATATAATTCTACATAAATTCAGTGTAGTCAATATGGTGTAACATATTAATTAATGGTTAGATGCTACCCTTGATGAAAATATTCTGTGGTATTCTACAATGCTTTCTACTCTTTTCAACATTTTTTATCAGAGATTTGGATGAAAATGAAAAGCATATTTATCCAATTTGTGTATGACACAAAGCTGTGGAATGATAGTTACTATATTGAATGACAAAAACAGTATTCAAGAGGATTGCAAAAAGTTGGAAAGATGAGCCAAAACTAACAAAGTAAAATTTAACAGGGCTAAATAAAGTTCTGTATTTGGGTTTAAAGAATTTGAAACACAATTGTACAAATATAAGATGGAGAACACATGGCTAAACAGCAGTGAAAGGTGAGCAAGTTTTAGGGTTATAGTTAACTATAAGCTTAATTAGGAACCAACACTTTGATGTGAATCTGAAAAATGTTCACGTAATCTTAGTATGGGCTTTAATATCATTATGTATTCTATCCAGATGAATGTTGCTAATTGCATTGCATACGGCATTGGTCATAAGCCATCTGGAATGATGCGTTCAATTTAGGGAGCCCCTTTTAATAGGGACCTTGACAAATGTAGTGAATGTCTGACATTTTCCCCCCACCATAGACATCAGATACCGGCTTGCTCAAACCTTTGAAGCTAGGTTGCAGGGATAAAGGTAGGCTCTAATCAGAAGCACCTGCAATTGAGTTTAGTTTGGGAACCAGAAATGCAAAGCAGAGGGAATACTTAGAACACACTCTAGCAAGGGTAAAATCAGGGGCTGTAGATTTAATTTCTTGAAGCATCACAGTTAAGTCATGCACTAGAAGTTGCCAGCAGGGAAAGTCATGGTATCTGTAGAGAAGTTAAGTCTTCCCCAGATCAGTTCTGTGTACAATTTCAGACTTTGCTCTTGTCTCTATATATCCCAAGCATTACGAGGAATGTTGGTCCAGATCACCTCCATGGGCCTTCTCAATTCTAAATTTCTCTATTCCGTATTTTCCAGCAGTTACTCTTTACAGACTCACAAATGTGTGTACATGGAAAGGTTTTAGTACCTGGAACAAAGAAAAATGAATGGAAGTGGAATAGGGAAGGAAAGTGGGTAGAATCTACCTACTGCTAAATGACCAATATTGAGTCCTTATTTTATAAAAAGAAATTAAGGTTTTTAATTACCTGCTAATAAAATCTTTCACGGGAAAAAAAAAAACATGCAGCACATGCCATAGGCAGACAGCATTACTGAGCATTAAACAGCAAGTATATAATGTAGAAGCAGTGGTGTTTACACTATTTGTACTGTGGAATGTAATATGCTTGGCAAAATTGCCTATAGGATATAGTAGAAAAGATGTCACGTTTTTTACATTTTATTTAGGCATATTATTCATTTTTGTTGTTGTTGTTGGTTACTCTGGTTTATTGCCTGCTGTCCTTTACCTAGTATTCTTACCATTTGTAGACGCTGGTTTCCTAGTGGAACAGTGGTCCTGTGAAAAGAGCATGGGCTTTGGAGTCAGGCTACACCTAAATTCAAGCCCTCAGGCTTCATCACTAAGTCTGCGATTTTCACCTTAGGAAACTGACTCTAGCATTCTGGGCTTATGTTTTCTGCTCTGTAAAAGAACAGATAATGTATCTCATGATGATACTCTGAAGTATATATCAGTTGCAGCACAGAAAGGTACACAATGTTAGTTCTCACACCCACCTTCGTATTTTTGTCATGGTCTTCATTTTTTTGTTTGTCCCCAAAATACAGAAAAAATCAATCAATTTTGGATAAAGTAAGTTTATCTTTTTAAATCTATGTTCCCACTCAACTACCTCATCCCCAAGCCCCACACTACCTCAGCCCATCCGATCCAGAAAATCATCCTCTTACGTTGGGTAGTATCTGTGATAACAGTCAAACCTGGAATTATAGAGAAGCCAGTTCCTTCTATAAACAGAACTTCATAAATTTTATCTCATTAAGAAAGGCTCAAAGTTCAAATGTTTTCTAGTAAGGGTGTGAAGAAAGAACAGAACAGAGGTAAATCTTCACTGTATATCAATAGCTTTAAGTTAACTCAATCATGAAGGGTTTCTAGGATTGCCACTAACATAACACAATCTTTTTTTGAACAGCTTCTATGAAAATAATTACTGATAGGAGATAAAAAAAATTTTTAACTTTTAAGTAAGCAATATGTTCCTTAGATAATCTCAAGGCATATTTTCACAGAATTGAATTGTTACTATTTAAAAGACCATGAGAGATAATATATCTAGAAATAAGACTAATATATGTGTGTATGTATTATATATATGACTTAAATTGAGAAAAATTTCTAAATCTTCTAAGAACAGAATCAAGTGAGAACTGACACTATATTTATTAATGGAAAGACAATATTTTAAAGATATCACTGTCCTTTAAATTATTTTGTAAATATAATAAGAGTAATATTCTAAATGTTAATCAACTGTAATAAATATTCCACATTAGTGCAAAATGTTAATAATAGGAGCAACTATGTTTTAATGTGACTACTATTGTCCAGTTCATCTAGAGAAAAGTGCTAAAAGAGTCAAGAAAATATTTTAAAAATAATGAAGCAGTCTAACTCCATAAGCTGCCAAAGTAGAATATAAAACGATTCTTTGGGGCGTCTGGGTGGTTCAGTCGTTAAGCGTCTGCCTTCAGCTCAGGTCATGGTCCCAGGGTCCTGGGATCAAGCCCAGTGACAGGCTCCCTGCTCCGTGGGAAGCCTCCTTCTCCCACTCCCCCTGCTTGTGTTCCCTCTCTCGCTGTGTCTCTCTCTGTCAAATAAATAAATACAATCTTAAAAAAATAAATGATTCTTTACAAAAAAAGTACAAAAATTTGATAAATATGAAAGAATAGTCAATCTAACTCATAATTACATAAACACAATGGAAATCAGTGTGCCATTTGCAACAACATGGATGGACCTACATGGTATTATACCAAGCGAAATAAGTCAGACTGAGAAAGACAATTATGATTTCACTCATATGTGGAATCTAAAAAACAAAACAAATGAATTTTAACACATGAAATGCAGAATCAGACCTATAAATTACAAAGAACAAAGTGGTGGTCAACAAAGGGAAAGGGGGTTAGGGAGTAGACAAAATGGATGAAGGATAGTGGGAGATGCAGGCTTCCACTTACAAAATGAATAAGTCACTAGGATAAAAGCCACAGCATAGGGAATATAGTTGCTGACACCGTACTAGCCTTGTATGGTGACACACAGTAGCTACCGCTGTAGTGAGCACAGTATAAGGTATAAAGAAGTGGAATCACTATGTTGTACATTTGAAACTAATGTCACATTGTGTGTCAACTATACTCAAATTTTAAAAATTTAAAAAATAATCTTCTGTGATTAATTTAATAAATTATTATATAAAACTTGAAATAAGATACCAGTTTTCACCTATTGGATAGGTAAAAATGGATGTGGGAAAGCAGATGTCATAAATTGCTACAAAATGTAGAGAGGAATTTGGTAACAATTATTGAGATTTAAAATGCACATGCCCCTTGACCAAACAATTCCACAGCCAGGAATATGTGCTGTGGACACACTTAAAAAAGTATGACAAGACATTTGGACAAGGATTCTTATAGAGAATTGTTTATAATGGAAAAAAAAGAAAATGACAACAATGAAAAAATATTCAACATAGGACAAATGTTACTCAATTTTTAAGAAATGATGAGATATCTTCTGTGTGCTGACATAAAAGATTTCCAAGTTATATTATTAATAAAATCATCCTCAGGTTGTATAAATAAAAGTTATAGATATGCACATATATAAATGTACATAAAACATGCACATGTGCTTATGTTAGTGAATAGATAATGTTCTACAAGGAAACACAAAAATATTTCTATAATTAAAAGTAGGACTATAGGTCTAAAGAACATATTCCCATTTTTTAACTTTTTAAAATGAATACAACTATTACCCTGTGCATATATTACTATGTTTTATTAATAGATTTTACTTTTAGAGCAGTTTTCAGTTTACAGGGAAACTGAACCATACAGAGTTCTCTTTATCTCCCCACTCCACATACAGTTTCTCCTGTTATCAACATTTTGCATTAATGTGGCACATTTATTACAGCTGATGAACCAATATGGATACATTATTAACTGAAGTCCATAGTTACAATAGAATTCCCTTCTTGTGTTGTATAGTTTTATGGGTTTTGACAAATACATAATGTTACGTATTCACCATTTATAGTATACTGAATAGTTTTATTTCCCTAAAAATGCCCTGAGCTCCACCTATTCATCCCTTCTTCTCTCTCCCTGAATCCCCCCAAACTGATCTTTTTGCTATCTATATAGCTTGCCTTTTCTGAAACATGATATAGTTGGAGTCATACAGTATACAGCTTTTGCAGATTGGCTTAACTTGGCTATATGCATTTAAGGTTCCTCCATGTCTTTTTGTAGCTTGGATAGCTCATTCCTTTTTATTACTGAATTGTATGCATGTATTTATTGCTCCATTAAATGGATGTACACTCTGTAGATGTATGTTTGTTTATCCATCTATCCATTAAAGAATACCTTGTTTGTTTTTCTGGCACTTATAAATAAAGCTGCTATACCCTACCATGTGCAAGCTGTTGTGTGAACATAAGTTTTCATCTCATTTGAGTAAAAACCTAGGAGCACAATTGCTGTCTTGTACGGTAAGCCTATGTTTAGCTTTGTAAGAAACTGCCAGATTGTCTTCCAAAGTGGCTATACCATTTTGCATTCCCATTAGCAACAAATCAGAATTCCTGTTGTTCTACATCATTGCTAGAATTTGATGATGAATGTGATCTGGAACTTAGCCATTTTAAAATATGTGCACTGGTATCTCACTGTTGTTTTAATCTGCAATTCCCTAGTGACATATGATGCTGAACTTCTTTTAATACACCCATTTACCATTTATATATCTTTTTTTTAAAAAGAATTTATTTATTTGACAGAGAAAGAGACAGCCAGAGAGGGAACACAAGCAGGAGGTGGCAGGGGTAGAAGCAGGTTCCTTGCTGATCAGGGAGCCCAACGCGGGGCTTGATCCCAGGACCCTGGGATCAGGACCTGAGCCGAAGGCAGACATCTAATGACTGAGCCACCCAGGCGCCCACTGCCCCCATTTATATATCTTCTTTGGTAAAGTGTCTATTTATATCTTTTGTCCATTTTGTAATTGGATTAATTGTTTTCTTATTGAGTTTTAAGAGCTCTTCGTATATTTTGGGTATAATTTCTTTATCAGACGTGTGTTTTGCAAATATTTTCTCCTAGTTTGTCTTTTTATTCTCTTAACATTGTTTCTCAGAAAGCAGGAGTTTTTAATTTTGAAGAAACTCAGTTTATCAATTTTTGCTTTCATATTTATGTTTTTTATACTGTACCTAAAAAGACCGATAGAAGATCATCCAGTTTTTCTCCAATGCTATATTTTTTACAAGTTGTATAGTATTTCATTTAGGTCTATGATCCACTTTAACTTAATTTTTAGGAAAAGTGTAAGATCTGTGTCTAGATTCAGTTTTTTACACATGTTTGGATTCATTTTTTAGATGTCCAATTGCACCACAACCATTTACTGGAAAGGCTATCCCACCTCTATTGAATTGCTCTCTATTCTGTTGTTCTATTTATCTACTTGTCTATTTTTTTCTACAATACACTGTCTTGATTACTGTAGCTTTATAGTTAATCTTGAAGTCTGTTAGTGTGAGTCTTCCAGTTTATTATTCTTCAGTGTTCTGTTGGGTATTCTGGCTTTTTGCATTCATATAAACTTTAGAATCAGTTTGTGATAATCCAAAAATAAGTTGTTGGAATTTTGATTAGGATTTCATTGAATTTATAGATAAAGTTGGGAAGAACTGATATCTTAATAATATTGAATTTATCTATCAAACATAGAATATCTCTTCAGTTATTTCAGTCTTCATTAATTTTTCATTAGAGCTTTGTAGCTTTTCTCATATTGCTCCTATACATATTTTATTAGATTTCTACTAAGTATTTCAGGTCTTGTGGTACTAATGAAAATGATTTTCTGTGTGTGTGTGTGTGTGTGTGTGTGTGTGTTTTAAGATTTTATTTATTTATTTGACACACGGAGACGCAGTGAGAGAGGCAACACAAGCAGGGGGAGTGGGAGAGGGAGAAGCAGGTTTCCTGCTGAGCAGGGAGCCTGATGTGGGGCTCGACCCCAGGACCCTGGGATCATGACCTGAGCCGAAGATGGATGCTTAACCGACTAAGCCACCCAGGCACCCCTGATTTTGTGTTTTTCAGTTCAAATTCCAACTGTTAATTATTGTTATTTAAGAAAGCAATTGACTTTTGTATATTAAGATTATATTAATTAATCTTGCATCCTGCTACCTTCCAGTAGGTTTTATGTCTATTCTCTGGGAATTTGTATAAAGAGAATTATATCATCAGTGAACAAAGACAGCTTTACTTCTTCTCTCTCAAACTGAATATATTTTATCTCTTTTTCTTATTGCATTAGCTTGGACTTCTTGTCTGATTTTGAATAAGAGTAATAAGAGGGGCATAGCTTTTCTTGTTCTGATCTAAGAAGGAAAAATCTACCTTCTCACCAGGTGAGTATAATGTTTGTTCTTTTCCTAATTTCCTGAGAATTTTTAGCATGAATGCATGTTGGATTTCATCAAATGCTTTTTCTTCACCTATTGATATGATTACATATTTTTCTTCTTTAGCTTGTTGATGTGATGAATTACATGAACTGATTTTTTAATGTAGAACCAACCTTGAATACCTGGAATAAATTCTATTTGGTCATGGAATGTAATTCTCTTTATAAATTCTTGGATTTTCTTTCCTAATATTTTGTTGAGAATTTTTACATGCATGCTTATTAAAGATATGGGTGTATAATTTTCCTCTTTGGTATTATATTTGTTTGGTTTTGGTATGAGAGTGATTCTATCCTTATAGAATGAGTTAGAGAGTATTTCCTCCATTTTGGTTTTCTGGAAGAGATTGTAAAGATTAGTATCATTTCTTCTTTGAACATTGTAATTCACCCCTGAAACCATTTGGACTTGGACCTGTTTTAGAAGATTATTAATTATTGATGAAAATTATTTAACTGATGCAGGCCTGTTCAGACTGTATCTTTCCCTAATAGATACATAATTTCAGTTTTATTAGATTATGTTTTTGAAGGTATTAATCTATTACATAATTTGTGTCTCCTCTCTTTTTTCTTGATTAACCTAGCTAAAGGCTTATCAATTTTATTGATATTTTCAAAGAACCATTTTTTGTTTTTTTATTTTCTGTATTAATTTCCTACTTTCAATTTCATTGATCTCTGCTCTAATTTTTATTATTTATTTTCTTATTATTATTTTGGATTTAATTTGCTTTGTTTTCCTACTTTCCTAAGATAGAAACGTAGATTCCTGATTTTAGATTTATCTTCTTTTCTAATAAATGCATTCAGTGCTATGAATAGCCCTCTAAAATACTGCATTTGCCTTATCTCACAAATTTTGACAGTTGTATTCTCATTTTCATTTACTTTGGAATATTTAATAGTTTCTCTTAAGGATTTTTCTTTGATCCATGTGTTATTTATTTATTTTTATTTTCATTTTTATTTTTAGACAGAGAAAGATAGCAAGAACACAAGCAGGAGGGGCAGAGGGAGAGGGAGAGAGAATCTCAAGCAGACTCCGTGTGGAGCAATGTGAGAGGTGGGGCTTGATTTCAGGACCTTGAGATCACAACCTGAGCCGAAACCAGGAGTTGGATGCTTAACTGACTGAGCCACCCAGACACTCCTATCCATGTATTATTTAGAAGTGCATTTTAAAATGTGGAAATATTTTGGAACTTTCAACCTATTTTTCTGTTATTAATTTCTAGTTTAATTCTATTGTGGAGTAAGAGCATACATTGTATAATTTCTTCATTTTAAATTTGTTAAGATGTGATTTATGTCCAGACCATGATCAATCTTGGTCACTATTCCATGTGAGCTTGTGAAGAATGTGTATTCTGTTGTTGAGTGAAGTGTTCCATAAATGTCAATTAGATACCGTTGAGTGATGGTGCTTTTCAGTTCAACTTTACTCTTACTGATTTTCAAGATCTAACAATTTTTGCCTTATTTATTTTGATACTCTTTTGCTCGAATACATATATTCAGCATTGTTATGACTTTTTGGAAAATCTACCCCTTTATCGTTAGGTAATTCCCTCTCTATTCCTAATAATTTGCCTTGTTCTGAAGTCTGCTTTGTGTGAAATGAATACAGCTATACCAGCTTTCGTCTGGTATTAGGATGATATATCTTTTCCATCCCTTCACTTTTAATATATTTTTGTCTATACCTTACATAGGCAAAATGGTATGTAATAAGAAAGATATAGAATAAGCTTCTTGGTCTATTAGGTGGTTAATTTTATGTGTCAATTTGACTGGGCTAAGGGATGCCCAGATGGCTGGTAAAATATTATTTGGGGGTTTGTCTGTGAGGGTGTTTCTAGAAGAGATTACCTATTAAATTAGTGAACTGAGTAAAGCAGATGGCACTCCTCCATGTGGCTCAATATTGTCCAAGTCCAATCCTTTGAGGGCTCAAACAGAACAAGGGCGAATTTGCTCTCTCTTTGTTTGAGCTTAGACATCCATCTTCTCCTGAACTTGGACTGAATTACTCCACTAGTTCATGGGTCTCCAGCTTGCAGCACCAGATCATGGGACTACTTGCCCTCCGTAACTATGTCAGCCAATTTCTATTACAAATCTCCTCTTCTATATCCTAGTGGCTCTGTTTCTCTGGAGACCCCTGACTAATACAGTCTTAATCATATTGTAAATAATATTAACAATGTAAAAAAAAGTCTAGAAGTTATAAAAGATATTATCTCAAGAAAAAATCAGCTAAATAGAACATTTTTATTTTGCCCCTGGATGAAAAGCAGCATTTGTCTTCATAAAGTTCTTGAAAACAATTCATCTGAATACACTCTGCAAATACTTTTATTTATTATGCTTCTCAAATTGCAACTACAGCAAGAAGAAGGAAATTATCCACATTATTCTTGATGTCAAAAAAGATACTTTAAAACATAAACTATTTTTTTCATTCATGTGTTAGCATTATTGTCTGCAATTTCAGCACTCGTATTCCAGAAGACTACTGCTTAATAAAAGGCTAATTTTTAAGTATATTTTAAAAGGTAGGAGCAAATTTGGCCTTTTAGGTCTAGAAACTATTTCTTGACTAGACCTTATCAAAATGGGTCCAACCAGCAAGTATATTTATAGGAGCTTTACCTTGAACAAATATAATTAACTAATTAATAATTCTGAAAATACAAAGTGTATATTTTTAAATTTATCAAATTCATTACCACTTCTCCTTCCTTAAGAAGGAAACTGAAACCCATTTTAAAGGTGTGAAAACAGGTCCAGAAACACTTAGTGACTGGAAGATGACACTGGGCCCTTTGTAAGTCCATTCTAAATAACTAGACATTTGAGAAAAGCATAATTATTATAGGGTCAAATGGTAGCATACACTCATGCATATGTATATCCATTTTTTTTTTACTCGTGGTGTCAATTAAATATTTATTTTAAACACCTAATTTAAATACTAAACTATAGCATGATATATTTTGTTAGTTTGTCACTCATTCATTCAGGAATGCATTTGTTTGAAATGTTGTGCTGGTGCAGTTTTGACACTGGCTAGACACCAGTCAGACTCCCTTCCAGGGCAGCTAATTTATGTCCACACCCTGACCACTTTCCTCACTGGGTTACACTCAGAGATCACTATGCACTTTCCTAATCACTCAGGAGCTGGATACCAGACAACTTGGGGCAAATTAGCCAATCTACAGGAGACTGGGAAATCCAGCTAATTTCATCCTACTTGCCATACATAAGCTGCTCCCAACAGCTCTAGCTTGCTGCTCACCTGTCCCAGGGTACAACCTCCTGTGTGACGCTGCTTGTCAGTTTAATCTCTTTTGGAGCTATAAACAACAAAGATCTACCTTTCATTCATTTGAGTGTCTCTCTGTTGTGTCTTGCCATCAAAAGAATCTTTAAATCTCATAAAATAGGGAGATACAATGGTGAGCAAGGACCCACTCCTTGATCTAAGTGACTTTCATACTTAGTGGGAGGACAGACAAATAAGCTATCATCTGTAACCCAGGAGATTCTTCATTTCCAAGACATGACTGGAGCCATTTTTAGAACTTAGTCAGATGACAGGTATGCAAGTCAGAGGGGGAAGATGGGAAGATATTTCAGGAAGAGTTTAAAAACACTGCAAAGACGAAGAGATAAGAGAAAGCTCCACACATTCATAGAGCATAAAGTGAGTAAGTGGAAGAGGTACCCAGAAAAGGGTAGTGAGGGATCACATTAGTTGAGCTGGGACAGACCCTATTGCTATACCAAGGAAAAGAACTTGGACACCATCTTTTTTTAATTTTTATTTTTTTAAAAGATTTTGTTTGTTTGCAAGAGAGAGAATGAGAGACAGAGAGCACGAGAGGGAGGAGGGTCAGAGGGAGAAGCAGACTCCCCGCCGAGCAGGGAGCCCGAGGCGGGACTCAATCCTGCGACTCCGGGATCATGACCTGAACCAAAGGCAGACGCTTAACCAACTGAGCGACCCAGGCGCCCGAACTTGGACTCTATCTTAAGGTCAATGGAAAAGTACAAGAGGGTGTTAGAGAACTGGCCATGATCAGAGTGCTATTTTAGATCATTTTGATTTTAGTGTGAAGAAATGAATCAGGAATTTTAAGGCAGAATGCAAACTGTACATAGGGGATGCTGGTCAGTAAACCAGAAGTGTTGGCCGTAGTGGATGGTGGCATGAGTCCAAGTAATGGGAGTAAGGTAAGAGAAGGGTATAAGCACATGGAACCGTGGAAGATGGGGGTAGGTTTTACAACACACACAAACACAGTTTGTTTCCTGATTAAAGGTTTTCAGAAACTTTATTTTTAAACATCTAATATGGCTTTAATATATCCTGTTATCTTTTAGCAGGTATTGGCTCCAATTCAGAGTTTTATGAAAATTATCTTATTGAAACTCTTTAGCCTAAACCAAACCTTAATCAAAAACATAGTTCCTTCTGATTCTTCCAATGCTAATTTAAACAGTAGTAAAAAAATGCTGCCTTAAATTAGCTTTAATCTTCATTTATATCATATCATTTAAAATTGAGTTAACTTGTTAAATATAATTGATTACAGATTAAACTTTCCAGGGAATAAATATATCCTCTCGTGTAAAATGAAGAGAGGGGAAAATCAAAGCACTTGATGCAAGCAAATCCTAAACAGTCTACTAGAACAGAAGGAAGAAAAATTTTCTTGTCTTATATATTTCATCTATTATTGGGTCCCATCTTTATTTGTGTTTAAATCACCAAAAAGGACCATGTTTCCCCTCAAACAAGTGGTATATGGACATTCCACTCACAAACCAAGAGCTCACCCAAATACTGTTTTGGTTTTTTTTTTTTTTTAATTCTAATTCTAAGTAGTTGTAAATTTATCAGCTGCAAAAAAAATTAGCAGCATGTTTTGCATGTTTTGCTTATTTTCTTTAAGTAAGCATTAGATTGAGGAATTATGGATATACTTCTTGGAGTATGGTACAACTTTAATAGGCTGAGAGTTTATTTTGGTAAAATTGACCTTCATTTTGATTTCTCCATCTATTTCTAACAAACCACATCCCCAAACATTACATAGAAAGAAGCAGGCATACTATTCCTCATTATATCTTGCCATTCTGAGGTCCTCAGATGGTCTCAGAGATAATACTATAATCCAACATACAGAAACTATTCAAGCAATTGCAGGCTTGGTCATCAAGCAGAAAACAGAATCCATAAATAGAATCATCTTAATCTTCTCCAGTACTCCTTGAGAAATCTGAGATATAAAGTGACTCACACGTAATTAGAAAAATCACATTGCGTTTCAGGAGGGGAAGGTAAAGGTCTCTCAATGCTAGAATTACATGCTAAAAGAAGAAACCTACTGAGCGCAAGCTTAGCACTGAAAGCATGCTTGGTCAACTAAGAGCCAGCCATGTGCCTATTTTTTTGTATAGGATATCAAACAGTAGCCTAGGACTATGGTTTGATTTATCTGACCTACTCCTCAATACTCTGAAAAACCAAAGGACTAGAGTAACAGAAGAAAAATATTTTAAAGAGCACTGGGTGTTATAGGCAACTAATGAATCATTGAGCACTACATCAAAAACTAATGATGTACTGTATGTTGGCTAACAGAACATAATAAAAAAATAAATAAAAAAATAAAGTTAGCTGTCACCTTTTATACATTCATCTATCATATGGTGAAAATAGAATTTATGCTTAAAAGAGTACTGTTGATGTGCATTTCTATACCCGAATCAAGAGACTAATTTTTTACTTTTTATTATTATAATTATAGATTCATATAAAATTGTAAGAAATAAAAGAGAGAGATCCTGTATACCTATTACCCAGTTTCACTCCATAATAATGCCTTGTAAAACTACAGTATAAAATCACAAACAGGATATTGACATTGATACAACCCACTGATCTTGTTAGAGCCATATTTTTAACTATCTGGTGATAGTTCTATTATAGTAGACACCAGTGTCTACCAAGTGTCTCCCACTCTCCTCATATTGTTCCTTACACTATAGACTTCACCAAGTGTCTCCTGCTCTCCTCATATTGTTCCTCACACTATATTCCCATGTTTATGTTTTGGATGCCTGGGTAAATCATTTGCCACTTGCTGAATGAGGAATGAAGGAGAAATATCAAGTACTTGAGGGCAGTGGGGCATTGGAGGCAAGAGTTTGGGCTCGTTAAGCTGGGGCTCCTGCAGGACATCCAGTTTGAGATGTCTAGCAGGTATTTGGCTTGACAACTCTGCAATGCAAATCTCAACACTGCCATGCCCAGCTTAAAGCAAGCATTATAATAAGGTCAAAGAAGCCAAGGAAAACTTGGCCACCTTTAGAAAAAAACACCATCAACAATAGCCAGCATATCTCCTCCAGAATGCCCCTCCAGGAAAAATACTTCCTCTATTCCTTGGGACTTCTAGTTACACCTCTCATTGGCCTCTGTAGTGAAATGTCAAGAATACAAAGATTTATTTGGTTTTGTCTGGGGATAGAGTTTATTTTAAAGATGCTAACAAATTCAAGTGGTGGCAGAGTATAGTTTCTATAATATAAAATTTCAAACAGCCAGTTACTGTTCCTCCATCCCTTTGATGGGGCCCAAACTAAACAGTTCCACATTCATTACAAAAGACCTCTGTAGAGTACCTTATTATGCATCATTTAAAGAGAGGAGAAGAACACAAATCCAGGAATCCTTTGGAATTTCAGACTGTATAAATAGCCCTTCGGTGAATGACAGCTTAAGCTGTGCTATGCAAAAAGCATGGCAGAGACAATAAATTATTTGAACTGAGTTGGTTTTTCCATATTATTCTAACCCTTGAGCATCATAGGGACAATTTCCCTTTGCTATATTTCTATACTAAAGTCCAAGGGTAATATTTAGAGTGATTTCCCACGAGCTCTTGTGATGATCTGCATTATTAAAAATGATTATTTCCAACCAACGGCCATTTCTGCTAGTAGCAAGGCAGGCAGGAAGCATTGTGTGAGCTTCTGGCTCTGGGAACACTGCTGTAGATCCCTGAACAAAGTGCCAGCAACTTTTTTCACCTGACTGGAGGGTTTGGAAATAGTTTTTCTTTGTGTCTGCAATCCATTTAAACAAAATAGTTTCTGTGTTTAGTTAAAACTGGGATAATGGAGAAGAGAGGCCTTTGAGAATGGTTGTTTCATCGACTAAGGATTCCTGGCAAATTTTAAACAATGCAGAATTTCATTCCTTCTTGATTTTCCTGACTAAAATAATATCATTGAATAATATAACTGGTGATACAACTGCAGGTAGACCCAAGGCTTGGATATGGTATAATAGCATGCAGTGGAGATTTATACAGACATTGATGAAATTAATATACTTGACTAAACACTTGTTAATATCCATTGGTGCCTGCACCTTTGTTGTGCCTCTGACCGTCTTCATACTTGTCTGAGGCTCTTTCTAAGAACATTTCTTACCTGAATCTGGTGCCTATGCTGTGGGTGTACATGGTAGGAAACTTCTAGAGCTGAGAGAAATTTCCTCCAGAAATCCATTAAAAACCTTGGCCTCAGAATAATAACACCATGATGTCAACTGTTCCTTCCATTTTTTTGGATATGTTTCAGTCAATGCCAATCTTGACCTGAAACACAACTCCTTTCACTGTCTTGCATAAGAAATGCAAGCATATTGGGCGCCTGGGTGGCTCAGATGGTTGAGCGTCTGCCTTTGGCTCGGGTCATGATCCCAGGGTCCTGGGATCGAGTCCCGCATCGGGCTCCCTGCTCCTTGGGAGCCTGCTTCTCCCTCTGCCTCTCTCTCTCTCTCTCATGAATAAATAAATAAAATTAAAAAATCTTTAAAAAAAAAAAAAGAAATGCCATCATCTCTCATGGTTCATCTCCCCCTCTGACTTACTCCCCGAAATGCAAGCATATTTAGTATATTATTTTTGAATTTTTATGGGACTGTGGCTTGGAGTGGGTAGGTAACATCTCACAGCCCATTGGCATTTCATTTAAAAAAAATAGACATTTCTCTTTGCCAAGTCTTTCCTTCCTGCTGCCAACCACAAGGTCACACAGCTCTAACCATTCTTCCCACATGGTGTTCAGCACCATTTCTTTTCCTTTCCCTCCTTGAAGTGTTCCTTCACCAACCCTAAATGCCAGTCCCAGTCTAGCTTCTTCCCTACCTTAGGCTTTTCAAAATATCTTCTCAGCAGAGCTCAGCTTGCCCTACAAAGAAATTCTCACATTCGCTGTTCAGAAAACTACATTTTCTCCATATCATTAGATTCAGAATAATGACAATAATATCAGAAGAAAAGGAAGGAGAGGAGAGCTTACATCCCATTTTATCTCAGAATTCTTCAAAGCAGAAAGTAATACCACTCACACATACACAGAGGGTACTATGAACAGGGAAGGAGGCAGGGGTCAGAGCCAGCTGAGGTCGAAATAGTTACTGACTCCACAAAAGAGGGCACAGGTCTGGCCCTCTGATTTGTTACTTTCTGCTGCATATCATCATGGTGTATTTAAGAAAGCCAGGGAGAGTGGCTATTTAGAAAAATTATGCAGGAGATGTCTTTTACCTTCCCTAATTACCAACATTTCAGAATATATATTTCACCTCTCTAAATTAGCACCTATTTACCCCACAATGATATACGCATTACTGTAAGGATTTATCCAGTTTTAGGACTTATAGGCAAGCCTCTTTATATATAGAAAGGAAGCATAGGGTACCTTTAGAAAAAGCAAAATTCATGAATACTGAATGCTGCCTATGCTAAGAGAAAAAAAAAAACCCTCAGAGCCCAAACTTCAATAGGTTAGAGTAGAAAAATAACTCTATCTGCAAACTATTACTTGATAGATTATTTCAACATGCAGTGCACTCACAAAATTTTTCTCCTGCTTTTTCTCTTTTTTCACTATCTCCCTCCTTCCGAATCTCCTCCACCCTTTCCATCTACATCTTGAGTAACATTAACTTCTATCATCCATGGTGAAGAGAATTTCATTTCCAATTTCTATCTATTTCTATCAGAGCTGATTCCTCTTTCACATCTCTTTCCCTATACTGGGGCTGAAAAGTGCCCTTGACAGTGAATGGTGACTACTCAAAGTATGGCTGGGCTTGAGGCTGTGATGCAGGCTTTCAGGGGCCTTTAGCAGTTCCTTTTCTTTTAAGAGATACACTGAGAATGAGATGGGAGTGAAGAGGCATTGATATTAAACCTTTTGCATCTGGGCAAGGAAGGAACAGGAAGTACATTAGGCTTGGTTTGCTTAAGGACAGCAGGAAGCAAGTGAGGAAAGGACAGAGTGTGAGAAAGTTGAGTAGTTATCAAAGAATGATGGCTTAGAAGTTCCTCCTTCCTCTGCCTTTCTGTTTCTACCAACAGGCAGCTTCTCCTTGGAATTAACTCTCTTCTACACTGCCACCAATACAGAAGTTCAGTTAAGAAGTCTCTCTGTGCACCCCGGGCCTGAGTCTGCTCGCACGCCCCAGCTCGGGAGGGTCCTTCTGGACCTGGGAGCAGACCCTGGTTGCAGTGAAGCCAGATGGGGTGCAGCAGCGGCTTGTTGGGGATGTGATCCAGTGTTTTGAGAGGAGGGGCTTCAAGCTGGGGGGGATGATGAGCACTACCATGATCTGCAGAGGAATCCCTTCTACCTAGCCCTCATCAGCTACATGATCTCTGGCCCCATGGTGGCCATGGTCTGGGAAGGCCCCAATGTGGTCTGTTCCTCAAGGGCCATGGTAGGACACACCAACTCAGCTGAGGCTGCCCCTGGCACCATCAGGGGGTGCCACTTCAGCATCCACATCAGCAGGAACATCATCCATGCCAGCGACTCCGTGGAGGGGGCCCAGAGGGAGATCCAGCTATGGTTTCAGAGCAGTGAGCTGGTGGACTGGGCAGACGAAGACCACCAGAGAAGCATCTACCCACCCTGAGCACTCAGGCTGCCCTCAGCCATCCCAGCAGACACCCAGGATTAACTACCTTGTCGTCCAGAACTTGAGCCCACACCCATCGTCTGCCCTTCTGTCCCAGACCACCTCCCTGTCTACCTTCTGCCGCACCCTAGCCCAGGGCGTTGAGCAACCAACTTTCTGTGCCTTTTAGTATCCTAAGCCAGTAAGAAATCGGACAAAATCCTTTCTGTACCAAAGTGCCAGACAACCTTTGGGGTGTCTCCAAAAGTGTGTAGTGTAACCTCCCTTCCCCCAAAGGGGGGTGGGACATTAAAATTCGCTGTGTTGTATAGGGGGGATCATTTATTACAGTTTCTGCCATCTCTGAGGTAGGACTTCATGCAAATTTGTAAGCGTTTGAGAGCAGAAATAAAGCTTAACTCTCACACACCAAAAAAAAAAAAAAGAAGTCTCTCTGTGCAAAGCCATTGTTATCTCAGAAAAGCTAAGTGAGGAAGAATAGAGTAGCTGAATGGAATCAAATGGGAAGATATGGATGGCAAGAAACAGATAAGCAAGGAGCTATACACAAGACTGATAAAGCTACAGTTTTATTTGGGCACGCAACCAGGATTTCTTAAAACTTAAAAACTTCATAGAATTTTGAAATTAAAAGTTATCTTAGAGACAGTAAAACCCAACTATTCTCTTTTACTCTTACATGAAGAAATTGGAATCCACAGGCATGAAGAGATTTGTCCAGGGTCATACATGTAATAATAGAGATTAATTTGGACCCTGAACCCAAGTCACGTGAAATACAGACCACTGGTCTTTTGCAAAAAGCTTAGTGCCAGATACCAATATGAATATTTTCATATTCTACAGCCATACACATAGGGAATTGTGTACAAGGCATTTGTCAGTCAATGGACAGTATTTATTGGGATAAGTAATCACTCTAAAATTAGCCTGAGACTAAAGAAGACATACAAATGGCTGACAGACACATGAAAAAAATGTTCATCATCATTAGCCATCAGGGAAATTCAAATCAAAACTACACTGAGATACCACCTTACACCAGTTAGAATGGCAAAAATTCTGACAAGGCAAGAAACAACAAATGGAGAGGTTGTGGAGAAAGGGGGACCCTCTTACACCGTTGGTGGGAATGCAAGTTGGTACAGCCACTTTGGAAAATAGTGTGGAGGTTCCTCAAAAAATTAAAGATAGAGCTAGCCTATGACCCAGCAATTGCACTCCTGGGTGTTTACCCCAAAGACACAGATGGAGTGAAAAGAAGGGCCATCTGCACCCCAATGTTCATAGCAGCAGTGTCCACAGTAGCCAAACTGTGGAAAGAGCCAAGATGCCCTTCAACAGACGAATGGATAAAGAAGATGTGTTCCATATATACAATGGAATATTACTCAGCCATCAGAAAGGATGAACACCCGACTTTTACATCAACATGGATGGGACTGGAGGAGATTATGCTAAGTGAAATAAGTCAAGCAGAGAAAGTCAATTATCACATGGTTTCACTTATTTGTGGAACATAAGGAACAGCAGGGAGGACACTAGGAGAAGGAAGGGAAAAATGAGCAAGGGGTGGGAATTGAAGGGAGAGATGAACCATGAGAGACCATGGACTCTGAGAAACAAACGGAGGGTTCTAGAGGGGAGGGGGGTGGGGGGATGGGTTAGACTGGTGATGGGTATTGAGGAGGGCACGTACTGCATGGAGCCCT
Organism: Zalophus californianus; assembly: GCF_009762305.2. NCBI lineage: Eukaryota > Metazoa > Chordata > Mammalia > Carnivora > Otariidae > Zalophus > Zalophus californianus. The sequence goes on along the minus strand of NC_045606.1, from coordinate 51,243,156 downwards.
GGGTGTTATACGAAAACAATGAATCTTGACATCAAAAATGAATGCTGTATTGTATGGTGACTAATATAACATAATAAAATTAAATTAAATTCAAAAAAATTATCCTGAGACTTACACCGAAATTAAAAATAAGAATAATCTATAAATCATGTTACTTTGACATATTTTCAATTTGATCTGTTTCATATATGCAAAGAGAAGAAAAGAAAGAACACCAAAATCGTACAAGTCAGTATCCTGACATTTAAATGATGGAAATATTTATCATTTTTTAAAAAAGAAAATAATTGCTATATCTGATTTCCTCATGCTTTTAATATGTTCTTTACTATCTCAATCTCTAGCAAGCTCAAGCACCACATTTTTTTAAATCTTTAATTAAGAGTTAAGAGACCTTGGGTAAGTTACTTAACTTATGAATATCAGATGAGATAGTTTATGCAAAAGTACTTACTGAGCCTGGCATCTGGTGTATAATCAGCACAGTGTTAGCTGTTTTTATTAGTAGTAAACATTGTTTTAAGGAAAAGAATAAAAAGGGAAGGATCATCTATATCAGGGAAAATGTAGGATTTGGCTACAAGCATCAGTTCACTGGGAGTAACAGCTGGTCTCTTTATAGGACTTAGGATACAGATTACATAAAATATATATATAGGAAAAGGAAAGGGGTAAAAACTTTCAAAGTTCACCAGTTGTAGCCCACAGCGTTTCACTCAAGCTCATTAGGAAGTTTACATTTATAATGTAATCTCTTTGAAACAGATTTGATTTTTTTTAGTAAGGATCTTGTAAATTAGAACTTTCCCAGAGGGCTAACCTAATACAAGTTGTTCCAGAGGTGGAATTCCTTCTGATCAAATATCTCAGAGCAGAAGAAAAATGGTTCACTAAGACTGAAGTATGTTGGTTTATATAATTAGCAATGAATATCGGAATACCAGGGGCAGCATTAACAATTAATAATACCCTTGCCTTCAGAACTGCATTAAGCAAAAGAAATACATTTAACTTACATAAAAGAACTGTGCAAATTAGCAGTACAGTATCTCAGCCCAGCTGTTGTAAAGTATTACCATATGGCTTTATAGTACACCTTTATTTTACCTTGGAGATTAAAAGTCCTTTTTAAAAAATACTATTTCCTAAGGTTGTTCTGTGCTACACAAAAAAATACCAGTACCTTTATACATTTTGGGGAAACTAGCTAATGTATGAGGTTATGGTTTTATATGCTTACCTTTTCCTACTACCTCACCTAGCCAAGATTCTAATGAATGAAGTCATACTTACATCAAGCAAAGTAATTGAGAAGTGAATTAAATTCTCCTTCCAAACAACGCATGCAGGGACACTCGCTGTGGAAAGGACCAATGCTGGAAGGAGAGAAAGCAGATGCAGGGGTTTTTCCTTAGTTCAGCATGATATGAAAATGAGGCCCTGAGGTAAGAGAGATGGAGGGTCATAAGAAACAATGACCAGCACATTGCCTGGCACCAAGTTGACACCTGATTAATAATGGGCAAGTCAATGAATATATTCAAAAGTGTGGTTAGGGTAAAACTGTATGAATTTGTTACTATTTGTAAGGAACATCCAAACCCACAGGAGCAGATTCTATTCAGACAGACTGATGATGAAGATTGCTCTTTTGGGAGTAAAGCCTTGGAAGAATCCTGCCACTAAAGGGAGGTGAACAGATCTGAGTTCAATCAGGCAAATGCACAAGAGAGCAGTCTTTTTTTAAAATTTTTTTATTGTTATGTTAATCACCATACATTACATCATTAGTTTTTGATGTAGTGTTCCATGATTCATTGTTTGTGCATAACACCCAGTGCTCCACGCAGATTGTGCCCCAAGAGAGCAGTCTTTTTTTGAGCACCCTCTATACGTGGAAAACTTTTTTTCCAACGTATCAAGAGAGTTTAAGTAAGAGAAAAAAAATAAATTAAAGCTGTCTTTCAGTTTTTTTTAAGAAAGACACATGCAAGTCTAGAATATTTTAATTTACAGCATAAATAAATGTGCATTCTGAAGACACACTGTGCAAGTGGGACAACGCCCTTTTTTATTGCATAACATGGGTCTTCACACTTGTTCTGTAAAAGGATAGTAAACACTTTTGGTTTTGAGGGCCCCATTTGTCCTCTGTCACTGCTGCTGCTGGGGTTCCTGCTCCCCCTCCTCCACCACCCTCACCCCCTCCTTTTCCTCCTCCCCCTTCTTCTGCTTCTTCTTTTTCTCCTTCTCCTTCTTTTTATAGCCCTTTAAAATGTAAAAATCATTCTTAGTTCATGGTCTGTACAAATACAGGCCATGGCCATTTCCAACCTCAGCAATAGTTTGCCAGCCTCTAGTGTGTGGGTTCAGTGTTGGTGCTCTGTTTTCTTCTTTGAACAAATCACATCCGTGATGGATCAAGTGTGACTTTCAAGCTCTGTTTCTTTTAACTTTAAGCTTAAATGTTAAATACATCACCTAAAAAATGCAAAGCAATATGAATGAAGAATTTTAATATAATTTTGTGATTGTTTTTCTGATTCTATCATAGTTTCCCCCTCAAACCTTATATTGGCACCTGGAAACCTATGTTTTAACAAGCCCTCAGATGGCTCTAATGCATGCTCACGTTTGAGAGCCACTGGTTTGGAATGTAACGTCCTGTCCTCTTGGAGATTACATTGTAACAGGTTATTGTAAGCATTTTTTCAGTTAATCCCCGTGGAAGCACTCAGAGTTTGGCCAGACACAAACTTAGTCAACATTAAATATTTGCTATTATTACTAATATTCCTGCTAGTAGTGGTAATAATGGTATCATAACTACGAAGTGGAGTACTACTCTAGAATTGCTTTCATTAGACATAAATAACTTCTTTCTGTATTGTTATAAATATAGCACAACATTAGTCAGAAATAAATGACTCTGAAAGCAAAATTTAAAAAGTGGTTTTAGAAATTTCAGAGAAGACAATGGTCATTTGAGGGTAAAACAGGTAACCTAAATTACCTCTATAAGACCTGTCCTCAAGAGGAGATTGCCTGCTCAATCTACGTAAGAGGCCACTGCTCCTCAGTAGCACCCAGTTGATGCTATGTGGAAATGCCAGCCCACTAGTGGCAGATTTTACAATTTTTTTTTTCAAGTGAAGTCAGAAAACTGGAACTTTATGTAAAATGTCCTTGCTTTTAAGTATTGAAACCTAATTCAAATTGTGGATCCAACCCAACATGTCTGCAGGCCACACTTAGCTCTAGGGTCATCTGTGTGCAACTTCTGATGCTATTCATTCCTTTTCATTTTATATGCACACAAGTGAGGGCCCAGGAAGCTCAGAAAGTTATACAGGTTGCCAGCATTCAACAAGAGATAGGAACTATCATTTATGAGTCTTTTTTTCATCACCTCTATGCTTTGTTTAGCCTCTTCCCATTCTAAAACACGTCTTCCTGAATTGCTGATTGGATTGGCAAGGAGGGGAACAGAGGTAAAAGTATATGAAATGAGAAGTTGTAGCATATGATAGGATTTAATAAATGCTCACTGAATTAAATTCCAACATGAATCAGAGACTTAAAAAAACCCTTGTATTTCACCTATTCAGGTTCCCAGGAAAGTGTAGTGTTTGGGGTTTTTTTTTTTCTTTCAATATGCCAACTTGGTCTGATTCTTAGAAAGGGGTTTTAGTTTTACTGAGAAAAATTCAGATTGCTTCTTATTGTCTCAGAATGTTTTCTCCCTCTTTATTCCTCTTCTTTGTCCCTGGTGGCTCAGGTCTTATAAAACTGTAAGAATTTTGATTTGTAAATGCTATGCTTGCATGCAAACGAGAAGAGGCCATTTCGTTTGCATGGAGAGAGTTGAAAGCCCAGTCGATCTGCGCAAGGCCAGATTCCATATGAGGCACCTCATGCTGCACCCAATATGGCATTTCCAGGCCCCAAGCGGAGTTAAAGTTAGCCATACTATACACCATCATTCAAACTTGTTTAGGTTTTTTCTTTTGATTCATGCCTTTGCTGTATTTTGTACATCCTCCTGACCATTCTTAGCAGCTGTAACAACACTTGTGGTATTACCAGTAATTTGCAACTTATCAAACATGATTGAACCTTGTTCTTTTGTGTAAACGAAACGGAACTCTTTGGTTGGCTTTCTTTATACTTTGGACATAGTGTAAAGGAAACGGAGTCTATATTTGCATGCCAGACAATGAAACATAACTCACAGTGTATACATGCCTTTGACATTGTAATTACTAGCTGTTGTTTAGATTCCATGTATGGTCACTGGCTTTGGCTGTGTTGAAATCAGCTGTATCAACATTTAATCAAAGTCTTATAGATTTTGGTTGTATATTTTTCTAACGTCAAAATAGAAATGCTGAGACTAAAAAATAGGTTGGAAGGAATGGAAATGTGTGTGCAATACATTGCAAAAATAATGAACATTCACGGCATAATAAATGAAGTTCATTCTAAATTTGTCAGTAATGAAATCAAACATCACATGGAGCCCATTTAAAATTAGGATTATTTCTCTAGCATTTCAGCAACTTCTAATTAATTTTGCTTCAGTTTACATTCAAAATACCTCCCTTTGCAACATATTCTGTTGAAGTATCTTTTGATTTAACATGAAATATTAAAAAGAAAACAATTGTAGGATTTTTCTCCTGAAAACAATGTGATATATAACTCTTGGAAATTATATGTAGAATATACAACCAACACTATATCATTTAACACCATATAATATGATGGCATTCAGCAACATAATGACCAGTATTACTTTGTTTCTGAAGAGTGGGATAGATTTCTGTAGATTTATACCTGGGACTTCTAAAGTTTCATGTACAAGATTTGGAGGGGGGAGCAGCTGTGGGTGTGTGATAGCAGTTGTGAGGGAGGATGGGAGGCAATGGTCTGTGATGCCAAATTCAGTCCTTTTGCTCTATGCATTTTAAGAAAACTCCCAGGATAATGGTCTTCTCCCCCCTTTACTTGTGTCCTTTTTAAATTATATAAAGATTCCCATAAAATTTAAAGCTATAAAACCATATGCCCATATCAAAATTATGATTCATACACTATGTGATGCTATACTGAGAAATTATCTTTCATACTTAGAGAATGAAAAGACTCTTACAATGCTGTATAAAACAACTATGGTATAAAAGTAATGCATATTTGATTGCAATTTATTCATTCAACAATTCTCATGTACCTATGATATCTAAAGCACTGAAATAGTCACTATAGGATATATAAAAATAACTAACTCTGAAATCTGTCTCCTGTGAGTTTATAATCCTACAATAAACAGTAATTATACAACATATACAACAAAGCCAGCCAGAACACGATGATATTGTGTGCGAGTTCAGGTAGGAGAGGAATCTTTTCCAAACACAATGATCAGGGAAGTTTTCATGGAAGATGAATAGATATATTTGGGACATACAAGGTTAAAGAGACTAACATTCATATTCTCTCAAAATGCCAAGGCTGCAAAGATGAGTTTCAGGAGACTGGGTCCATGAGTCTAGATATGTGGTCTAAAACCAGAAACATAATTTAAAAGTAGATGAATATATGGGCAATTAGAGAATAAAATTAGAGGTACAAAAAAATTAAGAGGCTGTTGCAATGATTTTAGATAGAAATTAAGAGAGAATAGTCAGGGCAGTTGATGTTTGAATAAAGGAATACAGCTAGGAGACAGTGATAAGTCTAACAAAGGACCCTAGAAAAATTTAAATGGTTAAAATTTCAGACTTGAATGACCTGGGGAATGGTGGACCATTATTAGAAATAAGAAAACTGGATTGGTAAGACAGAAACAAGTTTAGATGGGGGCATGTAAAATTTACAAATAGGAGTCAGCTAGCTGTCAGGATCAATTGGAACCTTGACAAAATCAAACAAAACCAGCACCAGAGATGCAGATTCATGAAAGGGCTGTCCATTGGTTGAGGTCATCACCAAAGAGTTATAAGAAGTCAAAGATAAAATCTTGAATAGAAGATGAAAGTTCCCAGAACATTTGTTGTTGAACCAGCCAGACCTAGAGAAAGATACAGGAGACTCATGCAAAAAGTCAAGAGAAAAGATTTCTGAGAGGAGATTAATTTCAACAATATCAAAAAATTTTAACAATATGAGAAAAGAATGTGGACTAAAAGTGAATTTGGTGATTAAGGAATTACTGGAAAGTTTTTATAAGGTCTTTTACAAAAATTTCTTTCTTTAGATTCCTAGACAGACATCAGTGAAAGAATAAGTAATGAAAAAACAGAAATAGTAAGTAGACGATAGATGACAGACATTTTTAAGATAATTCTAGACTGAAAATACACAGATTTTTTTTCCATTCCCATTAATATACCTAAAATACCCCCTTTTACTGAAGAGAATTTTAAAAATCAATAACAGTTATAAACTAAAATCTGCTTGGAACAGAACTATGTAGGAATCTCCAATAATGAATAAACCAATGCTTCTAAAAGTGACTTATAAAATGTAAAGCACAATTAAAATCTATTACTTACTATCACCATCTACACAGTAAACTGGCTCACAAGTCACCTCTTCCACATAGGATGTTCTCTAACCTCAAAATCAGTAAATGGATTTTAAAATTAGTCCTTAAGACTTAGCAAATTAACTCAGGTATGAGGCAAATGTACTTTAATTGAAAAAACATTAAAAGAGTTATGTTTGTGTCATAAAGAACTAAAAGGGAACAGGAAATATTTTCTTTAATTGAAAGTATAGACTTTACATTAAAAAGACGGAATGAAATCTTGCCATTTGCAACAATGTGGATGGAACTGGAGGGTATTATGCTGAGCGAAATAAGTCAATCAGAGAAAGACATGGATCATATGACCTCACTGATATGAGGAATCCTTAATCTCAGGAAACAAAGTGAGGGTTGCTGGAGTGGTGGGGGGTGGGAGGGATGGGGTGGCTGGGTGATAGACATTGGGGAGGGTATGTGCTATGGTGAGCGCTGTGAATTGTGTAAGACTGTTGAATCACAGACCTGTACCTCTGAAACAAATAATACATTATATGTTAAAAAAAAAAAAAAAGAAGAAGAAGAAGAAGATAGCAGGAGGGGAAGAACGAAGAGGGGGAAATTGGAGGGGGAGAGGAACCATGAAAGACTATGGACTCTGAGAAACAAACTGAGGGTTCTAGAGGGGAGGGGGTGGGGGGATGGGTTAGCCTGGTGATGGGTATTAAAGGGGGCACGTACTGCATGGAGCACTGGGTGTTATATGCAAACAATGAATCATGGAACACTACATCAATAACTAATGATGTAATGTATGGTGATTAACATAACAATAATAAAAATGAATAAAATAAAAAGAGGGATTCTTTATAAAGACAGATGGCCCAGAGGAACACGTGATGTAATAAAATCTTTTAGGACATAAGAAAAAAATGGAACCAAGGGACACTATCAAAGTTTCACATTTGGAGAAAGGGCCTATTTATTCCCCTGTTACAAGATAGGAGAAAAACATGACGGCACATGGAAGTAAAAAAATGAATAGAGAAGTCACATAATTATATATGCATATAAAAAGGTGAGATTTAGAGTTCAATATAAATACAATTCTATGTAGAACCAAAGAATCCACGGCACAATTTAAAAAAAATCATTGTGCTATAGCATCAATTTAAAAAATATCAAATCCCTTGGTAATATTTAAAAATATTAAATAGCACAATTCTATATTCAGTATGAAGTATAGCCAGCTTTTGTATTTTGGAATACATATGAATAATGTTAATCATTTGATGTTTAGCCAAAAGCCACTATCTGGGTCTACTGTGGACTGGTTCTTTGTGCTGGCAAAGTTCCTCAAAGCAAGAGAGCAATCTAACAGGAAGTCTGACTTATTATTTAGTCTTAATTTTTAGATCGAACTTTTTTGAGGGCAAAGTTTACAGTAGTTTCTAATTACAGAGACAAATCTAAATATATTATAATTATAAACATAAAATATATTTACATGTTAATCTTACTAATAAGATGTTAAATGCCTAGATTTTATAAAGGCAGAGCTAGCAACAAATTTACGACTGCTCCATGGAGTTTGAATGGGATTTCTTCTGTCAATAGGTAGAGATTAAAGAGTCGGAATAAGGCAAAATGGAATGGGTATAAACCCCTCTGGGAGAGGATTTAAAAGACGATTTTTTAACTTTCATGGATATTGAAAAAAGCTATCTTTGTTTTCTGAAAATGGGAAATGAATTTTCAAATCTACAATGCTCCCTTGTAATAACTAACCTGTTTCTAAAGAGGACTTCTCTATGGAATAAAAACTTCTTTTTTTGTTTGTTTTAATTAGAACATGTCAATGTTTTGAGATAATGACAGGAGTTTCTCTGGCTAAAGCAACTCAAAGGCAGACAGAGCTGCACTGGTAACTGTTAATCCAAGATGTAAGAAGACATTTTGTGGGGAAAGCACTGTAACAACACAGTATTTCTGAATGATGGCAAAAGTCACCACTACTTTCTTTTAATCTAGGAGAGCAAAGGAAGAGAAAAAAAAGAAAAAAAAAGAATGACAAATGACAGATAATATCACCCTGAGGGAGTGATGTTAACTTCGGGAGAGGTAACATTGGGCTGAAATTGCTTTATCCAGAGAAACTCTTCTCATCCAGAAGTCAAAGGTTTTGAGTCTTTAGTTCTATGGTTTAAAATGGTAAACACAAAGGAAAAATCCCTGATCTCATTAAGCTTACATTTCATTGGAAAGACAGAGACAGTAATCAAAATAATCCAGGTAGAAATTGTCAGTTTGGGAGTCATAAACGCTATGGAGAACATTAAATCAGGGAAGTAAGATGAGGGAGGAAGTCCTAAGAGGAAAAGAATTAAAACCCGAGGAGATAACGGAAGGAGCCATGTGAATATCATGGGAGTATTCCAGGAAAACAGAATTAAAAATACAAAGGCTCCGTGGCATAAATATGACTGGCAGGTTCATGAAAAAGCAAAGAGGTGAAGGCTGTTGAGTTGAGTGAGCAAGAGGAGAGGAGTAGGGAATAAGTCATATAGATGGTGCATAGCTCCTTATAATCCATAGGAAACACATTGGCTTTTACTCTGAGTGAAACAGAAAGTCACTGAAGGATGTATAGAGTGCCACGGTATTCCAATGGTATCATTGGCTGCTGCAGTGAAAATAGTAAACGGTGAAAAGAACAGAAAGCAGGAATACTCATCACAACACTATTACAATAATCCAGGTGAGAGATGATGGTAGAACGGACAAGGATGGTGGCTATGAAGTAAAGAAATGTGGTTGGATTCCAGATGTATCTTAAAGCAAGTGTTGACAGGATGTTTTGATCGATTGGATATGGGGTGTGAAAGAAAGAAGAATCAGGAATCATTCCAAGCTCTTCAGTTTGAGCAACTGTAAAAATGAAATTACCATTTGCTGAGATGAGTAAGACAGAAGGATAAGGTTTAGGGTGAAAGAGAAAGACAGCAATTTAGCTGTGGGCACATTAATTTTGAGAGGCCCACTGGATATCTAAATGGAGATGGTATGTGGACAGTTGGATTTAAAAATCCAGAGTTATAGAGAAGTTTGGGCTGGAGATACAAATCTTGAAGCCATCCTCATAAATATGGTATTATAAACCATGATTCATGAAAGGATTGAGTGTAGATAAAGAAGGGAGGAGGCTCCATATTTGGAGGTCAAGTAAATGAAAAGAAAAGAGCAAAAGGAGTGTGTGGGGGGAATGACTAGAGTAATAGAAGGAAGATAAGAAGAGTGTGAGTTTTAGACACCAAGGGATGAATAAGTTACAAAATAAGTGACTGCTCAGATGTGTAAACGGCTACTGACAAATCTGGCATTGAGAATGGCCATTGAAATTTGTATTGGGAAGATCACGGTGGCCCTAACATGAACAATTTCAGCGTAAGCTTGGGGATAAAATCTTAAGGCAGGCTTAACAGAGAATGGAAGGAAAAATCTGGAGACTAAGTACAGACATCTCTTTCAAACACATTTGCTGTCAAGGGAAGGAAAGAAAATGGACACTCATGAAGAGGCAAGTGGAGTCAAGAAAGTTTAGTCTTTCTTTTATTTTAACATGAAAGAAATAAGAACATGTTTGTATAATGATGGGAAAAATCAGGTAGAGTGGCCAAATTTGACAAAGCAGGAGCAAGAAAAAAGTGCTGCCATGATGTCCTGAAGTAGGTGATAAAGGTAAGGATGTGGTGTGCACAAGTGAGGAGACTGGTCTTTGTGAGAGGACAAAAAATTCATCTGGTGTAACAAAACAAAACCAGAGTTTGGAGCTGAGATGAGGTAAGAGAGAATGTAGTGACAAGAACAAATAGAAGTTCTCTTCTGATAGATTTTATTTTTTTAGTAGAAAACAAGTGGTCCTCAGTTAAGACTGAGAATGGAATATGAGGTGTTGAAAGTCTGAGGAAAAGGCATGGATAGTCATCTAGGAGTGTGGGAATGCAAATAGATTCGAGAATTAATTCCTGTGATTCATTAAGGGTCTAGTTGAGTTTAGTGATCATAAAATTATTGTGTGACAATTGCTTTTTTTTCCAGTCATGCTCAGCTCCTTGGGTACATTCATAGAATTAACAGATTGTTGAGTTAAACCAAACTTTAAATGTTCAAGTAGTTGAAAATACTGACTACACTTTTACCCTTTGGTTGTACCCTCATTAAAAAGTGGTACCGTATGAAAGTTCTTGATGAACATCAATTTCATCTTGATGAAATGTGCTTAGTGATTATTGCAGTTCTATACCCTAAGTTCTTTAATCTATACATAGATTTGCACTTTAGTACATTGATTTAAATTGTTTCATAACATAGGAAGTCTTTAAGCCAGGGGTGGGCAATTTTTTCCTCTAAAGGGCTAGAGAGTAGTTATATCAGGCTTTGTAAACCATGTGGTCTTTGTCACAATTAGCAAGCCATATTGTTTCTGTAAGAGTTACTCAACTCTGCTGTTGTGGTCCAAAGCAGCCATAGACAACATGCAAATGAATGTGTGTGGCTAGGTTCTAATAAAGTTTTATTTACAAAAACAGGTGGCAGGCAAAAATCACAGGTCTTAGGTTGCCAACCTCTGTTTTAAACTACACCTTGCTTAAATACTATGTGAAAGTAGTTGGGCATGTATTAAATAGTTGTTAATGAAATATTTAGATAAATATAAAATTTGTGACAGCATCTACAAGTGTGTCTGCCATGAACTAGACTATTTAGAATATTCTCTTTCAATGGAACATACAGTCAGAATCCTTGGTACACAGTTGTAGTCTACAGATCAGCAGCATCAGTATCACCTGGGAACCTGTTAAATGCAGTATCATGGGGTTACTCCTTGACCTACTGAATCAGAGTCTGCATTTTTAAAGAGGCCCTGGGGGCACCTAGGTGGCTCAGTCAGTTAAGTGTGAGACTCTTGATTTTGGCTCAGGTTATGATCTTAGGGTCCTGAGATCAATCCCCCTGCCGGCACCATGGTCAGTATGGAGTCTGCTTGAGATTCTCTCTCTCCCTCTCCCTCTGCTCCTACTCCCGCTTGCACTCTCCCTCTCTAAAATAAATAAATAAATTTTCAAAAAAAAAATAAAAGGAGCCCTACATGTTTTATATACACACTGAAGTTTGAGAAGCATTAATTTAGAAGTTAATAGAAGGATTTTCAATGTGTGAAATTAAATAACCTATAACAAATATCTAAGGAGAACAAAAACCAGAATAACATGAGGCAAAAAAGAGAGAGAAAACTAAGAAGAGAAAGAGAGAAAAGGAAAAACATTTCCCCTGAAATGTCCATCAAATGATAAATGGATAAATAAAATGTATTATATCCATATAATGGAATATTATTCAGCTATGGATGAATGTTGAAAATATTATGCCTAGTGAAAGAAGCCAGTCACAAAAGGCCACCTATTTTATGATTCCATTTATATGAAGTATTCAGTCTAGGCAAATCCATAGAGACAGAAAGTAGATTAATTGTTGCCAGAGGCTAGGAAGAGGGGAGAATGGGGAGGAACTGCTAATGGTCACAGGGCTTCTTTCTGGGATGACAAACATGTACTGGAGTTAGATAGTGGTGATGGCTTGACAACTTTGTGAATATACTAAAAACCACTGAATTGTACACTTTAAAGTGGTGAATTGGAATTATTTTCAAATTTTAAAAGTCCAAAAAATTAGAAAACAAAGGCAGCATAATGAAAGGCTTCTATCCACAGCAAATTTTGTGGTGATCGGACTGAAGGAGTTTAAGAGTTTTGGTAAGAAGAGATGAGCAGGCACTGCAGCTTATACAGAACTAAATAAAATAAATATTGATAGTCAGAATGAGCTTTTATTTAGACTTGATGTGGGTTTGATTGTAAGGACAAAAAAAGTGCAGAGAAATGATGTTCTGGTTTACCCCAAGTAACCTACCTCAGGTTACATTGTCAGGAAGGTTAGCTAGCAATTGCTATGGAAAGAGAGAGAAAGGGTGAGGCGGGGTAGGGTGGAGGAGAGGGGGGTAGGGAGGGAAGGAGAGAGAAAGAGAAAAGAAAAAGAGGGAGAGAGATTTTCCGAGTTTGGTATGTTACGCTGGATGTAACTTGAGTACCTTCCTATATTAACTAACACCCTAGAACTATACCACCAACCCCACAACACCACACCCTGTAGCCACAGACAGACTTCAGGTTTTCCTCCCTGTCTTCAAAACAGTCTTTGGCCCAACCACATAATCTGAATTGGAAGATTTGGGTTGTTTGTATGTGTTCCAAAAGGAATCCCAACTGTTTGAGTGTTTCACATAGTTGGGAGTCAGTAATAACGCAAACCAGGTGATGACTGAGTGAGTCACACTGGGGAAAACACAGAGAGAGGCTGAATCTACAATTTGCAGATGTGCCCTCATACTCACAAGAAATCACCATTTATTTACAGCCGCATCTATAACTTAGTACCCGTTCACTTATATTCACATTTTACAAAGCCCGAAGTTTGAGTTGAAAACTGATTCTCAAATATTGCTGAAAATTTAGGTAGCAAAGTGTTTACAGTTTGAAAAATATAAGCAGGACATTAATTCATTAGATGCTGATTTCTAGCAGCTGTAATTTTAAGCCCTTTGAGGATCATTTTTCTCCTTAAGTCAATAGCATCAAACTCATCTACTTATGTGAAATCTCATTTATTTCTTGTTCCTGCACTCAGTAAAATCATATCAGTAGCATAAACTACAATCATTTTCACAAACGAAACCCAACATCTTAAAAGAATTCCATTTCAGATTAACTCAAAAATACGATTAACTCATTTTGTGCTACAGTGAACACAGAATGAGCAATAATGATTTAGAAGTAAATTATAATCTGTTAGAGAAACTTTGATAAAGTCTCTTTCAATCCAAATGGGTTTATCATGGGTAGTCCTAAAGCTTTAGAAGGAAAAGTTGCACAATGTCTTCATATAGCCCTTCTTTAGGAGTAGTTCTCATGCCAGTGAAGGAGAAAGTGATGTTATCATCTCCATGGAAGAGAGGAAGAGTAAATATTAAAGCTTAGAACAGGAATCTAATGCAGGATGGCAAATAGATTTCACCATTTGAGCCAATTTAAGAGATTAATGGTGGCTGCCTGGAGCTCAGCATCAAGGAAGATTCTGCGGGTGTATCCAAGATCCTTAGCTCATTACATATGTCTGCCATGGGCCTCAGAAGTGAGGAGTAGGTAGAATCCCTATATGGTATCAAATGCTCTGGCTGTAATTTTAGTCCCTAATACCTAACCCTTCCCTACCTCAGTTAACCCTTCCTAACCTACCTCCTTAGAAAGCCGTACTCAGTCTGGGTGACAACTTAGCCCTCAGTTTAAATGATCGTATGAGAAGTGAGAGAATTTTCAAGAAACATAGGAATCATCAAAATGAAAATCTCTTGATCAAAAAAAAAATCAAACGATCAAAAAATAAAAGCCTAAAAATTACATGTCTGAAAGATGGGTGAATCATCCCGAGAACACTTTCCAGGGAAGTTAACGTATTTAGCCTAGGTATGCGTGCAATGCATCTGAATGCCAGTCCTTAGAAGAAAAGCAGCCATGCTCACCATCTTTATGTACATGTTCTCTCTTCTCCTCTAATTTATCTGCTGACTTTAAGATTCTCAAGATCACTTTCTTGCTTTTGCTGCTCAGTCATTTTCTCATAAAGTTAAGGATATTTTATCATCTTTTCCAGCAAATCAAAATACTTGACATGGAAAAATAATCAATCAAAACTACGTTTTGGGATACATAATATATAGACATACATTCTTGGTTGTCTGAATAGTGTTATATAGCTGTGGTCACTAAATAACTTAAAAAATACATTTTTTTTTGTTTTACTTGTACAGCATTTGCAATTTTAGTCATTAAATGAGCTTTGCAGGTGTGCAAATACCCTGTTAATCCTGCTGTTTTCTGAAAGACTGCTAGCCACATCAACCAATACTTTGGAAGACTGGCAAAATGGAGAAGCTTTTTCAAAGCCCAACAATAAATTAGTAAGACGACTTATATAACAAGTGGAACTTTGTTGAGTTAAAAAATAAGACCACCTGAAGTTTTATTTTTTTAAGCATCAAGGATTGGACTTTTAAATGCAAAACCAGATATGACCATTCTTGTCTGTCTTTTGCTTTGCTTTTCATGTAAACATTATTTTCTTGATACAGTGAGAAATAAAAAAAGTTCCTAACCTGTACTTCTCATTACTAAAAATAACATTAAGAGTGCTTCGGTGAGTTTTAGTCTGGGATATCTCCTTTAAGGGGTACTTGTGCACAGGAGAGAGAAATCATCTTTACATCTTCAGGACGTTATGTGGCTTTTAGGAAATGCTAATAAAACAGTTTAGATGATAAGCAGTAACTAGTAAAAAAACACACCTATCTTTTCAGTGTTGTTTAGGTGACCTTTCCACACTGTGTTCTTGGTGATCACACACAATTTTGCAGTAACTTTGCTCTTTTCCATTTCTACAAAAGTAATCTGATATGTAATTCCCATTGTAGAGTCAGTCTGAGCTGTGAACCTCTAAAAATGTGTCAGTAACAGAAGTCAGGCTTTATATTACCTTGTTGCAGCCAAGAATTCAGGTTATATTTTGGACCCAAATTCTATAAATTATGTTGGGGAATAATTCAACTCAAGTCTACATAAGTAAGTTAGGAATGCCTCTTATACTTGGATGTCATGAAAATGACTTGAAAAATATAGCAAGTTCCTAAGTATGATTGCCACCCCAGTGGTGCTGGGACTTCAGTTGTTTTAAAATAATCCCATACATATTAGTTCTTATGAATTTACAGTAATTGACTCACTATGAATTTGGTAACCCTCTGTGTAAACAATTCTCAAAAGAGAGTATGAACTTAGCACTAAGAAGCATATATAGGCATCTTAAACATCCTTTGATGATCAGCTTAAGAGAATAGTGTTTATTTTTTTGCTACATGTGAAAGTTCATTCTCAGTATCAAGTTTATTTTGTCCGCTAACTTTGTTAACCTTTCCAATTTCTTCAGTATTTGGTGTCCTTTCACAAAGAGCTGTTAGCATAGAACAGTTGCATCAGGGTTAAAGGTCAGAGCCATTACCGTGTTAACCTGAAGCATATATGCTGTTCCTTGAGCTCACAATGTGTTTTTGATTACTTCTTAAATATAAAAAATGCCAACAAGAGTACATAGCAAATTATAAGGCATCTATGAAACCTGTATCTACCAGATTTTTGACAAAATACTTAAAATATTTCAATTTGTAAAGTCACTAAGAAAGCCAGAACAATGCTGTGTTTCATTTAAAAAAATCATTTTTAATGAATTTATTTTAAAATAGCCAAACTTGTGATAAAATTTCAGCAATTTGAACTTTTCCAAAAAATAGTATATTTCTTCTGCTCTTTTTAAATAATATTTATATGACAGACTGGTTAATGAGTGAAACAATATCTATTTTTATTGAAATAATACTATCATAATGGATAACTAACTGAGAGATATTTTCCTGTAAAGATTTACTGCTAATCCCTTAGTTGAAATTCATTTTACTTGAGAGACATTGAACCCATCGCTTAGAAACAGTATTTGCAGACTTCACCAGGGTAACAGCTCTAATCCTTAAGGTAATCATCTTTCACCCCCTCTCCAGGTCTTTCTCCTTTTAAGTTCTCACTGGTCTTTTTAGAAAAACAGAAACTAGAAGACAGCTATTATTCTCCTCCATGGGATAGTCTACTCCATTCAGGCAAGTAATATCGTTTTCTGTTTACCCTCATCTAAAACAAGTGCACAGGGTCACCGTCTTCACGCTGATGTTTTCTCAGAGGAAAAAGAAAAAAAGAAGACTAATGTCAGGAGACAGCCAGATCACCAAGTATAAGAACCTGAGAAGTAAACTCCATTTGCCTTTTATATGTTTGCATTTGATACCCATAGGGGAGGAGGGGGAGAAGAGAAGGAGGAAAAAAAATGGAAAGGAGAATAAGGATGGAAAAGGCCATATTTCTTGGTGAGAATTCACATGCTGAGTTAGTCTGAATACCTTCTTTTACTTCTGTTAATAGTCATTGACAACATTCCAAAGGGTACCATGATTAGCAATAAGACAAAAAGAAATTTACTTCATTAGTGCCTCCATTTAATTCCAGCTTTTTCCAATATAATTTCAGGTCAAAGACACACTA
Source organism: Zalophus californianus (assembly GCF_009762305.2). Classification (NCBI taxonomy): domain Eukaryota; kingdom Metazoa; phylum Chordata; class Mammalia; order Carnivora; family Otariidae; genus Zalophus; species Zalophus californianus. Next base: position 51,226,374 of record NC_045606.1, on the reverse strand, counting down.
GTACAAAAAGAATGGGTTACATGTGTCACACAGCGAAGCCGAGAACAGGACTACATACAGATTTTGTGTGCTTGTTTGTGTCAAAGGAACGTTTGTTGAATAAACGAAGGGGATTTCAGAATTCTAGAGCAGGAATGAGTTCTTTAGTAGGACTCTGAAACTACTTAGTTCCTTTACTTTTTTCAAATCATCTACCCACATTCATCATTGGCATTGGCTGAAGAAATTCAAGGCATTCGCAGGCATGACCAATAATATATAATTGACTAAAATTATAAAGCTTGCAATTTGGTAATGAATACCAGCCTTTCTCCAAGGAAGTAGACAATGTCTGTTATCAAAAAAAAAAAAAAAAAACCCAAAAAACAAACTCCTAGATAATATCAAGATAAATTTTTTATTCTAAATCTCTATTAGGTTCTGGAAGTTATTTAAATCACCACTTTCAAAAATACAACCTTAATCTAAATAAATTTAGAAGAAAAACTCTCCTACCACCAGGAAACTTACTTGAGAACTGATTCGATGTGATGCAATAAGAATTAATCTACATTTTAGATTGACCATATGTTTCCTTTACAATTCCATTACCATTGCTTTTTTCCTATGTCCTTTTATTTTAATCTACCCATGGTTCTAAGCTAGAAACATCCAAATCCCTGACCCTCTCTTTTGCCAGGCAGCCACCAAGTTCTCTCAACTCTATCTTCTAAAATTTTCTGCTGTCTGTGCGTCCCCAATGTTACGGCCTTCGTTGAAATTCTCATGGAATGCTAGATCACCCAGTGGGTGATACAGTCATATTCTTAGGGTGTCAGTAAAGCAAACACAATATAAAATATGAGAAAAGCTTAGGTTCAGTGAATTTGCCCAGATTTTTTAAAAGCAGAATATCTCGAAAGAAGTTATAATTATGACATTTAGGCATTACTTCAATTTCAACATTTGTATATGCTTTGTATATTAGCTTAAATTGTAAAATTAGTTAAATTGCATAATTCTGGTGCCACCAGAATCTTTTCAACAGTTAGATCTTTAAAAATTCTAATCAGGTCTTCCTCTGTCCTGCTTACTATCACCAGTACAAGTTACCCAGAAACTGAACAATTCTGTCCCTCACTTGCTTAAACATCTTGATGGACCATAACACCCATAAGAGGCAGTTCACGTTCCCTAATTTCACAAGCAAGGCCCTCAATGACAAAGCCAGAGCTTGTCTTTTCAGTCTCATTTCTACACATTCACCCTTAACCACACCAAACAATATGTTCTTAGGCACTTTCTCTTGAATCCCGCAATAGAATCCCACATTACTCTTCTCCTTAAAGGCAATCATAAAAACTGACAATGCAGTCTTAAGTGTTCATTAAATTTAGATCATTTTCCTTTGGACCAATACTGAAACCTTTTTTGACTACTCTCTTTTGACATTTTATACATTCAGGTTCCAAACTATCCCACTTTTAATATACTCTAAAGATGACATTTCAACTGGCAACAGTCTACCTCAGATACTTTGTTTTTCCAAAGGCAGGATGTGGCTTCTTCAACCTGTCCTTCAGACACTCTTATTATTATGCAAATGGATAAACGAATTATAAAAATCCACTTATTGACTCACACTTTGGTTCACCATATAGAATCAGCAAAAATGTCACCACAAATTCTACATACCACAGCCAAATGGAGAAACTTCATGTACCACCATACTATTAAGTAGCCTCAGAGATTCCTACCCACTGTTTTAATGCTGAGTTCCACAATGAGGTCATGTGAACAAAGACTTCAGATTCCCACAGAGTGTGGTTCTCTCTTGAAGGAAAGGGAACTTTCGCTCTCTTGAGTTTCTAAGGGCCACATGCACAAACCTGAGGAACAGGGCCAGACCAAGATCTGTGGGCACTCAAGGCAAGCTAATAATTTGGTATCCCTTTAAACCTATATTCTTCAAAGTTTGGCTGGCTCACTATTTATTTAGAAAAGAGGTTGGGAATTCAGTAAGAAAAAGACAGAAAAGGAGTATTCGCTCAGCTTCTCTTTTCTTGTCATAAAAAGTCAAGACAAAAACAAACAAAACCGGGGCTTGTAATAACTAATTTTAATATATCAGTTTGACTGGGTCACAGAGTGCCCACGTATTTGGTCAAACATTATTCTGGGTGTTTCTGTGAAAATGTTTTTGGATGAGATTAACATTTAAATGGGTAGACTGAGTAAAGTAGATTGTCCTCCCTTATATGAGTGACCTCATCCAACCAAGGCCTGAATAGAACAAAAAAGCTGACCTTCTCTGTGTAAGAAAGAATTCTTCCTGCCTGATGTCCTTCAAATTGGGACACAAACTTTTTTCCTTCCTTCAGATTTTAACTAAAACTTCTGTTCTTCCTGGGTATCATGCCTGTTAGCCTTCAGAATGGAACTACATCATCAATTCTTGTGGGTCTCCAGCTTGCCCACTCACCCTGCAGATCTTGGGACTTGCCAGTCTTTATGTGTGTATAAAACACATTCACAAACAGACACACACATACACATACACATCGGGAGAAACAGAACCAATACAGGGCCTAATCTATAACCCTAACTCAACAAAAGAATCACCCTGTAGCTCCTAACCTCAACTTAGAAATAGTTTAACATATATATGTTGCTACTTGATGTGGATGATTGAATCTTTGCTTCCAATTCTTCACCTACTCTTAAGTTAGAATTATACATCCACAACTTTAGCTCTGAGACTCTCTATTTTCGCCATGGAAGGTAAAAGATATTTCCCCATACCATAGACATTGGGTTGAATATGCTTCAGTAAATGAGATATGGAAGAAAGTAACTGTGAAATTTCTAGACCAAGACTCAAGGAGGCACCACATATCTCCATGCATACATATTGAGCAGAACTAAATCCTCAGCTTAGAGCTACACCCAGATGAAGCCCCTTGTATACTGGTTGAACATCAACCAGAAGACCCAGAAATATAGGAATAAATGCTTATTGTTGCTAGCCACTATGGTTTGGGTAGTTTATTATACATCATTTGCAGTAGCTGATCATTACATTCAAGTCTTTCCATTAGGCTGTGGTTTCATTTCCAACTTTAAGCTGCATTTAACAATTTTCCTCTTAACAACACACAATGCTTCAAAAAATACAAATTGTTTTATTATTATGCAAATGCATAAGCTAACTATAAAATCCACTTATTGACTCACATGTTGGTTCACCACATAAAATCAGCAAAAATGTCACCACAGCTTCTATGTACCATAGCCAAATGGAGAAATGTCATGTACCACCGTACTATTAAGTAGCCTCCAAGACCCCTACCCACTGTTTTAAAATCGTTTTAGATTTCTAATATGGTTTAAGGACTTCAGTAATGTTTTAGTGCTTCTGGTAGACTGACGTCTTGGAAAGCCTAACCTTAATTTTGATTATGCTTAAAAAATAGGTAGCAAATATCACCAAGGCAGGACAAGAACAGGCAAGATCCCCACCTAGACTACATCTTCATTTTTCCAACTGTCTCAGAGAACTCTATGGATTTGCCACAACAGTATCCCTTGACTGAAGCTGACTTTCTCCTATAAAAGGAGCAGGGGAAGGACAATTATCTGGAGATCCTAAAGAAAAACAAAATTAAATTTAAAAATATAATTTCAGAGGGTAAAAATCACTTTTCACACACGTCTCCGATATTTAAGTAAAAATGAAGCATTTGCAAAGTTGTAATTATTAAGCAAAGAAAATGATTGTGAGAAACATGATCAACCAGTATTTATGGACCACCTAGGTACTTTATATAGTATTTAGAGTCTATTTCTCTGGTCTTACTGTTTAACCACTTTCTTCTCCACTCACAGACTATGTGGTCCTGGCAACTACTTCCTGATTTCAAGGGCAGGGCATGAGCTTAGTTAGTCCTTAGACAAACAGAAGACACCCGGATATGGCTAGAGAAACTGGATGATGAATGGCGTAATCAGAGGTTTACAAGTCCCAGTTCCAGGACACTGTTGATTGGGTGAGGCTGAAGCTACTGGAGAACTGGACTTGATCCTTCTCTCAAGACTTAAAACCTGAGTGTATACAGGCCTAAAAGCTGCTGTTCAGCCAGACTGACACCAACAAAATGGAAGCAAAGCCAGAGGCTGATTTCTGGCTCAAATAACGTCAATTCTGACTTAAGCAATGTGGAAATCTTTTCACATAGATTAGTTACACAGCCAATTTTTGGCTAGGTCAATCTTTTACTCACAAATTAAAGAGTTCCAACTGATAAAATGCAAATAAATAGTTCCTGCCTTTGAAAAGCTTACTGTATTGAATCAAAATTATGATAATAATTTAAAAGTTGATCTGCATTTCTGACCATAGTGGTAATTAATCAGATATTGATTAAGTGGGACAGACAATAGTTTCATTCAGTCAACAAACATTTTATGGAGCATCTATTATATGCCAGGAACTGTGATAGAAATCAAGGATAGAGTAGCAAATAAAATAGGGGAAAATGTCCTTCTCCCATGTGGTTTATGTTTTATTTTAATGGTGGAAAATAAGTGATAGACAAAAAAATGATAAAGTATATTAGAAAGTATAAAGAGCTATAAAGAAAAATAAGGGAACTAGGGAGAATAAGCAGGTGGTAATAGAGGTTGGGGAGAGCAATGTTGCTATTTAAATAGAGTAGTCCTGAGAGGGTGATATTTGGGCAGAGGCTTGAAGAAGGCAAGAAGCAAGCCATTTGGACATGAGGAAAGGCATTCTAGCTATAGAGAACAGAAATATAAAAGAAGCTCTGAGTCTAAAATAAGCTTATCATGATTGAGGAATAGCAAGGAAGCCAGTGTGGCGGGAGCAGCATGAGTGAGGGCAAGAGAAATAGGATATATGATCAGAAAGTGTTTAATATGAGTCCATATAGGGATTTTAATGACAAAATCAAAATCAGTATGTTTAGATCTACTATATTTTTCCATTGTAAAATTTAAAAAGAGTAGCTATATCGCCTTCCCAAAAGAAGAGGTATGCTCTGGAAAAGAAATACGTTGTTCATAATATTCTTTGCCTACACAAACATCTAACGTTTTTAAACAACGGAGTCAATAAAACAATTACTGGCCTTAGTACTTGATGGAAGGTATCCTTAAGAATGTCATTCTTTCCCAATCAGCATGCTAAAACTACGTAGGATTGTGGTCCTCTTACTGGTGGATTCTGGAATTTTGAAAAATAAGTTAAACACATTTTCTCTGAAACTGAGTAAACAATCCATAGTTGTAATGTGTGTTACAGTGTCAATGAGCTAATGAAGTCACATGACATGACCTACTGTAGGCCAGCTCGCTCAAGTAAGAAGTGAGAAGCATATTCTAATGCAAGGTCATAAGACACATAAAATAATTTTACCTTAACACTTAGTGCTTAATATCTTCAAATATGAAGAAGGGAAATAATTAAGATCAGAGCAGAAATAAGTGATATAGAAATCAAAAAAACAGTAGAACAGATCAACAAAACTAGCTGGTTCTTTGAAAGAATTAACAAAATTGATAAACCCCTAGCCAGACTTATCAAATAGAAAAGAGAAAGGACCCAGATAAATAAAATCACAAATAAAAGGGCAAGACTACAACCAACACCACAGAAATACAAGCAATTATAACAGAATATTATGAACAATTATATGCCAACAAATCAGGTAATCTGGAAGAAATGGATAAATTCCTAGAAACATATAAATTACCAAAACTGAAACAGGAAGAAATAGAAAATTTGAACAGACCCAAAACCAGCAAAGAAATTGAATCAGTAATCAAAAATCTCTCAATAAACACGAGTCCAGGACTGAATGGCTTCCCAAGGGAATTCTACTAAACATTTAAAGAAGAATTCATATCTATTCTTCTGAAGCAGTTCCAAAAGGTAGAAATAGAAGGAAAATTTCCAAACTCATTTTATGAGGCCAGCATTACCTTGATTCCAAAACCAAAGACCCCAATAAAAAGGAGAATTACAGACCAATATCACAGATAAACATGGATGAAAAATTCTCAACAACATAGTAGTTAATCAAATCCAACACTACATTAAAAGGATTATTCACCATGATCAAGTGGGATTTATTCCTCGGTTTCAGGGGTGGCTCAGTATCCACAGATCAATCAACATGATACACCACATTCATAAAAGAAAGGATAAGAACCATATGATCCTCTCAATAGATGCAAAAAAGCATCTGACAAAATACAGCATCCTTTCTTGATAAAATCCCTCAACGTCATAAAGGCCACATAAGAAAGACCTGCAGCTGATATCATCTGCAATGGGGAAAACTGAGAACTTTTTCCCTAAAGTAAGGAACACAACAGGGATGTCCACTCTCACCACTGTTGTTCAACACAATACTGGAAGTCCTAGCCTCAGCAATCAAACAATAAAACAAAATAAAAGGCATCCAAATCAGCAAGGAAGAAGTCAAAGTTTCACTATTTACAGAGAACATTATACTCTACATAGAACACCTGGAACAGGGGCTCCTGGGTGGCTCAGTTGGTTAAGCATCCGACTCTTGATTTCTGCTCAGGTCATGATCTTAGGGTATGAGATCAAACCCCATGTTGGGCTCCCCACTGGGCGTGGCGCCTTCTTCAGAGTCTCTCTATCCCTCTCCCTCTGCCCCTCTTCCCCCTGCTTACTCTCTCTCTCTCAAGAAAAAAAGAAAAGAAAAGAAGGAAAACCTGAAAGCCTCCACCAAAAAATTGCTAGACCTGATACAAGAATTCAGAAAAGTTGCAGGATATAAAATCAACATACAAACATCTGTTGCATTTCTATACACCAATAATGAAACAGCAGAAAGAGAAATCAAGGAATTGATCCCATTTACAATTGCACCAAAAATTGTAAGATACTTAGAAATAAACCTAACCAAAGAGGTAAAAGATCTGTACACTGAAAACTATAGAATGTTCATGAAAGTAATTGAACAAGACACAAAGAAATGGCAAAATATTCTATGCTCATGGATTGGAAGAACAAATATGTTAAAATGTCTATACTACCTAAAGCAATCTACACAATCAAAGCAATCCTTATCAAAATAACACCAGCATTTTTCACAGAGCTAGAACAAACAATTCTAAAATTTGTATGGAACAAGAAAAGACCCTGAATAGCCAAATGGTGAAAAAGAAAACCAAACCTGGTGGCATCACAATTCTGGACTTCAAGCTGTATTACAAAGCTGTAATCATCAAGACAATATGGTACTGGCACAAAAACGGATGCATAGATCAATGGAACAGAATAGAGAGCACAGAAATGGACCCACAACTATATGGTCAACTAATCGTTGACAAAGCAGGAAAGAATATTCAATGGGAAAAAAAAAAACAGTCTCTATAACAAATGGTGTTCAGAAACCTGGACAGCCACATGCAGAACAATGAAACTGGACCACTTTCTTACACCATAAAGAAAAATACTCAAAACGGATGAAAGACCTAAATGTAAGACAGGAAATCATCAAAATCCTAGAGGAGAACACTGGCAGGAACCTATTTGACTGGGCTGCAGCAACTTCTTACTAGACACATCTCTGAAGGCAAAGGAAATAAAAGCAAAAATAAACTATTGGGACTTCATCAAAATAAAAAGCTTCTGCACAGCAAAGGAAACAATCAACAAAGCTAAAAGGAGCAGATATTTACAAATGACAGATAAAGGGTTAGTATCCAAAATCTATAAAGAACTTATCAAACTCAACATCCAAAAAAATAATCCAGTTAAGAAATGGACAGAAGACACGAATAGATCTTTTTCCAAAGAAGATGTACATATGGCTAAGAGACACATGAAAAGAGGCTCAACATCACTCATCATCAGGGAAATATAAATCAAAAGCACAGTGAGATACAACCTCACACTTGTCAGAATGGCTAAAATGAACAACTCGGGAAACAAAAGGTGTTGGCGAGGATTCAGAGAAAGGGAACCATTTTGCATTGTTGGTAGGAATGCAAACTGGTGCAACCACTCTGGAAAACAGTGTGGAGGTTCCTCAAAAAGTTAAAAATAGAGCTACCCTATGACCCAGCAATTATACTACTAAGTGTTTATCCAAAGGATACAAAAATGCTGATTTGAAGAGGCACATGCACCCCCATGTTTATAGCAGCACTATCAACAATAGACAAATTCTAGAAAGAGCCCAAATGTCTGTTGACTGATGAATGAATAAAGATATGGTATATATATACAATGGAATATTACTCGGTGACCTAAAAGAATGAAATCTTGTCATTTGCAACAATGTGGATGGAACTAGAGGGTATTATGCTAAGTGAAATAAGTCAGTCAGAGAAAGACCAATATCATATGATTTCACTCATATGTAGAATTTAAGAAACAAGACAGATGAACATAGGGGAAGAGAAGGAAAAATAAAATAAGATAAAAACAGAGAGGGAGGCAAGCCATAAGAGACTCTTAACTACAGAGAACAAACTGATGGTTGCTGGCGAGGAGGTGGGGGGGGAATAGGCTAAATGGGTGATGGGCATTAAGAAGGACACTTAGGATGAGCACTGGGTGTTATATGCAAGTGATGAATCACTAAATTCTACTCCTGAAACAATTACTATGCTATATATTAAATAACTTGAATTTAGATTAAAAAAATCTTCAAATATATTGCCAAAATTCTCTTAATAGAAAATTTGACTCAGATGAAGACTTCCGGTTTGAAAATGGAGAAGAAAGGCCACAGTTTCCCTTTTCTTCACAAAAAAAGAATCAAACTGAGGGTTTTAGAGGGGAGAGGGGTGGGGGGGATGGGTTAGCCCAGTGATGGGTATTAAGGAGGACACATATTGCATGGAGCACTGGGTGTTACTCAAAAACAATGAATCATGGAACACTACATCAAAAACTAATGATGTGCTGTATGGGGACTAACATAACATAATAAAATAAATTTTAAAAAATTGACTTAAAAAAAGAATTTGAAATCAACAAGGACAAAACAAAACACAAACAATATTTATTAACTCACTTAATCCTGAGAGAAATCTTATAAGGTAGTATATGATTCTATTTTATAGATGAATAAACTGAGGAATATAGAATCTAGACAAATTTCTCCAAAGTGTCAGAGATAGTAAGTATATCTTCACAGATGCTTTTAACCACATTTGAACAAAGCAGATACATTTTAAGGGATGTGTTATTTATTTAAATTTGTTCCAAAAGGGAAAGAAACTATGAGTGGGCTAATTTAATCATTGAAAGAAATAGAAAACTTGCCAAACAGCTACCTTTCTCCATTCTCTGAAAAAAGACCCAAGCCAACACTATTCACAGTTAAAATCTACTGAACGATTATGGCATAGAAAATTCCAATGATATATACACTTTCACAAAACAGAAGAAAAGACACATCTAGTTATATTAAGTTAAGCTGAAATTACACTGAAAACAAAATCTGAAAGAGAGCAAAAGCTAAAACAAAATCACAATCTCACTAATGAATAGTGCTGCAAAAATTAGTAATATATTATGTAGCCAAATATGCAACATAATATTAAAAGAACAATACAAGATATGAAAGAGGCTTATTTCAGGGAAGTTTCTAATCAGTTAACTTTGAATTAGAATGATTACCTTAGATAATCTTTGTGACTTGACTGAATCTATTAGAAAGCAAAAAAAAAAAAAAAAAAAAAAAAGCAGGGCTGAGATTTCTCTGAGAGAAAAAAGAAAATCCACCTGAGAAGAGCTTCTGCCCATGTCTGTGAAGTTTCAACCTGTTCATGATCTTCCCTTCCTGACTGGTTGCCCTACAAATCTGGGGCTTGCTTAGTCAGACTCCACAATCAGATAAGCAAATGTCTTGTGATAAATTTCTTTATAAACACATATATTATATAACTTATGTAAATATACATATGATATATGTCATAGATAGAGACATTTGAGATAGAAATCATCTATCTTCTTTCTTTTTTTAAAAATTTCTTATTGTTCTGTTAATCACCATACATTACATCATTAGTTCTTGATGTAGTGTTCCATGATTCATTGTTTGTGCATAACACCCAGTGCTCCACGCAGAATGTGCCCTCTTTAATACCCACCACCAGGCGAACCCATCCCCCCACGCTCCTCCCCTCTGGAACCCTCAGTTTGTTTTTCAGAGTCCATCGTCTCTCATGGTTCGTCTCCCCCTCCGACTTACTCCCCTTCATTCTTCCCCTCCTGCTATCTTCTTCTTTTTCTTTTTTCTTAACATATGTTGCATTATTTGTTTCAGAAGTACAGATCTGTGATTCAACAGTCTTGCACAATTCACAGCGCTCACCATAGCACATACCCTCCCCAATGTCTATTGCCCAGCCACCCCATCCCTCCCACGCCCCCACCACTCCAGCAACCCTCAGTTTGTTTCCTGAGATTAAGAATTCCTCATATCAGTGAGGTCATATGATCCACGTCTTTCTCTGATTGATTTATTGCATTCAGCATAAAACCCTCCAGTTCCATCCACGTCGTTGCAAATGGCAAGATCTCATTCCTTTTGATGGCTGCATAATATTCCATTGTGTATATATACCACTTCTTCTTTATCCATTCATCTGTCGATGGACATCTTGGCTCTTTCCACAGTTTGGCTACTGTGGACATTGCTGCTATAAACATTGGGGTGTACATACCCCTTCAGATCCCCACATTTGTATCTTTGTGGTAAATACCCAGTAGTGCCATTCGGGATCATATGGTAGCTCTATTTTCAACTGTTTGAGGAACCTCCATACTGTTTTCCAGAGTGGCTGCACCAGCTTGCATCCCCACCAGCAGTGTAGGAGGGTTCCCCTTTCTCCACATCCCCGCCAACATCTGTCGTTTCCTGACCTGTTAATTTTAGCCATTCTGACTGGTGTCAGGTGGTATCTCATTGAGGTTTTGATTTGGATTTCCCTGATGCCAAGCGATGTGGAGCACTTTTTCATGTATCTGTTGGCCATTTGGATGTCTTCTTTGGAAAAATGTCTGTTCATGTCTTCTGCCCATTTCTTGATTGGATTATTTGTTCTTTGGGTGTTGAGTTTGATAAGTTGTTTATAGATTTTGGATACTAGCCCTTTATCTGATATGTCATTTGCAAATATTTTCTCCCATTCTGTCGGTTGTCTTTTGGTTTGGTGGACTGTTTCTTTTGCTGTGCAAAAGCTTTTTATCTTGATGAAATCCCAATAGTTCATTTTTGCCCTTGCTTCCCTTCCTTTGGCGCTGTTTCTAGGAAGAAGTTGCTGTGGCTGAGGTCGAAGAGGTTGCTACCTGTGTTCTCCTTTAGGATTTTGATGGACTTCTTTCTCACGTTTAGGTCTTTCAACCATTTGGAGTCTATTTTTGTGTGTGGTGTAAGGAAATGGTCCAGTTTCATTCTTTTGCATGTGGCTGTCCAATTTTCCCAACACCATTTGTTGAAGAGACTTGTCTTTTTGCCATTGGACATTCTTTCCTGCTTTGTCAAAGATGAGTTGACCATAGAGTTGAGGGTCCATTTCTGGGCTCTCGATTCTGTTCCATTGATCTATGTGTCTGTTTTTGTGCCAGTACCATACTCTCTTGATGATGATAGCTTTGTAATAGAGCTGGAAGTCCGGAATTGTGATGCCGCTGGCTTTGCTTTTCTTTTTCAATATTCCTCTGGCTATTCGGGGTCTCTTCTGGTTCCATACAAATTTTAGGATTATTTGTTCCATTTCTTTGAAAAAAGTGGATGGTATTTTGATGGGAATTGCATTGAATGTGTAGATTGCTCTAGGTAGCACTGACATCTTCACAGTGTTTGTTCTTCCAATCCTTGAGCATGGAACGTTTTTCCATTTCTTGGTGTCTTCCTCAATTTCTTTCATGAGTATTTTATAGTTTTCTGAGTACAGATCCTTTGCCTCTTTGGTTACATTTATTCCTAGGTATCTTATGGTTTTGGGTGCAGTTGTAAATGGGATCAACTCTTTGATTTGTCTCTCTTCTGTCTTGTTGTTGGTGTATAGGAATGCCACTGATTTCTGTGCATTGATTTTATATCCTGCTACTTTACTGAATTCTTGTACGAGGTCTAGCAGTTTTGGGGTGGAGTCTTTTGGGTTTTCCACATACAGTATCATATCATCTGCAAAGAGTGAGCGTTTGACTTCCTCTATGCCAATTTGGATGCCTTTGATTTCTTTTTGTTGTCTCATTGCTGTGGCTAGGACTTCTAATACTGCGTTGAATAGCAGTGGTGATAGTGGACATCCCTGCCGCATTCCTGACCTTAGGGGAAAAGCTCTCAGCTTTTCCCCATTGAGAATGATATTCGCTGTAGGGTTTTCATAGATGGCTTTTATGATATTGAGGTATGTACCCTCTATCCCTATACTCTGAAGAGTTTTGATCAAGAAAGGATGCTCTAGGGGCACCTGGGTGGCTCAGCTGTTTAAGCGACTGCCTTCGGCTCAGGTCATGATCCTGGAGTCCTGGGATCAAGTCCCGCATCAGGCTCCCTGCTGCTCAGCAGGGAGTCTGCTTCTCCCTCTGACCCTCCCCCCTCTCATGTGCTCTCTCTCTCTCTCTCATTCTCGCTCTCTCAAATAAATAAATAAAATCTTTAAAAAAAATAAAGGAAAGGATGCTGTACGTTGTCAAATGCTTTTTCTGCATCTATTGAGAGGATCATATGATTCTTGGTCTTTCTTTTGTTAATGTATTGTATCACGTTGATTGATTGGCGGATGTTGAACCAGCCTTGCAGCCCAGGGATAAATCCCACTTGGTCGTGGTGAATAATCCTTTTAATGTACTGTTGGATCCTATTGGCTAGTATTTTGGTGAGAATTTTTGCATCCATGTTCATCAAGGATATTGGTCTGTAATTCTCCTTTTTGATGGGGTCCTTGTCTGGTTTTGGGATCAAGGTAATGGTGGCCTCATAAAATGAGTTTGGAAGTTTTCCTTCCATTTCTATTTTTTGGAACAGTTTCAGGAGAATAGGTATTAATTCTTCTTTAAATGTCTGAGAGAATTCCCCTGGGAAGCCATCTGGCCCTGGGCTTTTGTTTGTTGGGAGATTTTGGATGACTGCTTCAATTTCCTTCAGGTTTTCTATTTCTTCCGGGTTCAATTTTGGTAGTTGATACATCTCTAGGAATGCACCCATTTCTTCCAGGTTATCTAATTTGCTGGCATAGAGTTGCTCATAATATGTTCTTATAATTGTTTGTATTTCTTTGCTGTTGGTTGTGATCTCTCGTCTTTCATTCATGATTTTGTTGATTTGGGTCACTTCTCTTTTCTTTTTGGTAAGTCTGGCCAGGGGTTTATCAATCTTGTTAATTCTTTCAAAGAACCAGCTCCTAGTTTCGTTGATCTGTTCTACTGTTCTTTTGGTTTCTATTTCATTGATTTCTGCTCTGATCTTTATCATTTCTCTTCTCCTGCTGGGTTTAGGCTTTATTTGCTGTTCTTTCTCCAGCTCCTTTAGGTGTAGAGTTAGGTTGTGTATTTGAGACCTTTCTTGTTTCTTGAGAAAGGCTTGTATTGCTGTATACTTTCCTCTCAGGACTGCCTTTGCTGTATCCCAAAGATTTTGAACAGTTGTGTTTTCATTTTTATTGGTTTCCATGAATTATTTTAATTCTTCTTTATTTTCCTGGTTGACCCATTCATTCTTTAGTAGGATGCTCTTTAGCCTCCATGTATTTGAGTTCTTTCCGACTTTCCTCTTGTGACTGAGTGCTAGTTTCAAAGCATTGTGGTCTGAAAATATGCAGGGAATGATCCCAATCTTTTGGTACCAGTTGAGACCTGATTTGTGACCTAGGATGTGATCAATTCTGGAGTATGTTCCACGGGCACTAGAGAAGAATGTGTATTCCGTTTCTTTGGGATGGCATGTTCTGAATATGTCTGTGAAGTCCATTTGGTTTAGTGTGTCATTTAAAGTCTTTATTTCCTTGTTGATCTTTTGCTTAGATGATCTGTCTATTTCAGTCAGCGGGGTGTTAAAGTCCCCCACTATTATTGTATTGTTGTCAAAGTGTTTCTTCACTTTTGTTATTAATTGCCTTATATAATTGGCTGCTCCCATGTTAGGGGCATAGATATTTACAATTGTTAGATCTTCTTGTTGGATAGACCCTGTAAGTAGGATATAGTGTCCTTCCTCATCTCTTATTACAGTCTTTGTTTTCAAATCTAATTTGTCTGATATAAGGATTGCCACCCCAGCTTTCTTTTGGTGTCCATTAGCACGGTAAATGGTTTTCCACCCCCTCACTTTCAATCCGGGGGTGTCTTTGGGTCTAAAATGAGTCTCTTGCAGACAGCATATTGATGGGTCTTGTTTTTTAATCCAATCTGATAGCCTGCGTCTTTTGATTGGGGTATCTATCTTCTTTCTTTCCATCTTTTTATCTCCTATGTCCTATTGGTTTACCTCTCTTGTTGAACACTGGCTGATATAGGAGGGTAACTGTGTGCTTAGGATGACAGACCTGGAAGGGAACCTATCTTATATTTTTACAACTGGAAAAATATTAACATATTACTAATTCAACAAATAACCAAGTAAAGTTAGAAAATATTCCCTAAACACAAAGCATTAAGACCTATGCATTAATTGATATAAGTATTACAGCCCTTTTAAAAGAACTTAGAAATCTGCTATTTGTGCATTTTCTAGCAAAATTAATTCCAGTCTTTTCTCAAGCTCCTGATATTTATTTGCATATATATGGTTTTTATTCCTAATTTTATCTCAGTACCTGCATTTTTTAAACAACTTGGGTTGAAAAATTGTCATCTATCTTGACACATAAAATTAGCACTGGCTTATCCTATCATTCTACCCTTATCTGCTAGCATGAATTTGCCCTTCATCTGTCTACTTATCTTGCTCTCCCTAAGCCCACCCAGCTGCCAACAGCAGTACAGAATGGTAGAGAGTCCTGTCCTTAGTGTAAGGACATCTGGGTTTCAATCCGGCCATAACATTTATTAATTTTGTGATCTGCGATATTTCTCCGAACCGCTTAGGTCTCAGAATAATCTTCGGTGGTAACAGTGACAGTAATAATTGCTCTGTCTGTACCAAGTAACATAATAAGCTTGGAAGCATTTATAAACCACAGAGTGCTGGGTAAATACAAATGATTGTTTTCAGTATTGTTAGTTATCTTAGGCTTGCATCTGTTTGTACTTGGACTGACGTTGTAAGTAAGAATACAGAAAAGAAAGGAGAGAAAAGGGTGAGTTATCTGATGAGTGCATTCTCTGCAGCGGCTGCTTTCCACCTCATTTAATGGAGCAATTCTGGAGGGCAGGTTGACACTGCCACAGTCCCAGAATCAGTAAAGAGAGAAGATGAACTGCAAAAACAGATTAACTTAAAAGTTGATACTCCGAGAGAACGACCACACAAAAAACTTCCCTTGTTTATTTACATGTCACAAACATAAATACATATTCAAAAGACTGAAATCCTTAAACTTAAAGAACTATAAAATTAAAGTGAGTTAAAACATGTTCCACATGAGAACCATTCAACTCAGGAGGGTTTTTGAAAAAATTGTTGTTGTTTTTTTTTTTAAGATTTTTTATTTATTTATTTGACAGAGAGAGAGACAGCGAGAAAGGGAACACAAGCAGGGGGAATGGGAGAGGGAGAAGCAGGCTTCCCGCCAAGCAGGGAGCCCGATGTGGGGCTCCGTCCCAGGACCCTGGGATCATGACCTGAGCCGAAAGCAGACACTTAATGACTGAGCCACCCAGGCGCCCCTGGATTTGTATTTTAGATTCAGATTAAACTAAGCCATTTGAGTGTCTATCACATGCCATATGTTTTTATATTATTTCATCAATCTTCATAACAATCTTTCATTATAAATCTAATTGTCTTGATGAGTTAACAGGCACACAGAGTGGGTGTAATTAACTTAAAGCCAACCCTACTTCTTCTGAACTGTCCTGAACCGTCCAATATAATTAGAAGGATCAGTTTTTCTCTTCTTACTTTCAAGTGGTGAGACCAGCCTGCCTCTAGTGTCTAAATCACTTGTCCCACAAATAGAAGACGGAAGAGGCTTCTTTAAGTGAATTTTTATTTATATCACTCCATGCTCGAAACCTTCTAACTGTTCCCAATTAGTTTCAAAATCGTTAATACTTTGAATTGGGAAGTTAACAGATAATTACTTGATTATTTGATTACTACAATTTGACACAGCATTTATTTTCCCAACAGTCACAACACTCAGAATTCTGTCCCCTAACTACAAAGCCTCTTTCTTGTTTCCTACCATTTCTTCAGAAATCTGTTTCAACTTCCATTCTTCCCTAAAGCTATTCCAGACTAAGGACAAATGCCCCCCTTCTGCATGTGCACACACTCACTCACGTGCACACATACATACATACCTATAACTGATCATGTATGTATATCCACTTGCTGTTGATGATGATGGTATTGTATGTAATGATCAAGCTCCAGCCATCCTTTGTAAATGTATGTGAAATAGTGTAAACCGGGAGGCCCTTGTACATTTTAGCTGCCATCCTCTTCATTTTCTTCTGATTATAAGCACCTTGAGGGCAGTGTTGCCATTTCAGTTCACCACCTGGCTTGTTACGGCCCTTCTAATATGGCAGGTGTTCAATAAATCGTATTGAATAAGGATCTGTGGTTGACTGATTAACTTCTTGGCAAGTGAAATATATTTAATATTCCCCTTGAGTTCACAAATGGTTTATGCACTTCACAAAGCACCATACTCAGAATCATTCTAGCCTTGCAAGAATCTGACCAACAACTTTTAAATAAAGCATAAAGAGCCCTAAAACAAAGACGGTCTCCTATCCACATGGAGTGTTTTCGTTTTTATGACCCTATTGTTTCCCACATTATCAGACTGGAATATGGTTTACACACTAGAACCTTCCAATCTCCAGCCCAGCAGTCTTGCACTGGTCTTTGTGTGCTCTGTTTTCTTTGTGAATCATGGATTAGAACTGCAGCCTTTCTGACCTGCAATAAAACTCACACATTCCTTTAAACATATGCTACTATACAATGAATTTCATTGAAGGAAAAAATAAATGTGAATTCTACCTGACTGATTCTTTTCAGCTTTGGGGTGCTGTGGTTAGAAAGATCAAATAATGCCAGTTATGTCAGGTAGTGCCAGGAACTTCAGGCCTCTATAAATTCTGATACTGGAAATCGCATAACAGAATTAGAAAGAGTATTTTTCTTTGTGAAGACTTCAGACTTTTTTTTTTTTAACTTCAGGACTTTCTACTCAACTTGCTGTTATTTCTCAGACAAAGTAAAATCAGAAGTCATATTTAAAGAAAGGAAGTGATACAAGATAAATGGCTGGAAATAAAGCTCGCTACTGAGAAATGCCTTTAATAGTTTCTACTAGAATATCACACTTTGGTTAATGTGTTTTTCTCTCTCTCTTTCTCTCTCTTCTCTTTCTAGGAATAGATTTTGGAAAAAGCACATTATCCATACCCATACCAACACACAATGAGGGCTAATTTGAATATATTAATACTTAACTAAATTACTCAGTAGAAGGATTTTAAAATCAACTTTTGTAGATATATCTTTGTCATTGCTGAAAAATACTATTACAAAACCTTTCCCCAACCACACAGAGAAGATATATATATATATATATATATATATATATATATACACACACACACACACATTAATTCTGTCTGCCTTTTTCTACACAAAAACCCTGAGAGGGGAGGTTCTTATTTTTAAAAATATATTTCATATATACTTTAGTCTCGTCTGTTTTCTTAAGGAAACATTCCTACAGGTTACATAATATTCATTTGTTTCCATTATAAGCACATACAAAAAACACTTCTAAACTTCTTGACTTTATGATAGTAGACAGTGAGAGTTATCTCATCATGAATTATGGTATTGGTTTTAATATCCTTTTAAAAATATCTTAAAAATTGGGGACGCCTGGGTGGCTCAGTCGGTTAAGCGTCTACCTTCGGCTCAGGTCATGATCCCAGGGTCTTGGGATCGAGCCCCTTATCTAGCTCCCCATCGGGCTCCCTGTTCAGTGGGGAGGCTGCTTCTCTCTCTCCCTCTGCCCCTCCTACCTGCTCATGCTCTCTCTCAAATAAATAAAATCTTAAAAAAATAAAAACATTTAAAAAATTAATATACTTTGGGTTTTTAGAACAGTGTTAGGTAATAGAGTTACCATATATTACCCCTTCCCCAGTTTCTCCTATTATTACCTTGCATTGGTGTGGCACATTTTTAATATCCTTTTAACATACGCTTTTGGTAAAATGAATACTAAGGCCCAGGCTATGCTTAATAGAAGCTAAAAGCACACTACTTTTAAACAGACATTTCACTTTTATATTACAGATACACAAAGGTAGTGCATGTTATAAGTACATTTTTTTTTTTTTGGCAAAAGATATAAATAGAACATATCGAATCCTTCCCATTTTCATGACCTCTCATAAAATTTTAAGACTACTTTGAAGCTTTCTTTTAAAAACACATGCACACAACAGTTTGTTTATTTTCTGGGGCCTGCTTGGGTACGTTGCTTCACAATGTGCTAACTGCTCGGACTTTGGCCCAGGCTCTTTGCTGGGCTGCTTGCCTATGCCTGCTGCATCTGTGTTTACATCTCTTGTGGGATCACTCAGAGCCCTGCTGAAGGTCCTTTCAGCTTCTTTCAAGACTAGGTCTCAAGGAGTCCAACCAAAGTCCAAGTCACCCGGATCAATTACTCCAAAAACCTTACCCTGGTCAGAATCTGCCTTCCACTGACATTTTGATGCAAAATCACAGGCAACATATTCCCTCAACTGAGGATACATGGTTTGTAAAAGTGTGAATTCAGAAGGTTGTTGATAAATGACTCTAGAAGACCTTCACTATTAATTTCTGTCAGGAGACAGTAAAATAGTAGAGAGTGTCTAACATTGTTCCAAAAACAACACTTTCTGCTACAGAGCAGAATTCTCTGCAGTGCCAGGTGGATATTAATCTTGCTCACTTGGTTATTGAGTGTTGTCCCAAATTATTCAGCTGGAGTTAAACGAGGTATTGTTCTTATTTAAGAGGATAAAACCCAAATTCATAGACCAGTGTATAATGTCAGCAACACAGGTCTGAGATGGAGGCAAGGACAAAATGGTAGAGATTAGAAGCCAGACCGACAAATAAAATTAAATAAAAAGGAGTTGGTGTCTATGCCTCTTCTAACGGATCAAAGATATTTATTCCAGTGTGGGATTCTTTTAAGTAAGGTGAAAACTGACTTGTCCGTAAAATATATTTAGAAATGACACTTGTTATTCACAGACCTAACCTAGAATGCATACAAATTCATAAAATGCATTTCCAGTACCATGGGAAAGAGCCATAATTAAGAAAATTTAATATAATTCTAAATATAAAAGTAATCTACTTTGTGGATTGATACATTTTTAATCCTTCAATAGTTTTTTTGTTTGTTTTGTTTTGTCTTTTTAGGAAGAGAGAGAAAGAAAGGGGAGAGGGTGAGGGACAGAGGGAGAGGGGAAGAGAGAGAGCGAGAAAATCTTAGGCAGGCTCTGACCCTAGTGCAGAGCCCAACGCAGGGCTCAATCCCACCACCCTGAGATCAAAACCTGAGTTGAAATCTAGGACGCTGAACCAAATGAGCCACCCAGGGGCCCCAGTCATTCAGTAGGTTTTATAAAGATCAGCGGGCTTCAAAGCGATTGTAATTTTGTTAATAATTACGCTAATGTAGGGGCGCCTGGGTGGCTCAGTCCATTAAGCCTCTGACTCTTGATTTCAGCTCAGGTCGTGATCTCAGGGTCCTGGGATTGAGCCCTG
Organism: Zalophus californianus; assembly: GCF_009762305.2. Taxonomy (NCBI): domain Eukaryota; kingdom Metazoa; phylum Chordata; class Mammalia; order Carnivora; family Otariidae; genus Zalophus; species Zalophus californianus. Next base: position 51,206,446 of record NC_045606.1, on the reverse strand, counting down.
CCTTGGGCTCTGTGCTCAGTGCAGAGTCTGCTTGGGATTCTTTCTCTCCTCTCTCTCTGCCCCTCCCTCTGGCTCACACATGTGCTCTCTCTCCCTCTCTCTCAAGTAAATAAATAAAAATCAAAAAAAAAAATTATGCTAAAGTAAACTGATAAATTGGTTTTCTGCTTATCATGATATGGCAGTGAGACTAAATATGTCTTCCTAATTGCCTTTTGTTTGGGAATCACTTCAGTTACTGCTGTTCTCTATCACTGCTAGTAGTTCAACATCCATATCACATTATTTCCTCTTCAAAATATTGCTCAAAGAGCTTACCTAACCTACGCAGAATATGTAAGGATTAAAGAAACATATAAATTGTAGTCTTAAAAGTTGCTTACTATTTATTTTAGCAAGTGTTTCCACCCAAAATCTGTGTCACATGATAGAAATAGCTTACATTATGTCTACAGGGTAGAACTGGATTCTGTTGAATGTTGATGCTATTTCTTCATCAGCTTTTGACCACATTCAAGGCTTAGAACACAGTTAGACTAATAGAGTATCAAGAGAGCCCTTGATTTACCTTGAGGATGGCCCAGTGCAGAGTGATCCAAGGCAAGAAGAAAGCACAGGATCGTGGACTTCCCTGATGTGTGCCATCATGGTACCTCATTTCTTCCACTGACCAAAAGGCTAAAGCCGAGCATATGGATCTCACAACCCATTGCTCCTCTTACTTGCTGTGAGATGCACCTGGCTTCTTCACAGAGCTATGTCCATTATAGCTTCTGCCACCATCTAGCTCCTAGAACAGCCCCTAACCAACCCCCCCACTATCTTTCCCTGGCTCTCCTGAAGCTGCCGAACTGTTTCCTCTCCCACTGGGGTTCTCTTATTCTCCCTCTCATCTGAATCCTACCCACACCAACAGTAAGTATAGCCTTCCGTTTAACTGGCTCAGACTAAAAGCATTTATTTTATATCTGAACGCACCCTAGGTCTTAGGAAACTAGAATTGGCTGCATGTTGACTTTAACTCAAGAATGCTTGTTATAGGGAGAAAGAATGATAACAAGGAAAAGAAATAAGTGCTTCATTTCATATGAGACTTAATGACTATGTGAGGAGTTTTTCTATTTTGTTTTTACTCAAAGGACAATCCAAATCTTTAGCTTTACTGGTCACTCTCTTAGGAGAATCCTAATAAGATTAGAAACTGCTTTTCCAAAAAAAGAAATAAACAATCACACTCTTATTTTTTAAGGCAAATGACAAACCTACTGCATATTTTATAAGCAGCTTAGGATGACAATAAAATGAAATAACAACTAATTTAACCTGATTTATTTGAAAACCTAGATGTACGATGTGTGCAAATTTTAAAAACCATTGTTTACCTCATGCTGTATTTCATTTTGATTTCTTCAGAGTTCAACTTTAACCTACTTGAACAAATGAACTAAATATACAGTTTTGTTTTCATTGTAAAAGGTATAAATGCATATTCATTTTTCCACACATAAGGTTTGAATTCTCTTGCCCAAACTTGTGATCATTTTATCAGAACTCAGTAGCATTCTAAAAGAGAAAGAAAAGCATCAAATGGAGCATTTTATAGATTTTACGCATGGGGAAGATGCTGAACAAATTCCTATTAACTGTTGGACAACAAGGCTTTTTGTTTTGTATTGTTTTGTTTTGTCTTGCAAGACTTATGGCATCTGTTAAAATAGGATCATCCTGATACTTCCAAAATACAACTGCCTAGTAGAGGGAAGTTTATACGTAGGATGAATTGTATTTTAACTTTGATTTTTTTTCTTGGTTCCTCAAATTCTGTAACCCTGATTCCTACTCATGTTTAAGATAGATGAAATTTTTCTCTACCAGTAGATAGATACTTACTTCCCCAAGTGATAAAATTAAAATGAACAGAAAGTGTATAGATAAAGCATTCAGTTTACTTCCTCCTTAATTTCCCTATCCAGAGCTTCTTTTCTGAGTAAATCCCTTTGGCCATAAGACTCATTGAATCTGGAATACAACAGATAGGTTTCCAGGATTACAAAGAACTGATTTAGAAAGTTGTTCATTACATTTGGAAAAGGTATCTTCAACTAAAGTCATTAATTTGTTTCAATAAGGAGACTGTAAAAGGAATTAAAACTAATCCTTAGCTATGTTTGTTTTATACTTTTACCTCCATTTTACATTAATTAATTAACTTCCCTCTTATTTTCATATAGTGGTTACATAATTCACCTGTTCTTACTTCTGGTGAAAGTTAACAAAATATTTTTTCCCAAAAGAGATACTTGTGTTTGGTAGACTATAAACTGTAGAACTGATAAAGATATTTTTACCCCGAAGATATTTTCTTATTCCTCTTTTTCCTCTATTTGCAAGGGGGGAAAAGGTATGTCTACCCTATGTTTAAAATTCTCCCTGAGCTCTGAAAATCTTCCAGCTGTATCTTGAAAAAAAGGAGACTTTGGCTTTTGACTCTTTTTCCTGTATTATGGATAAGAGCCTGGCTGTTTTCATAAACAGTGGCCAGCTGTTCAACTTTTAATACTCTACAGCAATCTTCCACTTTTCACAGGGGAAACACATCTTGATTGCATCTTCTGACTCAGTTAAGAAACTCATTAAAGATTTTGAATGTAAATGCTTCCTTAACCAAGACACTCAAAAAAATGTACTTAGCTGCTGGTCTGAACCTAGAAGTTGCCTGTAAGTTTCAACAAGCTCCTCTTCTTTATTAAGCAGATTGTTCAAGGATGTTTTGGAATCTATTAGAGTAAGAAACTAATAAAGTAAGAGGACAGCTGAAGGACAAGTAAATGCTGGGCACTTACAAGAACTATGTGCCAAACCATGTAAATTTATCTCACACAATTAGCAAATTAGTCAGCCTCGTGGAAATGTTATGAGAGCAACAGATACTTCTGGTGTCTACTACCCGTTCCACCATGTAAGTGACTTAAGATCAGCAGTACAATCGTACAGTGTGGTCAAACATACTCTCACAAAGATTCTGCTTCACAGAATGATTGGAGCACAAGGAGTACAAAGCCCTAAGTTGATCCATCACATAGGAATATAAATGTTTTATTTTTCAAATAAAGATTTACTGCAAAGATTGACCAAATGTCAGGTGGAGTAGAAAAGAATGGAAGGAGAAGGAATAAACAAAAATACAGATAACGGTTTTAAGGAAAATAAAAATAAATGTTTTTACTAGACTTTCCGAATTGAAGAACAATGTTAATTATGCTCAAATAAAATATTTACTTTTGAGCAAAAGCTATCAGCTAAAGAAAATGCTACGATTATAATAGAATCCAAATGATGAGAATAAATATTCTGGGAAGACCTCTTATTCTTATTAGACAAAGGATGGATTTGGATTTGGATGTGGTTATGGACATGTATAAGGACATGAAAGTGGACATTGACATAAACATTGTTCTAGAGATACCTACTTTTTTAAATGTAGACAACCATAGACAGGGATCACATAGGGATGGGAAGGGAAAGATGAGAGGGGGAAACGGAAAAACACGTTCCACACGATAATTCAAATATTTAAGGAAGAAAAATTCCTGAGTGAAAAGTTGTTCAACCATTATTCCCTCAGAATAGTATGAACTGCTTTTCAGTGCAATATGTGGATTTTTTTGCAATATGTAGATTTTTTAAAAAGTCTTTCTAATAGTCCTTAATGGCAAAGGTGTTACATGAAGTGCAATGTAACTCAGAGCCTGTTTCTTGTGTATACTCCTTACTAAATCAGTGCCTCTAGGTTTGCAATTCCATAGGGGATTTTGAACTAAGGACTTGGGATAAGTATCACAAGGTTTCCTGCTAAGCAATTTAAAATGTCAACAGTGTGTGAAGTTAAAGCATCCTGGACTATTTTGAAATAAGATTATGGGCAGTTTTCCTGAATATTTATAATGAGATCAATTGGATCTAACACTAAAATAATCAGGCTTTTTTTTCCATTATATTTCAGGTACCTCTATAATTTGTTAAAAGATACCATGCAAACACAACTTTTACAGAAAATAATTTATGTCTGATTTAGGGTCTCCCTGAAATTCAGAATTTATACCTGCCACTAACTATGGATTTGCCATGAAAGTATTCTCCCCCAAAAAAGAAGGAAAAGCTCAACTACCAAGAATAATTTAAAACTTCGAAAAAAGAATACTACTTTAGATTTATATAAAATTTCTCCATGTATAAAACACTTTGGCAGCCATCATATCATTTGATTCCCTAACAACCCTGTGAAGTTGGCCAAGGACCATTTTTCCCATTTTCCAGATGAAGAAGTTGAGGTTTCACGCCTTGTCTTGGAACAGTGTACTAGTTACACTGAGAGACCTGAATTCCAACCAGTTTTGTCGAACTCCCAATAATCCTCCATTCCTGCATCATCTGCCAAAACACCCACAGGAGATGAAGAATGACCAAAATGTCAGAATTAACTAAAAGACTATTTTTGCTTTCTAATTAAAACTTTTTTTGGTATGAAGAAACAAGATAATTTAAGAATACTGAACGGGGAAACAAACTTTTCTTCATCAATTCAATTCTCTTCCAATTCAAGGAGTTTGATGAAATTGCTCTTGGGATGACAAAAAAACAACTCCAAAATATAAACATGCAGATCAAACCTAGGAGTACAGTGATATTTGCTGAAATTCAGAATTGCTGTTCCTTTTCTGGTTAATTAATATAATTTTAAGTATTTCATATGGGAGGATTTTTTTTTTTGGAAAAAAATGAAATGAACCTAAGATTGACTGGAATTTACAAGCTCATTTAAAGAAAAGTCTCAACTATTTTTTTCTTACAAACGTAATACCTCCCCAGATGGCAGTCTTTGTAGTTTGTGGCACTGATTCAAAAGGCATATTAACTGCCACTCTCTGAGTTGCATCAAGCATTTACAGGCCTCCCTACAGAATGGGTTCAACAGTAATTAAAATAACACCCTTCCTTGGGGTGAAGTTACACTTGAAGAGTTTGGGGATGTTTTTTTTTCCTTCCTTTGGGTAAATAATTCCTCTCCCAAAAACATATGAGAAAGAGATGAGAATGGAAAGACCTTGAGAGAAAGGAGACAGAGGTGTGTGTGTGAGGGGGAGGGGTAGCTGAGAGAGGGAGAAGGGAGAGAGAGGGAGGGAGAGAGAGAGAGAGAGAGATTCAAAATAGTACACCAAAGTGTACTAACAAGTTCCATAAACTATGTTAAAATATTGGTATTTCTTTCATTCCCTACCAAACATTGATAGACAAAAAAAAAAAAAAAAAAAAAAAAGCAAGGGGGAAAAATACCATTTACTCACTGTAGCAGCAGGAAATCAAGGAAAGAAAATAAACAGGGCTTGAATTGTGGGCCTTTAACCTGCGAGTCAGACAGTTCCATTCTGTATGTATTTGTGTGCTGGTAAATGGCGAAGGGGAGGTAAAAGGACGGGGCCTTGTGGGATTCTCGGGACTCCCACAGCTACCAGTCCAGCTGTACAAACACGCACAAGCTTTGTTAAGGTACAGTGGGCAACAGGCTGAAACTGCTGAGCTATCTGACCTATAAATCCCTCGCAAAAGCTCCACTTGAGGGGAAGCCAGAAGTTATGTGTAAATGTTTTATCCAGCCAGGAGCCCGCTCTTGGTCATTTCCGTCTGCCGCTCTCTCTCCTCTCATGGATACTCTGACTGGCAACATTTGGAGTAGTATGTTTAGATGCATAAATGACTATCTTAAATTCTACTTCCCTCCAGGCCAGAAGAAGAAAGGAAATAATGACTCAGAAGCTCCTCCTTCATGTCTTTATGGCTTGGGACATATGTTCCACAATTGTGAGCAATAAATTTAGGCAGAGCAATGGAAATTTCTGTTATTGTTCTTTTCTTTAAATTTCTTTTTCAAACTTAATAAGCGTTTCATTTTAAAATTACCACGAGGGGCGCCTGGGTGGCTCAGTCATTAAGCGTCCGCCTTCGGCTCAGGTCATGATCCCAGGGTCCTGGGATCCAGCCCCACGTCGGGCTCCCTGCTTGGCTGGAAGCCTGCTTCTTCCTCTCCCACTCCCCCTGCTTGTGTTCCCTCTCTTGCTGTCTCTCTCTCTCTCTCTGTCAAATAAATAAACAAAATCTTTAAAAAAATAAAATAAAATTACCACGAATTTACACACATACGCACATGTATTATAAATGACTCAGGCTCGAGGGATTTGAGGTATTCCTTTAAATATGATACCACTTACTTTGCCCCAGTTTTTCACTTTCCTTTTAGCCTGATTCACAACAGATAATCTTAGCGTGGCATATTGTATCTTGAGTACAAACAGTGAAGAGAGTCTAAACTGCTAACCTCAAGAAGAACCCTCCTAAGATTTTTTTCCTTTTCTAAACATTTCTGAACTCCATGTGACCTCATTTTATGAAGCCTCCATGTGATACCTAAACACCTTAAACATCATGCAGTTAGTAAGCTATATAAACTATTAAAAAGCTGAAGAAAATGACACAGAACAATGACAAGTGAAACAGATAAATTTAAGTAGAAAATGGTTTTTGCAAACATCCAGAAAGCTAGAGAAGTCTCTAGGTTGAAAATACTTAGAAGGCACAAAATCCAAGAGAGAGAAAAAAATACAATCCACACTAAAAACAAAAGATACACACCAACACAGAGGTACATTCTGCTCTGAGTTGAGTGATTTTGGTAACATTTGAGCAATAGTAAACATTCAGAGATATTAAACAAAAGTTGCATTTTTCTGAAATGTCATTCTGTGGTAGTCGAAAGATTTACTTCGATAAATGTTCACTGACTCTCTACACTGAGCAACAGACTAAGAGTGTGGGTAACAAGAGGTGAATCACAGCTCTTGCTATTTTACTAGAATACGTGCTCAGATAGAGAAGATAAAACGTGCACACACGTGTAACTATCACACGGGACAAAAAGAAGTACACCAGAAAAGTAAAAATGCATGACAGTGGAAATTCAGAGATGACAAGAAGTATTACAGAGGACAGAAGTCAATAAAAAAATATGCCTTGAACATCACCATCTTCTTGAAATGTCGTATGAAGGATCGTGAATAACTACCATCACATTAAAATAATGAAAATAAGACAAAGGAATAGGGATGACTTGTGGAAAAAGAGATGCTGGCCAGACAGAATGGTAATTTCTTTTTTTTTTTTAAGATTTTATTTATTTATTTGACGGAGAAAGAAAGAGAGAGAAAGAGCATGAGCAGGGGGAGGGGCAGAGGAGAGAGGGCAGCAGGTTCCCCACTAAGCAGAGAACCAGATGTGGGATTTGATCCCAGGACCCTGGGATCATGACCTGAGCTGAAGGAAGATGCTTAACTGACTGAGCCACCCAGGCGTCCCCAGAATGGTAATTTCTTAATAAAAGGGTTATAGCTCAGCAAAGGCAACCTGAGGCAGGATCTGGTCTTCTGAAATGGATTCGGTTTCACATGACCTCTGGGAACCCAGAAAAGTCTAGTGATGTCAATGTTGTATATGAGCTTTTTCTAATTAAATATAAAATTATCTAAATAAATATAAATGATATAAAAATAATATAGTGTATCTTGCCATCATTTCCATCTTTCTAGTTAGTTCTACAGGTCAGTCATCTAGGTGTTTTCTAGCTATCTCCAACATTCTAAGAAACAGCAAATAAACTCCCAAGATATTCAGGTTTTAGTAATAAAACAAAGGATACAGCAATTTTGACATTGGTAAATGAAGATGATGTTAGTAATCACTATTTGTGGTGGTTGTGGTTTGACAGTAGTTTATCTATTGCCTTTTGTCTTGTGAACTAAAAAGGACATAGGCAATATACTGGCCAGCACCCAGGATAAATTCAACAGAAAAATAATAGCACAGAATCACAAAGCATAAAGCTCTGACCAATATGACAATGACCCAGAACTTCAACTAAACACATAATAGTGCGTCACCTCACTTTATCATGCTTTCACACATTTAAAAATTTGCCACTTCAAATCCAAAGATATTAGGTATTGAATTTTATCTGACTGAAACCAGTTGGAAGATTCAGAAAAAGAAAAAAAGAACATTCAGCTAAATACGGAAAGAGGGACAAAACAAATTTAAAAACTACAACTATAATAGATTTATCAAAACCAGCCATATTCTTCAATGGAAAGGTTACTGACTCAGGATTTAGGACACTCAATTTCTCCAATGAGTATCCCTGCGATCCACCAAAGTTACCGAATTGTTCCTTGCTTTGCTTCATGCCATCTATAAAACTGGAAAAGCAATTGTTTTCACTTCCTCCCTTACATGGATGTGAAAATATTTTAAAGTCAATTGCAATATTATTACTAACATAATGCCTTGTAATATTGCAATTAATTACTAAATATAAAGTAATGGAGCACATTAAAAAGTTATTAGTCATCCACCCATAACCAAATGTAATTAAGACCTTTTCACTTCATAAAATTTATTATTTAGATTCATAAGTATTCCAAACACCAAAGACAAATTATTATTTTTATGGTTATCATTTCAACATTTTTGTTCCTTTGATGGCAAAATTTTTGTCAAACATTGACACAGTGGAGTACATTAGAATTCTGTAGTGGCTCAGACTAGTGCAAATTTTCTGTTGCATTTTAAGCTCTATTACTCCTACCATCTTCTTGGAATACAAACTAGATAGTGATAACACTTGAATTTTTTTATTATTAGAAAATACAGTTTAATAATTGATTAGTGTGACTGACAAGATACTCTATAATATTTTCAATGCAATATGATATATGGGGACAGTAGTTTTTAAAACCTCTCACCAATACAATATTCATGACTTGGGAAAGCAGTTTAAAGCATGGTATGTTTTAGATGTTAGAAAATATTTTATGTAATTTCATTGGGTTCTTTCCCACTTAGATACAGTCATAAAGAGAGAGATATATTCAAATGACAGAGTAAAGATACATTTACTAAATTATAGTTTGAGAAGGGATCTGATATTTCTTGAGTGACCATTTGCCATAAATGCACAACACTAGACACTTTACATATTACTGAAGCCTCATATGAATCATATGAAATAGGTATTTTTGTTCCCTGTTCTTTCTACCAATCTATCGAACACAAGGATTTGCAGTTATACTCTAAGTAAGTCTTCTGGGGCACTGCTTCAATCAGACCAGTTCTGTTTTTATTTATTTGTTTATGGAGCCAAGTAAGATTTCATTTGAACAGAGATTTTCATGACCAATGAGTTAGAAAACTACTGTTTTATACTACAGAGCTTCCTGAGCATCGGGGATTGGTCTTTTCTAGTCCTGTATATTTATGATTGAGAAGTCAGGAAATCACCACTAAAAATTCATAATAGTCTGACTCATTTCAAAGGGAAGCAAAATTGTGCTGGAGTTAAGAATTTCCTTGCTTTGGAAAATTTAATTTTGTTATATGATCTACTTACAACTTTATGGTAAACAGTGCAGTTAATAACCATGTTTCCAGGAGACCCTAACCTGTACTTTCACTAACATAAACAATACCAACAGTATGAAATGGGAAGACAGAATAAAACACTTGCACTTAAAACTGCACTTGGCTTTCTCCCCAAAACCTGTAATGTCAGTCTAATTATGAGAAAAACCTTAGATGAGCCCAAATCAAGGGATATACTACCCAACTACCTGATCAGAACTTCTCAAAATTGGTAAGGTCATCAGAAATAAGGGAAGTCTGAGAAACTGTCACAGCCAAGAGAAGGCTAAGGAAGCATGACTACTAATTGTAATGTGATATCGTGGATGGAACAGAAAAAGGACACTGAGCGCAAACTAAGGAAATCTCAAAAAGTATAGACATCAGTTATGAATAACATATCAATACTGGTTCATTAACTGTGATAACTGTACATACTAATGTAAGATATTAATAATAGGGGAAATTATGGGGGGCAGATGGGTATTCTCTGTACCATCTTTATAATTTTTCTATAAATCTAAAACTATTCTAGAATAAAAACTGAATTTTTAAAATGTAGAATATGCACTTGGTAAAAATACCCATATCAAAATTTGATTAAACAGGAATCTGTGGTAACCACAGGCAGTTATAAAATAGAAGGAGAAATGTTGCTTAAAAGAGTTAAATTGTAAATTATGTTTGTTTCTGAGCAATTTGCTTGTTCTTTATTTCACCTTTGTAACCATGGGAGCAAAGCAGATTGCGAATTTAAATTTTTAAATTACTCTAATAATGTAATAAGTAAATTATCTATATTTCTTTAAAACATTTTGGTATCAAGAAGCACCAACTTAAAAAACTCCTCAAATTTAAAATTTCTGTATAGATAAGTAGTGAAGCAAGGAATGTAAATATAACAGCCCTACCTGTTAGTATACAAAGGAACAGCTATCATATATATGAAACAGTTTTGAAATCTATTCCTTCTAAATTTGGCATCAGCAAAATGGCATCATTATTTTTATGTGAAAGTATAAATACTAGATTATTTTCTCATCATATGTGTCCATGGAATGCTTGAAACAACTGGTCAAAGAAAACAACATCTTTCAAAATGACTATCTGGTACACAAATATTCATAAAGTGCCCCTGGTGAAGGAATCCCTTTTTTTAGACCCCAGTGATAAGACAGATCTCTCCAGTAAATTTATATCATTGAACAGACACAAAGCTAGGAGATACCAGATCTCCTTCAGCATATCTTCTGCACTTCACACAAGGCACTGCCAAGATACTCAGGGCAAAGCATCTCTTTTCTTTTCCAAAGATTTCCAACATTGACAAATTCACACATTCTTGGAGGTTTATCAACCTCAAAGGGTTGCTTCCTTACATCTACTCAACACTTCTTTTTTTTTAAATCTAAGTATGCATTTTAAAATTGAAATATACTTTACCTTGAGAAGTTCTCCACCAAAAGAGAGCAAACTGATTACCACTCCTTTAAAATAAAGAAAAGAGAAAAAGGAAACATTTTTTAAGACAGCACATATAACAAATGTTAATGTTGAATTGCTAATTATAACACAGGTTAAACCATGTAAAGGTACTGTAGACCAATACCAATGTAACATTACTAACTTGTGTGGCAACAGATAGCTCATTACCATTACAAAGGCATTATTAAGAGTTCTTCCGTTATGACAACATTGTGCATTGCCCCACCTTAAAGAATCAACGCCTCAATTTGTAAAGGCATCCTACATCTTTATTTGATAGCCTAGAAGTGGAACCAGCAGGGTTACTAAACCCTCATAACAATGGGCAGAAGTCTGAACTGCTCATGTCACCTCTGCATTGTCAGTAAGAAAAATAACAGTTAACAATGGCAAATGGAACAAAAAAATCTAAAATCGAGTTCCTCTAGAAACAGAAAAAAATGTAGATTCATAAGTAAGGTGGTATGAGTATGTGAGGGGCAAGGTACTGGGAAAGGAGGAATATGAAGGATGCATAAGAGAGGTGAACCTTAAAAACAAGAGCTGACATCTTCCTTTGAATAAAAATACAACAAGTTCAAAAGGGATGAGATCTTGCCATTTGCAACGACGTGGATGGAACTGGAGGGTGTTATGCTGAGCGAAATAAGTCAATCAGAGAAAGACATGGATCATATGACCTCACTGATATGAGGAATTCTTAATCTCAGGAAACAAACTGAGGGTTGCTGGCGTGGTGGGGGGTGGGAGGGATGGGGTGGCTGGGTGATAGACATTGGGGAGGGTATGTGCTATGGTGAGCGCTGTGAATTGGGCAAGACTGTTGAATCACGGATCTGTACCTCTGAAACAAATAATGCAATATATGTTAAGAAAAAAAAGAAGAAGAAGATAGCAGGAGGGGAAGAATGAAGGGGGGGAAATCGGAGGGGGAGACCAACCATGAGAGATGATGGACTCTGAAAAACAAACTGAGGGTTCTAAAGGGGAGGGGAGTGGGGGGACGGGTTCGCCTGGTGATGGGTATTAAAGAGGGCACGTTCTGCGTGGAGCACTGGGTGTTATGCACAAACAATGAATCATGGAACACTACATCAAAAACTAATGATGTCATGTATGGTGATTAACATAACAATAAAAAATTAAAAAATACAACAAGAAGACACTGGAAAATAGCATAATGGAAAGAAAGACTTGAATTACTGTCCATTAATCAAAAGGAACAAACATGCTTCTTTTCTTTTGACCTCAAGGAAATACAGTATTTTTGTCTGCCCAAGCCCTTCTTAACCATCCCTAGCTACTGTCATTAGCTCAGCAATGCACACCTCTGTGGGGAAGACTTCACTCTTTCAAGCAAAAGGAAACATCTCGATTGATAGAAATGATTAGCATGCTTTAGAAAGGTGCTATAGAACAGCAGATAATAAAGTGCTCAAGTTCAAAAATATATTAACATTGTTTAGGGTCATGTTTCTTATAAGAGATGATGTTTTTCTAGGGGAATTTTAGCTGTTCCCAACCATTCACCCTGTTTGAAGTGCTCTCTAAGAGCCTTCGAGCCAACTCAGTTAGTAATCTCCTTCCACTTTGATGTTTCACCATGACTAAGCTCCAGGAGTTGCCCAAACAAAAAGATGACACATCCAAATGATGTGTGTGTGTTTTTGTGGTAGACTCATAAAAAGATGCTGGAAGTAGAATAAAAATTGTATATCCTTATATTTCTACACTCCTTCTCATGAGTATTTGTGCATAAGAACATGGTATGTCTGGTTTTGTCCTTCTGGCAGACCCTATTATTTGCCCACCCACCAGGCATTCTCATCCCCTTCCTAGTTGCTAGAGTGCTTCAATATTTTGGAGGTATTTACTCTCCTATAAACTTAAGTAGGTCTCCCTGCTTCCAGGAGTGAATGTAGATTCATCTTTCCAAGCAGTCATGATCATTTTAGTCCCCTTGACAGTGGTTAGCTTAAGGGTAGGCATTAGATGCAAGCCAGACCAATGAGACATAAGGGTGTTTAAGGATTTCTGGGAAAGCTTTCCTTCTCTAGATATCATAAAAGAAAGTTCTGCCTGACTCTGGATGGCATCTAGTGGTATACTAGAGCCAGCACACACTGGTTCATGATTGTTACTTCTGTATGCTGCACTCAATGACACCATAGAGGAGCTTGAAATTGGCCATGGTTGGGAAAATTCACAACATGGAAATCATCAAATGCTGTAAATTAGGATTTTTTGTTTGTTTTTGTTTTCCAGAGAGTGGGTCATATATAAACATTGACCAGAACACCACTAATAGTATTTTCTGAAGATGTGATGTTTGACTCTAATGACACCATCTTGTCACCATGAGTGCAGACATCCCTCACACACTGTGACAGTGAGGACAGTGTAAGTGGGAGTTTAATTGCGATGCTAAACACCTGGGTCCTTTGTAACATTCTTCAGCTACTGAACTAACCCTGGAAACACTTTGCTTCCAGACTTCCTCTTATGTTAGCCAATAGGTCCTCATTGTTTAAATCACTACTACTGGACATCTTGTTATTTTACTTGGAGTTGAAAATAGCATTACAGTTTATGAAATTAGCAATTGGATGGACTCAATATCTCTACTAAAAAAATTCTGAAATTATATTTATTTCCTTTTATCAGAGGAAAGAAGAAATGAGAGGAATATATACTGAAAGCATGTTCATTTTATTTGAAGTTTCAAATTTAAAAAGGGGAGGCATTTAGCGAGAACAAGGTAAAATTGTACTATTTCTTTTCCACATTAGGAACATGATCACTAACATTTTCCTTAATTACATGATTAGGGACACATTCAGTGTTTGTAAAGCAAGATGTTCTGAGTAAAATAGAAGGGTCATAGCCAGAGCATCAGGGTGAGCACAACTAACCACTGAAATAACATTATAATAATCCTTCTCACCACACAGGGACTACCAGGACACAATCAGATCCAATTCAGGCTAGAATTTAAGTGATGGGATTTCCATGAAGCTGGGATTTTGCCTTGACCGTGTTATATTATGTCCTCCAATTCCTTGGGCACTGGGAAGAGGACAGTGTAAAATGAGTTGTTCTGGTCTCATCTGAAACCAATTAGCATGTGTGGACCCAAATTGCTAGGACGGCTGCTGAGCAGCCGCATCCCAAGCACAGCTGGGAATCAGCTGGTGAGTGCCGTCAAGAACTCTCCCTATCGATTGATTCCAGGCCAGCTTGTGATTGCCTTTCACCTCTCAAGCATCACTTTTCCATTGCTCTAAAAACTGTTCCAAATGGCAAGAATTTGCAAATATGATGAAGTAAGGAGGGGGAAGGGAGAGATTGGGAGAAAGAAGACCCGGCAAGTAGGAAAGATCAGTAGAAAAAGAACGTGTCATAGGACTGTGATGAATTTTTTTTTTTGCTGGTGAATTCTCATTCATCTGGGCTCAGTGTTAGGAGGATGAATCTGTCTTTTCCCCCTGCCAAAACAACTCCTGTTTAATAGAAGCAGAACCCTGTTGTCATTAAATTAATTTTCAAAAAGCAATAATTACAGGTTTATTAATTATAGATTTGGATTTCAAATTTTCTTTCATTCTGATCATTTCTTAATTTAAACTAAGGTTCTTTAGTCTCAAAAACACACAACCTCTTTCTGCAGTACTGGTTGTTGCTTTCATTTCGCAGATACGGATGAAAGGCCCAACTCTTGATTTTCCTAAAAGGTCATTATCGGGCAGCATCTTTAAGAAACATTAGATTTTAGTATGCATTATAAGAAATAAAATTTAAGAAAGACAAATCAAAAATGTTAATTTGTTATCACAGTTAGCAAGGAACAGAAGCTTGAGTAACCAAATGAATATCCCAACCCCCTGGTTCCCAAACTTTGCTGTACACAGGAATTACCTGGAGATCTGTACAAGAATATGGAGCATTTAATCAAAAATATTGAAGATCAATGGGTTCACCCCGAAGGAAATTGAAAAAAAATTAAAATTAAAGCAAAAATTAGTGAAACTGAAAACAAATGCCAACCACCCCCCAAGAAAGAATTGTTCAAAACTCAAATCTGTTTATATGAGTATATTATCATAAGGGCAAAACCAAGACTATTTAGGAATAGAAGTACAATAAAGACTTTTTAAAAAGCATAAAAGAACCCTGTAAAATAAACACAATTTTGCCAGTAAATTTGAAAACTTAGCTATAAAATTACATTTCTTGGGGGGCGCCTGGGTGTCTCAGTTGGTTAAGCATCTGCCTTCAGCTCAGGTCATGATCCCGGGGTCCTGGGATCGAGCCCCGTGTCGGGCTCCCTGCTCCGTGGGAAGCCTGCTTCTCCCTCTCCCACTCTCACTGTGTCTTTCTCTGTCAAATAAATAAATAAAATCTTAAAAAAAATATAAGTTTCTTGGAAAGAATTTAAATGACAAAAACAGATTCAAAAATACAAAATACCTCAATGCCCAAATCTTGGTTTTCTAAGTCCATTCTCGACAAATAAGGATTAGGTTTCTTATTTGAAAGAAATTGCTGTTTCTAGGTCTGTGGAAATTACAATTCTAGACTATCTCAAAGTACAAGAGAATAAATTGTTCGGATGTGATGAAGCCGTGTCAAAAGGACAATGGATCTGGTTTAAAAGGGCTCCTACTCACCAAATCTGGAATAATTTGCTTAATCATGAGACAAAAACTAGTAAGAGCACTAGAAAACCATATAAACTAATCTTACTCATGAAAGTGGATGCGAAAAATAGTATATAAAATATTAGTAAAATATCTCAGCAGTATTAAAAAATATATCATAATGATCATCTTTCTGCTCCCATCCTTTCATTCCTAAAATATCTTTTTTATTATTATTATGTTATGTTAATCACCATACTTTACATCATTAGTTTTTGATGTGGTGTTCCATGATTCATTGTTTGCATATAACACCCAGTGCTCCATGCAGTACGTGCCCTCTTTAATACCCATCACCAGGCTAACCCAGCCCTCCACCCTCCCCCTCCAGAACCCTCAGGTTGTTTCTCAGAGCGGGCATTGGTGGTTCAATGGTAGAATTCTCGTCTCCCTAAAATAGCTTCTTAACAGAGCAGACTGAGTCTTTTAAAATATGTCAGATAATGTCACTTGTCCTACTCAAAAAAACTGCAAAGACTTGCCATGACACTTGAGGTAAAAATAAAAATCTTTACAATGTCGTGCAAGACTTTTCATAATCTGCTCCTTCCCGTTACTTCTCTTATCTCTTTTCCCACTCCTTTCCCCCAGAACTCAACCACTCTAACCACCAGGCCTCCTAGATGTTTCTTGAACATTCTAAGCTTTGCTTTGTTAATATCATGATATACTTTGATACATTTTATGCTACTGACCCATATTTATATTTCTGAGATAAATCCTACCTGGTAGACTCATTAAAAATTACTCTCTCAGGGCTCCTGGTTGGCTCAATTGGTTAAGTGTCTTAACTCTTGGCTTTGGTTCAGGTCATGATATCAGGGTTTTGAGATCAAGAGCCTCATTGGGCTCTGTGCTGGGAGTGGAGCCTGCTTAAGAGTCTCTTTCTCCCTCTGCCCTCCCTCCCTCTGCCCTCCCTCCCTCCACCCCACTTGGCACGCTCTCTCTCTATAAAAAAAAATTTTTTTAAACTACTCTCTCACATTATAGCACCCCCAAATTTATTTCTATCAGTAAGCCTGCCCGAAGTGTTTACAATTATGTTTTTATTTTTGTCTTATTGATGTCCTTCTATCCTCTAATAGAATGTAAACTCACTACTGTATTCACAGTGGAAAATACAATGCCTAGCAAGTATCATGTGAGTTCCTAATTAAGGATTTGTGGATTTTACTAACCCTCATAAAATAAAAGATTTGACCTTCATAAGGCAGGAGCCAAAAGCCCTAAAAGAGCAATAGGATATGAACATACAAGCAAAGAAAGATTAATTATATCAGGAATTGAAAGCTGAAGAGCAGAACAAAAAACTGCACTGGAAAAAGCCAAAAACTGCCAAACATTAGATTAGTAAAATACAGAATAAAGGAAAAATTCTTCCAGAAGGCAAGAATAGTGAAAAAGATATAATATTTGGAGGAGGATGTTGGAGACTAGATACCAGAACTTAGAACTACAGATATAGATATTTTTATTAGAGAAATTGGAATTATACATATACAGATCATTCTAGACAACCTAATATTTTTGGAATTAAGACAAAATTTGGGTATATAAATGGAAAAATTTTGCTGCTTTCCAAACAAATACAAAGAATTCCATGCATAGTCATACTCTAACAATTTTTAAATATCAATGATAAATAAGGCATTCTACAAGTATTTTGGGATAAGATGAAATAAGATGAGAAGGGAAAAATGCCAAAATAACTCCAAATTCTCCTTTATATAATTAAATTCCAGAAGACAATGGAGGCAGAACATTTTAAAGATATACATTAACATATGAACATCTTTAATTGGGGAATATCTGGCCACAAAGGAAACTTTGTTTTTGGCATACTCTGCTTTAACACAAACAAATGTGTTGACTCTACTTTCTAACTCTACCCGAAACTGTTATGCCTTACTTCCAAATAATCTAGATCGAATGGAATGGGATAGATAGGAGGGGAAGAGCATATTACCATAACCATTCTTATGCTAACAACATTTTAAATTGTCTTCAAATTTGAGAAAACACAAATTAATGAAAGATCACAAACTCAAGCAGAAAACCACAGTCTGGAAACCTGAAGAGTTGGGGACTACAAGAATGGCTAAAATTCAAAGAGGAAACTTGAAAAGGAAAAGGAAAAGGAGAAATACCAAAATAATGCACCTAACTTTCCCTCAAATCCTTGGCTGAGCTCTAAAATTACTTAGACTGCAAAACTTAGACTCAAGACTTCAAGGATCCAGGGGGAAAAACAACTCGAAAATGGGAAGAGATAAGCAGACATTGTAGTTTTTTCCATGGCAGAAGACACAGAGTTTGAGTTCATATCTTAGAAAGACTTGGTAAACATCTCAGGCTTTCCACTGAAACTCCAGAAAGGCCATGCCATAGGAATAAAAATTACATCCTAGTATTAAAGGCAAAACTAAAGCAGACATGCCTTAACAGAACACAAAACCTAGCCTAGAGACATTAAAAGTGATCCACCAATAATTCACTACTAGAATAAATTTCAACACCATTCAGAGGAAGACAAAAGAATTGAGTCTCTATGATGAATATGCCAAAATGTCCAGTATGCAATTAAAAATTATAGAAGTGAAGAAACAAGAAAATGGGATGCATGCCAAGAAAAAATATCAGTCAGTTCAAAGAAACCAACAAATGATCCTGATTTTAATATTAGCAGAAAAGTGCTATAAAATAACAATTATAAATATGTTAAAGATCTATAATCAGGGGCGCCTAGGCGGCTCAGTTGTTAAGCGCCTGCCTTCAGCTCAGGTCATGATCCCAGGGTCCTGGGATCGAGCCCCGCTCTGCAGGAAGCCTGCTTCTCCCTCTCCCACTTGCCCTGCTTGTGCTCCTGCTCTAGCTATCTCTCTCTCTGTTAAATAAATAAATACAATATTAAAAAAAAAAAAGACACTCCCTTAAAAAAAAAAGATTCTATAATCAAAGATGCAGGAGAGGAGTGTGAACTTGTCGTCAGTTTCAGGAGAGCTTTTAAATTCTACAGATTGAAATTGCATAATTAAAATAACAATATTTGAAGATAAATTTAAGATAGAATTAATAGCAAATTGATCAGAGAGGAGTAATGAAATTAAAGAGCCACAGAAGATCATCCAAACATAAACTAGAGAGGAAAAAAAAAGAAATAAACAATGAGGCAATGAAATGTGAGAGAGTATCATCTTCTAGGCACATTATAATCAAATTGCTGTAAACCAATAATAAAGAGAAAATATTTAAATACAGAGAAAAAAGACACACTGCATACCATTCAAACTATGGAAAGGTAGTACGAATGACAAATGACAAGTCAAAAACAATGAGAGTCAGAAGAAAATGGAGCTTTAAAAGTGCTGGGGGTAGGTAGGGGAGGAAGGGAATCCTGCTATCCCAAAATTCTATATTCAGAAAATAGTATATTTCAAAAAATGAAATCCAAATACATTAGTTGCTGGTAGTATATAGGAATTGAATAAATGGAGGCATAAAGTAAATTTCTAGGGATTTGGAAATGTTCTATATCTTAATTGGATCATGGTTACATGAATGTATATGTTTTGCAAGCTCATCAAAGTGGACATTTTAGATATATATATTTCCCTATATATAAATTTACATTAAATTTTCAGAATAAGAGAGAAGCAATGACATTTTCCATTATATAAAAGGTAAGAGTATTTTTTGCCTGAAGGTTAAAGCAACATTATAACAGATAAAAAGTGGAATCCACAGGGTGCCTGGGTGGCTCAGTTGCTTAAGCGACTACCTTCGGCTCAGGTCATGATCCTGGAGTCCTGGGATCGAGTCCCGCATCAGGCTCCCTGCTCAGCGGGGAGTCTGCTTCCTCTGACCCTCCCCCCTCTCATGATCTCTCTCTCTATCTCATTCTCTCTCTCAAATAAATAAATAAATAATCTTAAAAAAAAAGTGGAATCTACAGAATAAGGAACAGTGAAGTTGAAGAACAGTCAGTAGAGACCAACCAAACATAAACCAGAATAAGGACAGGACTCCGAAATGATAACTATATTTATTTTATATTTTTTCTTTAAATTTTTATTGTTATGTTAATCACCATACATCATTAGTTTTTGATGTAGGGTTCCATGATTCATTGTTTGTGCATAACACCCAGTGCTCCACGCAGAACATACCCATCACCAGGCTAACCCATCCCCCCACCCCCCTCCCCTCTAGAACCCTCAGTTTGTTTTTCAGAGTCCATCATCTCTCATGGTTGGTCTCCCCCTCCGATTTCCCCCCCTTCATTCTTCCCCTCCTGCTATCTTCTTTTTTTTTCTTAACATATATTGCATTATTTGTTTCAGAGGTACAGATCTGTGATTCAACAGTCTTGCACAATTCACAGCACTCACCATAGCACATACCCTCCCCAATGTCTATCACCCAGCCACCCCCATCCCTGACTTGTTAATTTTAGCCATTCTGACTGGTGTCAGGTGGTATCTCATTGAGGTTTTGATTTGGATTTCCCTGATGCCGAGCGATGTGGAGCACTTTTTCATATGTCTGTTGGCCATTTGGATGTCTTCTTTGGAAAAATGTCTGTTCATGTCTTCTGCCCATTTCTTGATTGGATTATTTGTTCTTTGGGTGTTGAGTTTGGTAAGTTCTTTATAGATTTTGGATACTAGCCCTTTATCTGATATGTCATTTGCAAATATCTTCTCCCATTCTGTCAGTTGTCTTTTGGTTTGGTGGACTGTTTCTTTTGCTGTGCAAAAGCTTTTTATCTTGATGAAATCCCAATAGTTCATTTTTGCCCTTGCTTCCCTTCCTTTGGCGATGTTTCTAGGAAGAAGTTGCTGTGGCTGAGGTCGAAGAGGTTGCTGCCTGTGTTCTCCTTTAGGATTTTGATGGACTCCTGTCTACATTTATAGATACAAAAGATTATTTTTTATTATTTTCTTGGATTTGTTAAAAGTCACTTCATTTGTTAAAACATAACGGCTATCTATTATGAGGTTTATAACACACGATGAAGTAGAATACATAACAATAGCAAAGAACAAGAAAAAGTATAAATATAATTACACTGCTGTCAGATTCTTACCTAATACATGGAAGGTATTATAAAGTAGACTATACTAAGTTAGAAAGGTATGTCCTTGCGGCACCTTGCTGGCTCAGTCTTGGAGTTGTGAGTTCAATCCCCATGTGGGGATTACTTAAAAAATAAAATTAAAAAAAAAAAAGGAATGTATGTTTTACTCCTAGAACCATTAAAAAAAACTACATAAAGAGGAATGCCTAAAAATACAATAGAAGAGATAAGAAAACAAAGTAATACATAATAATTAATCTAAAAGAAGACAAATGGAAGCACAAAAGAAAAAATCAGTGAGGAGCAACTATAATTTTCACATATTACTGGTAGAGATAGAAAATAATGCAATCACTTTGGAAAATAATTCAGTAGTTTCTAATATGAAGTTGAACATTAATTTACTGTAAGACACAGCAATTCATCTATTATGTGACAGACACATCCCTGGATATTTGTCCAAGAAAAATGAAAACATGTCCACAAAAAGCTTATATAAGAATGTTCACAGCAGTTTCAATCATAATCTATAAGGAAATGACCCAAATGCCAATTAATAGGTGACTGGATAAACAAATTGACGTATTCCTAAAATTGGGTACTGTTAAGCAATAAAAAGGTCAAACTGCTGATATATACAACAATAAGAAAGACTATCAATGACATCTTGTTGATTCAAGGCAGCCAGATAAACAAAAATGACATATTGTATGATTCCATTTATGTGAATTTTTGGATCAGTAGACTACATAAACTATAGTGATGGAAATCAGATTTCTTGCCCTGGGGAAGTGGAGATAGATTGGAAAGGGGCTCTGGGAAATTTACTGGTGTGATGAAAAGGTCTTACATCTTAGTCACACAGATGTATTCACTTTATCAAATCTATAAAAACTTCTCATTTAAAGTCTGCTCATTTTATTACATACAAATAATAATTTAAAAAACCAAAAATATACTGTAGCTTATCTTATTTGACTTTTTCTATTTAAATGTTTCACGCCATTTACATACTCAGTATCTAAAATCGTTCCACTATGAATTATCCTTAAAGAATAGTATTAACTTTGTGATACTTCCCTTAAGTAATGTACTCTCTTACTCCAAGCAACTCTTTCCAGAAAGGGACTTGGTAAATGTTTAGATACAGTATTTACACTTAAAACAGACCAAAAACATTTATAACCTTTTCAGTCTTTAATTTGGATGATTTTTAGTGAATATTATTTCGATGAAATGTTAGGTATGTAAATATATACCCGATTCAACTAAAACCTCAGGGCAAGGAATGGTAACTAGATTTGCTTAGATATAATTAATACCAATTTTTAATGGTTCTACAGTGTGTGTGTGTGTGTATGTGTGTGTGTATGTATACATACATATATATATTTTCAAGGATATATATATATATCCTTGAATGTTCTGAAAGTAACAAAAACCAACTCTGGTTTATTTAAACAGAAAAGGAATGTGTTGAAGAAAATGTGTTAGCTCGCATGCTAACTGTGTTAGTTCCAGCTCAAGAAGCAGACACCAAGACTCGATTAAAAATATAAGAGTTTCATTAGGGAAACACACCTCAGAAGAAAACTGGGAAGGATCTGGGTCAGCTAGAAGAGCCGTAAGACCATGCAACAATCTGATGCCTGGTGAAGGAAAGAGGGGCGAAAGGAAGAAAGCTCCTTAGCGCAGTCTTAAAGAAAGTTCGGCAAGGCCATCAGTCACCCAACAGGGTGCTTGTCCTAGAATTCTTGCTGAATACACTTACTGGCTCTGTAGCCTGTGCAAAGCATGGCCTGAGTGCAAACTCAGTGATGAAATTCAGACCACAGCAGCTGAACACTTGGTTAATTAAGCTTTCTATAATTGGAGCTTTGTGAGACACATTCTCCTGGCCACTACAAGTACCAAGAGAACTTAAAGAACAAGTCTCAGGGCTATGCAGCCAAGAACAGCTCTGGAAATCATACTGCAGAGTGTATGTCGAAGATAACACTGGCTCACCTCTGAGGACTGGATAAGGGAACTTTACATTGCTAATACTGAAAACACTAATTTCAGGATGCCACCACTAGTAAAACAGCCATCGCTGCTCTATGAATTGAATCTTCCTGGAATCTCCAACACAATAGAGGAGTTTCTGGCCTTGTTTGCATCACTAATACCTGCTTCAAAGTCTGAGGCTGGTGAATCTGATTGATAAATGTAGTCATTGCTCTGTAATCTGTATACCAGGAAAGCAAGTATCAGACACATTCCACTTCTAAATTGGGAGGGGCATTATCTCTCACCAATACTTAAAGGAAGAATATTTGAAAGATAGCCGCTAAGCAGCCAAAAGAATGACAAACTTCTACTACAATATGTCACTAAGAACAGATGGAAATATTTCCCAAACTGCCAAATATACATATACTGTACTGTTTTTTCCTTTGTTCAAATTCTAAACTATCTATATACACCATGCATCAGGTCAAGGTATTTATTGATGCCTACATATTTTTTTTAAAAGAGAAATTGTTAGGAAGAATGAACATGCTGTATATGTCTAAAGAGGATAAGGCAACACATTTGTCAAACACCTGGAATTTTCATTGAAAACCTTTCTGACGTGAATACTTTGACTATATGTGTAACCCTAATAATGCCAAAAGAAAATTCCCAGGTGCCAAATATTTCCTAACTTTGCTGATGTGTTTTAAAGACTCTACAGGTTAGTTGTTATACCCTATAGCACTAAGGCCTTAATTTTAAAAGCTGCATGTAATTTTGCTAAAGGGCTATTTCCACAGCCAATCTGATTAAGTGCAACTTACAAATTTCAGGCACTATATCTGAATGCACTGATTGAACCAACCACAAAGACTGTACTTACAAAACTGAACATATTTTTTTAACCCTTGAATTTTAAAGGTAACTTCTCATTCAATTCCTTTTATTTTATACCATTTATTTTTCAATTTTGGCATCATAAATTAATGCTAATGGTGCCAATTTGCAGAAAAATCCTCCACTAACCTATACTATAAATGGATTTTTCAAATGTAGCTACTATATATATATATATATATATACAATGTAGATAGGCAGAGATTATGAAAACATTTTCTTCTAGAAATGCAACAAAAATATTTCCTATGCATAATTACTTAATTGGACAAATGTTCAATAATTTATATAACTATATTTTGGAATTCTGTGTAAGGAAACTATGACAAATACTAAGACATAAATAATTTCACAAAATCAGTTACATTTGTTATTTTTTTCTGACAATGCAGCGAGAAGAAAATCAATAAAATTTAAGTTGCAATATTTCAAATGTCTCCTTTGAGAAAATTATAATCATTTAAAATTATATCATATACTATAAGTTAAATTTAGTGTATAATATTTATCTCATTTTTGCTTACTATTCTCACATTCAGCACCTTTTAAGAACCACACAAGAATGTATGTGGCACATCTCAGGTTGACATATATAGTATTCTTTTTCTCTTTCCAGTTGTTCTTCTAATAAACTATGTTTAAAATATTTTTGAAATAAAAAGTTAATGATTAAGTTAATTATATCAGCTATATTTTTCACTTAAATTAGAAAATCAAATATTTATTCATTGTTTTCTTCTGAACCATATGATAATTCCAAGCCAATCCTTTTATCTTATTTTACCAACATTATGAGTTGTTTTTTTTTAAGAATTTATTTATTTATTTGACAGAGAGACACAGCAAGAGAGGGAACACAAACAGGGGGAGTGGGAGAGGGAAAAGCAGACTTCCTGCGGAGCAGGGAGCCCGATATGAAGCTCGATCCCAGGACCCTGGGATCATGACCTGAGCTGAAGGCGGACACTTAACGACTGAGTCACCCAGGTGCCCCCAACATTATGAGTTTTAGAGTGAGTTAATTTGGACTACAGAAACCAAATTTACTGATAAGAAATCAACTACACAGGTAATAGAAGTTGTCCACAGCCATGCCACTCATTAGCTAAGGATGTTAGATGGGATTTCATATATTTTGACTACTTTGCCATTGTTTTTATTATTATTATTAACATGTTGGATTCTTTTATTATATAATTTGATGGTTGTTTTGTAGTTTATAGGTGTTTTCCTTTACACAGGACAGAGGATATATAAACACAAAGATAAAAATGTCCAAATAAAATTCAAATGGTTTGATTCTCTGGACTAAGCCAGTACTTTTTAAGTGTATAGTAATATTCACTTATCATTTTGCACATAGTTTAGCACTTAACAGATTACCTAGTAGAGTGGCCCACATGCCTAAAATTTTGTGTTGAATAAGCATAAAATGGCACTCCATACAGATAGAAAATGTGAAGCAAAATGTGGCAGATACTTTTACTTGCCTAATAATAATATCTCCCCTCCCTCTGCCCTTCCTTAGTACTAAAAACTTGATTATACTCAGGGTAGTAATATATCCAGCCCCTGGCAATGAATCATGATTAATCCAAACCAATCATAATATCCCTACTACCCATTGCCAAATACTTGATTTCCCTACTTTTACTATAGTTATAAGTAATCATGTGATTGAGTGCTAGCCAATAAGACATAAAGGAAAGTCCAAGAGAAGTATTTCTTAGAAGCCTCTAGCTGTCCTGATAAAAGAGATAGATACATCTGGGCTCACTGCTCCTCCTTCTCTATACTTTAAATGTGGCCATGATTCCTAGAGCTGGTGCATCCATTTTGCCATCTTAAAGGAAAGACCAAGAGAACTGCAAAGATATCTATACCGATGTTATTGTACCTATAAGCCAATATCAGAGCTTCTATTTCTAGATTTAATTACTACATGAAAAAATGTAAGCATAAACTTTCCTTTGGCTAAGTCACTGTAAGTCATGACTTTTGTTACATTTATCTGAATTCATCCCTAATTGTTGTAATTGCAATTGTAAACATTGCTGTACATGCAATGAAATATTATTCTCATTTAGGAAAGCTTACTGCTATGATGTTTCCATCTACTGTACATATTCAATAAATATTTACTTAATGGATTTTCAAAAAAAATTGATCTACATAAAGTGTGACAACTGAAAAAAACACTATATATATCCATTATAAAATAACCAAATTTGCATTTCTCCTGTCATACAGATAATACAAATAAAAATTTATTGTTTTTATGTTATGATTTTATCAATTTGTGCATGGTATAATTCTTCTTCTGAAAGTGTGGAAGGACCAGTCATACTACCAAGAAAGAACTGACTTGTGTGTGTGTGTCTGTGTGTCAAGTATTCAATTTGGCCTTTTAAACTTCTTTGGTTTTTCGAGTAAGATTGTAAGCACTGAGATTACTAGCAATTAAGAGGTCCACTATTCAACAAAGTTTCTCTTCCTGTCTTAAGGCGTGATTAATCCCAAAATGTGCCCTGTGCAAAAGACATGGGCCCTCTGACTGACACATGTACCCTGTTTTCCAGGTGAAGTTTCTCTATTGGGGGCACTTTTTTCACAGGTGGGCTACTCTTAGAACACCCTACCTTCAAGAAATGTGTCCCTTATGTTGTATCTCAACTCAGCTAAGGTAGAATACTCAGGCCCCCTGACATGTGAACAGCCTTAGTCCCTAAAGAGAGCATACTCCAGACCAAGCATGAGGCAACAGGTGTCTAGAAAGCCCTCTTCTCTTCTAGTGTGGCTTCCTAATCATTGTTTTTAACCTGTTCACAGTTGCAAATTCCTCATTTTTTAATAGAACAGGAACTTTCCTTTCTTTCTCACTCTTGAATTTGGTTTGGATATTTAGGCTATCTCCTTCATTTTCTAAGTTCATTTCTGCCTAGGACTCTAACTTCACTTTGATTTACTCTAAACCCTGTACCTAAGGTACAGCCCACGCAGTCTAGACAAGTTCATGGAAATGAGTCTAAGAGATGCCCAGGATATCTTTTTCTTGGAATGGGAAGAAGCATGAGAATTATCTAAGATTAGCTGAAAATATAAATTCCAAAAGGCAAACAGATGAATTTTTCTGTATAGGCTCTTATAAAAATACCACTTGACGCAGGGGAGAAAAAAAAAGATCTATAGCAAATGTTTAGTGAACTGAATTGAGCAACTCAGAAAAAAATCCTCTTCTACATTAGAGTGTGGCACGTTTCTAATCAAATACATTGGTTTAATGGGTGCTATTATCACACCTATGAGGTACTTGGTAAACACTTTTTGGTATAGGAACTTTTTAAAAATGTAACCTAGCGATAATAGCTTATAGGTTTTTACTCATTAATTTATATAATTAATTTATATAACTTTGTTGTGATCAGTACTAAAAATACTGAAGCTCTACTAAATATTTCTGTTTGTATCAGTACTTACATAGAACACATAGAGTGCATAGTACTAACAAATAATTCTTAAAGCTGTTCAAGTAAAGAAAAAAAATTAGGGGCATTAAGAAACTTTTTGAGGAGAGGGATATATTTATTGCCTTGCTTGTAGTGATAGTTTCACAGGCATATTCATGTCTAATTAGTCAAATTATATATATATTAAATATGTGCAGTTTTGTATGTCGAGTATATCTCAATAAAGCTGTTTTTAAAAAGAGAACATATAAGGGCACCTGGGTGGCTCAGTTGGTTAAGCGACTGCTGTTGGCTCAGGTCATGATCCTGGAGTCCTGGGATGGAGTCCCACATCGGGCTTGTGCTCTCTCTCTCTCTCTCATTCTCTCTCTCTCAAATAAATAAATCTTTAAAAAAATAAATAAAAAATAAAAAGAGAACATATGTGTACATGTATATTTTTTAAATGTCAAAAAGTTCCATTTCCACTTACACAAAATCACCCACTATTAGCATAGTAGCTTTAGCTCCTTATGTGGGAACTTAAAAAGATTCTTTGCCAGCCTAGGAAAACCTGGATTTCTAGGAGAGTGGTTTTTAAAGCCAAACTTGACAGAAATTTAATTTGTGGCATACTAAATATAACTATTTTCTATTCCTCTTAGAAAAGTCAAAGGGTGATATAGCCATATGGGTTACAAATACATCAGCAGACTAAATCTATTCCTGGAGCTCATTCATCATTATAACACCCCTGTGACATGGGAGGGTGACAAGGATTATTGTTCTTGTTTTAAATCTGATTGAAAAGTCCTTGACTGAACTTGGGTCGATGGTGAGAAAGCAATTGGACTGGGCCCTCACCCATGGTTTTACTTGAATGCAGATCTCTTAACACTAAGTGAAGTGTTCTTCGCGACTAAAACCTGTACTTTCTAGATTATATCTAAGGCCCATGCTCACTCAAAAATTCTAATTCTAACTGAATTATGAAAGACAACTATGTCCTTTTAAAATTTATTAGGAAGTTTTTCAAAAAAATCAGGTAAGATATAATAAAACCATTTAATTAAAACTGAGATTTAAAAATTAGTAATTATTATGCCATATTTGTTTCATTAATCAACTTAATCTATTTCTATTTTTTCTTATGTTTAGATGTTAGAGAATAAATTACATTCATCATGAAATTTATCTTTAAATATTAAGGTATGCATCCTTAAAAACAAAGATATTTTATTATATGCTTTTATCAGATATACTAAAATTAGTAATTCTCTAATATCATCCAATATCCAGTGCACATTTAAATTTTCAGAGCTAATTGTTCCAGAGCTATGTTTTATAGCTAGTTTATTCAAACCAGGACCAGCCAAGGACTGTATGTTTAATATGGTTATCTCTAAAATATCTTTTAATGTGCTCTAGTTTCCTTCCCTCTAATTCTGCCTTTTTCTTAAGATAATCAGCTTCTTGAAAAGAATGGGACAGTAGTCCTATATGCAGTCTTATTTTCCGGTTTCTTGTGATTGGTTGCTTGTTCTGTTGTTTGACTTGTTCTTCTATACCTGGTATTTGCTATAACCTGGTCCAAAGAAATGACAGATTAAACATTTTTGGCAAATGTACTTTAGTGATGCTGGAAAGTCCCTATTTATAATGGAAAAATAGTAGAATAAGCCTAAGGTTTTAATTTGTTTTTACAGGGATAATATAATCATTCATGATTTTATGGCAACTAATGGCCTCAAATACTAGGGACTTTGGAAGATTTTCTTATTCATTAGGTGACAATCTGGACCAACCCCTAGGTATTTAAAAGCTTTCAGGGGCTGGGATATGGAATAAACTTTGCAAAAATTCTGATGTCAAGAGGTTTCCATCTCAGTTAATAAAATTAAAAGGATCAAAAGGGGTTCTGAGAAATCTACGAAACCAGACTTGGAAAACATACTTCTCACTCTGGATGACACATCCACTCAATGGAAGTTTCATGACTAAGAGACATATTCTAGACAAAAAAAAAAAAAAAACTGCTTAGTTTGGATGTCATGTGGGCTTATTCTCCTTGATACAGCTACATATATTCAAAGCAAAAGGAAGTTAACCTCAGCATCCCTTCTTCTTCCAATTATGCATCTGTCCCCAAAATTATGGTTGTCATGACTCTGTTAGAAAATATTTTAATTTGGAGAAGTTCAGGGAAATAATTTTTCTACTTTTAATTCTTTGATTTTGAATCAAATGCATAAAAAAGGAAGGACAGGGTAATTTTAATTCTCTTGAAGGGATAAGAGAAGAAATTACAAATAAGCAAAGCTGAGTACAAAAACAGTAGGAAAGGGCATTGCTGTTCCTCTAATCTATCAGTAATATTCTTGCACTCTTGATTCTTACTGTGTAATTCACACTGTAGTTTGCTACCATGTTGAGACAGAATTAATGAAATATTTGTAAAGTCAAGAACTCATCCTTGAGAAATGACTGAACTCGTTTGAGGATTTTATTTCTTCCAGTCCACACATGACTACATTTTAATTATGCTCCTCACATGTTCTTTAAATTAACTACACCACCACATTTTTAAAGTTAACACTGATGCAGAGTTTATTTATTGCTGTTTCCAATTACTCCCTCAAGGTATTAACATAATGATGACGTCTGCCTTAAGAACTTGTTTCATCATTTTTTTTCAAAAAATAAAGATGGACTTAGGCAAAGTTACTAAGAACTTAGGTTTAACTCTTCTTTGAATTTCAATTTTAGATAGAACCTGTACATACATCTCCCATACAGACACTAGTTGAGAGACTTTACTACGAATCTCTAAAAATTCTTCTCATTCAGCCAGGACCTTCTGCTTTCCTCACTTTTATTTTGACTCTGAAAGTCAAGAAGAGGCTTCTGCCAAATTAAGGTAAAAAGTGTTTTTTCTTTGCTAGTTACACCAGACCCAGACTGATGAGTAACTTGTGTTATTCCAATGGCAACTGGGTATTAAACTACACTGTCTGCCTGAAAATGGTTTGCTTGAGGATACTGGCATGATCTATTTGCCAGAATTTACCAATTTGGTAAATTCTATAGACAAATTTTATATATTAAAATAGGAGTTTCAACTTAGCACACATATTCCTGTTTGCCATTCATTTTAAAAACATTTTTCAGCACCTTGCACTATGCCAGATCTATAGTAAAGACTCTCAAACGTTAGTGTTTGTATGGAAATTTGCTAAGGAAGGAAATTTCCAACCACATCCTTGAAGACTTTAAGAAGCTCTGGGGTGAGTCCAAACATCTGCATTTCAAACAAACACTCCAGTTGTTTCTGGCACAGATGGTCAATGGCACATACTGTGAAAAGCACAGTCTACATGTATATGAGGATTTTGGTTGCAAAATGTAAAAAATAAAAAGAAACAAAAGTCAGGTAAATGGTCAACACATAAGACACTATGGGATAATGCCATATAAGTGGTATAAAGTATAATAGTATTTCACAGGATAGTCTAATTGAATAGATTATGTCATATTCTATGTTACTCAGAATGTTATTCAATAAAATTAGGAATTAAAATATTTATTATAAAAATATCTAGAAACCTTTAAAACTGAGTTATGTGCTCACTTTCAAAATGTGATTGTATGACTCTTCAAGTCAATACATTAAATTACATCATAGTCAAGCTTATTTAGAAGCCCTGTAAGACTATACCTGTTTTGCACCAGATTCCTTTCAACTAATTACTTTCATCACATTTGGAATTTCAGCTAGTACTCTATTTTTTGGTCTGGAAAATATACATTTTATTCACTGGGCCTAAGGGATTTAACTTTTCTTTTGCCAAAAAATAACTGTAAAATAATGTTATCCCGATCTATAGTTCTTCCCTCTCCCTCTAACTATGTTCATTCCTTTTCTATCAGTTAGCTATTCCTGGATAACAAACTACCTCAAATTTCATGGCTTAAATAAAAAACATTTTTTTAAACATGTTCTTTTAGTTCATGATGCTGTAGGTTAGTTTGAGCTGCCTCTCCTGTTCTTTAGGGGCCTACTCAAGTATCTGTGACCAGCAGGTTGCTGGCTAGGAACTAGACTGCCAAGAAGGCCTCATTGAGAAGTCTAGAGATTGGTATCCCATCAACCAGAGGGAAGGAGATGACTAGGGTTCACATGACTCATGCTAACTGGTAACATACAGAAAAGAATACTGTGGGAAAGTAGTTCAGCACAGCCCAGGTGAGAGTTTAGAAAGCACCACAATGCAGTAAAGCTGTAATAAAACACTCAATGATTATAGTGCACATGTCACAGCAATTAGAAATCTGGGTCCTTAATTTGAAACAATCATGAATCCCACCTGGTAAATGCCTAAACACTTAGCATATAGCACATACAGCCTCTTAACTGAGGGTATATTCTGGCATATGTTAGTGTTCTTTTCTACTAAGATCTGCACTCATTAGAAAAATTACTATCAGCATCTTCTTAAAACTTAGTAAAAAATAAATATACAGTCTACGGATAAATGAATGAACAGATAAGAACTACAAATATGACTAGAACTAGAACAGAGAAGGAATGAAAAAGTGGAAGAAAAAACAGAAATATGAAACATGCTATTTATTTCCGTATGTGTTTTAATGTTTAATACAATTTTTAATCTAAAATAAATGAAGAGATCACACATATGCACATATATTGTTTTCCTTTATAATCAAAATTTAAACTCTTCACACAGACTTTTTTTTCCTCTCTTTCATTTAGTCTAACATGGTCCATCATGAAGGTTATGTCTGATTTATTCACTTCTATAACTGTGGTATCTTGCATGGTGCCCCATCCATATTAGGAACAATAACTCATGAACAAATTAATTCCTTTTTCTTGAAGATTTTTGGAGCAAAGTTGTAACTTCTATATAGAAATGAGTGCAAGCAATAATATGTGCAAAAGAAAAAAAATAAAAGATTTTTGGATAGTCGATAGCAAGAATTAAATCCCCATTGATTCTGATCTATATCACTTTTCCTTGTTAAATTATTTTCCTTTCTAGTAATTGTCATTTGGCCATAAGCAGAAATGATTATGATTGGGCAGGGTCATTTTATTCCTACCTATGTTTGAAAGGATTTCTGTTTCAGCCAACAACATAATAAGAAAAGAATATCAAGAGATTCATAAAATTTAAACTCTCTAATTTTGAAACATATTGGGCAAATTACATACTGTAACAAAAATACTGTGACATGCCTTATTACAAAAGGTGTTTCAGAACTGGAAATCTGGCAGATCTATCTATGCACAGCTTTCAGGCATTCTTCAAATGTTGTCATGGGACATGCCAATTGGATGACCCAAAAAGTCAGCTTCAAAATTCATAGGCCCTGTGTACAATTGGAAATTAGCCCAGGCCTCAATAGAACTGTTCCATTTAACATTCTGAAGACACGAAATAATTTTTAGCAAACTTTTTTAAAAATGAGTTTTTTAAAATTAGATTTCAAAACTACTGACTTTTTTCCTGATCAAACATAAATTGATTTATAAAACTTTCACACCTAAACTGTTACTGGTATAAGCACATATTGAGAGTAGTTTTTTTTTTCCCCATAAAAATCAAGCAAGACTACTATGGTGACACATTATCATTTTTTCAAAATAAAAATTGTAGACACTCCTATGCCAGTACAAAAAAAAAATCAACAGAGTTATCTGTATTTTTCTCTTTGAGCCTAGAGCCCAAGGGCACATGATTTAAAGGCACATCATAAATAGATGGTGGCTGCACACTCCTTGAGAGTGGTCATAGGTTAATACCATTAAAGCAATCATAAAGTGAGAATGAACATTATTCCATACATTTGGGGACATCATGATGAAAAGAAAGTCTAGAAATTAAAGGAAGGAGACAAAAAAATTTATTTAAAATACAAACAACAAAAGAATTGAACTTATAACACATTCATGGACCATTTCTTAAGAATTACTAGAATAACTGCATAAACAATATAAAGAGAGAAGTCAGAGAGGGTTTTGTCAAAGTTTCATACTGGTTTCTGAATTAAGGAAGAGATAGAATCTGATAGAGCAGCATGTGAAGGGCCTTTTTAGGGGAGAAAATGATAGAGAGATGGATAGATAGAGATAAAACTAGGGATGAGTGAAAAAAATTTACTTTCCACACGAAAATTGAGAGCAATTATTGCTAGTAGACTTGCTTTGCAAGAAATATTAAGTTTTTCTGAGAGAAAAAAAATGATATAGGTCAGAAACTCAGATCTAAATAAAGAAAAGAAGCATCAAATAAGTAAAGGTAAACTACAAAATTTTATTTTCTTATCCTTAATTGATCTAACAGATAATAGTTTGCTCAAAATAATAATAGCAATAATATGTGTGTGTGTGTGTGTGTGCGTGCGCTTACATATAAGTAAAATGAATGACAATAATGATACAAGAGATGAAAGGGAAAATTAGGAATAATTTGTTGTTATAAGGTATGTGTGCTACCTATTATTTGAAAGTAGACTTAGATTAGCCATAAATGTATGCTGAAACTCTAGAGCAACCACTGAAAAAAGTTAAAAAGAAGAAAAAGGAAGTGTAATTGACGAACTAAGAAATTAAGTGATGAGGTGCCTGGGTGGTTCAGTTGGTTAAGCGTCTGACTCTTGATTTTGGCTCAGGTCATGATCTCAAGGATGTGAGATCAAGCCCCAATTTGGCTCCATGCTCAGTAAGGAGTCTGCTTGTCCCTTTCCCTCCCTCTCTACCCTTAACCCCTGCTCATGTGTAAGCTCTCTGTCTCTCTCACTCCCTCTCCCTAAAAACAAACAAACAAACAAACAAACAAACACAATCTTTTACAAAAGAAAGTAGGTTAAATGAAATCATACAAAATGCTCAGTAAAAACCACAAAAAGCAGAAAAAGTGTAGAAGACAAAATAGGAACAAAAAACAAGGGAAACACATAGAAAACAGTAACAAATATGGTGGATATATTAATCTAATTATATCAATAGTTACCTTAAACATCAGTGATCTAAATACACCATTAAAAGACCATCTCCATCAAAAAACAAGACCCAACTATATGTAGTCTACAAGAAACCCACTTGAAATATAAAGATACATACACATTAAAAGTAAAGGGATAGAGAAAGATATACCACAGTAACATTAATTAAAAAAAAAACATAAATAGCAGACTTCAAAGCAAGGAAAGTTATCAAATATAAAGAGAGAGACTATATAATAATAAAGGGATAGATACTCCCAGAATACATAACAGTTCTTAATATGTATGCATGCAACAGAGCACCAGAGATGGGGTAACTGGGTAATGTTCACTGGGGAAGGTATGTGTTTTAATGAGCACTGGGTATTATATAAGACTGATGAATCACAGACCTGTACCCTTGAAACAAATGATATATTATATGTTAATTAATTGAATTTAAATTTAAAAAATAATAAAATACATATACACAACACACAAAAAATAAAAACTCTTTAGGCAAAAAAAAAAAAAAAAATCATATACCACAACCAAGTGAGATTTATCTCAGGTATGCAAGCTTGGTTCAACATTCAAAAATCAATTAATATAATCCATCACATTAATAGATTTTAAAAAAGAAATATCCACATGACCATATCAATAGATGCAGAAAAAGCATTTGACAAAATCCTACACTCATTCATGATAAAAACTCTCAGCAAGCAAGAAATAGCGGGGCACATCCTCAACTTGATAAAGCCTAGCTACAAGAAAATTATACTTAATGGTGAAAACTCAAAGCTTTTCTGCTAAGATCAAGAACAAGACAAGCATGTCCCCTTTCACCATTGCTTTTCAAACATTGTACTGGAAGTTTTAGATAATACCATAAAAAGGGAAAGGAAATAAAAGGGAAGGAAGAAATAAAACTGTCTTTGTTCACAGATGACATGATCATTTAGTCCTTTAGGTAGAAATCTGAAAAAAATCTACAATAAATCTCTGGGAACTCATAAGCAATTACATCAAGGTTATAGGATACAAGGTTAAAATACAAAGGAAATATACTATTTGGCAAATATACAGCCAAACATAAACTATATGTAGAGACAACTTCCCTGAAAAATGAGAGTAGAGGAAGTTAATAGAGAAGTCTAGTACTGTGCCAAGGAACTCAAAATTAACAGGAGAAAGGTAGGCACAGGAAAATCAAAACTCTTGCCAATATGTTCATCTTAAATAATTAAAATAAAAGGGACCATACTCTCCATTGCCCTCATGAGTTTTTTTAATTGACTGAAGAACTAATAATTTTAAAGCAGAGCAATAATTTGAAGCAGAACACTGAAATTGCCAGATATTTTTGGTGGTCACTAGCCTGACCAAATAAGATCTTTATTTTCAGATCTAGGCGTTTGTGATTGATTTTGTAAGTGGAGTCGCTAAATTAATATATTTAGATTCAAATATCTTATTGTTAAGAAAGTGTGCAGTGCCCCACCAAAAGGAGAATTACAGACCAATATCCCTGATGAACATGGATGCAGAAAGTCTCACCGAATATTAGCCAATAGAATCCAACAGTACATTAAAAGGATTATTCACCATGACCAAGTGGAATTTATTCCTGGGCTGCAATGTTGGTTCAACATCTGCAAATCAATCAATGTGATACACTACATAAATAAAAGAAAGGACAAGAACCATATGATCCTCTCAATAGATGCAGAAAAAGCATTTGACAAAGTACAGCACACTTTCTTGATTAAGTGTAGGGATAGAGGGAACCTACCTCAATATCATAAAAGCCATATATGAAAATCCCATAGCAAATATCATTCTCAATGGGGAAAAACAGAGCTTTTCCCCTAAGGTCAGGAACATGGCAGGGATGTCCACTATCACCACTGCTGTTCAACATAGTAGTAGAAGTCCCAGCCTCAGCAATCAGACAACAAAAAGAAATAAAAGGCATCCAAATGGGCAAAAAAGTCAAACTCTCACTCTTTGCAGATGACATGATATTCTATGTGGAAAACCCAAAAGACTCCACCCCAAAATTGCTAGAACTCATTCAAGAATGCAGTAAAGTAGCAGGATATAAAATCAATGCACAGAAATCAGTTGCATTTCTATACACCAACAAGACAGAAGAAAGAGAAATTAGGGAGTTGATCCCATTTACAATTGCACCCAAAACCATAAGATACCTAGGAATAAATCTAACCAAAGAGGCAAAGGATCTGTACTAGGAAAACTACAGCATACTCATGAAAGAAACTGAGGAAGACACAAAGAAATGGAAAAAGATTCCATACTCACAGACTGCAAGAACAAATGTTGTTAAAATGTCTATGCTACCTAGAGCAATCTACACATTCAATGCAACCCCTATCAAAATAACATCAAGTTTTTTCACAGAACTGGAACAAATAATCCTAAGATTTGTATGAAACCAGAAAAGACCTGGAGAGACAAAGGATTGTTGAAAAAGAAAACCAAAGCTGGTGGCATCACAATTCTGGACTTCAAGCTGTATTACAAAGCTGTAATCACCAAGACAGCATAGTACTGGCACACAAACAGACACATAGATCAGTGGAACAGAGTAGAGAACCCAGAAATGGACCCTCAACTCTATGGTCAACTAATCTTTGACAAAGCAGGAAAGAATATCCAATGGAAAAAAGACAGTCTCTTCAACAAATGGTGTTGGGAATATTGGACAGCCACATGCAGAAGAATGAAAGTAGACCATTTCCTTACACCATACACAAAAATAGACTCAAAATGGATGAAAGACCTAAATGTGAGACAGGACTCCATCAAAATCCTTGAGGAGAACATGGGCAGCACACCCAAAGAACAAATAATCCAATCAAGAAATAGGCAAAAAAAAAAAAAAAAAAAGAAATGGGCAGAAGACATGAGCAGACTTTTCTCCAAAGAAGACATCCAAATGGCTAACAGACACATGAAAAAGTGTTCCACATCACTTGGCATCAGGGAAAAACAAATCAAAACCACAATGAGATACCACCTCACACTAGTCAGAATGGCTAAAATTAACAAGTCAGGAAAAGACAGATGTTGGCAAGGATGTGGAGAAAGGGGAACCCTCCCAAACTGTTGGTAGAAATGCAGGCTGGTGCAGCCACTCTGGGAAACAGTGGGGAGATTCCTCAAAAAGTTGAAAATAGAACTACCCTACAACCCAGCAATGGCACTACTGGGTATTTACCACAAAGATACAAATGTAGTGATCTGAAGGGGCAACTATACCCCAATGTGCATAGCAGCAATGTCGACAATAGCCAAACTATGGAAAGAGCCCAGATGTCCATCAACAGATGAATGGATAAAGAAGATGTGGAGTGTATATACAGTGGAATATTACACAGCCATCAAAAGTGAAATCTTGCCATTTGCAATGACATGGATGGAACTATAGGGTATTACACTAAGCGAAATTAAGCCAATCAGAGAAGGACAATTATCATATGATCTCACTGATATGTGGAATTTGAGAAACAAGGCAGAGGACCATAGGGGAAGAGAGAACAAAAATGAAACAAGACGAAACCAGAGAGGGAGACAAACCATAAGAGACTCTTAATCTTAGGAAACAAACTGATGGTTGCTGGAGGGGAAGGGGGCTTGGGGGTTGGGGTAACTGGGTGATGGACATTGGGGAGAGTATGTAATGAGCACTGGGTATTATATAAGACCAATGAATCACAGACCTGTACCCCTGAAACAAATAATATATTATATGTTAATTTAAAAATTAGTTAATTAATTAATTAAAGAAAGTATGAAGCTAAATAGGATAATCTTTCCCCTCACAATATTATGGCTAACATTCAGTACTCACTGCTTCATTGCCTTCAAGATTCAACTGAAAGCTTAACTCTTCTGTGAACTTTCCAAACCAGTATCAGTCATTCATTTCTTCCAAATTCCTTCAACCTCTGGTAAACCTTTTGTGCTATGTCACCTAGCATTCATATCAGATAGCAGGGAAGAGCACAGTTCTTGGGGTCAAATGCAGAGATTTTAATCCTGGCTCTGCTTAACATTCGATACTTTGAAGCAAGAAATTTACCTTCTTGAAGCATCAGTTTCAACATCCAAAAAAAGGTGCTAAAAATAACTTCTTATAGATTTATTATCAGAACTAAATTAGATATTTGTGCAATGCTTATCCCAATATCTAGAACAGACAGTAAATGTTTAATATTTGGTAACATCATTTCTTAAGTCATATAGATAATTCTTATTTTACCAATTGAAATACAATGTGATTAAGAGCAAGATTTATAACTGTTACTTATTACTAACAATAATAGCCACCATTCATTGAGTGTTGACCACTTCATATGAAATATTTCACAAAAATTATTAACAGCCCTTATGATGAAGTTATTATGATCTCCATTAACACTTGAGAAAACTGAGTCTTGGAGGGGTTAGAGAACTTGCTTAAAGTCACAAGGTATTAAATAGAGAACTTGGATTATACTCTAAAGCCTGTGAAACTAACAGTAGAACACAGAACAAAGAGTAGAAACTAAGTTTAGTTTGTATTCATGTAGACATCACTAGGTCCTTGGGGATCTGATCAAAAAGTTGTGAATCAACACAATCTGATTGCTACTACTTAAGAAAAAACGATTGGTGGCAAAGAGGGAAGGCTCTCAGAACTAAGCTGAAGAAGAGAATCAGAATCCAGTGTCCAGTTCCTATTTTCTCAT
This sequence comes from Zalophus californianus, assembly GCF_009762305.2. Lineage (NCBI taxonomy): Eukaryota > Metazoa > Chordata > Mammalia > Carnivora > Otariidae > Zalophus > Zalophus californianus. Next base: position 51,167,583 of record NC_045606.1, on the reverse strand, counting down.
CAACATGAGCCACCTCAAGCAAGGCCAATATCTCCCTTAGCTTTATTTGATCTCAACAGTAAGAGGAGCAGTAGAACAGTGCTGTCATATTGGAATGAAACACTATCACACAGAGAATTCTATAGAAACAATACTGTGTGGATATATTTTATACAGACAGTACTGAATGTTAGCCAAAGCATTGTGAAACAAATTCAAGTTAAACTGAGGAAAGGACAGATTATTTACTGGAATGCTATTTAATAAAAACCTTGCTTTGTGAAAAAAAAGAAAGAGAGAGAGAGAAAGGGTATTAACGAAAGATGCTAGAAGTCAAGTTATGGAGAATGATAATCTAAGAAGGTGTCAGGAGGGTCCTGATCTCATCGAAGGTTCTAGGGTATTTCCCATTCACCCATTAGCTTGAAAGGTCTAAAATGTGGAGATAGTATAATGTGGAATACAGGAGCTGAGAAGCAGGGCAGCTTGAAAAATGATGAGGGACCGAAGAGCAATTAAATACAGAAGTGAAAGGGTTGTATGAGGATTTTCCTTTTTTTACATATTTTGCTAAATTTGTTCACAGAGTTTAGTTGTTAGCAGAGTCTCCTTAAACTTCAGTGGATACAAGAATAATAAAAGAGACAATGCAAAAGGTACACTAGAAATATAAACGATCCCTATTAAAATGTACATCTTTCTACTTTCTGAAGATAATGACATTCCATCTACTTAATTGTGTGTATAGGAATATCCTTCTGAAGAGATTAGGAAATTGCTGTATCAAGTATAATTTTGACTTGCATCTCAGCCTAGCCAAAAAGAAAAAATAATGAGGGGTGGGAAAAGGAAATAGAAAGCCAATTATATGCTGATTTGCTAATGTTATTTTTCAGATTAAATGCCACTTCAAGTTACAAAACCTCTGGTACTTGAAGCTGTCAGTTTTTCTGAGCACTTTCTTGAGAAGTCCTGTCTTAGCAAAGAGAATGTTGAAACACAGGGCCCCTCAGGGGGCCAACCAAACTTTGACAGAGGTTTAACAGTCCTTGAAATTATATCCCCAAACCTTAGAGAGCCTGCTGATTCAGTGGGAAAGGACATAAGCTGAGCAAGTTATAAATAAACTCTTTTATCAGAGGCAATGGTGTCATGGTGACTTCAAAGACCAAACCACGGATAGTAAGTTCTCTGATGTTCTGAAGACAGTAAGAACTTTATTATATTGGTCAAGCCAGTCTTGGACCTAAGCTGAAATTTGATAACACTAATGGTTTTTTTCCCTCTATTTTTATAATTTTGAATAAATTTCTAGTCAATCAAGGTCACTAACTGTGTCATTAAATTTAAAAAAACAAGATAATATATGTTTTAGGATATCTTATCATTTCTGTCCCAAAAGGAGACAAGATTTTCTAATTAAAAATACCATCACTCAGGACACTTCTCATAGTAAAAATCTGTTTCTTCAAGAGGCACAGAATAGATTGCTTCTACATTGCCCTGAAAAAACATGAGATAGTTCATGTGCCTTTCTTGGTCCCATAATAATTATGACGGAAATAAAACACAAGAGGGAATCTTGAGAGTTAGGTATAGTGATTTAATTCCTGAGTAGGTCACTCTAGAGTCTAAGAGAATTATGAAGATAAATTTAATGTAATAATAGCCAATAAATATGTTATTTACAAGGTAAATATATATGGTTATCCCTTGGCCAATATAGAAAGATTTTAAAATTTTAGCTGGAAGATAATATTCAAAGAACTTTTTGGAAAATAGTCAAAGTATACTTTAAAAATAACTTGTAGGATAATTTGAAGCCTAGCTATCCCAATAAACGAGGAGAAAACCAAACAGTTATACAGAAAATGGGTATGCTATGCTGAAAATGTTAACACATAAAGAGATTAATCAGGTATTAGCAGTGGTCCTTATGTATAAGCTTACAGACTTTATAAAAGTGATACCAACAACACCCTAAGATATAAGACTCATGACTTTTACATCTACTAACATGTATTAGAGAAAAATTAAGAGTAAATTTAATTATGACATAATGTGGCTGTAACAGTCAGCTAAAGATTGGTGTAGCATCTGCTTGTGATTCTATTGCCAATTGGAGTCAAGTGCACAGGTCTCATGAACACTTGAGTATGTGTGTGCATGTGCATTTGTTATAAAGGAAATCTTGTCAGAAAGATACCCCAAAAGAGCTCAACAATGAAGAATACTGTCATTGGCAAAGGAAAGGAAAGAACTTGAAGCCTTGCTGGCAATGGAGGAAACTTTACTCCATTCAGAACTTCTAGTTCAGACGTATTAGAATCATTTTTGTTGCACAAAAATAAAAATAAAATAAAATAGCTGTGTTTGTGTCTTATACTAGGGAAGCAGTCCCTTATTTAGGTTTGCAGAGTTGTTGTTAAATCTTGGGAACATACTCTTGAATGCTTCATGCACATTTCTGGGAGAAGCATACTCTTTCTGCTAACTCACATGTATTTCATGTCACAGCAGTTCACAGAAAAACAGAATGGACAGAGTATCAACAATCACAAAGAAAACATGTAATTTTTAAAAAATAATATTTACTATTGTTTTAGCAAAATGGAAGACATGTATATTCACCATGTTTTCTTAGCTCTATAATTCTTTTTCAGTTTTGCTATTAAGTCAGTGTCTTCCTTTGTGGGCTATTAATATGGCCGACTGCAGTTTCTAAGGATAAGACACATAATGTAAGCAAACAAATAAAACAATGACAAATGTGATGTTATATGAAGGAAAGCAAACAAGAGATTGGGATTTAAAAAAAAAAAAACCACAATATATTTAATCAGTAAACATCTTCCTAAGAAAGTGATATGTGGGCTGAGACCTTAATATACATAAGGGGAGAACACTGCAAGAAAGGGGGGCACATTCCAAGAAGTAACAAAGCATTTACAAAATATCCAAGAATCATTTATAAAGACCCTAAAGCAGAAAGACTGATAAACAGAAAGACCTGTTTGGCTGAAAAGAAGTGAGCCAGGGTGAGTACACCATGAGATATGTAGGAGAGCTGGGTAGAACCCAACTATACAGTCTTTGTAACACTTAGTGAGATGGCTGCCATATCTATTCTCCCCCCAGCAGAAGTCTGGGGTTTCATTCTCTGGAGAGGTCTATGAACTGCAGGATGCCAGGCACATACCCTAAATCTAACCTTAACACTAGACCTAACCCTAACCCATAGCCCCTAACACTAACCCTAAATCTAACCATAACCTACCTTTCTGGAGAGGTCTCTGAACTGCAGGATACCAGGCACATACCCTCACCCTGGTTCTAACCCTAACCCTGACCCTAGATCTGAGGGGAAAAAAAAGAAGGTGTGGTGTATATATATATATATATATATATATATATATATATAATGGAATATTACTCAGCCATAAAAAAGAATGAAATCTTGCCATTTGCAACGACATGGATGGAACTAGAGTGTATTATGCTAAGTGAAATAAGTCAGAGAAAAAGAAATACCGTATGATTTCACTTACAACTGGAATTTAAGAAACAAAACAAACAAGCAAAGGGGGAAAAAAAGAAAGAGAAAGGTAAACCAAGAAACGGACTCTTAACTATAGAGAACAAACTGATGGTTACCAGTGTAGAGGTGGATGGGGGGACGGGTTAAATAGGTGATGGGAATTAAGGAGGGCACCTGTGATGAGCACTGGGTATTGTATGGAAGTGTTGAATCACTATACGGTACACTCAAAACTAAGACTAATATTACACTGTATGTTAACTAACTGGAATTTAAATAAAAACTTTAAAAAAGAAGTTAGAATTGTATTCTAGGTGCCAAGGAAAGCCAATGGAGAATTTTATGCAAAGGAATGGCATGATTGTATTTACATTTTAAGGGTATTTTGATGGTCTACTGAAAATTGATAAAGAAGGAGTAAAAGAGGGATAGCAGCACCACAAATTTGTGAACTGGGAGTCATCTAGAGGAGAGAAGTGCTTCTTTGGCATTGCCTACTTCTGGCACTTGTCTCCTCTTTCTTGGCCTCCTTGCCGGCCTCCCTGCCTCTTATGTTTTATCCTTGTAACACCATCCTGCACATAAGGACCAGTTTAATCTTTGTAAGGATGAAAATTTCCAGTGCTTAATTTTCTTTTAGATTAAGTACGTCATTAGCCTCAGGGCATCTCAAAGATAGGACTGCAACCTCACTTACTAACATGCTGTCTAATTAATTCCTCAACATCTCTCAGCTCTGGCAACTGAACTTCTCACCATTCCTTAAACACTCCCTGCCTCCATGATTTTGAGGAATTATTACTAGTGTCTAGAATTCCCTTCTTCATCTCTCTCAGAGGTTAACCATTCTTCATGAACCAACAAAAGATCCTTCCTCCATGAGGTTTTCCTAATCTTCCAAATCAGAAATCATTTTCTTTCCTCTATGCACTTCTATTTCACATTGATTTTGATGCCATTATGGTATACATCATGAACTGTCTTACACTGAGTTTCTCACATAAATGTTATTTCACTATTGAAAAGCACACACGCTTTGGGTTCAGAAGGCATGTTGGGTCTGTGTTCTAGTTCTGCAATTCCTGAACCATGTGGCCTTTAGTAAGCTATTTAACTACATTAGCTTCCTTCTCTATAAATAATGCACAGTGATCTATTCAAAATGTTTCTTGAACTTCTGCAAACCAAAAGTTATCATAAATTTATAAAGTACCATGTAAAATGACACATGGAAAATGATTAAATCATATTATTTTCTCTTCCTTTCAGAGATCACAGACTGTGTTATAAACATCTTTGCTCCCCCACAGCATTTGTTTAACTGCTCACATGTTGTAAGTACTAAATGGTACTTACATGGTATGGTATGGTAAATAGTAGGTGTTCAATTAATAATTCTTACCTATTGCTTCAAACAATTTTGAGCACATATTACAGGCAAATTTTATAATAAATATTAAAATATATAACCTGTTAATTCAAAGAGTTTATTAGAATAGAAAAATATTTTTAAAAAGGGAAACTAATTAGTGTAATCAGGGAAAAGATACTGAAATGATCATCAACAGATTAATACAGTCAAACATCAGAAGCCACCTCATTTATGTTTGGGAGGATATAAGGCTCTGGATTATTGCCTGAAGTCCTTAAATATGATCTAGTCCTACAAAGTCCTTTGTAAGATGAATAAATTAAAGCATGAAAGACTTTTTAAATTCCTTGTCCAAGTGAAAACAGTTTAAAGTTTTAGTAATTCTTTGTCCCAATCCATTGTTCTTTTAATTACATAAGAGGAAAAGGAAAGCAAGAATAAGAAATTTCGCATCTGACAATATCTCAATAAAAATTTTAGAGCAAACAATATCAGATTTTCTCTTATTTCAAATATTGTATTTGAAAATGTCATTATTTATAGTTATTAAAATCTATAAAGATGACAACTTATAAATCCATATAAATTTGTATAAACTTGCAATCCAACATAAATTTGTTTCTGGGTAAATTTCTCCCTCTACCTTCTCCTACTTCTAAAATCTGAAAGCAGCAAATAAATAAATATTTAAAATAACATAAAATCTGAAAGCAACTGTGCTTGCATGTTCTTGTTTTCTGTCCCTCACTCAAACTTCAACATATAATTAGGGATCAAAATTATTAGTAAGATGATTCATACCCAATAATTCATTGGAATATGGGTCTATTTCTGGCAAAATTAATGAGATCAAATGGAAACATTCTGTAAGACTTCTTTAAGAAAAAATGATCTATTTCATTAAAATTATTCTCTGTGATTATGTACAAAGTCAAGATTTTTCCTTATCTGTATCTAAAGGTATCACTTTCCGTACATACATGGTTTTGGTGAACTCTCAATTTTCTCCTCACTGGGAGCCTCTAAATTCCATCTGGGATAGGAGCCTTAACAGCCTTTCTTTTTTTCAACTCAGCCTGCTGAAGGCCTCATAATATCATCAACAATCCCAGCTGTAGCTTTCTGAACAATACTTTCTTTTGTGGCAGTTGTCAACTCCATTTAATGTAACCAAAGAGGAAAAAAAAAAATCCCTAGAAAATCTAAGTCTTCACTCAAAGGTAACTCTACCAAGCTCCTGACAGAGAAATTATCTACTTTGATAATTTTGAGTTGAAATAAAATTGATAAGTTTTAATACCAATATAAACAATGTGAATTTAGATGATGCTCATGTATAAATAAAGTGGGTACAGACTCAATTTAAAACAAAATTAAACATACACAAAGTTTCTCTTTGCCCATAATTAAGCAATCTTTTCTGAATATATTGTACATATAGGGGAATCCTGAACTAATATATTTAGCACATTTTTTATATACTCAGTGCTTTAGATTTCTAGTTAAACTTAGTTCATTCAATGATACTTAAGTTATCTTCTTTCTACAAATGATAAATTATACTTAAACGTCCTAAAACCTACAAGCAAAAATAAGAGTCTGAAACTAAAGCCTGTGCCCATTTTTCTTCCTCTGTGTAGAAAAAGAAAAGAATCCCCCAAACCTTTCTTCTTGATATTTCCAAATAGGTAAAAAGGAAGAAACTATTATTTTTGGCATTATTAACCTTCAGATTACTCTATAAATCTTAGTCAAGGTATAAACTCATCACATATTTCCATATTCAAAAATGTATAAGATAAAAGGCTTTCAAACTATCCTAAATGGACCAAACATTCTAAAATTTAGGGTAAAATATATCTTCTTTCATATTCAAATTTCACAATAAATAGAATAAAAAAATTTTTTTTAAGTTTTCTGTGTTACAATGAGACCTGACTAAAGCCATCTACTTAATTGGCTTAAAAATACTGTATGATATATGCCAGCTAATAACTAGATAAATTTGAGGGAAAGCAAAATAAACTTTGGTGGCTAGGGGCACCTAGGTGGCTCAGTCGTTAAGCGTCTGCCTTCGGCTCAGGTCATGATCTCAGGGTCCTGGGATCGAGCCCCTCATCGGGCTCCCTGCCTGGCAGGAAGCCTGCTTCTCCCTCTCTTACTCCCCCTGCTTGTGTTCCCTCTCTCACTATCTCTCTGTCAAATAAGTAAATAAAATCTTTTAAAAAAATAAAAATAAATAAACTTTGGTGGCTAGTTTTTATATTTTTTTTAACAGTTCTGTGTCTACTTTGGAAAACAGTCCTTTATCAGATGTGTATTTTGCAAATATTTTCTCCCAGACTGTGGCTCGTCTTCTCTTTCTCTTGACATTGTCTTTCACAGAGCAGAAGTTGTTTATATTAATGAAGTCCAGCTTATCAATTATTTTTTTCACTGATCTTGCCTTTGGTGCTATATCCAATCGTTGTCATACTCAAGATCATCTAGGTTTTCTGTTATGTTATCTTCTAGGAGTTTCAGAGTTTTGTATTTTATATTTAAATCTATGATTCATTTTGAATTAATTATTGTGAGGGGTATAAGGTATGTGTCTAGATTAATTTTTTTGCATGTGGGTGTCTAGTTGTTTCAACAGTTTTTTTTTTAAAGAACTATTTTTGTTGCACCGTACTGCCTTTGTTTGTTCTTTTGTCAAAGATCAGTTGGTGATGGGCTCTCTATTCCGTTCCATTGTCTATTTGTCTATTCCTTTGCCAATACTACTCCATCTTGACTACTGTAGCTTTATTTTTTTAAGATTTTATTTATTTACTTGAGAGAGAGCAAGCACAAGCAGGGGGGGAGTGGAGAGGGGCAGAGGGAGAGGGAGAAGCAGACTCCCCACTGATCAAGGAACCCAATGTGGGGCTCGATCCCAGGACCCCAAGATTATAACCTGACCTAAAGGCAGAGACTTAACTGACTGAGCCACTCACTCATCCCTTACTGTAGCTTTATATTAAGTTTTGAAGTTGGGCAGTGTTAGTCCTCCAACTTTGTTCTTCTCCTTCAATATTTTGTTGGCTATGCTAAATTCTTTTGCCTGTCCATGTATACTTGAGAATCAGTATATTGAGATCCATGAAATAGCTTGCTGAGATTTTGTATTAAATCTATGGATAAATTTGAGAAGAACTGACATCTTGACAATACTCTCTTCCTATCCATAAACATAACTAATTTACTTATTCTGTGATTTCATTCATAGTTTTTAAGTTTTAATTATGTATTTCCTTTAACATTTTTTATTCTTGTGTCTACTTGGTTTAAAGAGAGTATAAACACACTGGGAGGATTAATGGTTTGGTCATTCTATCATTCATTACTGCTGTTAAGAAAATAGATACTACCTAATGAAATTCCATAGTATAACTTATTCATCATTGTTTTTCTCTAAAATTAAGTAAAACAGATACTCATGAATATGTTTCTGCTTTAACCTTCATTTGATAATAAAAATGCATAATTCTTTTTTATTATTTTTTAGAGGATTTGTTGTTGTTGTTGTTGTCTGAGAGAGAGTGTGTGTGAGTGGGGTGGGGGGAGGCAGTGTGACAGGACAGAGGGAAAGGGAGAGAGAGAGAATCTTAAGCAGACTCCATGCCCAGTGTGGAGCCCAACACAGGGTTCCATCTCACAACCCTGAGACCATGACCCTGATATCATGACCTGAGCTGAAATCAAGAGTCGGATGCTTAACGACTGAGCTACCCACATGCCCCAATAAAATGCATATCTCAACTATTTAGTGCTCAGGTTTTATATGCAGATACATATAAGTATAAATAGCAAAAGAATGAAATACTTGGTTTTGAGTTCTTAAAAGTGCGAAGTTTTACATTTATATTAAGTAGGAAAAAAATCTTCCACTCTGGTATTTCAGTGCTGGGTAGAATATTCTAGGCTCTGCACATTATTAGGGGAGAAAATGAATGGTGAAAATCTTAAGAAGTCAACCTAGGGATTTTAAGGGGATTTTTCTCCTAATGCAGCTGTGATTTCTCCACAGACATCTTGTGAGAAAGAAAACTAGAGGTCAAGGTGAAAGAAGAAATGACCAGTTCTCAGGGACTGCTGACATTTAGGGATGTGGCCACAGAATTCTCTCAGGAGGAGTGGGGATGCCTGAACCAAACTCAGCGGCAACTGTACAGGGATGTGATGTTAGAGAACTACGGACACCTCCTCTTCTTGGGTCTCATTCTGTCAAAGCCAGACCTGATCATGTTTTTGGAGCAAGAGAAGCAGCTCTAGGATGTGAAGAGAAAGGAGACAGTAGCTTTTCATCCAGGAGGAGAATTTTCAACTCAGTACATTTCAAGACCATGTCTCATTGTATCAAAGCCAGACTTGGTCTCTTTTTGGGGATGAAAGAAGGAGCTCTGGGATGTGACGAGAAAGGAGACAGTAGCCTTTCATCCAGGTGGACATGTGAGCTTGTTGGGAATTGCCAGCATTACCTGAAATGTTTCAAGACATCTGACACAAAGGACATCATGCCTTGCACTGGAATCAGATGTTATGAAAAGCACCTGAAATTTGAAGTATATCTACTCAGATTCACAAGAATTTAATCATGTGTGCAAATGGAGTGCTAATTCTTTAGAGGTGGCCATGGAGAGCTGCTTAAGCCTCAATTATTTATGGTCTCATTGTAAACAAATCATCAAATACAGTTTCATAGTGAGAATGCTATATTCAATGTCATTATAAAATATAACATCTATTAATGTTTGGCTAAAAAAAGAAGTCAACCTAGTATTAGTACCTATAAAACACACAAACTCAAGCTTCAATATTTCCTCAACATTAATTGGGCTTTATCACTACAGATTGTTAGATAGTTTTTAGTAATAATTAGAATTCAGTGTAACTGGTATAAACCTAACAATTTTGGATAACAATTATAGGTACTAGTTTGTGATATCATTCCATGGTTGTCATTCAAATGCCAGTGAATCTTTAAGAATTTGGAATTATCTCCTTTTTTATTTTTTGCTGTGACTTTTGCAAACTCACAATCATAACAGAGCTCCTAGTGTGTAGAGCAGTCACATTCTATAACAAATGTCAACAGTTCCTCAAGATACTTGACATTAAAAATAAAAATTTCAACCACTTCACATGCATTTGGATGGCTACTATTAAAAAAAACAGAAAATAACAAATGTTGATGATGATATTGAGAAACTTGGAACCCTTGTGCATTGTTGGTGGAATGTAAAATGGTTCAGCTTCTGTGGAAAACAATATGGTGGTTTCTCAAAAAATTAAACAGAATTATCCTGATCTAGAAATTCCACTTCTGGGTACAGATATTTCTACAAGCACATTCATAGCAACATTACAATAGCCAAAAGGTGAAAAACACCCAAGAGTACATTGCTGGATAAATGAATAAATGAAATGTACTCTCTCTCTCTATGCAGTGGACTATTATTCCAAGTTTAAAAAGGCAGGAAATTCTGACACATGCTATAACATAAACAGACCTTGAGAACATTATACCAAGTGAAATAATCCAGTAACAGACAAATACTGTATGATTCCACTATATGAGATATCTAGAGTAGCCAAATTCATAGAGACAGAAAATAGAATTGTGGCTCTCAGGGGCTGGAGAAGTGGGGAGAAATGGAGAGTTTATCATTTAAAAGATATAGAGTTTTAGTTTTGCAAAATGAAGAGTTCTGGAGATGGATGGTGGCTATTCTTGTACCACAATGTTAATGCATTTAATGCAACTGAAGTGTACACTCAGAAACGATTAAGATGGTAAATTTTATGTTGTGTGTACTTTAACACAATTAAAAAATTAAAATACATTAAAAAATAAAATATTTCTAAATTCAGGACTATTTGGTATACCATGCATTGCTGTGAACTGATGGAAATATAAAATAATTGATAGATGATTCTATCATAGATAGATGAATATTTTCAGGTTGCTAATAATAGTGAACATTTTTTTGAGGGCTTTTTATGGTCAGCACTTAAATGCACCCGCCATCTCCTTTAGTTTTTCACTCCAGAAGAAATGAGTACTATTAGTATCCCAAGTTTATAGCCAGGGGAACTAAATTATAGAGCCTGCCCAAGGTCACACCTGTCAGTGGTTGAAAATGGATTTGCACCCAAATCCATTCACTTCTCCAGCCCATAAACATATTCTGATTTATTCAGGTAACTGTTTTTTTTTCAAGTATAGAGTAATACATACAATTCCTTTAAAATTTATATCACATCTTTCATGAGATTGTGTGTGTGTGTGTGTGCGTGCGCATGTGCACATGTGTGTATTTAGAAGCACATAAGAATCCTGTTCACTATTATGCATATCACTGACAAGTACAAATTTGGAAATGCAGCATTGCTAATCCAATACTGGGACTAGCAATCTGGTGGCTTGAGTGATTGATAATCCTGCTTCTGTTGCTGACATTATAGCTTTGGACATCACTAAGTCTTAAATTTTTCCCTAGTAATATGGGATAAATTTATCTTTTCACTCACAGTGTGGTGTATTAGAAAGTGCACTGATACCAGAATCAAAAGATTTGGTTTTAACAGATGTTAGTTAGTTATGTCACTTTGGAAGTATCACTTCTTTAAGTCTAGCTTTCTTACTACAAAATGAGAATTATGTGTTCTTCAAAAGTGTATGTTCATAACTCTATTACAACAGGAAAACATAAAGATTAATAATATTAGCTACTTATCTTGAGTTCCTTAAATACTGTACTCAATTAGTACTCAATATTTGAAAATTAACATTTAGGTATAAGATTATAAGCTATCAGCATGCATATCTGAACAAATACTGCTTTCCAAAATAAAAATAATTAGACCAAATTGTTTTTAACAAGAATTTTTTCTTTTATTTCTAACTTTAGGAGTACCACCAGGAGAGGGAAAGAATTCATTACCATAGTATTTACTTTCTTTCTTCTCTTCTTGCACACTGCGATGACCCTCCTTACTCCATCATTCTATCATCATCTTGACAGTCCCCAAGCAATATTTCACCCTTCCCTTTTCATCACCATCCTTATTCTGTACATTCCTTCAAGAAGCAAAAACAACTCTCTCCTCTCATCACAAATAATTTAAGAAATCCCTATACATATGTAAAGACAGCCTATTCAAATTCTCTCCATGACATCTTCCATTTCCATGCAGTTCTGTTTTAGTTATTGAATGTGGGAACTTTGGTTTCAACCTATTTCAGAATATTGTTTTATACATTGTTATTCATCTTCTGCTTTCAGGGAACATGATATTCTCTAATCAGTGAAGAAACATTAAACTTTGTAAGGATGGTCCATTCAAGTTTTTACAGGTCAACAACACACTCCCTAGAGAGCTAGTCAAAATATGGTGGCTAAGATGAAAGTATAATTTAGACAGAGTCTTTAGGATTTGCAAATACCAAATTCAGTTCAGTGTGTTGAATATGTCTCTTGACTACTTCCAGTTTTCTCTATATGTTCCATGGCTTTCTTCAGGCTATTTTTTTTTTAACCAATATAATCCTAGTTCAATTTTTTGACCAATATTACCTGTTAAATAATTTAAACATCTTGATTTGATGTTAAAAATAAAACAAACACCTCTCCCTAAAAAACCCATTCTCTTAAAACTGTTGTATATAATTTGTCATCAAATCTAACATGTTAAGTTTATGCTGGGCATCTGTTTACACAAATTGAAAAGTACATTTAGAAGGCAAAATTTTAAATGTTGAATAGACCCAGTGAAAAATGAGAAGGCACTTTGGTGATTCCTCCTACCCAGAAAAATATTACAGATTGGTGGAGTGAGCTATTGTAACAACATGTTATTTGGCCCTGCACCATTACATAAAAAGGGGTCCCTGCCATTCTTATTCTTCCTTGCAAATTTCTCTCCCACAAAAGAAGGAGATAGCTAGAAATTTTCTTTCTTCAAAGAGGGAAATGTTGGATCTATGGCTTCAACTACTCTGCCAAATCCTTTTTCTAGGGTGTCTATCACCAAATTCTCCTCAATTTTAGACAATGCATGTGAGTAGTTAAGTTAGAGAACCCATTATTCATTCAACTCATTAAAGCAAGATAGGAAGCAGTTTGACAAAATTTTATGTTACACCTTGTATTTTTCTGGGGTAAAATCAAAAAAAGAACATTTGCGTATTTATATTTACTGGACTAAATAATGATTGCATGAGTGAAATCTGAACCAAACAGCCTCTAATATTCTGTCTTCTTTAAAAAGAAAGCTAAGCCGGGGTGCCTGGGTGGCGCAGTTGGTTAAGCGTCTGACTCAGTTTCACCTCAGATCATGACCTCAGAGTCATGAGATTGAGCTCTACATCAGCCTCCATGCTTAGTGTGGAGTCTGCTTGAGATTCTCTCTCCCTCTGCCCTTCCAGCTCATGCTTTCTCTCTCTAATAAATAAGAAAATATTTAAAAAAGAGGGAGAGAGAGAGAGCACTAAGCATATCAGTGAAAGTGGCAAACATACAAGGATGTTCTTTAATCTTTGAATATTGTAAAAAATGACCACAATGTCACCAATGTGAGGGTTCAGAAAAAAGAGAATTCCAGCAGCTTAGGAATTGTTAATGCTGGTCTTTAAGAAGTACTGTGTTATTAGTTTCTTTCATTTCATTGTAGGTTTTCATTTGTAAGGTTTTATAAAAGATGTACATGGAATGTACACAGGTATGTTCAGCAAATACAAAAAAAAACACTTAATAAAAATAAATGAAGACATCTATCTGACAAGAGTCTGCACAATGTCTCCAATTAGGCAAATCCTCTCATTACAATTCTATTCTTTACAACCTATTATAGTCACTTAGTAATTATTACCAAAACAGGCCTCTTGATTAATTTATCTGGAAGAGTGGTTCTTATCTTCTTTTGGAAACATAGTACTTCATATTTTAACTTTTCTCAAGGACCTTTAGTTAGCAGCAATTTTTCACTAAATCATCTGCAAAGGACTCTACAAGAAACTCCAGATAGGAATTCTAAGCAGATTAAGCCTTTTAATTAGTTAATTCTTTTTTTTTTTCTTTCAGTGCAACATGGCTAGGGGATGTGGCTTCCAAATATTTTAGTCAGATTTCCTCAAAGTCAGGATACCTACTTCAAGATGAGGAAAAACAAACACTTAACACATTAAAGTACAGAAGTTCTTGCTATGAATCATTGTATCCTACTTTCTACCTGGTCTAAATATCACATTTTCAACTGACAATTTTAAGCACTTGGGTACAAAATTCAGAAGTAATTGTTTCTTGTGCTTCCCCCATCTGCAAACTTTTTCACATACTGAAGGGTTTTGTTGCTTAGTTTTACTGAATTTTTTTTTTCTTCACTCACCTTGGCTGTGACCCCATAACCATCAGCAGATCCATTATTGGTGTTTTCCTAATTGATACTCAGTTTCATGTTTAGGTTTATAAAATCATTTTCTCCCTGTGGTTCCTAAAAAAAGTCATATTTCTCTACAAACTCCATGGGGTATTTATCACCAATTTATGCAGAAAGAGTGTTTATTTTCTTGTTATATAAATAACTTGAGAACTAAAAATATAATCCATTGCATAGGTAAAGATGGCATGGCTTAAGAGCAATTGTTTTCTGAGAACACACTGCATCTTCTATAAGTTCTTTGATGGCCGCCAGTCTGAGTCTGGGTGGGTTGCATTCCACTGCTGATGTACTTAGGTTTTGTATTTAATTCAAATGTCACCATTAGGGATGTTGATTTTTCAGTGTTTTAGTCTTGGAGACCCAACAAATCCATAGCCAATGAAAACTCATTCTTTTAGTTTCGTGCCCAAAATATATCATCATGTAACTTTAAAAGATCATAGTTTTCATTGCAATATCAGATGGGCTAAGTTTGTTACCCTCCTCCCCCAGCAGATTAACCTCCAAGTCTGTACCAATTCATTAAACATGCATATCAGTCATCAGACTGCAGCATAATTTATTGCAATTAAGCACTTCTGTGTTGGGGAACCAAAATAAGATTGTCCATTATCAGACTGTTAATGGTTTTCTGAGCAGTTGCCAGTTCATTCACCCCACCCACCCTTCAATAATAAAATAATTTTGACAAAGGGTCCATGTTTCAACATTTTTAATAAAAACAAAATAGAAAAACCATCAGTAACTGAGCAGTAAAGTTTCCTCTCTCTTTCTTCCTTGCCAAAACTAACAGAAAGGAAAATGTCAGTTTGGCATTTTGCCAAAAAAAGAGGAAATTGAATGGTCTCAGTTCTTATTCTTTGACTAGTAGCATTGTGTACATAGAATGCTTGGCTCTTGGGCTCATTTTGACAGAACTGAAACAGAGATAAGAAGTTTTGAGGACTCCATTCTGCAATTTATAGGCCTTGATTCTGTTTAAGATCTTTCAATACCACATAACAAATCAATGTGATTTAGAAAATAATGTTGTTTCTGCCACTGACATAAGCCATATGTGAACTGCTAAGCTACTATGCAAGCCACAGCTATAAATTTTGGTCACTTGTAGGAGATACCTTATTATTTGGGGCCAAAATAATTCAAACCATTATCATCATCTTGAATGATGTCTCCCTAAACTGCTGCCTCGTAATGAGCTGAATGAAAGGTCTCTCACACTAAGGGCAGATAGAGCTGTTCTTAAATAAATTTCCCAGGTAATTCATTCAGAATAATAGGACAGTAGCCTCTGATAGATTTTGATATATCAAATCATTAATGTCCCTTTCACAGATACCATGAATGTAATCTATGGAATTCAAATATCTAAAATAGACAATGTTTGATCCAGATAGCAGGACAATTAATTATATAAAAAAAACCCAAAAACAAAAAACCAAAAACAGTATGGCAATTTGTCTTCCTGCATGAAACAAGATGTGGTCTTGCTACTCCATTAAACAGTCTGAATGTCTCACTGAGAAGGAGCTGGAGTGCTCATCATTTTTCCTGGAAATAGCTGCATTAATATATGTGGTGAAAAGGATAGATGAAATAATAAATTTTCCCTAGGATGGAAATTTTCTGCTTTGTTACCCTTTTTTTATAGTATATACAGAGCATGGTAATGGGATTCCTTAGTCATTATGGATATAATCTCACATAAAAAGAAATCTAAACTATTTTTTTATTAACATATGATGTATTATTTGTTTCAGGGGTACAGGTCTGTGATTCATCAGTCTTACACAATTCACAGTGCTCACCATAGCACATACCCTCCCCAGTGTCCATCACTCAGCCACCATATCCCTCTCACCACCCTCCACTCCAGCATGTTTTCTCTCCCTCTCTGGTTTCATCTTGTTTCATTTTTCCCTCCCTTCCCCTATGATCCTCTGTCTTGTTTCTCAAATTCCTCATATCAGTGAGATCATATGATACCTGTCTTTCTCTGATTTCTCTTATTTTGCTTAGCATAATACCCTCTAGTTCCACCCATGTCATTGCAAATGGCAAGATTTCGGGGTTTTTTTGATGGCTGCATAATATTCCATTGTATATATATATATATACCACATCTTCTTTATCCATTCATCTGTCGATAGACATCTTGGTTCTTTCCATAGTTTGGCTATTTTGGACAATGCTGCTATAAACATTGGGGTGCATGTGCCCCTTCGGATCCCTACATTGGTATCTTTGTGGTAAATACCCAGTAGTGCAATTGCTGGATCGTATGGTAGCTCTATTTTCAACTTTTTGAGGAACCTCCATTCCTGTTTTCCAGAGGGGTTGCACCAGCTTGCATCCCCACCAACAGTGTAGGAGGGCTCCCCTTTCTCCACATCCCCACCAACATCTGTCGTTTCCTGACTTGTTAATTTTAGCCATTCTGACTGGTGTGAGGTGGTACCTCATTGAGGTTTTGATTTGTAGGGAAATCTAAACTATCAAGACCCTCTTCAGATATAGTCAATTATTCTATTTCATGTATACATACATTACAAAAATAAAACTACTTAGAATCAGAAAGTATTTTTTAAACATCAAATTCTCTATTAAGCCTCATTTGTAGGGGAAAGATCTATCTGACAAATAGGATGAGATTAGATTAATATCTCTAAAACAAGTTTTCAAAGACTACTTGGGGGGCTATAGAGTCTCAAAGGCAGTCTTTAAGAGTATTCTGGTATCTCTGCTTTTCTTCTTCTCTTCTCTTAAATATTCATTTTTACCTAAATATGAGCTCTTATTTTCCATATGCACAGAGTCATTCAGCTGCTTAGCCAATTCCTAAAATGAACTCAAATCCTCCTTTATAATAATTATATGAAATATAATCACTTTGTAGAAATGATTTTTAAGCCCTCCCAATTCTAGAAATGTTGGGTTCAAAACACATATCCAATCAATCTTAAATTTCCCTATAGTATTCTTAAAGCTAAGAATATTTGATTATATTAATTATATTATTAATATTAACTATTAAGTTTATCAAATTGTTTTAAAACATTTTCATTCTTCAGAATTAAATATTTTGAGATGATTGGCCATCTTAAAATATCTGCTTTATTTATTTATTTTAAAGACTTCATTTATTTATTTGTCAGATAGAGAGCACAAGCAGGGGGACCGGCAGGCAGAGGGAGAAGCAGGCTCCCCACTGAGCAAGGAGCCCGATGCAGGACTGGATCCCTGGACCCTGGGATCTTAACCTGAACCAAAGGCAAACACAACCCACTGAGCTACCCAGATGTCCGAAAATATCTGCTTTATTTAAAATGATACTACAAGAAAACTCTGAGGAGATCATAGACTCAGTGTAAAACGTAAATATTTTTAAAGTTAAACCTATGAAATACAAAATATTTATTGAACTAGGATTTTAAATTAACATCTATCTTCTTATCTTAAAGAAATGACTTTTCAAGTTGAAGAAAGGCAAAAAACAGTTTAAAAGTGTTATTTGCTTGAGTTTGCAAATAAAAGAAAAAAATTAAATATTTTCTAATTTTATGAACACATAACATGAAAGATACACAATGTAATATAGAAAAATACAAAGAATCTTGCATATAATACTTTGTATTAGGAACTAAGGGAGAAATAAAAAAGTCTAAGATAGATCATTGGATTAAAGTGATTAATTAACATAATTAAGACAATAAAAGAAATATTCGTTAAGGGACATTGTGACATTGCTCATAGTGGAAAGCTGTTAAGGTTTTTTATGGATTGAATTTGTCATGGACTGAATTTGAAAGAAAAAGATTTGACTGTCAAAGGTAGCACAGTCCCCTGGAGTGGAATGTGCAGAATGAGAGCAAAGGCTTGAAGGTGCACCCCATGGATACAAGGGAGAGAAGCCAAACAGAGTAGTCCATTAAGGTGAAAACTGGGTCAAATTACCTATAAAGAGAAGTTGAAATAAAACCTGAGTGTGAAGCAATTGCTTTCTAATTATAAATATGCTTGGCTAGAACATAGCGGGTTAATTGGCAGGAAAAGGCTAACATTAGTTTTGGTGGATGTGTTGTAATATGGAGTAGTTCTAAGGAGTGTAGAAAATCACTATATGTTAGAGTGTAATGTATATAATGCAACCAATTAAAGATGAGGAAGCAGCACACAATTGCTGCGGGTGATATTATCATCTTGTTTTAAAAGGAATGGTCCTATGTTAATGTTGGGTTTGGGAATCAAAGCAGAAAGTGGAAACCATGTTTCATTCATTTCCATCCTGGAGAAGGAAATGTAAAGAATGCTGAATTTAGTTTCACTAGACTCTTGCATGGCTTAAAATAACACATCGATCAAAAAAAAAACAATAACCAAAGAAAGGATCCCCTTCATACATGGACCGCAGTTTAAAGCCAATTATCTCAGGATGGGTAGTGATTGTATGGCCTCTCTCATATATATCTCAATGGGTAATTTTAAATGAGATACTACTACAGGTTGGGAGATTTAATTAGAATAAAGGAAACACAATCCTATGATTAGGTAGGACCTCACATAACATTAACCTCCACCCATTATGCCTCTGGAAACAGAAAAAGAGTTGGGCTTCCTGAACTCTGGTTTTCTAACCTAATCTGACCATTTTCTAAGCATAAGAGTATACTATAAATCCTAAGAGAATGATACTTAACAAAGACCTGCTTCAGAGCCAGGGGAAGAAACTAGCGTGGTGGACTGGCTTCAGGGAATATATGGGTATGTCTGGAAGTTGGCTGACAGGTGGGAAGAGGACTTTCCAGAGGACTAAAACTGCAGGAAAAATTAAATAGATGCTTACTCATGTTTCTT
This sequence comes from Zalophus californianus, assembly GCF_009762305.2. Taxonomy (NCBI): domain Eukaryota; kingdom Metazoa; phylum Chordata; class Mammalia; order Carnivora; family Otariidae; genus Zalophus; species Zalophus californianus. Next base: position 51,148,375 of record NC_045606.1, on the reverse strand, counting down.
CTTTCTCCCTCCCTCCTACTTCTGAAAGATGAAGTACCTATAACTTCCAAGAACTTGCCAGGAAAGGACTTGAAGCTGCTGACACTGAAAACCTTCAGATTCTCCCCCAGCCCTTCAGTCTACTATAAATGAACTAACCAACATTCTTCCCATGATCAAATAAGGAAACCCAAACAATGCCAATGTCATCATGGTTTTACCCTTTCACTGAATTTTAACACAGCTTCAACAGAAGTGTGACACCACCCTGTAACTAACTGGAGATCTTAGTATTCCCCTGCCTTTAAACAAGAGGTTCAGGCCAAGGACACCAGGGTGGATCTGTGGTCTTTACAACATCCATGAAATCACTAATACACTGTAGAACCAATAGGATCTCACAAACTAAACTGTGTGGAACTCAATTTATCTGCCTCAGAGGGATTAAGAGTAGAGTTCAGTCTGGTGGGATTCAGAACTCTGGTTCCATGGAGTCTAGGTACTAAAGACATTGGGCTGAGCCATCCCCCCAGCTATAATGATGCAAGTCATGTATGGCAGGAAAATGCTGTAGTTAAAATCAGAAATTTTTTTTATCATAATTTTTTTATTGGTGCATAACTGTGAGAAAAATGCTCTGGTGTGTCTAAAATTTTCTTCTCTGGCATTACACACTTCTTTAAAAAGACTTGGATAAATAGTGGCTCAGCTCCTTCAGAATTAAGATTGTATGAAAATATTACAAAATAATTTTAAAAGTTAACATTTTTATTCTCAAATTGAACTTTGTATTACTAAAATGTCTCACATCTTCCAGGTTAAAATATTTCATCTTTTTGGGTAAGTTCCCTTGAAAAGTTACTGCAAGATTTTCCTGTTACTAGATTATTTTAACTTTAAAAAAAAAGAGGCACATAAGCATTTTAAATGAGAATGTGGAGGAAAATAAGTAACTCACAAACTATTAACCCAAAAACTTTCCTCCAAAGAAACATTCTTTCTTGCATTCTGTAAATTCTGTATGTTCATGTTTCCTTTCTCCAATTTAATTGTAATTCCATGATCCCAACACTGAAATGGAAAGTATCACTGTCCCCCCTCTGACACCTGGAACAATACACTACACGTGGTAGGTCCTCAACAAATATTAGTATCCCCCAAACCTAGGAAGATGTCATTATTTCCTTAAATTGCATATATTTATAAGTTAACCACAATTTTAATAAACTAGATAATGCTCGTGGATGTGAAAACACAAACTTAAAACACATGGGAAATATTACACTGGGATTTTTTTGTCAGTTTTGTTTGCAGAAAGCAAGCAAATAAACCACATGATTAATTACGAAGAAAAACTGTAATGTCTCATATAACGATAAATAACTGTTGGTCCTTTGTATCAGTGGGAGACAAGAGAAGGGTGAACCATCCAAGCTGACAGATCCTCCTAGGAAAAGCCTGTGCTTTGAATCAAGTGATTGTGTTTTTACTCAGACATTTGACTAAGATGGAATCTGCTCCTCTGGGGATCCACTCCAAGGGAAATAATAATGTCCTACTGTAACAACACCACACAGGAGGCTCAATAAAGTTGTTCGGTTTCTTCAACCTTTTCCCTTCTTCACATTCCACCCCATGCTGGGCGTATGTCATTGTAGAACAGATTCACGTAAAACTCCCTGTTTCACTTTTCCCCAAAAGGATTCCAAGTGGTTCAGTTTTCAAGTTTAAAAGAATCTTTTGTGAAAAGCTAAGGTGGAAATGACAACAAAAATGCCAATCAAACACACAATACACAGTTAGTAATTTTTGCATGACAAGTCACATAGTGAATATAGTGGTTAGTTGGGATTGTGATGCAGATATTTATCCCAGATAATAAGAGATATGAGTGTGTGACCTAGACTTGGATGTTCACCGGAGTGAAAGTGTTTTTATTTTCCCCAGATCCTTATTTTGGAAAGAGTATTTCACAGCCCTATATCACATTAAAAAGAAAATCTTAAAGGTTTTACTTGTTATTAGTGGAGTTAATAATCACAGAAATTGTAAGTAATTAAAAATATTTTTCTCAATAAAATTAAACTATGCTCCAAAAGCTCTTGGCAGCCTCCAAAATATGACAAAGAAATTTTGTTCATTCTAATGCATTCATAAAAATAGAAATTTAATTAATCCCATAGAAATAGGATTGCATTTTAAATCTGATATTTCAACCTATACTATTTAGACCAGTGTGTCACAGATGTGCAATGGAAAATTGGAATGAATAAACCAAGAACAAAGTACAAATACCAAGAAGGCATATGACTCGTCTGTTCACTTCTCTCCACACCTAGAACAACATCTAATGAACAGAATGGCCTTTATAAAGTACTTATGAAACGAATGAGTACTCTACAAACATATTAATAGGCTTTTCACTCAGAAGGGGGAATGAGATGAAGGGAATTAAAAATTAAGACCCTCTCCCAATATTAAATTTTTCTACCAGATCTCAAGCCAATCTCAAGAATCCTAAACTAATCTGCACTGGAGTGTGTGTGTGTGTGTGTGTCTGTGTGTCTGTGTGTGTGTGTCTGTGTGTCTGTGTGTGTGTCTGTGTGAGAGAGAGAGAGACCCAGTCACAACTTCTCACCCTCATCTCAGGAGCAGAGAACAGATGTTATTCATTGTTGGATATATTTTTCTCCTCACAACACACATACACATATATAGGCTGTAATACTGACCATCTCATAAAATAAAAAAAGCAAACAAAAAATTTCCCTAGGCCTAAATAGTCCCTGTGGAAACTTCCTCATTTCTCTGTTTTCCCTTCTAGCAAAGTTCTTCAAAATACCTGCCTATATTCACAGAACAGTGTGTGGCATATTACAGGGCTTGATAAATATTTGTTCCATAAATGAACGAAGAATGGCACCATATTTAAGATGTAGTATTAATATATTCCATGTTTGGTTTGCCACTACGCTATCTTAATTTACATATTCAATATAAATGTTTTGACATCTATCACCTATGGTGGCAATATTATGAGCTAACTGCTGTTTGTGTGTGTCTGTGTGTGTGTGTGTGTGTGTGTGTGCGTGCGCACACAATGCACATACCATATACACATACGTGCACATAGTTGTGTTAGGGAAAGGAAGTATATCCCAACATTATAGCCCTCAAAGAACTTACAGTTTATATGTGCAAAATTTAACTACAACACAAGACAGTTTTGGGTAAATGCAATACATATATTTATTTGTTCATTCCTTCAACAAATATTTGTTGAGCATTTCCAAAGACCCTGTACTAAGAAAAGCAACAAAGAGTGGATGGAAATAAAAAACAAAGTAAGACCGTAGGGGATAAGTGGCAGTATTCTAGATATATGTAAGATTTGTGTAAGTGGCAGATTGAACAGGACTTAAGAAAGTTAATAAGAGACAAGAAAAGAAGGAGGATTTTAGTACATTTAGAAAAATAAGAAGAAATAAAAATGTAATACATGATATTTCTAAGCAAAAGCACCTGAAAAAGTGCAGGCAATAAAATATCCCATGTAAAGAAGCGTTTGCTTCAGTCACTCCCTAGAGAAGAAAGATATTTTTGTTCTGAATACATAGTATGTAGCAAAGACACAGACTCCAGAAAATTTATTTCAGGCATGAGAGGAAAAAAGCCAAATACCAAGAAAAATATGTTCCAGACTATGACGATCAGATCAAATCATATTTTTATGAAAAAGTATGTGGGAGCATCCAGCATGGCTTTTTATCCTAATTTTTTTTAAGGCCAAACTAGCCAAGTTTTCATATGGAATCATGGCCCTGTTTTGAGTCTGTAATGGTAGATATTATAGAATTGTCAAAAGAGGTTAACTTCAATTTTAGACCATTTACATTCTTATGCATTTTAAGAATTGCTCAACAGGAATATCTTACATTACCTCTGCAAAGCTTTTCACTTTGAGAAAAGTGTTAGATATCTTGTAAAACTACATGGTTTATTATTTGTGACTGTAATAGAAATGCTGTGTTCAGTATTTTTTTTTCCATGAGGAATGTTTGTTTGTCTAAGTGATAAATAAAAAGTTTCCTAACATGGTAACCATATGGGTCTGGGAAATTACCTGCTGCTCAAATGCTTCTGAAGATTTTATTTAGATCATATTTGTGTTTAAAAATAAATATGCAGATTTGTTTCAGAGGTACTTGAAATAAAAAGACACACTATTTCCTTACATTTTTTTTGAATGTTTTAGTTAATTTTGAACCAATTCTTTGTCTTGATAAGAAAAAAAAAGAAGATAGCAGGAGGTGAAGAATGAAGGGGAGGAAATCGGAGGGGGAGACAAACCATGAGAGATGATGGACTCTGAAAAACAAACTGAGGGTTCTAGAGGGGAGGGGGTGGGGGGATGGGTTAGCCTGGTGATGGGTATTAAAGAGGGCACATTCTGCATGGAGCACTGGGTGTTATGCACAAACAATGAACCATGGAACACTACATCAAAAACTAATGATGTAATGTATGGTGATTAACATAACAAAAAATTTTAAAAATGGGAAAAAATAAATATGCAGATAATTATCAAGACAAAGAATTGGTTCAAAATTAACTAAAACATTCAGAAAAAAATGTAAGGAAATAGTGTCTTTTTTTTTCAAGTACATGGACAAGTTAAAGGTCACATTAGCAAGCTCTGAGAAATTGTCAACTTGGGCTTTGGCTCCTCCTAATTCACCTGAGCCCTGATGTGGTTGCATGGGTTTGCTGTGATGTCTGCAATGCTTGTACTATCTTCAGAACACACTCTCATATTCATTATCTATGAAGGAAGGAAGGAAGGAAGGAGGAGAGGGAGAGAGACAGAGGAAGGGAGAAGGAGGGAGGGAGGGAGGGAAGAAGGAAGGAGGGAAGGAAGGAAGGGTAGGTGGGTGAAACGGAGGGGGAGAGAGAGAGGGAGGGAGGGACAGAAGAAGGAAGGAAGGAAGGAAGGAAGGAAGGAAGGAAGGAAAGAAGGAAAAGAAAAAGCTAGCACTTCTCTGCAGTGAGGAAGGATTAGCAAGGGCTGGTCCTAACAGACAGAGAGAGTGGGCTCAGAAGCAGAACACCTATAAATTCACATTTTATTAGCCTGGTTCACATCCTGCTCGACTCCTCTCTCACCCCGCAAGAGAAAATTCTTGTTTACATGTATAATCTCCTTGGGACCATGGAGGAGTATGAACTGTGCTCTATGAAAAGAACTATAGTCATACGTGGGGAAAGTAAGCTTAATATGACCTGTGAGAGCTGTACATCTCCTAATCTAAATTCCTCTTAAGAGATCTACCATCATCAGTCCAGTGAACTCAAACTTTCAAAAGTTCTACAGTTAATAAACCAATAAAACTGACAGTTGGGTATGACTGACATTCTTATTGAAAAAAATGAAGATAGACTAGCATGACTAGAGAATAAAGACAGCTCTATATTCTTCATGGAGCTGGGTCTTTGAAACATATATTGAGTGATTTTTTAATCTGTTTTGTTATATAAGCAAACATTCCTATTCATATGAATTCTATTCTATAGGAGACTGAAATTAAATGATTTTTCAAAGTAGCCTAACAGGAAAAATACAGGATGCAAAAAGAAACATAGGTGTTAAAATGTCCTTTCCAATCTGTTACCTGTGGTAAAGATTCTTAGACTTAGTTACAAAAATGTGAGGTTCCTAAAGATGCAGGTGGTGGAATTCAAATTAGATGTCACAAACATATCATGCAACTCTATCTCCAGTTGCTTAACTTCTTGTTTCAGGTAAACTGTTTTGTTTGAACCACCCTCTATTGATATGAGAAGCCTTAAGAACAGCAAACCATGAGGACAGGGGTAGGAATCTGAAGATTGTTCAAAAGAGAATTTTCAAGAGCCAGTTTTGAAGAGCTTTAAAGAAAATAGCAGGCAGTCACCTTACACTGTTAGTTTACATTTGATGTGACTTTAAGACAGATGGGCTTAGAGTACTTGATTTCTTTAAATCTCTTCTAGCACTTATTCTTTTATTTATTTCATTAATGAATATATAGCCTGCCTTGTTCCCAAAGTACTTGCAGTTGCTTAGAAAAATCTATATGGTAAAATAAAATTTTTAAATTAGGGAAATCAGTAAATAGAGAAAATGAGCTCATATATTATAAAAAAGCCAGAGAGTAAGAACTCAGAAACAAATATGTACATTTCTGCAAAAGAATTAAAAGGTGTACCATAAATTCAGTTCCAAGTCCTTTACCAGACAAACTGAAGTGAGAAATATGATCAGTTACAAAATTATCATCATGCATAAGATAAAAACATACCAGCTGTCCCAGAGAAACACACATTTTCCTACACTGAAGTTCACACAAAAGTCTCTTACAGTTCCTCTTAGAGGGAACCCTGAAGAACTTAAGAAACATCATCCTCAGTAATATCCCTACATCCTATAGAGAGCTCCACAGAGTTGTTTCTTATTGTGGCTGCCTTACCATGTTCACAGGAAAGCACAATTTCATATATGCAGTTTTAAAGGGTTGCCAAAACCACACAATCTATTCACAGAGCTTTCTGTTTGCCTCATTTTATCCAGGGGTAAATTTGAATGCCATTTAGCACAATAGATGGACTAGAATCCTTCAGGCGATCTTTTAATATTACTTTTCAAAAACCAAGTTGTGATAAGGGTCACCGTCTCTAACAATATCATGGAGTGGAAGGATTGCATAGGCTGATCCTTATTGACAGTTTGCCCAGTCCAGTTCTAAAATCACTTCTTTTCGGAAATACAAGATACTAGTCTGAATCATTTCCCACTCCATCTCCACTGATAAGTATACAAAGGCAATATCTTCAGAGAAGGCCAATATTATTTTAGGAAATATTCTGGTTGTGCTACAAACACATACATTGTAATGCAGTACACATAACACTAGAATTTAAACTCCTCAAAAGTGGGGATTTTTGTCCACTTTCTTTAATGCTATCTCCCCAGTGACTAGAAATAGCATCTGGCATATAGTCGATCCTCAACAAGACTTTTTTGTTGTTGTCAGTAATTTGCTAGGGAAGTGATAATAATAAAGCTCCTAAGAATCAGTGCTAATAAATAATTGAACTTACATGGTCTTATTCACAAAGCTTATATTTACATTTAACAAATAGTAGTATGTGACACCTTTATTATCTACAGATAATGCTTTATGAATATTTGTACTCAAGGATGCCTTATATTAACTTGCATGTCACCCATTATCCATAGGTGGAAAGCACCGGATAACAGCTTTGCTTTTATTATTTGGGCCTTAAAATTCATGTCAGAGGATTTCTCAAATTGCCCAGCAGAGCTGTAGAAAAATGGTGTGGTTAAAACCAGTGAGTGGGATATGACCTCCACAGACCTTCGTCTCAATCATGGCTTTACCATGTTCTAGCTGAATGGCCTTAGGAAATGCACTTTGCTTCTCTGAAGTCTCTGAAAAGAGCATAATTATATGTGCATCAACCAAGTGTTGTGAGGAAAAATGAAAGAATATATGTAAAGAGTTTCACACATAGTAAGGGTTCTTTTGTAAAGTGCTCTTGTCTTTCCAACAGATGTTAGATGGATATCAAATTTTAATTCCTGTGACTGCTCTTGGTTCCTTATAAGAAATTCATTAGGATCTTTTTCTGTTCTCTATAGCAAGAAGACATATAGTCAGAACATTTGAAATCACTGTCTGATTTGCCAAGGGATTTTCTATGGACTCTGACTCTTATAGTGTCCTTAAGATTCAAAGTAAATTTAATATCTGGATTTCTCATATAATGCTCATGAAAGCTCATCCTATAAGCAGTGCTCTGAACTTAAGGGTATAAAGCATAGGATGGATGAGTAAAAGATAAAAGATTTTCTATAGTTGTCACATTTTTCCTTAATTATTATATACTTAATGACCTACTTCCCTACCAGACCAGAAGGACAAAAAGCATCCTTGACAGTTTCCTGGTAAAATGCAGATAATCAACATGACACTAATAAATGAGCATTGCTTTAATATTTTTACCTAATATTTTGTTTAGGGTCATCCAAAAGAAAATCTAAATAATCAAATACCCTTTAGTGTATCTGTAACAGGGATTACAAACAATCTCTTTCATCTTTTCCTTTTCTTGCAGCACCAGACAATAGTCTCTTTATTGTAGTTATTACTGACATTAATGCAAACATTTCTGACAAGTGGAAAATCTCCTTGTAATTAAATTTCTGTTGTACTTTACTGTACTGTTTTTCCCTAAAGAAAGTCCCTGTTAACAGATTTCAAGCCGTGATAATAATATTTTCTTCCTATGTTATCAAAAATCGTAATCTGTTTTCTTTCTTGGACAGCACTCAAAATAGCTGTAAGATTTAAGAAAACCAGAAAAGATACTTTTTTCAAAGCTTGAGTGAATTGTTCTTGAATATCAACTTAGAGTTTTGGTAGAATGAAGAACACTAGCAAACATAATGTAATAACTTTGAGCTGGAAATTCGTCTCAGCAAAAGTTATAGTCTGGAAACTGCTGACTTTTCAGAGGTGGATGGGGAAGTAAGGGGAGAGTAAATTAAATAAATGGAATTTATATGTGCTTTTAGATCCATAGCCCTTGTTATTTAAGTTATAACTTTTGAATATGATACAAATAAATTCTGAAAACAATCTCATTCAGCTCAACTTCTGTTTTTGTTTTGACCATTTTACTTAAACAAGAATAGCCTAACTTAGCTTAAAGTGAAATAGCTAATTAACACATTTGTAAAAATAAAACATAAGCCTCCCCCCAGATAACTCCATGTGAGCCAACTATGTATGATATCAAATTCCTTCATAAATAAGACGAAGTTCATGACAGATAAAAGTCAGCTTTTTGAATCCTTATATTTCATAATCTAACACACCTATTTTGAGCCTTTTGTACCGTCGATTTTTTTTTAAATGGAGCCTCTCAAACAAAAACCAGTTTTCTTCAATTCCAGCCAAATAACTGATTTCATTAAAAAACGGGTTACAATATGTAAAACATTTATAGAAAAAAAGCCTGTTGTCCCCTCTGTACCAACCAATAGTTGTAAAACACGGATGTGATAAATACATAAAACAATTAAAGCCACAGCTGTTGCATAAACTTTAGACTTCATCTAGTATTGCTAACCAAATCAAATATTCATTTCTTAGGCTGTATTAATTGGGCAACTACTCACACCATCAGGGATGACAATGGACACACTTCTGGTCTCAAACAAAGCTGGGGTGGGGAAATGACCTTCACTGAGTTGGGGCAAGGAGAAAAATTTAGAATTCAAGGTTTGTGTTTAACAAATGAGAAGAATGGCCCCAGAGAAGTTCAATGACTTTATCAAGGTGTTAAGCTAGTCTGTCGTTACACTAGAACAACAGCTTGTTGTTGTTAATGAAGGTTGTTAACTTCCAGTCCTGTAGTCTATATCCCACACTGTTCTTCAATAGACATCTCTTGCTAGAACATTTTTTTTTCCTTTTTCCTTTTTTGTGTTTTTTTAAGTAGGCTCCATGCCCAACGTGGGGGTTGAACTCAGGACCCTGATATCAAGAGTCACATGCTCTACTGACTGAGCCAGCCAGGCACTCCTAGAACATTTTTATTCATACTTGTTTTACAGTTATGTCAATAGAGAATCCAAATTGCCCAGATGGAAATCAAGTATTTTTAACTATTGGTAGTTCTTTCTTCTACTGCATCTGCAAAACTAAATCATAGTCCCTGCAGAGATAAACTATCAACTCACAGTGTACATCAGGAAAATGTATCTGTAGAACATCTGATGAAAGAAGGATTTATAGTTTATCACAAGCTACATTTAAGGCCAAGTGGTAGGACAGTTCAGAGACTTCTGGTTTTCATTAATAGATAAACTTATAAAACTTGCTCCCATTTCAAAGAATGAACAGCCTATTTGTAATCTTTAAACAAATAAAAATAACCAGGAAAGAGACTCAGAGGTTCAACACACTTCAAATGGACCTGCTTGGGTTATTAGCACTTTAACCAACAGATGTGTCCTTCAATGAAGACAGAAAATTAACATCATGGAAGGTTCCTGATAAAGTTGAAACAAGAATCAGCAGTCTTTGTCACAAATATTTGGCAAATTTTGCCACCACAATTATTAATAATTGGTTTATCAAGGAAATATTTCCGTGTCCTCACCACTAATATTTCACTCCACTAGTTCTCATTCTAGGCTGTTAGTGATCCTCCTTGAAAGCAACAATTTAAATTCCCAATCCTGCTAATGCCATCAGAGAGAGAATAAGCCCTCCTAAAGAATGACTTCTGTGTGCCTCCAACCAGTTACTTCCAATCAGAAAGCCCAGCTCCTGAATTATCAAACTGAATGATGATCTACAGCTAAAGACTTGTTTCTGGTACTATATACCCCTTCCCTATGGCTTTCAAGAAATAATGTCCAGGGTAAGGAGATCATATTCAGAAGTATTCAGCATCTCCTCGTCCTGTGAAGAATTAACTTTCTCCGAAATCCTTTCTCCCCTACCCATCCTACACACACACATTCCTTGGTTGGTAGCCTTTAGCAAACTGGGAAAAGATGAGGGACAACTGATATTCACTGACCTCTAATGGCAGAAAATTAATCTCTCAGTGGCAGAATTAACCAAGAAATTCGTGGGCCATCAACAGTATAGCTTTACACCAAATGCATGAAAATTACTTGTTCCCTAAGTGATTTGTTTTGCAAGAATGTGGAGCTCAAGGTTTTTGATTATAGTCATACCACTTACGCTATAACATCCAGCTAGTTACTTAAGGTTTTGGACCTCATTTTTCTCATCAGTAAAACATGGATAAAAATAGTACCTACATTTATAAGGTTATTACATGAGCACAAATGAGATTATATATATATTTACTGCTTAGCATAGCGCTCAATAAACATTAGCATTCTCACTGGATTCCTTTACTTTTTTAAAAAAAAATTAAATGATCTTGCAAGTACTGTATTTGAGAGCACATTTACAAATCAGATCCAAGAAAAGAAAAGCTCTGTGGCTCTCTCCATCATGCTTCTTAGAATGCATGTTCTTTATGTGGTAGAAGTTATAAGCACTCTTGGAGGATATGTTTATGATATTAAATATGCAGTTACATATACAAATCTTGTTACAGAATGGGTATCTAAAATCATATAATGTAACTAAACTAAGATTAAGGAAATATAAGGGCATGGAGAAAAAAAGGTTAATATATGAAAAGAATGCTTTAAGTCCACTGAACTTTTTAGATTTGGGGCATGGATTTGGCTCAGTTTTCTAGCAGGCCAATGCAAAGAAGGTAATGTTATTATTACATGAACCACAATGGTTAAATGATAGAAACACACTAGATGCTGTGGATAGGAAAAGTGCCTTTTTTTTTTTTTTTTTTAGCCAATCACTATAGTGATTACTATAACTCTACTAATACATCTGATCCTAATGACAAACTATAAAACTGTCTAAGGACAGCAACAAGTAACATAACAGGAATTTATCCATGGATGAATGAGACAATATTTAGGAAAAGAAACTATACTGTGGAATTCGATAAAACAATATATTATTTCTCAGCACTGTTAACTAGCATATATTTAAATCTAATATTAAAATGATTGTATAGCACCACAGTATTTTGATCACTGTGTATCTTCTTTCTTTATAACTAATGCCTAATATTTAACTCATGTTATATGCATTTAATCAGTACATTGAAGAAAGATTTCTAACATTTTTGTAAATTCTGGTTTTAGTCTAGGCATACCATATTATGTCATGTTCTTTACAAAGCACTCTCTAAAACAGCAATTTCTGAGAAGTGAATGATTTAGGGATTTCCTTAGAGGAAATCTATTCATAAATTCTCTATCTCTGTCTCTATCTCACTCCAGCTTCAAGTTAAAACTGGATCCTAAAATCTAGAATTTACACTGCTGATGTATAAATGTAGAAGACAGTTACTAAAACCTTTAGGAATCTTACTGGCTTTACAATATCAAACAATATAATGATTATATTATAATGACATGATAACTTAACTTTGAACATACCTTTCAATATAATATTATACACAAAAAGAACCAAGCTAAAGAAAAAGCAAATTATGTATATTCTGAGGGTTTCTATTATAAATAAGTATACCAATAAAACAAGCTATAAATATTTTTCCCTGTAGCTGAAGTAGAGAAATAGAGAATGCTTCCATCATTTTAAATCTAAATTCACACGAGAAATTGTCAATATCTGTGAGTTACTGCAACTAAATTTTCTATGTTACCTTAAATAAAACATAACATTAGAGATGTTTACTGAGAATTCATCTTTTCATCACGTAGCTCCTTCTTTAATGCTTGTTTAGGTTTTGACCAATCGGGATAACTTAAGGACATCTCAAAATAGAGATACTGTTCCTTGATCTTTTACTGCCCAAACTCTCCTTTTATTTACTTATTTTGAGTGAGGGGTTTGGAGAAAAGGACTAATCATTGCTAATGAATTTGGTGCTGGTGAAAAATGCCAGATGGGCAGTCACAGAGACTGAAGTTCTTTTATTCACAGGCTAAAGCAGAGCATTTTCCCTGTTATACATTGCTTTCAGATGCAACTTGGAGTACAAAGTTATCTTGCATTCCCAGACCTGTACAATTTCTTCTTCATTAATCAGCATTTTCACATTTCATCAAGTATCATTTCTGATAGGCATATTCCGGCTACACAGAAATCACCATTTCTTATTACTCATTTCTCAGACAGCTTTGCAAAAATAGGGATTTTACATTAGTGATGCTAAAAGCAGGAAGGTTATATAGTGTTGGCTTAAAATTAATTTAGGGAAAATAAAATAATATATATGATGATCTGTTTTATTCCTTCAGTCGTCTGATTTAGAGCAGATTTATGCCAAACCAGTAGATGGTTTTGAATGTACTGAGCCAATCTGCTCAACATAGAACATTCCTGATTTAAAAAAAAAAGAAAATTCATATCAGCTTATAATGGTGTTCCCAATTTTATGCCAAGAGAAATGTTCAATTAGAGTGAAATGACAATGGAGATGCTACAATTTTTTATAACTGTTATTTCTTCAGAATAAACATTTTAACTGTGTCTACAAAGTACTAGCCCCAAAGCCTGAAAGATAGGTTTTACTTTTTAAAAAAACTAAAACCCCCAAGGACTTAGATAACTTGCCTGAAGTTACCCAGATAATAAACAGAAAAAATCATAATAAACTTGAATCTGTATAAAGTCTATGCCATACTATTTCTCTGTCACCAAATCTGTATCTCCAGACCAAAACTCTAGTCTCATGTGTCCAGCTATCTTTGAGATATTTTTTAATTTACTGTCAGTATGTCTAAAATTGAATTTAATATTCACTCACTACTCAGCTCCCACTCTATTATTTGCACCACTGTTACAGATATGTTTAGAGTCACATTTAATTTTTTTATCATTTTATCAACCCTAGTATTCAGGCATTCAATTTTCCATTTTTTTCTACAAAGTTCTTTTTGGTTTTTAGCTGTCACAGGAATTGTTAAAAAATATACTATTTCAAGAAAAATTTTAAATTACATACCTCTTTAAGTACCACAATGTCAAAATGCATATGGCAGTCAAGACTAGGAGGGCATACTCTAAAATAAAAATTCTTGTGTTTGAGTAGAACAATTAAAGGAGTATTTCTCCTTTTTCAAAAATAATCTTTAATATTATATCATTGCAAAAGTGTGAAAAACACCAAGTGGTGTCACAGAAAATGTCAGTATTTTCTATTGCCACTACCTCTTCAGGCCCTTGTCACTCAGGTGCTACATACCCTGTTTCTTCTCCAAAAAGCCATTGTGCAAAACATCATGCACTTGATCCTCTTTAAACCAATCTTTTTTTTTTTTAAGATTTTTATTTATTTATTAAGAGAGAGACAGAAAGAGAGAGAACATGAGAGGGAGGAGGGTCAGAAGGAGAAGCAGACTCCCTGCTGAGCAGGGAGCCCAATGCGGGACTAGATCCTGGGACTCCATCCTGGGACTCAATCCTGGGACTCCAGGATCATGACCTTAGCCGAAGGCAGTTGCTTAACCAACTGAGCCACCCAGGCGCCCCTAAACCAATCTTTTCAAGACTAGCTCCTATCTAAAAAAACTTCAGCAGTTGTTCCAAATCTAAAACACTGCTGGAAAACAGATTCCCCATAAGCTTGACTTACTTTCTGTTTCCAGCATCATCACTTCTGTAAAATGAACACTTCCCTCCTGCTAGCTATCACAAGTTGCTTACTCCCATCTTTTGTTTATGTCTGAAAAGCTGCTGCCACCTTTAAATAACGTCTTTCATGGAGCATTTAGTTAACATGCCAAGTCCTTTATAAGCCCTTCTCCAAGCCTTCCTTTATGCTTCCTTCATGTCTTAAGAATAAAGTTTATACCACATATTTAAACACTTGTTTACTCATTGCTGTCTTACATTAGTCCCTTTGTAATTTTTGGTATGTTTTCTTGAGACTGGGAAGTGGGTCTTATCATCTTTCTCTTGAGCATTCAAGAGCATACAAGAGCATTCAATAAATAGAAAAAGATTAATAAACTGATTTATTGATTGAGATTAATGCTGTCTTCATAGCATACATTTATTTTAAACACAAAGAGTGACTTTTGAAAGATTTCATGAATTTTTTTTAATTCAAATATCAGCATATTAGAAAATTTAAAAGCCACTCAGGATTGAATAAAGTGTGAGTTCTTAATCTTACCAAATTAGGTTCTGGATTTGGGAACATTACAGTAATTTCCTATCCAGACAACTTCTATGGTTAAAATATAAATATAAATATAAATATATTTATGTTTTAAATACTGTAGTATTAATAAAACAAAATCTAAGTTAACTGGTGTTTGAATGTTGCTTAAAAGAAATTTGAAACCCTATTATTCAATTTTCCCAGAATCATGGACTCTTAGAAACCTTATATTACCATTTCAAGTAATTGTTAAAAATATTCACTGCATAATAAAGGCAAATACTGCTCCTGTACATTTAATTCTACTAACTTTATGACAAACTACTGACATTAAGATTTTTAAAAATTTATTGCCAAATATTAGCACTTCATATATACCTAGCAAGGTTTGCAAAACTATGAGAAAAAGAACTGAGTATATGAAAATACAAAAACATAAAAAAATGAGCCAAAACAAATCTAAGTTTTCACAAATGTTACCAAAAGCATCAATTTTTTACCTGAATCTTACTACCTGAATCTCTATTCTGGACTACAAAAGTTTTAATAAAGTAATATATAAAACAATTAAATAAAGGAGATAAAACACCTAAATTTATACAAGCAGATAGTTTATTTTTATTTTTTTTAAAGATTTCATTTATTTATTTGAAAGAGAGAATGAGAGACAGAGAGCATGAGAGGGAGGAGGGTCACAGGGAGCAGACTTCCCACTGAGCAGGGAGCCTGATGCGAGACTTGATCCCGGGACTCCAGGATCATGACCTGAGCCAAAGGCAGTTGCTTAACCAACTGAGCCACCCAGGTGCCCCACAAGCAGATAGTTTAAATCTAATTCTATCATTAATAGGTATGTACCTCAGACATTAAGATCACTGAATTTCCAGTTCTTTCATCTGAAAAAAAAATAATTCTTATCTGCCATCATGATAGGAATTAAATGTGATAGTATATGTGAAGCCTCTAGAACACTAAATTGATGCACATGAATCACTGATATTTTTATTGTCTTTATCAGATCAATACAATTTTGAAACGATCAATGATCTAGAACTGGGGTTGATGTTTACTGCTTCAGACTTCTCTGTTGGATATTTTTATATATTTTCCTGAACTCATTGTTCAGCTTTGTGCGTTTATACTGTGTCCTACAAGAAATATGAGTATTATTTCTAAGTGGCAAGAACACGGCCTCTGTTGCCATGTTATTCTTCACCTAAGTAGACCTCCTTGCTTATCCGTATGGTTTCCTCACCCACTACCTCCTTACCAGACTCTGACTCTGGGTTCCTCAGTCTTCACTGCTTAACTCTCCGGTGTCCTCAAACTCTGTCTGCATTGGTTTTCTCTCCAGTATGATAAATGCATCTCCCAGTAGCCCCACTTGGGCCCATTAGAGTTGGAACCCAATTTGACTACACATATAATGCTACCAGGTTTCATTATCTGCACTGCAATTTACCACTTTTTTTTTTAAAGATTTTATTTATTTATTTGAGAGAGAGAGAATGAGAGATAGAGAACACGAGAGGCAAGAGGGTCAGAGGGAGAAGCAGACTCCCCGCTGAGCGGGAAGCCCGACGCGGGACTCGATCCCTGGACTCCAGGATCATGACCTGAGCCGAAGGCAGTCGCTTAACCAACTGAGCCACCCAGGCGCCCCTGCAATTTACCACTTTTTAAGTGACCAAGTCCATATAACTTAGAGCTCCTTTTCTCTCTTATCTTCCATGGCAGGGCTGCAGGGATTAACAGGCAAAAGAAAAGTAATCAGATTCTGTAGGTATCCAGGACGTTGAACACATTATTCATCTCCTAGATGTACAGTCATTCTGATCTCTGCTCTACTTGAAAAATCAATAATCACAAAAAAAAAAAAATAGATAAAAGAACCTAAACTTTTTAACAGTGAATATTAGATTCACCTAGGGAGATTTATAAAATGCTTCTGCTTGATCCTAGCCCAAAACAGTTAAATAAGAATCATTTGGGAGCCAGTGTCTGGAAAGAGGGTGAACACGTGCATCTCTGTTTACTGAGGCTTTCATGCTTTCTTACTGACATGGCCACCAACCTGGCTTCCATCTGAGTAGACTAAGGTTTCAGGTTGTTGGTATCTGAACAGACTGAACAGTTCCTGGGCAATGCCATTATGAATGTGTGTTTTCTGGGCTCTGAGGGAAACTCCTTGGCTGTGGCAGATGCTAGGACAATAGGTAATATAAAACCCTGCAAGTTTGACTGACTTTTATTTTAAGACAAAGTAAGTCAAGAAAATGCATTTGGGAAGATTAATTTAATCCATGTTTTGTTCTTTCTGATAATAAAACCTTATCTGAGAATTGCTGTGAAACTTTTGTGAGTCCCTTTGACCATTTTGAAACTTCAGAAAAGTAGAAAATGAAACCATTTATTTACCCGAGTGATAAAACATGCAGGCTTCACATGCAGTCTCTATACACTTTTTCTTCAAACAGCCTAATGGTTTCTTTAAGGTACAATTTAAGGAACTGATACCAATTCAAGTTACTTGAGCTGTGTTTATAGTAAGACTTAGTTTCCTTTCTTAAGCACTTTAAACATAGTAGGTTCAATGGTGCTCAGTGCATCCAGACACTCAATAAATGCTTTTTGATGATGATAATGACGAAGTTGATTTTAACTTGGGTGTTCCTTCTCTTTACTTAACACTGAATGCCTTACTGAAGATCAGACCACAGGTTGTCTTATCAGTTTTATTTTTTTTCTCAAAATTACATAATGCAGTTGTTATGTAAGTCTATTTCTTCTTCATCTTCATTTTCTCAATGTCAAATTTAGAAAGGGGGGATGGTGCCTTTTCTTAATCCAAGCTGAAATCTTCTATCAGTAAGACAGGTAATATATCCTTTTAGGCTCTATGCCTTGTTTTTCTTTTCCTCATTCCCCTGATCTTACTAAATAGCTGCTCTTCTGTTTAGAAGCAGTGTTCCCACAGGTAGTGCTATGAAAGGGGGTTTGGGAGTCAGAGGTCAAAGGACTTGCTTTCATGTATGTAGCTCTAACTGTAACCCAATGCATCCCTTTCCCCTGAGCAAAGCATTTGTCTTCTCAGCATGAATTGTCTACATGCAGAGCAGAGTGGGACCCTGCATAATGCTTGAAGATCCACATTTGGAGAGTCAAAACTCACACTTGAGATTTAACTGTATTATAGCTGATGAGAAAACAAATATTGAACCATGCTAGGACCTCGTTATACTTTGAAAATTTGAATATACTAATTGTCTTAAGTTCCAAAGAGTAGATCTCAAACATCTTACTTGACTACAGATTGCAGGCAAGAACGAGTTATGCATGGCTAGCTGTTGCAGTGGCTTCCCTATAAAACAAAGAATAGCCAAAAACACTACACAGACCCCTTCCAATCAAAGAGCCAGAGCTTTAAAAGTTAACTTTACTGCCTGATTCTGAAGTTTTCATTTTCCTTGCCAGACAGGTTCAAAAAGAATGTCTGTTTTCATTTCATCAAGCTTAATCCATACATAACATCCTTTCCCACTATTTACTAGACTACAGCTATCAAATGAAGATATGATGTCTGTGTTTGGGTTAGTTACTTTAAATTCTAATGACCATGATGTAATCACTGTAATCAAGAAAAGCTTGTCTGTCTTTAGATTTAGGTCCTTTGCCATTGGCCTGGCACACTTTTGAGCCTTTTCATTAAGCTAACCACAATTTTGCCTAATTTGTAATTATCAGCGAGCCTGCTTTACACAGTCTTGCGGCCCCAAATTAAAGTTTGTTCCATTGGTTTTGTTGTGGTGGTTGTCATTCTGGCAAAACACTTTACAAATATTTGGATAAGAAAACTTTATCAGCAGTACATTTTTTACTATACTGTTGTGTTTGTATAATTTTGTGGTTTTTTTTTTCAAATTATGCGTTTTTTTGACAATTGTATCTCCAGCAGAGATTCTCCTCTGCCCTAGTAAATGTTTAGAGAATCTGGACATTTAGAAAGAAGTAAGTTGAAAAAAAAGATGAAAACTAATGAGTATATACATGAAGGTAAAATGTTTTTCTTAAAATCTTCGTTTGTGTTTTTTAAACAATAAAAGTTTACATAAAATGGAAATCATACACATTTTCCTAGTACAAGAGAAGTTTAGGTATTGTTAAGAAAACCTACATGATGTCCCTATTCTAGGCACCAACCTTCAAGAATTTTAAGATTATTCTTTTGGTTGTTCACTAAAAAGGAAACATAAGACCCTCTTTCTCTTTTTTCCAGAGAAAAAAATACTTGCTAATGAATTTGGAAATCAAGGGCCGTTAAATGATTTTTGTACAAATAACTACTCCAGTTGGTAAAATTTTGCTACTCAAATCCACTTAAAGCTCATTTCATCAGAAATACCCTAGATACCATTACCATTTAGCTACTTTTCCTGACATGGCCCTAAACCTATGAAAATTTGTCCCTATACTTATTTTGCACATATGGGATAGATTTTTTCTTTTTTTTTTCTTTTTTCTTTCTCTCTCTTTTTTTTTTTTTTTTGGTCTTCTAGGTTGCAAGGTGAGTAGACCAAAAGGGGAAGGAGAGAATGATTTAGTTGCTAAGCAACAGACTGGCAAGGATCAGGGATTTTTCAACTAAGGCCTGATAAGCTTTCAGTGGTGTCCTGGGAATGCGATAGAGAGAGGGAGTATTCTTGAACTCCCCTGTGCCTTTTTTCCCACTTCTTCTAAACTGAAACCTGTGGGGCTATTCAAATAGGAACATGAAGAGTTTTTCTTCACAGTATGTAAATATGGCTGTGGAAGACTCTAAACCTTCCAGTTTCCTGTGATGCTTTTACTCCTCTCCCTCAGCAGTGGCAGAATTATAGATGGGTGGTCATCACTAACCCCCACAGGATACCATCCAGCAAGGTTAAGTAATTAACCTACATTAATTAATCACTAGTTTGGTTGAAATAAATGGATTGTCATGTATACTCTAGTACAATAACCTCTTGGTAGATGCTGCTTCATTTTTCCCAATTTAAGTAATTCATGAAAGCCAACAAAAAGAAAGAACAACATTAATTCAGCTTATTTATGCTATACTCTCTTTAGAACTTATTTCATACTGGTTTAATTAAGTAATACTTTAAATGCCTGA
The DNA here is from genome assembly GCF_009762305.2 of Zalophus californianus. NCBI lineage: Eukaryota > Metazoa > Chordata > Mammalia > Carnivora > Otariidae > Zalophus > Zalophus californianus. Next base: position 51,128,430 of record NC_045606.1, on the reverse strand, counting down.
TGTGAATGGCACCAATAGAGAGAACTAATTTCAGAATGGCAACAGTGACTTAGTCCCAGGAATCTAAGGGGAACAACAACTTTCCTAGGTGGGAATGGTGGAAACTGAAATAAAATACAGCCAAATATGATAGAGATAATAGGGTGTTTAGGTTAATAGGTGTGGTGCCTGTCTATTATAAAAAGTTGTTGTTGAAGCCATGCCTGTTAACCTTTAACCCTACGGCCTTATTTAGCAGTTAACTTGCTTACCAGCAGGACATCTTTGTGATTTCTTAACTAGGTCTAAGCATAAAGAAATAAGTCCTGACAGTGTAACAGGAAAGAGAAAAAACAATTTCTCATGTTTCCTAGAACATACTTCTCATGGCAATAAGTTCTTCTAGGAGAACTCCGGTAAACTGAGAAAAAATATCATGTTTTTAATTTATACTAAGTGGTAAGAAAATACCTCTATCTGTTTCAACATTATCAAGTTTTAAAATGCAAAATTTTGAAGAACCACGGAAGACCAAAAAATTCAAAGAACCATGAAATTTAAGTGCATGCTTTTACTCTTTATTAACTTCTAGTAAATGTTCATTATGTGTTTTTATGTGTGTATACACATATGGAATTGAAGTGTAAATTGATATAAATTGCATCTGTGCTTAGATTTTGTTTTCAATTTCAATGAATAAATTTTTTAAATTGACATTTCAGTGATACCCTTGAAAGAAATGGAGCTATTCTTCTCTGACACAAAACCAGGATTCTGATTCCCTAACCTAAGGAGATACAGATGATGTGGGTAACTCGGACAGATTTCTGTGGCGCCACGCATTATACCACTTCATCATATCTTCTCCATTATTCTAGTGATCTGTTATTTAATGCCCCAGATGTTTAATTTAATTTTTATGTGTTTACGTGTTTTACTCCCCCAGATACTGTTATCTCCTTATGGGAATGGATCCCAGCAGCATCCAACACAATGCTGTGTGTATAGTGGCATCTTAAGGAAATATCTGTGGTCTTGGTTTGACTTAACTCTTACACTCTAAGGGTTTTGTGAGGCTATGAAGAGACTGGAAGTATATGTATGTGTCGTTTGCAGCGAAAGAACCTCAAACACCATGAGGAAAGGAATGGGGTCAGGCAAGCACAAGTGAAGAAATTGTAGCTGTGTTTGAAGAGGAGGAAACTTAGAAGATAATGAAAAGTAAGGCGGAAAATATAGGTTCAGTGCCCACTGTGGGAGGCTGGGGTATAGGATTAAAGCACATATTTATCCTTTGGATGCAGCAGTCACAAATCCAATGCCAAAGAGTACCAGGGAGCTACAGGTCATGAATGAAACCAGCCTCGTAGAGACAGAAGTATAGCAGTGGCAAAGTGGAGTATGTCATCCACGAAATGGGCACCCAATAGTCAGCTCTAGCAATTAGTGACATTTAGGAATCCAGGCACCATACTGCCAGACTTCCGAATCTTTTCAATAGTAGCCAGACTCCACTATTTTGTGATATATTCTAATTTCTGAAGATTACCTTCATTTAAAAAAAAACAACACCCTATAGGTCAAATAAAACATAACTATAATATGCTTGATACAATTCACGGACTATCAGTTTGTGACTTCCAATGTCTGCAAAGAGGAGTTATGGAAAAAATTTATTATTTTGTTTTTTAAAAGCATAAGGAATGAATTTTTACTACCACTTTCCCACAGAGTAAATAAAGGATACAACAGGACATCACATGACACGTGGCAACTCAAGTATAGTGATACTGCTCAAGAGACAACCAGCAAATTTAGCAACTTGTCCAGAGCATTGCTCAAAGTATAGGTGGTGGGACAGTAGTCCTGGAATTTGCTGAGAAAATGCAGCTCCTTTACTGAGCTTATAATTAAGCTGATACTCTTCCCAAGCTGCCACCTACTGGTTGGGGATAGTTGCAGGGGAAATAACTGGCGTTATCCAGTTTAAAATTCAGTCTGATGCACATATATAGACAGTCCCTTTGAGTGGTAGTTGCCATCTTAGATGATTCCTGGGCTCCTCTTCTCCTGACCCTATACACTGGCTACATCCCCTTGTTCTAGCATATTGTTCCCAATCCACCTGGTTTCTGGATACCCTGCTGGCTTCTGTTGCTAAACACCATAGCTGACTAGCTCATTGTCCATTCTTTGGGCCAAACAGATTCCCCCTGAGAACATGGGCCACTGGACCTTTGTTGATTTTTCTCCTCAATTAAAACAGGTTTCACACCCAGATGTCTCCAAGTCTCCAGCTAGACCCTGGCCTGATGGCCCATTTCAGCCTCTGCATAGCTCACCTCATCCCTCCTAAAAGGCCCACTGGATTTCATTTCATCAACCACACCCATCTCCTTTCTTCCCACACTTCCCTGAAGCCAGAGAGAAGAGGTTTTCTTTTATTTCTATATGTCATATCTGTTTTCTACCATGGAAGTGCCTTGTTTGGGCAAGCAGAAGGAGCATCCTAGCTACACCAAGGTCCAACTCTATGTATGGATTCTCCAGGCTGAATCTTTTATATCTAAATGTGAGCTAAAGAAATATGGACAACCCTTTCTCTTCCCCCACAAACCTGGTTTCAAGCCTATCACCTTCTTGCAAAAACACAGCTAAATATTGTCTAAGCCTCTCTCTTTTTAGAAATGTGCCTAATTGACACACCACCCTTCACACTAAGCCCAATCTCCAAAGACAGGGAAATGTCCAAGTGCCATAAGTGTCAAAGTCATGCATTTAGAAATGCAAAAGGGAAAATCATACCACAAATTCCAAAACTTTACCTGTGTTCCCTAAGTTTTGTGGGGAACTACAGAAATCAAAATTAAGTGAAGCTACATTCTCTTCATTCCAAATTACCAAACTCCTTTCTCCAGTTTCTTCTCATGGCAACTTTTAAACACTCAGGGCTTGTACACTGCAGGTCTGATATAAATATGCCATGAACTTTTTCTGATATAGGAACATGGGTTCTGAGGCTTTCAGACATATTGAACGACTTATCTTTTCACTCCAACTAATTTCTACTCTCTGAATCTAGAAAGCACTCAAAACACAAAATGATTTAATACAAATGATGTAATGCCATGTATATATTTTAGGCTTTTCCTTGCCAAAGTTCCATTTAAAAAAAAAGAAGAAAGAAAGAAAAAGAAATGATTCTCAGAAGACACTGCACGCGATGAAAGCTATTTATATCCCTCCAGCACTCCCCCTTTGCTCAAAATGAAAACCTCCTCTTAAAAGCTTGTCAACAAATGTCTCAGAATGGTACAGTAAAGAATCCTTGTTTTTAATGTGTCACAGTTAATAACAATGCTTGCATTTATTACCTCCATAAAAAACAAATACTCTCTGATTATGTAAACAAAATCAACATTTGAAACTCCAGTGTGTTTATGCTGTTTCAGGAATATACCAGCGAACCAAGATTATGTGTTGAAGGATTTGAGGTTAATATAGTTAATTCAAGTACATTCACCTACCGATTTTGAGTGGTTGGAGAAACTGGTGTATAATCTATACTAATTTAAGGACATGGCTATATCTTCACAGGGGTATGTGAAATTAATTTTATTCTTAAAGGAAAAAAAGAAAATGTACACAATTTCTCTCAATAGGAATCCCTCCCCCCAAATTAACACTGTTACTGAAACAAAAACTGTGATATTACAAAGAACTGTAACTAATGAATGGACATAAAAATAGCAAACAGCAAAGTTTAAGACGTTGGCTGTTCTTATTTTAGAAGATGACTGCACAAAGCCAGCCTAAAGAGGGGGATACAATTTCACATTTTATTGGCGTTTAGGGAAACTTTATACTCTGTCTCTGGAAAATCAGAAAGGGAAGTGGTTATAAGGAATCCACATAATAATGTATGGGAAAGCCAACTAGAATTTACAAGGGAGGGGACTCTGCTGGTGAATCAAAGAGCTGCCAAGTCACATGTTGCACAATTTATTAATCGTGGGCTGCTCTGCCAGCCAGCAGTTTCTCCATTTTCTCCTCATTTATGACTCTATTCCCACTAAGCCAGTAAATTATTTTTGGTGCAAAATATGTGTTATGAGTAAAAACACAACACAGGACAAAATGAGAAGAAAGTAAACATTTGGCAGCTTTCAAAAGCAGGTGGAGCAGGTCCAAGACTGTATATTGTCTACATTTTAAGATTTTGATTTTGGCCGGGGAATAGTATTTTGTTGTTAAATGCTACACAAGTCTCAGTCTGGTCCTCAAGGAACAAGTATTCAACATCGTTTTGAAGTCCAATTACTGGGGATCCGTTGGCACAAAGAAATGGTATGTGCCCTTGACCCTGCTCCAGTTTCCCACTGTGACTGCAAGTAAAAGAGGTTTATAGACAACTACTGACAGAAAAGATCTTGCCAACGGTCCTCTTGAAGATTCTCTTTAATCGCTGAAAAAACCAAACACATATGTATTGCCACTATTATGGTCTACCTGGGCATGAATTTCTAATTAAAAATATATACATAAGGTTATTTATATAAGCTCTTTGAGAAAAAAAAGATTTTTATGCATGGCTAATATTTTAAGGCATTGCATGTCTAAATGCATGAGATTTTCTAAACCTGCGTAATATTGGACAGGAGGTTTGCCTCAGGGCTTCTCACCCTGAATGCCACTTTACCCTCAATCCAAAGCTAAAACACTGCTGACTATGGTAATTTGAGCTAAGCTGATGATGGAGAGGAAAAGCCTAAGAATTTATGAAATACTTGTTCCTCTAAATAAAATGCAAAGGATTGAAGAAACAATATCTACCCTTCCAAACTATATCAAATACTTTTTTCCCCATGACAAGCGGGCATGTCCTAATGCTCTACAGCCTCAATTAATCTCACTGGAAGAGGGCTATAGAAAAGTTCATTCATCTATCCCTACACTCACCAGAAAACTAATATTTTTTAAAACATTCTGAATGACCACTGTCTGCCTAAGTAAATTATATGGAGTTCATGCAGACAAAGAGCCACAAAGCAGGGTACAGCCTCACGCCTGCTGGGCAATTTTCAGTGCATCTCCTCTTGTCAGTTGCGCTCCTGAGAGCAAGTACTTGCAGATGATCCGCAGACCCCTCCAGTTCCCTCTCCACATCCCTTCGCTCCCTCAAAGGGAAGGAGTTTGATTCCCCCAAGCACATACGCTACCTCAAATCCCTTTGTATCCCTCCTCTATCTTTACCCACCTTCTCTTTCCTCATGGCTGCCGTGGACACGTGCCCAACTTTCCACAGTGACTATTTCCATCTACACTTTAGCTCTCATCTCATCCCTTCCTCCTTCTCCAGGAGTCCTGCTCTATCCTTATCACTTCTCTTTCACTTCTGCACTATCTCTACTCCTTGTGGACCACTGACCTTTATTGACAAATGTAATCAAGCCATCCTGACACATAACACCTCTATTTACCCACTCCCTGATCTCTCCAAAAGTTTTTAAGATTCACAGAATCTTAGACTTCCAGAACATTAGAGTTGAAAAGAAACTTGAAAATCTTTATTCTCATTAAATCATGTTACAAATAAAGGGAAAATCCCATGCCCTTGTTAGTCTTTCCTCTATGCTCACAATTTTAACAAAGCCATTCAAAGGTAATGAACGATTCACAATTATTTTTACTTAGTCTTTATCTTTTCTGGCTTTGCTATTTTTGGTAATTGTTTCTTCTCAGAGAATCATTTCCTCCCAATTACCCAGAACCATATATTTATTCCAAGACACAGTCATCTGGGATCATCCCAGATCCACACAGCTATCACCAGCCTTCCCATCAAATTTCTACCCCAAATTCTTACAACCATCCATGATTCCCTCCTTCTTTTCATTTTTGTTTTAAAAATAATAAGAAATTATATCCACCCTGTCACTCTTTTCTACTGCCCTTTATGGCTTTCATTTTCTCTTTATGAACTGCTGTAATAGGCTCCTGAACAGGATCTTCACAATTTTCTATCCTCCCCAGTGAAACTCTGATATGGTCACTTTAGCCTTAAAACCATTCTTAAGCATAAAGTTCCAACTCCCAATGCAGTTGCCAACTAAATAAACTACAACACCTAGCATTCAAAGCCCTTCTGCATCTGGTCCCAATTTTTATTTCAAGTTCATCATTCACTACTGGGTTTTTTTTTTTTTTTTTTTTTTGAACTTTAAATTGTAGTCAAAATGAGGGACTAGATGTTCTATAAATATATTCCACGATTCCTACCTGTATACCATGCCCCTCTCTATTACATCCATTTCTAGTTTCCTGTACTTCTTTCCTTCAGCATCATCTCTTTTAACTAAAAGACTCATGCTCTGGCAAGGTAAACCTCAAGGAGCAGCTCACTCATGTAGCCCATCCTGATGATTCAATGAGAATAGAGCTTTCTCTCTTTAGGAAATCATAGCACTGCACATTCCCTTTGATGCCACCTAGGATATTCTGTCTTATCTCTGAGACACTTGGGTCCTTACATCAATCCTTTCCTGAGAGTAAAAGTGAGGCTCAAAACTGTTTGATTTTGTTCCTTCCGGAATTCTTAGCATAGTGTCTTGTGTTTAGATAATCAGCTGGGTTTAGGTGTTGTCTTACAGGTTCTAGAAGACTCAACATGTTTTAGACTAAACACTCTCCCCACACCCCAACTTGATCCCTCACTAAAATTTCTCTTTACACAAAATACCTAGACTGAGCTAATGTTCCCACCAGTGATTTGGTAATCCAGCCCAAAAAACCAAAAGTCTTCTTAAATTTCTTACCTTTCAGCATAATTCCCACCAATCATTCACACTAGTAAACAAGTCTTGTTGATGGTCTGGTCAAAACTCCTTATTAATCTCCCACTTCTTTCCATCAGTACCCTCCATCTTAGGTCAGTTCCTCAATATTTCTTACCTTGACCATTGCCATAGTCTGGAAACCATGTCTAACTTCTCCTTTGTAACCTGTCTTCCAAGCTGCTACTAGGGTGATTTCTCTAAATAACATAACTGTTTTGTCCTTCCTCAAATCTTTCCAGGCTCCCTAGAACCTACAGAGGAGTGTTCCAATTCTTTGAATGGCTTTCAAAGTCTTTCACAATCTGACCTCTGCCTTCCTTTCCAGACACCTTTCCATTTATGCCACCAATTTACATATATCCTGCAAACATAGAAAAATCTTGGGATGCCAGTACCCCTTGCTTAAGTAAATTCTATTCAGTCTTCAAGACTCAACTCGATCCTCCTTCTGATACACATCATAAAAGTACATAGCATATATCTTCTCTGTCAAATCGCATAGTAACAGTAAGTTTACTTGTCTTCATCAAAGACAGAGAATCCCCCTCAGACTGGAATATTGTCAAATTTTAATTCATATAGAGAGAGTCTAACAAAATATCTGGAATATCATATAATATCTGTAGAACTAAAAATGTATGAATTAAAAACAAGCACATAATAATTCAGCCCTGATTTATGTCAAACTACATGTACTTATAATAGCTTGTTTATGAGTTCAAAAACAAATAAAATTAAATAAGGTACTGTTTAAGCATACATATTTAAGTTAAAATTAAAAAATAAACAAGAATACAGTAGGGGTGCCTAGGTGGCTCAGTTGGTTAAATGTCCAACTCTTGGTTTGGGCTCAGGTCATGCATGATCTCAGGGTCAGGAAATTGAGCCCCACCCCTGGCTCCATGCTTAGCAGGGAGTCTGCTTGAGATTCTCTCCCTCGCCCCCTGCCCCTCTCTCTCCCTCAAATAAAAAAATTAAAATCTTTAAAAACATGTGCCCATTCATGTACCAACAATGATAGAATCTCATGAACCAAGGATTGTGATTAATCTAATATAAGGGGGTGTTTGGAAACCATGTTAGGCATCAGATTTCTTTGTCTACTAATTAACAAAAAACTGCAATAGTTATTTTAATATTTAGATCACAATAATCATGTTTATTTTAAAAGGTGACGTTTTTATAGGAAGATGTACTTTTTCACTATATTCTTTTTGATCTATAGTGCCATTGGGAAAATATATGAAAATATGATAGAACAGATAGACCACTACAAATGTGACCAGGTAGGAAAATATATCTACCCTAATGTTCAAATTTGTATGTGGAAATTTACCTACAAAATGTATCTGTTCTCTGAGGAAAAATAACTATAAGAGAAAGAATAATCACAATTTAGTGTTCTCCTAGATACGCTAGTTAGATTCATTCAATCAGTCATCAAGCATTTATTGAGAAACAGCTATATTCCAGGATATATTAGATGCTGGGGATACAAAAATAAATAAAACAGGACTCCTGTCAAACAAAGAACATACACAGGCCACAGCTTTCTCTGGTGTCACATTTGTATCTTGGAAAATTGGCTTATCAGCAACTTGATAGAGTGCAATTCATAGAAATAATTTTCTTTTCAGTCCAATTCAAGTGGAATTCTGGAAAATTTGTGAAATGTTGTTTATATCAATTAAACAGAATGATTTGTTTATGATACCTTAATTCCCAGTGTATGATTTTTTTTTTAATTCTCTAACAGGATTTGATAATTTTTAAACTATCATTATAGGCTGATTTCTTGGAAAATAAATATTAATCGCAGCAACAGTAATTAAATCTTTAAATTGTATTTTTAAAGTCTTATTATTCAGTGATTTATAAAGGGAGTTTTATATAACTTTATTTAAAATGGAATAGTAACTGTGGTCCATTTCACGGTGATTTTTGCAAACATTGTTTAATATAATGTGAATCAGATTTTAAGTACTGACTTCTTATTTTTGGAATTTTATAGTAATTATTGGAATTTTATAGTAATTATTTATAGACCTTTTTGAGATGTACCCAGTACACACCCATTAATTGTTTATTATTGATATCATACATAAGAAATAAAACGTGATGCAAAACTTCATTCAAATGACAGTGGAATAAAATATATGTACTTTTGAAGACCAGAAATATGAAAAGGTATAAATGAAGCTCACTACAGATTTTATACTGAGTAATATTAACCTCTGGGTAGTATGCATGGGGGGAAATGTTATAAGTTGTGTCTAGTATAGTGAATAGCATAAATGAGTTAAAGATTCAGCTCAGCATTGTTTTATGGTGAGTAAAGAAAGTGAAGGATACAGTGACAAAGTAGAAAGGTGGGATTAAGATAAATGATAAATGGTCTGATTCTTTTTATTTTTATTTTACTAGTATTTAACATGTATTTCACAATTACCATATGATTCACAGGTGACATGCTTTGGAGGGGGAATCCATGCTTAGTAGATGAAAAACTACTATTTATATAACATAACTCTCAGAAGTAGTATGTATAGCCTAAGTCATCTAAGTCATCAAAACTTCATAAAAGGAAAAGAAAAATAAAAAGAGGGAAGAAAGGAATGATAGTTTTGTTGTAAGGATAAGCCTGTGAGATTTCAGTGATTTATCATAATGGAAAGGCAGTGAGTAAAGAGAGAAAAATGAGAGCTTTAGCAGAAAGTACTTAGCATAAAACTTCAAAGAGACTTTCCATAATGTCTGTGATCCTAGTTATAAAGAAAAAAGAAAAGAAAATATCCATCTACTTAAATCTAAAACAAATGGTCATTTATATGGCATAAGTACTCTTTGTCCAGGCAGGAGGGTCAAACCTTAGAAGAGAAAGAAGATAACGATTCCTTCTTTAGAACACAAAGAAAACTCAATTTCATGGTTATACTTTCTAAAGTTAGGAATGCAATATCTGAGCCTCTTTACTCTAAAATCTCTGCATTCTCAGTTTTGAAAACTGAACAAGCCAAATCTATACACATCCTTATGCTTTACCTGGATACATTTGTGTATGTTCCCAACCATATCACTAATTCTTAAGACATCAGGAGGTAAGAGAAGATAGTTTTGTTTTCCCTCAATATCTTCATGGGTTTATGGCCACAAAAAGTGACATGTGATGATTTACAAAGCATTGATATTATTTTTTTGAGTTGAATATTATTTTAAATATGAATTGGTGATTTCAGCATCCTTATTGCACCTTAATTTTTCAAAACATATATATCAACTCATTTAATCATCTTGGCAATGCGGTGACATTCTTTGTTGTATTACAAATAAAAACACAATGACAAAAACATTAAATGACTGACCTAAGAACTCAAACACATCAAAGACAAATGTGCCAAAGAAGCCAGGCTCCATATGACAAAAGAGTACATTTTGAAAAGACATAAAATCTTCTCCCATTACTATCAGGGGGAGTTCAGATGACCATTCAGACTTATGTCACTAATTAAGAGACCTGTCTTGGGAGGTCACCTTTATCTTTATCTTGTGAGTCCCTGTCATGTAACATTCGGGTCAACCTCCTAGTATTTGTGTTCTCCCTCATGCTAGCATCAGATGATCACACAACTATGAAAATTTCACAAATAGTATATATTGACTATGGGAAGATGAAAGGCAAAATAGATTGAGTCATGATGCCTAAAATGTACTTTGAAACACCTGAGCATAAGCAATGTGATATAGTACATATATATTACTTAAGGTAAGGCAACACCCAGCTGCCTACCAAGAAAGCTTATTTGCATAGTGGTCAACTGACAAGCTAATCAAAAACACCCAGTCTTAACACATAAAGATGCAGAATACTATAAGAATGGGCCAAACTTGAGAGGTAGCTATCCATCCCTCCTAAAATTTCTGTCTTCGATCAATAGCCAAAGTTCTGCTAATTTGATTACTGGATATCTAAAATGGATTTGTATTGGTGAAACTAGTGATATATCTTGTTAATTTGAGTGATGAAATGAGCATTCATTAGTGAAATTAGAGGTAATCCAGATGTATGGATTGCCTAAAATAATTTACAGTTTTGCTCCTGAAAGTGGGGTCCAGTGTCCAGCAGCATAAGCATCTCCTGGGAGCTTATCAGAAATGTAAAATCTCAGGCTCCACTCTAGGCTTGCTGTATAAGAATCTGCATTTTAACAAGATCCTCGGGTGATTCACATGTACTAGTTTAAAAGCATTCCCCACCTTTATAAGCAAGCTAAAAATGAACTCTAGCAAGGCCTATAAGTTATACCCTTAGGAATATTGCCTTAAGCTCAACCCTAAGGGGTCTGTTCAATCATAACTTTGGCCTCTGTTGACCAAAAGAATAACATAATGCTGTTCTGGTATTTTTGTACCTGCCTTAAGTAAATCTTATATTCAGAGTGCTAAACAGAATATATAACAGGGCAAGGAGCTAAAAAAATGAGCTAACTATATATCCAGGAGAGACTTACTTTATGCCTATTGTCTCAGTGTAATTATAGTTGACCCTTGAACAACATGAACTTGAATTGCATGGGTCCACTTATACATAGATTTTTTTCTATAAATACAGTACAGAACTGTAAATATATTTTCTTTACATATGATTTCCTTAATAACATTTTCTTTTTTCTAAATTAGTTTATTATAAGAATACAGAATATAATACACTTAACATACAAAATTAGTGTTGACTATTTAGGTAATTGATAAGATTTCTAGTCAATAGTAGGTCATTAATAGTTAAGTTTTGGGAGAGTCAAAGTTATATGTGGATTTTCAACTGCACCCTTAACCTCTGTGTTTTCAAGGGTCAATTTTACTAATAATGCCCCATTTCACTCTCAAAGGTTTCTGGGTTTATAAAACCAGATAATAAATTATGTGGTCAATCTTACTATCAGGTCATATGAATTTTCACTTTTGTGCTTGCTTCTTAATAATAGGCTCCCACATTGATAGTTTTTATTATAGACATATGGGATAAGAGATGGGGAACTTTTCCTTTTGGACATCTAGCATCTATGATGTCTCAAGATTATCAGTATGTTCTGCTATCCTGATGTGTCATCCTATCTAAAAGAATTATCAAATACATTGAAGGTAGTACTGGTGGGTTTAAGAATATAAAAGAACCCAAATGTACTTTCAAATTCATAGTCTGCTCCCATAACTCTTACGTCAGCTCCTCTACAAAATGTTTTGTAATTTTAAAAGTAAGATGGGATAGCATTTCCTTTCAATTAGTAATTTGTTCAGTTTCCTAAGAGTTTTTTTAAAAAATTATAAATGGAAAAAAAATAAGATAGGATGGAAGATGCTCTGGTTCTAAAATAAACATGTTGATGTGGAAGTAAATCAAGATTAAATTTTAAAATGTCTTAATCCAAAAAATCTTATTCCAAAAAAATCTAAAATACTTCTTATTTATCCAGCCACATATATGCTAGCCTTAAATCAACCACTAGAATCATATACATTTTAGCCAATATTAGACCTTAATTAATGTTTTGAATCTTTATCATAATGTTTTACACAATAGTTAAATTGATGGAATTTAAATGCTTCTTAAGTACAAAAATTTAACCATATTATCTAAACGAAAATGCATTTGTAGCAATGTAATTCAAGGCCAACATTCTAAGTTTCTGTTTTCTGAAAGTAAATGAAATGGTTTGGAGCTCTCATTTAAATAGATTCTAGATCTGTGGTACAGTTTTGGCAATGATAAGTTTTCTTGGTACATCAATGTTACCATAATGGTTAAGGAACTTATGAACATAGCATTTGTGGTAGCCAGTTTACAATTGAGAATCCAAAGATGCATTTTCAGAATCATAAATAAAGCTAAATACCCTCTTATTCAAGAGAAGGAATATCCAAAACCTGACCAATTGTACAAGGATCCCAATTAACGAAGACATTTCTTACGAGTGTGCAGGCCAGTATGTGATTACCGTACAATTATGGAAGCAGATCTCTATAGTCTTTCTATCTTAGACAATGCCCTTTTAATCTCAGTGAGTTTCAACCATTCTTACATTAAACGTGGCAAATTAACTTGAACATTAAGAAATAACTCATAAATTTATTTATCAGACAGGTTTACCAAGAACAAAATGGTTAAGTTGATTGAAATATCGTATTGATTGGTCATAGAACTTTATCAAAAAGATTACAGTTTCTGTGAATACTGATAAATCAGGAGAAAAAGCTCGCAACACACTGAGTTACAAAGTTGCAACTGAATGAAATGCAAACAACCATCAATTTCTCATTCCAACTCATGGCATACTCATCTCTGAATGGTTCTATATTAGATTCTATTAGAAACTTATAAAGCACTGCTTTCAGAATTTGACAGAATACTGATAATTATTTATAACTGATGAAAAATGGCCATGAAACACCACAAAACAAATCCATCTAGACAACTCTGCAGTCATACCAAAATGTAGAAAGAAAGGAATAATACAAAGAACCGAAAAATATAATCACTTAACCTAAGTTTCTTTGCCTTATCAGCAATTAATGCACAGTTTAAGAGTTAAAGAAATGAAAGACAGTTAAATTCTCACCATTCCCATTATAAATGCCATATCAAACATACTGAAGATTAAGTTGCTAGGAACACCTTTCAAATCCCAAATTTGTGAATATAAATTATTTTACCCTTCAATTTAGCAAAAGGAAACCAATGGACATCAATAACATATATTTAATATCCACAAGAAATGGATACCCTGTGAAGAGCACTAAATCAGAAGTTAGGAGATATCATAGGAGTCTCACCTCTACTCAACTATTCTTGTTTTATTCTTAACCACAGGAAGCCTAGGCTCTAAGTAGATTCATATCCTAACTGAGCCACTTACTGATCATGTGATCTCAGGCAAGTTACTCACCCTCCCTCTGCCTCAGATTGCTCATTTGTTATATGGGCATGACATATAATAGTTTTGTTTTGAAGAGTTAAGTGTGTTCATTCATACAAAGAGATTTAAAACAATGCCTGGCACAGAGAGTATCTAATAAATACTATTAGTATTTCTTTGACTCTGTAATGTACTTTGTTTTTACAAAAAATTTAAGACAAGTGTTTCATAACAAGTATAGACTAAGTTTCCCCTCTCCCTACAAGCTCACTTGAATAGATCTGATTTCTAGAGTCCTTAAACTTCAAAGAATATGTACATTCTTGTAAACTTCTAAAAATCATGAATAACAGGACAGTCATCTTCAAACCTTTTATCTTACTCAATATTGCACAGCTAAAGCAATCATAAAGTAGTCTTATTTAAACTTGCATTTTTGGGGGTGCATGGGTGGCTCAGTTGGTTAAGTGTCTGCCTTCCACTTGGATCATGATCTCAGGGTCCTGGAATGGGGCCCTGCATCAGGCTCTCTGCTCAGTGGGGAGTCTGCTTCTCCCTCTGACTCTCCCTTTGTGCCCCCCCTTCTCTCTCTCTCTCTCAAATAAATAAAATCTTTAAAAAAATAAACTTTAATTTTTCAAACAGAATATGTATCTACAAAGAAATACTAAGGGAATATACAATGCCACAAAATAGCTGTAACACATCTGTGTACAGGTATAATCATATAAAAAATTGAGGGGATATAGAAAAGCAAATCAATAATTAAACAATTTAAACAAACTCTGAAGTAGAAAACACAGGTCACTAGATTTTAAAGTAAGCATGATAGAGATACTTTAATAGAACAATTTGAGAATCACTACTCAAAACGATAAAGAAGGGTGGCTTTTTAAACATTTATATCTCCATGATTTGTGTGAATAAACTTAGACCATGGATTCTACCACTGACGTGGCTGTTGACTTGATTTAAGTCAACTCTGGCACTAGAGGCTGAGAAATTCCAGCTGTCATTCTTGACAAACTGCTTCTTTTGTTGAGAGGTTCTTCTCTAAGTTTGCCTTTATGATAGCTGAAACATACCAATTTTATTATAACCAAAGACTCAAGTTCACAGGTTTTTGTAAAGCCATCTGAAAGTTACATGCATCAGCTTTATCTCTGTGAAAAAATTACTACTAACACTATGTACTTAAGAAAGCTAACAGTGGTTTTGCCCAAGAGGAAAACAGTGCTTTTGTCACCACACTGAAAGCAAAAATACCTTTAAAAGATCTTGAAACAAAAAGTCATCCATCAAATTCATCTTACTTAACTAGAAACTAGTCATAGCTGTCTGGCAATGTGAATGTCTAAACTGACACACATGAGATTTTCTCATATAAGAATTTTGTACAAAATACAATCATATTAAAACAAAGACCTTATAAAAGGGAAATCTTGGTTTCCAGAATTGTGGAGATAAATCAAACTTCAAGTGGTAAGCAGAAGTAAGAGCTCACAGAGTTTCAATCCATCTGTAGGTTCAAGAGTCTGATGACTGGAATTCTACTGCTGGTATGGATTCAGATGAGAAACATGATGAGCTCAGCATCTTTAATACGGCCTGAAAATCTACTTCCTCCTTGAAAAAAGAACACACTCAGCTGTTGACCCAGATCTAGAAAGGGTTCTAAAAACCAATATAAAATAAGATAAAAAGCAGAGAAATCAAAATTCCAGGAGGGGATCAAGCATAAGAATACAATCTGAATTTATATTATTTTGTTTTTGTTTTGTTATAGTTTTCTTTTTTTAAGTTACAAATCCTTGGGGCACCAGGGTGGCTTAGTTAGTTAGGTGGTCGGCTCTTAATTTTGGCTCTGGTCATGATCGCAGGGTCCTGGGATCCAGCCCTATGTTGGTCTCTGCTCTCAGTGGAGCGTTGCTTAAGGATTCTCTCTCTGCCCCTCCCCCTGTTCATGCTCACACTCTCTCTCTCCCTCTCTCCCTCCCTCTCTCTAAAATAAATAAATAAATCTTTAAAAAGAAAGTAGAAATCCTTTTTACCTCAAATTGTTAAAACTACTTTTTCCTAAAATTATAACTAAAGATTAACAGAATTGTATATTTTATTTAAAATTTTACTCCTAATCACTATATTCCCCAACAGAACTATTTGCTAAGAATAAAAGTGAACTCAGAAGGAAGAAGTGGTATGCAATGAGAAAGAAATAAATTATTAAAATGTTAATAAATCTAAATAAGTATTCACTGATAGTAAGAATAATAATAGTAAAAAAAGAATAATAATAGTAACTAATTTGGATAATTTAAATAAAAGGCATAAGGCACGGACTTATGAATAAACAACTTTTTAATTCCCATGGTTGCTTGTACACTCAACATACATACAACAACATCACCAGAACCCCAGCAACTATGACCATACTTTATTACAGCAATTATAAATGAAATGGAAAATAATGTGGATAAATACAAATAAAAAAATAAGTTCACTTCAGGAACAAAGGCTCTTGAAAACACAGATTTAATTTAAAAGGCAGGAGAAGAGTTGTATGTGACTCAAAAAGAATACTAAAATCAAGTTAATTTGTAATTTTCTACAAGGTTATTAAAATGACCCAGAACAAACAAAGGTTTGCAGTATGATAATCACATTATTTAGCTAATACAAGCAAAAAAAAACAAAACCTCTCTATATACCTATTTAACATTCATGTATACATAGTTGAGACAGTTTGCTCGTTTTGATCACCCTTTATTTTTTATTTTCTTAAAGAAAGCTTTATTCTTTTATTTTAAAGATTTTATTCATTTGAGAGAGAGAAATAGTGAGAGAACGAGTGGGAGGAGGGGCAGAGAGAGAAGCAGACTCCCTGGAGAGCAGGGAGCCCAACATGGGATTCGATCCCCGGGGATCATGACCTGAGCCAAAGGCAGACACTTAACTGACTGAGCCACCCAGGCACCCCTGATTACCCTTTTAAACTCAGAGCAGAGGTCTAAGATTTGCCTATATGTACACATAAATATTTGCTGGATGAAAGAACATATAAATATTTGCCATAATTTTTAAATAAATAATAAATAAAAGTAAGGGGAAACTAATATACTTGACAAAAAAAGTAAAAAAAATAGGAGGAGGAAAGTAGAGTAAAGGCATTCTTGAGTTCTTTTACTGTTCCAGAGAAGGATTAAAATGTGGACTAAATTCAGGCTTCTTTAGTCATATACAAATATTTAATTAAATATATACAAATATTTAATTCTATAACACTAGCTAGAAATAAAAGTTAGGAAGATATGATGAGGGGCAAGAAAATAGAAAGTACAATATAAAATGGTTGGAATTATTACAAACATATCACTAATTATAGTAAGTATAAAAAAGTCACTTATCCATTAAAAGATATATAATTTCAGCCTAGATTTAAAAAAAAAAAGAAAACTCATGCATATTCTGTTGACAGGAGTTTTGCAAAAATGAATGGCAAACACACATAAATAAACCAGGACAAGGAAATTAAATAGAAACTATATGAAATGGAAAAGGAAAAACTAAAGTGTTACTTTTTGCATAAATATGATTTTCTGCATAACAGATGAATAAGCATCTATAGAAAAATTATTATAACCACAAAAAAGTTCAGCAGGTTTCTGAATTAAAGGTTAACATGTAAAAATCAACTGCACTTCTATACAGTAGCAACATAAAATTGGAAAAGGATCAATTTAAAAATATGTGAGGTCTCTGAAAAATTTAATCTGGGATTTCTCTACTAAAAAATAATTTTAAAAAAGGATAGACATTTGAATAACTGGAAGGTTATACCATGTTCTCTGATGAACAATTCAGAGATTAGTATGTTAAAGATATTGGTTCTACCTAAGTTAATCTACAAGTCTGGTGAATTTCAATTATAATTACAAAAAGGGGTGTGTGTGTGTGTGTGTGTGTGTGAGTGTGTGTGTACAACATAAGTTTATTCTTAAATTCATATGGAAGAGTAAAGGGCAAAAATAATCAAGAAAAGTTTAAAGAAGTAATAAAAAGAGACTTGCCCTACTAGATAACAAACCTCATTATAAAGCTAAAATAAAATTTAAATGCCTGATAATAATCATGTTTTAGACAAATCAGTCAGAACAGAGGATACAGAAAGATACTTATACATACATAAGAACATATTAAATCACAGAAGTAACATTATTATAAATGAACAAGGAAAGGTTATGATGGATAAGTAAGTAATGGTGGAGAAGTTTGCTACCATAGAGAAAAAAAGTTAGATTCCTACTGTATACCATCAATAAAAGTAAACTCCAGATGATCTGAATACAAATCTAAGTACGAAAAGCAGAACATTAAATTTTTAAGAAAATATAAGAGGATATATTTATGACCTCAGTATCAGAAACATTTCTTTAATACCATAAAAACTAAAATCCATAAAGATATAATTTGCCAAAAATGAACTATTGGGACTTCATCAAAATAAAAAGCTTCTGCATAGCAAAAGAAACAATCAACAAAGTCAAAAGGCAGCCTATGGAATGGGAGAAGATATTTGCAAATGACATATCTGATAAAGGTTAGTATCCAAAATCTATAAAGAACTTATCAAACTCAACATCCAAAAAACAAATAACCAAGTTAAGAGATGAGCAGAAGACATGAATAGACATTTCCCAAAGAAGACATATAAATGGCTAACAAGCACATGAAAAGATGTTTAACTTCACTCACCATCAGAGAAATAGAAATCAAAACCACAATGAGATACCACCTCACACCTGTCAGAATGGCTAAAATTAACAAGAAAAGAAACAATAGATGTTGGCAAGGATGCAGAGAAAGGGTAACCCTTTTGCAATGTTGGTGGGAATGCAAACTGGTGCAGCCACTCTGGAAAACAGAGTGGAAGTTGCTCAAAAAGTTAAAAAAAAAGAACTATCCTATGACTCAGCAACTGTACTACTAGGTATTTACCCAAAGAATACAAAAATACACATTTGGAGGGGTACATGCACCCGATGTTTATAGCAGCATCATCAACAATAAGCAAACTATGGAGAGAGCCCAAAGGTCCATCAACTGATGAATGGATAAAGAATACACACACACACACACACACACACACAGAGACTTACAGTGGAATATTACTCAGCCATCAAAAAGAAGGAAATCTTACCATTTGCAATGATGCGGCTGCAGCTACGTGTATCATGCTAAGCAAAATAAGTTAGTCAGAGAAAGACAAATACCATATGATTTCACTCATCTGTGGAATTTAAGAAGCAAAACAAATGAACATATGTCAGGGAGAAAAAGAGAGAAAGGCTAACAAACCATAAGAGACTCTTTCTTTTTTTTTAATTTTATTATGTTATGTTAATCACCATACATTACATCATTAGTTTTTGATGTACTGTTCCACGATTCATTGTTTGCGTATAACACCCGGTGCTCCATTCAATATGTGCACTCTTTAATACCCATCACCAGGCTAACCCATCCCCCCACTCCTCCCCTCTAGAACCCTCAGTTTGTTTCTCAGAGTCCATAGTCTTTCATGGTTCGTCTACCCCTCCAATTTCCCCCCTTCATTTTTCCCTTCCTACTAGCTTCTTCTTCTTCTTTTTTTTTTTTTAACATATAATGTATTATTTGTTTCAGAGGTACAGGTCTGTGATTCATCAGTCTTACACAATTCTAAAGAACAAACTGAAAGTTGATGGAGGGAGGTGAGTGGGGAATAGGCTAGATGGGTGATGGGTATTGAGGAGGGCACTTGCTATAATGAGCACTGGTTGTTGTATGTAAGTGATGAATCATTGAATTCTACTCCTGAAACCAATACTGCACAGTATGTTAACTAACTAGAATTTAAATAAAAATTTTAAAAAGAAATATTTTGAACATATAGTAGGTACCTTCTCTGTACTGCTGTACTAAGTACCTATGAAGGAGGTATTATTGTTATCCCTGTTGTACAAATGAGGCCCAGAGGGGTTAAGTTGCCTAAGGTCTTGGGATTTATGTGCAACCAGGACTGGATCCAAAGTCCATGTTCTTCACAATCATTTTATTTTCCCTACTTGACTCAGTTAAAATGAAAAGCTTCAGTACACTACAAACTTAATTTAAACATAAGCCAGAAACTGAGAGACAACTGTCAACCCCTAACCCACAAATGATTACTATTGAAAAAACACTAAGAACTCTCACAAATTAATTAAGAAAAACACTTCTGTAAAGGTAGTCAGGTAAAACAGTAATCATAGATATTAAATCAAAACTATAGTGATATACCCATGCACATTCACTAGGTTGGAAACAATTTTTTAAGTATGCCAAACCAAGTATTTATGAAGATGTGAAGAGACACTTTCATAGGCTGCTGATGACAGTAAAACCAAAGGAACTCTTTTAAAGTAACCTGGCATGCAAGAATACTGTAGATCTAATTATTTACAGCTTTAAGGAATTTAGGATATTTCTTTTTTTATGATTTTAGAATATTTCTTACACAAGTAAATGTATACAAAGATTTTTACCAGATCACTCATAATATCAAAACTTTTGAAAGTTAAAAGTCCAACAACACAAGAAAAGATAAAAAATGTGGTTTATCATACACAGAATGCTACATAACAATTAAAAAGAATGCATAATTTGTCAACACAAATTCATCTAGAGTATATAATATTGAGTGAAAGACTGCTGGAAAAAAAGTATAGTATATCTGCATTAGTTTTTCATAAAAATTAAAACACACTAAATATACTTAATATTTGTAAAACACACTGTTATGATAAAAGTATAAAAACCAAAAGATGGTTGGATGGAAGACAAGTAATTTCAGGAAGTTCATTATATGTGGAAAGAAAGGGCAAAGAATGGGTTCAGAAGAAATAAAAAGGGGGCTTCTACCTTATATCTGATACCTAGCCCTTTAAGCATAAAAGGTTTGAAGCAAATAGGACCCAAAATGTTAGCATTTAAGAAATGTCTGTGTGGTAGAATAATGATTTTTTCATTCTCTGAAATGTCCTATATACCTAAATTTTTTCATAATTAATTTAACTTGGTTTTAAGAAGAAATGTGCAGGAGAAACAGAAGACCATAAGTTCCAATAAGACAGCTATATAAAATGATTTTTAAAAGTCACAAGAAAGAGATACTTAAACCACCTAGAAGTTAGAAAAGGAGAAGAATGGGTGAAGGGCACGTCCTTCAAGTAATTCTCCAGAAATATAATTTCCATTTTTCTTGAGATAGACCATTTGATTAATATTAGACTGCAAAGGTCCCAAGGTTTTACTGTGTGACAAGAAAAGAAATACAGATCAACTTCGCTGCCAAAAGGAAATGTCTAGGCTTTAAAAGGGGACCATGTCCACATCCTTTTGTAAAACAAAGTGAAGCCTAAGAGACACATTAGTCTTCATCCCCCTCAACACCCTCAGGAAATAATTTGGAGTTAATTTCAAAGCATGAAACAATGGAGAATAAAGTACCTAATGGTTCGATATCATAAAATATAGGTACATATATTTTAGCCTATATAATTCAATAAAAATCAAAGTTACCAAACTACCATTGTAGACATTCTTTTAAATGAGAAGTCTGAAGAAATTTTGACCCAAAAAATAAATAATTAAAAAATATTTTTGAAACCTGGGCAATGAGATCAATATTTTACTCTAAAGTATCCACATTTAAACAATTTTAAGTCCTTATATATTTGTTTTCACAAACTATAAAATGTGCTCTTAGATATAAAAAATAAACGCACGTCTAGTGAGCCTATTAGACATTAAAGCCAGTTAACTTCTGAAGTATATATACTAATTATGATGATTTAGATCTAAGTTTGGAAGAGTTTATCTTAAGATATATCTTTGAGATAATTCATTTTTTTAAGTTATTCCAGGTTCATGTTAATATATTCCTGTTGTCAATATTATATCAGGAATACTCCCTCTTGGTTTCTAAATAGTAAGCAAGAAAGAGAGGAGGAAGGCTTGTATTCAGTTCACCTGCAAGCTGCAGCTAGTGATTTAATTTAAAAAGAAGTGGAACTACCAGACAGCTATGTTTTATTCCTTTGGAAAATATTGCCTTACTCATCGAAGAATCCTTCCAACCTATGCTGACAATCGCTGCAGTACGATTGTGCAGGTTATTTTAAGAATCACTAACCACTGTTCTATACAAGCTCAGAAAGTTTAGTTTAGTGTTTCTCAAAGTGTTCTTGGACCACTAGCACCAGAATCACCTGGGGCAGTTGTCAGAAATGCTAATTCTTGGACATAACACCACATATTTTGAATAGGAATCTCTAAAGAGCTTAGGGGAATCTGCATATTTAATATGCTTTTTAAATGAGTTTTTATTGAAAAAAATGAACTTAAGAACAACTGATCTATAATTAGCATCTAATTAGTAAATAATCTGTAATTAGTATCTGAAAAAAAAAATTGATGTTCACTACATTAAACCAAAGTCTTGAAAGTAAAGTAAGAAAAAAAGACACAGTGCACCTGGGTGGCTCAGTTGTTAAGTGTCTGCCTTTGGCTCAGGTCATGATCCCAGGGTCCTGGGATCAAGCCCCACATCAGGCTCCCTGTTTCACGAGAAGCCTGCTTCTCCTTCTCCACTTCCCCTGCTTGTGTTCCCTCTCTAGCTGTGTCTCTCTCTGTAAAATAAATTAAAAAAAAAAATCTTAAAAAGAAAAAGACGCATAGTCTTTGTTAGGAGGACAGAGGTTTTTTCCATTTAAGAAACTTCTAATTCATTAAAGTACTGTTGCTTCCACTTGAGCAATAAACGTACTTCTCTATGTATAAAAATAAGCATATTTTAAAAAGCAAAATTCTTTAAATCTGCAACTATTAGACCATTCTCCTAGGGCCCTATAAGATGAGTATTTTGTTATCATGAAGTGTTTTGTATTACCACTTTTGTAATACAAGATAATTATTTTTATATTATGTACCCTAATATAATATAAATGTTAGAGTCACAACCTTCAGAGAGAAAAAAAGAATAAGCCAAAAGTAATTAAAGTCCATGCCAGTTATCTAAATTGGTAAAAGCATGAGAATAATAAAAGACAAAATTGCAGACTTCACCTGATCCACTAACTTTGAACAATGTTTTAAAAATACACTTCTTTATGTTTACAGCAGCATTATTTTACAATAACCAAGATATGGAAGCAACCTAAGTGTCCATCATTAGATTAATGGATGAAGAAGATATGGTAAGTATTATATACTATGCTAAATGTAATAAGTCAGAGAAAGACAAATACCGTAAATTTCACTTATATGTGGAATCTAAAAAATAAAACAAATGAATAAACAAACAAACAGAAGACCGATGAATACAGAGAACTGGTGACCACCAGAAGGGAGAACTGATGCTTTACTTATTATTTACATTTCTATACTTTATGTTTTCCATTTAACAAACAAAGGAAATGAATTAAATGGCACAATACCTTCATATATGGGCAGGAAATAGAAAGAGGGGGGAGTAACTTTTATTAAAAGAAAAATTTTCACAGAACATTTCCCAACCTCATTATAAGAAGATCACGTCAAATAAAACATGGGAAATATGAAAGAAAATATGTATCCATAGAAAATGAAACAAAGAATATAAAAATACATCAAAGTAATGGGTAACCAAAAATAGTATATATGTAATACATGTAAATACACAGTATATCCTCTTACTATCTCTTTACTTTATATTTAAAGAAGGTTATCTGGGAAGAACGTGTAGTTCCACCTTGTTTTTTGTCCAATTTGGGAATCTCTGCCTTCTAAATAGAGTGTATAGATCATTTACATTTAGTGTATTTACTGATATGGTTGGAATATTAATGGTTGTTTTATATTTGCTCCATCTATTCTTTGTTATTTTTCCCTCTTTTCCTGTCTTCCTTTAGATTAACTGAAAAAATGTCATGTGTGATTACATTTTATCATCACTATTTGCTTTTTATCTAAACTCTGTTTCTTTATTGGTTGCTCTAAGGATTACCTCATACACATTTAATTTATTATGGCCTACCATTAAGTATCATACTACTTCAAATATACTGAAAGAATCTTAAAATACAATACAGTTCCATTTACTTCCTCCCATCCTTCATGCTATTATTGACATATATTTCACATTTTTGAGGGAAAAAATCAAGTATATAATATAGAAAAGACCATGATTTAAAGTTCTTATTTTTTTCTTTTTTAATTCATTCTCTCTTAAAAACTATAAGAGGGTCGCCTGAGTGGCTCAATTCGTTAAGCGTTTGCCTTTGACTCAGGTCATGATCCTGGGGTTCTGGGATCGAGCCCCGTGTCAGGCTCCCTGCTCAGCAGGGAGTCTGCTTCTCCCTCTGCCCCTCCCCTGCTCATGCTGTCCCTCTCTCCCTCTCTATCTCTCTCTCTCACAGATAAATAAAATCTTTTTTTTTTAAAGATTTTTATTTATTTGACAGAGAGAGACACAGCAAGAGAGGGAACACAAGCAGGGGGAGTGGGAGAGGGAGAAGCAGGCTTCCTGCTGAACAGGGAGCCCGATGTGGGGCTCGATTCCAGGACCCTGGGACCATGACCCGAGCTGAAGGCAGAGGCTTAACGACTGAGCCACCCAGGTGCCCCAATAAATAAAATCTTAAAAAAAAAAAAACCTAGAAGAGAGTGACCCATCATTCCAAAATCTGTATTTTTTATTGAAGTATAATTAACATACAGTGTTATATTAGCTTCACGTATACAGTATAATGATTCAACGATTCTATACATTAGTCAGTGCTCAAGATAAGTATACTCTGATCCTTTTTACCTATTTCATCCCTTCCCACACCCACCTCCTCTCTGGTAACAACCAGTTTGTTCTCTGTATTTAAGAATTTGACTTTTTGTTTGTCTCCTTTTTCTCTGTTTATTTCTTTTGTTTCTTAAATTCCATATATGAGGGAAATCACATGGTATTTGTCTTTCTCTGACTGATTTATTTCACTTAGCGTAATCCACTCTAGTTCTAGCCCCATCATTGCAAATGACAAGAGTTCATTCTTTTTGATGGCTAATATTCCATTGTATATACATTAAACATTTCTTATGGTGCAGTTCTGCTGACAATGAGTTCTTTCTGGTTTTGTCTCAGTCTTAATTTTTCCTTCATTTTTGGAAGATATTTTGCTGCATATAATTCAAAATGACAGTTGTATTTTTTTAGTGTTTTAAGATGTTGCTCTGCTGTCTGCTCACTTTGCATAGTTCATGACAAGAATTCTGCTGTCACATTTATATTTGTTCTGTGTGTGTAATACCTTTTTTTCCTCTGCCTACTCATAAACTGTCTCTTCATTACTTCTTTATCAGGTATTTGTTTATGATATCACCTGGTGGGGTTTTCTTCATATACCTTCTTCTTGGAGTTCACTGAGTTTTTAGATCTATGGTTTTACAGTTCTCAACAAATTTGGAAAATTTTTGGCCATTATTTCATTTATTATCATTTTTGTTCCCCTACCTTTTCCTTCCAAAACTTTAATAACAACATGCATTAGAATACTTAATGTCATCCCACAGGTCAATTTTGCACTATTTTTCTTACATATTTTTTTTCTCCTTGTAATTTAATTTGCATATTTTTCATTGCTGTGTCTTCAACTTGAAAGAAGTTTTCTACAATGTTGAACTTGGTATTCTTCAAGGCCTTTGGGTGTATCTTTCATTTCAAATATATTTTTCATCTCTAGAAATTCCTTTGAGTCTTTTTCATATGTTTCTCTCTTCTTAATTTTTTCTCTACCTTCTTGAATATATGGAGTATATTTATAATAGCTGTTCTTCCATCTTTTTCTGTGTATTCTGTCATCTGGGTCATTTCTGTGTCTATTTCTATTGATTAACTCTTTTAGTCCTTCTGGACCATATTTCCCAGCTTATTTACATGCCTGGTAATTTTTAATTTTGTTTCAGGCATTGTGAACTTTACCTGTTGGGATTTTGTTATATTACTTTAAATATTGTTTGATTTTAATTTAAGGATGCAGCTAACTTTAATAGAATCACTTCATCTTTTGAGACTTGCTTTTAATCTTTTTAGAACAATTTCAGAAAAGCCTCTATTTGAGTATAATTTTGTTTTGCCACTAAGGCAATACACTTCTGAGAATTCTACCCAATGTCCTATATATTAGGAAATATTTCCACTTTGGTTGGTAGCAACGTGAAGTATTTCCAGTCTTATGAGAGTTCCAGAGATTGCCTTGTCTACTCCTTTCTGTTCATTTCTTAGTTTCATGTATTTTCCTCATGAATATGTATAGAACAGTGCTCAGCTAGAACCTCAAAAGGATCCCATGCATATATTTGGAGTTCTAGGTCTGTCTTGCCCCCTATTTGTTATTTTGCCCCACAAATTCTAGGTGACCTGAGCTCCTCAAACTCTCTCTCCCCAGCTTCACATGGCTTCTCAACATTGCTGAGGTTTCTCTTAACACACCACCTCCTGGAAACACCATGAGTTAAGGCAGTTGTAAGATTCCCATATTTAGTTTTCCTTCTCTTAAGAATCAGTATTCTGTGCTACCTTTTGGCCACTGCCTGAAAACAAATATTTCATCTATTTTGTCTGGTTTTATAGTTGTTTAATGTGAGAGAGTAAATCTGATCCCATTATTCCATCATAGTGAAAAAAGGAAGTTTATACTGTTTGTTTTTCTGTGTAAGTTACTGAATGTTTTAAACAAGTATAACCTTTTAATAAAAGGAATAAAAGGTACAGCATAGGAAATATAAACAGTGGTATTGTAATAGTTTTGTATAGTGACAGATAGTAGCTACACTTGTGAGCATAAACAGCATAACATATAAACTTGTTGAATCACTGTGTTGCATACCTAAAACTAATGTAACATTGTGTGTCAACTATACTTCAATTTTTTTAAAGTATAACATTAAATTTTAAGTCTTCCATTTCTATTTAAGTTCTTATCAATATACAATAAATTTTCAAATAAGGTCTGCTAGAAAAATAAGTGTATTTTGAAGCTTATTGTCATTGCATATTTAAATCATGTCTTAATATGTAATCAAATTGTTACATAAGATTGGTTTTCTTTTAGAGTCAAAAGTATCCTTAATTTTAATTGTATTTTTCATTTCCAGTGGAAACTGAGTTTTTAAAATTCCAAAGATATTTTCAATAATTCCCTTTTCCTAAAAAGCAAGCAGAATTGGACATAATGCTGACTTCTAAAAAAGAACTCCTCTATATAGGATTACGTTTTTAAAATTCCATATCTACTGTGGACTCTTCAAAGTTTTTATCTTTGTTTTTTCATTAATTTATGACATAACGTCATATAGAAGAAGAAGAAGAGCAATGACTGCCTATGTTGGGTCTCTCTATTGTTGGCTCTTCATAAATAAGGGATAAAAGAATTTTCTGTTCATCTCAGGCTTAGGAGTAAGAGAAGTTAAATGTCATCAAATGTCATAGCTGAAAAGGAGATGTTTTTGTGAAGATGGGTTTATTTTCAAATAAAACTATATATCTGCTTAGGCTTCTCAGTCAATCTCTACTACAAATACAGAGACAGCAATATAATTTCCAGTTTCTACCAACAGAATATAAAATAGAAGCTACTTGTGGTATCCTATTCAAAAGAGGATCGTCTAATCATGCTTGCTTATTTCACCATGTTTTGTTTGTTTTCATTTATGAGGCTTTTTTAAGCAAGCATGAAAGTTTGTCTTTGTCCAGAAAACTAGACTGAGTCATCCAAAAAATTGAAAAAAAGAATTGAACTGAGGTAGACTCAAGATGATTGATCCCTGGATTTTAAATCCCCACAGCTCAATCTAGGTCAGCTAAGCCTTAATCTTTCATTTACAGAGTAAGTGCTTTTGAAACACATGTACTAAGAAAAGATTGTCTGGCAAAGAATGGCATGTTCAGTGGTTGGGTAATAAACTATAATGACATTTTGATTGTGTACTACACAAAACTGTTATGTCATTATGAAAACACCAGGTAACATTTGTCAAATCTAAGAGAAGGAGAAATTTCAAAGTTGCACCTATAATTAGTGCAGTGTGAAATTTAAAATACTTTCATTTTTATTCCCAGGCCAGATTTTGAAAGTGGTCAGAGTGACTCTTCCAAGATTTTGGATTAAATTAGAGGGCACAAACATTTTTTTCTTCATCTTTAAATGACAGGAAAGGGAAACAACTTCTCAATTAGGACAGACCTTAGATATTGACTATTGACAATGGTTACAAAACTGTTAGCTGCTACTCCCAGTTATTGTTAAGTCCTTTGATATAGGTCTTAACTAAAATTATATAGATCCATGGCATTTGAGTAACTGACATTTCCAATTTTAGTAAAACAAAACTTTAAAAATTCCTAAAAGGCTATGAAACCCAAGGTATATTTCTCTGAGTTACAATCTGAATCATGTGGACTTAGAGACTGGTATAGCAGTGAGCCTTGGTGTCCATCTAAAGTTTCTATACCTCACTTCAATATACTGATTTCAAGATTTCATTTATGTCCCTTCCCCAATATTTTTAATAAGTCTTGTGAAATGAACAAAGTATTGTATCTGTGGAAAATCCCAAAGAGTACCAAGAGCTAGCCTTGTTGATAGAAATGAAAAGAAAATGGAGTGGTCTAAAAAGCAACAGTTCCTTAGCCAGAAAATTAAATTATAGATAAATCAGAACACACAAATGAAATGTGATGGTTGTATGAATAAGTTCACCATACATTATGTACATTTAGTACTAAAAAAAAAAAGAAAAACTAAGGAAACTACTTTAGCAATTACATTTTCTGGTACAAAAAATGATTATTAAATGAGATAAAACTTTAAAAGAAAACTTGTGGTGTGAGGTTACACATAGGCCACACATAATTCTAAATGGAAATGTAATTGAGGAAAAAGCCAGAAGCCTATATAAGCACCCTATAAAGTAACAGGTGGCACAGGGCTTGTATGTTTTAGAGATGTAAAGAATTAGAGACTGTTCCTTAAAGTCAAGATTAGCTGATATGGAAATAAAATATTTTTGCCTACATGAATCCCTCCAGTACTTAACCCAGGAACCATCAATACCATCCAGAGTTACTATTTTAATTACGCACATTCCGGTAAGTTCATGGTTAATGTCTCTTCAGAAATGTAGTGTGAGGTGTATTTTATTGGCATTTATTGTAAAAGCATTTGTAAATGAATTCAGTGCTATATTTATGGCATCATTATGCATCTGAGGAGGCTCCTTATATTTTTCAGTTTTATGTTGCTGTTTTTTATGGAGGTAATTATAAGGTAGAGTGATATTTTCAGATTTTTATTTACTAAATATGATGGGATAAGTTCTGTAGAAATAGCTAGGTTTTGTGGCATACTTAAAATTTAAAGTAATTTTTAAATAAAACTGGTGATTAAGACTTGAATATTTGTAGCTATGATATACATTATGTATTCAACTGCTCGACTTCATATGTAGAATTTAAAAAATAATATATATGAAGATTTCATTTCTATGATTAAATTCATCAACAGTTTTGAAGAAATATAATAATCAAAATAAAGACAATTCCACTCCAATACAGTCAGTTTTACAGAAAGTCAGGGGGGAAAAATGCTATCAGTCCCAATAACTAAGATGGATTAACACCTAGAGAGCCATTCAGAATGATGTTAAATAATAGCTTGTTGATAAACATCAGTAACACGTGTAACACATGTAGCCCAGATGTCAACTGGCATCCACTTATGCCTTAAGATCTCAGCTAGATTATTTGACTACTCACTCATTCCACATCCTTTAGATGAGTAATACCTTTCCAAACCTCTGGTCTTTCTGAGCAGCTGCTTCCACTGAATGAATCAGTTTTGGATTACCTAAATGTTCTGAGTGTTCTGTACCTGTCTACACTGCTTCAACCCAGATAGGAGATCCAGGACATTCTGTAATTTCTTTTTTTTTTTTTTTTAAGTTTTTATTTATTTGAGAGAGAGAAAATGAACAGAGAGGGGCAGAGGGAGAGAGACAGAGAAGCAGCTTCCCCGCTGAGCAGGGAGCCCCATCTGGGGCTCATTCCCAGCACATGGAGATCATGACCTGAGCCAAAGGCAATGCTTAACCAACTGAGCCATCCAGGTGCCCCAACATTCTGTAATTTCTAGGAAGTCAAAACAAAAGCCACTCATTCAAAATATGGGTCTGTCCTCATAGGAAAATTTCCTCAAGAGAGGGAAAATTTTACATTACAGCCACGTAGATAACTTCAAATAGAAAATTAGACACAACTGTTTTTTTTAAAGGCTCCATCCACCTACTTCTCAGAAAGTATCCCACTCAACACTTGTCTCTTTACTCAACCATAGGAAATTTGGAAATTTGGGAAGAGTTCAGTTGAGTGATTCTGAGTTGGGCTGTGGTTTCAAACAGACAGTAACTGGGGCTGCAACCAGTGGGGACTGGCCATACATTTCTCTGTTTTCATGCAGTCTCAGTGCTTCCTCATGCAGTCTTTCCACATAGGCCAGTCTGTACTTCCTCACAGCATGAGAAGGGTTTCACTCTGAGAAACAGGGTTTCACTCTGAGTGTTCAAGGCACCAAGGTAGAATCTGCACCACCTTTTATGTCTACCCTCAAAAGTCACAGAAAGTCACTTCCATATAGTCACAAGTCCATCTAAGTTCAAGATGAAGTAATATAGACTCCCTTCTCAAAATCACAATGTAAAACCAAAGCATGGGATAGGAGATATTGTGGCCATCTTTGGAAAACACAATCTGCCACGTATGTTTAATTATTTATCCTAAAATTTACTCAATTCTTTTTAACATACAGTATCAAATATAATGAAGTAATATTTACATATAAATGCATTAATCTAACATTTTATTAATATTACGA
Organism: Zalophus californianus; assembly: GCF_009762305.2. Lineage (NCBI taxonomy): Eukaryota > Metazoa > Chordata > Mammalia > Carnivora > Otariidae > Zalophus > Zalophus californianus. The sequence goes on along the minus strand of NC_045606.1, from coordinate 51,097,728 downwards.
GTTAAGTTCCTTTAGTCACTAAGGGAATATTTAAAGATCTGTAAAACAAACAGAAGTATATGTATTGTACCAAATTAATAACATCATTACCCTGTCTACAAGGTAAGACTCGTTCAGCCGCTAGAGCTTTAGTTAAAAGACTGTTAATGCCACTAGGCATGCAGAACCTAGAATTAGATCTATTGGAAAAGGAGGATGGCCTAAATCCGACTGCAAGCTCTGTGTTCTGAGAAAGATATTTAACTTTTCTGGGCCTTTTGGTTTGAGCCTTGATAAAATATTTTTTTTAAATAAGTTTATAATGTTTTCTCTTTCTTTGGCTGCATATAGGCGTCATTCATTATCTCTTTTATGGATGAGGCAATAAAACTCAAGGAGATAAACTATCTGTCCAAAATTGAAAATCAGTATCAAAGGTAAGACCAAAACTGAGCTCCAAGTTCATTACTCACAACCATACAACCTACTTGATCAATATAACAAATATCAAAAGGTGAATACATTATATTATGTTATATCTAGAATAAAATTAAAATGGCTACAAAATTGAATGTAAATTTCTATCTGCTTTATTGATAAAGTCACTAATTACTACATTTCAACCACACTGAAAATACAATCAATCCAGGCCTATTTTGCTCACCTGAATTTGCCAGGATTTGTGTTTGAAGCATGTCAGCAGATGCCTCTAGAAAGGTCTATCTGTCTCTGTATAAGTCCAACTAGACCAACAGTCCACCCCATTGTATTTTTGGCATACTCCAGTGGGTAATTTCCCTATACATTTAATCTGTTCATTCCCCATCAGATATGCTATTTGTTTACAGAGTATACTAATTGCAGTTATTATGTTATTATATTATATTTGGATGATGATGTGCCAACACATAATGCAAAATGTGCTCAAATGCCAAAAAGGTAACAAGTTTGCGTGCATTTGGCAATCTTTGCATACAATAGCCTTTTTAAGTCAAGAATGCAATGGAAATCCTTTGGATATGATTTAACAATTGTATACTACTTCTTTCTTCTCATTTTAAAAGAGAACTTTTTTTTTTTTAAAGATTTTATTTATTTATTTGAGAGAGAGAGAATGAGAGAGAGGGCACGAGAGGGAAGAGGGTCAGAGGGAGAAGCAGACTCCCTGCCGAGCAGGGAGCCTGATGTGGGACTTGATCCCGGGACTCCAGGATCATGACCTGAGCCGAATGCAGTCGCTTAACCAACTGAGCCACCCAGGCGCCCCTTAAAAGAGAACTTTTGAGATCTGGTCACCTATGCACTTCACTCTAACGGCAGAGCTATGTACATTACAGCTCTTTCTTAAAACAAAAATTCACAAGGGCTATTCAATGTAATTATGAAATTCTCGATTATATTGAGAATTTTCTAGGAGGAAAAAAAGTAGTAATCAACATTAACCTAAAGGAAAACAGAAAACTTGGCTAGACTATCAACCATGGAGAAGGTTGCAAAAAGTATTAACTAATCATTTTCACAGAAGACTTCAAAGATACAAAGTTTACCAGTGACCTCTTTAGAAATGCAAGAAACATTTAATGTTTTGTTATAAAACTCTCTTGGGCTTTCTCAGTATATAAGCTTAACTTCAAATAATTGTTTTTTCCTTTTTAAAATGGGTAGTCTAGATAATCATTAGAACTATGGTTACTGGAGTCAGACAGACCTGTTTTTGCAAGCCAGCTCTACCATGTATGAGATTTGTAACTCTGGTCAATTATTTTGACCTCTCCAAGTCACAGTCTCCTCAACAGCAAACTTAGAGTAATAGTAATAATGGATTAAATAAAATAATTCACACAAATTTCTAATAGCACCTGACACATGGTGTCAGTAAATACCACTTACTATTCTTGCCCATAACAATACTCATAAACATAATTATTGTCTTATTGGACATTCTGAACAATTCTAAAAGATATAAAATAGAAATAAAAGATATAATTAGAAGAGAAAAGATTAAGTGACTATTCTTATTGACCAGTATATAATTTATGTAACTGGAATTCCAAGAGAACTGAGAATGTTTTAGAATTATGGAAGATTAGAAAAGTGGCCAGGTATAAGACAAATGAATAAAAATAATAGCTTTCCTTAATAAGTTAGAATAGTTATTATAAAAATATATCATTCATAAATGCAACAAATTTCCCCAGAAGAATAAATGGAAGAATATGTATACAACAAATTTGTAAAGAAGAAGAAAGGGAAATTGATCTTAATATAAGGATGGAAATAAAGTTGTAACAACTGACAGAAACCAATGTTATTAGAAAATCTTAGTCTAGAAATACATACTTTCAAGCACACTTAGGAGTTTAATATATGACAAAGCAAATATTAAAAATCAGTAGTGAAAGGACAGAGCACCAATACTTGTTAGGAAAACTATTTCAAGAAATAATCAAGTGAGGTCTTCAATTGTGTAATGACTACAAGCCTATCAGTTGTCTCTGCAGTTCAAAATATTTCCCCTTTCCTGGTAACTACCCTTCTTCTGATTCTTTGATACAGAATTTGATCCACAGAGAATGAGCTCCTAAAAGCCAGGGTTCATCCTTGTTTCAGGGCAACCTGAAGCACCATATTCAAACTAGAAAAACAGAGTCACTTTAGTGGAATTTGGATTGGGAGTATAGAGTTAGTCTTTCTCTGGATGGTTCGATGGTTCCCACTGGGAGAAGGAAGTAGAGAAAACAAATGAGAAGGATGAGGAAATGCAATGAGAGTACAGGCCAGAGAAGAAAAACAGCAGAATCCCAACGGCATGCCCCTGGTACCCTGTCTCTCCCTGAAGTGTGACTGCATCCCAAACATGGGTTCTGTGAAACATCTCTGTATTAATAAGAAGCAACCTAACTTTTGAAAGCTCCTGAATTCTTGTGACTTGCATCCAAAATATTCCTAAATAAAATTACTTTATCTACCAAAATAAATTCCAAAAGAAATATACACTAAATTTTAAAGTGAAGCATAAGGCAACCATAAAAATATTCATCTTGGGAAGGTAGAGAACATTCTAAATATAAAAACTCTACAACAACAAAAAACTCCATGCTTAGTATTTCATACATATGCAGTATTAGTACGATTATAATCAAATAATGAACATGGAAAATACCTGCAACAAATATGACACAACTATTCAAAAGATTTATTTATATTTTTAATGTAAAGAGTTCTAAAATATGGAGAAATATACTAACATCCTAAATTAAAAGGCAAATTAGAGAAGAACAGACAAATCACAGGAGAAATATAACACATGAAAAATATTCTAGAAATGAAAAGGAATGTTTTCACATTTAAAATGCATATTACATGTGTCAATATTGATACACAGAAATAAGCACTCCACGGCTTGTAGTGCTGTCAGAAAGTAAATGGCTACATCGATGTGGATGGAACTGGAGGGTATTATGCTAAGTGAAATAAGTCAATCAGAGAAAGACAATTATCATATGGTTTCACTCATACATGGAATATAAGAAGCAGTGCAGAGGATCATAAGGGAAGGGAGGGAAACCTCAACGGGAAGTCATCAGAGAGGGAGAAAAACCATGAGAGACTTTTAACTACAGGAAACAAACTGAGGGTTGCTGGAGGGGAAGTGGGTGGAGGAATGGGGTACCTAGATGATGGGAATTAAGGAGGGCACCTGTTGTGACAAGCGCTGGATGTTAATATGCAACTGATGAATTACTGAACTCTACATCTGAAACTAGTGATGTACTATATGTTGGCTAATTGAATTTAAATAAAATAAAAAAAAGAAAGAATGTAAATCGCAAGATGTATAAATACCTTCATAGGTGTTCATACCCTTTTGAGCCAGGACACTAAATCAGTGCTTCCGCTTACAGGTGCAGAAACCCAACTCAAAATACTGTAAGGAGGAAAGGGACAGACTGGCTTACATAGGTAAAAATCCCAGCAGTGCTCATATGGACTCCTGCTGCTCAAACACATGACTATGAATCTCACAATGTCCACAACAGCCAAACTGTGGAAGGAGCACAGATGTCCTTCAAGTCTGCTTTCAAATGTGACTTTGGTATACATATTTAAATAACAGCTGTATTTCTTACAATACAAAAATAAAAACTATAGTAGAAAAATGACTAAATAAACTACAATATAAATATGTTATCATAAAACTAGATCAGATTACATATACTATCATATCTAATAGATGTATTAAATATATAAATATATATAAGTGTATTAATATAACTGTATTAAATAAAAATATCTAGTTTTATAATAATATATTTTTATTTTATTTACTTTATATAATTATTAATATCATATAAAGTAAAACATAAAGAGTGAAATCATGGGGGAAAACAATAGTATGTGTAGAATAAAAATCTTTATACAGATATAATGCCAATTTACATATTTGTATTTGCCTATGAAAAAACTGAAAGGAAATAAGCCATAATGACAATCTAGTGTGGTGGAATTGCGGGGAACTTTCTATAGACACATATATTAGCTTTTATCAGGTAAAAACTCTGTTGAAGAGTTACAAAATGCCAAAGTGTGTTAGGTAGTTATTCAGGTGCTCAGTCTCTACTGTGCCCAGGCAGCCTGAAGTCATTAAATACCTTCATGCTGGTTAACCTCTTTACTACTTAATCCTGAGCATCACTTGAAAGCTTTGAACTTTAGTATCTACATCAGCAAAGTGGGAATAATTACATCTACTCTGCACCCTTCACGTGACTATTATGAAAAGCAAATAGCAAAAGTCAAAGTACTTTTTATAAAGTGCTATAAACCCTGATAGCTACTAGTGCCTGGCACACAGAAGGCACTTGTTAAATGTAAATTTTCTGCCCACTTTTCTTATACCCTATCTATTCCCTCATTTGTAAAGCGTGCAATGGAATAAATATGCAGGGTGGAGAGGAGAGCTGATATCCAAGAACCCCTCCCCACATTCCAGTTTGCATTTTTCCATGAAAGTCAAATCTCTTTCACAGAGCAGGGCAATGGATTATGCAGTACAAGCAGCCAAACCAGTAGCTTCACAGATTCAACTAGGCAGGTGTCACAGCTCCACCTGTGTGCTCCGAGGGTAGTTAGGCTTACATAAGGACCACTGGGACTTCAGAGCCTCCAACAAACCTCCGCCAGCTTGCTCCCCTAAGAAAACTGGGAACCTGACACACATGGATTTCATATGGATGCATAGTGAGGGTATACACTACCTGCTGTACTTCCATAGGTTGCCAAATATCTAAGTTTAACTCAATAAAAACTGGGCCAAGGAATGATAAACTACTTGAGAAAGGCACAGGACCTTCTAAATTTAAAAACTGTGACGTTCCTTCTTTTGTCATACAATTCAGACTATCCCTATGACTCTGTCCCACTCCTCACTACCTGACCTCTGCCCCTTCCTTCTCCTGCAGCCTCTAGGGAAGTATATGCAGAATACAAGTTCACCAGTGTCCACACTTCCCTTGCTCTCACCTTGACCCTGTAGCAATTCTTCAAGACTCAAGACCAGAGCCTGTTTCTTTATCCAAATTACTAGAGCCTGCTTAAAATGTTGGGCAGCTGAGAATGTAGCCTGTCCCCACAGGGTAGGAATCTATTAACCACCCCATAAAAGTTATTTTTAAAGTTTTATTTAAGGAACAGCAGCTGGAGAATAAAGAAAAGAAAGGCAAAACACAATTCCTTTATACCCGGGCTGCTATCCCTCTCACACCAATCTCCCATGGCTCTCTGTGGGAATTGCATCCATGAAAATGCTTTAAGTCTGATCTCCAAAACTGGAAACTAGAGAAACTAAAAATAAAACAAACAAGAAATGCCAAACAACCTTGTTTGATCAGATTCTTGTAGTTGCCTTGCTTAATTTTTTGACAACAGGTTTGGAATTCTTTCCTTGGATTTGGAGGGAATTACCGAAAAATTAAAGAGATATTAAAATACCATCATATACAATGAGCTCACTGCCATTGGAAATTGTTTCCAATCAACAAACTGTAGATGTTAACAATGGAAGGTTTTCTAGGAACTCCTATCCTATGGGTAAGAGAGTAATCACTTGAGTAAAAGGGAAAAGAAATTTAACAAACTACAAAACCATGAAATAAATAAATATTAATGCAGTCTACATTTCATTAATCTCTAAATTGTGAGGAAAAACAATTCTGCCTCTCATTGCTTTTTAACTAACACTGTATTTGTAATATATGATTGCTCTATTTGTTTTTAAGAAAACAATGCACTGCCAGTTTGGAATTCACCTCAATTCAACAAAATTTATTGAGAGCACCTATAGTGTGTAAAAAGCAGTTCCTACCTCAAGGAACTTAGACAGTTATAGGAAGAAAACATATATGCATGCACACAGGAAAATAAATACATAAGACACAAAGTGCTATGAGCTGGGAAAGGGGAAAACATCATATCCAATCAAGGGGTTTGGTGGAAGGTCTACTGGAGATCACCTTGAGGAATGGGTAGAATTCTGACAGAATAGGAGAGAACAGTATAAGCAAGGGCAACAGTGGGAAAGCAGTGTGCATGTCCAGAAAACAGTAAGTCATCTCTCAGGAGCATGATAAAGTGAGCAAAGATTTCAAAGAAAAATGGGCTCCTAGTTTGATTCTGCACCTGCTAGCTGTTTGACCTCTGGCAAGTTGCATGACTTCTCTAAGTCTCTGTTTCCTCTGTTTAAACTGAGCTACCAGTAAGTGTGCCTTTTGAGTAAGACCATGAACGTGAACCACCTATTATTTGAAAATACGGTGAATGCTCAAAAAATGTTTAAAACAAAAGAGGAAAAAAGAGTTGGAAGGAGGGAGAGCAGGAGGAAAGGAAGAAAAGTAGGAAAGAGATAAAGAGGAAAGAGGGAAGGACAGAAAGAAAAGTCAAGGGTTTTGAGACGTCTGGGTTTAAGATATATATTTTGGAGCCATGTGCATATAAGCTCAAGACATGAAGACAAAGGTCACAAACTAAACAATGCAGAGAGGGGCACCTGGGTGGCTCAGTCATTAAGCGTCTGCCTTCGGCTCGGGTCATGGTCCCAGAGCCCCGCATCGGGCTTCCTGTTTAGCCAGGAGCCTGCTTCTCCCTCTCCCACTCCCCCTGCTTATGTTCCCTCTCTCGCTGTGTCTCTCTCTGTCGCATAAATAAATAAAATCTTTAAAAAAATAAAAATAAAAAATAAACAAGGCAGAGGACAGAATTACAGGGACACCTACATTTTGTGGGTGGAAAGAGGAAATGACATATGAGGTCACAGGATGCAACGGAATGAAGATAGAACACAAGTCGAAATTTGGGTTCCACCAAGTCTGTGTAAGTTTGAAAAAATCACTAGAACTTCTTGAGTGTAAAAATATCTTCCCCACAGAACTATTCTGAAGAATCAAAGAGATAAGATATATATAAAATCACATAACCCCATGCCTTGTACATAGCTAACTGTCAATAACTATTAGAACCCCTCCTCACTCTCTTGCTTGCCTCCCTCACAGAAAGAAAAAGAACAATAAATTTAAAGAAGAGAAAAACCGAGGTCACCTGGGTGGCTCAGTCAGTTAAGAGTCAGACTCTTGATCTCATCTCAGGTCTTGATCTCATCTCAGGTCTTGATCTCAGGGTCGTGAGTTCAAGCCCTGCATTGGGCTCTGTGTGGAGCCTACATTAAAAAAAGAAAAAGAAAAAGAAAAGAAAGAAAAAAAAGAAGGGAAAAAAACTGATATAAGGGAGTGGCAGTGGTCTAACAAAATAGAAGAGGAGAGAGACTAAGAAATTCTGTTAGGGATATTGTATAGGGTTATCATTCATCTTTAAGATTTCAGTTTCAGTAGAGGGTTTGGAGGTAAAAGCTAGATTATAAATTGAAAACAATAAACCAGTGAGGTCCTGGAGCAACCATTTAGTGTGTTCCTACCTCATGTCAGGGTATGAAGCAAAGAATTAAGAAAAAATAGTTTAATGTACATGAGTGTTAAGGTTAAGTGAGTTTTATTTAATTTATTTAGGTACTTTATTTTTATGGAATGGATAACACGAAAGCAAAAAGAAAAGGGAAAGAAAGAAAAGGTAGAGGATGAAGGGCAAAATAAAACACATGTCTTAGTGGTGGCAAATTGAATCTAGAGCATTGTTAGTCTTGACAAGGAGATACATCCCGTCTTGAGTCAAAGGTGTTGCAGTTGGTTTAGATACACAAATTTCTTGAGAGGGAAAGGATAATAGCCAAGAAAGGTCATGCCAAAAAGTATCCATCTCCTGAGCACGGTTTCATGAGTGATTCCTATTAATACTTGACACCCCGGAAGTAGGAGAGTTACCAATAGCTAAGGATCCCAATTACTAGAGAAAGTCCTGTGAAAATGACTGATCATGGGGCCAACAAAGCACATGGAGACAGAACAAGGGTGAAAGACCAAGAGGATTTTGAGTCCATATAATGAAGCCTTAAAAGATCTGTGATTAGAGGGTACAAATGTAGAAGGCAAGACACTGAGAATAGATGATTTATAGTTCAAAGAGTGGATCTAAAAGTTTTGGTTGGGCCCTTCCTTGCTGGAGAGGTCAGAGTGTTAACACAATGGGAAGGTAGTGGATGGTGACATTCTTCTCATCTGAGGCTACAGGGAGAAACTAACTAACATCAAGGGATTAGAGAGAAGGCCAACTAATGAACTGGGGGTAAGAGATGGCCCAAACTTAGGATACCAAAAGCATATATTGAATGCAGAGGAATGAGCCAGCATTCAGAGAGCCAATGAAGTAAGACCCTAATGGACAAGAAGCATTCCTGGGACATGCTTGGAGGAAGGGTCAGTTATAGCACAGCAGGAAGCAAGGCCCACCAAAGAGGCAAAATAGACTCAACAAAAACTTTTCTGTGCTCTAAAGAGGCTGAAGTAGAATGAAGGTAAAGGGTTTAGGTAGGCAAAAAGCTGTAAGATCAGAATGCTAGAAAACTCACAATACAGACTTTACGAAGTCTCCAAAGATGCTAACTGACTCATAGTGGAGAGACTCTTTAGCAGACTTAACAAAAAAATAGATGCAAAAGAGCAAGCTTCCAGGGTGTCTGGCTGGCTCAGTCAGAGTAGCATGTGACTCTTGATCTCCAGGTCATGAGTTCAAGCCCCACACTGGGCATGGAGCCCACCTAGAAAATAATAAATAAAATTAAAATTAAAATAATAAAAGTAGTGCTTCAATAAACATTCTTATTAAAAAAAAGAGAGCTAGCTTCTGAGTTTGTAAAAAGAAAAGAAAAAGAATGGTCATAGTAGAATAAAAATTATTTAGGTATCTATTTACAAGAGGGTATTATATAATTATGCACTATATAATATATTTTATTATAACATTGTTTCTCTATAGTTACTGATACATATCTATAAAATAATTAAGAAATAATGTTACTGTAAATTACATAAATGAGGAGCACCTGGGTGGCTCAGTCAGTTAAGCATCCTGCTCTGGACTTCAGCTAAGGTCATGATCTCAGAGTTGTAAGATGAAGCACAGCATTCAGCTCCATGCTGGGCGTGGAGTCTGCTTAAGATTCTCTCTCTCCCTCTTCCTCTGCCCCTCCTCACCCCTCCTCCCTTTCTAAATAAATAAGTAAATGTAGTCCTATTTGAGAGTGCTAGGAGAAAATAAAATGCTGTAATTCCAAGGAAAACATTAATTTCAAACAGAATTTTGAAATTTGACTGAATTATTTTGATTAAAATGTATAAAGAAAGTATTTACATTTTCTGGGGACTAAAGAATGATTGCATTTATTTATTTATTTATTTATTCAAAATAAATACTTTGTTTTCCTAAATATATAATGTCCATATAATATAGACTGGAACTAATTTCAAAAATTGGACAGTTTTACATTTGATAAATTGTACCAGGTAAAATGTGGGTTATATGAATTATATAGTACACATATATTCAAAAATTAAACTGTAATAAAATGTTTTAAGGTAATAACACTTGGAACATTTGCACATAATAACTCATCTCATCTCCATTATGGTTAATGTTGAAGTGCTTACACTATTTCGTAGATGTTTATCTTCACTATGGGCACGTTGCACTATTGTCCAAGAATTAATAAATTTCATAGTTATTGAATAAAACACATACTTCTACATATTTACTAAGTGCTGCTGTTTATATACTAGAAGTAACTTCCATGTTTCTATTAAGAATAGGCTGAATTTAATTTTTTGAATTATTTTAAATTCTGCTGTTCAGATATTATCAATGGAAAAGAAATATTACAAATTGTCATAACAGAATGTGTGCATTGGAACTAGCAGAATGGAACTAATGAGGGTAAAAACATTCGTCCAGTTTCAAAAGTTGAGTCTGGAAATAATACACATACTGATAGCCTCCAATAATTATCAAACATCAAATCTACACCGAATAGGTAGACTGGTAAGTCAGTGGGTCTAGAACGTAAGAGATACCACAAGAACATTACTAAATAACAAAGTCAGTGAGTTATAATCCAGTGACAGAAATTATTTCCTTCTTGATCTGTTCTATCTTACTGTAATAAGGTGGTGAAATAGCCACAAAGATACCAAGAATACAGAAGCAAAACCTGCCTCAGCTTTGGACATATTTCCAAGTGATATGAAGATCTTCATCAGAACCAAAAGAAATGTAATACCCAATCACTGAGGCCTTTTTTTGTGCCTCTTTCAGCTTGACATTTGACATTATTAATCACTCCCTAATGATGCAAATACTCTTGGCTTCAGGAGCACCATTCTTTTCTGTATTTCTTCACGCAAGTCTGACTCCTTTTCCAAGTTCTCTTGCCCCAGTTTTTCTACTTTCAACTCCAATTATAACTCCTATATCTTGTTCACATTATCTCCTTTTATTCATTCAACACATACTTATTAAGCTCCCATTGTGTGCCAGAAATTGGTCAAGGCACCAATATAAACAAAACATATTTAATCCTTGTTATCATGGTCTTGACATTCTAATGGGAGGGGGAGTGAGAATGAGAATGTGCATTAACAAATAAATAAATAACTCATACTAAGTTAATGTAGTGCGTTGATAGATGTCATCCTGCTCCATCATCACTGCCTATATATATATATATATATATATATCTCCAAGTCTTAATCCCCAGGACCTATGAATATGACCTTATTTGGAAAAAGGGTCTTTGTAGATATAATTAAGAATCTCAAGATCAGTTCATCATAGATTGGGGGGGCACCTCAATCAAATGACAAGTATCTTTATAAGAAGTGTTTATATAATGTATTAAGTAGGCATTGACCTGTCTTAACAGTGTCATGATGGAAGCAGAGGAACTCTTTGCAACTCAATCAGTGTAATTATAAGATAAATAAAAGAAAATTCTTTGTTCAGCAAATAGCAATATGTGAGGTCCATTTTTATAAGGTGTGATAGAGTCTGATGCTGCTCAGACGTAGCTCAACAGATTGTTTAGGAGAAAAGAGGCTTAAAACATAACATTCCATGACATGGCTATTAAAAATGTAGATGCCTAAATACTTAGCACTCTTTCAGGTCATTTTAGTACTTCTGCCACAAAGATAAGACTGTGAATGAGATAGATGTATTAAAAAAATCTCATGCTCTCTCCTTTGAAAAGAGAATAAAAGGACAAAATTTTCCACATACCTTGTTTTTCCCCATATTTACTAAATGCTATTGTGGCAGGGCAATCAAGATCACTACAGGATCATTTAAAAGTAATTACTGCCATCGTGAGAAAGGATTAATGACTTAAACTCTGTGCCATGGTCTGGTTGGGAACACATCTAGATGTGGAAATAATAGCAGTCATTATTTCCAGGAGCAAGAATCTTTAAAACTGCACCATAGGTTGTGATAAATTTATGGTATAGCTAGAATTGTAATCCTCATTTCTTTGTACTTTGTCAAAAACAGCAAGACATTGTTTTTTTAAAAAATCATCTCAGCCAAAATTTTTTTAAAAAATCATCTCAGCCATTTCAAAGTGAAATGAAAATTATATTGGTGATATGTATAATTTGGCCACAGTTTAGGCACTCTATTGTTTCTAAAATGAATGGAAGAAAATGAATATTTGAAAAAGAGATAACTATCACCACACAATCTCACCATTGGATCCAAAGCCTACCAGCACAGAGTCAAAAGAAATTGGGACTTCTTCTTTTAGTTCAAGGGCTCTATTTTATATCTTAGGACTCCAACGATTCAATTTAGTTTTACTCACAATCTCATGTTATTTTTAAAACTGCTGAAATTAAAAGTAGTGGAAAGCTGATGGAAACACTTTGTGGATAAAACATGTATTTTTATTAAGCTACTTTATTCTTGGCTACTGTTTCGTGGTATAGTGGTGGTAGCATTCCTTAAATGCCAACATTCTGCTGGTACTGAACATTGGCACTTTTTACAAATAACTAAGAACTCTAAGGCTAATCCATGTGAAATTCCCACCTCATGGCTGCAGATTGAATAATATCAGGGCAGGCTGAATAAAATGCTACAACCTTGGGGCACCTGGGTGGCTCAGTCATTAAGTGTCTGCCTTCTGCTCAGGTCATGATCCCAGGGTCCTGGGATTGAGCCCTGTGTCGGGCTCCCTGCTGGGCGGAGAGCCTGCTTCTCCCTCTCCCACTCCCCCTGCTTGTGTTCCCTCTCTCACTGTCTCTCTCTCTCTAATAAATAAATAAAATATTTTTAAAAAATGCTACAACCTTATAATGAATATGCAGATTTAGAGGTAGATTATCACTGTATATTCCCACTTATGCCTAATAAAAGTTTACTGGAAAAATGTGTTCAGTCAATGGTGTCTTAGTTTCTCAGTGTCTTCTGGCTTAGTTAGTTAACTTGTTACCTAGTTACTTAAATTAGTTTCTTTTGTAAATATCCTAGTCTTTCCAATTTCTTTCCTTTCTTACCTTTCTTCATAATGCGACTGGGAATCAAGGTGTATTTGACTCTCTAGCTTCAGCCTCCTCAACAGCTCCTTTTTCTCTCCCTGCAACCAACCAGAAATTTGTGGAATCTTTCACATGGCATGAACAGACTATGACTAGGAGTGTAGTTTTTGGTTCATCCATCTAGTCAAACTTTTCTTGCAATTGTGGCCAGGACTTGAGCAGGAAACTGTGTTTCTGCTGGAGTCTGAAGCTTCTCTGGATTATACCTAAATGAGCAGGCTCCTAATGCTGATGCATAATCTCCAAACATACCTACATGTTCGCCTACCCCCTTCAAGGTTTAACCCTAGTACAAGAACTTTTGCATCTGATTTCCTCTCCCAACTTCCTATCTGTTCTGTTCTATGAAATCTAGCAACTTGGATGTGTTAATATAAGTTTAAGGGATTTTGAAAATTCTTTAACTGTCTTAATAGTATTTTCTGCTATAGACTTTTCAAAAAAAAAAAAAGCATCAAGACTGTCCATCACTGGAGCAAGATGGTGGAGGGGTAGGAGACCTGGATTTCGTCTGGTCTCAGGAATACAGCTGGATAGGGATCAAACCATTCTGAACACCTACGAACTCAACAGGAGATTGAAGAAAAGAATAGCAACAACTCTCTGAACAGAAAAGCGACCACTTTCTGGAAGGTAGGACATGCAGAGAAGTGAATTTGAGGCGATATTCGGGAGGATAGACAGTGGGGGAGGGGGCCTCCGTCTGCCACTTCTGAAAAGTGATAGAGCCCTGGAGCACAAAATCAGAACTTTTAGAAGTCTGCTCCGCTGAGGGACATCGCCCCAGTGGCTAAGCAGGGAGTGGAACCCTCGCGGGACAGTGTGGTCTCAGGACCCTCAGGGTCTCAGGTGCCTGAGTGCGGCAGAGCTCCCAGGTATCAGAGCGGGGAAGCCAGCTGCAGAGACGGAGCAGAGGAATGGGCTCTCAGCTTGGGGTTGCCATAAACTGTGATCTGCAGCACAGCTGGGCCCTGCTCTTCCAGCAGGGACCCAACAAGCAGCAGATCCAGGGAGACACCCCTTCCTCCCCCCCGGGAGTGGTGGTATGGGAGCGCACTGCAGGGATCTGCTGGGTTTGGAGACTCCACACGGGGTCGTGTGCCAGAGATAGAAACTCTCCGTCACAGGCTGGGTGAGCACAGACTGTGGCCAGAGACTGGGGAGATGGGAGTGATTGACTGCTTTTCTCTGGGGGCACACTGGGGAGCGGGGCCCCCAAGTTCTCGGCTCCTCGGGGGCAGAGATTGGGAGGCCGCCATTGTCACTCTCATCCTCCAAAGCTGTAGGGAAAGCCTGCAGGGAAAAATAGCTCCCGAGAGAAAACCTGAGCAGATTACTTAGCCCGGTCCAGCAAGGGCGGGGCAATTCTGCCTCCAGCAAAGACATTTGGGAACCACAGCAACAGGCCCCTCCCCCAGAATATCAGCAAGAACAGCCAGCCAAGAACAAGTTTACTGATCAATGAGAATGGCAGAACTCCAGCGCTAGGGGAATACTGCACATAGAATTCATGGCTTTTTTACCAGGATTCTTTAGTCTTTCAAAGTTAATTTTTTTTTGTTTAACTTTTTTTTTAAGTTTTCTTTTTCCCTTTTTCAACCAGCATCTTATCAATCCCTTCTTTTAAAAAAACATTTTTCATTCTTACAGTCATATTCTATCCCTTCATAGTAGTTACCCTTATTTTTGGCATATATATATAAGTTGTTCTCTCTTTAAAATTTTGAGATACAGTTTCTTCTAACAGATTAAAATATACCCTAAATCACTAGTGTATGGCTTTGTTCTAGTCTCCTGCCTGATCACATTCTCTCCCTTTTTTTTTTTTAAACCTTCTTCATTCTTTTTTCAAACAACTTCTTAACAACAAACAACATTAGAATAATTGGGATCCTAGAAGAAGAAGAAAGAGAGGGGCAGAAGGTATAATGGAGCAAATTATAACAAAGAACTTCCCTAATTTGGGGAAGGAAAGAGGCATCGAAAGCCAGGAGGCACATAGAACACCTCTCAAAATCAATAGAAATAGGTCAACACCCCGACATCGAATAGTAAAACTTACGAGTCTCAGAGACATAGAGAAAATCCTGAAAGCAGCTCCGGAGAAGAGATATGTAACCTACAATGGTAGAAACATAAGATTGGCAACAGACCTATCCACAGAGACCTGGCAGGCCAGAAAGGATTGACATGATATCTTCAGAGCACTAAATGAGAAAAATATGCAGCCAAGAATACTATATCCAGCTAGGCTGTCACTGAAAATAGAAGGAGAGATAAAAAGCTTCCAGGACAAACAAAAACTAAAGGAATTTGCAAACACGAAACCAGCCCTACAAAATATATTGAAAGGGGTCCTCTAAGCAAAGAGAGAGCCTAAAAGCAACATAGACCAGAAAGGAACACAGACAATATAAAGTAATGGTCACCTTACAGGCAATACAATGGCACAAATTCATATCTTTCAATAATTACCCTAAATGTAAAAGGGCTAAATGCCCCAATCAAAAGACATAGGCTATCAGATTGGATTAAAAAACATGACCCATCGATATGCTGTCTGCAAGAGACTCATTTTAGACACAAAGACACCCCCAAATTGAAAGTGAGGGGATGGAAAACCATTTACAATGCTAATGGACACCAAAAGAAAGCTGGGGTGGCAATCCTTATATCAGACAAATTAGATTTTAAAACAAAGATGGTAAAAAGAGATGAGGAAAGACACTATATCCTACTTAAAGGATCTATCCAACAAGAAGATCTAACAACTGTAAATATCTATACCCTAACATGGGAGCAGCCAATTATATAAGGCAATTAATAACAAAAGTGAAGAAACACTTTGACAACAATAAATAATAGTGGGGGACTTTAACAACCCCCCCTCACTGAAATGGACAGATCATCTAAGCAAAAGATCAACAAGGAAATAAAGACTTTAAGTGACACACTGGACCAAATGGACTTCACAGACATATTCAGAACATTCCATCCCAAAGAAACGGAATACACAATCTTCTCTAGTGCCCATGGAACATTCTCCAGAATTGATCACATCCTGAGTCACAAATCAGGTCTCACCTGGTACCAAAGGATTGGGATCATTCCCTGCATATTTTCAGACCACAATGCTTTGAAATTAGCACTCAATCACACGAGGAAAGTTGGAAAGAACTCAAATACATGGAGGCTGAAGAGCATCCTACTAAAAATGAATGGGTCAACCAGGAAATTAAAGAAGAATTAAAAAAATTCATGGAAACCAATGAAAATGAAAACACAACTGTTCAAAATCTTTGGGATGCAGCAAAGGCAGTCCTAAGAGGAAAATATATAGCAATACAAGCCTTTCCCAAGAAACAAGAAGGGTCTCAAATACACAACCTAACCCTACACCTAAAGGAGCTAGATAAAAAACAGCAAATAAAGCCTAAACCCAGCAGAAGAGAAATAATAAAGATCAGAGCAGAAATCAATGAAACAGAAATCAAAAGAACAGTAGAACAGATCAACGAAACTAGGAGCTGGTTCTTTGAAAGAATTAACAAGATGGATAAACGTCTAGCCAGACTTATCAAAAAGAGAAGACAAATGACCCAAATCAACAAAATCATGAATGAAAGAGGAGAGATCATAACCAACACCAAAGAAATACAAACAATTATAAGAACATATTATGAGCAACTCTATGCCAGCAAATTAGATAACCTGGAAGAAATGGATGCATTCCTAGAGATGTATCACCTACCAAAATTGAACCAGGAAGGAATAGAAAACCTGAACAGACCTATAACCACTAAGGAAATGGAAGCAGTCATTAAAAAAATCTCCCAAGAAACAAGAGCCCAGGGCCAGATGGCTTCCCAGGGGAATTCTACCAAACATTTAAAGAAGAATTAATACCTATTCTTCTGAAACTGTTCCAAAAAACAGAAATGGAGGGAAAAGAATTAATACCTATTCTTCTGAAACTGTTCCAAAAAACAGAAATGGAGGGAAAACTTGTTTTATGAGGCCAGCATTACCTTGATCCCCAAACCAGACAAAGACCCCATCAAAAAAGGAGAATTAAAGAACAGTATCCTTGATGAACATGGAGGCAAAATTTTTCACCAAAATACTAGCCAATAGGATCCAACAGTACATTAAAAGGATTATTCACCGCGACCAAGTGGGATTTATCCCTGGGCTGCAAGGTGGGTTCAACATCTGCAAATCAAACAACGGGATACAATACATTAACAAAAGAAAGACCAAGAATCATATGATCCTCTCAACAGATGCAGAAAAAGCATTTGACAAAGTATAGCATCCTTTCTTGATCAAAACTCTTCAGAGTATAGGGATAGAGGGTACATACCTCAATATCATAAAAGCCATCTATGAAAAACCTACAGCAAAGAGCATTCTCAATGGGGAAAAGCTGAGGGCTTTCCCCCTAAAGTCAGGAACACGGCAGGGATGTCCACTATCACCACTGCTATTCAACATAGTATTAGAAGTCCTAGCCACAGCAATCAGACAACAAAAAGAAATAAAAGGCATCTGAATCGGCAAAGAAGAAGTAAAACTCTCACTGTTTGCAGATGATATGATAGTTTATGTGGAAAACCCAAAAGACTCCACCCCAAAACTGCTAGAACTCATACAGGAATTCAGTAAAATGGCAGGATATAAAATCAATGCACAGAAATCAGTGGCATTCCTATACACCAACAACAAGACAGAAGAAAGAGAAATTAAGGAGTCGATCCCATTTACAATTGCACCCAAAACCATAAGATACCTAGGAATAAATCTAACCAAAGAGGCAAAGGATCTGTACTCAGAAAACTATAAAATACTCATGAAAGAAATTGAGGAAGACACAAAGAAATGGAAAAACATTCCATGCTCATGGATTGGAAGAACAAACATTGTGACGATGTCAATGCTACCTAGAGCAATCTACACATTCAGAGCAATCTCCATCAAAATACCAACCACTTTTTTCAAAGAAATGGAACAAATAATCCTAAAATTTGTATGGAGCCAGAAAAGACCCCAAATAGCCAGAGGAATGTTGAAAAAGAAAAGCAAAGCTGGCAGCATCACAATTCCGGACTTCCAGCTCTATTACAAAGCTGTCATCATCAAGACAGTATGATACTGGCACAAAAACAGACCCACAGATCAATGGAACAGAATAGAGAGCCCAGAAATGGACCCTCAACTCTATGGTCAACTCATCTCCGACAAAGCAGGAAAGAATGTCCAATGGCAAAAAGACAGTCTCTTCAACAAATGGTGTTGGGAAAATTGGACAGCCACATGCAGAAGAATGAAACTGGACCATTTCCTTACACCGCACACAAAAATAGACTCAAAATGCTTGAAAGACCTAAATGCGAGACAGGAGTCCATCAAAATCCTAAAGGAGAACACAGGCAGCAACCTCTTTGACCTCAGCCACAGCAACTTCTTCCTAGAAACAGCGCCAAAGGCAAGGGAAGCAAGGGCAAAAATGAACTATTGGGACTTCATCAAGATAAAAAGCTTTTGCACAGCAAAAGAAACAGTCCACCAAACCAAAAGACAACCGACAGAATGGGAGAAAATATTTGCAAATGACATATCAGATAAAGGGCTAGTATCCAAAATCTATAAAGAACTTATCAAACTCAACACCCAGAGAACAAATAATCCAATCAAGAAATGGGCAGAAGACATGAACAGACATTTTTCCAAAGAAGACATCCAAATGGCCCACAGACACATGAAAAAGTGCTCCACATCGCTCGGCATCAGGCAAATCCAAATCTAAACCTCATTGAGATACCACCTCACACCAGTCAGAATGGCTAAAATTAACAAGTCAGGAAACGACAGATGTTGGCAGGGATACAGAGAAAGGGGAACCCTCCTACACTGTTGGTGGGAATGCAAGCTGGTGCAGCCACTCTGGAAAACAGTACGGAGGTTCCTCAAAAAATTGAAAATAGAGCTACCATACAATCCAGCAATTGCACTACTGGGTATTTACCCCAAAGATACAAATGTAGGGATCCGAAGGGGTACATGCACCCCGATGTTTATAGCAGCAATGTCACAAGAGCCAAACTGTGGGAAGAGCCAAGATGTCCATCGACAGATGAATGGATAAAGAAGAATTGGTATATATATATACAATGGAATATTATGCCGCCATCAAAAGGAATGAGATCTTGCCATTTGCAATGACGTGGGTGGGACTGGAGGGTGTTATGCTGAGCGAAATAAGTCAATCAGAGAAAATCATGTATCATATGACCTCACTGATATGAGGAATTCTTAATCTCAGGAAACAAACTGAGGGTTGCTGGAGTGGTGGGGGGTGGGAGGGATGGGGTGGCTGGGTGATAGACATTGGGGAGGCTATGTGCTATGGTGAGCGCTGTGAATTGGGCAAGACTGTTGAATCACAGATCTGTACCTCTCAAACAAATAATACACTATATGTTAAAAAAAAAAAAAGAAGAAGAAGATAGCAGGAGGGGAAGAATGAAGGGGGGGAAATCGGAGGGGGAGACGAACCATGATAGAAGATGGACTCTGAAAAACAAACTGAGGGTTCTGTCGGGGGGGTGGGAGCATCGGTGAGCCTGGTGATGGGTATTAAAGAGGGCACGCTCTGCATGGAGCACTGGGTGTTATACACAAACAATGAATCATGGAACACTACATGAAAAACTAATGATGCAATGTATGGTGATTAACATAACAATAACAAATTAAAAAAAAAAACCCTGTCCATCAACATCCCTTTGGTCAAGGTAACATCTGCTTTCTTTCTGAAGAGAGGGAAACCACTCAAAGAGAAGGAAGTCACAAGAAAACAGGATTGCATAACATTAAAATGCATCTGAAAATATATCTAATTGCATCCCAGTAAACAGAGAGATATCGTTTGTACTATCTACTTTCTCAGTACTGATGACTTCCCAAATTTAAAGAGAAGAAAAGCCTTGAAAATGTTTTTCCAGAGATGATCTTTCTATCACTTCTGGGGGTAGAAACATGATGAGTGGCTCTAGAATGTCACAGCACATCCCTTAAAACTGTTTCAAGGGAAACACTACATAATAATGACCAAGAGTTAATGATGATCATAGTTAATGATGGCACAAAGCATGAAAGACAATGTGCACAGTCCCTGCAGCTGTCAATATTTTCAAGATTCACTTTACCTAGTAACATATGTGGAGCCTGTTACTAAGGCTGATTCCATGGCCACAGCCTAGAACTACTGGAACAGAACATTTTAGAATGGAAGCTGGTATTATCCATTTTAAGAAGTTCCAGGGATGATTCTAACATATATCTGTTGGTATCTTATGAAGGGTTATAGACATTCTCCCTTCCCTGGAAAATTTACGAAGTCTAAACCCTACTCCATTGGACCTATGCTGATCCAATTTTTGGTAGCTGGCTTGTTAGAGGTTCGAGAAAAGGGATACATGCATTGGATTCTAAATAATGATACAAATGACATTACATTGAAAAACTTACCATATTATGTCCCCAAATCTCTGCTTTATTATCCCTTGACATATAGGAAGTCTCAGTCACCACTTATTGAATCATATTTCATTAATCATGAAGACTCTCCTTGAAATTATTTACAATTTAAGTCTTTATGAATGCACAGTTTATCAAATTCATATACTGACCAGCAAAAGTATTTACTTTCATGTTAACAGGCAACAGAAGGCTTCAGCAAATTTACCTTAAATTTTTAAGGTAATTTCAACTATTAGGTTTTTAAAATTTTTTATCATTGAAGTATAGAGGACAATGTTAGTTTCAGGTGCACGACATAGTGATGTGACAGTCTATACAATATGCAAACCTCACCATGATGAGTGTACTTACTGTTTGTCACCATACATTATTGCAATAATTAGTGACTATATTCTCCCTGCTATACTTTTTAAAAGTTTATCTTAATTTTTGATGCATCTGTTCACACTCACACACAAAACTCACCAGTACATTTCTTGCCCCTATTCTTCAGGTTTCCTCCAACATCTTTTTTAAGTATCCTAAGCTCCAGTTTATTTTCTTTTGTCTATTTACCCTTTGTTTTAATTATTTACTTTTATTTATTTTCCTTTTGAAAAGCACATATCAGCATGTCTCCCCAGAATTTAGCCTTAAGTTTATGTGCTGTTCGAAATAAATATCTAGGGGTGCCTGGGTGGCTCAGTCATTAAGGGTCTGCCTTCGGCTCAGGTTATGATCCCAGGGTCCTGGGATCGAGCCCCACATCGGGCTCCCTGCTCAGCGCGGAGCCTGCTTCTCCCTCTCCCACTCCCCCTGCTTGTGTTCCCTCTCTCGCTGTGTTTCTCTCTGTTCAAATAAATAAATAAAATCTTAAAAAAAAAAAAAAGAAATATCTATCCCTCACTATTCAAATTTTCCCTAAGATAAGATTTCTACTGAACATTTCCAGTCTCTCTCCATCCTCTGGGAGAGAAGCAGAGGATGGAGAGATGTACGTGACTAACATGATATGGAACAAGAAATTGACCATGAGTAATTCAGCCTCCTCGCCTTTCTTCCTTTTGAGAACCTCCCTGTCTACAGTGAGTATGCATTCTGGTTTGCTCTTCCAAGCCACACATTTTACGAGACAAGAACTCCCATGTAGGAAAGTCTGTGGCTGTTTAAGACTATCTGTAACTTGGTGGGTAAGCCCAATTCTGAGGATGAACATTAGGTATTTCATCATTGCCACATCCTGCAAAGTATCATTTATCTGCATTAAGCCTATATTTTGATATCCATCTGTCTAAATGGTTTGTGCCTCTCTCTAAATTGGTTTTAAACTCAGAAGGAAAACAAGAGTAACATTTATTGTATTCCTTCAAACCCCAAGCCTATTATATAATTTAAGTAAATATATGTCTAATTTGTAACATACGGCCACTCTCCTTGGGTTTTCTTCCTACTCCTGTTTATCAACCTTCCAAGTAGACTCCATATTTAAATTTAAGAAAAACTATGCAGGAGTCTGCAAATAGTAGCCGGCATATTCCAGGGTAAAAGCCACATAATAAATTGGAAGATTAAATAAGGCAGCAACATGACAAGATCTTTTTTTTTTTTTTTTTAATCTTAGTCAAGGATTATTAGTAATATCATTACAGGAGAATTTCCATTCCCCAGTCCTTTTGTTCCTCTGTGAAGAAGATTCTATTAGAATAAAATACTTTCTTCTGTCTGAAGAATGAGGTTATGAGGGAAAACCTGAGGAATACATGGTCCAGCCCTTCTGAATCCTGTCTTTGAGAATGCCTACCTTGGAGAACACGTGTACTCCCTGATAAGGAACATTTGGGGTGGGGGCCTGTGCCTTTCCACAATTTCTTGTGTCTGTGCAGGTAATTCTGCTGAAGATTGGGAACAGTGATATGAAGCTCATTATTTCCACCAACCTGAGCTATATTCTCCAGATAGTTTTGTCAGTAATTTAGGACACATTTTAATCTCCAGTTTTCTCAACTCCTGTACCTATTGGTTGTTTTCAAACCAACTGGGGAAGAAGGGGTGGTGTTATTTATTAGGTGTTCCCAAGCATCAACAATAATATACTTGGCATTTGAGCAGGTATTTATTTTTTTCATTCCTATAGTGTCAGCACCTAGAATAGTGCTTATTGCACATTAGGCACTCAATAAATATTTGCTGGATTTGTTGAAAGAATTGGAATTTTATCATTTTCATACCTAAGGCAGTGACAGTGATATATGCCTTCAGTTTTTCAAGGAAAGCAGAAAATATGAGGAACAGAAGTTCTCCTTGAGACATTTATATACCCTTTGAGACTAAAACCTTTTTAAGGTTCATCTTATCCCTATAAGCCTAGAGATCTTAGACTCTCAGAGATACTAAAGAATACTCTAAGCACCATTTTTAATGAGTTTTGTTTCACTGAAAAATCTTAAAACAATGAACACCCATCAAAAAGGCTAAAAAATAATGAGCACATCAAAAGCTGATGAAGATGCAGAGGAAGTAGATTACTCTTATACTGCTGGTAAGAATGTAAAATGGTGCAACCTATCTGAAAAACAGTCTGGCAGTTTTTTCAAAAACTAAATATGCAACTAACATGCAACCCAGTAATTGCACTCCTAGGTATTTATCACAGAGAAGTGAAGATGTATATTTACATTAAAAACTTTAGCCTCTTTACTCATAATAGGCCCAAACTGGAAATAACCCAGATGTCCTTCAGTGGGTGAATGGTTAAACAGACTGGTATACCCACCCCATAGAACACTACTCAGCAATAAAAAGGGGGAGGGAAAAAAAAAAAAACTATTGATACAATCTACAACTTGGATGAATCTCAAGGGAATAATGCTGAATAAAAAAGGTCAATTCCAGAAGGTTGCTTAATGTATTACCCCATTTTTTTAAGACTTTGTCAGAAAGAGAGAGAGAGCACAAGCAGGGGAAGCAGCAGGGGGAGGGAGAAGCAGACTCCCTGCTCAGCAGGGAAATGTGGGACTCGATCCCAGGACCCTGAGATCATGACCTGAGCAAAAGGCAGATGCTTAACTGACTGAGCCCCCAGGCGCCCCTGTATTACTCCATTTATATAACATTCTTGAAATGTCAAAACCAGAGAACTAAAGAAAAGAATAGTAGTTGCCATGGGTCAGGGATGAGATGGAGGAGGAAAATACATGTATAGAAAAGACAGATGTTGATATAAAAATCTTCATGGTGTTGGAACTGTTCTTGAGTGCAAGGGTGCATGTCTTGACTGCAGGAGTGGATACAACAACCTACATAAATGAGAACCCTGCATAGAGTTAAACACACCCACACACACATGAGTACATGTAAAGCTGGGGAAATATAAATAAGATTTGTGATCTTAATATCTTGGTGTGATACTATATTATGGTTTTTACAGTATGTTATCATTGGCGGAAACTGGGTAAAGAGTTCACAGGATCTCTGAATAATTTCTCTAACTTCCTGCGAATCTGCATTTAGCTCAAAATAAAAAATTAATTTAAAAAGTCTAATTACTGGTGGGCAACTATCAGATAAGAAGCATTTATTTTTTCCTAAATTAAGTGATTTATGTTAACTCCTTTTTTCCTTTTTTCTCTTTCTTTAAATTTTTTTCAAAGTTTCTTTTCCTAATTACAAAAACAATCATGCACATTTACCAAGTCGGTGAAGAAAAGTGTCATGTTTGTAATCTCTTCATCCCTCTCCCCCATCTCACTGTCCCCAAAATACCAAGTGTTAACACTTTTTCTGAATGCTTTTAGATACATTTTTCTCTCACCCTTTTCTATGCTCAGACAGCATGTACAGACATATGTACTTACATGTAACTTTTCACTTACAGACTTAGCTACATAATATTCCATATGGAGATATATTATAATTGAATCAAATCAATAATAGAAATTCATATTTTGCCCATTTTCATGAGGATATTTGGTACCAAAAATAAGCTATAATAAATATTCTTTCAGGTTTATCCTTTTTTCCTGGTGTCTTTATTTTTATAAAACAGATTTTTCTAAATAGGCTGTTCAGTCAATACAGATATTTTACTTCAATAAATAATGTCTAGATTTTGAAAAGCTCAATCCTGAACATTACTTAAGTTCTTCCACTGGAAGTCTTTATGACTAAGGAAATATGGGATGACCAACTACAGTCTGGTAATTATAAGTGTAATTTTTCTCCACTCAGGAAAAAAAAAACAGAATTTCAGCATTTTAACTCAATATTTCATAAAAAATCCTTCCTCTTTTTATTCTTTGCAAAATAATATTTTTTAATTATTGTTTTTCTAGATCACATCTTATATTTGGGGCTTTGATTTTTCTTATGAAAACTTACATTCAATATTTTAATAAAATTTAATTTTAAATTATAAGTGCTCTAAAAAGCTAAGAAATTTGTGTATGGTACACTATTTCCATTATTATTATGTTTTCAAGTATACGTGTCATTTACTTGAAATCTCAATTTAAAATATTTGTTACTAATAACACCCAGTACTGGTAAAAGTACAAGGAAATTCATTACTTTATATAGCTTCTTCTAGAAAATTAGTAAATATTGGCAACCAGCTGTGTACATATTCACATTCTTTAACTGAGTACTTACACTTATGGAAGTTTTAATAAGCAAATAATCACAACGTAAAAACAAATTTTTATAAAAAGTATTTAATAAGCTGGGGAAATGTCCATGATATTTTGCTAAATAAAATAGTTGGTAGAAATATTATGCCAACTAAGTTTCTTCTGCTATTAAAATAAATAAATAAATAAAACCCACTCCAGCTCAGTTAAGCAAAAAAGAAAATGTATCATGAAAACAAAAGACAGGAGTTTATTGGAGCCTTGGAAATACATTAACCATGGCTTTCATGGTAATTAGAACCCTCTCCCTATTTCTGAATTCCATTCTTTTCCATTGGTTTGTCTCACCCTCCTCCCCTGCTGCAACCTGACTTCCTCTGCCTTCTGATTTACGGGTCAGAAAATGTTTGGTTTCCCTCTATGCAACAGACCAAGGAGTGCTGGCTGGAATCTGTTAATTCCAATCCCAAATACCCCAGAGAAAGATTTCATTGGCCCTGGTTAAGCCACTTACCCACCCTAATCAGCTGTGTGAGTATGGGGTTGAGGAAAAGGAGAGAAATAAAGTCATGTTATATAGTTTTAGACATAGGGAGTCTTGCCTCACATGAATAGAAAAAATATATGTATATATTTGTAGTTTGCCAACCAGCAATTTCATATCCATAGTACATTTAGATCAATAGAGATATAAAACCATGGATATTAATAAAGATTATCCTATTTAGGAACATATGTAAAATACATCTAAATGCTAACTAAATATTATCTGGCTATTAAAGTGATAACTGATTTTAATTTTTTTATTTTTCTATTTATTTTTTTATATTTTTGTAATTTCTATTTATTTTTATATTTGTTTAAATTTTATCAATAAATATGAATTACTTTTATAACAAAGGCAAATATATTAAAATAAATGTCAAATTAAACTAAATAATAAATTATCAAAGATTACTAAATAATAAATCTTCATTTATTGTTTCATCAATAGATGTTCTGAAAATATACATGCAAATTTTAAATTAAATCAACTTAAAATATAGGAGAATATTTGCAAAGTATATGCAGATTCAGTAAAATATTAAATTTAGTATACATAAAGGATTGATATATATTACAGAATTAGAATATTAATCTGTTAACATTCACTTTATTATACTGCAGTAATAAGATAATCTTTAATTACAGAGAATAATTACTAAAGCATGCTGAAAAAGAAATTTAGTTAATAAAGCATTTTACAGATATAAGTGCCAAATATTTTTCTAGGATTGCAATAATTACTCTGACTAAAAAATTAATGTGATAATCATTTTAGGCTTATTTTTATCTCCATTTTTTAAATAAAACATAATATTGTCTTTAAAATCACTGAAAGGGTCTTAAAAGCAGTAAATAGGCAACAAATATAGACTGTTGTATGGAAAATATGTACATGGCACTGTAGCTAGTTTCGTGCATTTTTAATGAATTTCCATTAAAGCCTGAATTAATTGTTCTATAACTGAATATTAGTACACAGACTGAGACCAGAAGTCAGCTAAAATAAGACCGATTCAAAAAATGGGAAACTACCTCCAGATTATTTCAGTTGTTTAAAATTATTTTCATAATCTTTATTCATTGATTTCAAAAATATAAAATATTATTTCATATATCCATACCCACAAATCACAGTAAGAAATATGAATGCAAATTCATATCTCTTGATCGATAGAATCATAATTGAATTGCATTCAATGAATCTGCCACTTTGATACTCATAATTATTGTGGTTTCCCTCTTGACAAAATGGAGATTCTGTTTCTTGGTCATCCATGTAACTCTAACTGTGAGTTGTCCCTAGAGCCTGTGATTTTGCCCAGAATGCCGATGGTTGTCCATGTAACTCTAAACCGTGAGTTGTACCTAGAACCTGTGATTGCACCCAGTCTATAGGGATAGGTTACATTTTGCCAGGTATAACTTGCAACCACAAGTAAAGAATTGCACAATTAGGTCTTGGAGTTAGCAGGGATCATACATATGTTTGAAGAATTTTTAGATCATCAAAGGGCTGTGAATGTCTCAGAAAAGCACTTGAGGAGGCACCTGGGTGGCTCAGTTGGTTAAGGACTGATTCTTGATTTCACCTCAGGTCCCGATCTCACTGTTGTGGAATGGAGCCCCGTGTTGGACTCCCTATTCAGTGTGGAGCCTGCTTGAGATCCTCTCTCTCCGTCTGCCTCTGCCCCTGCTCATGATCTCTCTCTCTCTCTCAAAATAAATAAAATCTTAAAAAAAGAAAAAAGAAAAGAAAGAAAATCACTTCAGTTGTTTTTACTGAAGTCAACCTAATAACACCCCTCTGTAGGACAGCTGGAGTTAGTGGTAGTAATGGAGGAGAGTCAGAAGAAAGGCAGGCAGGGACAAGGGGCGCCCATCCTAAGAGGAAACTACCGTTAAAAGAAAAGAGACCCCATCCTATTATTCTAGGCTTTACTCAATGCCTCAGCTTTAAGTCTTCCTACAGAAAGACTTACAACTTGTATGGGACAGAAAGGAAGGAAATGGCCTTGGCTGTCCCCATCCAGGCTCCCGGGGCCAGCTCAACAGCCAGGAGGATATTTAAACAAAGAGCTTGATCTGGTGGCCTGCTGGGGCCTGCATGCCTTACTGCAGTGGCGGCCCCAGCCTTCCTAGTCCCCAACCCTAGGAAACACCACCCAGGAAGAAGTCCTCCACCCTTTCCCACATGAACAGCCACCTGATAGGTAGATGAGTGCGTAGACAAAAACCTGATTGGGTGACAGGCACATGAAGGGTTAATCAGATTAAAACAGCCCACACCAAAGAGCCCATAAAACTCCTAGATTTTTTTTTTTAACAGTGTTTTGTTTAAAGATTTTATTTATTTGACAGAGAGAGTGAGAGAGGGAACACAAGCGGGGGGATTGGGAGAGGGAGAAGCAGGCTTCCCGCGGACCGTGATGTGGGGCTCGATCCCAGGACCCCAGGACCATGACCTGAGCCGAAGGCGGACGCTCAACGACTGAGCCACACAGGTGCCCCAAAACTCCTAGATTTAAACTGCCAAATCAGCAGCCCTCTCGGGTCCACTCCCTCCCTGGGAGCTTTCTACTATTGCTCAATAAACTCTGTTTTGCTGCCCACCACTCTGTCTGGTCTACATTCTTCATTCTTTGAAGCGGCATGACCAAGAATCATGGGCACCGAAGGAAAAGAAATCCTGCAAGAGTAGGAAGAAGGCAGGCAGTCTCTGACAACACAACTCCCACGATGGTGGAGCACATAGGGAACACAGGAGATTCCCCACTCAGTCCTTCAGTCCTTGTCACAGTGTGTACCCTAGTGTTCCAATATAGCATTCCCAAGAAATGGAGCAGAGCTCGGACCTGGATGAAATCATCTCTGTACACTCTGCAGTAGGTCACAGTTCTCTTTGTTATGCCTGTGCTATATGGCCAGTTTTCCTTCAAATTAGAAACCAAAGTAAAATTATGAACTTATCTAATGGAAAGACATATTCAGTTGTGTTTTTCAAACTCTACTGCAACCATTTTTTTTCACACTATATTCTGTCTTTTCCCCCAGAAGACTTTTTTTTCTGATGCTAGAGAGCAGAGGCCAGGAGTGTGGTGATCCTTAAACCTTTACAGCTCATTAGTTGAGGGACCGCTACCCAAAAGTGCCAAAAGCTGTCACTTTGATATCTAGATGACAAGAAAAACTAAAAAAGTTACATAGGGACACATGAAGCTAGAGGAAGGGATTACATAGATGTTGAATTCAGATTTCTATTCCCTAGTCCAAAAGACAGACTGATGGCAGAGGCCCAGGAATCACTGGTCTTGAGCCCAGAGCTGAGCTTATTAAAGGGTCCAACAGTGACCTTGAACACAGATCTAAATTCATGTGGGTTTGGGAATGGGAAAACACCAAGGCCTTTTTTTTTTCCCCCCACAAACTCCTAGCAGTACAGTCCGAGCTTCTCTCCCTGTGAGCTGCAAGATCTTAGGCAGATGTGATCCCAGACAATTTCTTTCAAGGAGTCTATCAGAGACACAGAATTATTTGATATGGCAGTTCTGAAAAAAGAGTAAAAATATGCTATTGCCCAACATCAGTTTTGTAAAAATTAAAAAATAGTAAGATGGAAATGCTAGAAATAAAAAACCCTTCTATAAAGTTTTATGCCTGCCGTGCTTAAAATTACACATTAATCCAATTTGCAGAGTTGGTAATCTGATAAAAATAAACAAAGCTCATATTTAGATATGAACTAAATTCCTCCATCTGTCATCAAGCAACTACTACTTACGCTGCTTTTTTACTGAAATGTGTCTATTTCAGGTCTTGCCACCACTAATGTGCTTGAATCATAAAATGAAAAAGCCTAAAATTTCATGTAAGATAACCTTTCCTCAGCATCCAAAATACTTTGCAATGTGATCCTCTTTTTAGTTGAAAAATCAAACTTTGGTTTACATCAAAAGCAGTTATGAATAATGAAATTGCTGTATGGTAAGCCTGGAAATAGATCAGAGCAGAAGTGGGGGAACTGAATGGAAGGGCGCCCTGACTACACAACTTCAATCTTGTTTCCCCCATCAGGCTGGATTCGTTCAGTGCTCTCCTTCCCTCCCCTACTCCTAATCTGCAGTTCTATCTTTCTCACCCAGAGGCAATGCAAATAACTAAAGTTCATCAGGTAATTATTTCATGCAAATCATTATGTTAAATACCAATTAATTCTCACAAATCCCCCCAGGAGGCAAGGCGCTATTGTTATCTGCACTTTAAAGATAAGCAAATGGATACACCCAGATTCCCAACAGCATTATTCACAAGAGCTCAAAGGTAGAAGCAACAGTCTTTTGACAGATGTGTGCGTGGATCAATGAAATGTGGCATATAAAACACACACAACACACACACAAATATTATCCAGCTTAAAAAGGAAGAATTCTGACATTTGCTACAATGTGGATGAACCTTGACAATATATGCTAAGGGAAATAAGCCAGTTACAAAAAAAATTAATACTGCATGATTCCACTTATATAAGATACCCAGAACAGTTAAATTCTAGAAACAGAAAGAACAGTGGTTGCCACGGCAGGGACTGGGGGTAGGAGAGAGGTAGTTGCGGTTTAAGAGGTACAGAGTTTTACTTTTGCAAGATGAAGAGAGTTTTGGAGATTGGCTGCACAGCAACCTGAAGATAATTAGCGTGGACTGTACATTTAAAAATCATTAAGATGGTAAATTTTATGCAATATATATTTTACTACAATTTTTAAGACATTTTTAAAAGATAAGCAAACTGAGATACAGAGAAGTTAAATAACATATTAACTTCACTTGGAAGTTTTGTGTTACTACAAATGCTATACTGAAATGGTTTTAATATTTTTAAAAATAACTTAAAAATTTTTAAAGGAAATACATTCATGACCAACATCCAGTCAGCCACTAATTCTTACTGATTCAACCAGTAAAATATTCTTCATTTCTATCTCTTCTTTATTTATCACCATTGTTCCTGCTTTACTCCAGGTTGTCATCACAGGGACCTCTGTAGTCACTTCCTGTCTTATCTCCCTGTATCCAACAAGACTCTTCATTCTGGACTATCATCAGTCCCTAGACCAAAATCCTTCAAATGAAATTTAAAGTCCTTCATATGACATACACATCCTTCCTACCAAGCACCTGCTCTCATCCCCTATCTCATCTCATACCACGCTCTCTGTTCCATAAGCTCCAGACAAAACCAGCACTTTGGAGGACCCAAATATGCCACATTGCTATACAACTCCTCTGCCTCTGGATATGCTCTTCCCTCTACCTGCAACTCCTCCTTTCCCTTCTCACTGAAAAATATTTCCACTTAACTATGAGGAATTGTCTCACAAGTGTCTAGTCTGGGAAGCCATTCTTGATACCCAGGCTGCAAAGGACTCCCTCACAATGATTTAATAGTTTTACAGAATGCAGAATGTAGATAAGTTTTTTAAATGGTTCTATATACTCCATCTCGTTAAGGAGACTGAAGATTTGCTAGACAGCACAGAAGAATTATTCAGACAAAGGAAACAGATTCTAGAAAGGAGATCATTCAAAGCCAATCTCAAGGGTTGGTCAACAGAAAAAAATAATAATTTGACATAGGCTAGAAAAAGAGAAAAAAAATTCTATACTATTGCAGCAACACAACACATTTGAGGATTTCCACAGAAGCTACATTAGAATTTTTGCAATAGAACAGATGACACCCTTTCCTTCAAAAAATGGTTTAAAAAAAATGCTGAGCCCTTGAAAACCCGGAGGACATTATTCATCCCAAAATGAAGAAATGTACCTTAGCAACTGACAGCTTCCTGCTAAAAAATACAGACAGAATAATGAAGAACTGCTATGTCTAATTAAGAGTGAGATATATTTCTGGACCATGTATATGAGAGATGAATACAAATTAATCATTAGTTAATCAAACCCACCAACTGCTGCCTGACTCACCTGGGAGGACACCTGACTCACATGGGAGGATTGAACACAAAAGAAATGGAGGATGCATTTCTAATGACTTTAAAGTCCTTACTGGAAAAACTGGAGGACTTGAGGGCCTAAGTGGCATTTTCTTTTCCTCCAACTGAAGGTCACGAATTTAGAAAGAAAGTAGTAATGAGGTTGAGAAGTAGCTTGAATCAGATCATGGAGCAAAGAATTCTGACAGATTTGGAGTTTACCCAATAAGTAATTAGGAGCCATTGAAGTTCTTTGCAGAGGAAAGTAAATTTGCATTCTATCTTATAAATTAGACTCGCATAAATTGAATTTATGGAATCAATTAAGTGTGACATAAATGTCTCTAGAATCTATTAAAACTAAATCATTTTATGAGACTTGAAAGACAAAGTATTAAATCCTGAGTGGCAATAACTCTACTAAGCTTTATTGGACCTTGAAATCATTGGCCAAATATTCTTCAGTCCTCTATACATCACCTTTTTATTTTTTTTTGAAATCTGAAATGCCTAAGGGTACTTATGACTAGTAAATGCACATCAAATCATACATCTCTTGCAGGAATGTGAGTATGGTGTCCACTGTTCCTACTAATAATAAGGGTAATACAATAACAGCAATAACAATAATAGTGTAGTGACACATGCACAGGCACATCTACCTTTCCTGAATTACACCCCACGAAATGGGTAGGTATGACCTCTCATACTTAGAAGGTATATTTCAGAAATGTCCATTAAAATATAGATTTATACCAGTCACAAGTTTTTCTATGGGGCCTCAAGG
Organism: Zalophus californianus; assembly: GCF_009762305.2. Classification (NCBI taxonomy): domain Eukaryota; kingdom Metazoa; phylum Chordata; class Mammalia; order Carnivora; family Otariidae; genus Zalophus; species Zalophus californianus. Next base: position 51,065,252 of record NC_045606.1, on the reverse strand, counting down.
AAGTAGCAAGGTATAACAAGATGTTTTTGTCTGCCACCTGGAAAGGATATGCCATATTTTAAAAGATACACTAGAAAAAAAATTTTAAAAACAAAAGATACACTGGACATAAATAAATATGAATTCATACTTAAAATTGAAAGTCTCAGGGCACCTGGGTGGCTCAGTCAGTTTAGCGTCTGACTCTTGATTTCCGCTCAGGTCATGATCTCAGGGTTGTGGGATCAAGCCCCTCAAGCCCGGTTCTGTGCTGGGTGAGGAGCCTGTTTAAGATTCTCTCTCCCTCTCCCCCTCCCTCCTGCTCACTCGGTTCTCTCTCTAAAAAACAACAACAAAACCCCTGAAAGTCTTAATAGTAGTAAACTTTCTTAATTGCAAGCATGATATTTAGTTAAACTGCTTCCAATTTGTACGCTCCACATAGTCTGTTCCAGGACTGTGAGAACAGTATTATTTTTAACAGTGTTTAATGATTCTCCAAAACAACCCCTGTGAGATTAGAATGTATATGTATTCAACACACTGTTTCTAAAGGGATGTTCATTATGGGACCCATAGATTCTTATATGGTTCCACTGAAGCCAAGGAACCAGAAGGCCCAGGACTTGGTGTTAAATAAACTGTTTGACAGTAGAAGGTATTACTGGCCCAACTTTTATCACAAATAACAGCTCAACTGTTACATACACAGCACTTGCATATGACAGGTACTACGCTAATACAGAAGATGACAGAGAGATAGGTAGACACATTCATTTCATCTCCAACTAGAGCAAGCACAATCTTCATAATACCCTATATATAGGTACTTATTACATTTCCATAAGAGGAAACAGAGACAAAGAGATACTAAATAACAACCAACATTACACAGGGAGGAAATGGCAAGGTTGAGATTTAAATCTAAGGAGCCTGGCCCCACAGTTCATTCCCACTCACCAGGTTTCAGGGGTGCTTCTATAAAGTTTTCATTCCATTTCACCCTCCTCTGTGCTTGTATATACCCTATACATGCCTCTGGAGCGGTGCTTCTCAAATTATGGTAAAAGAACAGTGTATGTGTGTATACACAGTAATATTTTATTTACATATATATACACTATATTTATAGAAATATAATAATATAACATCTATTAGTATTAATGTATAGAGATATAAAATATATTGTTATTAATATATATTAATAATATAATTATTACCATATAATAATATATTAATATGTTATAAACACTATATGATTTTCAGTAATATAATCCAAAATCCTCTGTGAGTCCATTTCGGGCAGAAAGGATAATTGTTCTACATCTCCTTGTACCCATATTCCTAAGATAGTGACTAATACATCATATACACTCAATGAATGTTTATCTGCTAATGAAAACACCACACCTACTCACTACTATCGGGTCCTTCTGCCTGCTAGGTTGGCATTTGTACTGTCTTTATGACAACTGACTTTCACCTTCAACTTCTAAACCCTGATCCCCTTTCAAATTGCTACCCCTGGAACTAAAGCAACAATAATGTAACACCTGCTATTTTAAAGACAACAATGATAGTAATAACTACAATAAAGACGGGAGTTAACATTTATTGAGCATCAACTATGATTTCAGTCTCTTTTACCCTGGACTGTCACAGTGTCTGGGCTCTAAGCAATACAGAAAGGAATTTTCTCTGGGTCTGGTCTACATGGGACATACAACTGTCATCCAAAGAGCACTTTAAAATGGAATGCTTATTCAGTAAAAATTTACTCAAAAAACACCTGAGAGAAAACTGTAGTTCTTTGTTCTATGAGAGAATCTACAACTTTTCTTTTTTAAAAATCACACCATAGTTCTTTCTTCTGTGTCACACAGTATCATCTCTAGCCAGAGTGCATTTAATCGAATGCAAAATCCTACTGCTTAGAATTTTAGTTAACATTTCAACCTACCTTCGGAATGTAATTAGAGGCAGTAACATTGAGTCACAATTTATCTCAGTGTAATGACTTCTGGCTCTTATATATATTAAAAAAAAAAAGCTATTAAAGAATGAGACTGAGAGCTTTCTTCTTCACAATTAATATTTACTAAGTCTCCAGGGCTGAAATTACCTCAGTCTTTTCCTTCAAGTCTACAATCACAGCTGTAGTGTTTTTCCATTACTATAGCAACCACAGGAATGCAAGCATTGTGTTTCCCTCTCTGTCCAAAACATATAAAAGGGGCCAAAGTAGCAACAACCACCAAGAGACAGATAAATACCCTAAAAAATGGTCATAATTAAGAATTTACATTTATGGGAGTATTTTGAAAGCACATCTGACTTCAGAGTACTTAGATCATTCAACTATGACAAAATACATATTCATTCAAGTTTATTGAATCAAGATTCATTAGTTTCATTTACAGAGACTTTCCACAAAGGAATCCTAAATTTACCAGTTTTGTCTTTTTGTCTAAACAAATAATAGAAAAAAAATCTCCCCAAAGTTATAGAGAACTTTCCAAATTACATAAAAACCATGTCTTATTTATACCCAAAAGGGAGCTAGAATAGGACCAAAGTATAAGAATTTAATGGGTTGATCCCCAATTTTGTTGTTTATACTTCAAAATCATAGTAATAGTAAGGACATTCCTTCATGCCTACAGTTGTTTCTTCAATCTAAATTCATTATAAATTAACACAAGCATGGTATTTAAAAAATAACTCAATGGAACTTTCAAACATCTGACTCCCATTCTGTATATCAATGGCTGTGACTTTAGAAGTCCTCAGCCCAATTTTGCTATAATAAAACTAATTTTAAGGTGAAAGACCCATGGCATAAATAATAGTATTCTTTAAGGTAAATCAGTAACTTTAGGCTTTGGACATAGGCACATCTGTAGATTTGGTTCATATATATATTTGGGAAAAGAGAGGGGGAAAAGGATTTAAAATACCTTCTCCATCACCTATTCTGATTTCTTTTTTCAGGAAAAAAAACTGATAAAAAGATAAAATGATGATATGTAGCTAGATCGATAGATATCCCAGTTCTCACAAAGAAAGTTTCCCATCATTTAGTAATTGTGGGTTTTTTTTTTTTCATTTCCAAGATGGCTACCCCAATTATTTTCTAAGGACACACATATTAAATATGTGTACTAGCCCTGCCAGTCTATGTAGGACTCTTCCTTGGAAGATGGACTCCTACACGAATGTGTATAATTTACTGAGATAAGTGCTGTAATAGATGCATTTACAAAGCACAATGGAAATATACAGGAGGGGCCCAACTTTTCCTGGAAAAGCTTCAGACAGGGAGGAGTTTTCTGTTGGGTGTTAAACACATTGTGTTCACCAGATGAAGGTATGATTTTAGGCACAGGGAGCCCAGTGGAAGAAGTGTGTCAGAAGATGAAGCAGAAAGTGAGCAGGGAATGGGACAACTAGCAACTCAGTGACAATTTTAAAAGGATAACTGGAGAGATGGATTGTAGTGAGGAGAGACTGCAGAACAAGAAAGCTATTATGGCAAACCAAGGAAGAAGTTAAAGAAGTTATGGTAAAACAGAGGAAATTAATTACAAAGATATTTAGGAGGAAGACTTCACAGGACTTACTTACCTTGGACACATCTCAGAGTCAATAAAATAGACTAGGTGAAAATAACCACGATAACTTCTTTTTGTGGATATATAATTGACATATAACATTAGTTTCAGGTGTACAACATTATGACTTGATAATTTGTATATACTGAGAAATGATCACCACAGTAAGTCTAGTTAACATCCATCACCTCACATAGTTACAATTTTCTTTTCTTATGATAAGAACTTTTAAAATCTACTCTTTTAGCACCTTTCAAATATATAGGACAGTATTACTGTAGTCACCATGCTGTACATTACATCCCCATGGCTTATTTATTTTCTAACTGGAAGTTTACCTTTTGACCATCTCCATCCATGATAACTTCTAATTGGAAAAACATAAATGGCAGAAACAGTGAGATATATTAAACTTCTAGACTTGTCCAAAAAGTTATGTCAGCTTCTCTACTTTGTAGTATCCTTCACTCATTATGCTCTATCTTTGCTTTCCAGTTTACCATTATGATAGTTTAAATTCGTTGGTTTAACACTTTTTCTAACTTAAATTTAACAGAAAATGGAAAACATTTACCAAAATAGTCTATGTAAAAAATACTACAAAAAAGTAAGCAAGTAATCTCTTGGATTCTCAAATAAACCAGGAAAATTAAATACTTTATAATTATTTTTCCTTAGTCCTTTGACCTCCATTCCTTCTCAGAGAAAAGAAAAATACTTCTAAAATGTAGTGATCTGAAAAATATACTTTTAAATATTAAGGAAAGAATAGCATCTCACAATCATATTGTAGAGGGAAAAATCTACTTTAGTTTTTTTTTTTTTAAATCAATTCATTTTATCATGTAGTACTTTAAGAAATAACTACATGGGCATCTGGGGTGGCTTAGTTGGTTAAGCATCTGCCTTCAGCTCAGGTCATGAGCCCAGGGTCCTGGGATCAAGTCCCGCATCAGGCTCCCTGCTCAGCAGGGAGTCTGCTTCTCCCTCTGCCTCTGCTCCTCACCCCACCCCCTGCCAGCTCCTGCTTGCACTCCCTCTCTCTCTTTGTCAAATAAATAAAATCTTGAAAGAAAAAGAAGGAAGGAAGGAAGGAAAGAGGAAGGAAGGAAGGAAGGAAAGAGGAAAGAGAGAGGGAGGGAAGGAGGGAGGAAGGGAGGGAAGGAGGGAGGGAAGGAGGGAGGGAGGAAGGGAGGGAAGGAGGGAGGGAGGGAGGGGGGGAGGAAGGGAGGGAGGAAGGGAGGGAGGAAGGAAGGAAGGAAGGAGGAAGGAAGGAAGGAAGGAAGGAAGGAAGGAAGGAAGGAAGGAAGGAAGGAAGGAAGGAAGGAAGGAAGGAAGGAAGAAAGAAAGAAAGAAAGAAAGAAAGAAAGAAAGAAAGAAAAAGAGAAAGAAGGAAAGAAAGAAAAAGAGAGAAAGAAAGAAAAAGAGGGAAAGAAAGAGAGAGAGAAAGAAAGAGAGAGAGAAAGAAAACGAACTATAGCTTGGGACGTCTGGGTGGCTCAGTCAGTTAAGCATCCACTCTTGGTTTTGACCCAGGTCATAATCTCCAGGCCTTGGGATAGAGTCCTGTGATGGGCTTCGCACTCAGTGGGGAGTTGGCTTAAGGATTCTTGCCTTCTGCCCCTCCCCCAATTCTTTCTCTCTCTCTCTCTCTCAAATAAATAAATGTTCAAAAAAATAAAAAAGAAATGGGGTGCTTGGGTGGCTCAGTCGATTAAACAGCTGCCTTTGGCTCAGGTCATGATCTCAGTGTCCTAGGATTGAACTCTGCCTCAGACTCCATGCTCATCAGGGAGTCTACTTGAGATTCTCTCTCTTTCCCTCTGCCTCTCCCACTCGCGCTCTCTCTCGCTCTCTAACAAATCAATAAAATCTTTTTTTAAAAAAAGAAATAACTATAGCTTTGTAACATGACTATGTAACATTACTATAGAGGCTTCTGCCTTGCTAGGACAAGGTTAAGACAAAACTATAATCATATGATCTCATTACTATTTTTTTATCTCATTACTCTTAAAGCATGAGAAAGAAAACAGCGTATTAGAAAGAGTAAGTACGTATCACATTCTCTATCCTACCTTCATTCGATATTATGTTGTTATGATTTATATTGTTGTATGTCATTCTAACTGCTGCACTGTAATATGTCACATCTATCACATTTCTTATGTAGTGTGCTTGCATTAGAGATCTAGGCTTCCTTCACCTCCCTGCTACCACAAATAATACTATAAGAAACAGACTTAATTTTGCTAAGTACAGTAAGATTGCTTTCTAGAATGACTACTTAGGTCTACGCTTTCATTAGCAGTACAAAAAAATATTAGTTCTTCCCACACCTTTGCCAATGTTTGCTAATGACTCCCTTTCTTATTTTTGCCATTCTGAGTGAAGTGAATGATGATTTTTGATGTATGAATTTGCACCTCTTGCATTACTGGTAAGTTTGGGCATTTCTTCATACACTTGAAAGCCATTCATAGCTCCTCTTCTATGAGTTGCCTAGTCATGCTAGTTACCCATTTTGCAATTTGGTTCCTGTTTTATATACTCATTATAGAAATTAAAGTCCCATGTGCACATAAACTCCCCATGTTTTACATAGATAACTAAGTATTTTAAGTATGTGACTATGTATGCAAAGCACCTGCCTGTGAATAGGCTTGCAAAGGTGTTTTCTTTTCCCCTTTCTAACTTAACCTAACAATTGTAAGGCATTATTTATCAGAAACTTTATTCTTCAATATTCACATTGCCTGAGAATTTACACTAAGTGAAAAATTCACCTGAGATGAGAATCTACGTACAGAGCACTGGGAATCTCCAAAGTTTCCACAACAGTAGAATAGTGAAGTAAATTCTATTAGAAGAATATGGTAGAATATACTGTTGCCAATAAAACTATAGTTACAAAGGTTGTATAATAATTCATTTCAAAAACATTTACTGAGTGCTTATGGAGTACCAAGTACCACATTAGGTGCAAGGAATACAGACATTACATTTCAGCTCCACACAAAGAGCTCATCATCTAGTGAAGAGAACACACATGCAAACAATTATTATAAATTCTTTGCATACTGTATAGACATGCTTACATGCAATGTGCTATGAGAACCCAAATGACAGAAAGAAACCTCTTCTGGGTGAAAGGGAAGTGCTCTGAAGATGAGTTTAAAATTAAGCTGAATTTTAAGGGATACACATTTGTCAAGTGCTCCAGCAGAGGAAGGAAACTGCCTCCAGGGAAGAAAAGGAAAGCATATGCAAAGGCACTGAGGTGTAAAGGAGCATGGCCTGTTTGGGGAATTTGCCAATGTTTCTCACTACTACAATCCTGGATAGGTATCCAACTCTTGCTGGAGTGAGATTGAAGGCTGGGAAGATACACAGGAGGCATGTGATGAAAGAGTTTTGTGCCCTTCTTTGGAGGCCTCCAGATACTGGATATATAACTAACAGAGTCTTATAAGCACAGATATCAGGCCCGGGCCTGGGAGCTGGGGATGTAGTGGTGTACAAGAGACAAGCCTCTGTTGAAGGGTGTGAAGTGAAGAACTGACAATCTCATCTAATACTTCAATGGTTAAACTAGGTGCAGTGTGGAATAAAGAGCAGGAATTGAAGCACAGAAGCTAGTTACATACTAATAGATGTAATAAACCAGACCTGAACTATAGCAAAAAAGTAGTTATGATATAATTATGGGAAGTAAAACAACGTGCAGATACAAATGTGTGGTAATCAGCATAATCATCTTTTGAAGAGCACTTCACAGTATGAAAACTTTCAAGTGAATGGTCTAATTAACTCTTACAGTGGTCTCTGTCAATAATATTATCATTGCCTCCATTTTTTAGGTAGGTGCTGAGCATCATGCCCAAGGAAAACAGCCAGGTATTAGAACAGAGATGCTGTCTTAATTCATTGATTTGATATTCATTCTTTTTTTAAATTGTTTATTGTTATGTTAATCACCATACATTACATCATTAGTTTTTCATGTAGTGTTCCATGATTCATTGTTTGTGCATAACACCCAGTGCTCCATGCAGAACATGCCCTCTTTAATACCCATCACCAGGCTAACCCATCCTCCCACCCCCCCCAGAACCCTCAGTTTGTTTTTCAGAGTCCATCATCTCTAATGGTTTGTCTCCCCCCTCCGACTTACTCCCCTTCATTCTTCCCCTCCTGCTATCTTCTTCTTCTTTTTTTCTTAACATATATTGCATTATTTGTTTCAGAGGTACAGATCTGTGATTCAACAGTCTTGCCCAATTCACAGCGCTCACCATAGCACATACCCTCCCCAATGTCTATCACCCAGCCACCCCATCCCTCCCACCCAGCCCCACTCCAGCAACCCTCAGTTTGTTTCCTGAGATTAAGAATTTCTCATATCAGTGAGGTCATATGATACATGTCTTTCTCTGACTGACTTATTTCGCTCAGCATCACCAAGCATTTAATGAATAACTTGTGCTGTGTGTCAGACACCACTCTAAGAGCAGGAGGAGTGGGGTGAAATTCCAACAAAATAAAGCCTTCTTCCTACAAGAGACTGCAGTCTAGAGAAAGAAACTGATAAGCCAACAGCCAATTCAATGCAGGGCAATGGCCGTTCTGAGAAGGGCTAAGCCAGAACTGCCTGTCCGCTCAGAAATGTGTGAAGTATAATAAAGACACAAAGTCAAACCAGAAAGGAAAATCCATTGTGTGAAGGCTGGCAGGCCTGGAATTTATGTGTTTTTTAAAAGTCACTTAATGTTGCTATGATGGACTTCTACAAGGCTAAAGCCGGACAAAGAAAAGAGAATCATCATCAAACACAGAGCAAAGATGACTTCATGGCAGCCATTTCATTTCTTTCTATTGACAGAGCTCACAGAAACAATATATGTGGTAACTCACAGGTAAATATCGGAAACAAATGAGATAGCTCTGTAGAATTTCCCCCAGTTTAAAGAGCCAAGTGTTTAATAATCAATACCAGCAGATAGACTGAAGAGGTGAAACATAGTAAAATATCAAGAACTAAGGAAACTGGATCAGGTAACATTGTTTGCACTGAAGGATAAACATGTCAAATTGGACTTAATTACCGATGATGACTACAGCTTTGCCGGATGTATCATAATTCAAATCACTCCTCCACTTCTTCACCAAAATATGTTTGAGAATTTGTTTTGTGATACATGAGAACATCATGTAAGAAGTGTCTATTCTAGACAGAGTTAAAGAAAAAACACAAATTCATTTTCAGTATTGCATAAGGACATTACCCCCATAATGCTCAAGTAAATTAAGAATTAGAGCATTTGCCTATTTGAGGTAAATAGAAAGTTTGGGGTTTGGGGACCTGGCGGTAGGGGTGGTTGGGATGATTGCCTGGAAGACCAAACCATTATTTTATTATTAATTTCACTGTGTAGGTTTTGTCTTTAGTAGTGCACATATTGATCAGAATGTTCACCAGATACAAGTCTAAGGGACAACGTCATTTGTCTTTGATGAAGCCGTGGTGGATTTTAGGGAGAACACTGGAGTTGAAGCTGGGAAGTCCATGTTTGGGTCTACTTCTTGCCAGCTGTGTGCCCTTGGGCATGCCACTTAATAGATCTGAAATCCAAATTCCTCAGGCAATTTCACACAGAGTTGTTGTGATGTTTAAGTGAGATAACATGTGCCAGCAGCATTTGCAAAACAATAAAATGTCACATAAATATCAGTTATTTATTACCCTATGTATAATTGTAAAGGGCATTATTAAACTCTAATCAAAACCAAAACGGTTAAGTTTTTTAAAAAAATAATTCTTCACTAGATGCAGGCTTTATCTGCTTTCATTACCTTGTCACCTCATAATATTCATGTTGAAGCTATTTTTTTTTTTTTTTTTGGAAGATGTAGGGTCATAATTGATGGGCTCCAACAGAACACAATCCAGAACTTTGGAGAACAAGGAAAAGATTAACATTTTTCAAGTACTATAGGGAAACTGTAGTAATTAAAGAGTACGTTTTCTGAGAATTTCGATACTCAAAACCTCTGCATAATTAACTATTCCTCTGTCCCTTCTTGGTTTGGGTTAGTAATTTTATACTCTTCTTAAGGGAGAGAAACAAAGGTTAAGTGACTGATAGAAAGCTCAAGCTGGAAACAATCCTTAGATCTTCAGACTCTGCATCCAGGCCTGTATTAGCTATGTCACAATAAACCTTTCAAGTTGCCACTGACTCAGATAAAACATCGGCCCATTTGTGCCACTGTTCCTTCATCTGTTGTGCCTATTTGAAATATTACCTTGTTTCATAACAGATAAAGAGAGTGACCTAAAGCAGGCACCTATTCCTTCCACTACCACCTCTGTACCTTGAGAGATGCAAGCCACATCTAAAAAGCCTCAATGAGAAAACTTTCTGTGAAAAAAAAAATGGCAAATAAAGCACTTCTAAGTATTAAAAAGAAGTAAAATTTTAGGGCGAAGTTTTTTTCTCATTAGATAGAGTCTTATAATTGGCAAGTTGCAGTTCTGACAGGAGTAACACTAATTGTTTCCTTGAGTTCCATGATAAGCCTATTTAGGGGAAAATACATGTCCTCTGGTTACTACACAAGTAGTTCCATTATAAGCTCAGAAATAACAAACAGCAACAACAGTAATAATTACGTAGCACATACTGTGTGTCATACATTGTCCTATGCATTTTATATATTACCCCATTGTCCCTACATATCACCAACACCATCTCTGGGGCACAAAAAAAGTAGCCAATATTTATCCCACTGTTACCCTTCAGGTAACAATAGTAATCTTGAGGAATCTCTGAAGCAGCTCCTAAGGACCAGCTTCCTGGTCCTAGCAAAACCACCATCTAGAAAACAAGCAGAATAATTTTAATCCCCTCTACTGGGTATTTAGTACCAAGAGGCAGGATACATCCTGAGAAACAAAATTTTGTGAAAAATATAAGAAAGAAATTTCCTTCCAGATAATATACAAATGAGAACCTAACTTTTCCTGCTCAAATTGAGGGAGGTCAATGTAATCCTACTTACCCCAAGTGCAAAAGGCCTTTTGCAGCAGATAGATTTTTGTTAAGTGTTAGCAGAACCATTCACATTGAAAAAACATCTGCTTCCCAAAAAGTGCACATATTTGAGCCATAGAAAATAGGAAGAGAAATAACTAGAGCCAGTAGAAATACAGGCACAATAGCTCGATGCTTCACAGATGGCATGTGAGCAACTGCAGACATAAACAAAACCCTCTGCAATGAGGATATGGGCTCGGGTTCAAGGAAGCGATCAGCATGTGGGTCTGTAAGATGTGTGGGCCAGTACAGATCATGGAAGTAAAGACTCAAAGCCAGAATGATGACCGGAGGGGGTCTTGTATGACCCTGTTCTCCAACAATATTCCAGTGGGTGAGCGGGTAAACAGCAGACTGTTTGCTGTTTTGTTTTGTTTTGATTTGTTTTAACTTAAAAGTTGAATTTGGTTGTTTAGAAAACTGTCTAGGATGAATTCAGTTCTCTCTAACCAGTCTTTTGCTGAACTTAGGAATCTATTGTCATATGCTGCTTTCATGTCTTGTTAGGAAGAAGAATTCCCCAGCCTGTTGTGACTAACCAAAATTGTGGCCACTATTCTGAGAGGTCCATTTGGGGCAGAGCAGGCAGTAGCCCTTTTGAAAAAATGCTTTCCTTGAATCAGCATACCCTTCTTGTTTATATCCTGATCACAGAGCATGAAGAGAGAGCAGAAGGGATTACTTGTACTAACCCCATAACCCTTCACAGAGCAAGAGGCAGAAATTACTGCACAAAAGCAAACGCACAACAGCCTGACCTAATTCTGAAGCAGTTTTCATTAACTCATAAACTAAACTTGAAATAACACCCAATCTCAACAGAATTATAACTTACTTTTTCATTGCACAACACTGTGTTGAATCTAGAAATAAAGGGATAAAGGCACAGTTTGTCTTTTGAACTGGCCAAATATGGCTGATATGAAAGTTAAATAATTCCAAAACAGTAATCACAAAGCTTTGTATAATTATTAAAGGCTATATCAGAGGATAAAGCTCCAGTGACTTAATTCCATTAAATATCTACTTTATAATGCTAAATGCAGCTGAAGTACATTATTGTTGCTATTTAAAATAAGATGAAATGTTAAGCTCTTCAGAGACTATAAAACGGTAGAGGCAGATTTTCATACTTATAACTCGATATGACTATTCTACAGAATAAGAATCTGGCTTAAGTTGTATAATCATTTAAAAGGTCCCCAATGTCTCCTTCCCTGGCTCTCTTCTCACCTCTCAAATGTCAAAACACATTTCCTGACACAGCTGAGATGCATGTCAGCTCCCTGTCAATGAAAAGTAAGAATGAGAACTTTGACACAATGGCCATCAACAGATCTCTGTGGACCACCACTGTTTGGAACCTGTTTCTCTCTCTGGTGATGAAACATCTTGGTCTGGTGCCTCTCCTCTTGGTTCTATATCCTTTTCAAGCAATAGTTTCTTTGTGGGACTTTTTGAGATTCCAAATAAGCCATGCAATTTGTCTCTACTCTCAGCCACTACTTGGTTTTGGAACAAAAAACCACTTCTTAAGATGATCAGGAACCAAAATAATCAAACCCTTAATTGTCTAGCATTCCTGTAATTCTGCAGTGACTGGAAACCTAAAATACACACACACACACACACACACACACACACCACACACACACACACCCAGGGAAATAATCCCATGTGTAAATGTTAAGCTTAGTGGAAGTTTAGGAATAAAATGATAAATAATGGAAAACTAAAATAGGACAAAAGTAATGGGGTTTTACCTTCAGGACTAAGTAGGGTTGTATCATTTTGCTTTGTCATTTTATTTAGGGAACTCAACGTTCATTTATTTACATAACTAGCATATGAGCCCAACTTGGGGCTCAGTCCCAGGACCCTGGGATCATGACCTGAGCCAAAGGCAGATGCTTAACCAACTGAGCCATCCAGGTGCCCCATAAATAGGTTTCTTTAACAGCAGGACTTCTCAGGGTCTTTGTAATCAAAGCTCATGTGTATTGTGACTCTCACAGGGAAGTTTTAGTGCGAGTGATTGCATTCATTCATTCATTCATTCAGCATATTTTTAGTGTCTTACATGTGTCAGGCAGTGTTCCCATTTATTCAGACTTGAACAGAGAACAAGAAGTCAGGGTCTCTTTTCCATGGAGTTCTCCACTGACAAAGTTTTTTTCATTATCATTATTTAATTTTTTTTTTGAGTAAGTTGACACAAAATGTTAAATTAATTTCATTAATTTCAATAAATATTTGCTATTAGCATTTATGGTAGTGATCAGGCATCCAAGTACCTCTAAATAGAAGTGAAAACAGAGGCAGAAGAAGAGAGAGGTACATAGTATCATATTAATATTAATTAAAATATTTAGGGCAGGGGCACCTGGATGGCTCAGTCAGTTAAAGCAAACTGCCTTCAGACTCAGGTCATGATCCCAAAGTCCTGGGATGGAGCCCCATGTCGGGCTCTCTGCTCAGCGGGGAGCCTGCTTCTTGCTCTCCCTCTGTCTACTGCTCTGCCTACTTGTGCTCTCTCTGTCAAATAAATAAATAAAATCTTTAAAAAAATATTAAGGGCAGAGTAATAGTTATTCCAAAGAGATATCCATTGGAAAAATATACCGTGTGCATGGTGACAGACGGTAGCTACATATGTGGGGAGCACAGCATAACTATATGTAAAGATATTGAGTCGCCAGGTTGTACAACTGAAATTAATGTAACATTGTGCATCAGCTATACTCAAATTTTAAAAAAATTTAAATAATGATAATGAAAAAAACTTTGTCAGTGGAGAACTCCATGGAGAAGAGACCCTGACTTCTTGTTCTCTGTTCAAGTCCAAATAAATGGGAACACTGCCTGACACATGTAAGACACTAAAAATATGCTGAATGAATGAATGAATGAATGCAATCACTCATGCTAAAACTTCCCTGTGAGAGTCACAATACACATGGGCTAATCAAAGACCCTGAGAAGTCCTGCTGTTAAAGGAACCTATTTATGGGGCACGTGGGTGGCTCAGTCGTTAAGCGTCTGCCTTTGGCTCAGGTCATGATCCCAGGGTCCTGGGATCAAGCCCCAACTGGGACTCCCTGCTCAGCAGGAAGCCTGCTTCTCCCTCTGCCTCTGCCCCTCCCCCTGCTTATGCTCTCTCTCTCCGTCAAATAAATAAAATCTTTTAAAAAAGAAAAGAAACCTATAAACTATTTTTTAACCTACAATTTTTTAAAACTTACCTGACACAGAACATGGTTTTTTTTGGGGGGGGGAGGACTTTTCATATTTCAATGAGCTGATATGTTAAGAAATGTACCTAAGGAATAGAAATTTAGGGATGATCCATTAAGTGCAGCATACTGACCCTGAACATACAGACAATTTGTATCCTCAAAGAGCTAGAGTCACATGGTAAAGACTGATACTCATTATGATAAAAGAAAGACCAAGATGAAACATGTTATATTATCATACTTAAAATATACATTTTATATATTATATTACCATACATGCCATACTAGTATAAACATATTAGTATAACATAGTAACAACTATTGTACCTTATGTTATAATCTATCATAAAATATTAATTAGTATTGTGATCATATAATAATATTAGACTAATATAAATTTTATTGAAGGCTAGAGGCTCTTGTAGTAGAACCAAACTTACAGAGGGAGAGTAACAGGAGCAAACAACTTTTTAAAATGAACTCTCAGTTTAGTATAAGATTTTAGTGAATTAAATATATAAAATGAAATGAAATTCTCATTTCTCTTCTAAATCTTCCCACTTTTCCATTATATACAAAATCACCTTGAAATCAGATCATTCCAATGAATCCTTTATCATGTACAAGTCATAGCATCTTATTTTTGAGTTGCAGGGTGAGCTAGCCATCAGTTAGTATAAATTCTCAATCACAAGATGACTGAAGAAACACCTGGTTAATTATCTTTTGCTCCTTGCTCATGTTATACACAATATTGTTCCCAAAAAATTCGAGAAAGCTTATACAAACACATATACTCCAATATGCACAGCTGCTCAGAGGTAAAGCTAAAATTAAAAGTTTGAGGCATTCTAACCGCAAGCACTTTTCTGACATTTGTAAAAAGATATAACATGTCCCAATCATATGCTATCTCTAAAGTGTTACTCTATTTTTTTAAATATCACTGTTGAAAATCCTAATGGAACAACACCTATATAAAAAGGAATCAGGGCTTGGACTCAACCAAAAGTGAGTAGCAGAATTTTGATCCTGGTGGCAGTAGACACACGTAAGGGTAATAATAAGAAACACCAATGATTAAGTCCACACAGCTTACAAGACATGTCCCTAAAACGTCCCCCACAAGATAGAAGAAAACTAATCTTTGTTCTTCCAGTGAGCAACTATATTCTAGATGGAGTGTTTGAACCTTTATATCCATGATACCATGTAGTCCTCCAACAATATTTACAAGCTCGCATGATACCTTAATTAAAAATACAAACGCTGGGGGTTTGGAGAACAATGGTGACCATTTCCAAATCTCCTCCTCACCCTCCCAAAACAATAAAATCAACAAGGTAAGAATCAATCCACACAAACCCATGGCTTCAGCATTAGACAGACCACACTCCAAGTTCAAATTATACATAAGTAAAAAAAAAGAAAAAACACATTCCAACGGTTTCTACCACCTGTCCACGCTGCAACCAGCCTGTGGATACAGAGAACAATGGAGGGGAAACTGAAAAGGTTCTGTGAAAGAGCAGAGGATCTACTTAGAGGAAACACAGGCAAAATATCCCCAGGAAAAGGAAGCGAAACTGCAAATGCAAAAATGATGTAAACAGGTGGGGACTTGGTAGTTCATGGGCCTGGCAATGGGGAAGGAAGTTGGAATGTCAAGGGACCAGAAGTGGTGAAACTCATATGAAGTAACATTTCTGAAATTCTATAGGTGGGGGATGAGGATAGGGGACAATAGAAAGTTTGGGCTTGTTTAATGGAATTCCATAGTTTATGTCATGAGGCCATCCACAGAAGGATGCATTTTCAACTCTGGCCCCACTCAGGAATCAGGAGAAGTAAAACATTCTGATATCTGACTCTTTCCAATCACAGCAGAGGTACATATCAGAGAATAGACTCTCCAGTTAGAAAGTTGACCGGCAGTACTGAACAAATGAGGGAAGTCAATGCTGAAGAAATAAATGGCTCAAGATACTCCACAGGGCTTATGAAGGGGAAAAATAAAATAAAAAACTTCCATAGTCATGGTATTAATCAATATTTAGAGATCTTAGAGCAGTTGCAGTAATAGAGACAAAGTATTTTCTGCAAATAGAAACAGGGTCCACTGAAACAAAGAAAAAAGGCATACAAGAACATGAGACAAACAAAATCAGGGGGCACCTGGGTGGCTCAGTTGGTTGGGAGACTGCCTTCAGCTCAGGTCATGATCCTGGAGTCCTGGGATCGAGTATTGCATCAGGCTCCCTGCTTAGTGGGGAGTCTGCTTCTCCCTCGGACCCTCCCCCATCTTGTGCTCTCCCTCTCTCTCTCTCATTCTCTCTCTCGTTCCAATTTTAGTATATGTGCTGCCGAAGCAAGCACTCATTCTCTCTCTCAAACAAATAAAATCTTTAAAAATAAATAATTAAAAAAAAACAACAAACAAAATCAGGAACACACAGAAATAAGATCATAAATACCTGTGTAAGACCAGAATGGAACAATTCTCTTTTCCATATTCTTTCTTGCCCATATCCATTTTTATCAGTTCTTGAATAAAATGACTTGAGGTTTGCAACATTTGTTCTCTAAATTGTTATATAATAATATTTAATTAACTGAATAGAAGTCTGTGTTTCGGTCATTCTCAAAGATTACGCATATCACCTTCATGAAGTTCTGGATTAAAGAATGTTTCTAAGTATTTATATTCAGCTGTCTGGGGCTGTGTGAATTCTACCTAATTACTACAATCATATTTTGGGAGCCAAAATATCGGGTCAGGAAAACCAATTAAGTTACACCCTTCAAAAAAAAATACCTTAGCCACATTTGTTTGTTTCCATGTGTTACATGTGACACCTTGACTTGTTAAGAATTTTAACTGAAAATGGAAAGCAGCTAGTTTTGCAGAATACAGGTAATGATGTGAACAAATTTATTTCCATGTATTTGTTATGTATATCCAATTACAGTCACCTATTTTAAGTTGGTAAGATAAAGATATTTCTTTGTTTTCATCCAGTAAAGTTTCATGCAAGACTGAATGAAGGGTCTATTTCCAGGAGACTGTTTTTGCCATTGAAAACTCTGTCTTCTTCAGGCATTTGCTGAATGATGCATTAGCAGGAGCTACAAGGATCACATTGTTTCACACCAAATAGCCTCTACACTTTGATTCATATATCACACATGTTCTGTTTCTTACATTCCTGTTTTCACACCCACTACCTAAGTGCAAAGGGATTTGAAGACAAGTACCACAGTTTTCTAACTTTCAGCTGCTTTGGTTGTATTGATGGAGGAAGTTATGGAACATGTAGAAAATAGAATCAAGATTAAGGAGATCATATTTCTGTTTTATGCCCTGTGATACAGTGAAGTTCACCAAGTAACAATTACTCAAAACATTCATTTTAGATCATTTAGCTTCACTGAAAACCCCTTAAGTTGGCAAATACAATGTTTAAAAAATACTATTTATTCTAGAGAAGAAAGAGTCAGAGGTATGACTTCATGGAGTGTGAAGGAGGCTGTCAATAACAATAAATGGTTGTTACTTAAAAGAAATTGACGTCTAACTCACCTTATCTTTTTTTTATGTTATGTTAATCACTACACATTACATCATTAGTTTTTGATGTAGTGTTCCATGATTCATTGTTTGCATATAACACCCAGTGCTCCATTCAGAACGTGCCCTCCTTAATACCCATCACCAGGCTAACCCATCCCCCCACCCCCTCCCCTCTAGAACCCTCAGTTTGTTTCTCAGAGTCCATAGTCTCTCATGGTTTGTCTCCCCCTCCAATTCCCCTCCTTCATTCTTCCCCTCCTGCTATCTTCTTCTTCTTCTTCTTTTTTTTAACATATAATGTATCATTTGTTTCAGAGGTACAGGTCTGTGATTCAACAGTCTTACACAGTTCACAGCGCTAACTCACCTTATCTTTTGAGAGAGTTAAAACAAGCAAGTGAGTTTAAATGACTCCAGGAAAGTTTATTTCTTATAGATACTGAGATACAATAATGAGGACGGTTACATACTTTCTTAATGATGTTCAAAAATACCTGTTCATTCTGCTAATGAGTCCTGAAATTTTTAGTAGTTATACTGCCTGGTGATTCCCAGATTCTAAAAAGTTAATTAAACAGATAACCTTAGGGAGTCTTGTCTGATACTATTAATTCACATTTTATAAATTAATTTAGATAAATTCCTGATCGACCAAATGAATAGATAACACAATTTCACCTCCCTAATAAGGCTGTACTCTTAAAATAATAGAACTAATTTTATAATGGAAAGGACCCTAGTAACCAAATAACCAAATAAGCCCTTTAATTCTATAGAGGATGGAAGTGAGGCTAGAAATATTACAGACCTTTTCAATACCATGTAGAGTAATAACTAATTCTGTATAGCGCAGGAATCCTGGTTTCCAAGTTCATGGTTTTTGCCGCTACACCTCATCTGCTACTTTATCTGAAACTACAAATTTATTATATGGACATACTGCTCTTTGTCCGATATACCTTGGAGGCAACCTTCCTAACCGCCAGAGTGCCTGGAAAAAGACTTAAGTATCTGTCTCACGCCAATGCACAACGTTTTTTGCATAATTTTTAATGACCAACATGGAGCATGTAGAGTGAAACAACAAAAGCAGTACTATGTCGATGTTAACAAAATGAGAATGAGAAAAATCAAATAGAAAGGCAAGAGGGTGACTTAGCCACAAATTAAATCAAGTTTATGACAGAAGAAGGGAGAGGGTGACCAGAGACAGAGAGTACAATGCCTAAAACATAGGAAGCACTAAATAAATATTTTTAAATAAATCAAGAGAGCAATACAGAATAAATAATATCTATAAAGGATAAACATGTGGATTCTTGTCCACCCTCCTTTTATCTTTCTATCCTAATTCACAATTCCTCCTTAGCCGGAGTTTGCCATCCGCTACACGTCTACTTACCATGTGACTCTGCTCAATTGAGTTTTAGTGTTTCTTTTGTTTTTAACGTTTTCTGGTTGTTCAGAAAAAGAGTACAGTGCAGTGTTCCTCAGCTTCTTCCCCTAAACAAACACAAGATCCAGACCAGTCTCTGCAGTTGCCCAACGCAAGAGATGAACCTAGACATTAGCAACTAACTACAAAGGAAAGGTCTTCAATGTTAGGTCATCTTGGAAAGCACATGTCTTTGGAGAAGACTGATATACCATTACCTATATTTTCTCTTGTAAACAGTAATTGGGGAGTCTAAGCATACCTAAAGTCATCTAGCTTCTTTAGATTTATTTATTTTAATTAAAGAGATTTCTTAGCTTCTGAGTCATTTGTATTAATTCATATGTATCTCTCCCTATTTATGTTTAACTAAAAAAGTACACAGATACAAAAAAATTTCATTCCTGCTACTTGAAAAACCTAAAACCATCTGGTTAGAGCTATAAATTTACTTTATATGGGGCTCTATTACAATTAGTATTTGATGAAGAATTACAAAGAGACATATCTTGCCTGAAAGATAATTCTTTGCTATGGTCTTTACACGTTTCTCATGTTACCAAATTTTTCCTTATACATAAAATATTTTTATTTATTTGAAAAATAACACAAGTCTCATTGGTAAAAAGTAGTCTAACAGAGACCATGTAATTCATAGGGTCCAAGTGATTTCCAACAAATACACATACCAACTGAATACCTGAAAAACAGATGACATTACCTAGGCCCTTTATCAAAGGCTCCTGATTGATTTTTAAAAGGTATGCCCCCAAACCATCTCACAAGTAATAAGGCTACAGCAATCTCCTGCATAATAGACACAGCAAATCCTGCTAAATCCTACTTTTAAATCAAATATTTGCATTTAGCACACATGTTCTTGTCAGTGAATGTTCAGTTCTCAGAAACATAATCTAAATGGAATTCAGACAACTGATGACATATGTCTATGGGGGAACCTGTGTAAGTTCAGAGGACTTAATAGAGCAGTGCCTTCAAAACCACCTTGATGTAATCACTGGAATTTTTTTTTTTTTTTTTTTTTGCTTTAACAACATATACGAGTTTTTTTTAAAAATCTGACAGTGGAAGACATAATGGTTCATAAAAAACCTGTGTTCTAATGTCCCTTGGTTTTGCATGAGAGTCATTCTTAAGGAGAAAAAAAAAAAAAACTGACAAAGTGAGAAGAACTGATAGAATAAAGGAAATACAAAGCCTTGATTCTTCCCCTCTGGATATCCAGGATCTCATATGTTTCCATATCCTCCACAGGTTTTTGATTTTCAAAGAAAGGAATGTGTATTTTACCATGTGGTCGCTATATCCAGACACAAAATTATGTTCCTATGTGATTTAATTTAATTCCCTTGAGTTAAAGATCCCTGAAATGAATTACTTAATACTAAAATTTTATGTTTGCTTTTGACTTTCTCTACAGCACTTTTTTTAGTAGTAGGAAAATAGAATTCTTGTTTTCTTATTAACATGGTGAGGAGTTATCTACACCTACAAAAACCTCATGTTCCCACATAGCAGTGAGTGGATAGCATTGAGGTACCAGCTGCACCTTTTAGAAAGAAACCACTGGGTATTATACGCAACTGATAAATTATTGAAACACTACATCTGAAACTAATTGAATACTACATCTGAAACTTTAAGTTGGTTAATTGAATTTAAATTAAAAAAAAGAGTCTTTCCAGATCAAAGATTTCTAAAATCTTATTTAAAAATATATAATCCCAAATAGGATTTACCTATTTGGTAAACAGGTAAATTTACCTTCTACCTTTTTCTCTACCTACTTGGTCCCTGATGAGCACTAGTGTGTGACCTCAACAGAGAGGAAACTGGATTTTTTAAATAAAATTAAATAACCCAGATGCTGGCAGATACATAGGAAGCTGATGGAAGGATTGTCAAGCTAAAGGCAAAAGGATAACATTTTATCACTGATGAACTCCCTGAAGTCAAACCCAATTTAAATGGGTCTTCTTCTCTATCCACCATTATTTATTACCATAATTTTAATGTTTTTGGCAAAACACATGGCATGGCTCCAACCACAGCTCAGTAGCCATCTCTCCTATACAGGGTCTTTCAACTCTATTTTGATATTTTGTGTCTCTCTCTACCCTGCTGCCTAAAGTTATTGGTGCTTTTATCTTTTACCTACTCCCTCTTCATCAACTTTCATTTATCTTTAAAATGAGGATAGACCAAAAAATAAATTAATTAATTAAATAATAAAATAAAACAAGGATAGACAAACCAATATCATGCAATGAAAGTGTAAAGTGACATCATGGTCACGGTGACCACAGTTTTGAACGTGCTGTTAAGGTTTCCTTTCATTGAGACATTTTACACACAAAGAAATTCTAGGTAACTAACTACACAGGAGAATCCAAGGAAGAAAATGGACCCAAAAATATGACATCGAGGAATTTGTGCAAGACTTTTATGCTATAGCAAATAGACAGTTTTGCTCTTTGCCCTTTAAAAACAATAAAGAGTAATCACGTTCTGATAGAATAGCATATCGACATTTAGAAGGTGAAGTGCAAATAAAATACACTGGGAGGATCAACACATGTTAGGAACAGTATAAAATGCAGCTTGAACTAATAAGGGTTTAGATCTATTTAGTTATGCTAAATTGAAATTTATCTACAAAGGGAACTCTGGTTTTCCTAAGACTGTGGTTTAGACGCATTGAATGTTTAAGCAGATCTCTCACTTAAATCACACTGTTGTGGCTTAAGGGTACTGACGCTCTTGTGCATATGCACAAAACAGTGAAGTTAGGAACCACAGGTACACATTTATATTTTTACATCAAATTTAAAATTGTGAAAAGTAATTTTTCTATAAATGCTTTTTTCTCTAATTCCTATCTTTTGCTGTTGTTGCTTCCCTCTCCAATTATGAAAACTTCAGTGCAATTGTTGCCAACTTAAGGCATAGAAACAAACCTACTCTCAGACCAACTGGGGTAGCCCAAGGTCGTCAAAATCTTGTTTAAAAATATATCATCCTGACGGTGATCCGAGCTTGCTTTTATGCACCTCACAACGTACAACGCGCTCATCTTTCTGGCGACACGTGTATGTTTGGGATGAAAAGTCCTCTGTACCAGGTCATTTCCTGTTAACAATCACTTATGTTTTGGCTGAGTCACAGCACTAACATTTGCTTCACAGACCCTCTCCTTTACCAGCTCAACTTGGAGCGGAATGCGGTTCTTTTAGAAAATGCTGAATTTCCTCAGAGAGACCAAGTGGTGACATACAGGATTGTTCATACAGTCAGAATGATGTGTGGTGTGACTCTTGCATACGGCATGGTGGCACCAGCAAGCAACTAGCAGTCACTGTTGTCCCTAGAAAACCACAGGGATGAAGAACTGTCTTCGTGGGACTGTGTCAGAAGGAATTCCTGTTATCAGTTCCTGCCTCAGATATTCACTCATGATTCCTCATTTCACTCCTTGAACCTAAGCTTCACTCTAATGTGACGACTCAACAAAGAAGAAAGTGAGTGTCCCCACAGGAACGTCATCCTGGGCTGACACATGAACATTTCTTTGGTTACTGGAGCGTCGCGTTCACACTGGGATAACTTCTCCCACCTCTAATATTTCACCAGCACTCACTGAAAGGTTGATACATTGGAAAGATGGAATCTCCTTCTCTGTGCAGTCCTCTCCCAGCCTCCCCAAAATTGCCATGCTGTATTATATAATACTTCCTTAGCTAGATTCCAAGAATTCTATAAGCTGTAATTTAATCCTAGGGAAACCAGAGGATATTAAATGATCTAAACTGTCTTAGCCAGAAATCTCTGATTTGGCTGCCCTTTGAAGTTTGTATCTGAAACTTTTTGATGTCTTAATATTGTTTTAGAAATTAGGGGGGAGAGTTGACTTTGTAAATCATTTTAGGATTGCAAAAATGACATTATGATGATGAGTGGCATAAAGCCTTAAAAAAAGTTTCTCTGAATATTAAATTAATCGCAAACCAAGGCTGTCTAACATTAGCTCCTGATAACTTAGAGATCTTGTGGCATTCCAGATGCTCTATGAAACAGAAATATTCTGTCTTTATTATGAGCACCTTTCCACATCTGCAATTCTGTTATACAATAAAGTCTTGTTCTTTTGTTTCAAGATTGCCCTGGTTCATTTTTTTATTATTAATTTAAACCATGTGGGTAAAGGGTAATCCAGTAAGCCATAGGATTTCAGATCAGAGCTTTCATACAATCACATGTAACACCAAACATCTGGATATTTAGATGGATAGGGATAGGAAAAAAATTAAAAGAACCAAAGCACTGTCTGAATGAATAGATATTAATTGTGTATAATTTTATACACTTTGAATATAACATATTCTTAGCATACCTTCTATAAACAATGGCCACTTTATAATAGAAATTAAAAATCATAACCCAGTTGCCTCAGCCACATATAAATACATAATAACCAAATAGCTTTCAGTAAAAAGACCTTAAAATTATTATAAATTGCTTAAGTAACCTAGAATCACTTTTATTATATCTAAAAGCAAGTTTAACAATCCACTTAAAGAGAACATAATATACAAGTTTTCTTGGAGCACTGAGTCACATGGTTGTCTATTTAACATAAAACCTGTCTCAGAAACATTTTCCCCCAAGGCACATTACTCAATTATACACAATAATTAATATTTGCCTTCATCTATTTTTTGCCAATCCCTGCACTTTTCCTAACCCTATTCATAAAAGTTTTGATAAAAAGGAAGTCATGATGATGTACAATTGGAAAAAATTCTTGTTTCAAATTTTTACATTTTTCCAAGGTACCTAAAACTTAAGGACAATAAATAATGTAAAGGAAATTTTTAAGAATATTGCTAATGAATAATTCTCTCCTGTGTTTTAGAAGTCATTTAAAGCAAAGCAAGAAGGAAGGTACACTTAAGAAGCAAGACTAATCCTTCTTAGTAAAATACTAGATTAATATTGTTTGTATTAAAATGAGACCAAGAATAGTAAAATGTCCTATTCAGTACCAAAGAGGGAGGCATAATAGGTCCATCCCCCAAAAAAGTTAAAGCTAAAAATCATATAAAATTATATAAAGTTCCTACTGCAGTCCAAATCAATTTATTTCCAATGCATGATGCAGATACCAAGGCAGCTCTTCTTGAAGGTTTGCCTGAACGGATGTTATTTGCATTCTGTAATCCAGATGCAGTGTATTTTACTGCATTTGCCAGGTGCGGACATTCAAAAGTAAAAAACCTAAAGATCAAAGAAACAAAGGCGGATCCTGTTGAAATGTTTAGCCACAAGTCATTCATATGACTAGAGACTTTTTGTTTCATGAGGTGTTTACATCCTTTGTTGTTAAATCTATTTATTACCTTTGAAAACAGTTCACCTTCCTTTCTGGAATACTATAGAGTGTGATAAGGTCTTAATGTGTGTTAAGGGAACATCCATGTTTGCAGTGGCAATCACCACCACTATTACTGCAAAAACAAATGCAAACTTTTGGGTTAAAATATAAAAACAGGTCAATGTTTTAACAAAGGGAGAGCTCAGGCCCATAAGTAATATGTGATATAAACTAGATAAATATGGAAACACAAAAGCTAAAGTAAATGGAAAGAAAAAGAAAGTTCTAAAACTCAACTAGCTCCAAAGGTAGTTGAACAAGAGGGGACTGAGCCACAGCTTATAATTTCTGTAGCAGCGTGCTCTTTTTCTCCTGAGAGGCCTCAACAGAGTAGATCCTCTGACTTGGGCATCTCTTTATTCCTTAACTCAACAAGTATTTACTGAGTACCTGCTTTCTGTATGCCAAGCAATGTACACACCAGTGAAAACAAGCTCCCTCAAGGATCTTACAATCTACTGGAAGAGACAGACATTTTTTCAGTAGAGTAGGACAGGTGTTCGATAAAGCAAATTTCAGGCAGTCACACAAACATTAAGGAAGGAGACATGTAACTTTTTAGTTTTTTAGTGCGTCTAAGCAGACTTCCCAGAGTGATTTCTATTGTCAGAGTAGAAAAATAAACGTTGCACATTAGCCAGAGAAGGGGACAGTGGTGAGGGACCCTGGCAGGAGGAAGAGATGAACAACTTCCCAAAGATGAGGCGATGCAACAAATATATGTAATTACACGTAGAAAATGAGGACCCTAAGACAAGCAATGGAGAGAGTTAATGTATGAAAGTGGGGGGAACCCCCCACATTATGAAGAATTTTATGTCTTTTATACTACCCCAGGAAGGGAAAGTCATCTCCCCTCACCCTGTACTGTTCCTTACTCAGTTCAACCTTAGGCAAGAAATTCTTAAGTATCATCTGAGAACTATACAGTCCTCCACTACCTGGTCCATACTGCATGATATACATTCTTCCAAAATATAGACTTGTTCTATTTAAAATGAAAGAAAAACACAGAGAACAGTTTACACTGGCATCCAAATATTTATTACTTACTCAAGGAAATAGATATTTTTTTAATCTTTAAGACAATTGCAAATAGCAGTGGGGAAGGACTGGGATTCCACTGGACCCTTTGCTCAAAAATAGAGAAACTATAAACTTAATCTCTTTGTAAACAAGCTTTCTTGTTGCTACTTATTTCCATTGTTATTATTTATATGGTGATAAGATTAATATTAATAATATGGCATTGGGCATCAAGCATCTACTATCTGCCAGAAACTTCCCCGAGGTTTTCATGAATTCTCTATTTGTTCTTCACAATAAAGACTTATAAAAGACTTATAAACTATATAAAATAAACTTATAAACACAATAATGATTACAGTCATTATCTTCATTTTACAGAGTAAGATACTGAGTGCCAGTGATCTAGGTAGATCATGGGTCTGATAAGTACAGATCTAGGACTCAAAGGTAGGATGGTGGAAAGTATACAAATATGCAATGGGACATTTTCACATATTCTGATAATACACAAACAGTCCCAGATAGAGAAGTGAATAAAGATTCATCTCACAAAACAAAAATTTCCCAGGTCTATAGGGCCCCACAGAGAAATGCTGACTGTTCTCTGGGGGATGATGAAAGAACTCCTAAGAGATACACTCTCTGATATTATAAGAATAGAATCATTCTCAGGCTCATCAAATTCATCCACAGTTGCAAATACATTTGTCTCTTTTTCTTTCTGGACTTCTTTGGCCAGTAGGTCACTGCAACAATTAGTTTCAAACTCAGTTCAGTCCTTAAACATTCAGCAACTTCTTACTATTTCCTGTTTTTTGTCCCAGTTATCATAGATAGAAATACACTATTTTAGTAAAAAGAGAGTCCATATGGCCCCATTGATACATTTTATTTTAAATGCAATTACCCACAACATCCCATTAACCTGAGCAACAATTTGGAGATCAGGTGTTCCTAATATCTAGTACTGCATATTAATCACTTCCAAAACTTAATGGCTTAAAACAACTACTTATTTCATACTGTTCTGTGAGTTGACTGAGTTCAGCTGAAGTGGTTCTTGTTTGGGGTCTCACAGTTAGAGAGCGGCTGGGGCTAGGGTTATCTCATGTCTGGTGCCTGTGCTGAAATGGCTGTAATAGCAAGGGGCTGACTAGACAACCATCTGGCTCTCCATGTGGCCAGCTGAGCTTCATAACATGACTCTCCTGGTACAATCAGCCTTCTTACATGGAAGATGACTGCACTCCCAATGAGCATGCCAGGATGTTATAATTAGAAACTACCAGTTTCTTAAAAGCTAGACTTAGAAAGAGACACAAGGTCACCATGTCATACCGTACTGATCCAAAAGTCACCGAGCTCACCTAGATTCCAGACGTGGAGATGAGACCCTACCAGTCAATGAAAAAAAGGTCAAGTGATTTGTGACCACCTTTAATCTATGATACTAAATTCTTGGCTGGAAATAAAGCCTTAATCTCTTACTATTATTATTTTTAAATTAATCTCTTAAAAATCCTAAAATTTATTTTTTTTATTTTTTAATAATTTTTTATTGTTATGTTAATCACCATACATTACATCATTAGTTTTTGATGTAGTGTTCCAGGATTCATTGTTTGTGCATAACACCCAGTGCTCCACACAGAAAGTGCCCTCTTTAATAGCCATCACCAGGCTAACCCATTCCCCACCCCCTCCCCTCTAGAACCCTGTTTGTTTTTCAGAGTCCATCGTCTCTCATGGTTAGTCTCCCCCTCCGACTCACACCCCTTCATTCTTCCCCTCCTGCTATCTTCTTCTTTTTTTTTCCTTAACATATATTGCATTATTTGTTTCAGAAGTACAGATCTGTGATTCATCAGTCTTGTACAATTCACAGCGCTCACCATAGCACATACCCTCCCCAATGTCTATCACCCAGCCACCCCATCCGTCCCAACCCCCACCACACCAGCAACCCCCAGTTTGTTTCCTGAGATTAAGAATTCCTCATATCAGTGAGGTCATATGATACATGTCTTTCTCTGATTGACTTATTTCACTCAGCATAACACCCTGCAGTTCCATCCACGTCGTTGCAAATGGCAAGATCTCATTCCTTTTGATGGCTGCATAATATTGCATTGTGTATATATACCACATCTTCTTTATCCATTCATCTGTCGATGGACATCTTAGCTCTTTCCACAGTTTGGCTACTGTGGACATTGCTGCTATAAACATCGGGGTGCACGTACCCCTTCGTATCCCTACATTTGTATCTTTGTGGTAAATACCCAGTAGTGCAACTGCTGGATCGTATGATAGCTCTATTTTCAACTGTTTGAGGAACCTCCATACTGTTTTCCAGAGTGGCTGCACCAGCTTGCATCCCCACCAACAGTTGTAGGAGGGTTCCCCTTTCTCCGCATCCCCACCAACATCTGTCGTTTCCTGACCTGTTAACTTTAGCCATTCTGACTGGTGTGAGGTGGTATCTCATTGAGGTTTTGATTTGGATTTCCCTGATGCCGAGCGATGTGGAGCACTTTTTCATGTGTCTGTGGGCCATTTGGATGTCTTCTTTGGAAAAATGTCTGTTCATGTCTTCTGCCCATTTCTTGATTGGATTATTTGTTCTTTGGGTGTTGAGTTTGATAAGTTCTTTATAGATTTTGGATACTAGCCCTTTATCTGATATGTCATTTGCAAATATCTTCTCCCATTCTGTCGGTTGTCTTTTGGTTTTGTGGACTGTTTCTTTTCCTGTGCAAAAGCTTTTTATCTTGATGAAATCCCAATAGTTCCTTTTTGCCCTTGCTTCCCTTCCTTTGGCAATGTGTCTAGGAAGAAGTTGCTGTGGCTGAGGTCGAAGAGGTTGCTATCGGTGCTCTCCTTTAGGATTTTGATGGACTGCTGTCTCACGTTTAGGTCTTTCAACCACTTGGAGTCTATTTTTGTGTGCGGTGTAAGGAAATGGTCCAGTTTCATTCTTCTGCATGTGGCTGTCCAATTTTCCCAACACCATTTGTTGAAGAGACTGTCTTTTTGCCATTGGACATTCTTTCCTGCTTTGTCATAGATTAGTTGAGGGTCCATTTCTGGGCTCTCAATTCTGTTCCATTGATCTATGTGTCTGTTTTTGTGCCAGTACCATACTGTCTTGATGATGACAGCTTTGTAATAGAGCTGGAAGTCCGGAATTGTGATGCCACCAGCTTTGCTTTGCTTTTTCAATATTCCTCTGGCTATTCAGGGTCTCTTCTGGTTCCATACAAATTTTAGGATTATTTGTTCCATTTCTTTGAAAAAAGTGGATGGTATTTTGATGGGGATTGCATTGAATGTGTAGATTGCTCTAGGTAGCATTGACATCTTCACAATGTTTATTCTTCCAATCCTTGAGCATGGAACGTTTTTCCATTTCTTGGTGTCTTCCTCAATTTCTTTCATGAGTATTTTATAGTTTTCTGAGTACAGATCCTTTGCCTCTTTGGTTAGATTTATTCCTAGGTATCTTATGGTTTTGGGTGCAATTGTAAATGGGATCGACTCCTTGATTTGTCTCTGTCTTGTTGTTGGTGTATAGGAATGCCACTGATTTCTGTGCATTGATTTTATATCCTGCCACTTTACTGAATTCCTGTATGAGTTCTAGCAGTTTTGGGGTGGAGTCTTTTGGGTTTTCCACATACAGTATCATATCATCTGCAAAGAGTGAGAATTTGACTTCCTCTATGCCGATTTGGATGCCTTTGATTTCTTTTTGTTGTCTGATTCCTGTGGCTAGGACTTCTAATACTATGTTGAATAGCAGTGGTGATAGTGGACATCCCTGCCGCGTTCCTGACCTTATGGGAAAAGCTCTCAGCTTTTCCCCATTGAGAATGATATTCGCTGTAGGTTTTTCATACATGGCTTTTATGATATTGAGGTATGTACCCTCTATCCCTATACTCTGAAGAGTTTTTATCAAGAAAGGTTGCTGTACTTTGTCAAATGCTTTTTCTGCATCTATTGAGAGGATCATATGATTCTTGGTCTTTCTTTTGTTAATGTATTGTATCCCGTTGACTGATTTGCGGATGTTGAACCCACCTTGCAGCCCAGGGATAAATCCCACTTGGTCATGGTGAATAATCCTTTTAATGTACTGTTGGATCCTATTGGCTAGTATTTTGGTGAGAATTTTTGCATCCATGTTCATCAAGCATATTGGTCTGTAATTCTCCTCTTTGATGGGGTCTTTGTCTGGTTTGGGGATCAAGGTAATGGTGGCCTCATAAAATGAGCTTGAAAGTTTTCCTTCCATTTCTATTTTTTTGGAACAGTTTCAGGAGAATAGGTATTAATTCTTCTTTAAATGTTTGGTAGAATTCCCCTGGGGAGCCATCTGGCCCTGGGCTTTTGTTTGTTGGGAGATTTTGGATGACTGCTTCAATTTCCTTAGTGGTTATAGGTCTGTTCAGGTTTTCTATTTCTTCCTGGTTCAATTTTGGTAGTTGATACATCTCTAGGAATACACCCATTTCTTCCAGGTTTTCTAATTTGCTGGCATAGAGTTGCTCATAATATGTTCTTATAATTCTTTGTATTTCTTTGCTGTTGGTTGTGATCTCTCCTCTTTCATTCATGATTTTGTTGATTTGGGTCATTTCTCTTTTCTTTTTGGTAAGTCTGGCCAGGGGTTTATCAATCTTGTTAATTCTTTCAAAGAACCAGCTCCTAGTTTCGTTGATCTGTTCTGCTGTTCTTTTGGTTTCTATTTCATTGATTTCTGCTCTGATCTTAATCATTTCTCTTCTCCTGCTGGGTTTAGGCTTTATTTGCTGTTTTCTCTCTAGCTCCTTTAGGTGTAGGGTTAGGTTGTGTATTTGAGACCTTTCTTATTTCTTGAGAAAGGCTTGTATTGCTATATACTTTCCTCTCAGGACTGACTGCCTTTGCTGTATCCCAAAAATTTTGAAAAGTTGTGTTTTCATTTTCATTGGTTTCCATGAATTTTTTAAATTCTTCTTTAATTTCCTGGTTGACCCATTCATTTTTAGTAGGATGCTCTTTAGATCCATGTATTTGGGTTCTTTCCGACTTTCCTCTTGGGATTCAGTGCTAGTTTCAAAGCATTGTGGTCTGAAAATATGCAGGGAATAATCCCAATCTTTTGGTACCGGTGGAGACCTGATTTGTGACCTAGGATGTGATCAATTCTGGAGAATGTTCCATGGGCACTAGAGAAGAATGTGTATTCCGTTGCTTTGGGATGGCATGTTCTGAATATGTCTGTGAAGTCCATTTGGTCCAGTGTGTCATTTAAAGTCTTTATTTCCTTGTTGATCTTTTGCTTAGATGATCTGTCCATTTCAGTCAGGGGGGTGTTAAAGTCCCCCACTATTATTGTATTGTTGTCAATGTGTTTCTTCGCTTTTGTTATTAATTGCCTTATATAATTGGCTGCTCCCATGTTAGGGGCATAGATATTTACAATTGTTAGATCTTGTTGGATAAACCCTGTAAGTAGGATATAGTGTCCTTCTTCATCTCTTATTACAGTCTTTGTTTTAAATTCTAATTTGTCTGATATAAGGATTGCCACCCCAGCTCTCTTTTGGTGTCCATTAGCATGGTAAATGGTTTTCCACCCCCTCACTTTCAATGTGGGGGTGTCTTTGGGTCGAAAAGGAGTCTCTTGCAGACAGCATATTGATGGGTCTTGTTTTTTAATCCAATCTGATAGCCTGTGTCTTTTGATTGGGGCATTTAGGCCATTTACATTCAGGGTAACTATTGAAAGGTATGAATTTAGTGCCATTGTATTGCCTGTAAGGTCACTGTTACTGTTTATTGTCTGTGTTCCTTTCTGATCTATGCTGCTTTTAGGCTCTCTTTTTGCTTAGAGGACCCCTTTCAAGACTTCTTGGAGGGCTGGTTTCGTGTTTGCAAATTCCTTTAGTTTTTGTTTGTCCTGGAAGCTTTTTATCTCTCCT
Organism: Zalophus californianus; assembly: GCF_009762305.2. Classification (NCBI taxonomy): domain Eukaryota; kingdom Metazoa; phylum Chordata; class Mammalia; order Carnivora; family Otariidae; genus Zalophus; species Zalophus californianus. The sequence goes on along the minus strand of NC_045606.1, from coordinate 51,033,873 downwards.
TCTACTTTCAATGGCAGCCTAGCTGGATATAGTATTCTTGGCTGCATATTTTTCTTGTTTAGGGCTCTGAAGATATCATGCCAGCCCTTTCTGGCCTGCCAGGTCTGTCTGGATAGGTCTGTTGCCAATCTAATGTTTCTACCATTGTAGGTTACATATCTCTTCTCCCGAGCTGCTTTCAGGATTTTCTCTGTCTCTGAGACTCGTAAGTTTTACTATTAGATGTCGGGGTGTTGACCTATTTTTATTGATTTTGAGAGGGGTTCTATGTGCCTCCTCGATTTTGATGCCTGTTTCCTTCCCCACATTAGGGAAGTTCTCTGCTATTATTTCCTCCAGTATACATTCTGCCCCTCTCTCTCTTTCTTCTTCTTCTGGGATCCCAATTATTCTAATGTTGTTTCGTCTTATCGTATCGCTTATCTCTCGAATTCTGCCCTCGTGATCCTGTAGTTGTTTACCTCTCTTTTTCTCAGCCTCTTTATTTTCCATCATTTGGTCTTCTATATCACTGATTCCCTCTTCTGCCTCATTTATCCTAGCAGTTAGTGCCCCCATTTTTGATTGCACCTCATTAATAGCCTTTTTGATTTCGACTTGGTTAGATTTTAGTTCTTTTATTTCTCCAGAAAGGGTTTCTCTGATAACTTCCATACTTTTTCCAAGCCCAGCTAGTATCTTTAAAGTCATGATTCTGAACTCTAGGTCGGACATCGTACTAATGTCAGTATTGAGTAGGTCCCTGGCAGCCGGTACTACCTCTTGTTCTTTTCACTGAGGTGATTTTTTTCTTCTTGTCATTTTGTCCAGAGGAGAACAGATGAATGAGAGAACAGAATGCTAACAGGTTAACAACGTCTCCAGCAAATATACTCTATACAAATCAGAAAAGACCTGAAACCAGGGGACAAGAAAGGGAAAGAAAGAAGAAAGAGAAAAAAAAAGGAAAAAGAAAAAGATAAAAACAAACAAAAACAGAACAAAACAAAAAAAAACAGAATATGATCAAATATGATCAAGCTAGTGCATAGATCAGTGCCACACACTAGATTTCGGGTGTATTTTGGTCTGTTAGAAGAAAGTGCCTCCTAAAATTTTAAAGGAAGAAAGACTTATATATGTACAAAATAAGGGTTGATACAATGAAGGGATGGAAGATGACTGTAAAGATAAAAATTATAAAAATTTTATAAAAGGAATTGATAAGAAGTTGTTTTTAAAAAGAAAGATTTAAAAAAAAGAAAAAAAAAAGGGAGAGAATGTGATCAGGCAGGAGACTAGAACAAACCCATACACTAGTGACTTAGGGTATATTTTGATCTGTTAGAAGAAACTGTATCTCAAAATTTTAAAGAGAGAACAACTTATATATATATATATATATACGCCAAAAATAAGGGTAACTACTCTGAAGGGATAAAAATATGACTCTAAAAATGAAAAATAAAAAATGTTTTTTTTAAAAAGGGGATTGATAAGATGTTGGTTGAAAAAGGGAAAAAGAAAAATTCAAAAAAAACAGTTAAAAAAATTAACTTTGAAAAACTAATGAATTATGGTAAAAAAGCCATGAATTCTATGTGCAGTATTCCCCTAGCGCTGGAGTTCTCCCGTTCTCCTTGATCGGTAAACTTGGTCTTGGCTTGCTGGCTGTTCGTGGTGATCTTCTGGGGGAGGGGCCTGTTGCCGTGGTTCCCAAATGTCTTTGCCGGAGGTGGAATTGCCCCACCCTTGTCGGTCCGGGCTAAGCAAGCTGCTGGGGTTTGCTCTCAGGAGTTTTGTTCCCTGCAAGCTCTCGGTACAGCTTTGGAGGACCAGGGTGAAAATGGTGGCCTCCCAATCTCCGCCCGGAGGAGCCGAGAACTCGGGGCCCTGCTCCTCAGTGTGCCCCCAGAGAAAAGCAGTCACTCCCATCTCCCCGGTCTCCGGCTGCACTCCGTGCTCACCCGGCCTGTGACCGAGTGTTTCTATCTCTGGTACCTGACCCCGTGTGGAGTCTCCAAACCCAGCAGATCCCTGTGGTGTGCTCCTGCACCGCTCCTCCCAGGGGAGGAAGGGGAGTCTTCCCAGCTCTGCCACTTGTTGGGTCCCCGCTGGAGAAGCAGTGGCCCGACTGGGCCGCGGATCACAGTTTATGGCAACCCCGAGCTGAGAGCCCACGCCTCGGCTACGTCTCTGCAGCCGGCTTCCCCGCTCTGATACCTGGGAGCTCTGCCGCACTCAGGCACCCCCCGGTCTTTCTGTGACCCCGAGGGTCCTGAGACCACACTGTCCCGCGAGGGTTCCACCCCCCGCTTAGCCACTGGAGCGACGTCCCTCAGCGGAACCAACTTCTAAAAGGTCCGATTTTGTGCTCCGCGGCTCTATCACTTGCCAGAAGTGGCCGACGGAGCCCCCGCCATCTATCCTCCCGAATATCACCTTGGATTCACTTCTCCGCACGTCCTACCTTCCAGTAAGTGGTCGCTTCTCTGTTCAGAGAGTTGTTGCTACTTTCCTCTTCGATCTCCTGTTGAGTTCGTAGGTGTTCAGAATGGTTTGATCCCTATTCAGCTGAATTCCTGAGACCAAACAAAATCCAGGTCTCCTACTCCTCTGCCATCTTGCCTGCACTCCCCTAAAATTTATTTTTAAATATGTTAACTTCCTAATTGTCTAAAAGAAGAAAAACAAAAAGTATTGAAATTTAATGTTTAGTCATTGTTCATAGGAAGAAAGTAATTTATATTCTATTAGAAATTTAAGTTTGAGGTAGCCTATAACGAGTACATAAGGTTGACCAGGGGTTCAAGTGTACTTATTCATGTTAGCCACTAGTCTGAAAATTTGATGGATGGTGTTATTTGGGGATTATAGCTTCAATTCCATTCAGAAGAATTGGCAAAGTTGCCAAGGTTCAAGATTAGAGGGAAGAAAACAGCAATTCTTTCATAGTACTTAAAATTATTTTGAAAAGTAAGAATTTATGATAGACTGCATAGCAAATAATATGCTCCTTTTGAATGACTTTATAATGGTAGTAACAATTTTCATGCACTTCCATGGGAGAATTTTTCTTTCCATAAGTATTTTTTAATGACTATTTAAACAATACTTGATATTCACACAGAATTAAAACCACACTCTAATGGCTTGATTCACTTCATTAGTAAGTCTGTGGGAAAACCAGTGGCCCCTTAATTTGGGACTAAAATGTTTCTTCCTATAGCCTTTAATTTAAATTCCCAGGGAGAAACATAGGATATGAGTCTTTAAAGTTACATATATGAAGTTAGGTTATCTCAAATCCAGTTTTAATAGCACTGTTTTGATGCTGAATAAAATTTATGATCCAATCCACAAGAGAAGCTATGCAATCAATGATAAGAAATAGGAGCTGTATGAGTCCACCATCGAGAAAGGAGACAGATAAAGGGTATATATACATACCATAAACTACTGTGTGGCAATAGGGAAAATATTGACTAGATATTTAAAAAGTAACATAGATTTTAAAATGTAATGCTGAATAGAAAAAATAAGAAAATTAGATCTATATAATGATACAATTTATGTAAACTAAAAATCCACACAACAATGTATGTGTAGTCTTTGCAAGAACAAATATAAACACAAGGATATACCTTAAACACTCTAAGATTGCTCATAAGGGTGAAGATATAGGAGGGAAATTGCAGATAAAATCAGGTAAATGATTTTTTAATAAACAGAAACTTTGCACTGGCTAATAACATGATTTGCTACAAACTCAGTAGGTATGCTTGATTTAGTCCTTTTCACCAAATAAAACAAATTATGACCCAATTACTATCACCTAGTTTTACGTTATAAGTGACTAGATATTATAGATTCCATTCCACAGACTGATAAATACAACTACTTATTGGTTAAATGTCATATTGGACAAAGAAACTATTAGAACATCACTGTATATAAAAAATCAGTCATTTTAAAATAATATCTAATATGGAACCAGAGGGAAGCCCACTAGAATCTTCCAAGATCTAGTCACACCTTTCCAGCCCAAGTTAGTGGGCTCTTTAAAGCATATTTTAAAGGTTGCCCTATGTCCAAATAACTTTATCATAAAGATAAAGTAAGGCAGAAAGGATTCTGGGAATAGTGGAATAGTAAGCACCAGAAATCTGTCTCCCCACCTAGACTACAATATCTGTCTGGTCCAACTATTTTGGGACTCTGGAGACCATGGAGGGTTTGTAATCTCTAAGAGAAGGCTTGGAGGGTCGATTGTGGTTAATTTTGATCAATTTCAGCTCTTGGCACAATAGCAGCAACCTGGTGCCTACTCCCCAGCCACATAAGAGGCAGCCATATGGGCGTTCCAGGAACAGCTTATATACAATTTCTAAAAACCACAGTGGTTAAAAAGGACACTGTCTTCCAAAAACCAGGGATCTGTACTCTGATCACTGGCTGGTGCTTCTAATCACAGAGATGTAGACAAAGAGGCAGGTGGCCATTTTTGCTGTACCTCCCCCGACTATTCCAAGCCCTTGCCCTATAAAACTCTTAGAAGAAAACATAGGGGAAAATCTTCACGGTGTTAGATTTGGCAATCATTTCTTGGATATGACACCAAAGGTATAGGCAACAAAACAAAAAACAGACAAATTGGACTTTATGAAAATTTAAAAATTATGTACATCAGAAGACACTATCAGCAGATTAAAAAATAAACCCACAAAAAGGGATATAACATTGGCAAACCATATATCTGATAATTGATTAATATCTAGGATATATAGATAACTTCTAAAACTCAACAATAACAAAAACCCAGTTTGAAAACAGGCAAAGGATTTGAATAGACATTTCTTTACAGAGGATATACAAATGGCCTATAAGCACATGAAAAGATAATCAACATCACTAATCATTAGGGAAATATGAATGAAAATTACAATGAGATACCAACTCATATACCTTAGGATAGCTACCATTAAAAAACAAACAAAAAATAACAAGTGTTGACAAGGATGTAAAGAAATTGGAACTCTTGTGCACTGTTGGTGGAAATGTATAGTTGCTGTGGAAAGCAGTATGGTGGTTCCTCAAAAAGTTTAAAATAGAATTACTAGATGATCCAGCAATTCCACTCTGGGTATATATAAAAAAGAATGAAAGCAAGGTCTTTAAGGCATATTTGTACATCCATGTTCATAGTGGCATTATTTAAAGTAGCTTAAACGTGAAAGCAACTCAAGTATCCATCAATGGATGAACAGATAAATAAAATGTAGTATATACACATAGAATATTATTCAGCTTCACACAGGAAGGAATTCTGATATGCTACAAGATGGATGAACCTTGAGAACACTGTGCTGAGTGAAATAAGCCAGTCACAAAAGACAAATACTGTATGATTCCACTTAAATAAAGTACTCAGAGTAGTCAAAATCATAGAGACACAAAGTAGAATGAAGTTGCCATGAGCTGAGGGAGGGGAGAATAAGGAGTTATTGTTTAATGAGTATAGCGTTTCAGTTTTACAAGATGAAACAAGTTCCAAAGCTAGATGGTGGTGATCCTTGTACAATATGAATCTATTTAATACCATTAACCTGTACAGTTAAAATGGCTGAGATGGTAAATTTCACATTACGTCTATTCTGCCACAGAAAGCAGGGGAAAGGGGAAGAAGAGGAAGGCAGGCTCATAGCAATCACAGATCTATTACAACTCTTGAAATACAGCTAAACACACATCAGTTCCTTGATTGAAGCCAGACCAGTTGCCTGAGAGTGATTTACCATAGCTATTGGCTTTGCCTTCTGGCCCGTGTTTAGAGCTGAATTAACTTTCTCTGTCTACTTCATGTCTATAGAAGATTTAAGACCCACAGACCTCTTTTCATTATAAGATGACTCTGATCCTAATGTTCTAGTATATGTTCTTTAAAAGCCAGGTGGGTTTCTTGCTTATCAAATTATAATCCATACCACACTGCATATGAATGAGCTAAAGCTGAATCACCAAGGAAAGGAAAAGCTTATTTATGACATAGCCGGACAGGTGTGAGAATTTGTTAAAATTGAAACTTCATAATATCGTCAATAATAATGCTTTTATACATTTTTCTAACATGGATCTATATGCAGAAGATTTTAATTGTTGATAGCATTATGTAAATTGGCTGCAAATCTAAAAGAAATTTTGAAGAACATTTTGTTGATATAGATGAATTCAGTTAATTTTACATTTTGCAATACTCTTGAATTCAATATTATCACAAGAGTTATCACAAGAATTAGTGAATTTATTTAACTTAGACACAAGCTTAAAACTGGTGTTTTTCCTTTAAGTTCATATCAATTCCTCCAAAAACTATGAATCAGTTTTATCAATATGAATGTAAATATTAAAGGAAAATGATTTGTGTTCTTAATTAAGTTTTTGGAAAACTGTTAGGTATATTTCAAACAATTTGGATATATAAATCTTCTTTTTCAACTGTAAGTTTTCTGAAATTTAAATACAGATCAAGTATATCCAGTGAAAATTTCGTGTCCAGCTTGAGATGTGCTATAAGTATAAAATCTACATTGGATTTTAAATAGTTAGTACTTAAGTACTTAGAAGATTGGAAAGTATCTCATTAATAATACTTCTATTAATTGAATTGATAATATTTTGATAGACTGCATTAAACACAATATATTATTAAAACTAATTTCACCTATTTAATCTTATATATGGTTATGTGTCAATTTCAATTAATTATCTTTGAGCTCCAAATTTACTCTCCAGTATCTGCTCTGTAAGAGTGGACTGGATTCTTTTTTTTTTTTTTTTTTCAATTTTATGTATTTATTTATTTGAGAGAGAGAGAACATGAACGGGGAGGAGAGGGAAGAAGCAGGTGCCCTGCTGAGCAGGGATCCCGATGCAGGACTCGATCCCAGGATTCTGGGATCATACCTGAGCTGAAGGCAGACACTTAACTGACTGAGCCACCCTGGCACCCTGGACAGGATTCCTAAAGCATTTTGCCTTTACAGTCCATGTGCTTTCAAGGTTTGTCTGAGGGTGCTAGACAGACATTGCCAGGATGAAGGGGACTCCTCTTCTTGATTCCGAATGCTGAGCTTGTGGTGTTTATCTTGCTCTTGTGGCATAGTCATCAACAGTACGCGTGTTTGAGGACATCTGGTGGTGCCCTGCCCCAGCCAAATTTCTAGAGTACACCGTCCCTCAGCAACCTCAACCTTGGAGTAGTGCCCCCTGCCAAGATTACCCTTCCTTGAGTATTCTCCCTCAGCTCTAGGGTACCTTTTATAGTTTTCCTTACATCTTCATAGTTATTCTCTCTCAGCTCAATAATTCTTTATATCAAGCTTCCCCAGCTTAAATTACTATGTGACTTATGTCTCCTAATTGGACTCAAACTTACAGGGTACAGGCACAGAAAATTTTTAATCACATATGTGGCCTGCATTATATTTATTTTAGGTAGTGTTGCTGTAGAGCATATAACTAGAGAAGGCAAGGGGAGAGGAAATGGCAGAAATTTTTGAAACCAATGATTTAAATTTTTAAACTATATTTAAATAAAATTAAGAACTAAAAAATAATTTCAAGCTTCAAAAGACAAATGAAGAACTTAAAGTGAAACTTCAAAATGGTACTGAAATATGACTCTACCTACTAAAATTCAAAGATTTTGATGGAGAAAGTCTGGAAGTCTTACCTGAGAGGTCACAGTATTTATCTCACTAAAAGGGAGTTTAAGCCATACCTCAACTGAAGAAAAGAATGGAGAGGGAAGAGGTAGACATGACCCCCCCCCGCCGCAAAAAAAAGTAGGGAATAAATTGGAAAGTCTTTATACAAAATAGATACATTTGGAAAAGGCCAATGTGATATCAAAAATGATACCAATTTGTACAGTTAAGCCATGGTCAAAATAAATATGAATATCTGAAAAAAATGGTTTGTTTACCACTTACAAACTTCTAGCCCAGGTCTCAATTAGCAAAAATGAGTACAAATTAAACCACATTTTAAACTTCTAATGTGAATTTAGATAAGCAAGAAATATTCAGATATGAACAATCTACTGCTTAGAAATCTGTGATACTCTTTAGAAAAAGGAGTAATCATTACTGCCTATTAAGAATTGCCCCACCAAACTGTTTAAAGTTAGGTGGAATCTCACTGATTGTTAATACCTAATACTGTCTATATGAGCAATGTTATAATCATACTGATTTCATGTTTGATGGGAGACATATCTAATACTATTAATTAGTCAAAAAATCCTAATTAATTTGTTCTATGTGATCTAAAAATGCATTTGGAGATTTCAACATAAATAACTGAACATCTTTATAATATGAGATAAAGACCATCATATCAATCAATAACAATAGTCAGCAAAGGAAGGGAAGGAAATTTTACAGCAATGTAAATTCCAGTGTACTCCAACTATAATTTCAGTCATGCAAGGACCAGAATATTAAGCCATCAAAAAAATAATCCATGAGAAAACTGCTGATTCCATGTTTTTTGTACTGAATAAAGCCCTAAAAATATGTTTCAGAAAGTTTGTTTAGTATTATATAACTACTTCGGTTATGTGGCTTTCATATTTTTTAGTCTATTTACCAAAACCACTGGTCCTACATTTAATTGCTCATCACACAGAAAGGCTTTCTAAGCTTCCGAAATAATAGAATCATACTACATTTCATCAAAGTCTAAGATGAGAATTGCATTAGGTTACATACTGATGATAAATGTAATCAAGACACTTTTTTATTTTTATTTTTTTATTTTTTTTAAAGATTTTACTTATTTATCTGACAGAGAGAGACACAGTGAGAGGAAACACAAGCAGGGGGAATGGGAGAGGCTCTCCATGGAGCAGGGAGCCCAATGCGGGGCTCGATTCCAGGACCCTGGGATCACAACCCGAGCCCGAAGGCAGATGCTCAACCAACTGAGCCACCTAGGCGCCCCTCAAGACACTTTTTTAAAAGTATGCTCTGTATGTGTGATCCACTAAAAAAAAACTAATTTAAAATTATGATATGAAGGCCTTTGCCAGAATTACCAAAAGCAATTGAGGCAATTACAAACTGGATTCCACAACACTCTACCCACATTCAATGTTATATACATAATCTAAACAATAGCGTATTGAGCAATCTCAGAGTTGCTAATGGCACAAAACCAGGACACTGATTTCAAGAAATGTATAATGGGACACCATGGGCCAGAATTCTAAGCTGATAAAACAACTTGTTTTTTAAGATTTTATTTATTTATTTGTCAGAGAGAGAGAGCACAAGCAGGGGGAGCAGCAGGCAGAGGGGGGGAGCAGCAGGCAGATGGAGAAGCAGGCTCCTCGCGGAGAAAGGAGCCCGATTCGGGGCTCCTTTCCTGGGATCATGACCTGAGCCGAAGGCAGACATTTAACCGACAGACATTTAACCCAAGTATCCCTGATAAAACAACTTTTAAGGTTTTGGGAATTCCCAGTCTACACCTCAAGAACCCAGGTGTATTCTCAAGCCACCAACAGCCACATTCTTCAAACCCACTAGTCTGTGATTCTCACTTCTGGGAGTGTACTGATTACTCAGTCTGCTGAGTAATCACACCTCTCATCAACTCTGGAAAGCTAAAAAAGTAGCTCAAGGGAAGTTTTGCCTGTTAGAGATACTCTGTTTTGTGTACAAGTGTGGATTTTGTTTCCTTTTTTTTTTTTGGTAAAAGCAGCCTTTTTGAAGTGTAACTGGTAACTGACATATAATAAACTGCACCTATTTAAACACAATTTGGGAAGTTTTCACATAGCTGTACATCTCTGTAAAACTACCACAGCAATCAAAATAATAAGCATATCCATCAACTCCAAGTTTCATGTTGTTTTCTAAATCCTCTCTCCCAACCACATACCCTGATTCACTGGCCAACACGGATCTGCATTCAGTTATTATGGATAAGTTCACATTTTCCAGAAATTTAAATAAGTGAAATCATAATATATGTACTCTTTTTTGTTCTGTGTTTGCTAATTCAGCATAATTATTTTTAAGATCCATCCGTGTTGTAGTGTGAATCAATAATCCATTTTTTATTACTGAGTAATATTCCATTATTTAGACATACCACTGCTTATCTATTCATCTTTTGATGGACATCTGGATTTTTTCCATTTTGGGGGCTATTAAGGTAAAGTTTCTATGAATATTCATGTGCAACTCATATGCTTTCATGTCTCTTGGGTAAATACCCTAAGAGTGAATAGTTGACTCATATGGTAAGTATATGTTTAACTTTCTAAGAAACTGCTAAATTGTTTTACAAAGTAGTCATATCATTTTACATTCCAACTGGAAGAATATAATAGTTCCAGTTTCTCTAAAATTTCATCTTTTTTATTTTTCCATTCTGATAGGTATATAGTAGTATCTTATTGCAGTTTTAATTTCTATTTCCTTATTAACTAATGATGTTGAGCCTCTTCCCTTGTGCTTTCATCACAAATATATTTGCTTTATTAAAGTGCTTGTCCAAAATTTTTCCTAGTTTTTTATTGTGTGGTTTGTTTTCTTACAATTGAGTTCTGATATAGTATTCAATATAGTATTATATTATAGTATTATATATAATATTAAAAATATACTATATTCTAACTATACTTCTTATGTATTCAGATACGCAATTGTAAATAGTTTCTCCTAGCCTCGTGGCTTGTCTTTTCTTTCTCTTAAGAATGTCTTTTGAGGGCGCCTGGGTGGCTCAGTTGGTTAAGCGACTGCCTTCGGCTCAGGTCATGATCCTGGAGTCCCGGGATCGAGTCCCACATCGGGCTCCCTGCTGAGTCTGCTTCTCCCTCTAACCCTCTTCCCTCTCATGCTCTCTTATCTCTCATTCTCTCTCTCTCAAAAAAATAAATAAAATCTTTAAAAAAAAAAGAATGTCTTTTGAAAATCAAAGCTTTTAATTTTGATTAAGTCTACTTTATCAATGTAGTATTTTTATGAATCATGTTTTTGGAGTCAAATCTCAGAAATTTTTGCATAACTCAAATCACAAAGATTTTCTCTTACGTTTTTTCTAGAAGTCTTGCAGTTTTAGGTTTTACATCTAAGCCTAAGATCCATTTTGAGGAGCATTATATTTCTCTCAATATACATAAATTAAATTTATTGATGAAGAAATGTATGTGGATAGGTGAGTGGCCAAAGTTATAATCACAGGTTGTGTGATACATAAAGATTTTGAGGATCGTTTTAAAATCCTACCACCTGAGATGTTTCACATATATTTTGTCCATTTTTTCTTTGTTTTAAGCAGCAAAGTAAATTCAGTCCTTATTGTTCCACCTCGCCCAAAAGTCCTCTTCTCTTTCTTTTTTAAGAGAACTAACTACACAATATCTGTCATTATTTCCTACCTGAAGAACTGGAGGCAAAACAAAAACAAAAACAAAAACCAGAAGGATGTGGTACCAACGGCGTGGAGAATATCTCACATCAAAAGGGCCTATTCCCAGGAATTCAAGGAGCCCAAGCATGTATGGAATAAAGAGAAAAGGTAGGAGGTGAGTCTGGAGAGGATGAGAGAGATGAGATTAATGAAAACCTAAATCATATAATAGATTTCTAATTCCATCCTAAGAATAACTGAAGTCACTGAGAGGTTGTAAACAGGATAGTTGTGATTAGATTTGCAATTTTAAAAGAGTCACTTTTAGTTACAGAGTAAAAAATTATATGCATTATGGTGGGGTAAGATATTCAGAGACCAGTTAGGAAATGTGAATCAGGGATGCCTGAGTGGCTCAGTGGGTTAAAAGTCTGCTTTCGGCTCAGGTCGCGATCCCAGGGTCCTGGGATGGAGTCCGGTATTGGGCTCCCTGCTCAGCAGGAGCCTGCTTCTCCTCCCTCTGCCTGCTCTGCTTGCCCCCCGCCCCACTTGTATGCTCACTCTCTCTCTCTGACAAATAAATAAATAAAATCTTAAAAAAAAAAAAAAGGAAATGTGAAACATTTGGAGCAGATACATGAATAAAGTAAGTCAGCGGTGTGGGATGACAAGTTCAGTGTATGTACTGTGACCAAAGGAAAATAATCAGAAACAAAGAAAGCATATTCCTTACATGGTTAAGAGAGATCATGTGAGGTTTAATGGTACATTAGAAGACAGAGGAGTATGGAGAGTCTTTAATGGTACGTAATGGAGTTCATATTATATGAATAACAAAATTAAATATTGAGCAAATTGAAGGTTTTGTGTTAAAGAGTATCAGAGAAGTTCTTTAGGTTGGTAATAATATGGCCCATGTGTTAAAAGAGATGAGGGTGAATTTTAAGGACTTTAGAGATTACTGCAGATATTGATTTAAAGCAATAAACGATTTGGGTAGATGTGCTAAAATGGGAACTGAAATCAGAACAAAAATCTCTTTATCTAGTTTTAAAGCCTCACAATTTCTTAACAGTCACTCATTAAGCCAACCTCATTTCTCAGTTCTGCCATATTTATAGATGATTTTCTTATAAGCAAAATACTACTCAGCCCTAAAATGTTTTATATATTTTAAGTATCTTTACTATGCCACTTTGTAACACTTTCTATATTATGCAAATCATTTCTGATTACATTTAGCATTATTTCAAACCACATAATTCTGATTTAGTATCTTAACTATAAAAATCCTATCCATCTATGGATTTATACCCTAGCCTATTTAAGCACTGAACAATGACAACAAACTGATTAATAGTCAAATAAAACAAATTAACATCTTCATGACTATAATTATTTATCAATGAAGGCAAAATGATAATAGATTGATACATTTCCATTTCCCTTTATGGAAAATATTCTTAGGAAATTGCACTCTGTAGGAAAGAAAATATATTGCATGCTAAAATTTGAGATTTGGTTTTGACTATTTGATTCAAAAATTGCATTATGAAATGACTACCGATTTTTCCCTGCAGCCTAAATTATGATTACTGTTTTCAAAACCAAAAAGTTATATCACATCAATCAAATGCTCAAGTTCAATAAAATTATTATCACCACAGACTTAAAATTTATAAATGACAATTCAGTAACTATATAGGTGAATATACATCCTTCAGTACCCTGTGTGTGTATGATGACTGAAACCAGAGTCCACTAAGAAATGATTCACCAGGGACTCCTGGGTGACTCAGTCAGTTAAGTGTCTGTCTTCCACTCAGGTCATGATCCCAGGGTCCTGGGATCAAGCCCTGAGTTGGGCTCCCTACTCAGGATGGAGCCTGCTTCCCTCTGCCACTCCCCCTGCTTGTGCATGCTCTCTCTCTCTCTTTCTCAAATAAATAAATAAATCTTAAAAAAAAAAAAAATGATTCACCATTCCTCAGGAAGTCATTTAGGAGATGGCCTGATATACAAAAACTCCAAGAAGTCATTTAGAAGATGACCTGATACACAAACATAGCACATGAATCTGAGTATTGATTATGTCTTGGCAATATAAGGATGAAAGAAAACACCCAGCATCAGTTGTGGTAACCAGGCCTTTAAGCATCAGATTTCCAACACTTGCAAGGTGGATAGATGGATGTAAAGAATTTTTCTTTTCAATTTAAGTGATACTTTAACCATTATCTTACAAAACTCAGGGAATCTTTGATGTTCATAGACAGATGAATGGATAAAGAAGATGTGGTAAATACATACAATAAAATATTACTCAGGCACAAAAAAGAATGAGATCTTGCCATTTGTGACAATACAATGAACCTAGAGGGTATTATGCTCAGTGAAATAAACCAGACAAAGATAGAATATGATTTCTTACATGTGGAATCTAAAAAACAAAACAGAAACGGAATCATAAGTACAAGAACAAACTGATGGTTGCCAGAGGGGAAGTGTTGGGGGGATGGGCAAAATAGGTGAAGGGGATTAAGAGGCACAAACTTCCAGTTATAAAATAAGTCACATGGATGAAAAGTACAATGTAAGGAATATAGTCAATAATATTGTAATTAATGTCGTATAGCGACAGATGGTAAGGACACTTATCATGGTGAGCATAGATGAGAGAACTGTCAAAGAGCTATGTTGTACACCTGAAACTAATATAACACTGTATTTCAACTATATTTCAATTAAAAAATTAGAAATATTAAACAAATGTTAGCTGTTATTACTCTTAAAAGACCTATTCCATTTTTTAGTACAAAATTTATCTAACTTGACTTTAAGATGATCACATTTTTTATTTGTACAACTTACATAAAACAAAGTTTCATAGGCTAAAAGCTCAACACAAATATTCTAGTTGTGTTATTATGGATTCTAAATGCATCTCATCTTTCTTCTTGTTGAATGAACTGATTCTATTAGGAATCTAACTTTGATTAAACCCACATAATATGAGGTCAGAAAGAAAGTAAAATCAAAGTAAAATTTCACTAATTAGGCAGTATTGCTTTCCTAATCCATGAATTCAACTGTAAGTGCATTAGAGTCACCTGGGGAATTCACTTCAAGTGCTGATTTAATTTTTCCGGGATATTATCACACTATCAATAGCTTTCAATTCAGAGCAATTCTGAGATGCAGACAGGATTGTGAATCACTGTAAGGCTTAACCCACGAACCAAAATCTTTAGCATACATAACGATACGCTGGATAGGGCAACTTCTGTTTACCCTCAGATACTGTGATTCCATAACTCAAGGGTAGGTCCAGAAATCTGCCTTTTAGCTAGCAGGTCATTCTGAGATAGGTGGTGTATAGATCAAGTGAGAATCATCGTCCTAAATGCAAAACAAACTTTGTATTTTTCTGATCTGTTTAAGGCCTGTCTAAAGTACACATCCCCAGTCTCAGAGGACAAATAAAATCTGGAGAGTCAGATAGGAGAGGGAAATCAGAGGCAGGGTGACATGGGAATGATCCAGCACTTTCCTAACTTCCACACAATGTAATGAACAGCAGTTAAAAAAAGAAGAAGAAGAAGAAAATACCCAGGTAAGCAGAAGCTCCACCTATGCAAGCTGTATCCACTAGGACTGTCATCCAATAAAATGTCCTAGAATCTGCACCAGAAACTACTTCTCCCTGTGAAGTAAGTTGGAGACTAGAGAGAGGCCTTGTGCTCTTTCTAAATGCTAGTGTTTTCTTTGTAATTACTGTTACTACAAAAAGTCTCAGTTGATTCCTTCAGGACTCCAGTAGCACCCTACAAAGTTTAGATTTTCATTAACTTTAAATAAATTAAGATTCTGAAGATGGCATATTTTAAGATACAAATGTAAAACTTCATTCCACAATGATTCCAACATTCATCGAAACCAACCTTCTCTTGCTGGAAAACGAGAACCCTAAAATGGAACATTCCAGACCAATATTTTACTAAGGTAAAATAATTCACTGCTTTACTCGGGTATTATTCATAGCCATATCCTATCAGAAAAAGAGCTACTCCCTCTGGGTATTCATGATGAAAAGTAAAACTGATTACTTACATGCCAGAAAATGTCTTGGTCTGGACTGAGACATACTAAGAGAAATACTTAAGCAGCCAACTACGCATACTTTGGCTGAGAAGGGACACAGATAATTGGTAAAGAGCAGGTGCACAATATATAGTAAGCGCTCCAAGTATTGTATCGTACGGTGACCACGCCCTCACTGCCCGCCCAGGTGGGCTCCCCACGTTCCACCGAGATGGACCAGTCCCTGTCCGGCTCCTTCCCAGCAGGGGCTGCCGCCGCCGCCCACCACCGCGCCTGAAGCCAGCCGATCCTCCTGCTGCACCGCGCGGCGCTCAGCCTGCGCTGACGGAGACCTGAGCCCGCTTTCGCCCAGAGTTTGAGCACCGCAAGGCCGTGCCCGACGCTCCATCGCCTAGTCCCCAGAGCGGTGGCCCGGGAGCCTAGGAAGCGCCGCCCCCGTTCGTCAGCGAGTCTCTGTCCACCCTATCCCACTCGGGCCCCCTGCCTGCTGCCCCCGGCTCCGCGGACTCCGCCGGCCACACGGAGGGCTTTGGGGTCCCCCGCCGCGACCCGCTGACGACGCCTCAAGTCCCGCCCCCCTCTGCCCACCCGCCCATCATTTGCACGGTGGACCCCGAGGTCGCGGTGCTGTCGCCGCCGCCACTGGAGCAGGCCTGACCAACAGAAGCCCTCGGCTATAACCGGAAGTCCCTAGCCCGCCTCGACCCCAGCACTTCCGGCACCAAAGCACCCGTTGACCGCTGCCAAAATCAAGGGGCTGGCCGGTGCGTACCGAGCGAGTCGACCAGCCCGCGGCCGAAGCAAGCCCGGCGACTAGGGAGGTTGGACGCCCCTGTCCAGAAAGTCCTCAGTCCCAAAACGGCCACTCGAGGCCCAGGCGGGTCGGCAGCCCCGCCCAGCTCCCAGTCTACCTCAGCCTGGCTTACCTGCCCCGTGTGAGCCGCGCCTTCCAGGCGGACGAGGAGCTCTTCCCGCCGGCGCGTGCTCTGCTAGGCCGGCGGCGCCAAGAGCAGAGCAGGGAAGAGGGCATGCGCGGGCGTCCAGACCGTGCCGCTCCAGGGCCGGCGAGCCGCAGTGGGATTGTGACCTACAAAACTTAAAAATGGGCCACCCTTTTTGATTTTAATATCATAATAAGAGTCATATAGAATCCATGGCCTAACGGAAAGGGATATTCATTACGAGATCTGAGAGTCAATCAATAAAAATATGGCAAGAAGACGAGAGCAAAATGGGTAGAAAGGAAAAGGCACAATATGGAACCCTGAAAAAGTCTAAGGCCTTAGAGGCCCAACCATTATAATATTGTGTGTGCGTGTGGCATGTTTCTTCTCAGATGAGACAAAGAGAATTGACAGTAGCTAACAACGTGTGGTATTATTCCAAGGACAACACTAACCAGCTCACACTTTCCATATACTTTCCATAGCATGCCAAGTTCAAACCTGATATCCAAACAAGGTCAGAGTTACCACACTGTGAGCTACAGTTAGAACAAAACAAATCATGCAAATCTTTTTTTTTACCCTTTTTAGAGATAAATTGTCAGAAACTTGAAAAAGTACTTGATCATTTTTTTCTCTAGCATCTTCACAATTTAACTCTAGTATCTGACCTTCCCTGCTATCTTCAGTTGTCTACCGTATTATAACTGTACCTTGCAATGACTTGAAAGAAGTTTATCATTCACTTCCTGATGAATTCCAACTGAAGATAACCAATCTGGAGATAATGATCCCAAGAGCCACTTCAAAGTCAACTAGCCATGGAGAAGAATAACAGATCAAACCATAATGCATAATCATAAATCCAGGTAGGGGTAACAGAGACTAAATTTTAAAGCCTGGAGAAAAAGAGAGACAAACTGGGACTGCATACATTTGTGAGATAAAGTGTGAGGAGACTTGAGAATAGATCTATGGATATGGCCACTAGTAATTTTTAAAAGTCCTTTAAGTTAATACTAGTATGTGGGTGAGCCACTGTGGCCCTAAAAGACAAAAGTGGGAAAGGCTCAAATTTGGATCCGAGAAATATGTGAAATCCTGAGGGAATGTATTGAAAGAGATCTAGAAAGAGGATAACAAAAATGTGTAGCAAACCACTTCACCAAATAAGATGACTGATATATTAATGCCACTTGGTTGGGATGAAAGGGAATTTGTTTTAAAAATTAGAATTTTCTCTTGCCATAGAGTCCTCTGGAGGGTCATCATCCTTCAGGACCCACAGAGATAATGACAGTAATGGCTTCCACCATGATGATGGTTTTCTCCATCCATGATACTAACCAATATGGAGATTCCATAATCCTCAAATGATAGCTATAAGAAGCCACAAAGAGGCTAAAGACAGTGGCAGGATAACCAGAAAACCCTGCCCAAGGAAGGCTGGTGAGTCAAGAAGCAGGAAAATGGTTAGGAACCATTTCACTTCAAAGTCTTACTTTGTTAGTTTTGAAACAGCCAGCATTTTTAAGCTTAAGTAAATCATTTAAATTTAGAAGAGATAATATGGGACAGAAATAAATCTAAATGATACCCCTGGTATCCTCACTTAAAGAAAGTTATTTAATGAAAATATCTAGTGAACCCAACACAATATTCTTCATTGAAGAAAAAAAATGATAAAAAGCTTCCAAACTCAATGCAAATAAAATTGAACATGTAATTCCACAGACTGAAAGTTATTGAAGAAATATTGTGTTCAAGTCTGTGCTAGGTGCTGATATCAGAAAGATAAAGACATGAGTTAGTGGGAAGCATTGTAACTGGGTAATCAAATCCCTGGTTTCTGACTTAGGCTTGAATCCTAACATGAGCATTTACACATTTGTGAGCTCAACCATCTTGAGACTCATTTGGAAAATGGGAAATAAGAGAATCTTCTGCATAAGGCTGTTGTATTAAATGAAATAATATATGCACAGGATTTAATATGTAGTAAGTATTCAATAACATTTATTATTATTACTATTGCAAAGTGGTGGGGGGTTTTGTGTGTTTTTTTTTTTTTTAATGGTGGGGTTTTTATTGTTTTGGAGTTTCTTGGGAGTGATAACTCCGCTTGATTACTCACAGGTAACTCCTGGGAAAGATAAAGGGGGAGAAAACAGAATTGAGCTGGCAAGAGCTTGAGGCCATAATACTTATATGACATCGGGGCGGAGGGTGGGGGGAAGAGGAGGAATGAAGGCAACACAGAAAGAACCTCAAACTATGATGCAGAGCTGAAAAAAAGCTCAGCAAACAGAATAGGGAATTCTGGAGCAAATATCATCTATTAGGAAGTCCCATACTAGGTAGAAATGGCCAGGCTCTAGTTCCTTTTGTGCTGAGGCTAACCAGGAAGAGCTGAGGCTAACCAGGAGGAGTATAGCCTCACCTTGAATGTTGCAGTGACTCCTAAGGCACTGAGGATGGAGCACATTGGCTAATTGCAGTCCTTGCAGCTGAAGGAGAAATCCAGTCAGTGCACTTCCTTGGTTAGCACTTGGAGTTCATATTCTAATAAGGGAAACTGAAAGCACACAAGTGAAGAAATAAATATACACTGTGCCAGATGTTTTGTGTGCTTTGGAGAAAGATAAAGCAATGCAAGAGGGCTAGGGAGTGCAAGAGAGAGGGAGTGCTAGTTTATATAGGATGGTCAGGGAGTGCTTCTCTGATAAGCCAGCATCATCCAGGGACCTGAAGGAAGAGAGGGAATGAGTTATGTGGATAGCTAAGGAAAGGAGTATTACAGTCAGATGCAACAGAAATGCAAAGGCACTGGGACAGATTATGTGCCTACATGTTTGAGGAACAACAAAGAGACCAGCATAGCTAAAGCAGAGTGAGGGAAGGGGGAAAATAAGAGATGAGTTCTCATGGGTACTGGGGTGGGAAAATAATGTATCATGTAAAATGCTGCCTTTCAAGACATGGTGATAACTTTTACCCCAAGAGAGATAGAAACTTATTCAGTGTCACCAATTGACTGTTAATAAGTATATTAAGATGTTCAAAGCTGAACTTCTGATCTTCACCCTCCCCCAGATCTGCTTTTCCAGGGATCTTTCTCATATCAACTGATCATACTTTCCAGTTGCTCAGGCCAAAACCTTGGGATTACCCTTGGCTCCTTTCTTTTCTTCAAACGCCACATACAAAACAATCAGCAAATCTTACTGAATATTCTTCAAGATATATTCTAAATATAACCACTGTACAACCCAGCAACAGATACCAACCTGGGTTACTGTAAGAGCCTCTGGTCAGGTCTCACCATCTCCTTCTCGTTCCCAGTCAAATTTATTCTCCACACATTAGCCAAAAGGATTATTTTAAACAGTAAGTAAATCTTCAGAAGGGTCCAGTGGATCCTCAACTTATTCAAAGTAAAAGCCAATGTCCTTAAGTGGTTGAAAATGCCCTACATAATACAACCCTGCCCCATACTACCATACTGACCTCATCTCCTACCATTCTTCCTTCCCCCAATTCTTTCTGTCTGGTGGCCTCTGTGATGTTCTTTCAGTACTGCAAGTATTCTACCTTATCTTCTCTGAAATGTTCTCCAAAATACCTCTGACTGAAACACTCTCACATGATATGCAACCAACTACCTCCCTGCCACCTTCAAGCATTTATTCAAATAACACTTTCCAATCAGACTGTTACAAGATAACTCTATTTAAAGTAGCAACATAACCCTGTCAGTATTCATGATCTCACTTATACTAAGCAATTTTTTTCCATACCACTTACCACCCTCAACACCATAAAGAATTTTTTGTTTCCATCTTGTTTACTGACATATATCAAATTCCTAGATCAATGACACAAGGGTCAAGCACATCATAGGCATTCAATAAAAATTTGTTGAAAAAAATTATATAGTGTGTTTTTTAATTTAGTGTGCAATCCATTTAGTGTACAATAGAATAACAGATTATAATTTGTATATATTAATGCAGGTAGGACATTCATATATAATATTAATTTTAAATATAATTTCATTTTCTTATTAAGTAGGAGTCTTTGAATATGTTAAGTTAAACCAAATTAAATTGCCCACTTTTTTTTAGGTTAGAAAATGATTTGATTTTACATATGTTTCAACTGAATACTAATATTTTCTCCATATCATAAATAGCATAAGAGGAAAAACTTTTGAACAATTATTAAATTGCAAAGTCACATATGTGACTTACGGAGTTAAGGATGACTGTCAAATCTATAATGTTTATTACAAAAGAAAGTCACATTCAAAAATAATGTGCAAAATTATAGTATAGGAAACGAGATGAAAAAGGAAATTATTTGAGGGTATTAGTTTATAACATCCTGAGGGATTTTTTTTTCTTCCATGTTTTCCACATGTTTTTCAGAAAGACTTTGGAGAGGGTTCAAACAACAACTAATACAAGAACTAATATAATTGAAAATTTGGAAAATACATTTATTCCAAAGGCTAACTGAAGTGGAACTATTTCACGTGAAGAGGAAAAACCTGAGACAAAAAAAAATTAATATCTGACTTTAAGACATTTTTACAAGTGATACTTCAAAAAAGATATAGGGGCGCTTGGGTGGTGCAGTCCGTTAAGCCTCCAACTCTTAGTTTCGGCTCAGGTCATGATCTCAGGGTCATGAGATAAAGCCCCGTGTCAGGCTCTGCACTCAGCTTGGAATCTGTTTGAGTTTCTCTCACCCTTTCCCTCAGCCCCTCCCCCTGCACGTACTCTCTCTTTTTCTCTCTCTCAAATAAATAAATAAATAAATCTTTTTAAAAAAATAGATATAGGGTGCCTGGGTGGCTCAGTTGGTTAAGCGACTACCTTCCGCTCAGGTCATGATCCTGGAGTCCTAGGATCGAGTTCTGCATTGGGCTCCCTGCTCAGCTGGGAGCCTACTTCTCCCTTTGTCCCTCCCCCCCCATGTGCTCTCTCTCTCTCATTCTCTCTCTCAAATAAATAAATAAAATCTTTAAAAAAATTAAAAATAGATATAAAGTAGCATATCTACATCCAAAAAAGAAATAACCCAGTTAAGAAATGGGCAGAAAACATGAATAGACATTTTTTCCAAAGAAGACATACAGATGGATAACAGACACATCAACATCACTCATCATCAGGGAAATACAAACCAAAACCATAATGAGATACCACCTCACACCAGTTAGAATGGCTAAAATCAACAACACAGGAAACAACAGGTATTGGTGAGGATGCAGAAGAAGGGGAATACTCTTGTGCTGTTGGTGGGAATGCAAACCGGTGCAGCCACTCTGGAAAACAGTATGAAGTTTCCTCAAAAAGTTAAAAATAGAACTACCCAAAACCCAGCAATTGCACTACTAGGTATTTACCTAAACGATAGAAAAATACAGATTCAGAGGGGTTCATGCACACCGATGTTTATAACAGCATTATCAACCATAGTCAAACTATGGAGAGAGCTCAAATGTCCATCAACCGATGAGTGGATAAATAAGAGGTGGTATATATATATATATATATATATATATATATATATATATATATATACACACACACACAATGGAATATTATTCAGCCATCAAGAAGAATGAAATCTTGCCTTTGCAATGACATGGATGGAGCTAGAGTGTACTCTGCTAAGCAGAATAAGTCAGTCAGAGTAAGACAAATACCATATTTCACTCATATGTGGAATTTAAGAAACAAAACAGATGAACATATGGGAAGGGGGAAAAAGAGAGAAAGAGAGAGGGCAAGAAACTGTAAGAGACCCTTAGTGATAGAGAACAAACTGAGGGTTGATGGAGGGAGGTGGGTGGGGGATGGGCTAAATGGTTGATGGGTTATTAAGGAGGGCACTTGCTATGATGAGTACTGTGTGTTATATGTAAATGATGAATCACTAAATTCTACTCCTGAAACAAATATTACACTATATGTTAACTAGAATTTAAATAAAAATTTGAAAAAAATAAAAATAAAGTAGTGCATCTGTTTAATCTTTCAAATCATTGTCTAATTTTTTAGGCACCAGCAGAAAAAGCGTGTAAAGAGACCTGAGATACGCTGAAAAGTATATATTTTTTTCACATACTAATCTGAATTTGAGAGGTACAGCTCACTTCATGAGAGCATTTCAAGTCCCAGCCTTCTGTTGCTCTGCATCACCTAGGGCAGGATTTAGCAAACTACAACCTGAGAATCAAAATCTGCCTGCCACCTACTTTTGTAAGTAAAATTGGAGCGTAGCTACCTCCATTCATTTATGTATTTTCTGTGGCTGTTTTCACCTTACAGTGGTAGAACTGAATAGTTGTGACAGAGATCATATAGCCTACAAAACCTGAAATAGATACTATCTGGCCCTGTATAGAAAACGTCTTCCACCCCCTGCCATAGGGTGTTGTCTTTGCTTACATGGTCAGTGCTAGCTCACTGCCAAAGCACCCACCTTCCAGGCTAGGCGAAGAGAACAAAACACCAAGTGGATAGCAAACAATTTCATTTCCAAAGACCAACCTGAACTTGCACAGATTATGTCTCATTTACTCCACGGTCAAGGGGTAGACATGTGCTCAGCAAAAATGAAGTGGGTCAGAAATGTGCCCCGTTAACATATGTGTGGGTGGGTCTGTTACTAAAAGGAAAAAAGGTAAGTAGATACTGGGGAACGCTGAGCAGTTTCTGCCACAGTTGTTGGGGGGGGGGGTTAGGTGGAAATAAGAGTGGAAATAAATAAACCTCTTGAAACATCTGCCTTCATTGAATGAATTTTGACAATTAAAAGCACTTCACAAAGTAGGAGACTGTTTTCCAGGAATTTTGTCTTTTCCTTACTTATTCTTTGTTAAATGTAATTCACCCAAAAACTGGTAATGCTAATATTTTAAAGAGCAGATCATCATATTTGGTATCTGTTTTCTTTCAGTGACTAGAAAGCCTTCAGTCTGGACAATGGTAACTTTAGCCTGGTATGTATGCCTCCTCTTCTTCTTACTCTATAACATACCTCAATGTCATTTCAATGACGGTACCTACAAATTCAGTTGCTTCAGGAGCATTTTTACACTTCCTCTGCATCTTCCTGGCACACATATACACATATAAACAAGATATGTGCTCAACAACTTAATATTCACTTATATGTTTGAATGCTTTTTTTAAAAGATTTTATTTATTTGACAGCAAGACAGTGAGAGAAGGAACACAAGCAGGGGGAGTGGGAGAGGGAGAAGCAGGCTTCCCTCTGAGCAGGGACCCTGATGAGGCTTGATCCCAAGACCCCAGGATCGTGACCTGAGCCAGAGGTAGACACATAATGACTGAGTCACCCAGGCACCCCGATATATGTTTGAATGCTTTATGTTAGCAAGTCCCCATAAGAGGTATTCCAAGGAATGCGAAGATAGGCTTATTAAATAGGGCAGAGTCAGCAAACTACAGTTCAAGAGTCAAATCCAGCCCACTACATGATGTTGTAAATGAAGTTTCAGAGACCACAGCCATTCTTTTTCATTTACATATTGTCTATGGCTACCTTTATACTACAAAAGCAAAGTTGAGTAGTTCAGCGGAGATTGTATGACCTGTAAAAAGCCTAAATTACTATTTTGCCAATTAAAAAGAAAGTTTGCCAATCCCTGAACTACAACATTCTGAGGAGCCCTTACTTTCATTTGAACTCAGGATTATAAGTAGAATAGCAATAAGTGAGTTTGAATGTAAGCAAGAATTTAACTCTAAGTATGGACAAACCCTAGAATTGATTTCCTTTTACATTTCTTGAAATTTTTCCTGGAGCTTCTAAGGGCAGAAAAGATACTGATTTCATTTGGAAATATTTTAACAAAATGAATAGTAAGTTTAATGAGGTTTAATGGTTCCTCCCATTGGGATGAACTGTTTCAAATCAGTTATATAAACTTAACTATATTTACTACGCATATTTACTGTGAAACCAAATATCCACAAAAGCATTTTCTTTTTTAAAGATTATGTATTTATTTATTTGACAGATATAGAGAGTACAGGGGGGAGAGGCAGGGAGAGGGAGAAGCAGGCTTCCTGCTGAGCAGAGAGCCCAATGTGGAGCTCCATCCCAGGACCCTGGGATTATGAACTGAGCCGAAGGCAGACACTTAGCTGACCGAGCCACCCAGGCACCTCTCCAAAAGATCATTTTAAAATTAGAGTAGATTTTTCAAAAGAAGAAGAGAAAAACAATTTCACTTATTTCTGTTCCATAATTATATTTATAAACAAAAAACAGAGTCAATCATTACAACTTAAGATTTTAACATTTTTGCTCTACTTGTGTCCCCAGGATTAGAACCTTGTAGGATAAACTGAAATTATTTTGGTATAAGCAGAAGTATTAATCTTGAGATTTTTTTACATTTTGGGTTTTTTTTTTAAATTTTGGGATTTTTTAAAAATCTTTGGATATTTTTAAATTATTGCTACAGACATACCTATTAAGACATTCTTAATAAATTCCCTAATATTTTAATATTAATATTTCAAACCAATCCTATGCATTGGGTTACATTAATTTTGCTTCAGTTTCCTTTGTGATAAGGTTATTGAAATATTCACCCCCTTGCATAAAATCATAAAGATTTTTAGTCCAAGAAAAATGTTTCAAGTCCCATGATAGCTTCTGACATCTATTTTATTAAATTTTACTTTTAAATGTCTCTCATGTTTCTCTTCAATAAGTGTCCTAATATATTTTGTTGTCAAACTAGATTCTCACAAGATGAGGTATTTAATCCACTTATGTTTGTGCTTAAAAGAGAAGTCATGAGAAATATTTAACAACTAAAAATCAAGTATAAAATGTGTCCAAATATTAAATAACACATTAAGTTAAACAAGAGTTAGAAAGCATGTTACTGCTTGCCAAAAAAAAAAAAATTAATTCTCCCATTTACTTATCCTTTAACCAATGTTGAAATTCTAATTCATTTTTTATTTCTCAGTCTTCTCTTTGAAAGAAGTTGAGTAAAAATCAATAGGTAATCATAATCAAGGATCTCATACTCATTAACATCTTTCAAGAACATATATTTCAATCTTCTTTGCCTAACACAATGCACACTTGGGGGTGAAGAATAAACGCGAGAAAAGAAAATCAACTAAAGGACAAAAGAGTAAGGGAGAACACAGACACAAATGGGTTAAAAGAAAAAAATGAATGAGAGAAGCATTCAAGATGATACTGCTTTAATAGTATCTGGGAGTACACAAGGGAGGCTAGGAAGAAAAGGAATTGTGCTGACCTGTAAGAAATAGGCTGTTTCTGGGAGCTGTCCAATGTACTAACAGCAGCCACACAACTTACCTCCTTAGTAGGAATTATCTTTGGGAATTCTTCCTGGGACAAAGGCCTCTCTTTACTCACCCTTTAAGGCTATTTCTTCTAATCCATCTTTAAAACAATTTTCTAACATGTTATTCTGCTCTTCCATGTTTTCTTAAAAATCCCAAATAAATATAGCTACTGGCAAAGAAGGAAAAATGAACCCTTCTTCGTTAAAATATTAGAGATAATATGAAAACAGTAAAACTTCATTTTCCTTATACCAAATTTTAAATTTCCTTTCATCTCAAAAACATGATCTAATGATAACTCTTAAATCTCCCTTAAATAGAATTCAGTGTAGTTTCCACTTTTAAGTCCTGTAGGGCAGTACCAATCAATGAGGAAAATAAGCCAGATGGAAGTGAAGATTTATCTTTGTTCACAAATACCAATCCGCAATTTAAAAGTCCAAAGACTTTGCAACAGAGGGTGAGCTGATAGACCCATTGGCTTATCAAAGGGTAAATCGCGTTTCTGAAAGGAGACTGAAGATGTTTTGTTTTGGGGGAGGGAGAGTTTGCTTTGCCCTCCCGCCCCCCCACTCTGGGGTTAGTGAAGTACACTCAGAGAAAATATCAGGAGCCTCCTTTTTTTCATTTTATTGCCGTCATAACTTTTGCCCTGAAGTAAAATCTTTCACTTTACATGAGTAGGAGATAAGTAGGGAAAGGAAAGTCAAGTATCTCAGTTGTTAGGCTGATTACAACAAAACCGACTTTAGAAGTCAGGGTTTGTAACGCGGCAGGAGAGCTGTTTCGATGCCCTGGAAGGAGAAAGCCGGTTCCAACAGCGACTCTTGGGAATGCGCTCTCCGCTCCCCCCCTACCGTGCTTACTTAAGCTAATGGAAGATCTTGCCTTTCAGTAGCCGCTGCACTGGGATACCAGACAAACAGCTCCCCTCGACCCCTGGCAGACAGGGCCCCTCTTCAGGACATCATTAAAAGCACATGCACTTGTTTCACACCCATTGGCAGCCTCGGGTGGCAAGATTCAGGACTTCTACTCTGAAGCCAAGGAGAAGCCAGAGTGGTGGAAAACATCCTTGCTTTGAAAATCCAAAGCTAAATTAAAGAGCTACATGAGATAAGGAGCCTGAAGAATATTAGTTGGCTGCGGGGGGTGAGGAGAGACACAAAAAGCACAGCAGGTAAGAGGCTGGGGGTTTGTTGCCAAACTGTCCCAGGTGGCGCATCGAAAAGGATCTCAGAATTGGAGGCCTATCCCTTTGAGACTTCCATGCGTGTTCAAGCTTGTCTTCTTCCATCAGTTTCGAGAGGACGACATTGTCCGAGCCTTCCCTATCGGTGCCACTAATCCTGTTATCAACTTGGTTATAAATATTAATTCCCCTGGCCCTTCGGTGATGGTGCCGCATCAGATTCAGAGCTGTTAGGAGTCTCGCCCCTCCCTGGGAGAAACCGATGCGAGGCAGGGCCAAGTCGATGCGATGGCGGCTTATCCGGAGAGGTGCGTGGACGCCACCGTGCTGGACTTCGTCGCAGACCTGTCCCTGGCCTCCCCTGGGCACCCTCTCCTCTGCGACTTCGTACCCGGGGTTCCCTTTGGGGACCGGGACCTTGTGCTCCGAGAGGGAAGACGCGGGAGGCTGGCACGTTTTGAGGAGGAGGACCCAGAAGAGGAGGGCGAAGTAGACGAGGGGGAGGAGGAGGAGGAGGAGGAAGAGGAGCATGGGAGAGGCGCCTCCCCGCTGGGCCGTCCCAAGAGGAAAAGGGTGATCACCTATGCTCAGCGCCAGGCAGCCAACATCCGCGAGAGGAAGAGGATGTTCAACCTCAACGAGGCCTTCGACCAGCTGCGAAGGAAGGTGCCCACTTTTGCTTACGAGAAGAGGCTGTCCCGAATCGAGACCCTACGCCTGGCCATCGTCTACATTTCCTTCATGACCGAGCTCTTGGAAGGCTGCGAAAAGAAGGAAACCGGCTGAGGCGGAGTGGGATGGAGGGGTCTGTCCCCTCTTCCTGGGCGCGCGCGGCCTTGGGGTGCTTCGGGATCCGGCAGGATGCGGCCGAAAGGCCAGGAGGGACTCTTCAAGACAGAATGTCTGGCCTTTTGGAGTTTGGTTTGGAGTTGCGAAATCCCCACAGCCCTCGAGATGAGTGGCAGCCGTAGAGTTAATATACACGCGAACGCTCTCCGTGGAGTCTGGGGCAGGGGCGGGCGTGGCGCCTTAGGAGTTAGAACGCGCTGGGCTTGTTGACGCGAGCGCCCAGAAACAGCTTCTGCTGCCTATTGGGTGAGGAGCTAATAATCCTCTCCCCAAACTGCAGACTTCGGGGGCTTCTGTAGAGTCCAAAATCTTCTCTTTTCCTTAAAAAGAAAAAAAAGAAAAGAAACAGACGTTCTTACTTTTTTTTTTTAATTCTCAAGAGTCAGTTCTGCCCAGTCTCGGGCAGGCGCTCCGGTCCCGCCCGCGCCCTTAGCGCGGGGCGGGGGGGTCCTGCGACAGAAACATTTGCAAGGGGTGCGGGGTCTTCTGAGAGGCCAAGGGACTCCGGACCTCTGGTCTGGTCCTCTTTGGCTTGTCTAGAGACAGAAAGAAGGAAATAAGGAAGGAAGGGGAGTCCGGGGAACAGACGACCTCTGAGGAGGGACATCATTCTCCCCTCTCTTCCCCTTAACTCGCAGAACCGGAAACCTTGTTCGGGTCGCTCCAGGACACCGACGCTTGAACCCGGAGGTGGACTGGGGTTGCTCGGGCTCAAGCGTCGGGGATGCTCCTGGGCTTGCCTCGCGATGTTAGGCTCTCGGAACTTTGGCCGCAGAGCGGGGCGTCCCCCCTGCGCTTCCGGGAGAATGACCTGGTCTTCCCAGGCGCAGCGCAGTTTGAGCGCGCACTTTAAAATTTTTAGCTGTAGGTAGAGAAGATACCTTTCTTTGTAGCCGCATCTAGGAACGGGCAAAGCAAAAACTCAAAGGAGGAGATGCATTCTTCCACTTTGGAAAATGTGTGTGATGGAGATGAGGTTGAAGCAGAACCTAGGCGAGGGCCCCCACCTCTGGTTTGGATCCTCTGCCATTCCAGGGTTTTTCCTTCTGGGCGACCTGCTAACACCTGAACTGGGGTTCTTCAGATAGGAGTAGGTAAGTGAGGAGGAACCTGAGTGAACAAGCCCCGCCTAATCGTAAATTCAGAAATTCTAAAGGATAAAGCCCAATACTTTATTTTGCCACTTCACGTCACACACCTTTGCGCACACACATACAATATACATACACACAATTCTCCCTATTATACTTTTAGGAATATAATTCATTTTTTATTAATAAGTACGATATATTCATCCTAGAAAGTTTGGAAAACAAAAGTCAAAAAAAGAAATGAAATTTAAATCACTCCACATTACCATAGTTAGCATTTTTATTTCCTTCTAACTTTTTTTCTGTACAGATATAAATTAAATATGCTTAACAAATTTGAGATACTTTTAGATATTGATCTTTTTCCATTCAGCAATATAGAATGGGCACGTTTCCCTGGCTTTAAATATTATTCAAACATAATTTTGATTACTGTATATTATTGCTGTAATGATGTATCACAATTTAGTGCCAGTTCTTTACAAGTAGATAGCTAAGATACTTCCTTTTTTAAAAAATAAACGATGATGCAAAGAGCATTCTTCTAAATGTCTTCTCTGCCTGTGATAATTTCCTGGTATTAGATAACTAGAAGTAAAATTTCTTCATCAAATGTACATTTAAGTTTGTGGCTACAAATGGCTTGTCTTTCAGGTGGGTTCTGCCAGTCCACACTCCTGCCCACCAGCATTGCAGGGATTTGGTTTGTCTCTCAAGTGTCTTTATTTAAAATTTTTCTTAGTTCTTCTATCTATAGGAACTGAAATAGTTCTGAAATGACTACCCTACCAAAGATGATTTCATATTTTGACTGTCTTTTCACCATATCTTTCCACCTCTACCATACCATCAGTATAACAGGTAAAAGGAAAAAAATGTAACCAGATAAGATTAAAAAAAAAAAAAACAGCAAAATCAGGGAGTGTATTTTTTTTTTATTCTCTAGTGCCTTTAATAAAATGAACTGAAATTTGGACAATGACCTCTATATCAGTTTTATAAAGTAAAACTACTCATTCTCTTCTTTTTCTAGATAACTCTTTGGTCACTGAGACTAGCGTATCTTCCTCTATTTTTAAAGATAAATTTAAAGTTACTCATTTTAATATGTTGAAAGAACATAACTAATTATTTCTCAACTTTTCATTAAACAGTATTGTTTCCCAACTTCTTATGGAGTGCTGGTGACTCCATCAATACTTCATGCTTATCCAGTTATTTATTTAATCAGTGAAAAATGTGTTGACATTTTACATATAGAGTGGGTTCAGAATTGAAAGAACTTGCACAGTCTCCCTTCCTTCCCCCATATAAAGTCCTCCTGAGAATTAAACATCACGTAAAAAAAAAGTTGATGTGTTAAGTTTTTTTTAAAAAATGGTTCAACTCTAGGAATCATCAATATTTTTTTGAAAACCAGAAATTTAAAAAAGAAATCTGTGTAGACAAAGGACCTCAAAAAAATCACTGGGTCCTAAAGAGTAAATACAAGCCTCCATCATCCTTAACCCCATCCATACTCTGAACCATTCTGTCATATTCTTAGGAAGCACTTAATATCCTACAGTGAATACCTCTTCAGCATAGTAAATAATATCTAAAAAGACTCTATATGAAAAGTGATTTCTTCATTATCACTAAAAAATTTATGTCCACCAATCTTGAATCTGTTAAAGTGCAAATGTTTTGTTCTTTGTAAATGTTTTTGTATGTTTAGAAGCTGCTTTAAAATGTCAAAGTCTCTTAAGGTACTTTCTTAATCATTGTACTAATAGAATAATTTGAAGCCAAATAAGGATTATAAACACAAAAGAAATGGATTGACTTATTTCTCACACCAAATCCTCCATAGAGATAAGACAAAATCATCTGCATCTTGAACATGAATCCACTACACCTCCATATTTCGACACTCAACTTTTCTAAGCAATATGACCGTTCTAGTTTTTTTATATAAGATCCATAAATTTAGTGTACTTTTATTTTTTTCCTGTAGTTGACATATTTCCTGTAGTTGTAATATTGTCACACACAATATTACATTAGTTCCAGGCATACAAAAAAATGATTCAACAACTCTATACATTATGCTATGCTCACCACAGATGCAGCTGCCATCTGTCAGTGTACATTTTTTAAGATTGATTGATTGATTGATTTACCTGGGAGAGAGAGAGAGAGAGAGTGAGCTTGAGCGAGTATGGGGGCGCAGGGAGAGGGAAAGAGAAACCCAAGCAGGCTGCTCTGCAGTGAGTACCATGCCTAACATAAGGCGGGACTTGATCTCAGGACCCCGAAATCACAACCTAAGCCTGAGCCAAAACCAAGAGTCAGATGGTTAACCAACCTCACCACCCAGGTGCCCCCAGTGTACTTTTTAGTACAAGTGATTTTAGTCTGTTAAAATGTTTTATTCTTTATCTTTTAAACATGAATAAAATATAAGTAGATATTGGTTTTTAATACCTTCCACCAATTAAAAAAGTCCTAATGTCAATAACTTCTGGAAAATTGTAAAAATGTTTTTGAAATCTATAAGTTATTTGGATATTTGGAAAACTAAGTATCATTTCAGATGTTGCTTGGAGGTGATTTATTTATACACAATTTACTGACTGAAACCTGCCTTTTGGTCTCAAACTAAGTTCTCCATAATTATCCAGTTACTATTAGTATTCAGACACGTAAACCAAGAAAAGATCTAAATGAAATCATATTTGAAAGACATAATCAGACTTTCCAAAGAAAGTAAAAATAATCAGAAGGCTTTGACATCAACAAGCAGCTATTCAAGGCGATCATCTTTTACGGTTGCGAATGTGAAAGCAGATTTTGGCAAAATTAACACTGAAAACTGAACCAAATATTATGCTAGTATGCATAATTCCTGCATGAACATAACAATTAAAACCCTTGGATTGGTATTTATTATTGCATTTGTCAGCATTTCCATTATAAAAACACGATGGTGGAAGGTTTATAACAAAGCTATAAAAATTCTGATTTGAAATCTGATAAGCAGAGTTTAGCATAACTGTTTCCTTAATTACAAATCTCCAAAGAAAATTTCAAAGGTAATGAACACTTAGGTACATTTTATAATATGAGCTTCCAAAATGAACCTGCAATTTGAAAAACCAAGAGATTGTATTTAATACAAAATGTAAATTATTTTGTTTTTATCAAAAATAAATGGTAGATTAATACTGAATTTTAAGTACTAAATCCACTTCTTATAGGGTGATATTATTTCATTAAATTATCTTTAATGTAAAATAAAAAAATGTTTAAGTTTTGTTATATATCTATATATCTATATCTTGGTGCAAGTTCACTAAAAGGTTCCTGAACTTTGCCAACATTCTGGGTGAAGTTAGTCCTAGTTTCTGGTCAGTGCCCTCTTTTCCTGTGAATGCTGGACTAAAAACGTTTGCAAAACAAGAGTCAGCATTTCTGACCATTTTGTTTTGACTTTGGGGTTTCTTTGAATCCAAAGCTCAAAACCAAACCTGGCGGAGGAAGAGAAGGAAAGGAAAGAAGCCATGCAAACTGACATGAATAAAATACCAGAAAGATGGAAAAAACTTCAAGTCTCTATAAACCAAAGCTGATAAATTTCCACAACTTTCTCTGTGACCCCAAATTTTTAGTTCTCTGCCTGAAACATACTCCATAAAGAAATATAAGGAAACGCAAAGAATAGTACGAATGTATTTTAAAATATTCTTTATAGTTAATATTTGACAGAATCACACCCTTAATCTTGCAGAAAGCAAAGAACTTTTAATGTTCAGTGAAACCAAAAATTTAATAAATATGATGGAAATTATAATAAAATGACTTATGGTTACTTAGTGCTTTATGGTTTTCAAAGCACCATTCACAAACCTCCTCTCATTTGATCCTCCCAAATGGATTTCAACAGGATCGAGAGTCTCTCTATTAAAGTGAGTCATCAGTGTACCATCTTAAAAATTCATTCACTCATTGAAATCAGCATGATACTGAGACACCTAAAGAGGGCCAATGGTCACATATAAGCAACACATTACTTTGAAAGATATTGTTTCCAAAGATCAAAAGCACCTTAACACACTTTGTGGATGATAAATTATACAAAAGGCTAGTAGAGTCTGGCTCCCTCAAAGGCCAAATTTTACCACCTTCTATTCAGAGCTCTGTGAAAGAGATTTCCACCTGCAGTCAGCAAACACAGATGACCTCAAAGCAGCTGTGACAGACACCTTTTTATAATTTCCAGTCTTCAAAAGGGAGGAAAATATCTATGAGAATTTGGAAATAGATCAAACAGTTGGTGTACAATAAAAGGCAGCAGCATCATATATATGTGTTTGAATGAGTGAACAAATGAAGGAATTATGATTACACAATTATTTTACTGCAGATCATTTTGTGATTTCTCCAAAACTTAGTAAAATCACAAGCTGTATTTATTACCAATCAGATCTTGAACTGACTATATTTAGTCCTATAGGTTAGTGAAATGTTGGCTATATTTAATCCCATGGTTTAGTGAAATGTTGAAGTTAGAAATGGTCTCAAGAAGAAAAACCAAATAACTGGATTATTAGGTCTGGAAATAGTAACAATATCTATAATAAAAGGTAATAATATCTATAATCCTATTTATTGTATTACTTACATGACAGCACATGTTCTAAACACAGTTGGATTCTTTACATAACTATTAAAGTTCAAATAATAAGTTTAGGATATAAACACTGATCATCCTAGCAGTGATGAGGACAGTATGGAATAGAGAAGTTAAATAACTTTCCCAGGCTCAATCAGCTAATAAACAGTAAAACTAAGATTTATACCCAATCAAGGATTTGAGACCAAATTCTTAGAGACTGAGGTTATTTGTGAATGAATATATGATTATTATTTTTAAATAGAAATGATGTAGTAAAAATAAGTATCCTTTATCTTTACTGAGGATCAGAAATGTGGACATGGATTTATCATGTACCAAAGGGATATAGTATCTGCAATTAGATTGGTCAAGGTTGATTACTGGTGTAAGTTTTTGAAGAGGCCTTGAAATAACCTTCTATGGATATTTTAAAGCGAAAACTTTCCTCTAGTGGCTTCAGGGCAATCCTACCAGAAGAGAAGAGACAAAACTCTTTTGGTGAACATAATGATTATAAACACAAGCTCTGGAATTTGACAGAAGCGGGTTTGAATTGCAAGTGCATTACATCATATTATGGAAGCCAAAACAACTTATTTAGCCTTGTTGACCCTCAGTTTATTCATCTTTAAAATAGGGATAATAACATTATCCCCCCATAGGGCCCTTATAAGGACTGACTGAAATATGTATGCCGAGTAAATGGTGTGCAAGCGCTCAGTAAATGGTAACTACTATTAAAATACTCATTATCGTCAACATCATCATCACCATCACCATCATATCCCTTCCAATTCTATGGCAACAAAACTCTATGAAAAAAGGCATCACCTTTACCACCAATGGTAATATATGAAAGTACAAAATCTGTAAAAAGCAGAACTCATAATAAAGTACATTTAAATAAGTTGAAAATAATCAGATACATTTTTTTCCTCTGATATTTTTTATTCCTGAAATACTTGAATGTCAGCATTTCATTCTGGTCTATGCATCTTTCTAAGTGGAACAATACACACCCAACCTGAACAGAGAGATCAAAACCCCTTCCTTAAACTTCTACTGCAATAGCATATATATTAAAAAAGAAAGGATAGGTAAGTGACTTTAAATTTGAGACAAAATGATCTCAATTCATGCAGAAGAAAGTTCTATTCCATCAGCAGCCTAGACATTACACTTAAGTATATATTTTCTAAATAAGTGTGCATTTATTCAAATCAGATAATTTCTGATGGAATAGTTCTGTATTTTAATTGCAACAGTATTTGCACTGACCTACATATGTGATAGAATGACATAAAACTATGTCTTTTTACACCAGTGTTAATTTCCTGGTTTTGATATTGTAGTGTATTATGTAAGATGTAACCAGTGGAGAAAACTGAGTGAAGGGTACACAGAACCTCTCTATACCACCTTTGTAATGTTCTGTGAATCTACAGTTATTTCAAAATAAAAACTGAAAAAAATCAGTTAATTACTATGACATTTGTTTGAACCTATAAAGCACTTAAGAAATGTAAATTATCATTAATTTTAAGGAGACATTCACTTATACTTGATTCTTGTCCTGGTCTATAATTTTTCTTCAAGTGTTTCCTGTGAAAGTGAAGCCAATTTTTGTGCATGGTATTATGTGGATCCTGGAATGAAAATCAGGATTTTACCCCTGAAGGTCATAGCCAAGAAGTGATTATCTGATTCTAGGTTCCTGGGTCCATTCTGACTTCCTTGGCCAGATACATTCTCAAGTATGAATTTGAGTGTTGGAAGAGCTACACATCCTAATTCTGCCACTTACTGGATTAGATAACTCACTTAAAACATCTGGGCTTCAGTACCAATCCTGGTCTGTGAAGTAGAAGTAATAAACACAGAGTTATTTAAAGTATCAGAAGAGATCACATAAAGTGCTTAGTACAGTGCCTAATACAAAGTAAATATTTAGTGAATGCTGTTATTGTTATTGTTTATGCTATTTCAATGTTGAATGTGTATATAGAGCAAAATGACAATTCAGCCTTTTAGAAAGGCTCATGAAAACACATACAGAAACAGTAGTAAATTGTCTTGCTTCTTCTTAACAGAATCAGCCTTTTAAATAGCATGGCATTTATGCCAAATTCAATCCACCACTGTAATAGCAAATTTTTGTTTAATTTTGTTTTTAAAAAGGAAATAAAAAGGCAAGGCTTCTGGTCCATGACATGTAATCACGACCTTTGATCTGCCAGGAAGGTCACTGTAAAACCTACATTTCTAAAATAACCTCTAAAATTTGTATATAAGGCTTTTTATATGAAAAGGTAGTATTCCCAGTATCCTCTGGGAATTTATTTTTGAGCAAATTCATCTTGAAAGCTGTGGTGTTGGTAACAGCAACTGAGAAGTAGGACTGCTTCAATTACTAAGCACTTACGCATACCTGACCTAGACAAACATGAAATATGAAAACCTAGAACTCAGCTCAGTCAAATGGAGTACATAATCATGCTTTGTTTTAGGTTCCCTGCGGGATATAGAAGTCCCTGTGCACCCAAGAAGGTTAAATGATGGCCACCTGCTTTCCACAGAGGAGACTGAGAGAGGAAAAGAGAAAAGGATCCTCTTTGGAGCAGCAGAGAAAGAAGCTGGGTCTCAAAGTGCACTCTTGGACATCCTGTGCTATTTCTGCCATTTACACTTTTTTGAAAATTTGGCACTTGGCTTTATTCTCTTTATCCACAGATTTTTTTTCACTCTGACAAAAATTTATACAAAATCTTTAAAAAGTTTTGTACACTTTGGCCTAGATTTATTTGCAATTTAAATAGGAGTTTTTTTGAAAAGATAAAGTTGGTCTGAACTTACAGATAATTTCTCAACATTTAAAAATGGGTAACTCTAAAAAAACTAAAATAAAAAAATAAAAATGGGGGTGCCTCGGTGGCTCCATTGGTTGAATATCTGACTCTTGATTTCAGCTCAGGTCACGATCTCAGGGTCCTGAGATCAAGCCCCATGTCAGCTCAATGCTCAGTGAGGAGTATGTCTGAGATTCTCTCCCTCTCCCTTTGCCCACCCCTCCGTTCGTGCTAAATAAATAA
Organism: Zalophus californianus; assembly: GCF_009762305.2. Lineage (NCBI taxonomy): Eukaryota > Metazoa > Chordata > Mammalia > Carnivora > Otariidae > Zalophus > Zalophus californianus. Next base: position 50,997,176 of record NC_045606.1, on the reverse strand, counting down.
ATACATGTTAAAAAATAAAAATAAAAATGGGTAACTCTTTTTTCATATCTACTATTTTAATGTTTTTTCTTCCTTGCATAGAAATATAAAAGGATAATTATCACATCTTGTTCCTTTTAAAAGCTTTATTTCAACTTTAGGTGGTTTGTTTGAGGGATGGTAAAGGGTCTTCTGAAATTTACTAAAATTTTTCTGACTTGGGGAACAGACCCAATTTCAAATATTCTCACCATGGGTTCATAATTTTGACCAAAAAATGTGGTAACTGTAGTTAACAAGCATTTGACAAGAAGTGGTTTTGTTAATTGTAGATCTTACTGAACATGCCACACCAATTCTTTCATCAATATTCGCTTGCTTAATCTCACCAAAGTCCATTGAAATTAGAGCAGATGAGCTCAGTTAAAATATACATATGGGATGCCACTTTGTTTCAAGATGATGCAACCACAAATTAAACTTCATACCCTTATTAGTATATTGCATTTCATCAAATGCATTCAACTGCTTCTAAGTTGACATGAAGCAGGCTGAAAAATGCTCAGGACTCAAAGTATTACACAACAAATCACAACAAAAATCTTCCCACATTACATCCACATGAAAATATGCACCATACCTCAATTCAAACCTCAAGGTCCTTACCCAAGACATCCTCAGAGTTTCTCTATTGGTTATAACCCCTCCTTCCATTGTATGGTTCACATACATGCAAACATGCATACATGTAAAAGTATTTTTATCAGAATGCCTTCACATGTATTTTAGAATGGATGGTGCATATGTAAATTTTTTCACTACTAGCTCAAATCTTAAAAATGGTTTCATTTTTCTTCTTTTCCTCCATACCAAACTACCATACTTTGGTAGTTTCACTTTTTTTTTTTTTTTTACTAATAGCCACCTCTTTTTTGACTATTCCATATGTCATAATATTAATGATTGTTGAACATTTCTAACTTTTGTCACCGAAATTCAAGTGAGCATCAGTGTCTTTACATTTGAAAATAAGCCCAGGAATTACTCCAGTTATTGACTGAGCACAGCCCCATGTAAGTATATCAGACCTGAATATAATTACTAAGACCAGCAGCCAGTAAATTGTAGAAAAGAAAATGTCTGGAATTGCCATTCGGGAAACCTACAGAACACTCATTGATTAGATGAGGGTCATTTACTCAATGAGAAAAACAGAATTTTCCCTGGGAGCAGAGCTACTTCCTCTTGGAGAGATTCAAGACTATCTGAAGTTCAGGTAATTTACCATATAAAGAAAGGCGTTAGAAAGGATTCAAGAATGTTCTCTGAACTTTGGCTCTAGTTGGGAAGATCTAAACCATATTTTACAACATTAGGACATTTTGTGGATTCTTACAGCTTGCTTACAGAAATTTCACGGGTAGGAATTTAGCCTAGGGAAATAATACCATGTACAAAGATTAGATTAAAAAGATGCATCTAGGGATTGTTCATAATATTAAAATTGAGAAAATAACCTAGATATCTAAAAATGTAAGTCCTTAAAAAAAAATGTAAGTCCTTGTTTTATATTGTTGTGGTCAGTTAGGGGCACCTGAGTGGCTCAGTTGGTTAAGCGTGTGCTTTCAGCTCAGGCCATGATCTCAGGATCCTGGAATAGAGACCTACACTGGGCTCCCTGCTCAGGAGGGAGCCTGCTTCTCTTTCTCCCTCTGGCCCTCCCCCCAACTCGTGTGCACGCTCTCTCTCTCTCAAATAAATATAATCTTAAAAAAAATAAAATAAATTGTTGTGGTCATTAAAAGGATGACGTATGAAAGAGACTGTGCTGTAGAAAAATGATTCCAATAAATGATAAATGAAAAAGTATAAAGCAAAATGTAAGGCATGATTTCATTTCTGTTTAATATGGGAATATGTGTAAATATATGTGTGTATGTATGCATATCTTTACGTATACAAATATAAATGTTCATTTTATATATGCTATAGGAGAATTGGTCATTTTTATACTTGAATATATTTTTCCAGTTTTCTAACATTCTCTTGTAGTCAGAAAAATAGCATAGTTATTTTAAAACAAGTGGGACTATATCAAACTAAAAGCTCTGCACAGCAAAAGAAACAATCAAAAAATTAAAAGGCAACCTTTGGAATAAGAGAAAATATTTGCAAACCATCTATCTGATAAGAGGTTAATATCCAAAATATACAAGTAACTCATACAACTCAATAGCAAAAACACAAATAATCCAATTAAAAATGGACAAAGGACATGAATAGACATTTTTCCAAGGAAAACCTATAAATGGCCAACAGGTACATGAAAAAGTGCTCAACATCACTAATCATCATGGAAATGCAAATCAAAACCACAATGAGATATCATCTCACACTTGTCAGAATGGCTATAATCAAGAAGAAAAGAGGTAAGTCCTGGCAAGGATGTGGAGAAAGGGGAACCCTTGTGCAATGTTGGTGGGAATGTAAATTAGTATTGTCACTATGGAAAACAGCTTGGAGGGTCCTCAAAAAATTAAAATAAAAACTATTATATGACCCAGCAATCCTACTTCTGGGTATATATCTGAAGGAAATGAAATCACTATCTGCACCCCTCATGTTCACTGTAGCATTATTTACAATAGCCAAGACATGGAAACAACCTAGTGTCTACTGACAAATGAATGGATAAAGAAAATATGGAATATATATGCAATAGAATATTATTTAGTTATTTTAAAAAAAGAAGAAAATCCTGTCTTTTGCAACACGTGATGGATTTTGAGGACATTATGCTACAGGAAATAAGTCAGACAGAGAAAGACAAATACTGTATATTCTTACTTATATGTGGAATCTAAACATGCCAAAATCATAGAAATAGAGTAGAATGGTGGCTGGAGTTGTACAGCAAAGGAAATAGGAAGATGTTAGTCAAAGGGTACAAACTTCCAGTTATAAATAAATTCTGAGGGTCTAATATACAGCATGATGATTATAATTAACAATATTATAGACTTGAAAGTTGATAAGAGAATGGATATTAAATGTTATCAAAACAAAAAAATAATAAAATTATTTTAAGTTAAAAACAGCCACACAATAGAAATTGTGAATTCTACTCTTAGTTGTATGTCAGGATACTGTTACTTAAGTGAGAACTATTGTCTTCTTAACTCTAAAACATTTAAAACTAGGTATTTAACATGCTTAGGTGTGATATACTGTAATATTTTTCTTTGGATACTGCAAAGCATAACATTATCAGCATATTAGAGGACCCTCTCATGCTTCCCTCCAATTATTGCCTATCTCTCCCTACAAGGATATCCAGTAACCTGATTTTTAACAGCCTTGATTAGCTTCCCAGTTTTTGTATTGTTTTATATAAAGGAAATTATTGGGTTTTGGGAAAACACTGCTTTTCAATTATAAACCTGTCTTCAATAAAACAAGTATTCTGACATCCCCCCCCAAACATACAAGAGACGTTGAAGTTAATTAGAAAGATAAGGAATAAATTTTACCATTAAATACACAAAGTTAGGGCGCCTGGGTGGCTCGGTCGGTTAAGCGTCTGCCTTCAGCTCAGGTCATGATCCCAAGGGTCCTGGGATTGAGTCCTACATCGGGCTTCCTGCTCTGCGGGGATCCTGCTTCTCCCTCTCCTTCTGCCAGCCACTCCCCCTGCTTGTGCTTTCTCTCTGTCAAATAAATAAATAAAATCTTTAAAAAAAATACACAGAGTTAAAAATTAAAAGGAAAAGTACTTAGCAAATATGCACTTTAATTTTACTGACACTGAAATGGAAAATGCAAATGGAAATTTTAACAATGTTTTGAGCCTTCTTAAACACAGCTGAGTTTACCCAAAATTTACACACATACACATGCCTAATAAAAATAACTACAGTAAACTATACTAATTTCTAAGAAAATTCCTGGCTTTTAAACAATTAGCACCACATTTTTCTTCCTATTTAACTCCATGGGAATTACAATGCCTATATGAGTACATGTGCATGTGCCTTGTGTGTGTGTGTGTGTGTGTGTGTGTGTAAACATTAAATGTTTATTTCATTATTTAAAAGGATATATTAGAACCAGGTAAGTGTGATCCTCAAAATTATATATTCATATGCATATTCATTTTCAGGTACTTTTCAAAAACTGCCATATATTAAAAGAAAAAAATTTCATTTCTAACATAATTTCAAAATATTTCAAACTTGCACTGCTTTTAATAACTTTTATTGTTTTTAACATGTGACATTTTATCCCCATTAGCAATAACAGATGTCTAATGCATTAAAAAGGAAAATCCTGCACATATGTTGAAATAGAGGACTTTACTGAAAGGAAAGCATGTGCTTTGATTTATATTAGTCAAAATTTAGATACTGTACTTGGTGCTATTTCAGGAAATGAAAAGGTGAGGAAACAGTTATATACTAGTAAACCAGAGCAAAAGTCTCCATAGAAACCAAAACAGTTTCAGTGGAAGCCACACAAGCTAAATTAATACTTAGAATATGGTCATATTAGCCCCTAGAGAGCTAATTTGTACAGAATAAAACCCTGCCTATTGGTTCATTCACGTGACATAGTATTTACAATTCTTTGTTCACATTTAACTGTCAAAAACTAATCAGTCATCGAGACTATGAAAATTTGGGTGAATGCTAAAGAGAAAAGATCACAAAAACAAAAGTGTTTACTAACTCTTCCCCAAATCCATTATCTTCACTACAAGTCAAAGGGAACACCAAGGGCAAATTGAAAAACAATGAAGGATAAACCCCATAATATTTGTTTGGCTGGTGTTTTGCCTTAGCTGTCACAGGCACTCCTGTGGACTTAGCTCCCCCACTGCAGACAGTGCTGAGTGAGGAACCACAGGCCAGTAGGGACAGCAATTAATTTACTGATCAACTACTATGCAGCCTACATACACTATGTCATCCAATCCTTACAAAATACTCTGATGAATATTAATATATTCACTTTACAAATAAAAAACCAAGTTCAAATTAGATAAAATATCCTGTCCAAGCTCAAACAGTGGTGGAACCAGATTTTGACCTAGTTGTCTCCTTCTCTAGACATAACAGTGACAAACGTTGCCATCATGTACCTCTATGCCCCTGTCAATTAGCTGGAGGCTAGCATATACTCCTTGCGAAGGTGGCCCTGCATTGTTTGTGTGTCCAGTTTGGTAAGGAACTTTTACAAGCAAAGACTGAAGGACTCCTTTAAGAGTTACTGTTAGTTCCTATGGTTTCAATTTATACCATCCTTCAGTACTATATTTGTTGCTAGTAGGATGATTTGTATCTCATGCAATTTGTATTTTGTTCCCTTGCTCTCATTTTCTGTATTATTATTGCTTCGCTTTGTGTTCATAGAGCGTGAAAAAGTTTCTCGCATCTAAATTGGGCTGTTTTCTTAAATACCTCAGAAATATGTGTGTGTGACACACATGTATAGCTTATTACTGCCTGATAATCTAACAAAAAGCTATCACCTCAAGACCACATAATCCTTGAGATTTCCTTCATGTGATGAATGTCATTAGAGTCTCTGATTCATAATTAATCAGAAGGTATACTGTCAGCTAAAGTACCCAACATATATTTACTGTGTTTATGATGCTTGGGGAAAAAGGAGGGGTGTATGGTATAAGCATTAGATAAATCTGTCAAACTGGATATCACAACCTTTGTGCTCCTGGACAGAGTTACTTTGTGTTTTTTCTTTTCTTGTTCACTTCATTTTCTTGCTCCTTAGCAAAATTAAAACTAAATTGAGATGATATTCTAAATGTGAAATTTTAACCTTAAAACAGAGAAAATTTGCTTATAAAGGTATTTATTTCATCATCTCCACAAAAGAAAAACACAACTTATGGGCTGAGACTAAGTCTGGTTCATATCTATATTCAATTCTATATAAGACATAATCTGCCAAGTTACAATGCCAAGGAACCCAAAGCAATGTCAAGGGCAGCACCGAGGTCAGAAATTCCAAGTCCTACTTGTAAGAGGACAGTGTAGACAAACCCCAAGGGAGCATCTTTTAAGAGGAAAGGGTACTACTCAGACTACCTAAACTATGAATCTCAGGGTGACTAGAAAAGTTTCATGGAGGCTGACCATATATTTACTACTGAATGGATCATGTGGCAAAACTGAATACAATTCTCAGATTTATGACATTTAATTCAGAAACAGAGGTTCTCCTGCAATAAAATTCAAACCATTGGGAGAATTTCCAAGTCAGAAGATATGATTTATAACATTTTCATCATCACCTTAGAATATAAGGCCATTCTTATGTCTCTGATTTTGTGGATGTTCTTTAAATTACTTCACTATTGCATAAATCTGTTTTTCCTTCATGCTGATTTGCTACAAGTTAGTTGTAGTTGTTTTTTAATATTCCTATATCATTAGTAATTGTCTTTCAAAGTATTACACTGTATTACAGTTCTACTAGTTCTTCATTGATCATTCATGCCGCAAGGATAAGTGGTTATGTGTAACAAAAAATAAAATCATTATAGATCTCTCTTGCTTCCCTTTACTCTCTCTCCCCCACATAGCTTTTTTCCCCCCATTCATGCTGTCAGTCTCTTGGACTCATTGACTACATTTTATATACTAGCATATAAAACTGAAAGTTTCTAGAGTCTTTCCTTCTGTTAAAATGCATGCAAATTGTTTTCTACAGAAATTATAGAGAAAGAAAACATGAGGATATATTTTATTCAGCTTAGTGAAGTTAGTGGGTTACATAAATATCTCCTTTGGGAGAGAGAGGTTGACAAAATGATCAAGAAGATGAACAATTTTCTGACTCCCCTTTCCCTAGTCAATGTGCCTGGTCATTTTTATGTGTAGCCCTAAACTAAGTAAGGACTTAATGTCATAGTGAGGAGACAGTGAAAAGTAGCAATAACGTAGGCTCAGTTTACATTTAAATTGGGCTGGATCGGATTGAGTTTTCTTGCTCTATTCAGCATCCAGTTCTCGTGCTTTCATTACCAATTTCACAAAAACCCATCAAATTATTTATTGGACGCTTACTATGAACTTGGCTCTGTTCTCAACACAATTTTCTCATTTGGTTAAGATATCTTGCCTAAAATGAGCTCACAGTAGAATGTCCCTCATGCATCCAGCTTGTGCAGATACTAGATGGGATATGTCAGAGCCTCAGAAACACTAGGTATTGGGATATAATAGAAGACATGTAGTTAATATACTTTAAGTTGTGTAGTAGCTTATACTTAAATGCCCTTAGGCTGCTGGGAAGAGGAGCATTGGCAGGCTGAGTAAAAGGGCCATACACCTAGCATGCAGACTATGACTAGGTCTAAAAGAGTAAATCCACATAGAAGCCAAGGTTCATGACTGTTTTGTTCACTACCTGATAAAGAACCTGCTAGTTATCTAAAACTATCTGTTCTCCCCTTCTTCCTTTAGCAATGGAACCTGTGAAGGTTACGTTTGACATGGTTATCCAGCTAATGACTATATTTCAGAGCCTCACTTGTAGTTAGTTGTGGCTATGGGACTATGATCTAGTAATGGGGTATGAACAGTAGTCACATGTAATTTCTAGATAGGCTCTAAAAAGAGGGACATGTCTTCCCTTGGCTTTTCTCCTTTCTCAGTGGCTGGAATGCAAAATTGAAATGAGACCTAGGGTGGTCATGTGGTCCATGAATTGAAAGTCGTATTTTGAGGATAATAGAGTAAGAAATTAAAACAACAAGGCTGAGCCATTGAGCCAAGCCTGTCACACCTATCCAAGTTTTTAATAAATAAACTGTGCTATTTAATCCACTTTATTTTTAATCTCTTTATTATAGTGCCATATCCTACTTAATATAATCTCTTCTTCCCAGGTGCCTGGGACAGTGCCTGACACATAATAGGGTCTCATTAATATTGTGCACCATGAAGGGGCAGAATGAACTCACACTACACAAGTTTTTAAGCTTAAGGCCCAAATACAAATAGGCAAGGACTAAGTTGAAATTGTTCTAACCATGAAGCTGATATGAGAGAGGGAGTGCTACACATTATGCCTTTCCCCCACCTGTTTATAACACACTGCAATTCCTCATACCCTAGTCTCATCTTACAGGGTACCATTCTGATGTTTCGGAAGGGAAAAACAGTCTAGCTCTACAAAATGAGAGAGCATGAAATGGGACAGAGTAGAAATCAGCTTGTATGCATTAAACAACACAGCTCAAAGTACTGTCATTCTGTGACAGTATAAACAATATAAATTTGAATGTAATACAATTTTTCAAAAAGAAGTTAAAATATATCTTATCTAAATTCAAAATTTTAAATTATAAGAAATCTAGCATGCTTTTAGTTCATCTGTCTTTTGTGACTTTCTTTTTGACAATGTAGATTTGGGCTAATTACAGAAGATGGTAATTGTTAATTGTTACACTCTTGCCTCCCAATAGGGGCAACAAAGCTTTCAAATTAAGCATGTTTTCCATTTAAGTTATTGTTGGGCTCAATGGTTTTTGCAACTTAGATTATTTCATTTTACTATCAAGTTTCAGGGAGTACAATCTCAAAATCACTTCTCAATAACTTTCAATATCTCAGCTAAGAAAGACAATATTTACTGAATATAGCCAAAAGTATATATATTATTCAAGAACTCAAAAATCTATGACAGGATTAAACCACACAATCAGAAAGAAATTAGCCTTTGGTAATGTTACTTTTAGTAAATTTTCTTTGTCACCATAATATTATAAACCTATGTTAAATAACATTATTTTTTAAAAAGGAACAGCCCTATGAAATTTGTTGGGTATTTAATATACAGATACTGTCATATGAAACTGAATGTTTCCTTTTTCAATTAACTTAAGTAAAAAAGAAAATTCTTTCAGGCAGGTCACAGTATCAGGAATAGTTGGACTTCTCCTGGACTCGTGCGTGTGTGTTTGTGTGTGTGTGTTGTGTGTGTGTGTGTGTGTGTGTGTGTGTGTTTCCCTTGCGGACCCTATGGATCTTACAATTTTTTGTGACACCTGTTCATATTGTATACTAGACTTCATAGAGTCAAGTTTCTGATCCTGGACCATTAAAAAATACACAGATACAAGAAAGATAACTAGCCTACTAGAATTTCTGGCATCTTAAATATAAGTCCTCAAAAAAAAAATACATAGGACATTCTTCTGCTAATTTATGTTTTACTTTATACCCTTGGTTTCTTTTGGTTTTTTGTTTTGATTCATTTATCTTGCTTATTTTTAACATGTCTTCCTGCTGACTTTTTTCTATTTATGTCATCTACCTCAAATCTTTTATTGGAATTGTTATTTATAAATACATGACTATTTTTATAAGGTGTTCTCCTTTAAGAATTTTTTGTTTAGTTTCACACTTACTCTTGTCATTTTTATAACAACTGGTTGGACTTAGGTTGCTCTCTTTCCTTGCATCATTGCTCACCATGTTCTTGTGTCATTCTTGGTAACCTAAAAATACACTTGATCTTTTGTTGTTGTTAAGAGGAAAATGGTATTTTCTGAGTCTTTCCACACTTGTCCATATGTGTGACTTCGGCTGGTTATATGAACTTCATGGACTATGATATTCTTTTGGCATGTGTTCTTATGGAAAAGACCTAAGTAGCCTTTCTTTTATAAATAAATAACCTATGTTCTCTATCTGGATGCCTATAGGATGCTTTCTTTATCTTCTTCAACATTTTTCTGAAAATATTAATGGGTATGGACCTGTTTTCATTCACTTTGCTTGGAATACGGTGTGCCAATCCATCCTGTGAACTGTGTTAACTATTTTTCCCACTGTGGAGAATTATTTTATGTCTTGTATTATTGATTATTGCCTCTTCTCGACTTGTCCTGCTTTCTTCTTGGGAAAATAACTTATCTCTAATTTCATAAATATCACCCTACTTAAAACTGTATTGCCCCATTAACCCCCATACCCTTTCTGATTATTTTTTCTCTCCAGAATAATTACCATCTTTGGTTTTTCCACTCATCTCTTCCTCACATATACTCCCATAATGATCTCCTGCAGTTACACAGCTCCAAAGGCCATTGATAGGCTGATATATCCTGAAATTTACCTCCAGTCCAGACCTCTCTCACAAACCCCAGACTCACAAGTCCAACTACTGCCCAGCAATTCCACTTGGATTTCTGACCAACATCTCAAACTCAACATGTCTGAAATGGAACTCTCTCCCCTGAAATGTGGGCCACCAGTCTTCCCCATCTCAGTGGTTGCCAATGCCCCCCTATTTTTTCTCAAATAAAAAGCCCTAAAGTCCTTCTTGATGTCTCTCCCACACACCTCATATCATATCTTTAGTGAATCCTACTGACTCGGCCTTTAAAATATATCTAGAATCCAGTCACTTCTTTCCAATTCTAACTCCACTGTTACTATCTAGTTTGGGTCACAACTGAGAGGGCCTCCTAACCAGTCTCTGTTCCCCCCAAAGAAAAGCCCATACATCCCATAGACCTTGGCACATTGCTGGGTCAGCATTATTTCTTCTATACAGGGATGTCATCAAGTGAATACTCTTGAGTTCTGACACTTGCGGTGGAGTGATATCTTCACATCATGACCGAATGCACCACTCCTTAAATGGCTGTGCCATCCTGAGGACTCAGAAAAGAACAGGATTGACATTTCAGCAAAGAACTAACTAGACTTCTTAGAGCCACGTTTCTGACCCATTAGAATTGCCATAGCCTCAGATCGGGTACTTCCCACACTACTTTCTCCCAACTATTTTATTACACAAACCTCCAGCTCTCTGTAACTATTAAGCTGGAAGGTCTTCCTTGTCGTCTAGCTCAAGGTCAGCTGTTCCAGCTTCTTCTTTGCAATGAAAAGAGAGAATTTACCGATTTTTTTTTTTTTTTTGCTTTACTGTAGTCTTTTGCCTCCTCACCAGTATTTGTGCTAATGCTGCTATACAAAAAAAATTGTGCTAAAAATGTGTGTGTATATATATGTGTATGTATACACACACACACACATATATGAGGCATATATAGCTATAGCAAAACTACATATGTTTATTGAACAATTTCAGAATCCAGTTAGTGGTAATATTTGATTGAATATCTGTGGGAAGAAACAGCTCCAAATTAGTATTTTTATTTATTTACTTTTAAAGATTTTATTTATTTGTCAGAGAGAGAGAGCGCATAAGCAGGGGGAGTGGGAGAGGAAGAAGCTGGTTTTCCGTGGAGCAGGGCACCCGATGCGGGGCTCGATCCCAGGACCCTGAGACCATGACCTGAGCTGAAGGCAGATGCTTAATGAACTGAGCCTCCCCGGTGTCCCTCCAAATTAGTATTTTTTTTTTAAAGTATGTGTTTGTAATCTCTGATTTTTGAGGAATAGGTAATACTCCATTTTACTGTGGTTTGAGTTATTGGCTAAAATGGAAGTTTAAGATAACCCTGAGGTAAATTAAGAAATATTTAACCTGTGATAGTACCTGCACTTTTTGTACATTTCTAAAGAGAGTAATAATCAACAAACAAGTATTTATGGAGTGCCCATCTTGCACATTATGGAGCCTGTGAAGAATATGGGAACAGTCTGGTTTCTTATAGGCTTCTCAGGAAGAATATACTAACAAATGAAACAGATTCTAACATGAGCCACTTACCACTAAGCTGTGCTGCAGGGAGTCTCAAGGGTGTGAACTCTGGAAACGTCATCTCTGTTGGAGTTAGGAATACACCACACCCAAGCTAACTTCCTACTGTTGCCTGAATACCCAGTTTGTCGGTCTTCTTAAGAGACAGTACTCCTCATTATCACTTGGATGGAGTACTCCTGTACTCCTCATGATCACTTGGGCTGAGGGTAAGAGATGGATTAATGAGGGCTCCTAGGTTTTTAGGTTAAGCAATGAGATAAATAATTTACTGGACTTATGGGATGAATGTGTTATACGAGAGTGACAGTAAGTTCAATATGTCTGTGTGAAAGTGTCGTATCAAGTGGAGAGTTGAATATGAATCTTTAGCTCAGACAATACACCACCTACTATGGAAAATGGAGGTCATTTGCCTCCTGTTACCATTTCTTGGTAGCTAGGGCATGGATAAATTACTGAATCTCCTCCAATTAGTGTCTCCACCCTGAACTTTGAGTTCTCAGGGAGTGAGACAGGAATATAGGAACCATTGTTCTTCAAACAGAACTGGATCACCAATTATTTTCCTCATTTACCCTTTAAACCATTCCTTTTGCACTTAGAATTGAATGCAAATGCTACATCTCAGTCTACCAGGTACCGCATAACTTAGTCCTCATTTAAAATAATGATATCAAACACATATCAAGTGCCAGGCACCATTTTAAACACTTATGACTATTTTGGGGCACCTGGATGGCTCAGTCATTAAGCGTCTGCCTTCGGCTCAGGTCACGATCCCAGGGTCCTGGAATCGAGCCCCGCATCGGGCTCCCTCCCCCCCCCCACTCCCCCTGCTGGTGTTCCCTTTCTTGCTGTATCTCTCTCTGTCAAATAAATAAATTTAAAAAATCTTTAAAAAAATAAACAGTTATGACTCTATTTCATCATGACAATCACTGATGATGTACATTATTCTCTCTCCTTCACAGGAAGCACAGAGGAATAAGTAACCCATCTAAGGTTACACAGGTAGTGAGAAGTTGAACCATATTCGAACCCAGGCTGACTGGCTCCAGAATCTGGGCTGTCATCTACTACACTGTTCTCCATGACCATTCTTTCTTGCCAGAAAAGGGAGACGTGCTCTGGACTTCTAAAATGTCTTCTAGCTCTAGCAGTCCATGATTTTACTCAAGTGCTTTTTTTTTTTTATAAGTAGTTTCTCCAGTTCTGCAATTGTAATGTTTTAAGAATTTTATAATAAATTAAATTAGAATGATCATTTAGTTTAATCTAGGGAAATGATGTGGATTCTTAATCTGCTTTCATTCTATTCTATTCTATTCTCCAATAATATGATCCTCTGCCATACCTATTAACTCAGGGAAATGACAAAAGCTAAAGCACCTTGTGATTGCAGCTTCTGTTGCTAATATATTCACAAATAAAATCCAATAGTCATTCTGTTTTACCAAAGCTGGCCATGAAATTCTCTCTCCCATTTACAATGTGTATTAAACAAAGTACTGTAAAATGTTTTAATGAATCTTTATAAAATATCTGGGTGTCCAATTTTTCATGTAAGAATCAATATAATGAACATAATAATGAATAAATGTTTCATGAACCTAGAAGGGGAATTGATTTTTCCTAATAATTCTATCAGGCTAAAGGCTATTTTGGAGAATGGCCCTGTTAAAAGATAAATTAAATGTAACTCATTTGTAGTGTCTTTCTTCAGATATTCTGAGCCTTCCAATATGCTTCAAATTTAACATCTTTGTCTTTCTCTTTAGAATATTTTTAACAATTATTTATCCCCAGGCAAAAAACTTGGCTGTGAAATTAAAATTGCCATTAAGGTTGCTTATGATTACTAGTGGCTATTGTTGTTTTTCTCAGTCATTATATATATTTCATATTTCCTGGAAATAGTTCTACTCTTGAACAGAACTCCATCTAAATAGGTCCGTTATAATTAAAGAGATTAATATTTGCCCTTAACACATAGCTGAGAGTGAAATAGAAGAGTATGCCTTATTTGATAAACACTTTTCAAGGTTCTAAGACCTTGGCAGACACCAAGATGATGAGACAAGACCAGTGTGTTCTTGTTTCCCCACTATCTCACTGTGATCTACCTAGAACTGAATCCAAAAGAGAGAACTGGTCAACATCAGCCACACTGAAGAGCAGGCATGGAAGGCTTGGACAGGCCTTGGAAAAACTGCAAAGGCTTTAGTACCACAATCGTTCCTTTCTTCACAACTTTCCTAGACTTTCAATCCTGCCTCCAATTTGCCCCAGTGTCCTTTGGCTACCCTGGGCCCCTCCTTTCCTGAGAAAAATGTCAGACAATCGAATTCACTCAAAGGTGTTAGTGAGCTAATGTGTTACCTCATATTGGGGCCTCTGCCTTCCAAAAGACAAGCCTGGAGAGGACAATGCCAGGCCACGATTTAATGAGTTACCAGTGACAGGTTTACAGCATGACTATGGAAAGGATCAAGTGGTTTTGGAGGAAGCCTCTCTTGCTCCCCTTCAAACTACTTTACTGCCTATTTTACTCATTTTTGGCACAAAAGTTTAGGCCCACAGTGGGCCACAAGCAGTTTCCAGAAGGAAACTCATTCTCATCACATAGGAAAATGCTTTCAGGTTCCAGATAGTGCCAAATCGTAGACTTAGAAGCAGTCACAGAGAAAACTTTTTCATCTATAAACCTGTCAGGCTAGATAATTTCTAAGTCTTTCAAGTTTATACATTTTTGAAATTTTTCATATTATCTATCCAATTCCTTCCTTCTTCCAGATGAGGACACTGATGTCTCCAAATCTTCCTGAATCCAGTCCTTTTCTCTCAGTTTTATATCATCCTGTCCACATGCCCCATAGCAATTGCAACAGTGTAAGTTCTCATAAGTAAACTGATGTACTTACATAATGTATATTGTGGGTTGATGCAAGAAGTTCCTAAATATAATCCCATAGCTGTCTAATCCATCCCCTGCACTATCTGTTCATAGGCTGATACTTCGAAAATATAAATCTTATCATGTCCTTTCTTTACTTAACATTCTTCAGTTTCCCCAGTTGCATTTAGAATAAAACCCAAATTCCTTAGCATGGCACACAAAGTTAGTGATCTAAACTTTGTGTCATTCCCAGACATTCTCACATCCCTTCCATCTCCAGCCCTGCAAGACTCCGTACAAGCCTCTGCACAGGTCTCACAGGCTCCAGAGCCCCTGCCTTTGCCCACGCTGCTCCCAGTGTCTTTCCTTCCTCCTACCCAAGTGTCGTTCTAGAGTAAAGCTGAGATAAAGGGTACTGCAGGAACACTGCAGCGTATGCTTCCTGTAATATTTATGAATATCCAATTCTGCTCAAGAGAATAGAGGACATTAAGCATAGAAGCAAGACAAAAAAAATAGATGACATTAAGTATGGAAACAAGTAACCTGAAAGACATCTTAGACAACATTAAAGTAAGTAGGAAGGGACAGAAAGACTATGTAACATCAAATAGCCATGAGGCTCTCCGGGAATCCCATATTCATGAAGTCTTAGGTTCCCTGTTTGGTAATGTCCTACCTGGCCCACTTGTCCTCTGGCCCAGACAGACAGATAAAATCCATAGCTGCTCAGAGGCTACATGTCACATTCCAGCTGCGGACGAGAGTATTGGCCTTCTGTAATAGAGCAAGTTATTTTACCTCCGGGCACCCTACATCACTGCTCACCCTTACTTTGGACCTCTTAACCATCCCATCAGCAAGGAAAGCTGACTGAGGGACAGAGAGGGAGAGAGAGAGAAGACTGTGAACCTGTGAACTCCAGGGTTTGGGGAGCATGGCCCTTCCTGCCTGTTTGCAACCTATTCTAGTATATTAACCTACTCGACTTCCTTTTCTTGCTGTAGGTTTTAAGTAGACTTAATAAGCCATGTGACACGTGCATCTTAATTCGGTCTGTGGGCCTTTCTGTGTTTTTCTCTTTCTGGGACAGGCTTCCTGAAAGTAGAGCTGGAGGCTACCACGGCAGTGAGGTAATTTCCCAGTGCACAAAGGCATCCTGTCCCCAGACCAGGTCCAGTGTCCTTCCTTGGCACTCTTTGAAAACATCTATGACAGCAGTTAGCTCTCCATGTTACAAAATTGTTTTCATGTTTGACTTCTCATTAGACTGTGACATCCTTGATGTTGGGGACTCAATCTTCTTACTCCAAGCACCTAACATAATTAGAAACTGCCGTGTTTTTGCTAGAGTCAAAAAACGTGTCGTCACTAATTAGTGCCAGTTGAAACCAGAATTCGGGTCTTCTGAATGAACCATTAGGCAGAACCAGAACCTTACTTGAGTAGGGGTGCGTGAGAATAAAATGCATCACTTATATTTATGTCTTCCTGGAGGTATCTGAGGTGGGGAAGGCAAAAGTATTGATCTTGGTTACCCACATGGAAAGACACCAAATTTGATCTCCATCATGGAGGTCAAATAGAAAATAAACAATGAGCTAGGATTTCTAAAATCCTACCAAGGTTCAAAACCTTTTTCATAGAGTAATGGCCTCAGTGTCTCTTCCCACCCCCCAGATATCCTCCCCTCCACCATCTTGAGAGGCAGGAATGACAACATATATCACCTTTACTCTAATTCTGGATAGACCATATCTAAAGATGAACATTAACCTCAATTAAAAGTTTCATGGCCCTCCACCCAGTTCCTTACTTCTTGTTACAACTTCAGTGAGAATGACAGGGATTTTTAAAATCAAATGCCTACACCAAGGGACAGGTAGCTACTTACAACAGTCTCTTTGAGCAGAAACTGAGGCAAATAATCCTGGTGCTTTTCTGCTTCCCACTAAGTGCACTTCTTTCTGTCTCTTGTGATTTAAGCCTTTTATCATTGACCCCTACATATTAAGCCTCATTCTTTTTCTCTGTCAGTCTTGGTCAGTTGTTCCAGTCTTTCTTTCACTCTTTTCACATTCTTTTCTCTCTTGATCTCCTCCTTATTCTCACTCTGTTCTTTTTTTCTTGTCTTTTTCTCTTCTCTTTCCAGCTCTTTTGGTCCACTGCTCAGTTCCTCCAGCAGGGTCTCTGAAAATGTGATTAGGAATGTATCTGCAAGAAGATACAAATGCAAAACCAAAGCATTGAGTTCCAAATGAAACAGGGATTCCCCAGCCTCGTTGTCATTGGCACTCTACCAGAACTATAAAATTCTAGAAAAATATCAAGACATAATTCATTCTAATGTATTTTCATTTACAAAGTAATCGGATGCTCTGAAACTTTTTTTGAGAAGTAACAGGAAAGAGGAAAGTGATCTTACATTAAACAGTGTACATAATAATTTGCGGGAAGTGTTGGGAGTCGGCATCTTAAAAATGTCCTATTTTTCCCTACCTTTGAAAAATAATGTCGTTCTTAACCTATGATATGCATTAAAATGTAACTGATAACCATAAAACATAATTTCCGTGCATTTTTTCACGTAAAGACATCCCAAATGCTGAAATTAAAAATTCAAACTTTTAATGGTATTTTGGAATAGTCACATATTAAAAAAATAACAAAACTGTTTTACATTGCCAAACATGATTCTAAAATTGAGAAAGCAAAATTCCATGTCACTCAGAGTTTTGTACAAAATTCTACTAATGTAAAATAAACATTTTCCCTTAAAATGGTAGTATTTTAATATTTTTTATAAACGTTTTTCCTTTGTATTCTACAATAAAAAGAAGAGTCTATCTTCCAAAAAACCTAAGGTTTTAATGCCAACTCATGTATATTTTTTAATTAATAAAAGTAACATAAATCAAATAGGCATACCCAAAATGACAGTCACAGATTGTGCAGTATTTTTGCTATTTTGTCAGTCATGGTCTTGGGTACGTTTCTTTTAAAACAAAGTTCTCTAGGAAATTGTGTCCTCTTGTGGTCACTGGCACAAACAACATGTTTTGTGCAGGAAGAATCAATCAAAACAATGGAAATAGGACTTAAGGCTTCAGGAAAAGCCATTTGTGAAAAAAGGAAATCCCTTGAAGCGTAGAGAGATGAAAGTCATGAGTAATCAGAAAAGCAACTTGATCTGGAAAAACACAAAATATAAACCGTTAGATTTAGATTTAAATTGCTTGATAATGAAAAAGAGAAGATAAAAACGCTTACTAAGTAAGAAGCCTATGGCCATGATAAAAGCCTCTATGAATAACTACGTATTTCTTTCATTATTTCTTCAGTTACTCCAGCAGCTCCCTGAAATAGGTGAGAGTGTATTTCACCAAGGTTAACTGGCAGCAAAGATGGGACACAACCTCTCTAGCCTGCACATCCAATAAGCCAATAAAGGTGTGTGTGTGGCCGGGGGGGGGGGGGGGGGGGGGGGGGGGGGGGGGAGGCTCTTCAAGACTCCACACTTTCCACACTCGGATTCCTCTCTACATACGAGTTCAGCATACCATGCTTCTTTACCTTATCCTCATTTTGAATGCAGAACGTCAGATATTTTAAAGATTATTTGAAAATTTGATTGGCTCATTTGAGGTGCTCTTGGCAACTCAATTTCTTATGCCTTATTCTTGTTCATTTTATTTCTGGATTGAAAGTTTCACATTTTATAATTTTAGTTCCTTAAAGAGGTTCAGAAGGAGAAATATAGAATCAGTTAAATTCATGAATTAAACTATCCTTAAGAGAAAGAGAATGCTCTCTTACTTAGGGCAAGGTGTTCAAACATCATGAAGGCTGCCTGTGTTGCTGAGAAAGAATCTGCTTTCACACAGTTATGGAAGTCACTTGTGCTGACACAAACTTTATATTCCACTTTGATAAAATTCTCTTACTTCAATATCAAACTAGGCAATCCCTGTGGAGTGTTCAAAACAAGATGAAATCTAAGATGTACAATCTCATTCAACGGCAGCCTTCTCCAATTTGCGCCCCCTTCTGTGTGAACGCTCCTGTGCTTCATTCATGCAATTCAGAGAAATGATTTCACAAAACTCTAAGCCAATCTACAGGTGGTACGTCATCCAAAGACTAAGAAGAGTAGGAACAGATTCAAACACTCCCCTTTTGTGCAAATCCAACTCCAAAATTTCCTATCTTGCTACCAATTCTATAGCATATGTATGCTTCTTTTCCTTCTCTAAAAGTATTTATAAATGATTATTGTTAAGAGAATATCAGTGCATATATAGTCAAACTGGAAGAATACACATACATACATACTTACTGCATACACTCGGTATGAGATTCCTAACTTTGTTTCTTCTAACAGTAGTTTTTTTTCAATTTTCAACACAGCACACATTCCTCAGGAAGGACTGCGAACATGCCAAGTTTGCAGTTTTGAAAACAAAGCTCGTTTTGAATCATCTGAGTGCAAAAGAAAAACTTTTTTGTTTTCAGTTAATTTTTTTTCAGGGAATTTATTTTAGAAGTAGACAAAATGATTTAATTCCAATTAATCCAGTATTCCCAAAGAAGGTAGTTCTCCACTACCGTCCTTCAAGTCAAGCTGAGTTCAGCCCCATAGGGAAATTTCTAAAACTGTTTTTAAGAGCCTGAAATTAGGATTTTCGAACTAAGTCTGCTTTCCCCAGCAAGTGTGGACAAGAAAATTGTTAGGTAAAATGTTAGGTAAGATACACCTATAGATGAACAGAGTGGGACAATCCGGCTGTGAAATATTAGTTTGCAAAGTGGGGAGTATCAAGCCCCAGACATTTTGAGAGGTAATTCATTTGGCAATCCACAGCCTTCTGCTCAAAAAGTAACCTGTAGGCACTCAAAACCCCCCTCATCCTCAACCTCCACTCCTTGGAAGAGTTCAAGAGAAATTTCTTCTCAGAACTAAAGTCATTCATTGTGACTCTGTCAGGAAGATTCCATGCTGGGACGGTTCTGGTTAGGTCATTCATTTTAAACTCTCTTGTCAGCATCCTGGCGTGGAGAGCGAGAGCACAGACTCAGCCCCAGGGATCCCTGGTACCCAACAGGCCAGGCGCTCTTCATCCCCTATAAGTTTAGTGCCCAGAATAGGGTTGGGTTCACGTGTTTAAGAACCAGTCTTGGAGATTGATGACTTTCCAAGTCCAGCTGGCTAATGATCCCTGGCTCCTGCACTGCTGTGGACCTGGTTTCTCCTCCAGCTCCTCTGCCCTCATTTCCATCCCCCAACCCCAAATCCCCTTGGTCAGGTAAAGTTTCCCTTTACACTTTGCCCACACTTTCCTGTCTTGCTTACCCATAGCCACGTAGGAAAAAGCCATCTCTTTAGTTTTAAGGATTCCACTAAAGGGAAAAGAAAAACAAAATTAAGATTTGAGATTGATCTTAAAAAGAGAGGTAAAGGTGTAAAATTTTCAAGATTTCTGCAGCCACCTTCAAATAAAAATTGTGCAATAATCGGCAACTCGCATTTATAAACGAGAACACTTGGTAGAGTGTGGCAGAATTTCTGCCTTATTCTCAGCTTCCAAGAGATAAAATCCTAAAGGCAGAAGATGTAAACAAAAGGGTGACTTATCACAGTGCGCTTCGTTTTAAGGATACCTGCCTGCATACTGTAAGTGGAGATATCCTTAATTTTCAGACAGGATCTCATTTTTCAAATAGGGCGGTGACTCTCGGGGCAGGCCAGTTGGTACGCTGTGGTCATTGTTTCTGCATATTTGTAAAACTGGTGATAGCCAAATCCTGCAAGTCACCCCTCCCAAGAAAGCACAGCCTTGTTAGACCCCCATGGGAGAGAGGGATGCCTCTAGCCCTCACTCCCCCCCCCCCAAGTCTGAGCCCTTCAAGGCGCTCCAGACCCCAGGGTTTCCGGACTGAAACTGTGAGCCTCAGGGAGGCAAAGCTACATGGCCTGCCCTCCAGTTGCCTGGGCTCCCTTCTCCTCCTCCCCACACCCACAGCCTCTACCCTGGTCAGGCCGGAATGGAGACTTAATGCTGAGCTAATTCTCCTCTGACAGGCCAGTCTGGGGAGAGCGTGAGTGGAGCTCGGCCTGCGCAGGGCACACAAAACCTCAGCACCCCTAAATCTACCCCCCCTGAAAACCGACTACTGCTTTTGACCTCTAGTTTGCTTTGCAACTTAGAACGGATGAACACTATCCCAACTCGTTCCAAAAAAGAGAAACAAGTTTGGCATTGCAAAGAGGAGGTTCTCTTCTCCCCTGGCTTCCCTTCCAGCCCACCAACTTTTGTTGCCTCCTATTTGCCAGAATCTGCATTAACACCCTCTTTGGGGCTCTGGGGCTCCTTGTTAAGGTATTCGTTAGAATGGCTTAAAATACAAAAGTGTCCGAGTAACTGGAGCGCGTTTGGGTCACACGAAGCATAACTGTCCACTCCACCTCCTAGGAATGAAGGGTGGAGAAGGTGCGTCTCACAACCGTCAGCCACGCGCGTGTTCGGGGGCTTGAACCCCATCGCACTCTCACTCTCTTATAAGCCTACCTTTAGAGGTCACAATATGGGGCTTTATTTGAGAGTAGGGTAGGGATGAAATGGCCACAGGGTCCTCCACCTTGGGCTGGCAGCTCAGGAGACCAGGGCCGCAGCGAAGACGCTGCGCTGTCCCTCTCCGGCCCCGCTGCCTTCTCCAAGGACAGGACTGACTTCGGAGAAAGAACGAACTGTCTCTAACACCGTCGGAGGTGCAGTCTTTTGAGTGGCAGGAAGCTTTTAGACTGGGTCACTGTGGAGGGAAAAGGAAGGCCCAGATGCTTCTCAGGGAGGGGTGAGAGCAGGCCGGGGCACAGATCCGCAGTCCCCGCGCCGCAGCCACGTCTTCAAAAACGCCCACGACCTCAGGGCCAGCCGCGGTGGTTTGGCCTTTGCGACTCTGGGGGCCCGTCTACCTGGCTACTGGGGGGAGCTCCGCGGTTGCCAGTTATCCTGCTACTGGCCCCATCCCCAGCAATCCCAAAGCGGCCCCACGGACCTAGAGGGTACTGGGGCGAGATGAGACATCACCCACTGCGTCGAAGCTGTTGCTGCCGCTGCTGTCACAACCAGTCCGGGAGGGACTGACACCGGGGCCGAAAGGTCCCCTCCGGCCGCTTTCCGGGGCTGCGCTCGGGTGCGGGGGCGCGGCCCGCGCGCTCCGACGCGGAAGGAAATCGCCCCGCGCCCGCCTGCGGAGGGCGGCGGAGAGGGAAGGGGGAGGGCAGTAAAGGAGGCGGGCAGAGGGGCCGGCCGCCCGAGCCAGGTCGTTTTTGAATGGTTTGGGAGAACGAATTGTTAGACCCTGAGGAAGGGGGGGTGGGGGGATGGGGGGGTGGGGACGGGGAAGCGGGGCTGAAAAGCGGAAACTTTCCTATAAAACTTCGAAAAGTCCCTCCTCCCCACGTCAGGCCAATGACACTGCTGCCCCCAAACTTTCCGCCTGCACGGAGGTATAAGAGCCTCCAAGTCTGCAGCTTTCGTCCAACTCCCAGACACCTCGCGGGCTCGCCGGCACCGGCAGCGTTTCCAAGAGGCCGAGCAGGGTGTGCGTGCGGCCGTTGGGCGCCTTCTTTTTGGACCTCGGGGCCATCCACACCGTCCCCTCCCCCTCCCGCCTCCCTCCCCGCCTCCCCCGCGCGCCCTCCCCGCGGAGATCCTCCCCGTCCCTCCTCCCGCTCCCTCCTCGGCGGGCCGCACCGCCCGGGCCGGCGCCGCGCGCGGGGGAAGCTGGCGGGCTGAGGCGCCCGGCTCTCCTCCTTTTCCCGGGCCGCCCCTCTGCCCCGGGCCTGCGAGGCCGCGCGTTGCCACCTGAGAGATGATGCAGGACGTGTCCAGCTCGCCAGTCTCGCCGGCCGACGACAGCCTGAGCAACAGCGAGGAGGAGCCGGACCGACAGCAGCCGCCGAGCGGCAAGCGCGGGGGGCGCAAGCGGCGCAGCAGCCGGCGCAGCGCGGGCGGCGGCGCGGGGCCCGGCGGGGCCGCGGGCGGGGGCGTCGGAGGCGGCGACGAGCCGGGCAGCCCGGCCCAGGGCAAGCGCGGCAAGAAGTCTGCGGGCGGCGGCGGCGGCGGCGCCGGCGGCGGCGGCGGCGGCGGCAGCAGCAGCGGCGGCGGGAGCCCGCAGTCGTACGAGGAGCTGCAGACGCAGCGGGTCATGGCCAACGTGCGGGAACGCCAGCGCACGCAGTCGCTGAACGAGGCGTTCGCCGCGCTGCGGAAAATCATCCCCACGCTGCCCTCGGATAAGCTGAGCAAGATCCAGACCCTCAAGTTGGCGGCCAGGTACATCGACTTCCTCTACCAGGTTCTCCAGAGCGACGAGCTGGACTCCAAGATGGCAAGCTGCAGCTATGTGGCCCACGAGCGGCTCAGCTACGCCTTCTCGGTCTGGAGGATGGAGGGGGCCTGGTCCATGTCCGCGTCCCACTAGCAGGCGGAGCTCCCCACCCCCTCGGCAGGGCCGGAGACCTAGGTAAGGACCGGCGCCTCTGCGCCCCTTCGCCCTTCCGCCGCTCAGGTGGCAGATGGACTGACGGCCGGGCCGCGGCTCCCCGTCCACCTTGCCTTCCTCACCCGCTTCTCAGCCTTCCCACCCAGCCTGGCACCGCCACCTCAAACCCCACCTCCCCCCCCACCCCACCCCCCCCGCCCAGCGTCCCTGAAAGGCAGGTCGGTCCCCGCTAGGGAGAGGGGCATGCGCCCCGATGAGGAGTGTGCGTGTGCGTGAGTGTGCGTGACAGACAGGAGGGAAGACTGAGAGAGATTCGAGGGTCATGGGTATGAGGACGGTTTTCTTGCCAGGGCCTCCCTTTCCTTGGACTTTAAGTTTTCGTTCTCCTTAAAACAAATGCTTCCAAATTCCACCTCCTCCTTCTTTCCGCCCACCCACTTCCTCTTGCCCTGGGGCTGAAATCCTTCCAGGTTGTTCAGCGTAATTTCTCAGTAGTGGTGATAAGAACAGTACTCACTAGTCTTAGCAAACAGCCACGAAGACCTAAACAATAACCAACTTTCCCCCCTCTGGGTTTTTGCAGATGTCATTGTTTCCAGAGAAGGAGAAAATGGACAGTCTAGAGACTCTGGAGCTGGATAACTAAAAATAAATATATATGCCAAAGATTTTCTTGGAAATTAGAAGAGCAGAACCCAAATTCAAAGAAACAGGGCGTGGGGCGCACTTTTAAAAGAGAAAGCGAGACAGGCCCGTGGACAGTGATTCCCAGACGGGCAGCGGCACCATCCTCACACCTCTACATTCTGATAGAAGTCTGAACAGTTGTTTGTGTTCCTTTTTTTTTTTTTTGACGAAGAATGTTTTTATTTTTATTTTTTCATGCATGCATTCTCAAGAGGTCGTGCCAATCAGCCACTGAAAGGAAAGGCATCATTATGGACTTTTCTCCATTTTAAAATGGTAACAACCAGAGGAATTTTAAGAACGTCTTTAGAAATAAAAATACGGGGATCAAACTGACTTGCAAAATCACAGTCAGTTAATTCCTTTTTACATCCTTCCTCTGAGAGAAAAAAAAAACTTAAAATACAAAAAACAACATTCTATTTATTTATTGTTGACCCATGGTAAAATGCAAATAGATCCGGTGTCTAAATGCATTCATATTTTTATGATTGTTTTGTAAATATCTTTGTATATTATTTTTCTGCAATAAATAAATATGATTGAAAATTTTAAGAACC